>NC_047089.1:223947875-225316209 GCF_902459505.1 Geotrypetes seraphini | reverse complement strand
AAGATATAAACAATCATTCCCCTCCCCCCTCTCTGGATTTGTATGTAGAATATGAAATCTTTAATATGGTAGGTGCACAGTATTATTAAAGTTGTTTAACATAAGAATCTAATGGACCCCATATTCCTATAAATCTTTGTGATTCATTTATTTTTTCTACAAGCATTTTCTCATATCGATAATACAGACATAGGGTCTCCCACCAAAACGGTATATTCAACCTATCCCACTGTTTCCAGTTCCTAGTAATCATTTGCAAAGCCACACCTATCGTGAAAAGAAGTTTATCTTTGGAACTATTTAGCGGGCTATTTTTCATAACTGAGGTACCAAACATTATAATTCCATATGATAATGGAATTGGGACTTCAAGAATCAAAATTATTTTATTCCATATGGACCTCCAGAATGGACAGTGAAATACAAGATGATCTAACGTTCCAATTCCTAACTGGAAATGCCAGCACCTAATTTGTTTTGTTTTGATTTTCCCCCTATTTTCTAATTAGGGATCCTCTGTGTTTATCCCACACACATTTGAATTCTATTGCTGTGTTTGTCGGGAGGGCCACTGCCTCCATGAAAAAATATATCCTGATGTTGCTCCTTATTCCACCACCCTACAACCTCAGCGGTTTTACTGTTTCCTTATCTCTGGAAAGGATTTATTTGTATTTTAATACCTTTCAAGTATTTCAGTGTCTATCATATCTCTACTTTCCCTCCTTGTCTCTATACTATTTATGGTTTGCATGATAAAGCCTCATTTATATATACTGTTCCTTAATTTGCATTCACAGACATGCTAATCTTAGCATGCTCATCTGATGACTTTTGGACTACTTTAACATTTGTGATAAGGCCTTATTGCAGAGGCCTCTGAATGGGTAGGCTTAGGGTCTATTAAACTGGGTTCTGGAGGGAGCTGTAGCGTGTAGCCCTATGGCCAAGGATTGTTGTGATTTGCTGCAGAGTTCCGAAGGAGAGAGAATAATTGAGTAAAAAACATGGTAATTCTGATTAAACCTCCCCACACGCAGACCAGTGGATACCAGATTTGATTTAGCTGAATGTTCAAAGAAAATAGGAGGAAATGGTCATGCCTCCCCCCCCACGAAACTCCCCAAAATAAAACATAGTTGTGATTTAGTTAAGCACCTGGTAATGTTAACACTTTAGTATATTTTTAAAAATCAGAAGTGCTTATTCAATATCTATCTGTCTTTGTCTATCTTTGGCTGTCTTTGTCTTGATGGGCACTTGAATGTCCCTCCTTTTTACTGTATAACCCCATGTGGCTACTGTCAGTTTAATAAAATGTAAGGATGGTCGCACCCCCACAATGTTAGGTGGTAGGGGTTAAGTGAAATGCGCACTGACAGATGCCAGGTCCCAGGTTCAATTCCCTCACAGATGACTCACCAGAAAGAAGAATAAAGAAGGCATAGCCAGAGGTGTTTGCATAAAGAATATATTATAGACATAGCCTTACAGAAAAGCAATATTTATAATCATTACAATTAAGCATTACAATTAAATAGAGAGCATGGCAGTTTCCCTGCCTTACAGAGGTCAGAGGCAAAGAGGGACATAGAAGCAGTTCTAGGAAGCTTCGTGTTCCATAGATAAAGGGAAGGATAGACAGAGAGAGGGAGAGCCAAGACAGAACCAGAGTGCCAAGCAAAGAGCCAAGAGATAGCTAGCTAGAAAGAGAGAGAGAGAGAGAGCCAAGACCCCTCTCATGATAGTTTGATAGAAAAAGAGATAGATTGATAGCTCCATAGAAAAAGAGAGATAACTTGATAGAGCAGAGAGCAGGCTTTTATACCTTGGAATCTTATTCTGACTAGAGAAAATATTGTATCTCCCAGTATCTTTCTGTTTAGAACTTGCAAACTGTTTGAGACAATGGTCAATTTAATTGACAAAGGAGGGTGAGATACCTGCAAGCATGGTGATGGGATTAAGTCTCTGGCTTGATCTGTGCACCATTGTCCTAAGCACCCTCTTAATCAGACATTAACACCTTTTAGCTAGTCATGATTCAATCAGGGAAACTTAACACAGTCTCCCTGCACTAAGGGTCTATCTGCCTTCCCATGCCAGAGCCAGATTGATATAATCTCCCATAGGCCTCTAGGCTGACAGCTACATGGGCCTCTTAACCTGTCCCTCCTTTTTTACTGTATAACCCCGTGTGGCTACATGGGCCTCTTAACCTGTCCCTCCTTTTTTACTGTTTATCCCCGTGTGGCTACATGGACCTATTAACCTGTAAATCACCTGGAACCTGAACTGGAAAAGTGCAATTTAAGAAGTCTTGATTAGATTAGAGTCTTAAGGTTCCTCTGGATTATAATAATGTTTTACCTGTTTTGTTTCTCTGCAGATGACCATGGTAAAACTGCTGATGGTAAAGTATACGTATTTCAATAAATTATTACGTACTGTTAATGATCCTGCATAGTATAAAATGAAATTTGGATTTGAAATATCACTGTTTAGCTGTAACGTTTTTACTGTAACATGTTTTTACATTACCGTATTTCGCTCCATAAGACACACTTTTTTCCCCAAAAAAATTTGATGGAAATAAGGGTGCGTCTTATGGAGCGAATACCCAACCCCCCCCCCCCCAATCCCGATTACCTTTTTTAATGTTGGTGCCCTCCCTCGCTGGATGGAGGTGCCTCTCTAGCGGGAGAGCAGCGCGCAAGGCTGTCTGCCTGGTCGGCTGACGCGGTTGCTTCCTCTTCCCTTCTGTATCTGCAGAGTGGTGCACAAGGCTGCCTGCCTAGTCCTGCGCTGCTTCTGTTCTCGCAGGAAGTGGCGTGGGACCAGGCAGGCAGCCTTGCGCGTCGCTTTGCTTCTGGAGAGGCAGCTAAAAACAGCGAGTCCCGATTCCCACACACTCCCAGTGGGCTGGGCGCGAGCAGCAGACATTGGATCCGGAAGCCGCTGGAAGTCTGGCATGGCGGCGCAGCCCTGAAGAGAGCGAGCGGCTACGGAAATAGCAGCGGCGGCGGCTGGTTCCGGCCTCCCGTTTTCCTCCCTCCTATCCCCCCTGGCAGCGCTGGGTGGCACATCCTGGCCTCAGCTGCCTCCAATGCTGCTCCTCTGAGTCCCTTCGTGTTTGGGCGGGACACGGAGGAACGGGCCCGTCAAGCTGCGCCGGAGGAACTAAAGGTATTGGGGGAGGTCGGAAGAGGTATGGGGGGCCTGCCTGCCTCGGGGTGGGGGGTGGAAATGAGGAGTACAGGAGGAAGGAAATGACAATCCCAGCATAAGAATCAGGGGAGAGAAAGAGACAGAGCAATCCCAGCATAAAAGCCAGGGCAACCAGGGGAGAGAAAGAGAGAGCAAAGAAATGCTGAAGGAGGAGGGAGCATAGGGACAGGGCCATGGAATAATGCTGGAAAGGGGAAGAATACTTAATAGAAGGGGAGGAAATGGTACACATGGATAGTGAAGAAGAGAAGAAAGATTATGCACTTTGGGGGCCCTGCCTGCCTGCATGCTTGCCTCGGGGTGGGGGGCCTAGCCTGCCCTGTCCCTGCCTACCACTAGACTACCAGCAGGGGGACAGGGTACAGAGCCTGGAAGGGAGAATTTGGATCAGAATGGGGTTTTTTTTTTCTTGTTTTCCTCCTCTAAATCTAGGGTGCGTCTTATGGTCAGGTGCATCTTATGGAGCGGAAAAATACGGTACATTGTAGCATGCCAAGGCCCTAAAAGTTTCAAATTATTTTATGGTAGTGCTCCACTTTTAGGAATGGTTTTGTGTCAATGATCATTTTAACAGTAATCGATGTTGTCAGATAAGGACCAGTTGGCCCACCTAATGGTTTTGCCTACATAAAAGCATCTCTAGCTCTGACCATCACTGTTCAGTGCACTTACACTACCCTCTGTGCTTTGGATAGTTACTGTATATACTCGAATATAAACCAACCCAAATATAAATTGAGGTAACATTTCCCCCTTCCCCCCCCCCCATTAATATTCAAGTGCAGTGCTTTGCCCTGTCCTGCTCTGCCAGTCTCTGCACCCAGCCCCTCCTCCCTCCATCCCTGCCTGCCAGATTCTATAACCTCTCGGACCCCTACCTCCCTCCCGATGCCTAGTAGGCCTCCTGTCCCAGCCAATTCTAATTTTTTAAATCTCCCTCCCTCCTCCCCTGTGTAATTTTAAGTATCCCTTGCAGCAGCCAATCAGCTAGCAGCTCTGCACGGGCAGGAGTGAAGGAAGGGCGCTCCTGCCGCAATTCACTGCTGGACCATCAGTGATACTTAAGGTAAACATAGAAACATAGAAAGATGACGGCAGAAAAGGGCTATAGCCCATCAAGTCTGCCCACTCTACTGTCCCACCCCATTAAGTCAGAGTGCTGCTCGACCCACGTAGAGATCCCACGTGGATGTCCCATTTATTCTTAAAGTCGAGCACGCTAGTGGCCTTGATCACCTGCACCGGTAGTTTGTTCCAGTGATCCACCACCCTTTCTGTAAAGAAATACTTCCTGGTGTCACCACCAAATCTCCCTCCTCTGAGTTTGAGCGGGTGCCCCCTTGTGACTGAAGGTCCCTTAGGAAAGAATATGTCGTTTTCCACCTCGACACGACCTGTGACGTACTTAAATGTCTCAATCATGTCACCCCTCTCCCTGCGCTCCTCTAGAGAGTAGAGCTGTAACTTGCTCAGTCTTTCCTCGTATGAGAGACCCTTGAGTCCGGAGACCATCCTAGTGGCCATTCGCTGGACCGACTCAGCTCGAAATACATCTTTACGGTAATGTGGCCTCCAGAATTGCACACAGTACTCCAGATGAGGTCTCACCATGGTTCTGTACAGTGGCATTATGACTTCAGGTTTACGACTGACGAAGCTTCTATTGATACATCCCATCATCCGCCTTGCCTTGGATGAGGCCTTCTCTACTTGTTTGGCAGCCTTCATGTCTGCACTGATGATTACTCCCAAGTCCCGTTCTTCTGAGGTCGTAGCTAGTGTTTCTCCATTCAAGGTGTATGTTCTGCATGGATTTCTGCTGCCGAGATGCATCACCTTACACTTCTTTGCGTTGAAGCCCAGCTGCCATGCTGAGGACCAGTTTTCTAACTTGATCAGATCCTGCGCCATACCATCCGTGAGATCACTTTCACCTACTATATTACACAGTTTGGCGTCGTAGGCAAACAGCGCTATTTTTCCCTGAAGCCCTCGGGTCAAGTCCCTTATGAATATGTTAAAAAGGGAAGGTCCCAGGATTGATCCCTGCGGCACTCCGCTAGTCACCTCCGATGTCTTAGAGAGGGTGCCATTGACCACCACCCTCTGAAGTCTTCCACTCAGCCAATCACTGACCCATGCCGTTAGTTTCTCACCTAACCCCATCGATTTCATCTTGTTTAATAGTCTAAGGTGTGGGACACTGTCAAACGCCTTACTGAAATCCAAGTACACTATGTCCAGAGACTCTCCCGAGTCTAGCTTTCCTGTCACCCAGTCAAAGAATCTGATAAGATTGGATTGACATGACCTGCCCCTAGTGAATCCATGTTGACAGGGATCCCTCAGATTCCCCTCATCCAATATCATGTCTAATTTCCCTTTAGAGTTTCCATGAGTTTGCACACTATTGATGTGAGACTTACTGGTCTGTAATTCGCAGCCTCCGCTCTGCAACCCTTTTTGTGCAGAGGAACAACATTGGCAGTTTTCCAGTCCAGGGGGACTCTCCCCGTACTTAGGGAGAGATTGAAGAGCATGGCTAACGGTTCCGCCAAAACATCGCATAGCTCTCTGAGCACTCTTGGGTGCAGATTGTCCGGGCCCATGGCTTTGTTCACCTTGAGTCTTGACAGTTCTTTGTAAACATCAGCTGGTGTGAACTCAAACTTCTGAAATGGGTCATCCATGCTTTGCTTTGCATCCAGCCGAGGCCCGTGCCCTGGTGCCTCGCAGGTAAAGACTGAACAGAAGTAATCATTCAGTAGTTTGGCTTTATCGGAGTCAGTTTCCACATAATTCCCGTCTGGCGTTCTAAGGCGTACTATCCCGTTTGTGTTCTTTTTCCTGTCGCTAATGTATCTGAAGAAGGATTTGTCCCCTTTCTTGATGTTCTTCGCTAGAGTTTCTTCCATACGAAGTTTGGCCTCCCTGACTGCTGTTTTGACCGCTGCAGACTTTGTCCTGTATTCAATGTTTGCTTCTTTTTCCCCCATGCGTTTGTATGATAGAAATGCTCTTTTCTTCTCCTTGACGAGGTATGATACCTCATCTGTGAACCATTGGGGTTTCCTTTTTCTTTGTTGTTTGGTTACCGATTTTATGTAGCGGATAGTTGCCTCATGTAGGATCGATTTCAAGGTCGACCACATAGTTTCCACATTATCAGTTACTTCTTGAACCTGCAGCATCTGGTAGACGAAATCTCCCATGCGTGCAAAGTCAGTGCCCCTGAAATTGAGTACCCTAGTTTTTGTTTGTGATCTAGGGAAGCCTTTCTTAAGGTTAAACCATACCATGTTGTGGTCACTGGTGGCTAGCGTCTCTCCCACCGAGACGTCCGAGACGCTTTCCCCATTCGTAAGTACCAGGTCCAGGATGGCCTGGGCCCTAGTGGGCTCTAGTACCATTTGTCTGAGCCGTACTCCCTTCATGGACGTTAATATCCTCCTGCTGTCACAAGTTGTCGCTGATAGTGTGTTCCAGTCTACATCAGGCATGTTGAAGTCTCCTAATAGAACAGCCTCCCCCCGTAAGGTGATATTCTCAATGTCTTCAATTAATTCTGCGTCCTTTTCCTCCGATTGTCTCGGAGGTCTGTATACCACACCAAGGTACAAGCATTTTTCTCCACCTCTGGCCAAGTTTACCCAGATGGATTCCCCAGTATACTTGACATCTGTGATCCTGGTTGTCTTAATGTTCTCTTTGATATAAAGTGCTACTCCACCACCTAACTTACCCTCTCTATCTTGTCTAATCAGGTTGTATCCTGGTATGGTCATATCCCACCCATGAGAGTCTGTGAACCATGTTTCGGATATCGCTACTATGTCTATGTCTGCATTAATTATTTCTGTTTCTAGTTCTAGAAATTTATTCCCTAGGCTGTGTGCGTTAACATACATAGCTCTCCACTCTTTCTGTTTGCTAAGCTCCTGTTGTGAGCCATCCATTTGAGTCAAATTGTCTCCTAGCGATTCGTTTGCAGTAAGGGTAGTTACCTCAGACCTAGAAGCGTAATGTTGGTTCGCTACATCAGGATTGTTACTTACTGCTCCAGTGTAAAAGTGGGTACCCACCCCCGACTTACCTAGTTTAAAGCCCTTCGAAGTAGGCGGGCTAGTCTGTGTCCGAAGATATTCTTACCTCTGTTGGTCAGGTGGAGTCCGTCTGGTCCCTGTAGTGTCTCTCCGTGATTCAGGAATCCGAAGTTCATCTCCTGGCACCATCGTTGTAGCCACTCATTCGTCTTCAGGATGCGTTCGTCCCTGTCCCTTCCTCTGCTCCTAACAGGAAGAATGGAAGAGAATACTACCTGTGCTCCTATCTGCTTCAGCCTCTTTCCCAGAGCTCCGAAGTCTCTCGCTATGTCCTCCAGGGTGTTCTTGGCAGTGTCATTCGTTCCGACGTGAATGAGCAGCATGGGGAAGTGGTCCTGGGGCCTGAGAAGTCTATGACTTCTCAGGCCCCAGGACCACTTCCCCATGCTGCTCATCCACGTCGGAACGAATGACACTGCCAAGAACACCCTGGAGGACATAGCGAGAGAGGTGCGTGGGGGAGGTGGGCAGGAGACAAATAATAATTATAATCGGGCTGGGACAGGAGACAGGAGAGAGCCTTCTTGTTCCGGCCACTGCTGAACCACCAGGTTTCATGGCAGGCCCGGCAGAGGCCTGCAAACATGTTTGGGAGGGGGACGGGTCCCGAATATAAACCGAGACCCCCATGTTTTGGCCCAAAAATCTCAGTTTATATTCGAGTATATACGGCAATCTAATGTGAGTTTTTATATACCATCTTTCTTATCCACAAAATGACCACCTAAAGTGATTTACAAAAGCACTAGCTATTTAATGATAAAGAAACTGCATGGGTCAGTATGAAGATAAATACTTGTCAGCAAAAAGTTTGTTTATACACTCGCAGCCAGTACAAAAATTTCTCATATTTGCTTCTGCTATTTTTCAGTAGCACACATTAGAAACTGGCAGCTGCCTCCATCCTGCCATGTTCCAGTTTTTTTTAACAAATATGCAAAAACAACCCCCCCCCCCCCGCGAAAAATAAAACCACCACCTTCTTTCTGCCCCTGCCATGGATTTCCTCTCCATCTCTCTCACCCATTCAGTTTTACCTTTCAGTTTACTGATGCCTGTGGTTGTTCCTGCCTAATCTGTGCTCAGAAATCTTGCCAGCTGGAGCAAGAGAAGCAAAGAGAAATAGGAAGAAAATTTTAATTTTATTCCTTCTCATCCTTCACTTCCATCTCCCCGCATAACAATGCCACAGATGTGGAATGAGCTTTCTATTCCTTCTTGAGTATTGGACATTCTAAGCAAACTTTCAGCTCTTTGGTCCCCCCCTTAATAATTTTTACATCCCTACCCTGTCTGCTCCCCCCTCCAAGATTATGGTAAACTCTATAATCATGATCACCCTACAAAATTCTATAAAACACATAACTAGAAACCACATTTTTAAATAGTAAACCTTTGCCTAGTCATCAGTCCCGCCTTCTAATAGTCATTTTTTTGACTTATTATTTTCAAAACTTACAGTAAGTGTAAAAATATATACCACATTTTATACATCAATAACACACTTAATATTACATTAATATCCATTTCAGAATTAATCCCTCCTCCCTCCTGAACAATCACAATACAAACACATAAAATTTCTATAATGAACCCCAATATATCTAAATTCATTAATCTAACAGACCCCCATTCCTCCCCCCCTCCTGGATGTGCATGATATAGGGAAAAACATTAATTAAACATTACAGTATTTTGCTAATGGCTCCCAAATCTCCTGAAATTTCTTAAAATTCCCTTTCTGAATGGCTAATATTCTTTCCATTTTATACACATGACACAATCAATGCCACCAAAAATTATAATTAAGCCTTATCCAATTCTTCCAATTGCTCTATGTACATTTTAAAATAAATAAGCTTTTCTAAAATTGGCCTCATGGTGTACCAGTTTAGAGGTTCTGAAAACATCTGAGAGGCAGAGAAACTGGAGCAGTTTTTATTTTTTGATGCCTGTGTGTAATAAGGTCTATATCCCTATTATCCCTGTTATCGAGTAACGCGGTTTGCGAGTGTTTTGCAAGACGAGCAAAACACTCGAGCAAATTGTAACTCGCAAACCGAGCGTTTACTTGATTTGCGAGTCCCTGGAACCGGCTTTGCTGCTCCCCTGAGGCCACAAGAGCTGCTCCCTCCTTTTGCGACCGAGATCACCTCCTCCCCCCACTGACTGGCCCTGTGCTTACCCATGCGCCAGTGCTGAAAGTGCCTGCCGCTGGTTCTCTGCTGGGTTGCTGCGGGGGCCTTGAGCATCTGTGCATGCTCAAGGCCTTCTGCCTCTCACTCTCTCTGAGAGTCTCATGAGAATCTCGGAGAGGGTGAGAGCCAGAAGGCCTTGAGCATGCGCAGATATATGAGCACTTTGGATTACGAGCATGCTTCTGGAACGAATTATGCTCGCAAACCCAAGGTACCACTGTATTTCAAGAGAGGTTACTATAGAATTATTATATGCCTCTAATCAGGAATTCTTTTGTGATGGAACCTGGGTGGTTATATGCATACATGTTATTATCCCAGGACAAGCAGGCAGCATATTCTTAACACATGGGTGACGTCACCGACGGAGCCCTCGGTACGGACCTTTTTAACTAGAAGTTTCTAGTTGGCCGCACCGCGCGTGCGCGAGTGCCTTCCCGCCCGACGGAGGAGTGCGTGGTCCCCAGTTTCTTCGTTTCCGCGGAGCGAAGAAGACGCGTGTGTTTTTTCAACGGCCGTTGAAACCACTTTTTTGCCTTCCCGCTCGCGCTTTTTTCCTTATTTTTTCTCTCTTTACCTTCGGGTTTATTTTTCTTTGATTTGCAAAAAAAAAAAACAAAACTTTGCTTTTTCGCCTTTTTTCTTTCGTTTTTGCCCCGGCGGGGCCTGTTGCCAGTATACAGGCCTCGGGCTTCGATTTTGCGGAGGCTATCTTCCCCTTCATGCCCCCGCAGGTCGGTTTTAAGAAGTGCCAGCGGTGTGCACGCCCGATCTCCATAACTGACCCACACAATTGGTGTTTGCAGTGTCTGGGTCCGGAGCATCGGGCGGACTCCTGCACCCGCTGTGCCACTCTTCAAAAGAGAACTCTTAAAAACCGAAGAATTCAACAAACTCTTCTCTTCGGCACCGAGTCGGTGATGGACTCCTCACCTTCAACGGCGGTACCTCAAAAATCGGCACCGTCGACCTCGACACCGACCGACCCCACATCGGCGTCGCTGGCGCCAGGTAAGCCGGCTAAGAAGCCTTCCTCTTCCCTCGAGCGCCCTCCAGCTACGGTGGCGACACCGTCCCTACCGGCATCGCACCGGTCCCGCAAACGCTCCGCCCCGATCTCGGTGAGTGCCTCGTCATCGGCCTCCTCATCGCCGGGGCGTGGAGCGGCATCTAAGGAACCGAAGAAAAAGAAAGCGGTTCCGATGCCACCCCTAGATGACCGTATCTCGGCCATCTTAAAGGCTCAACTCCAAGAGCAGTTGAAGAAACAACTTGAACAACTGTTGCCCACTATCCTGGCACCGCTCCCTTCCGGTACCAGACCGGCCCGAGCCCCGTACCGAGCCCCCGGTGTCCACCCCTTCGGTACCGGTGAACACCTCCATGCCGATCCTTTCGGCCCAACAACTTCATGGCGATCCGGTGGTTCATTCTCAGGCCACGTTGGATCCTCCTCGACACCAGGCGGTACGGCATTCTTCTCGGGACCGAGATAGACGCCGGTCGTCCTCCCCTGGTACCGTTTCGGTGCGCTCTGGAAAGTCTTTGTCCAAGACTCGCCATACCGCGCCCTCCACCCCGGTGTCTCGACATGCACCAGAGGTCAGGGACCCTGACTTATGGGAGGAAACTCCTCTCGGTACCGAGGAGGATCCCTCCTCATCTGATGAGGAACCATCGGCACCCGATGCCACCTCTAAACCAGAGCAGTCCTCATTTTCTAAATTTCTGAGAGAAATGTCTGCTGCTCTGTCCCTTCCCCTAGAATCTGACTCAAAAAAGTCTCAAGCCTTTCTAGAGGCTTTAGACTTTGAGCAACCTCCTAAGGAGTTCCTCAAGCTTCCCGTGCATGACATCCTACGGGAAACGTTCTACAAAAACTTGGAAAATCCCCTCACAGTACCGGGAGCCCCCCGTAAACTGGACAACCTTTACCGTGTCATCCCTATTCCTGGATTCGACAAATCTCAATTGCCCCATGAGTCCCTTCTGGTGGAATCCACCTTAAAAAAGACTCAGGGCTCCAGTGTCTATGCCTCTACCCCTCCTGGCAGAGAAGGTAAGACCATGGACAAGTTTGGCAAGAGGCTTTACCAGAATGCCATGCTTGCCAACAGGGCAAACAACTATTCCTTCCATTTTTCTTTCTATCTGAAACACTTGGTCCAACAACTGTCTGCCCTCCAGAAGTACCTTCCTGAGCGCAAGGTCCCGCTATTCCAACAGCACATCTCTGGTCTTCTCCAAATGCGCAAATATATGGTCCGCTCAATATACGACTCCTTCGAGCTCACCTCTCGGGCCTCACGCATGGCCGTAGCCATGCGTCGCTTAGCCTGGCCCAGAGTCTCCGACCTGGACATCAACCACCAGGATCGTTTGGCCAACGCCCCCTGTCTCGGGGATGAACTCTTTGGAGAGTCCCTGGATTCCACCACCCAGAAACTCTCGGCCCATGAGACCAGGTGGGACACCCTGATCAAGCCGAAAAAGAAGGCTCCGCCTGCCCGACCCTATCGGCCTCAATCATCTTACCAGCGGAGGTTCTCAGCCAGGCCACTCAATCCGCCTCCCCAACAATCTCGGCGACCCCGTCAACAGCAGCACCATGCCCAGGCTCGATCTCAGGCCACTCAACCCTCTAAGCCTCCTCAGCCTGCTAAACAATCTCAGCCCTTTTGACTCTTCTCTCCAGGGCATAGCCAGTCATCCACCCTCGCTGCCTCTTCCACAGCCTATCGGGGGTCGTCTCACCATTTTCTCCAGCCGTTGGGAAGTCATCACGTCGGACCAGTGGGTCCTCAACATCATCCGCCACGGCTACTCTCTCAACTTCCAGACTCTTCCACCGGACAACCTTCCCGTAGAGTCTGCTTCACACTCATCTCAAACCCCCCTCCTCCTGAGGGAGGTTCAATCCCTCCTCCTTCTCAATGCCATCGAAGAAGTACCTCCAGATCAAAGGGGTCAGGGATTCTACTCCCGCTACTTCCTGGTTCCCAAAAAAACGGGAGACCTCCGTCCCATTCTCGATCTCAGGGACCTCAACAAGTGTCTGGTCAAGGAAAAGTTCAGAATGCTCTCCCTTGCCACACTTTACCCTCTTCTTTCTCAACACGACTGGCTATATTCCCTGGACCTCAAAGAGGCCTACACTCACATCTCCATTCATCAGAACTCTCGCCGCTACCTGCGGTTCCAGGTGCTACACCACCACTATCAGTACAAAGTGCTACCGTTTGGCCTCGCTTCCTCCCCCAGAGTCTTCACCAAGTGCCTTATAGTGGTGGCGGCCTTCCTCAGGTCTCACAACCTCCAGGTGTTCCCCTACTTGGACGATTGGTTGGTGAAAGCACCTTCATCTCAACTCGTGCTACAAGCTACTCATCACACCATCTCTCTCCTCCACCTCCTGGGGTTCGAGATCAACTACCCCAAGTCGCATCTGCTTCCCACCCAGCGACTTCAATTCATTGGAGCAATTCTGGACACCACACTGATGAGGGCCTTTCTCCCCTCCGATCGTCAGCGGACCCTGCTCCATCTCTGCCGTCAGGTACTCATGCATCCCTCCATTCCTGCCTGACAGATGATGGTCCTCCTGGGTCACATGGCCTCGACGGTGCATGTCCTTCCTCTGGCACGTCTCCACCTTCGTACGCCTCAGTGGACTCTCGCCAACCAATGGTCACAGACTACAGATCTTCTTTCTCATCCCATCTCTGTGACATCATCTCTTCAGCAATCTCTCCAATGGTGGTTGAACTCCTCAAATCTTTCCAGGGGTCTACTTTTTCATCTGCCCCCCCACTCTATGATCATCACCACCGATGCGTCCCCCTACGCGTGGGGAGCTCACCTAGGAGATCTACGCACCCAGGGACTTTGGACCCCACAGGAGCGTCGTCATCACATAAATTTCCTGGAACTCAGAGCCATGTTCTACGCCCTCAAGGCTTTCCAACACCTTCTCTGCCCTCAAGTCCTCCTCCTGTGCACAGACAATCAAGTCGCCATGTACTACATAAACAAGCAAGGCGGCACCGGATCTCGCCCCCTCTCGGATCTCTGCGCATCTGGACCTGGGCCACGGACCGCAATCTCTTTCTCAGGGCGGTCTATATCCAGGGCGAACAGAACTCTCTGGCCGACAATCTCAGCCGCATCCTTCAACCTCACGAGTGGACGTTGGACCCTCCGACTCTGCTCTCCATCTTTGCTCGATGGGGCACTCCGCAGGTGGACCTCTTTGCAGCACCTCACAACCATCAGCTGCCCCAATTCTGTTCCAGACTCTTCTCTCCTCACCGTCTGGCTCCGGATGCATTCCTGCTCGACTGGAGGGATCGGTTCCTCTATGCCTTCCCTCCACTTCCTCTGATGTTGCGGACCTTGTCCAAACTCCGCAAGGACAACGCCACCATGATTCTCATCGCCCCTCGGTGGCCTCGTCAACACTGGTTCTCCCTCCTGCTTCAACTCAGCTCCAGGGAGCCCATTCCTCTTCCTGTGTTTCCTACTCTACTTACGCAGCAGCATCAGTCTCTACTGCATCCCAATCTGTCTTCACTCCACCTGACAGCTTGGTTTCTCTCGGGCTGACCTCTCCGGAGAATCTATCTCAACCGGTCCGCCTCATTTTGGACGCCTCCAGGAAACCGGCCACTCTCCAATGTTACCATCAGAAGTGGACCAGATTCTCCTCGTGGTGTCTCCGGCATCATCAGGAACCCACCTCCTTAGCGGTGGAAACTGTCTTGGAATATTTGCTCTCACTGTCCAATGCTGGCCTCAAAACTACCTCCATCAGAGTCCACCTCAGTGCCATCACTGCGTTTCATGAGCCTATTCTCGGAAAACCCCTCACGGCTCATCCTCTGGTTTCCAGATTTATGAGAGGGCTCTTCAATATCAAACCGCCTCTCAAGCCTCCTCCTGTCGTCTGGGACCTGAATGTGGTTCTCTCAGCTCTCATGAAACCTCCGTTTGAGCCTCTTGCCACAACTTCGCTCAGGCTTCTTACCTGGAAGGTGCTTTTCCTAATTGCCATCACCTCTGCCAGGAGGGTTAGCGAACTGCATGCACTGGTTGCCGACCCACCTTTCACTGTTTTTCACCATGACAAGGTTGTTCTGCGTACCCACCCTAAATTCCTTCCCAAGGTGGTCTCGGCTTTTCACCTTAACCAGTCCATTGTGCTGCCCGTCTTCTTCCCTAAGCCTCACTCGCATCCTGGGGAACAGGCGTTGCACACACTGGATTGTAAGCGTGCCCTTGCTTACTATCTTGATCGTACCAGAGCTCACCGAACATCCCCTCAGCTATTTTTGTCTTTCGATCCCAACCGTTTGGGTCGCCCTGTCTCCAAACGGACACTTTCAAATTGGCTTGCTGCCTGTATTGCATTCTGCTATGCTCGGGCCGGTCTCTCACTGGAAGGAGCTGTCACGGCCCACAGAGTCCGAGCTATGGCTGCTTCTGTAGCTTTCCTCCGTTCCACGCCCATCGAGGAAATCTGCAAGGCGGCCACTTGGTCCTCAGTTCACACGTTCACTACTCACTACTGTCTGGATGCGTTCTCCAGACGGGATGGACACTTCGGCCAATCTGTGTTACAAAATTTATTTTCCTAATGGCCAACCATCCCACCTCCCTCTTTGTTAGCTTGGAGGTCACCCATGTGTTAAGAATATGCTGCCTGCTTGTCCTGGGATAAAGCACAGTTACTTACCGTAACAGGTGTTATCCAGGGACAGCAGGCAGATATTCTTACGTCCCACCCACCTCCCCGGGTTGGCTTCTTAGCTGGCTTATCCTAACTGGGGACCACGCACTCCTCCGTCGGGCGGGAAGGCACTCGCGCACGCGCGGTGCGGCCAACTAGAAACTTCTAGTTAAAAAGGTCCGTACCGAGGGCTCCGTCGGTGACGTCACCCATGTGTTAAGAATATCTGCCTGCTGTCCCTGGATAACACCTGTTACGGTAAGTAACTGTGCTATATTGGATTAGGTTTTTAACTGCTATGTATTTTTTATGATTGATTTTTGTTTTATGTTTTAATTTAAATGTATGTATGTTTATTGCAATCCACCTTAAATTTTAGGCAGAATATAAATGATTAAAACCATAACTGTACCCATGTGGTGATACTTGTGAATGTCTAAACTTATTTTACCTATTACAGATGGTGAAGGTAGCAAAATAGGTGGAATTGTTGGTGGTATTGCTGCGATGGTGGTTGCTGCAATTGGAAGCTTCATTGCTTACCAGAAGAAGAAACTTTGTTTCAGAGAAGGAGCAAATGGTAAGCTTTGTTTTCTTCAGAAAACATTTTTCTTTGCATTTTTCTTATTATTTTTTTTTTCCTTTTTGCTTCTTGTGGTAGATTGGGGAGCAAAAACAGTGAATGCTTTTTAAGAGGATCTCAACTACAGATGAACTTTTTCATCCAATTGTTGCAAACTGGTCAAATTTTGGTACCTTTCCATCCTAGTGATTAAAATTTTTAAAGCTAAGAAATGCTGATGGTGGGCAGAAAAATGTAAAGATTTTCTGCCACTGTCGCCCATCCCAGGAACAATCGCACTACTATCTGATTTGGTTTATGCAGGGTGGCGCTGTCCTAATTGGTGGCCACAGCACATTGCTAGCACTTGAAAGTTAGGGGAAGAGATGAGGGGAAAATATGGTCAGTCCCTGTCCCATCTGAAAACTCATTGCAGCTAAGGGAACTTTGAGCAAGAAGAACAAAAATAAATAAATGTTCATTACTAAGACAAATGATGACTTACCTCCTAAATAGGGAAATTTGCAGTTATATAAAATTTCTTAAGGCTTGTCCCGCACTGTCTGGTTTTATTCCTGGGGATGGGGGTGCAACAGATCCCAATTATTTCTGGATTTCTACTACTGGTAATTTCTGCCCCACTAGACATCCTCTTCGCTTATACCAGGTTCTTTGAGTTCTCTTGCTAATATATTTATTATGGCTGCGCCATGTTCATTTTACGTGGTGTGGATACCATTACTTTTCTGCATACTTTAAAATACACTATTCCCCCCTTATTTTATTACAGGCTGGCCTAAAGTTAGGTACCAATTGCACATTTAAGTTATAGGGAACACTTACATATGTGATTGTTACCACTGCATTCAAGAACATAAGAATAGCTTTACTTCTAGCCATTTCCCACAAAACTGCTTTCAGTTAAATTGGCCCTATGCTTTGGAACATTTCTGTTAAGAATCAACCACTTTAAGAAATCACTTAAAATCTTTCTTGTTCTCAGAAGCTTTTCATACCTTATCCTCTTCTCCTCTTCTTTCTCCTCTCCACTGCTCTGCCTCTTTCCCCTTCTTCCCTATTTTTTTTTGCCTAATCTCTTTATTAGGCAAACACCATATACAGGCAAGATCGACATGTCAAAAAGACAAAAACAAGTTTCATAAAGTTCACAGACAACAAGATGCTGCAAAATCACCGTCCCATACAGAAGAACAGTGAAACAACCCCCAGAAATGTACAAAGTGGTGTACCTAAAAAAACAAACATAATTGAAATAACAGGGAAACAAACAAGTATTGTGTAAGGCTAAAAAAAATTATATATATATAAATTTATATATATAAATTTTTTTAAGGGGGGTAAGTATACCCTCCCCCTGTACCAACCCTAACAATCATATATCAAAGCAGCCAAACCATAGAAAACCAGCCAAACCAGAAAAAGTGAACCCCTGTCCCCCCACCCAACCCTCCTTGTGTGGATTCAGCATGATCAGTAGGAATGGCCGCTCAAAGTAAAGAGAAAAGCAGAACCTAAACAATGAAGCTAATGAGAACACAAAAACAGTCCCTTAATACCCTTGGAACACTCGAGAATTCAGCAGCAGACTTCTCGCTCTTTGCGGAAGAGAGTTCCAGCACACCTCCCAAACATCCTGGAACCTCTGCCAGCTACCCTCCTCCCTCGCACTTGCTGCCCAGCGTTCCAACAAAGCCAACTTCAAAAAGAAACTGCTTACAGCGAGAGGCACACCCGAAATCTCAGGAGACACATAGTTTGCAATACACTGGCATAACCTAAGTTTATAAGGGGGCGTTTTTACACAAGAGGCGGCACCTATTTTGAGGTTATTTTGTAAAGAGCCATAAATATGTGTGCCTTTATAAATTAGCCTCCTAAATGGCCACACACTACTGGTAACATTAGCACATGGCCAGAAATGAAACAAATAGGGAAAAAAAGCTATTTTATGGCCATGCTAGAAATAGGCTTAGCTTACAGGAAAAGGCCTGCATAAAGGCACTGTAAGCCAATGTACTAGCACAGCTTAGACGAAGGGCCCCTTAGTACTTTACAGACATGAAAAGGAGTAACATAAACGTCTTTTCTGTAATTTCCAGGTCCTGCTACAATTCATTTGCTTTCCAACAAATCTATTGAGTGCTGAGCTGCAGAGTTAAACATTTACTGGGGTGGGAATGTAGCATACCTGGCAGAGGCCACATTCCGAGATAAGAGAAGGAAAAATACTTAAAAAAAAAAAATTGCATGCTATTTTCTTTTAAGATGTCAAGTGGTACTGTGTGGGCAACATGTTAACAGGTCAGCTCAGTGTGCAGTTATATGTTAAGTGAAATGCCCATTTGTAGCTCATCTCTCAGATGTGAGTGGGTTCCCTTTGTGTACCTTTCAAAGGACAGACAGATGAATCCCAGGAGCACAGAAGCAGAATTCTCTTCTTTTTTTTTTTTTGTTTAATATATCAGTATTATGTGATTTTGTTTGTAGTCACATGAGACATGTGGTAAGCAATTCTATAAATTGGCACAGAGATTTAGGTACCTTGATGCCATACACCGAGCACCAATACTGTAATGACATCTTAGCAGCAAGATTGAGTTATAGAATACTAGTGTAAGCCGGCATTGGCGCATCTAAATTTAGTGACATCAGTTAACGCCAAGTCAGTGACATTTATAAATACCGTGTTTCACTGAAAATAAGATCTAGCATGATTTTTAAAGATGCTCCTAATATAAGCCCTACCCCAAAAATAAGCCCTAGTTAAGATTGACCCACAAAGCCATCCCGATATTCCCCAATTCCATCCTTGAAACTAGGTCTGCCTGATTTGTCAATAATCTCTCCCTTCCTCTCCTCCACCCCAATTCTTCCTCTTTCCTTTCTCTCCCCCCCCCCATGTGCAGCATTTTTCCTCACCTCTCACCCATCCCCTTGTGCAGCAGCGGCTGCGCTCTAAACAGGCTGTTTTGCAGCCTTCCCTGACGCGGAAGAGGGAAGGCCCCGGTGGGTAAGACAGCAAAGCAGCCCCTTCAGAGTGCTGCCATCGCTGCTGTTTTGGAGGCTTTTGGAGTTGGAGGTATGTCAGGCTCACGGTGGGAGGGTCGGTGGGATTCCGCTGCACAGAGGGATGGAAGGGAGGAATAGAAAGACACTGCATAGGGAAGGCTCGGCCCCGACAGGGAAGGCTGCAAAACAGCCACTGTTTTTGGAGGCCTCGGGAGCTGCTGCACAAGGGGATGGGTGAGAGATGAGGAAAGATACTGCATATGGGGTAGGGGGAGAAAGAGGAAGAATTGGGGTGGAGGAAAGGAAGGGATGATTGTTGTACATGAAAAAAAATAGACATTCCCCGAAAATAAGCCTTAGTGTGTTGAACACAAATTAATATAATACCCAGGAAACACGGTATTGTCACCTAATTGTACTCTGAAGTGCTTTGCACATCACCATGTTTAGTGCGAGGGGGAGAAACTATGTGCACCATTGACACCTTTGTTTAGACGCCCTATAGAATTACCCTTCACGGCCCTGTAGCATCATGGGTGGTGATTATTGTTGTGGTTGTTTTTTTTGGGTTTTTTTTTTGTGAAGAGGAGTCCATTTACTGAAATGAGGGACAGATTGAAAAGTTTTATGAATGATAGTACATAAAGATAATGCATTTCTGGACATTCAGGGCATTCCACTCGTTATTGGAGGAGTTGCTTTTCTCAATCAAACATTACAAGGAATGATGTCTGTGACACGCATAGCTACAAAACAGGCTGCTTCCATTCAAACAAGACTACTCCCAACTAAGTCTCAGGCTTCACAATTTATATGAAGCACCAAAAATTATGGCCGTTTGCAACACTTTGATAAAAAGGCAACTAATATGGCTTACTTTTCCTTGAACAAACAGGATATGGTCTCATTTAAGACTTTATGAATGTGGTATTTTCTGCTTTAGCGATATCAGTCTCTGTAGGCAATATTTATAATCTCCATGGCTGGTGAATGTTGCTTGACATCCTGCTTTGCTCGATAATCCATTTAGTTGTTTTTTTTAACAAATGGATGTTGCTAAGATGCTGTGATCTTTTATTCTGCCCATAACTGCTCTGTGTGGGTGAAACAAAGTGCTGTGAACACAAAGAGCCTGGCATAGATCCATCTTCGCTTTCATTCCTTTGTGTTTCCTGATAATAGTTGCCGGGCTGCAACACTGCTGCATGTCAATACCCATTAATAGCAAAGAGAAATATATTGTGTGGAACAACTCGCTCCAGCCTTCTTTCTCACATTTAGGTTCGGCAAGTAACCTCCTTTCGCAGTTCATAAACTTTAGAGGCCAACAAGCTGCAAGTAGGGTTTGATGTACCGAAAAATAAAATAAAATGCCAACCTGACCAGTTGCCCAGGAACTGCATAACACAGCCTACACCGTGAACTCTGTTCAGCTTCATGTGTGAATCTCGGCGGGAATCTCTTACGACTGCTGCTGATCTCATCATAATCTGACAACTTGTACGTTCTGAGCAGCTGTCTTGCACTGTGTTCTGTATCTACGGATATAAGATGAAAAAAACAACCACCCCAGGAATCGTATTTGTATAGCCTTTGCTTTTGAGACATATATTCTTTAAAAAAAAAAAAAAAGTAATAGTATCATGCAAAAAAAAAAGTGTACATTTGAGTTGTGTCTAAAGAAATGGAGCATATGCACCAGTATTAATGGCTTCAATCAACCCATCTATTCCTGAAATGAACTTAGCACTTTTTTTATGAAACAATTTTTGGACTAGCAGTTCTGCATCTTTTGTGCACCCAGCTTAATTGTAGTAACCGGCCTCCACTGGGCTTTGACACTATCAGTATTCATTTACAACTGCCTCCATGGATTTGAACCTAGGTTCTTGGCGCGGCAGTAGGCAGTGCTCGCAACGGGATCAGCCCTAAATCCTGCCATCAAAAATGGAACAGTGCTTCAATTAGCTAAAAGTGGAGATTAACTGGAGAAAGCTAGGATGTATTTTAAAAAGTGATGTAGACCAAAAATCATAAGTAATGTTGCAATTGTATTTCAGATCAAAATAAAATATTTTCTAAACTTTTTGTTAACATTTCTCTTTTCTTGTCTCTTATGTTTGTTACTTAATTTCTGTTCTTGTAGTACCTGTTTACTCCCCACAAGTCTCATTTTATCCTTGTTTTTCAGTTGTCCATCTAAATTTAGCATATGGTATGGGCACTTCACCTATCTTCCACCATCTCCCCACTCCCCCAATTCTGGGATCCTATAGCCTAGAACAAATGTCAGATTTGCAGCAGAGATGTTAAATACAATTTTCACTTAATATGAGTAGGGTTGGGATTTGTTTTCTGCTGTAATGTACTATATAACACGCATGGCAGTTATTGAGGAGAAAAAGTTAGCTCTGTAGTCTCATGAGCTGGTGGGCTTTGCAGTTTGCCGGAAACAAACCTGAATTCCACATTTGTTTCTTTTTGAAACATGGCTTTTGAAAGCTCAGTATGATTCTGTTTACAAACCAGCTCTAGGCACGATCAACTGAAAGAGCAAGAAAACCTCTTTTTTTAAGTTTTAAAGATCATGCAGCACTTACAGGTAAGTAATCTCCGAGAGGTGTCGGACTTTCCAATAATTACGTGGTGCATTGTTTATCTTGGTGCCAGGACAACTCTGAACTATTATAGAGCAGCTTAATAATTTCAGACTTCGACTTGGCTATCCTACACTAAAACATTGCCGTTATAAAAGATTTCTTGATAAAATTTTGCATTTTGGGCAGGCAAATTGAACAATTGGTTAAGTATAATAATTTCCCAGACTCAGTCTTATTACACCTTTCGAAAATCTATGAAAATGTATCTTTTTGAAAAATTTGTAAATTAAACGTCAATTATAGTCTGCATTTTCTAAGAATGTATTGTCACTGAACTATTCAGTCTCTCTTGAATGTGAACCGCCTAGAACTAAATTGTATGGTGGTATCCAAGAATAAAATTGTTTATTATTATTATAATAATTGAATTTAATACATTCTTCCAAGTTTTATTACTGTTTTAATGTTAAAAAAATCCATCCTTTTTTACTGCTATACCCCTCCCCCCCAAAATAAAACAATTGCATGCAGGATGTCCCATGGGGATGAGGATAAATTTGTCCTCGTGTCATTCTCTAATAGGTGCAATTCACGACAAAGGTATGCTTGGCAAACCCTGGCCTATATTTCTGGGGCCTATGTTTTCCAGAGGCGCGATTCACTATTTGGTGCTGTCGTGCGATTGACATGCGATCGGCGACCGCCAATTATTGGCACCATATAGAGAATCCGGGCCTTTATATGCTTTTATAAAAGGCTCCCAGATCCAGCCCCAGTTGTGCACAAATGCCGACACGCAGAATCGCACCTGTTCTAAAGACATATAAATGTGAGCATGTGTTCTGTGTGTTTGCATGTGCATTTTCAAAGGGACAGAAATGAATGGAGACAGCCAAGGGACAGGAGGAGTCTTAGGGGGGCAATATTCAAAGCAATTTAAGTGGCCAGCTTCTCGGTTCCACAGGAAACTGAGAACTGATGGTCCCGTGAGTCGACGTCGGGCAGGAATGCACTGGCATACATTGGGAATGGGTGCTGCCTAAAAATTTAAAGTAACAGCGCATGCGATAGTGTCCATACTGGGTTCCATGGATGACATCACCTTTATGTGAAAATATATGCCTGCTGTACTCGGAGAACAACTGCTACAGGTAAGTATCTTTGCTTTTCACACACAAAAGGCCTCTTTAACAGCTAACGAGATAATGCATACCTTTGCCCAACTCATATGTACATGAAAGCATAGTCTAGTTGGATATGGTAGACCAGGGGTAGGCATTTCCGGTCCTCGAGAGCCAGAGCCAGGTCAGGTTTTCAGGATATCCACAATAAATATGCATGAGATAGATTTGCATCTCAAGGAGGCAGTGCATGCAAATCCATCACATACATATTCATTGTGGATATCCTGAAAACCTGGCCTGGCTCCGGCTCTTGAGGACCGGAATTGCCTACCCCTGTGGTAGACTCATGAAGTAAGTGTGTAGATTAAATTCACACATAACATGTTCTTCATCTGCACGCAAGTATGCTTGCTCTTGAGCACATAATAAATGTACGGAGGTGCATTTTGTGCAGGTCTGGAGAGGCAGTGTGTCTGTCTTTATATAAAATAGCCTCAAAACAGGTGCCCACTTGCACTTCCAACCTAGGTAGCCTGTTGAATTAATTGCCCTCTTTTTCTGAGAACAGCAAATATCAAAAGAAGAGAGAGGGAGGGAAATGTGTGCTTGGTAAGTTCTTGTGTAATGTTTTAGGATCATTTTACTGTTGGTATAAGGTATCATGACTTCAAAAGAATCTAGGACTGAGATACTACCTTTTGCTGTTTGATTTGTATTATGTGAACACAGCTTATCATATCCTCAGTAGAAACATTCCCTCCCAATAATGGAGGGGGGGGGGGGGACGGGACAGGGAGTGATGAATATCTCTCCCCCCCCAAGGAGTGCAATAATGTGGAAATTTGAGGGGTTTTTGTTTTGTTCTAATGTGTATTTGAATCCTAGTATCATTTGGTTGAACAGATGGTGGTAAAAGCTGTCTCTGTCTTTTGGAGTACTATCTCAGTAGAGAAGGAACAGGCCCTTGTTTTGCTTCAGTAGCTGTCAAACTGTTGCCAGACTTAAATCTTAAAATCCTTTTCTCCCCCCCCCCCCAGCAAATCTGAGAGTAAAATGTCCTTTTAAAAAAACCCTTATACAACATTTTAAATATAGGTAACTCACACATGTGTTTGATTTTCTAAATGGTTTATGATAAGACAGATAAGTCTTAAAATCCTGCTTATGATTGTTTCCCCAGCCTTTTGGAAATGGGTAAGATGTATAAGTTCTCGCCAGTTTACAAAATTTCATATAGTCGGTGTCTGCCCTTACCTCAGTTGGGCAGGCTATTTCAAAATACAGGGCCTGCAGCAAAAAAGGCACATGCCATGTTTGTGTGTTCCTTATTTTAACTACAGAGAAGTATTTTAAATTTCAAAACAAAATTAATAGATTTTAAAAATTTCAGTACCAAAGCTCTTAAAGCAGGGATGTCAAAGCCCCTCCTCGAGGGCTGCAATCCAGTTGGGTTTTCAGGATTTCCCCAATGAATAATGCATGAGATCTATTTGCATGCACTGCTTTCATTGTATGCTAATAGGTCTCATGCATATTCATTGGGGAAATCCTGAAAACCCAACTGGATTGCGGCCCTCAAGGAGGGACTTTGACACCCCTGTCTTAAAGGATGAAGTTTGTTAAATGTGCTATTGAAACCTGTAGACTATCTGAGAAATACTTATTTTAATTTGAGCAGAGTGTTTTAACTCTATGGTGGAAAAACTCAAAAAAATAATTAGTCATTTTTATTTAATTCTGTGTTTTGTTTTTTAGATCAGCCAGTAGACCCAAAGAAGGAGGTGCTCAATGAACGATGGAGACGAGGTTATTAACAGAGGATCTAACCTGATTTCCCCCCCCCCTCCCCTACCATCACCTCTCGCAAACAGTAGCGATGGTCCATAAGTGCACTTTCTTTGGTAATATGTAGTGGTTCCCAAACTCTTTCCTCAGCATTGTCAATCAAAATTAGTTATCAGATAAATCAAAATATGCTGAATAACCTGGTTATTATACCAGATCTATGCAGATAACGCAGCAATTTAATAAAGATGTCCTATGAATCCAGACCTGATGGAGGATTCTATGGACCAAGATTTAGAAACCATTGGAGTTAGTATATCAGTTCAGCCAGTTTACCTGGCTACACATGCAGTCCTAAACTTAAATGGATATGCTGTCCTTTTGAAATTAGAACTGCTATTTATGTCCACCTAAATTGATAAAACAAGGATCTGGCCCTTCCCCAGAACTCCCCTGGTCCCTGCTAAATAAATTTTGGCTGGGGTGAGTAATTTCATTACAGGGTGTCTATGTGAGAGCAAAATAGGTGCTTATGTACCTTTATAAAAATTGGCTCTTACAGTGAGCCCCAGTAGTACATGGTTTTTTCTTACACAGATCTATACCTGCTCCAAAGATGTAAATATGTGTATGTACTCTGTGCATCTAAATACTTATTTTTAAGAGACTGATGCGAGTCCTAGCTCTGCACAAACTACCCTTCCTCGAATGCCTACATACAGATATAGAAGTAGGTGTAACCTTGTGGTAGAAATACTTTTATACCTATGTAATTTTATGAGCCAATTTTTTTTCCATGTAAGTACCAGAGAGAGCAGGAGACGGATGAATTCCCCTGGTTAAAGAACCTATATGTCATACCTGCAAAAGGTAGTGTGGGGGAAGGGCCAGTCACAGAGAGTATCCCATCACCCTATGGGGCAGAAGTGGGAGGGAACAGTCACTCTAAAGTAGAAAAGGAGGAGCCTATCCTGGAGAGTATGGAGTGGGCTGAAACTGACTTCCCAGCTGGAGAGGACTTGGAAGCCAGGGCTTGTAAAACGAGTAAGCAATACAACTTTGCTTGAACTAGCAAACACACACTGAATCTACCCAAGATAAAGGCAGCCAGATTTGGGGTGGTTACAGTGAACAGTGTGTGCTATAAGAGGGAGGTAGCTGCCTCCAATTCTTTGGGAAGTTAGAGAAGGGCTGATTACTGAAACTGCGAGAAGAAATCAGGAACATATGTTTCTTTTCCTTTTGTGATGCTTTTTGGTTTTCTCTTTTGAACAAACCACTAGAAAACTATAACGTGAGTGAGATTCCTTAGCTATACAAGTGCAGGATGGCTCCTATGTGGTTTGGGAGGAACACAGTTGTATAAAGTGGATAATAACCTGAAACTCCTGTGGGCTGGTTTAAAGACAGAAAGCCCGGACTGGCTCAGTTTGAAGCCCTGGACTGAACTGCTGAGATTTATTTTATTTTCTACTTTGATTTGGTTAAAATCTTTTAGATCTTTGGTTAAAAGCTTTTAGAGACTCAAGAGGAGAGGGGCAAGAAGGATAACCTTGCTTGTGGACTCAAGCATTTTGTTCCGGAGTGGCAGAGTACCTGAGTAGAGAGTTGCACGGGGACAGAAATCCCACCCGTCCCCGCCAGGATCCTCTCCGTCCCCACCAGGATCCTCTCCGTCCCCACCCATCCCCGCAAAGAATTACTTCCATCCCAGCCCGTCCCCATAAAAAGCAGCAATTACTTCTGACAGGATCATCAATTCCACAGTTTCTTTTGTGTTTGCGCTGCTGTTTTCCTTGTGGAATCTCTTTGGTGGAACCCTTTTTTTTGTTTTCTGTTCAGGTAATTAACTTATAAACCCCCTTTTTTACTAAGGCTGACGTGTCCATTATATTATATGGACGAACCCTGCTTCCAAAGCCTTCCATCCCCGTGGGAGTCCCGTTGGCTAGAGGGGGGTCCCCGTGGGAGTCCCGTGAGCCAGAGGGGAGTCCCGTGGGTTAGGGGGGATTCCTGCAGGACACCCGTGGGATTCCTGCGATCCCCGTTCCCATGCAGACCTCTAAACCTAAGACACCAGCTAAGACTGGATTGATCCCCTTCCCCATTGGACATGGTGACCTATTCATCACAATATACATAGGCTTAGTCGGTATTCATGGGGCTGGCAGCTAATGTAACCTCTGTTCCCTCCCGGACATGTGTGAAATCTATAGATTGTAGGAATACTCTGCAAGGTTCTGTCCTACCTTGGAAGTCTTCTGTCCACATATCATTGGAGGTTGACTTGACTGCTTACAGATTCCCACCCCAGGGAAATACTTAGCTCTGGCTACTTCTCTTTCCTGGCATTCCCTCAGTTGCCGCTCCCTTAGCGACCTCTTGACTCTGGGCCTCCCTAAACTGTTCTATTTTAGGGCATGTAACCACCTCCCTGCTTCAGTGCTGTTCCTCTGACTCAAACTCTCACAGCAACAGATTCAGTCCAAATATCGTAGCCAGAATTTCATTTATACCGGCTGAAAGGTTTTATAGAGGACCTAAGGGATATCAGACAGCCCTCCAAACAGCATAGTTTGGATGGGTAAATTCCTCATTTGTCCCAAGGTACCTCCTCCACCTTATTTTATATATATATATCTTTTGCTTAATTTCTTATATGTATATTTATTCTTATTTTCAATCTTATAACTTATTTTTCTTAAGCATATTGGATGTACTTAGCTTTTTTTGCATTCAGCTGCAAGCTATTTCCCCAAACGCCAACGCGTTTCGAGATCTTTGTCAAGGCGACAAGGGGAACTTAATATTAACAAAGAACAGCATACCGTCTACCCATATCCAAATGTTTTTTTGGATATGGGTAGACGGTATGCTGTTCTTTGTTAATATTAAGTTCCCCTTGTCGCCTTGACAAAGATCTCGAAACGCGTTGGCGTTTGGGGAAATAGCTTGCAGCTGAATGCAAAAAAAGCTAAGTACATCCAATATGCATAAGAAAAATAAGTTATAAGATTGAAAATAAGAATAAATATTCATATAAGAAATTAAGCAAAAGATATATATATATAAAATAAGGTGGAGGAGGTACCTTGGGACAAATGAGGAATTTACCCATCCAAACTATGCTGTTTGGAGGGCTGTCTGATATCCCTTAGGTCCTCTATAAAACCTTTCAGCCGGTATAAATGAAATTCTGGCTACGGTATTTGGACTGAATCTGTTGCTGTGAGAGTTTGTTTTACGGTTTGAAATTAGGAAGTTTACTGTAAGATGGCTCAATTGCAAGGAGTTCCTCTGACTCAGCAGGTTAGTGCCACCTGCCATAAGGTGGTTCAACTTCAGCTTTGATGAAGGAGTGATCCTATAGAAACCCAGTCATGTAGCACCATTCCCTCACACCCCCATATTGACCTTCTGGGGGGAAGTTAAAATATAAAGCACTTAACCATGTAAGCATATTGACCCAACTGCTTTTACTGCAAATGCAGGTCACACTTGAAAACAGACATTACTTAACCCATAGAGAGTACAGTGTGTTTCTTTTTCTGTCTTTCATTTCTTTTGATATGAACATATTGGATGGTTTTTATGTGGCGGGTCTTCCCCTAAGTTTTAAAGAGAGATTGCGTGGCTTATAGAATAATTTACCAAAGCTACATGTGTTAATCAAGTGATTCGGGGTGAAGTAACTCTGGTTCTCGACAGCATTGCACAAACTGAATATTCATAAGATATGCTTACGCACATTTGATTTATGATCCCAATTAATTATATATTTGGCTATCTTGATGAAAGCAGCTGTTTATATCATTTTGAAAAGAGACATTGCCTATCACTAATTTACTGTTCTCTCAAAAAACTCGTTTCCATTCTTATAAACCAGGCATATGCGTTTGTTGACAAGTATTTGGTTTGTAAGTGCACCTTCAATTTAGTGTACATAAAATCAATTGAAAGCATATTCATTTATGAAGGATTGTGTAAAAAATTGATTTGGTGTAAGAGTTCTAAGGTGCATTAAAAATTTTTTAAATATGAACGTCTGAAACCAAAAAAAGCTACCTGTAAATCAAGAAAAAGTGTTAAAAAAAACCAACCCCAAACGAACAAACCCTCCTATTATCCATTTTGAACAAACTCTCTTAGAACTATGGGTTGTGTCTTATTATTTTACCAAAGTGACTTTAGAATACAAATCAAAATATTTCATTCATTCGATTATTTTACCAAAGTGACTTTAGAATACAAATCAAAATATTTCATTCATTCGATTATTTTACCAAAGTGACTTTAGAATACAAATCAAAATATTTCATTCATTCGTTCAATTTTCTATACCGTTCACCTAGGGGAGCTCAGAATGGTTTGCATGAATTCTGTATATTTCCCTGTCTGTCCTGGCAGGCTCACAGTCTATCTAATGTGCCTGGGGCAATGGGGAGGGAGGGGAAGCAGTGTGGGTTGGAACTCACAACCTCAGAGTGCTGAGGCTGTAACTTTAATCATTGCACCACACTCTTCCCCCATGGGTTTAATGCTAAACATATGCCCCCGAATTCTGTATAGGTCGCCCAAAGCTGGGTGCAGAACCCTGGTTCAAGTGAAAACTAATTACCCAATTAACCACGAACAATCAGTAATTGGCATTATCAAACACTGGACAGTAATTAGGAATTACACATGAATCTGCCCTATGCTGTATTCTGTAAGTTCATAGTGGCTATGGATAACTCAAAAGGGGAGTGGGTCAGAAATTAGGCTCCATGTTATAGAATACCTGCATTTGTGTGCCTAACTGCCATTGGTTGGGCACAAGCATTTATGCCAGCTTTTAGAAGCTATAATTGCTCACACCCAATGTTAGGCCCTGATTCTGTAAAATATGCCTACAGTTAGGCCAGTGGCATGGTGAGGGGCACCCAGGGTGGTGGCGCCTCCTCACTGCCATCTTCTAAACTCCCATCTGCTCCTTCCCCGCCCCTTCTTTTCCCTATACCTCTTTAATGTTCCCGGTGTGAGCAGCAACCCCAGCCCGCTGCGTGCGCCAGTGTCGGCTCTTCCTCTGATATCACTTCCTAGGCACGGGTCCAGGAAGTGACATCAGAGGAAGAGCCAACGCTGGCACGAGCAGCGGGCTGGGTTTGTTGCGCATGCTGGGAACATTAAAGAGGTGGGGGGAAGGGAAAAAGCATGCGCTCACGGTAATGGGTGGTGAAGGAACGGAGGCGGCGGAGAGGAGGATGGGTGCCAGCACCCCCACCAAGATGGAGCCCTGGGAAGACTGCCCCGCCCCTTACTGTGCCACTGAGGCGCCGAGATCGGCATGCCTAGCCAATCTAGACGCCTAACTTGATTTTTAAAATCGGCTTACTGAGCGCTGATAATTGAGAACGCCATTAAAAACAACTTTTAAAAATGTATTTTCTGGTAGGCGCCTACCGGCAAGTAAGCATGTTTAGGAGCAGATTTGGGACGGTGTTTGGATGTGAATTGACTTAAGTGCCTATCTTTGACGCACTCATGTAGGCCAAGAAAACCCTGGCCTAAATGGCAGTGTAACTAAGGATTCAATGTCTACTGGTGCCTAAGAATGCTTTTGCACTGCTAGACGTGATTCTATAAATGGCGCCTAGAAGTTAGATGCTGTTTCATGAATCTGGGCCAAAAATGCACGCTAAGCTAGTATTCTATAAAAGTTGCTCTTTGCATAGCACCCTTTACAGCACTGTCTCTCAAACTGTGTGCCCCGAAGCGATTCTGGGTGTGCCACGAGGGATTCCAGAATTTTACTTTATTTTTAAAAATTCCCTTAAGTGCATACTAGAATACACTTCTCCCTCCGGATTTGCGGGGGATAGGGGCAGAGCTGGACTGTGAATAGTGAAAAACCATGAATATCTTCACGTCCGGCTTTGACCCACCCCGCCTCCCTCCCGCCTTCTCCTCGGCATCCTGGCCTTACCTGGTGGCCTAGCGGGCTTTAGGGGCAGGAGCGATCTTCCTACGCTCCTGCCCCATGCAGATCACCAATAGGAAATGGCTGCCATGAGTTCCCTTAGTCTCTCGAGACTATGACGGGAGCTCACGGCAGCCATTTCCTATTGGCGATCTACACGGGGCAGGAGCGTAGGAAGATCGCTCCTGCCCCGAAAGCCTGCTAGACCACCAGGTAAGGCCGGGATGCCGGGGTGAAAGCTAAAATATGGTTTTGGGTTTTTTTTCTTTTTTTTCCCCCTCCCCCCAAAATTGCAAATATGTGAAATCGCGAGTGCGGAAACCGCAAATGGGGAGAGGAAAGTGTAGATCAAAACAAAAAAAAAATTGTGGAGAGTTGATGGCCAAGATGAAGGCTTTATTAGAACAAGTAAATAATCCACATAAAAATGTCTAGGACCTGAACCACTGGAAACATGTGGACCCAACATGGTCCGTGTTTCGACAGTTGTCTTCCTCAGGGGTCCTTATAGGTCCTATAAGCAGGCTTGTGGATTAAGTAATAAAAACGATTATCTCTGTGCTGGTGAGATGTACTCAAAAGTGAATATTAGAATAGATGACATGTACATCACGTACACATGAGTCTGTCAATGTTGTGAGAGTCTGTGCATAAGGATACAACCGCCCAGACAAGCAGCATTCTTTGACGTGATTTGGTCCATGAAAACTAATGGCAAGTAATTTTTATTTTTTATGCAGTAGTTTTCCTAACTTGAGCTACAAAGGCATTGAGGCTTTGTTACTGTTTAGATCTTCTTATCTTTACGAACTTGGATTTTCAACCCTGACAGAAATTAAATTGAAAAAAAAAAGAACGACTCCATGTTTGCTTGTCGACTATCGAGCCACATTTTGAGTTAATTTGCACTCAAAAACAAGCACATCCTTTAAATCAGTGATTCCCAACCCTGTCCTGGAGGAACACCAGGCCAATCGGGTTTTCAGGCTAGCCCTAATGAATATGCATGAGATAGATTTGCATATGATGGAAGTGATAGGCATGCAAATTTGCTTCATGCATATTCATTAGGGCTAGCCTGAAAACCCAATTGGCCTGGTGTTCCTCTAGGACAGGGTTGGGAACCACTTTCAAATTTAATTTTTGGTTGGTTTTGCGATTTTATAATTTCGGTTATAAAATGTTTCAAAAAACATTTGCTCTGTTTAGTGTGCTAGAGCTAAAAAAAAAAAAAAAAAGTTTGAGAGATACTGCCTTACAGAGTACACTTCCCCCTCCGTATTCACGAATTCCGTATCTATATATCCGCTCAACCACTATTGATAGGAATTTTATGTAGCAAAGCTGTAAAACGTGAGCACAGTGTGTGTTACTAGTAGGATATTTTAAGTATGGCAGATGTTGATAGGAGTATTCCATCTGTGGAATTATTTGGAAGGCAAGAGATCCTAGACTCTTCATGGGGCTAATTTAAGGCAAATAGTTCAGTAACAGAACCTATGAAAGGAAAAAGCTAGAGCCAAACAATCCAATATTAATTTTAAAATGACTTACTTTGTGAAAATCACACTTTATTAATAAAACAAAACTAATAATATCTTTCTGGTTATGTTGGCATCTTGCTATTGTTATGATTTTTCTATTCCCCACCGCAAAGGCTGAGCTATGAAGTGGCAGTGTGCATTACTGAAATTCTCTGCTTAAGTGGGTGGGAATTGGAATCCTAATTGACTGAATGGTGCTATTATAAATTGGTTATATTTATGAAACCACATTAACATTAACAATATCTCAGTGATGAAACAAAACATACTTCCAAGGCATCTAAGTGTAAAATGCACAGATAAGATGGCCTGTTAATAAGAATAATCTTTTAAATGAATACTTTCTTTACCATATGGAATTGTATTGGGTTAGGAAAATGCTTCTCCACACAATACCTTTCACATCAGTAGATTCTATAAACACTTCAGACTTCAGAAATATAAAGCTGCCACCAGAGACTTTTCTATTCTATGGAAAAAGAGGCCAACTGACTTTCACTACAAAATTCAAATTTCTGACCAGCTGACTTTCCCATAAAAATTCAAATTGATGGACTGCTCTGTTCCCAATCAGGTCAGTGAGCCCACTGTTTACAAAGACAAACTGCAGACTTCACAGTATACCCTGAAGAAAGCTACAGCATGGTGGCTGAAATGTCAGTTTCTAACTTGACAAGACTTGAGTCCCAGAAACTTGCAACAAGCATCTTGGGTGGGTTTTTTGTTCCATATTTTTATAGCATAGGTGTACTGTAGGGATTTTAAGTAGAGAGAAATGTGGCTGTTTTATAGTGTCTCTTCCCTTTAAAAACTGCAGTGCCATTTCTGAAAAATAGTCTGAAGTGCTCTTGGAGAAAATTATTTATGATTCCATGGGTTGAAAATATGTAGAAGGGTGGTAGACAAAATTTCTAAGAGCTGGGGCAGACATACTTTTTCTGTGTAACATTGTGTTGTGGTGGCGGCCAAGAAAACAAACAAGATGCTAGGAATTATTAGAAAAGGGATGGTAAGACTGAGACATCACCTTGAGTATTGCATTCAGTTCTAGTCTCGTTATCTCAAAAAAGATATAGCGGCACGAGAAAAGGTTCAAAGAAGAGCGACCAAGATGATGGAACTCATCTCGTATGAGGAAAGACTAAAGAGGTTAGGGATCTTCAGCTTGGAAAAGAAACGCTGAGGGGAGATATGATCGAAGTCTACAAAATCCTGAGTGGATTGATTTAAAAAAAAAAAAAAAATAATAATAATGTTTTTTTTTCCTGCATCAAGATTTACAAAGACTAGGGGACACTCAATTAAATTACAGAGTAATACTTTTAAAGCCAAAAGGAGGAAATATTTTTTCACTCAGAATAGTTGAGCTCTGGAATGCTTTGCCAGAAGATGTGGTAAGAGCTAGAGAGCTGAACGGGGACGACGGGAATCCTGCGGTGGGACTTTGGCGGGTGAGATTACTGTCCCCGCACAACTCTCTAGTAAGAGCAGTTAATGTAGCTGGTCTAAATAAAAAGTTTGGAGAAGTTCCTGGAGGAAAAGTGCATATACTGCTGTTGAGACAGACATGGGAGAAGCCACTACTTGCCCTGGATCAGTGGCATGGAATGCTACTACTATTTGGGTTTTTGCCTGGTACTTGTGTGACTTGGATTGGCCTCCATGAAGATTAGATGCTGGACTAGATGGACCAAAGGTCTGATCCAGTAAGGCTATTATGTTCTTATGATATTTATTCTTTACTGTCTGTTTTTGGACTCCGTTGCTTTCTTTGGCTTTGCTATTTTGGCCAGATTTCTGATTTCTTCTTCTTTTTTTTTTTTTTTTTTGGGGGGGGGGAGCATGCATTCTTTTTAAATATAATTTGAAAAATCACCCAAATCATACTCGGAACACACCCTTTTTCTGTGCATTTTAAATACTGTATGCTGTCATCTGCACATATATGTAGTAGGGATGTGTTTTCATGAAGAAACTTAGGAAATGTCAAAGCCAAGTCCCATGTCATTTTATGTCGCATAGAAAGAAACATGATGGCAGATAAAGGCCAGATGGCCCATCTAGTCTGCCCATCCACAGTAACCATTATCTCTTCCTCTCTAAGAGACCCCACATGCCTGTTCCATGCTTTCTTGAATTCAGACACAGTCTTTGTCTCCACCACCTCTACTGGGAGACTATTCCATGCATCTACCACCCTTTTTGTAAAAAAGTACAGTATTTCCTTAGATTACTCCTGAGCCTATCACCTCTTAACTTCATCCTATACCCTCTCATTCCAGAGCTTCCTTTCATTTATGCCCTGTAGGTATATCTCCCCGATTTAGGCCACTTTTGAACTTTTTTTTTTTAATTTTTATAAGCCCCATAGCTGTTTGTACCCAAAAATATTTTCTTATCTTTCAGCAGAATAAACAAAACACCACCCACAAAAAACTTATGCAAAATTACATGGCAAAGGAAAAATCACTCTGGGTACTAAGGAGTTCACAGCTCAAAAGAGACCTGTAATGAAATATTTCCTATAAAGCATCAAACAAATATTGTAATAATACCTAATGCTTTTTTATTGCATTTTATTTAATTTCTATCCCGTTTTCCCCAGAGCTCAGAATGGGTTACAGGTTAAACATATATAATATACAGTTTACAGGTTACAATTTGCCGTAGTTACAGTGCAAGGGTTTTCAATAACAAATTTTTATCCTAACTCAACACATACTAGGGATCTAATACCAATATACATAATATGCAGTTTACAGGTTAGATTTGCCATAGTTACAGTCCAAGATTTTTCAGTACAAGTTTTTATCCTAATGCAACGCATAGGGCTCCTTTTATGTTTAAATCTGTTTTATTAAATTTTTCAAAATACACCTGCGTACAATACAGAAGCTAAACAATATGCAATGCACAAACCTCCCCCCCCCCCCAAATCAGCCCCCCCTCCCCCTTCCCCTCACCCCTCCCAAAGGAAGAAACAATCACTGCAATAAACAACAAGTCAATATCAGTCCAGGAAACGTGCCCGAACTGTGAGTGACATAGTAGAGCAAAAAGGCCTCCAACAATGAAGAAATAAAGTACCCCGCTTAGAGTGAAGATCAGGAATGGCTTGACGCTCTTAACCCACCAAATGAATCATCTGAATCCGCCAGTGAGAAACAGTTGGTGTTTGCGGAGATAACCAGCATTGTAAGATAGTTTTTATACCTATAAAGATGGCTCGTCGTACAAAGGCAGACATGCCCAGCCGAACCGGGACTAAAGAAAACTTCAAGGTAAAAAGAAAAGTAACTGTGGGAGTCCATGAGCAATTCCAAAGAGACTGAATCAGGAGACCAATGCGCCGCCAGTAGGCCCTAATACCAGGGCATAGCCAAAACATGTGCCCAAGGGTAGCCCTAGGAGCATGACACTTAGGACAGCACGTAGAGGAGCTAAGACGTGCTCTATAGGCGCGTACAGGGGCAAAGTAGGCTCGCACCAGAAACTTGTAATATCGTTCCCTCTCCACCGCAGCAACCGAAACAGTGGATCTCAATTTAAAACTCCATTTTAACATAGTTGCGGTCACCGAAACTTGTAAATCCAGAGTCCAAGAACGTGCTAAGGCAGCATAGTCCAGCTCCCCGGCCAGTTCTTGAAGAAAACGATGGTGAAATCGAAGCGAGATGGGCTCCTGAGTGGTTAAGCCAAAAGATTTGGTTAGTTTGTCCTGCACATCCTCTGTTAAAGCTTGTTGAGGAAGAGACTGCACATAATGTAAGAGTTGACCATAGCTTAACCAATCTTTGGTAGATAATAGGTGGGAGTCCATCAGCCACTGGAAAGGTTGCAACGTACCATCGGGTGTCAAAATTTGAGACATAAAACACACCATTCCGCCTCTATGAGGAAGAGGCGCCCCAACTTAAACCTGGAGAGAAATCCCCATTACCAAAAATAGGTAAACACGGTGTCGCATCAAACCGAATGTGCAATTATGTGCATATTTGTTTCCAGATTTTACGCACCGGAAATAAAAGGAAATCCCCATAGCGAGTACGCAAAGGTAAGCGGGGGACATGTATAAGATAACTAAAGTGAAATGGGGCATATGCAAGGCATTCCACCTCGGCTGCTGAAAAATGAGAAGTCCCGCAAAACCAATCGTTCAGATGACGGAGTTGACAAGCAACATTCATTCGTCCCAAATGTAACAACCCCAGAACCCCCTGAGCTATGGGCAAAGAAAGAGTTTTAAGGGGAATCCGGGAACGTTTACCACCCCATAAGTAGCTTGAGAGTATTTTATGTAACACCCGAAGGTATCGGCGCTGCAGTAGCAAAGGTAAAGTCTGTAAAAGGTACAACCACTGGGGGATAATCATCATATTGTATAAGGCTATTCTACCCAAGAGAGTTAAAGGATAGGAGCGCCAGGCCCGGAGCCTCTGTCCCGTGCGCGTAAGTAACGGTGAAACGTTAAGTGTATATAACAGATAGGTCTTGCGGGATCAGCACCCCAAGGTAACGTAAAGGTGCAGAAGCCCATTCTAGAGGGAAGGGCCCAATCCAAGAGCTTCGGACCTTCCCTTGCAGAGGGAGAACTAGGGATTTTTGCCTGTTCAAGGTAAGACCAGAAAAAAGATGGAATTCGTCCAAGATCTCAAGCGTAGGGCTCCTTTTAGAAAGATGCGCTAGCATTTTTAGCGCACGCACCAGAATAGCATGCGCTAGCTGAAAAATTACCACCTGCTTAAAAGGAGGCGGTAGCGGTTAGTGCGCACTATTCTGTGCGTTAAGGCCCTAACGCACCTTTTTAAAAGGAGCCCATAGTGATGATCCTAGTACCAATATACATTTCTTTGGAATCCAACAGTCGTGGGTAGAAGAGTTAGGTGAAGAATAGTCCAAGGGATCCGATTTGTGGGGGGCAGTTCAAATTTATTAGGATTTTATATACCGCCTTTCAAGGTTATCTAAGCGGTTTTTACAATCAAGTACTCAAGCAGTTTCCCTATCTGTCCCGGTGGGCTCACAATCTATCTAACGTACCTAGGGCTATGGAGGACTGAGTGACTTGCCCAGGGTCACAAGGAGCAGCGCGGGGTTTGAACCCACAACCCCAGGGTGCTGAGGCTGTAGATCCAAGCACTGCACCACACATTCCAGTGGTTTGGTATGAAGGGGGAGTAGGAATGTCGTTTGGCGGTTTGCAGTTGAAGGGCACGACCAGATAGCATTTTGAGGCTTAGTTCAACCTGGGAGTGAAGGGACCTGTTTGGCACATACAGAGGAAGCTTGGTTGTCATGTAGCCCGGCACCAAGGATTTGAACGCTAGCATCAGGCCCTTGAAGACGCAATGTTTGGCTATGGGACAGTGAGCCGACAATAGAGCCTGGGAGACAGTACCGTAATACCGGATCTGATGCAATGCTTTAAGTACTTGGTCTGTAAGTGGTTTTGTCTTACTGAAATTTGTTACAGAAATATAAAGATATTTGAGGGAAAAAAATGAACATTTTCAGATTTTATATCATATTTCCCTGGCTGTTTTACTAGGATTTTTTGAAATTTATCAGCCTAGAAAGTGTCTGAGATCAGAAAATAATTTGAAACTGAGCTTATTAGAGGGTAAGATGTCAATCTCTCATGTTAGGATTGGTGCAGCGATGCTGTCTGTCAGGTGCTAAACTTTGGAATGCGTTGCCTAGAATTTTGCGATACTGTGCTGGGAGGATGAATTTTAAGAAAATTCTGAAAACTCAATTGTTAGAGCTTTCCCGTTGTGTTAGGGTTGGGTTTTTTTTTTCCGTTTTTTACGAGTGCTGTTTTGCAATTGCGTTTATATGTGGTGTTTAACCTGTTATGATTGCAATCTTTGTAAACCGTATAGTTAATATACGGTATATAAATTTTTAAATAAATAATATGGGAAAAGCCAGGAAATAAACATTTTCTGGCTGCTCACCTCTAATATAATAGAGCCATTTCTGAAAACATCACTTATGCTATTTTGCAAAATTTATTCCTAAATATCTGGCTAGAGTGAATTTTTCTTCTTTCTTTTAAGGTAGCAAACATGGAAAGTTATCCCAGTCTAAAGAAAATCTTTTATTTGATGTATAACTATTTTGTTGATGTTCTTTTCTTTCCATTACAGTCACGAATGATCCAGATTATTAATCTAAGTCGAGGAAGGTGAAGAAGCTCAATGAAGATGACTTGCAAATCTATCTGAACCAACCTTAGCATACTAAGAGAGTTTTGCAAACATACAAGAGGGGTGGGAGAGGAAGAATCAGGATGGTTTTAAGACAAGTGTGATTTATAGTTTTCTTAAGGGTTTTTTTTTTGGGGGGGGGGGGGTTGCTGTGTAATATCAATTTTGCACACTAATAGGGTTTTGAAATCTCTAAGCATACTAGACATGAAATTTTAATTAAATCTCCTTTTCCATATTCCATTAATTGCCCTAAATGTGAATAACCGATGCAGCTTTAAGTACCATGAAGTAAAATGTCTGCAGTGTACACGTGTTTCGACATTACCATCTTTTCTCTTAACTTAGAAGGAGCCAAAAAAAACCCCAAAACAACCCAGTCTATACTGCAATGCAGTCGTATGAGCAGACATTTGAATGGGATGCAACATTCAAATGTTAACTTTTTTGAGAGCTAATCATTCTAAAGCATTTTAAAAATATTTTGGATCAGTAGGCAGTAGGAAGGAAAAATTTTACATTTAATCTATTGATTGTTATAGCATAGTATAAAAACAAACTCAAAACATAGGTGGTGGTTTAAAAAAAAAAATTTATATATATATATATATATATATATATAGTCAAACCTGTTTGCGAGTGTTTTGCAAGACGAGCAAAACATTCTCACAAAACATGTCTCGCAAACCGAGTGTTGACTCGATTTGCAAGCCCCCCCTGAGAACCGGCATCGCTCCCCCGCTCGCAAAGCCCCTCTCCCCATGTGAACCTGCACCCCCCCTCCCCCCCCGAACAACTTGAACTTACCCCCCCCCCCTGTCTGGCACCAGCACACAGCCCACAGGACATGCCGGTGCCACTTGAAGATCTTCCTGCCTCTGCCGGGCATTGAGCAAGCATCAGCACATGCTCAAGGCCTTCTAATTCTCCCTCTCGCCGGGGGGGGGGGGGGGGAGCAGCACTGCTGGCCTCGGGGGGGGGGGGGGAACGTATCAAAGCGAGTTTCCATTATTTCCTATGGGGAAACTCGCTTTGATATATGAGTATTTTGGTTTACGAGTATGCTTCGGGAACGAATTATGCTCGTAAACCAAGGTTCCACTGTATACTGAATTAGATGAGTCACCCCCTGGCAAGCACACCTCTGGTGCAGTCTCGGTGTAGATTTTGCTAGGGTTAGGTGGCCTTTACTTATTTTGGCCCTGTACCATCGCACTTGCCACCCAAAGTTTTGACCTTGGAGATCCCCATTTCCTGTTCCTGCTCCATGATTTGTGAGATCTTGGGCAACTCTCTTACAGCCATGCAAGAGAGGCAGGAGATATTTTTACCTCTTTTTTGAGAAGGAGGGCAGAGTTTCCTCTTCCTCTGTATTTCCAGCTCAGTTGGAGCCAGGGCTGGAATCTGGTGCCCTGAGCTTTGATTTGTAATTACCTGGAGTTCCCACCCCCCTCCTACTGTGCCCCTTCTCCACATATCAAATCTGCTGATTGTAGTGGCATCTTCAGCTAGGTGGCCAAGTACCAGGGTTCCTTGTGGAGCCCTATAATCACAACCTCTCAATATAACCAATAAATATCATCCTTAACCAAAAAACACAACTAGCCTCCCTTCCCAGGGCTGCGAGTGCTGCCTCCATATAGTCTCCAACAAGGGGCCTTCTGCATGGCACTGCAAAGCATTACACACTTGAACTATTGGGACATCCCAGCGTGAACTATTATAATCCTAGAAATAAAGTTGTCAATTGAAGCCACCAAATAGATACTGTGTCCTTTGTACAGATTATATTCAGCCATCAGTCATCTTATTTCAATTCCATTCAGTTTAGATTAATTTCAGAGGCACAGAATCATAGTGGCCATCTTGGTTCTGGAGAAAACATGACACATTTTGAAAAATGGACCTGTGTAGGCCCAGAAGCTCATGTACAGAATAATTTGGTGTTAGCCCAAAAGACTGTTACATTCTATGTAGGTATTTTTGAAGTTTTTCTAAGCTTTTCAGTATTTTTAGCATGATGGACTATAAATTAGAAGGAGGAAAAAGGGAGAGAGGGACTGCTCAATTGATGCTTTTCTGAGTAGTATTCAAGTTTCAAACTGTTACATGCAGGGGTGTCCAACCTTTTGGCTTCCCTGGGCTGCATTGGCTGAAAAAAATGTTTCTGGGGCCGCACAAACGCTGCAGCAAGACAGAGGAGGGAGCCGGCAAGACGGTAAACACCTGGGGGCAGCAGAGGAAAGCACTGCATTGCCCTCGACCGGGGCCGCAGGTTTGGACACCCCTGATTTAAAGTATAGATATAGCATTAGCTACTGCACCGACCCAGGATTTCTTTTTAAATTTAACAAAAAAAAAAACCATAGGCAACTTGGCCTTGCAAAAAGAAAGCCACACACTTTTTGCTTCCTTTCAGAAATGTGTAATAGCACATGAAGAGCATGATGAGGATTTAAAAGAAGATATAAGGAAGATGCAATCAATAAACGCTGGTATTGTAAGGCATCAAACTAGTATAGGATTTTAAAGACTTAACTCTCTTGCGCTATCAGTGGTCATATTATTGCGCCCTATGAATGGGGTTGGATGACAGGGCAATTACTACTATTTTTTTTAAAGGTCTTAAATTTCAGCCAAAGCCTGAGAAAGGACATCCTCTGCACACAGCTCAGACCCTGCATTTGCAGCTTAGCCAAAGAAAAACATGCACAAGAAAAAGTTTACATGAAGACTGTCAGCTGAGGCATCTTGAATTATTTCAGTGGATGGGCATTTCATTATAGAATTTCATAATAAATTATATTATGAAAATTATATTATGAAATGTCACAAATCTGACACAAAATCTAAAAATGCATGGGGCAAGAGAAACAGTACTGGATTGCATAAGGCTATATATTTTGCAGGGCCAAAGCTCTTGTTCTGTTGTTCCACCCTTAGGGTTACCATATGGCTCCATTAAAAGCAGGATGGATTGAGATGTCCATGTTTTACTTGCATTGAAAGCAATGGGAAGTAAGGAGGATGGATCGAGACATCTGGGTTTTACTTCAATGGAAGTAAAACCCAGATGTCTCGATCCGTCCTCCTTTTTCTGGAGCAATATGGTAACCTAACCCTTAGCTGTTTAATTGTAATAATGAAGTGTTTGGTTATTCATTTTAATAAAGCAGCTTTATTTTCATGTAATGTATAAAACAGAATGATGACAATTGTAGGTAAAATCAGGTTGTTAGTTTTTTTCAAACATTTATTTGTACGACTGGTTGTTCTCTAGAGAATGTATAAGCTTAGAAAAAAAAATATTCAGCGATTCCCAAAATGTTTCTTCAGGCCATTTTCCTGTTTGTATTTTATATCTTGCATCCAATAAACGTGCTTTATAATGTAACTTATGCTTGTGTTAATTGTTGGATCTTGGCAGCCACTAGCTATTTTTCTGTTACAGTTGATATAATGTGTGCAGAAATCAGTCAAGATTTATTAGGAGAGGGGTGGGGCTTTTACTCTTAACTATGATTTTAGCAAAGCCATTGGCTCAGTTTTATTTAGCTAATAAAGTGCCCTTGGTATGGACCTAAAGTAACTGGGTTAGAAACAGGTTGAATGGAAAGCAACAAAGGGTAAATGGATCTCACTCTGAGAAAGGGAATATTACAACTTGTACCGCAAGGGTCTATGCTTAGTCTTGTTTTTATAAGTGACTAGCTGATGCCCTGGCGTTGCACGGGTATTTAATTATAGCAATAACACTGTAAATGGATTCAAATAAAGATACTTTATAGTGGTGAATGAAATTATTTTTTACAGCTTAATAAAAAGTACAATATTCAAATTATAATGTGAAATATTTGACAAAATGAATACAATACAACTAACGCAAAACGTGATTATAAACAACAATTTTAGTTTCACCTCCTGGAGCAAGAACATATAAATTCTTGGGTGAACCCACCCTTGAGCAAGCAACATAGAGTTGTGGGCCGCGAGACCCCCAGAACATATCACCCCAGGTAGTGAGGGATCTGCATACCAAGTTTCATTCAAATCGGTCAAGCCGTTTTTGAATTACTGTGAGAATGGCAGCTTTTTACATTTTTTCCATTGACATGAATGGGTGAAATCGTGTGCAGGTGGGCCACGAGACCCCCAGAACATATCACCCCAGGTAGTGAGGGATCTGCATACCAAGTTTCGTTCAAATCGGTCAAGCCGTTTTTGAATTACAGTGAGAATGGCAGCTTTTTACATTTTTTCCATTGACATGAATGGGTGAAATCAGATTTTCTGTTTGTAGCACCGCCCACGTATGCAGGTGGGCCGCGAGACCCCCAGAACATCTCAACCCAGGTAGTGAGGGACCTGCATACCAAGTTTTGTTCAAATCGGTCAAGCCGTTTTTGAATTACTGTGAGAATGGCAGCTTTTTCCATTTTTTCCATTGACATGAATGGGTGAAATCTGATTTTGTTTGTAGCTCTGCCCACGTGTGCAGGTGGGCCGCGAGACCCCCAGAACATATCATCCCAGGTAGTGAGGGATCTGCATACCAAGTTTCGTTCAAATCGGTCAAGCCGTTTTTGCGTGATCGCGGCACATACACACATACATACCTCCGATTTTATATATATATATATATATATATATATATTATTATTATGGAAGGGCTATCTGGTAAGGTTTGTCTCTGTGGATGATACCAAAATTTGCAATAAGGTAGAGACATTCCTGATGGCATAAAAAGGGATCTGGCAAAACTTGAATGGTCCAGAATTTGGCAGCTAAGATTTAATGCTAAAAAAATGCAGGGTTGTATATTTAGGGCTAGAAAAACCTGAGAGAGCAGTACAGCATAAGGCAGGGGTCTCCAAAGTCCCTCCTTGAGGGCCAAATCCAGTCGGGTTTTCACGATTTCCCCAATGAATATGCATGAGATCTATGTGCATGCATTGCTTTCAATGCATAGTCATTGGCGAAATCCTGGAAACCCGACTGGATTCGGCCCTCAAGGAGGAACTTTGGAGACCCCTGGCATAAGAGGTGAATACTCTTTTGTGTATGAAATAGGAACAGGACTTGGGGGTGATGATGACCTTAATGTGGCCAAGCAGGTAGGAAAGATGACAATAAAAGCCAGAAGGATACATGGAAAGGGAGAGGAACGGCTAAGCAGGAAAAGGAAGTGACAAACCCTCAGTGTAAGTCTCTAGTGCAGGGTTCTCAAAGTCCCTCCTTGAGGGCCGCAATCTAGTCAAGTTTTCGGGATTTCCCCAATGAATATGCATTGAAAGCAGTGCATGCACATAGATCTCATGCATATTCATTGGGGGAATCCTGAAAACCTGACTGGATTGCGGCCCTCAAGGAGGGACTTTGAGATCCCTGCGTCTAGTGAGACCTCATTTATCCCTTAATCGTATAAAAATTGTGCATAAAATTTTGGTCTCATTGCTTGTGTAATTTAATTGAATAACAAATTAGCACTAATTGGCATTTTAACAATTATTGACATTGATTAGAATCAAGGGTTATGCACGTAAATTTAGGCGGTGGATCCGCATCTAAATTTTACATGCAAGATAAAAAGGGGGCGTGGGAATAGGCAGATGGAGAGGGTGGTTCCTTTAAATTACACGCATAATTACAGAATTAGGGCCTCCACCTATATTTATTTGTAGACTGCACCACGTTTTCATTAGTTGCATTTCTCAGGCATAAGCACTATTCTATAAACAGTGCCAAACTTCAAGTGCAGCTTATAGAATAGCTATTTTCTTGTTACCCAGTCAAAGAAGCTGATGAGATTGGATTGGCAGGACCTACCCTTGGTGAATCCATGCTGACTGGGATCCCGAAGATTCCCTTCATTCAAGATCGTGTCCAATTTGCTTTTAATTAGTGTTTCCATGAGTTTGCACACTATTGATGTGAGACTCACCGGTCTATAATTCGCAGCCTCTGCCCTGCAACCCTTTTTATGCAGAGGAACGACATTAGCTAATTTCCAGTCCAGGGGAACTTTCCCCTTACTTAGGGAGAGATTGAATAGCTCAGCCAACGGTTTCGCCAGGACATCGCTCAATTCTCTGAGCACTCTTGGGTGCAAATTTTCTGGTCCCATGGCTTTGTTCACCTTGAGTCTTGCCAGTTCACTGTAAACTTCACCTGGTGTGAACTCAAAATTCTGAAACGGGTCTTCTGTGCTTTGTGTTGCCTTCAACTGCGGACCGTGTCCCGGTGCCTCACAGGTGAAGACTGAGCAGAAGAATTCATTCAGTACTTCGGCTTTATCGGAATCTGCTTCCACGTAACTTCCGTCCGGTCTTCTAAGGCGTACTATCCTGCCTGTGTTCCTTTTTCTGTCACTAATATACCTGAAGAAGGATTTGTCCCCCTTTTTAATGTTTTTTGCCAGAATTTCTTCCACTCGAAGTTTTGCCTCCCTAACTGCCATTTTGACCGCTGTAGACCTGGTCCTATATTCTACTTTTGCCTCTCTTTTCTCCGTGCGCTTGTAGGAGAGAAATGCTTTTTTCTTCTCCTTAATGAGGTGCGAGATCTCCGCGGTGAACCATTGGGGTTTATTGTTTCTTTGTCGTTTATTTACTGATTTTATGAAGTGGCTAGTTGCTTCATGTATGGTTGATTTCAGTGTTAACCACTTAGCTTCTACATCATCGGTCTCCGCTTGGTCCTGCAGAGTCTGATGGACGAAATCTCCCATGCGTGCGAAGTCTGTGCCCTGGAAATTGAGTACCTTTGTTTTCGTGTTTGATCTAGGGAAGCCTTTCCTAAGGTTGAACCATACTATGTTGTGGTCGCTGGAGGCTAGCGTATCTCCTACTGAGACCTCTGAGACGCTTTCCCCGTTGATGAGTACCAGGTCGAGGATCGCCTGGGCCCTAGTGGGCTCCGTTACCATTTGTTTGAGACGTGCTCCCTTTATGGCGGTTAAGAGCCTCCTGCTACTGCTGGTTGTCGCTGAAAATGAGTTCCAGTCTGCATCAGGCATATTGAAGTCCCCTAGCAATACAGCTTCTCCTCGTAGAGTGATATTCTCTGTCTTCAATTAATTCTGCGTCCATGTCTTTCAGTTGTCTTGGGGGGTCTGTATACCACACCTAGATACAGGCATTTTTCTCTGCCTCTTGCCAGGTTTACCCAGATGGACTCCCCGGTGTACTTGACATCTGTGATCCTGATGGGTTTGATGTCCTTTTTAATGTATAGAGCTACCCCCCTCCTAACCTGCCCTCTCTGTCCTGACGAGGTAGATTGTAGCCCGGTATAGCCATATCCCACCCATGTGAGTCTGTGAACCAAGTTTCAGATGTTGCCACACAAAACTCATCCTTCAAATCCTGTTGGGATTTCTCATGTGAAAAGTGCAAGTGGGGCTGCAGTTGAGATAAGCGACTGTTTTCTTTTGATGAGTTGGTAGAAAGACTTTTTGTGCACATGGCATATCGGAGCTTTGATGCTAGACACTTTAGGAGAGGAATGACAGTTTGATTTGTATGACAAACAGGGCTGGATTAAAGGGTAGGCCCAGTAGGCACATGACTCGGGCCAGAAAATATCAGGGGCGCCCCAGGGCCAGTGTTATGGCAGGAGCAAAAGATTAGGGAGCCCCCCAACTGCCCAGTGAGGTCAGCTTCCCTCCCTCTTGCCCATTACCAGCAAGTGAACTGAACCCAGGCCACGAGGCTCTAACACTGCGCATGCCAGCTTCCCTTCTTGCCCACAACAGGAAGTTATGTCATTCCTATTTCAGAGGAGAAGGGAAGCCAGCGCACGCAGTATTGAGGCCTCCCCCCCCCCCGCCTGGGTTCAGTTCGTTCTAACACTGCACGTGCCGGCTTCCCTTCTCGTTACAGCATGAGGGAAGAGAAGGGAATGGGGTAGGGGGCCTAGTGGACTTGTGTGCCTAGGGGCCTTTGATTAATTAATCCTGCCCTGGTGACAAAATGATGGAAGATAAAGGCCAAATGGCCCATCTGCAGGATCCACTATCGCCTCCTCTCTTTATGAGATCCCACACTTTCACATGAATTGAGACACAGAAGAATGCTGGGCTGTACCAAGAGAGGAATTGCCAACAGAAAAAGATAAGTGTTGATGCATTTGTACAAGTCACTGGTGAGGTCCCACTTCGAATGTTGTATTAAATTCTGGAGGCCATGCCTTGCTAAGGACATAAGAAAACTTGAAGCGGTCTAGAGGAAGGCAACATAAAGGTTTGAATACCTGAATCAAATTTATTCCAGAGACAGAGTAGAGTAAATGTGCGAGAGACAGAGATTATACACATACCCAAGTTTAGGAATGAGGCTCATTACGATGTGGCAAGCTACCCCAGTGGTCAGAAGGGAGGGGTGATTGTATAAGCCTTTTTTTTTCTTTCAGAAAGCAGGCTTCAAAATTTAGGAAGACTATTTCCGCGATAGCTCCTAAACGATAAAAGTCAGCACACAATTTTTTGTGAAACATGCCCCTAAACTTTTGGAACAGGCTTGGTGACTGCCACAAAAATAACTTATGTACTGACCTTTGTTTAGGCATCTAAAATGGACTAATACAGCAACACAGTAGTGTCTAATGAAATCATTGAAACGCCAGACATAGGCATCAACATTTCATAATGAAAAGGGGAATCAATCAAACACGATCATTTATCCTTTCCTGGGCATCATGAAAGAGCTTGCCCGGCGCTGGGGATGCTCAGCAAGCACGGGGGCTGCCTCCAATGGTCCCAGCCTCAGGGCTACAACGTCACTGGGGGGGGGGGGGGGGGGCAGCGGCAGAGTCGAGGCCTTGCCTATAATGCAGCAAAGCTGACAGCTTTCAGGCTTGTGGAGCCAATTAAAGTTATCTGCTAGCAGAGGGGCCGAGTGTTAAAACAAAACCAAAAACTGGCTGGTGAAAGAGCAGAAATAATTTATGAGAACTCTGCCACCTCACGAGAAAATAAAGACAGCCTCGGTCGCGTGCACGTAAACTAGCAAAGGGAGCCAGAGAGGGAGGAATGGGGGGGGAGGGGAGGGCTGCTACCTGTGCCAAGCAGCGTAGTGGAAGGAGCAGGATTCTCACATTGCGAGGGAGGAGGGTTCGGGGACTGCAAGTCCAGAAGGATAGAGAGAGTCACGGGCCCGATCCGCCCCCCCCCCCTCCCTCAATCATCATTGCCAGGCTGCAGCAGGTCTCGCGCCACGCAGCGCACATTGGTGGCTCAGCGGAGGAGAGAGAGACGCAGCGCGCGCCCCAGGTTTACTCTGAGGGGGGAGGGAGGGGGGCGGGTCGCAGCTCTGCAGCGGCAGCAGGTGGTGAAGGTCAGTTCAAATGAATCCCAGCCCCTAAAAATCCAAACGAGACGCTGGGCCCCTGTCGCCAGCATCACAGTACCGAAGGGGGTGGGGGGAGGGGAAGAGTCAGTCTACTAGCCGCTGGCGTAATCATTAACCTGCATTTCAGGAGGAGGCGGTGGCGGAGAGAGAAAGGGATTCGTTCGGTCGCTGCCTCCCTCCCAGGCCTGCCGGGACCTCATTCCACCCTCCCTCCAGCGCGTCTCATTTAGCAAGTACAGAGGCACCGTATGCCAGTATGCCCGGTAAGTGCTTTATTCCCCCCCTCGCCTCGGTAATATCTGAAAGCTGAAAGGGATGGGGAGAATTAAAATTCTCTCCCCCCCCCCAGCAAGTGATAAGTTGATGCTCCAATATTTGAAGGTTCTTTGAGCCTCAGTATCTGTACTGGAAATAGAAGCCCTAGGTAAGAATTTTTTTTTTTTTTACGCTATTTGCAGCCGTATCTGTTAATTAGCAGGATAACGAGCTGCAATGAGTTTGCTCGCACCCCTTTCCTTTGGGGGGGGGGGGGGAGGAGGGAGAATTTGCCTTTCTGTTAAACTTCTGAACGTGAAAGGCTTCCTTGGCTGGAGCCCGGCATTTGCTCAAGAAACCAGCACGAAGCTCAGCTTTTAGTGACTTCTGACGCCGTAACGTCTCGGCGACGCAGTTGGCGGGTACGAGATGCGTTTCTGCTTTACGCGGCGTAACTCCGAAGGCGCTTATGTAGAAAGATGTTTGCCGCGACCTATACGACGAGCGGTCAACTTCAGAGAGAGCGCGCTGCCGTGGTTTTAATTTGAGAAATAGAAAGGGTTCTGTTAATGTTTTATCAAGCCATATGTTTGGTTGTCTTCAGAAACTGTTACTGGGATTTAAAAAAAAAAATAGTTTTATTACTTGAATATGCCTAATGAAACCATTTGATAAGAAAGATACTATTCCAGAGCAAAGTATTACAAGTGGTGGGAGAAAAAAAAAGAAACGTAAAGGGTTCCTGGTAGGTGAGAATCAAGTTTATGTAGGAATTTATTTTTGTCAACTTTCATCCGGGGTGGGTGATTTCATTTGAGGGGAAAGGTAGGGGGGGGGGGGTGTAGATAAGATTGGATTAGTTCATGTGGAAATTTAATTTGAAGGGATGATATAAATATGTATGAAATATTATTATTGTGATTCTTATTGTATTATCGTATTGTATTTCTTATTTGATTCTTTCAATAAAAATTGTTACAAACTATGTAGGAATTCCAACAGTTAATCGACTGTCGTGTGACCTTACTAGGAGAATTAATGCTCTGTCATGAGAATCCGCTACTGGCTGGTTTCATTGTTGTAGGTGATCCACTCCTGGTTTTATCTCACGTTTTTCTTTGTAGACTTGGGCTAGGAATGTGTATCTGCAGTGGCGCAAAAGCAGGAAAAAAAAAATTGGGGATCGTCCAGTCGACCATCCTTCTTGTAGGGTTACAATGTGTGTATGCATTACACAGTATTCTCTCCTCACAACAAAGTTTCTCAAATCTGCAACTTTTGAATGGTAACTTGTGAATATTAGGGACATTTTAACGCTGCTGAAGTTTAGCGCTAATAATAAGGAAAAAAAAAAAAGTATTCAAGTAACTTAGCTGGATGACATATCTAAACTCCTAGAGTGCAGATGAGAACTTTCTGTATGAAACAAGTGATCTCCTGCAGAAAAATTAAAACTAGGCTTATGCACGGGCATTAAGTGCCCTAAGCAAACTTTCAGCGTTGCACCCTCCATCCCCTCAACTATTTTTCAAGACCTAGGCCTCCTGGTAATTTAAACTCGGTAGTCTCGATTACTTCAGCATCACCCATCCCAGAACAATCATTTAAAATACATAGATGAACCTCACACTTTTAAAAAATATGTATTAATAATTAAGATGAGGATGGGAGGTTGGTTCTATTTAATGTAATAATTGTTTAGTTATTAGTGCATTCTATGCAGTATTTTATGATTTACCAATTGTATTGCACTATCAAAGTTTGAAAATCAATAAAGATTTAAACAAAAAAATAAAATATATATTTTTTGTAAATCTTTATTAGCTTTCAATTAACAGTGCAATACAGTGAATTTGAACATAAACGAATCAAACAAAAGCACTTTAAATATACAAATATTTCAAAAACAAACATTTTCACACCCGCCTCCCCTTAACCAATGAAAATAGAACCATATGTATAATTTCAATAGAATAGATATAATGAATAATGATTATAATGTTTTCCCATCTTCCTCCCTCCAAGGATGTGTAAAGAAGTCAGATAAAAAGAAAAGGTACATGACAGCTATTATGACTCAATAAATGATGTCAATGGGCTCCACATCCTTTTAAATGCACTCCTATATCCTAAAATTTCAGCATTTATTCTTTCATATTTGTAGCTAGAACATAAGTTTGCCCACCAGAAAGTATAATTAAGTCGAACATAACTCTTCCAATTGCATGTTATCATCTGGATGGCTATTCCCGTCATTATTAAGAAAAACCGGCTTTTATAGCGATCCAAAGAAGATTTAACATGTAATAGAGTACCACAAATTATGGCTTCAGTCAGTGGTATCAATGACCCAAGTACTACATTAATTTGGCCCCCATATCGACTTCCAAAAATTAAGTATCAATGAACAGCTGTATTTGCTTTTGCAGTGAATGATAAAGAACTGGACAGAATGGCTCAGACATTTCTTTACATATATAATGAGAACAGTCCAAAAGCCTTTTACTCAGGTTGAAAATTACTCATTCTTCCTGCTGGTAAAAGTACTGTAATGGCTCTTGAGTTTGCGTGGCTCAAAGGAACTACAGTATAGTTTTGCTTTGCTGGCTCCTTGCTGCTGTCCTGGGAGCCCATCTAGTTGCCAGATGGCTAAGCAAACCTGGCCTTCCACCAGCAAAATGGGTTTCATATCTGTAGTGAATGTGCACAATTAATGCATGCAAAACCATCTCAAATATATTCATGGTCGTTACCTTGAAAACCCAACTGGCTAGGTGTGACCTGAAGACTAGGTTGAGAACCATTGAATTAGGGCACTGCTTCCCAAGGCAGTCTTGGAGTAGCCCCCTTGTCACTAAGGTTTTCAGGATATTCACAATAAATATGCATGAAAGATTTGTATACGATGGAGGTAGGGTATAAAAATGAATCTCGTGCATATTCATTGTGCATATCCTGAAAACTTTACTGGCAAGGAGCTACTCCAGGACTGACTTGGGAAATGCTGCTCTAGGTGCTTTCATCTTCACTCCCAGCCTTTGAAGGGGGAGCCAATAGATTTATACGCATGGAATGTTGCTTCTATTTAGGTTCCTGGCAGGCACTTGTGACCTGGATTGGCCACTTTTGGAAACAGGATACTGGACTAAGTGGATAATTGCCAGTATGGGTGTTCGTATGTAAGCTTTCACTATATCTTCAATGAATATTCACGAGGAAGCTCTGCATCTTTATAACATCTGTTATGCAAATCTCGTATGCATTTTCATTATGGGTACTCTAGTGGTTTTTACTAGAGAATGACACGGTGACAAAATTCATCACCGTTCCCTTCCCCGCGGATAACCGTGGGAAATAATTCCATGTCATTTTCTAGTGTCTATTTCAACCTCAGTCCTTCTACACCAGCATTCTTCAAAGCAAAGCTTGCGGGTCAGTGGTTGTGGCCATTCATACTCTGATTCTTATGTGAGCCAAGGATAATGAAGCCATTGTGACATCACTGATGTGATTGGCTCTTAGGCACTGGTGGAATGAGGCATTATGACATCACAATATCTGCTCTGGATACCAGAGACTGTCATTCTGTAGTGTCTATTTCAACCTCAGTCCTTCTACACCAGCATTCTTCAAAGCAAAGCTTGCAGGTCAGTGGTTGTGCCCAATTATACTCTGATTCTTTCCTCTCTCCTTAAAGAATGACATGAAGATGGTTTCCCGCGGTTATCTGCGGGGACGGGAACGGTGATGAATTTTGTCACTGTGTCATTCTCTAGTTTTTACCTATGAAGATCTAAAGATTCCCAAATTGGAACTTATGTATGCATTTGTAGTCAGAAAATCACTTAAATTAGTAATTCCTCTGGGCACATTTGTTAGGAGTATGACTGCACCTCTATGTGGAGGGGAAAAAAATCAGCAAAGGAGAAGAGGACTCCCATGTTGGACACAGAAAGTAGAAAAGGAGTGGGGGGGTCCCACAAGGAGCTTCAGTGGTGATGAGAAGTGTACTGTACATTGCAATTGTCAGAGAAGACAAGTGGGCACAAAGGTTATCTAAAACAGAGTTTTTTTATTTATTCATAAATGCATTGGATGGCTTCAACACGGTCGTGTTTCAGCTACTATGTAGCCTGCATCAGGAGCCGATCGACCTTCAGGCAATGATGCTGTATTACACTTTCAACAACAACGAGCATTCGGAAAATGCATCTGGGGTTATAGCTCAATATAGGCACTGACTTCAGCATCAGGAACCCCCCCGATAACATTTTTTTTTTTGAAGTTCTTATCGTTTAAAGTGTAATTCAGCATCATTGCTTGCAGGCTACATAGCTGAAACGCGACCGTGTTGAGTCATCTGATGCATTTAAGAATAAAAACCTCTTGTTTGAAAAAACCTTTGTTCCACTTTTCTCTAAAGGTTGCAGTGTATATCTTTCATCACCACTGATGCTCCTTGTGGGGACCCCCCCCTCTTTTTGTACTTTTAACATCTATATGTGGCCCTCAGATAATTTATAACGCTGGTCATAAAGATCAGGCAAGAACCATGATTTGGAATATATATTACAATTTCTTGGTTATATAATTACAATAGAAAATGAAGGATAAATATCCTTAATATGGCAAAGTTTATCAGTGCATGCTGAGCTATATCAGTGCAACTAATAATTAATTATTCCTGAAACATACAGTAACTTAATGGTGCTAACCTAATAAACCACATGCCAAAAGGTCCTGACTCGCTTAGAACTTGGTAGTGCTTTCTGTCTCATCACGCACCTGAACCATAGAAAGGATAAAACTGACATCTCTATAGGCCAGGGGTGTCCAATGTCGGTCCTCGAGGGCCGCAATCCAGTCGGGTTTTCAGGATTTCCCCAATGAATATGCATGAGATCTATTTGCATGCACTGCTTTCATTGTATGCTAATAGATCTCATACATATTCATTGGGGAAATCCTGAAAACCCGACTGGATTGCGGCCCTTGAGGACCGACATTGGACACCCCTGCTATAGGCTATCCGGAAAAGTCCTTTGGCTCCTGTGTGGCAGGTCTCTCCTTTTATCTCTCAAACTCCATCCTGATGTTTCACAGCCGGTGCCTGGACAAGGCTGCCTCTGTTCCACTGTTGGGTCAGTGTGTTGGGCCATCAGCAATGAAGCTAGAATTGACATGGCTCTTTGGCATTATCCAAGTTGAAGTCAAAATGTTACCAGATGTGTTTGCTTTTCTTAAATTTAAAAGCTTGATATACCGCCTAGCCTTATTGGATCAGTTTTCAGAAACCAAATTTAAGACATAAAGAAACTCCATTAAAATAATAGTAAAAACCTAACCACATCCAAAGAAAGACATTCAATCAGTAATCCATTCATACTCCTATTACTATTTAGTGATGCATATGACCTATGACTGCCCCTCTTCGTCTTTCTCTCCTATTACGTTTATAGTTCTACTCCCTTCCCATTTGTTCCAGTACACTTCTCCCTCGGTTTTCTCGGGGGTTAGGGGCAGAGCCGGACCACGAAGTGTGAAAAATCGTGAATAACTTTGTGCCGGCTCTGACCCACCCCCAGACCTTACCTGGTGGTCTAACGGGCTTTCGGGGCAGGAGCAATCTTCCTACAATTTCCCCAATGAACATGTACGAGATCTATTTGCATTCACTGCTTTCAATGCATATTCACTGGAGGAAATCCTGAAAACCCGACTGGATTCCAGCCCTCGAGGACCGGAGTTGCCCACCCCTGGGTTAGCCTATCAATCTCTGTATTTTCTAGCCTAGGGGTAGGCAATTCCGGTCCTCGAGAGCCGGAGCCAGGTCAGGTTTTCAGGATATCCACAATAAATATGCATGAGATAGATTGGCCTCTCAAGGAGGCAGTGCATGCAGATCCATCTCGTACATATTCATTGTGGATATCCTGAAGACCTGACCTGGCTCCGGCTCTCGAGGACTGGAATTGCCTACCCCTGTTCTAGCCTACAGGGCAATGTGGACTCCACTTTAAACACATATGATCTTTGAATACCTATGCATTAATATTTTCTAGCAAAAGATATGGCCAACTATTCAAAAAATTCAGAAAATCAATAATTTGATTTCATTATCCATCATCTTACATTCAGCATGTCCTTCTTTACAACTAGATTGATGCACAGCGATCTTTATTTGATGTATTAATAGCGCTTGCAATCCAAATGATTCTTGACTGTTGGGAAGACTGCCACATAGCTAAATGATATCTTTTGGTGGAATACAATTTGCCTCATCTATAAATATGAACTTAAAGCTGCAGAAAAAAACCCCAATAGATAACCATAAAATTTGTAAGATTTAGAAACCTATTGAAACTTAACCTTTCGCGGATTTAGTAAACTATCTCATCAATGGGTATTATGATTGTGTTTCTGTTAATTATAAACTCATAATTATTTCTTCTCTTCTGACAATGACAGTATCACTATGTTTACTTTGTATGTTATGTTTTATTATATTCGTGATTTTTATTCCGCCATTACCTTGCGGGTCAAGGCAGATTACAGAAGAGGATTTCTGGACATGTCCAGAGGTGTTAGAGTAGAGCGGGTTGCTTCAGAGGATTGAAATGTTTCATACAGTGTTAGTCTTCATGGATTTCTTGAATAGTAGGGTTTTTATTTCTTTTCTGAAAGTTTTGTAGTCTGGGGTCGCGATGAGTAGATTGGAGAGTTGGTGGACTAGTTTTGCTGCCTGTGTGGCTAGAAGGCCATCGTACAGTTTTTTTCCGTTTGTCTCTGATTGGAGGGTATGTGAATAGTGTCTAGGTTCTCCTGTGTTTGGTTGTGGTAGTTTGGATTAGGCGGTTGTTCAAATAGGCTGGGCTGTCACCATTTATGGATTTAAATAATAGACAGAATTTAAATAGTATTCTTGCTTGAATTGGAAGCCAGTGTGAGTCGAGGTATGACTCGGTGATGTGGTCGTGTTTTCTTAGTGAATAGATTAGTCTCAGGGCTGTGTTTTGTACTGTTTGTAACTGTTTTATCATTGTTGCAGGGCAGGGGAGATTGCAGTAGTCAAGGAGACCTAGGACTAGGGACTGGACCATGAGCTGGAATTGTTTTCTGTCAAAGAATTTTCGAACTTGCCTTAAGTTTCTCATGACCACAAATGATTTCTGTATTTTGTTGATTTGTGGTTGCATGGTGCAGCATCTGTCTATCGTCATTCCCAGAAGTTGTGGGTTGAATGGGGTATGTGATTGAGTTTATTACTTGGTTTTTATAGTTGGGGGTTTTATTTTTTTCGAGAAGTATGAATTTTGTTTTGTCTGGGTTCAGTTTTAGTTTGTAGTCTTTCATTCATGTTGCCACTGTTTCTAGAGTTCTGTGTAGTGTCTGTCATGGTGGGCGTTGGCTGATCAAAAGGAAGGAGAATGATATCGTCTGCTTAGCTATAGGAGGTTAAGCCTATTTTGTCTATGCAATGTAGAGATTGAAGAGTGTTGGGGATAATGGCGATCCTTGGGGTATGCCACAGAGGTTGGACCATGGTTCTGATTTTTCTTTGTTTGTCTTGACTCTGTAGGTCCTGGATTGTAGGAATCCTCGAAACCATGTGTGTACTTTGCCTGCGATTCCTATTGTATCTAGTATTTTGTAGCAGGATGTTGTGGTCTACCAGGTCAAATGCTGCGGTAAGATCTAGTTGACTAATAGGCATTATTTTGCTTGTGCTGAGGTGTTGTCTAGCTGTATCCAGAAGGGAGCCTAGTAGTATCTTAGTACTGAAGTTGGTTCTGAATTTTGCCTCTTATAAAATTTTAATAAAATGTTTGAATTAAAAATTAAAATTTTGCAATGATCTTTAAAACATCTCATAGGTGTATACAAAGTAGTTCATTTGTTCAGATAGTCTGGTTCGTGTTCCCATAATGCTTTGTGGACTAGACATAACAGTTTAAATTTACATCTAAACTGAACAGGCAACTAATGGAATCTCTCTTATATAGAGGCATGGGTACTAGTATAGTCTGGCATTCCCTAAAAGTCTTCCAGCATTTTTTGAAGTGTTTGCAGTCAAGTTATTAATTAAACCCAGGTAAATCACATTTTGCATAATCTACATAAGAACTGAAGTAAAGGCTGCTTTGTTTACCTCATTGGAATAACTACAAGATGGCATTGTATCTTCTGAAACAGACAATATTCGTTTATTGTTAGTATAAAAACTTACAGTATTACAGCAGCAAAGGCATATCAGTACAATGTATTGGCAGTTCAGAATATGCAATGGAGAGAAGAATTTGCACCCATATGCTTAGCAGGGGGCTAGCAGTTCCCCGTAGCATAAGTAAGTGAATCTCTCTGGCTCTACCTAAAATACACGTGTTTTTTATACAGAGCAATTCTTCCTTTGTTCCAAGAAAGTCCATCCCCCAAATTCTGGTTATGTAATTCCCTATTGGTACATAAAATAATGTATAGCTAACTCCTCCTCTCAGTCCACGCCTCTCTCACCTCCAACCCCCCCCTTCCAGTGGGGGGGGGGGGCCTTGCAGAAACAGAGAACTCTTGGTGAACTTTCTTTTTTCAGCACTGAGACATGTAGATGCTAATTAGTGGTTTTACAATTCTGTGCATATTCGGGATGGCGTCCTTGTATGATGAAAGTAGGCAAAGGTGACCTCTCAACAATCCAGCTGCTTGGTTCCCATAGCTTGGTTCAGAGATAGGGAGCAAATGTTTTGGTACCAAGTTCTTTCATCTCGCTACACCCACATGAGCAGGGATCCTTGCTCATTATAAAGGTTTTATGGCTTTCCAGGGTGCCTGGCATATGAAGTCATACAGCACTGATAACAGTTCAGCAGAACCTTGGATAGATATCCTCCCAGCAGGGAATGGAAACAAAAACATTGTTAGCATTGCAAAGGCTGCAGATGTTTACAGACAGCAAGGTACAGGCTGGGCCTGGCTATGGGAAAATATAGGTCTGTCGTGTCCAGCATACACAAGTGAGAATATAGGTCTGTAGTGTCCAGTTGAATCATCTGTATGTACAGGGTATGCATGTCAGAACATAACATAAGAATAGCCTTACTGGGTCAGACCAATGGTCTATCAAGCCCAGTAGCCCATTATCACACTGGCCAATCCAGGTCACTAGGCGTTGCAATATTCCATGATACAGATCTAGGGCAAGCAGTGGCTTCCCTCATGTCTTTCTCAATAACAGACTATGGACTTTTCCTCCAGGAAATTGTCCAAACCTTTTTTTTAAAATTAGCTACGCTATCTGCTCTTACCACAACCTCTAGCAATGCGTTCCAGAGGTTAAACTATTCTGAGTGAAAAAATATTTCCCCCTATTGGACATAAAAAATGCATGCAATAGAGTTTGCAGTGCAGATGTTTTAATAATATTTTTTAATGGAGTGTAATTGTCTGTCTGAGAATATAAAAGCCTCTCATAACTACAGCTGTTCCCTGATTTTGAAAGGTTAAGGCTGGATCAAGGAGTACTCCCTAAATATTTAAAACTAGTAACTAACTGAAGAGGCTCTCCTAATAATGTAGATGGTAAATTCAGGTGGCCATTAGATCCGCAGAACCAGTATGCTATTGATTTATTAGTATTAATAATTACACTTATGATTTGGAGATCCATGTCGATCATCTGAAGTGCCTTTTGGAAGTCTGTCAGATTTAGAGTTAAGGGAGAAATTCTTGCTAAGATTAGAATATCATTCATGTAGCAATAGAAGTTTAAGCCCTGTTCTTTGAATCAATGAGATCAAGGGGCTCGGGAAGATAAATTGAAAAGAACTGGTGATAGCGCTGAATCCTGTGGGACGCCACAGATCACTGGAGTTTCTCTTGAAGTTTCAGAACCTTGCTGTACCACAGAAGCTATCTCTGTTAAGAATGAGCTAAACCTTGATAAGGCTTTACCTACTATTCCAATCTCGGATAGCCTTGTTAACAACGTCATGATCAACCAGGACAAATGCTGCAGTAAGGTCGAGTGACACTTTCATGCACCAAGTGGTCTCTATCTACAATTTTCCAGATATCACTAAGGACAGATGTTAGCATAGTCTCTGTGCTATGGCCTTTCTTGAACCCTGATTATCTCAGGTGAATCACATTAGTCTTCTCTACAAAGTCAGTTAATTGATTTAGGACTACCTTTTCAGTTAGTTTTGCTGTTTCTTACTTGGTATGGCTATTACCCAGTACTGGTTCTTAGTAAGGTGCACTCATTGCTCATATATGACCCTGAACTACAAGGCACTCGGTGGAACCCACAGGAACTACATGTTGGCTAGTGAAATAACATCCATCAGAAAAAAGATGGCCGTCTCCTTGGTCTAACAATTTTAATTGCCTGCTTCTCTGTTGGTGTCCCTCATATAGTGCACATGATATCATGTGTAGAACAGTTCTCTGATTGGATGAGTTGGGCAGGCAGACAGACTACTGGCATGAAGGGTGCTCGTGGATGGTAAAGCTTTGGCCCACTAGTATTGGTGAGCTAACCAGATGGTAATTGTCATTAGCTTGGTACAGGAATTGCCCATCTTGTAGCTGATAATGAGGACCCTGGCTTTGGTGATGGGTCATCTATCAGAGCTGGTATTGCTGTTGTATTACAAGATGGTCAGCAAAGATTACCACATACTAGTGTATAAATAACATTCCTGCAGCCTCACACTATTGAGAGAAAATGCAGATGTCCCTTGGAATGTCTATGTTCAGTGCTGCAGGAAGTCTTGCTACAGTCATGATATTCTAAAAAAGTTCCTGGCCTAGTCAAAGTTTGGTTCATAGGCCTCATATGGGCAATGCAGGCCGTATGCATGCAAACAGATATATTCCTATGGTACTCTGTGCATATAATTAGATCTCGGTCATCTTTTGGTTGCAGACCAGTTTGAGAACACATGGCTAGTGGTACCAGGTCAGGGCTGGCAAGGCCTGCAACAGGGGGAAAAACAAGCAAGTTTAGAAAATGTCATGCATGTCATATTGACCTAAAACCAATCACCTACTGGATAGGGGCATATGATAAATCCCAAGATACATCAAAGGTGTAAATTGGTCAGGCTATAAATCCAGCCAGGTATTCAGGATCTCCCTTATGTGACCTGACTATCTACCTGGTTTGTGGTCCTCTAGAAATATAGTTTGATACCCTTACTGTAGACTTTAAGTTCTGAGGCCAGTGATGACTCATCAGTGTTTACATGTATTAAAAAATTCTCTTCCCGCAGTACATGTTACCCCCCCCCCCCCTTCTCTACTTGCAATGAGCACTGTATCTGTTACAGCTGTTCACTACGTGGCTCCCAGTAGAGCATGACACGGTGATAGAATTTGTTAGTCCCCATCCCCGTGGTGTTCTTTAAGGAGAGAGGGAAGAATCACAACCACCGACTCAAGCCTTGCATTGAAGAATGCTGGTATAGAAGGACTGAGGTTGAGACGGACACTAAAAAATGACATGGGATGGTTTCCTGCAGTTATCTGCGGGGATGGGGACAAATTACGTCACCGTGTCATTCTCTAGTTTCCAGTGAGTTGAGCACTAATTCCTATGCTATAGTCATATGACTATGAATACAAATGTAAAAGTTTATGCAATGGGTCAAGTGCTGTAAGCAAACAGAACTGTTTTGATGGCACTACCTGTAGCAAGATGTCAGGAGGAAGGGTTAACAAATTTTAAGAAAATAGCCAACTTGGCATTGGGGGAATGGGGAGGGCAGATGACTGGTAGGAGAGGATTTAGTCTAGCTGGGATGGGGTTGGGGAACATGTGAGAGAGAAGAGTTGGGGAAAGGAGACACACTTCGTGTAGGGAGCAGAATTTTAGTTATACTACGTATTTTGGGTATACCTGAGCATCTGGGATGGCCATGGGGGACTCTTTGGACCAGATGCTTCATAGGCATGGATTCTACCTTTTCTTGTCATGATCAGCAGATGAATCCAGAGATGAGTGGGTTGTGTCCATCCACCAGTAGGTGGCGATAGAGCTCAGCGCTCTGTCTTATAGGATGCTTAGGTGGCACTTGGTGTGTTAACATACTGTATAGGCATCCCCAATTTATGCCAGGGTTTTCTTTGCCTAAAGTTGTGTGCTGATATCTGCACCGATCTATAAAACCGAGGCTTGAATTACAGAATCGCAGTTGGCATCACCTAAGTATGCTTAGGTGGCGCTCAGTGTGTTTAACATTTAAGCATTCCCAATTTATGCCAGGGTTTTCTTTGCCTAAATTTAGGTGCCGATATCGGAACCTAATGGCACCTAATTCACAAAGAGGCGCCTAACTCAAAAACGCACCCATGATCTGCCCCCTAACCAGTATAGGCGCTTTGGGCTAGGTGCCTTTTTGTTTTTGGTTTTTTTTATAGAATCGAATTTGAGTTGGGTGCCTAACGTCCAGTTAGGTATTTGAGTGCCAATATCTGCACCAATTAAACCTATTATTCAATTAAGATGGGCGCCGATGCTGGTGCATAACATTTAGTCGGACTTTATAGAATCTGGACCTAAATGACTAGTAGACCAGGAGTATTTAAAACAGAAGCTAAGACTGAGGCTTGCTTGAAATAACTTCCAGGTAGTGAAACACAGCATCCAGGGTTTCTCTTGTGTTTCTTCTAATCTATCTTCCGTTGGCCCCAACAGACCTTACTTTCTGGGTGATGCATTTTGTACAATTTAATCTGATATAGGGATGAATAGCCATTGCAAGTATCTGAAAACTCGGTTGCGGATTGCCAAGTATTGCATTTGGTGCTATTGTAGATAATACAAAGAAATTGACCACTCTAAAAAACCCAATATTGTTAGCACCATTCCTTTTTTTAATTTTTTAGCCAACAGGGGTAGGAGTATATTGAGGAGCTCTTACTTGGTGCAAAGCTGCATTACAACACCCCCCTCTCTTTCAGTCATCGTAAAAAAAAAAATCTCTCCATTGCATTTTTTAATTTTCAGTACTAAAAAATGAGGAAACTCCAGAAACAGAAAGTAGAATTTCCACTTAACTTGTGTCTCATCATTTGAATGTGGTAGTTCACGAATCCTTATATACTTCTACAAATCGGCAGTCCATCCGACACTATAGAATTTCACGGTTCTTTTAAAACTGCTGAGTCAGGGAATGATGAGACGAAAAATCTATGAAATGTTTGACACCAAGATATAGCAGAATGAGCTTGATGCAACAGTTTTAAAAGGACAGCAAAACATTGTGGCGTTGGATGGATCTGATGGACTGCTGATTGTAGAAGTATAAAAGGATTTGTTGACTACCAAATTCACTGATGAGGAACATAAGTGAATATTCTATTTTTTGCTTTTGAGTTTCCCTCACTTTTGATATTGAAAAATGAATGCAGTGGGGAGGTTCTTTTTGCCAAGGACTGAAAAGGAGGGGACGTTGGGAGTACAGTTTTGCACCAAGTAAGAGCTCTCCAATTATACTAAGGAGTAGGAAAAGCCTCGGTTGTTAAAGTATTTCAATTTTTTTCAGAGTGTAAAAAGGAATTGTGGTGACATTATTTAATTTATTTTTATAATGGTTGATTTTTCTTTGTACAGTAGAGTCTTGGTTAATTGGGACTCTCATACAAATGGCAAAAAATAACCGGTGTGTTAAAAAAAAAAAAATTCCTCAAAGTGGCAGCGTCCTGAGCCGAAAATCCTCCCTCCATCAAGCCCCGAAGTGGCAGAAGCAGGTGGCGGTCCCGAGCCGAGAATGATTTGCTCTCTCCCTCCCTTCTTTCCTGAAGCGCAGCGGTCAGCAGGAGGTACAGGCTGCTGGTGGCCAGCTCCAGCGGAGCTTTTCCTCTGATGCGTCACTACCAATGCATCAAAGGAAAGGCCCTGCCAGGGCTGTCCGCGAGCAGCCTGTTTTGAGCCTGCTTCCTGCTGACCACTGTGCTTCGTGTGAGGAAGGGAGTGAGGGGGTTTGCATCTTGGGACCCCTGCCTGCTTCTGCCACTTTGGGGTTTGAGGGGAGGAGAGCTTTGAGGTTTCTAACACACTCTTAATGAACCAGAAAAACAGTTGTCCAGTATCTACTAATCCACTGTCCCCATTTATTTTGGAGGGTCATTGTAGATAAAACTTTCTGGGGTGTCTGATTTTGAAGATTAAAAAAAAAAAAATATTTTCCTGCTAATTCAAAATAATTTCTCCAAATGTTGTTAGGTACTAAAGGCATCCCGGGAAATATTCACTTTTTTTCTGGGGGGGGGGGGGGTGAGAGTAGTAGTACTGTTCTTGTTTTTTTTGCTTTTCATTTCAGCAGTGACGCAGTTAACGCCTGGATCTGGCTCTGCATGCTGGAATTTAACACTGTTTGGCAGCCTTGGCTGAATGTGCCATAAAGGACATTACTTGGCAAGCAGCACCTGCTTTCTCCCGACTGTCCTCTCACATACCTAGAGTTAATTATCAGTGGCTGATACAAAGGAAGGAAAACAAGGCAGGATACAGATTTGTGTTTTTCAGTGTTTGCACTCCTTAGTACTAGTGTGAAGCGACCATCCATTGGAGCCGGGACTCGCCTCGCCCTCCCCTCCCACTCCACCCCCATCCCACCTTACTACTCCACATTCAAACGCCCAATAATGTTACCAGCCACCAGCATGGAATGCATAAAGGCCGCAGCTTCATTTATTAATTATATCAACATGTTCAACCTGAGCTACAAACATCAATTTTCATAGAAGAAATTGCCCCTTTCTTTCACTGCTAGCCCTGGCAGCTTAAGCAGCAACATCCTAGATTTTCTGCCCTAACCCTGCCTTAACAAACGGGGCCATAGGAGCCAGCATGGATTTGTCGACTTAGGTCACCTGACCCCCTTAGTTAACATATGGCTTGTCCTGATCCCAAGAGGATGACTGCTGACCCTCCCTCCCCTCCCTCAAATCAGAAGCTGAGGCCTTAAATGACCCCTGTATATAACAATCTTTCAACAGCCTCCTGGAAATCATTCAGAAATAAATCAAGACTCCCTCCTCTACAAACACCACATTTTGGATCAACCCGATCATGTCACAATTGGAAACTGTCTCCTCCCCCCCCCCCCCCCAATTTTTTTTTTTTTCAACAGTAACCACATCCCAATCTGAGTCCTGTATTAACTTTCATCAATTCTCTGGCCCATTTCCTGCTCTCCAGCCGTCAGTTGGGCAGGATATCTAACCATGTCGCCTGAGACCTTGGGTACCATGCCAGAATCTGTTTTAAATCTGATCGTATCAACAATCTGCTTTCCAGACCCATTATCTACATCATTCCTTCCCAGGTGTATAATTAAAGGATGTGGTTGGTTAGGTTGGACCACAACTGATGCATCAAGGTCAGCAACTGTCGCCACTGCATACCGTTCTTGCCCAGCCAAGATATCCTCAGACCCTGTGTGCCAAGCTCAGATTCGAGCAGCTGGATCCTCTGTACTATGGGGTGGGCAGCCCGGTGAATACAGTTTGCAGCTACATATGCAAAAAGATGAGCTAGGTAGTCGGAAATGCCAAAATCAAAGGAGGGAAGGGAAGGCCAACTAAAGTGCTCATTTCCTGGTTGGAATGGCAACAGTCGTCTTTGGTGTTTTGACTTCCTCTAGTTTTGCCCCTTCATGTTGGTCATTTTTCTTTCTTATACAATTCTGCCATTTGTATCTCTTTTTATAGATCAGTTCCGTAGGCTTTGTTGGACTCCTAACTCTAACTTTTTCAATTGGATGTCCACCTCTCGCTTGTACTTTCTGCCCTGTGGAATCCTGCAGGGATCCATCTTAGCCCCCACCCTCTTTGACATATTTCTGTCACCTTTGCGGACCCTTTCATTACATTACATTAGTTTTCTTTTATTCTGCCAATACCTTGCGGTTCTAGGCGAATTACAAAAGGAAGAGATTCTGGTCATTTCCTGAAGATTACAGGGAAGCTATTGGTTGTAACATTTGGAGTCTGGTGATGGAGTGAGGATAATTGGTTATATCAGGAGTTTGTCTTGACATATTTCTTGAACAGCCTGGTTTTAATTCATCTACACCAGTGGTTCCCAAACCTGTCCTGGGGGACCCCCAGCCAGTCAGGTTTTCAAGATATCCCTAATGAATATGCATGAGAGAGATTTGCATATAATGGAAGTGACAGGTATGCAAATCTCTCTCATGCATATTCATTAGGGATATCTTGAAAACCTGACTGGCTGGGGGAACCACTGATCTACACTGACAATATTCAAAATATTGGCTAACAGGAGATCCATAAACTAAATCGCTGCCTTGATGGTATTGCTGAATAGCTACAATCCACAAATTTAGACTCAAACCCCAAAGAAAATCAAAGGGAACAGCCACCAGGGAACAGCCTTCTCTCCATACTATTACCGTAATCGGTCCTATAGGGGACAAACAAATTTAGTTCAGTCCTTGGTAATGGTCTTCAAACCATGACCTTCAGACCACAGATTAGATGCTATTTCTATAAATTCAATCTATAAACATTAATTAGGAGATTCATAGAGAACAAACTAATGTATATCTACCCCATTCGCATATCATCTAGTGATGGTAGTAAAAAAAGGTTTTCAGCTCTTCTGAGTGAGACGCCGACAAACGTGTGTGCTGGAGAATCCCCCCAATGAAGGTTGTACTAACCGAAACGCCATTACGGAACAGTGTTCATGGGCGTCGGGAGTGAGAGAATTTGAATAGTGCTGGAATTCTATTGGTTATGAAAGTACAGTTTCACACGCCTTTAGTGTGTTTGGATTTTGATATTTAAAAGAAATGTTAGGCACAATTTATCAAAAAAAGTGCAATATATACAAAAAAAAAGTGTAAAAATAGGGAGGTTGGGGGGAGGAACAAATGATTAAAAACTGGTACTGGTGAAGCGGGTGCTTGAATAGGCATGATCCTTGTCCCAAGTAGAGATTTCTGATGATCTCTCTCTGGCTAGTATTAGGATATTTGAGTAATTCCAACTTAAAGAAACCCACTCAGAAAAATCCTCTTTCTAAGGGAAATTGGAAAAACAGCCATGAATATTGAACCCTTATAACCACTTTTAGTGGGTATTAGAAAACTGAGAATTATTGGAGTGTTTGTCTTCAAAATGGATGGGGGGGGGAAATCGATGTAGGATCACTACCCTGATGTTTCTTTCCTCTTTACGATTTCTTTAAAATCGAACAGATCTATTCATTCCCATCTACTTGACAAACTACCCTCTGCATTTGTGTTCACCTTTTATAAGACTATGGATTCCTTTTATAAAGGCGCGCTAGGGGGGTTAACGCGTGTGACTTTTCATCACGCGCTAACCCACTGCGCTGGCCAGAAAATACCGCCTGCTCAAGAGGAGGCGGTAGCGGCTAGTGCATCCGGCAGTTTACCGTGCGCTATTATGCACGTTAAACTGCTAGCGTGCCTTCGTAAAAGGAGCCCTATAACTCCTTGGTCCTTGCCATTAACCCTTTCAGGACCAAGGGACATATTTGTCCCATAACTTTAAAATCCTATAAATTTTGATTGGGATAATCTACAGTTCTAAATTTGATATGTACGGATTCCATATGATACTGCCTTTATGTAAACAAACTGGTTCCGACATTCATTCATTAGCGTCGTTGCTAGATTGACGAGAAGATTCACTTGCCACACTGTCCATAAGCCAGAAGTGTGATTTTTTTAAATAAAAATGATATTTCACAAAAAAAATCAATTTTTTGGCATCTGCAAGCCCTTTTTACCATAAAAATGTCGTCAAAACCACAAAAATTGGCCTACGATCCTTATGGTCCTGAAAGGGTTAAGCAACGAGACCTTCTCCGTCTCCAACTTATTCATAATGTGGCTCTAAAACTAATACCAATTCTCAAAAAAAATTGGATCATTGGTTACCAATCTCGCAGAATCAACTTTAAATGCCTCGTGCTCGTCTACAAGATCCAGACCTCTGGTATCCTCTTATCTCTCCCATCTCTTTTCCATACTCGTCAACCAGATTGCTTTGGTCAATGATGGCAAACCTACTTATTTCCCCTCTCAGTGCCATATATCATGACTTTGGTTGATCTTGAATATTTAGTATAGTGGAACTGTACCTCCACTATTTCATGTTGACCGTTTACTTACTAAATTCAGAATGGACCTTAAAATCTTTCTGTGTAAGAACGTAAGAATTGCCATACTGGGACAGACCGAAGGTCCATCAAACTCAATATCCTGTTTCCAACAGTAGCCAACCCAGGTCCCAAGTAGTAAAATGGATTTTATTCTACTTGTCCTAGGAATAAGCAGTGGATTTCCCCAAGCCATCTCAATAATGCCCTATGGACTTCTCTTGCAGGAAAGCCTTTTTTTTTGAATCCTGCTGAGCTAACGGATTTCATCACATTCTCTGGCAACAAATTCCAGAGCTTACCCTACCCTACTGAATGCTGGCCGGGGAAGAGCCTGCTTCTAACTCTGAATCTCTCCTTCTCTTTTCTGTTTTTCCTGTATGAATTGTTCCTTTTTTTTCTTTCTCTGAAATTATGCAATTGGTAAACAGCTCTAAAAGCTGCCTTAAGAGCAGTATATCAAACTCTTAAGTTTGAAGCATTGTTCTTGAAGTTCCCTCTTTCCCATATGTCAATTTGGTATGCTGTTCCCAATATGACCATTATACCCTAGTAGGAGTACAATGACGAGATAATTGTACTCGGCAATAAACATGATCTTTTCTTAGAATCCTTACCAGGTTGTTTTGTTTTGTTTTTGTTTTCTGGCTATACTGCCTCCCTTGTCAGACTTTTTACATATGGGATAAAGCAGAGGAGCCGAATGAACTACCCCTTGTCGATACCTATTTACCTCCTAGTTCCCATGCCAGGTTATTCACAAGTTGAATATATAGTATTTGCCTGTTCTTGTAGGCAGTGCGTTATCTTTTCCAGGCCTTCTGTAAAGTGTCTGTTAACTATTTGGTTACTCCTTCAGCACACAAGCTAATCTAACGGGTTTTTTCCTGTACAGAATCACTGTTGGGGGGTGGGGTGGGGTGGGGAAATTCATACAGTATTCCTTCAGCAGGCCACATTCTAAGAACTGGCTGCCAGGAGCATTTTGACATTATTTACTTCAGCGAGAATTCCCTCACAATGCCTTTAGTGTGCTTGGTTTCTCAATATCTTTCCACTTTTCAAGTAGTATGTCTATAGTGCTGAAAGGCGTGCACCACGCTGTACTTTTTAACATTCAGTAGTCCCTTCTCGGAAGAGCTTACAATATCTCAGGATTTGGGGAGCTTCTAGCAGAAGGAATGGGTATAGGTGTCTTATAGTGAGTTGGAGTTGAAAGCAGCTTCAAAAAAAAGTGGGCTTTTAGCTTGGGTTTGATTACTGCTAGAGACGGAGCATGATGTATTGATTCGGGCAGCCTGTTCCAGGCATACAGCATTTTCAATAATTTTTAATGGCAGGACAATCCGCTCAAACTCAGGGGAGGGAAGTTTCGTGGAGACACAAGGAAGTACTTCTTCACGGAGAGAGTGATCGAGCATTGGAACAAGCTTCCAGTGCAGGTGGTCGAAGAACGCAGCATCCCAGACTTCAAGAACAAATGGGATACTTATGTGGGATCCCTACGAGGGTCATGCCAAGGGATAGGATCACTAGGGTATGGACTTGAATGAGCGGGTCAGTAGAGTGACAATATAAATACAATTATACTTTAGGGGACAGTAGACTTAAGAGGGTGGGTAAATAGTGTGGGCAGACTTGATGGGCTGTAGCCCTTATCTGCCGTCATCTTTCTATCTTTCTATGTTTCTATGTTTCTACTTTGTCCTTCAGATGTGCATTTCTGCAGGATAGTTTTGAGTCTACACATATCTTGCCCCCCAACTAGATGTTTCCATAGCATCAAAGCACCTGCTCTAGGCCCAAAATCCTTTCCCAAGATGGGTGCAAAACTGCCTTTTGTACAAACTGCTACAAGGATACTGCTTGGCTCGGTGCTCCCACCACTTACCAGGGCACCTAAGCATGCTCTGGGTTCCCCCATAACATAAGTAAACTTCAAAAGCCCTCTCGGACCTACAATGTCTGCTGCTCAGATGCTCTTAAACCTCTTGAAAGGACATGGAGATCAGGAGTAGAGAATGATACGGGGACAAATTTTTTTCCCCATCCCTGCAGTAACTCAATTTCCCTGTCCCATCCCCACGAGGTTTGTTGCTGTCCCCGTCCCTGCCCCATTCCTGTAAGCTTTGCCTTAACTGCACAAGCCTCAAATGCTTATGATTTTAAAGTGTTTGAGGCTTGTGCAGATGAGGACCGAGCTTGCAGGAATGGGGCAGGGACAGGAAAAGAATTTGCAGGTACGGGAAAAATGAGTTCTCATATGGACGGGAAAAATGTGTCCCTGTGTCATTCTCTAATCAAGCGTACCAAAACTAAGAGGCAACAGTGTACTTAATACTGTTCCTTTTTTTATTTGAGCTTTCATGGGCATCTAAGCTCTTTGACCCCCCCCCCCCATGCTGGGCTAGCTGCCAACCAGGGCAGTATAGCATCATCAATGCTATTAGAGGTGGGCCCCTTCCACAAGCAAGAAGTCGGCACTAGAGCTGTCCAGTTCAGGGAAAAAAATTCTATTAGATTTTTGCCAATTGAATTGATTTTTCAATTTCAATTTTTGCCAATTGAATTGATTTTTCAATTCAATACGATTTCGATTTGCTTTCTATGATATAAGAACATAAGAAGTTGCCTCCGCCGAGTCAGACCAGAGGTCCATCTCGCTCAGCGGTCCGCTCCCGCGGCGGCCTATCAGGCTTAATTGCCTGAATAGTGTCCCTGACTAATTTTGTACTGTCTCTAATCCTATCCCTATAACCTACCTCTACCCCTATCTATACCCCTCAATCCCTTGGTCTTCCAGGTACCTATCCAAACCTTCTTTGAAGCCCTGTAGCGTGCTCCTGCTTATCACATCCTCCGGTAGCGCGTTCCATGTATCCACCATCCTCTGGGTGAAAAAGAACTTCCTGGCATTTGTTCTAAACCTTCCCCCTTTCAATTTCTCTGAGTGCCCCCTTGTACTTGTGGTTCCCCATAATTTGAAAAATCTGTCCTTATCTACTTTTTCTATGCCCTTCATGATCTTTAAAATTAGCTGGTTGGTTTATTTTGCCTCTTCACCCACCCCACCCACCTCTCTGCCCTCTCCAACTCCATGCCAGTGCTTTTGTATATAAACGAAACAAACACTAAGGTCCCAGAGCTCATGTTCTCCAACACCAGCTCTGGCAGGCTACGCATTTCAAATCTGATGTATTGTAATCACAAAATAGAAAATATATATATATATATTTTTTTCTACCTTTTTGTTGTTGAGTGTTCATTTTTATTATTTAAATCATGTTTGTTCCAGGCTCTATCTTCTGTTAACTCGCTCACCAGGGTCTCTGCCCATTTGACATTTTGTTCTTTCTCCATGCTCACCATCCATTTCTGTACCATGCCTTCGCTTCTCTCTCCTCCTCCCTGTAGGTGCAGCACCCCACAAGTGTCTACACCCTCTCTCCCTTCCCCTTCAGCTCCAGCCTTCATTCCACTGTTTCTCTCCTTTTCCCTCCAGCCCCCTTCCACCATATGGGGCCAGCACTCTCTCTTCCCTTCAGCACCCCCTCTCCATGTGGCCATCACCTTCTCTCTTTTCCCTTCCCTCCAGCCCACGCCCACCATGTTTGGCATAACTCTCTTCTCCCTTCCCTTCATTATCCCCCAATGGCTTTTCTTACCCCTCCTCTCCCCCCCCACCAAATCAGGTGCAGCTTTTCTCTACCCCCTCAATGGCCACCTCTTTCTTTGTTGGCAACCTTCATAACTTACTGCTCTGCAGGTGTTGGACCTTCCTCTGAGCTAGTACCGCCTACTTCCTGTTTCCGCAAAAGCAGGACCCAGCAGAGGAAGGCCCAATACTAGGTGAAGCCTGCTATTGTCGCTGCTGTCAGAAGGGGAAGTTTGTAGTCGGCACAAGGGAGTTGTAGCTGCCCCAGATGAGGGAGACTAAACCAAACCTTAAGTTTATATACTGCATCCTTTCCATAAAGATAGAGCTCGTCATGGTTTATAGGTACTTTAATAAATGAGGGGAAAACATAATAAGAATTAGTGGTTATAAAGAAGGTAGTGAGCTTTACATTTTTGAGAAAAGCCAGGTTTTCAGATGCTTTTGGAATAATTGGAAGGAGCCCAGATTCCGCAGCAGGGCAGGAAGGTTATTCCAAAGCTCAGTGACAGCAGTGTTCTGGATCCGCTGAAGTCTTGGAAGACTTTCCTTGGTTAGACTTAGATAGATGGAGTTACAATAGTCCAGTCTGGAAAGAATGATTGATTGTACAAGGACAGCAAAATGTTGGCGGAAGCAGGATCTTACTCTTCTCAACATGTGAAGACTAAAAAAAACCAATTTTTTTACCAGAGAGTTGTGATGGTCATTAAAGGAAAGTGTAGAGTCAATAATGATGCCCAAAACTTTGCTTGAGAATTCAATCTGCAGTGTGGGACCAGAAGGTTAGCTGATCTAATTTTGGGCCAAGCCAAAGTAGTTTTGTTTTGGACTCATTCAGCTTCATTTGTAAAGTTAGGGTCCAGGATTGGAGTTTTGTTATGCAAGCTGTTATCTTCTTGGTGAGGTTAGTGAGGTTCGAATCTATCTCAAGAAGGACAAGGATGTCATCTGCATATGTATATAGTGTTTTAAAAGGAGATAGATGGAAGAGTTTCAAAAAAGACATATAGATGTTGAAAAGAATAGTGGACAGAGGTGATCCCTATGGGACACCACATAACGGTCTCCATGGAAAAGACATGGTGCCATTCATGTTAAAAGTGTAAGAGCGGGATCGTAAAAATTTCAAGAACCAATCTAAGACTGTGGAATCAATGCCTATCTCAGAAAGTTGGTAAATTAGGATATCGTGGTAGACAACATCAAAGGCCGCAGATAGATTGAATTGTAATAGGATAGCAAACTTATTCTAAGATTGAAGTTGTTAAACCTTTGAGATTAATGAGGCCAGTAGGGATTCGGTGCTGAAATTGGGTCTGAAGCCATAATGGCAAGGTTATGGAATGGAGAATCTCTCTAAGTAAGATGAGAGCTGAGTGGATATAATAGCCTCGAGCATTTTGGTCAGGAGAGAAATATTTGCTTTAGGACGATAGCTAGAAGGGGAGGATGGGTCAAGATAAGCTTTTTTTCAGTAATGGGGTCAGGGCAATGTGTCCCATTTCTTCAGAAAATAGGCCTGATAGTAAGGCAGGGTTGATAAGTCTGGTGAGAGATGAAATAGCCTGCACCGGAATTTTCTCATATAGGGACACTACCTGTGTTTCCACAAGTGGCTGCGGATACAATATGTTACTTTCTTTAGCTTAGTGCAGGGGTAGGCAATTCCGGTCCTCGAGAGCCGGAGCCAGGCCAGGTTTTCAGGACATCCACAATGACTATGTATGAGATGGATTTGCATGCACTACCTTCTTGAGATGCAAATCTATCTCATGCATATTTATTGTGGATGTCCTGAAAACCTGACCTGGCTCTGGCTCTCGAGGACCGGAATTGCCTACCCCTGACTTAGTGAGTGTAAGGTTGAATTTGGAAAATTGTGTGCACGATTTTCAAATTTTTTGGTAAAATTTTTGATTCAGGTTGCTAAATATTTTTGAATTTAGATTTCATATGTTTACTGTTGGAAAGGCTGACCTGTTAACAAGATTGTAATTTCAAAATAATGGTGATTTTTATAGTTTTTTTAGTATAAATTTCTGAGTATGAGTAAAGTTTAGTGCAAATATAACTGCCATAAAGATCAAATACATTGGTAATCAAAGCACAAAACAGCAGCAAAAGTGCTTTATAACAATAGTAGGATGTGGGGGTATATGTGTGTGACATGAAACAAGCAGCCTGGGTTAGAGGCAGTCATTTATAGAATGTAAAATGGTGCATCTTGAATTTCATGGTCCTGAAGTGCTGACAGAAGCTGCCATGGTATTTGGCAATAGAACAGTCAGCAGTGACCTCTGTCCTCAATTGTTCTCCCTCTGGATGATAAAGGTGAAAGGGGTAGAGAGTCCATACAATGTAGAACACAGATATAACAGTGATGCATGTCTCATTGCCTTACTAATGACCTAATGTGGAGACATATTTTTAATGGCTAGAGCTTATGTGGGGTGTGTGTACAGGGAGGTTGGCGCATAGTAGGTGAAAAAAAAAATACACACACACTGAGAATAGATTTGTAGGATGGCTCAGTGACTACATGACTGTGGATTGCAATGTGTAAGGATCTGTGTTCGATTTCCTAGGTGTTCCAAGTGGTTGTTTTACTTCATTGATTGACTGGGGACAGGACAGGCCTGATAACTAGGTGTACTTGGTGGCAGGGGGGAGGGGGTGACACAGTTGAAGGAACCAATGTCTGTGTTCAGCATCTCCTCATCCTCCATCCCTCTCCCAAGGTGTTGAGTGACTTTGTTTCCCTTCCTTACTCTTGTAATGGCAGCACCAGCACGTAGGTCAGCTTGATACGCTTGCTGCATCTGTTGCGGGGCTTTTGAGCTTGTGTGCGTGTTCAAGGCCTGCTGGATTCCCCCTTCCTCTGAACTTCTGTTTTCAGAAGGGGTGGGACCTGGCAAACCTTGAGCATGTGCTCTGTGTTCTTGGTAAGCTGACTGATATATGCTGGCCTTGCTGCGGAAAGGACTAGGGGGCATTCGATGAAGTTACTAAGTAGTAAATTTAAGACAAATGGGGGGGGGGGAATATTTCTTCACTCAACGTGTAATTAAACTCTGGAATTCATTGGCATAGAATGCAGTGAAAGTAGTTAGCTTAGTAGGGTTTAAAAATGATTTGGATAATATTTCAAAAAGCCCATAAGCCATTATTGAGGACTTGGGAAAAATTCTCTGCTTATCCTTAGGATACTTGTGACCTAGGTTGGCCGCTGTTGGAAACAGGATACCTAGCTTGATGGACCTTTGGTCCGTCTCGATACAGCAACTCTTGTGTTCTAAAGGGTAAGGAAAGGGAAGAGATACTGAGCGCTTTGGGAAGATGGGGTGATCTAGACAACTGCTGCCCTGAATTCCCTCTTGATTTACCAGTTTAAACCAGTCTGTCTTTCCATCTTCTTCTCTCCTACTTCAAGAATAAGGCTCAAAAATTGCAGCCCAGCTATGTGGACCACCTTGGTTCCTCTATATTTCATTTTTAATAGAATGGTTCTCAATTATATGGGCTAACAAAAAACAGGAGTGAACATTATTAGAGAATGACACGGGGAGCGATCCCCGCAGCGAACCGCTGCGTGGCTGCGGTTTGGCTGCGGGTTATGGTGACCTCATTAGCAAATCGCCGCAGACGCGGGGACAAATCCTTTCACCGACCGCAAAAACGGTGAATAGATTTTGTCCCCGCAGGCCAATGTCCCCCCCCTCTAGGAACCGCAATTTACCTGTGTTTTCACCGTGCTCCTCATTTGTCAGATCAACCCTTCCTGCCAATAGAACCCGCCCCCCCCCCCGACGATCGCCCTCACTGGTAGGAGGGTGCCCAACCCCTCCTGCCGGCACCCCCAACGGCCCCCTATATCGCGGCTACGGCTGCAAGTCTCCCCTCCCCCCAGCGATCACGGCAGGAGGGCACCCAACCCCTCCTGTAGACCCCCCCCAACGGCCCTCCCGACAATCGCAGCAGAAGGGTACCCAACCCCTCCTGCCGGTCCTCCCAATGGCCTCCCCTAAGATCGCCGGCAGGAGGGTACCCAACCCCTCCTGCCGGTCCCTCCCCCAACAAACCCCGCCATCCCGAAACACCACCCTTAGTCTTACTTTCCAAGTTGGACCGGATAGCTCCTCGCTCGTCTGGCCAGCAGGCCTGCCTCCGTCCAAATGAGGCGGGCCCGCCCCTCCCCTCCCCTGCCTAACCCACAGGATCCTAGGGCCTGATTGGCCCAAGCACCTAAGGCCCCTCCTATAGCGGGAGTGGCTTTAGGTGCCTAGACCAATCAGGCCCTAGGATCCTGTGGGTTGGGCAGGGTAGGGGCGGGCCCGCCTCATTTGGACGGAGGCAAGCCTGCTGGCCACACGTGTGAGGAGCCGTCCGGTCCAACTTGGAAAGTAAGACTTAGGGGGTTCCGGGGTGGGAGGGTTCGTTGGGGGGGGGTCCAGCAGGAGGGGTTGGGTACCCTCCTGCCGGCGATCTTAGGGGAGGACATTGGGAGGACCGGCAGGAGGGGTTGGGTACCCTTCTGCTGCGATTGTCGGGAGGGCCGTTGGGGTGGGTCTACAGGAGGGGTTGGGTGCCCTCCTGCCGTGATCGCTGGGGGGAGGGGAGACTTGCAGCCGTAGCCGCGGTCACTATGCTAATCACGGCAGGGAGATCTTTGCCGCGATTAGGTACAGCGGCCGCGTCTACTTACCATATAGGCTAACATTGTAAGCATTTAAAGTACATGTCGTGTTTGTTTTTGCATTGCTAGCCCCAGGGGTGGTGGAAGATTAGTGATTGAAAAACTGTATGAAAAATAACTATTTTAAATTTAGTGATCAAAATGTGTCAGTTTTGAGAATTTATATTAATTAATTTTTTCTCTGCGTGTTTTGTTTTTGTATAGTTATTAACTAATATTTAACTAAGTTTTAAAGTTTTAAAGAATGTTTCCTTTATACGTAAATAAAGAAAAGTGAATGGGATTGCAGTGGCGGTGACGGGGCGGTGAATGGGGTGGCAGTGGCGGTGACGGGGCGGTGAAGAGGATGGTGAGACGGGGACGGGGCGGTGACGGGGATGGTGAGACGGGGACGGGGCGGTGACGGGGATGGTGAGACGGGGACGGGGCGGTGACGGGGACCAATTTTTTCACCGTGTCATTCTCTAAACATTATGTTTTCTTGGTGACTCTTTATAACAGTTTAAACTTAAAAAAAAACCAACAAAACACAGGGGAGCTGGAGATCTAATTACCTGAGGGATATGAGGTGATTCCTGTGGCTGCCCCCGAGTCTCCCGCAGTAGCGGTTTTCTTCTTGCTGCAAATTACCGGCAGGCATTGACTGAGATGGACCTCTGATGTTACTGGGTCCGTCTCTAATCGTATTTAACGAAGCCACCGCCGCGGACAGACTGGGAGCTGGAGATCTAATTACCTGAGGGATACGAGGTGATTCCTGTGGCTGCCCCCGAGTCTCCCGCAGTAGCGGTTTTCTTCTTGCTGCAAATTACCGGCAGGCATTGACTGAGACGGACCCCTGACATCACTGGGTCCATCTCTAATCAGATTTAATGAAGCAGCCGCCGCGGTTGCGGCCGCAGGGCATGGCCGAAGGGGCATGCCCAAAGGGGCACGCCAAGCCCCTTGGAAGCCACGAGGAGCTGGAATTGAACGTTGGTATTAATTATATAAGGAGGTTAGATTAAACATAGGGAAAAGGAAAATTAAACCGAAGAGTTCTACTCCAGCTATTTCTGGCCCCATGAATAGGCATCTAACATTAGCAACTGGAAAATCTGTAGTAGCACCAATTAATAGGAACTCGTCCTTGTCTGGTGCTTCTATGAGTCCCCTCGAACGATCTCCTCCCCTTCATCCAGTATCTGGTGAAAGCAGGAATATTGTTCCTGCTATATCCACCGAACAGGGGGTAACCTCCATTCAGATTAAGCTGGCTTACACAGAAATACCTAAAGCTTTGGATTTTACAGATCTAGTGGAGGAACATTCACCTACGGTGGAAGCACAAGATATTACCCTTAAGGACTTGTGGTTAGGTATTACTAGGGTTGAAAGGTTTCTTAGGTCAATGATGAAACAAATGGGGGACTTTTCACAATCTGTTTCTTATAAATTAGAAAGTGTGGATTCCAATTTAAGTTGTTTGGACAAACGTCTAAATGTAATGGAAGCTCAATGTAATACATTGCAAGCTGTCTCAGTCTCTGCTGTTAAAGATTCTACTGTGATACATGCTAAAATAGAATCCATGGAATTCTCCATAGAGTGAGAAATCTCCACTTGGTCAATTTCCCTGTAACTCACTTATCACCTGATATTTTGTTAAAAAATTTTTTTTAAAGAAATATTGGAGTTGCCCAATGCGGAGAATTTTCCAATAAATAATTATTATTATGTTCCTCAAAAAAAAAAAGAACCTGCCCAAGAGGTGGACCATCTGGTCACAACAGAAATTAATTTAACTGAATTTTTGGAAGATACTCAAGATGTGATTCAGAGTCGGTCCACCCTGGTAATAACATGCATGAGTGAGAGAGAGAAAATGTTAATCATGAAACTTTACTTTAAAAACAGACTAACCCAAGTTTTGTTGGTGATTTAGTCAGGATTTTTCCTGATGTCTCTAGAGCTACTCAATTCAGAAGGAAAGAGTTTTTGAGGTTAAAACTTAGAGTTCTGGCTCTAGAGACATCTTTTTATTTGAAATTTCCTTGTAAATGCTTAGTTAAGTTACATGAGGTTGAATGTTTTTTGGGATCCCATTCAATTACAACAATTCTTAGTTGCTCGTGAGCAGAAATAAGTATAATTTTCTTATTTGTATATTTCATCGCTAAGATATAGAGGAGGAAAGCATCCCTATTATAGTAAGGAATGATACAAGGTTCGCGAAGGTGAACTGAGAATTATTTCCTTTATCTTTCTTCTACCTTTTTGTTGAATATAGTATCCTGTCTCCCCTTTTAGTGGGCTTAAAAATAATTTATGTATGATGTATTATCCCAGGACAAGCAGGCATGATATTCTCACATGTGGGTGACGTCATCTACGGAGCCCCGATGCGGAAGCATTTTCAAGCAAACTTGATTGAAGATTTAAGTTTGCTCTGCTGCTCCACGCATGCGTGCCTTCCTGCTCCACTAGGGGGTGCATCCCCTCGTGGTCTCCAGTTCAAAATTTTCCGCGAGCCTAGAAGACGCGTTTTTCAGGCTCTGCCCCAACTGCCTTCTAGCACCGCAATTTTTTCTTGTTTTTTTTCACGATTAAGTCGCTGTGCGCGAATTCCTTACCTTTTTACTTGATTCCTGCTTCGTTTTCAACGACCCGGAGGCTTCCGGGTCCCCGTGGCCGCGTGGCTAATCGAGCCGCGGCTACTTTCGATTTAATGTCCCGGCCTTTGACCGGCTTTAAAAAGTGCACCCGTGGCGAGCGGCTTCTTTCTCTCACAGACCCGCATCGCCGGTGCATCCTTTGTCTGGGGGCGAACTCATCCAACCGACTCCTGCCCCCAGTGCGCTATTTTCCAAAACCGGGCCCTCCGCCGAAGAAAAGCCCGCATGGCGGATCTCTTCACCCCGACCAACCCCCTACTTCGGCCTCGAGGTCGGCCCTGGCCTCGGGCCCCGGCCTTGACCTCGGCCCCGGAAACCTCGGCATCGCCTCGAGACTCGACCCCGAAGTCCTCGGGACAACAGAAAGCCTCGGCTCCGGGTAAGTCCCCTCTTCCCTCTTCAGGTTCTGTAGCAACGAAGAAGCCAGCCTCGGGGACAACGGCGACGCATGGCGGAAGCCCCATGCTTACAGCCCCGTCTAAGCCCTCCAAGCCTTCGGGCCGTGCCTCCACCACACGGGAATACTCTGATACGAGGTCGCCCCCGGTGGAGCGCACAGAGGCAGGGGACATGCCTTCGATGCATGTCCGTGCCGTCTTCCAGGACCTACTCCGAGCGATTGATCACGTCGGAGCTGTCCGCTGCAATAGCCAGTTTCAATCGGCCCTCGACCTTCGAATGCGCCAGTACCAACCTGAGCCTCACACCGAACAACCTCGAGGAAAGGGTGCGCAATCCTCGCCGCATCCCATCCTCCTCGGGACTCCTCGCCGAGACGCCCGAGACATTCCCCCTCTGCGGACACGCCGAGGGGCAAAACGTCGGGCTAGAATGACAGAAACCTCGAACCGCCGTACCTCCAAGAAGGCCCGAGGTTCACCAACCCTAACGAGGCCGTTCCCCCAACACCTCGTACAGGGACCACTAAGGGTGGCTGAGTTATCACTCTCCAACCCGCGGTATCCTCCGAACTCCCCCTCGGACGCATTCTCCGAGGGAGTCCGGATCGAGGTCACCAAACCGACATCGATCGGTACCCCCTAACCCCGGCATCGTCTCGAGGGGCTCCTCGAGACGCCGAAGATTCGACAACCCCAGAACACTCTCACAGTGCTTCCCCAACCTCGGAGCATGGATCAGAGCACGAACCTCGATACTCGAGGGAAGCCTCCTTATCCTTCTCCACCCGGCGAAGGTCTCGTTCCCTGACCCCGCACGGGGCTCCGGGGACATCTCGCCCATCCTTCACTCGCTTTGTCCAAGACATGGGCCAAGCATTGGACTTAGATCTCCAGTCCGACTCCAGATACTCTAAGGAGTACCTGGCGGAGCTGGATATGCCATCACTGCCCAGAGAGTCCCTCCGCTTACCACCTAACCCGGTACTCCAACAGGCTTCTTCAGGAACCTGGAGACCCCCTACATGGTCACGGCCGTACCCTCCAAAATGGAGGCCAAGTACCGCACAGTACCTTATCCGGGATTCGAGCAACCACAGCTCTCCCACCAATCGCTGCTGGTGGAATCCTCCTTGAAAAAGGCTCTCACCCGTCCCGTGTCTCAGCATCGGTACCCCCAGGCCGGGAAGGCCGAACCCTGGACAAGTTCGACAGGAGACTATACCAAAACGCAATGATGGCCTCTAGGGTGCAAAGCTACACTTTCACCTTCACATCATACCTCAAACACCTCATTGGACTATTGAGAGCCTTTGAGACTGACCTACGGCCTCCCGACAGGAACGTTCGGCCTGCTTTTAGAGTCCCTCTCCAACCTGCGCCTTCATCTATTCCACGCGGCCTACGATGGCTTCGAACTCTCCTCCAGAGAAGCAGCCTTCGCTATCGCCATGCGCCGACTAGCTTGGCTGCGCCTGGTCGACATGGAACCCCAACTTACAGGACCGGTTAGCAAACCTCCCCTGCGTGGGAAAGGAATTGTTCGATGACACTATCGAGGCGGCGACAACAACGCCTCTCCGAACATGAACGCTCATTTGCCTCCCTTGTCCGGCAAAAGCCCAAACCGCCAGCGCCCAGTGCCATACAGGGCCCCTCCGCGCCGCTACCCACAAAGTCCACCCCTGCTTTCTCGCGGCCCCCACCCAGACGTCCGCAAGCCCATCACAGGGCCATGCCCAAGTCCCAACCGCCCGCGACCACCAAACCATCCCCGTCCCTTTTGACGGGACACGCGGAAGGGGGCGGGCCCCCCTCCGCCATAGTCCCAGACCACCTTCCCATCGGAGGTCGACTCAAAGCCTTTTACCCTCGCTGGGAACAACTCACGACGGACGCATGGGTCCTTGGCGTGATCTCATCAGGGTACTCTCTCAACTTTCGGGCCATTCCCCCGGACAACCCCCCAAGGAATTGCCCTCCCAACAGGACTCAGCTACCTCTACTCCTCTCCGAAGCTCGAGACCTGCTTCGCCTGAGAGCAGTGGAGAAGGTCCCCCCGACCAACGGGGGAAGGGCTTCTACTCCCGTTACTTTCTGGTACCGAAAAAAACGGGAGACCTACGCCCAATACTAGACTTGAGACGCCTCAACAAATTCCTGGTACGGGAAAAGTTTCGGATGCTCTCACTACCAACACTCTACCCCCATGATCGACGAGGGCGACTGGCTCTGCTCCCTCGATCTCAAGGAGGCGTACACACATGTCCCAGTGCAACCCCGCTCACCGCAAGTTTTTGCGTTTCCAAGTAGGGGACTGGCACCTACAATACCGAGTCCTCCCCTTCGGACTAGCATCATCACCTCGGGTCTTCACCAAGTGCCTCGTGGTGGTAGCAGCAACCTTACGCTCCCAGGGCCTCCAGGTATTCCCCTACCTGGACGACTGGCTAATCAAAGCCCCGTCCAAAGAAGGGGCTATCTCAGCGACCCAACAGACTATTACCTATCTACAAAGTCTGGGGTTCGAAATAAACTTCCCAAAATCTCAACTACGCCCCTCACAATCCCTACAGTTCATCGGGGCCACGCTGGACACGGTTCGCCTCCGCTCCTTCCTCCCCCCTCCGCGCCTGGAGGCGTTAGTAAATCTGAGCCGAAGGATCTCTCGGCTGACCTCAGTATCAGCCCGACAGATGATGATCCTCCTGGGCCACATTGGCTTCCACCGTCCATGTCACACCCTTCGCCCGCCTCCATCTGAGAATCCTCAATGGACCCTGGGCGTCTCAATGGCCGTCAAGACCGGGACCCGATCGACCACTCAGTGACAGTGACTCCTTCATTGCAACGATCGCTCCGCTGGTGGGCCGACTCTTCAAATCTTTCAAAGGTTTGCTCTTCCTTCACCCCACCCCACAGCAAGGTACTCACCCGGATTCGTCGGAGTACGCTTGGGGAGCCCATCTGGACGGCCTGCGCACCCAAGGAATGTGGTCAGCACAAGACCGCCGCTGCCACATCAACGTGCTAGAACTTCGGGCCATCTACCTCGCAGCAGTAGCCTTCCAACATCTGCTCCGCGACCGAGTGGTTCTCATCCGAACCGACAATCAAGTAGCGATGTACTACGTAAACAAACAAGGGGGCACAGGATCTTGGCCCCTTTGCCGAGAAGCCCTGCGCCTCTGGAAATGGGCAATCCCCAACAACACCTTCCTTCGGGCGGTGTACATACAAGGAGAACAAAACTGCCTGGCGGGACAGACTCAGCCGCCTCCTCCAGCCACACGAGTGGTCACTACACTCTCAGGCCCTACGAGGAGTGTTCGAACGGTGGGGGACGCCCTCAAATAGACCTGTTCGCGTCCCCTCACACCACAAGCTGCCTCTCTTCTGCTCCCGGATATACTCCCCGGACCGGCTCGAGGCCGACGCCTTCCTCCTCGATTGGGAGGGAAGGTTCCTGTACGCGTTCCCGCCGTTCCCTCTGATACTGCGGACGCTTGTCCACCTGAAAACGGTACAAGCCACCCTGATCCTGATTGCCCCTCGCTGGCCACGCCAGCCGTGGTTTTCCCTTCTACTTCAACTCAGTGTCAGAGATCCACTGCCTCTGCCTCTGTTTCCCTCTCTACTGTCACAGGGTCAGGGTTCACTGTTACATCCCAATCTTCAATCTCTTCATCTGAATGCTTGGTTTCTCTCCCCCTGACTGCTCTCCCCGTGTCTCAATCAGTCAAGGAGATATTGGAGGCCTCTAGAAAAACCTCGACGAGAACCTGCTACTCCCAAAAGTGGACCAGATTCTCAACCTGGTGCTCCTCCCACAGCCAGGACCCGGTGTCGGTCCCCGTCCCCCTGGTCCTTGACTATCTACTTCAACTATCTCATTGCGGCCTAAAGACCAACTCCATTCGAGTACACCTCAGTGCGATTGCGGCCTTTCATCAGCCCCTGGAAGGGAAAGCCCTCTCGCTCCATCCCTTAGTCACTCGCTTCATGTAAGGGCCTGCTGAACGTCCACCCCCCTCTCAAACCTCCCCCGGTGGTTTGGGACCTTAACGTGGTTCTGGCTCAACTAATGAAACCTCCATTTGAGCCCCTAGACAAATGCCATCCAAAATTCCTCACTTGGAAGGTAATTTTCCTACTTGCACTCACGTCCGCACGGCGGGTTAGTGAGCTACAAGCCCTGGTAGCGGACCCACCCTTCACGGTATTCCATCACGACAAGGTGGTACTCCGCACCCATCCAAAGTTCCTACCTAAAGTAGTGTCTGATTTTCCATCTCAATCAGTCCATTGTCTTACCTGTGTTTTTCCCCAAGCCCCACTCTCACCCCGGAGAAGTGGCGCTCCACACTCTTGACTGCAAAAGAGCGTTGGCCTTTTACCTCCAACGCACTCAGGCCACCACCGAAAGTCCCACAACTGTTTTTGTCCTTCGACCCAAACCGGTTAGGTCACCCAGTTTCCAAACGCACCTTGTCCAACTGGTTGGCCGATTGCATCTCCTTTTGCTACGCTCAGGCTGGTCTCGCGCTGCATGGTCGAGAGTAACGGGACACAAAGTCCGAGCGATGGCAGCCTCCGTAGCGTTCCTCAGGTCCACACCTATTGAGGAAATCTGCAAGGCTGCCACGTGGTCTTCGGTTCATACCTTCACCTCCCACTACTGTCTGGACTCCCTGTCCAGAAGCGATGGCCGGTTCGGCCAATCGGTGTTACGAAATCTATTTGCTTAAATTGCCAACTTCCCTCCATCCCTCTGCAGTAAGCTTGGAGGTCACCCACATGTGAGAATATCATGCCTGCTTGTCCTGGGATAAAGCACAGTTACTTACCGTAACAGGTGTTATCCAGGGACAGCAGGCATATATTCTCACAACCCACCCACCTCCCCGAGGTTGGCTTCTTGGCTAGTTAAGTGAACTGGAGACCACGAGGGGATGCACCCCCTAGTGGAGCAGGAAGGCACGCATGCGTGGAGCAGCAGAGCAAACTTAAATCTTCAATCAAGTTTGCTTGAAAATGCTTCCGCATCGGGGCTCCGTAGATGACGTCACCCACATGTGAGAATATATGCCTGCTGTCCCTGGATAACACCTGTTACGGTAAGTAACTGTGCTTTATGTACTTTGTTTGGAGATTCTCTTTTTTTCCTTTGTATTATTGGATAATATATTATTCAAATTATAATAAAAAAAAAACTTAATGAACATAAAAAAACCCCACAAAAACTGAATTTTTAAAAAATTATTTTACATTTTTGTTGAAGTTATTGTATGAGTGGCTTAACACTCACTTGCCTGTCAAAGCTATAGTAATGTGGCTACTTGAATTTAGCTGCAAGCCCATTATCGGATATATTAACCGCCTTTATGAAGAGATACACCCAAGGTGGCCTACAGCAAGTACAATTGAATCGTACCTTATCAATTGTTCTAAAAAAACCCAACTGCAATGACTAGAGTCCAAAAGTTGGTCAGAAGCAGTGCTATGGACCATTGTGTCGTGCCCTGCTTTATAACTTTGGACAGGAAAAATGTGCTTTTAAGAAAGTTACGAATGGATGTACTTAATCTTGCAGTGCAATTACCATTATTAGTTAGTTTGTTTTCTATGAAAAATGCCCAGCATCTAGTGGTTTGGCAACTCCAAGTAGTACCTGAGTCAGGGAGCATTCAGTGCTCAGTCAAGAAAATGTGCATATTCAGAAACACAAATATCCCTCACTCATCCAGTTTGCCTTTTTTTGTGTGTGTGGACTAATGTTTCTCAATGGAGCAAATTGGACCTGGAGTTTTAGCATGTTGCATGTATGCATGAAAGTGATTTGTCTGGTTCATATGTAGATAAAAGCATGTCCACATTGTCATTTCATGTATATTTTCACCTGTAACAAGCCAAGGTATTCTCAGGGAGCAGAGTTGGCGTTGCTGGTCTCTTAGTGTGCCTTTTATAACCTTATTTGACACTATTTTTGTCCCAGCTGGTAAACAACTTCTGTGAGTAATGATACACAACACTGGGTCTATGCAGACAATTAATGACTGGGTATTTTTTTCACAGTGAAGGACCAGGCATTTGTGACACTCGCCACAAACGATATTTACTGCCAAGGAGCATTAGTTCTCGGACAGTCTTTAAGGAATCATGGGACATCCAGGAGATTGGTAGTGTTGGTCACTGAGCAGGTCTCTCATGGAATACGGTAAGACGTCTGAGTATTATATTCCAGTTCACTATATTAAGGCTTTCTAAATCTGACCAGAATAATATCCTTCATTAAAAATAAATAGGATAAAATATTTTCTAAAAACTTGACACAATCGGAACCTTTTTTTTTTGGGGGGGGGGGGTCCAGAGTTTTATATTTTTATGTACTCGAATGTACCCTAACTAGCAAAAAACGTTTCACATAGGTGACTTTGCTCTTGAAATTTTTCTAGTCCTTGGAGATGCGTACATTACAAATCCTATGTAGACCGATGGACACAGATGTTACCAATGGCTCCTCATTAGTCATGTAGTGAGGATAGGAGGCACCTGGGGCAATGGCACCCCCCATGTCCTCTTCTTCCCTCCCCCCAAATACTTCTTTAAATCTTCACCAGCAGGAGCAGGTTCTCCGGCCTGCTACTCGTGCCGGTGTTTGATTTCCCTCTGATGTTACTTCCTGGTCCCTCCAGAGTACAGTTTAGTAAATCTGTCCCTTAGACTGTAAGTCGTCTGGGGTTAGGGAAATACAGTAGACTCTCAGTTAACTGATACCCATGGGGTTTGATAGATGCCGGATAACTGTAGTTTCTGGTTGCTTGAGAGTTACTATTAAAAATAGGCCTAACTAATATTGTACCCCATACTATGCCATGCCATAAACTGTTCCAGACAAACTACCGGACAGGTAGTAGGAAAAACATGGGCGCACTTGCTTGTGGCATGCCAAGTTTACACTTAAATTTCTGCCAGAAATGTTTTTTGTTTTTTTTTTCCAATTTTTGCTGGTTGCTTGAGTTCCAGTTACGTCTCCTGTATATGTTCAGGTGCAGTAGAAAACTTAGGGCTCCTTTTACGAAGGCACGTTAGCGGTTTAACGTGCGTAATAGCGCACGCTAAACTGCCGGCCGCGCTAGCCGCTACCACCTCCTCTTGGTAGTTTTTGGCTAGCGCGGGGGTTAGCGCGTGGTTAAAAGTCTCGCACGCTAAAGCCGATTCGTAAAAGGAGCCCTTAAACGAGTGTAAAACTGAGTTGAATTCGAAGTTGCTGTCTCTTCCTCCTCCCCCCCCCACCTTTCCACTTCAGAAATAAAACTAAATAAATGCACATTTTTAGAAATCAAAATAAATTAAATAAAATGACTATCTCGTTGTCCCCAAAGAGCCCAGAACGGGTTATAGGTTTAACAGACATTGTATATAGTTCACAGGCTACAATTTTAGATTAGCCATCATTTCAGTACATGTTTCAGATACAAGTTTTTTCTAACTAGGACATATTTAGGGTCTAATACTAATATACAGTTTACTGGTTATAATTTACCCTGGTTATTCTACAGTACAAGTTTTATCCTAATTGAAAAACGAGACAAGTTTAATTATAGGTTGGATTTGCTTTCCTTATTTCTTCCCTAACCCTGTGTCCTGGAGATCTCGCCAATGTGTGAATTGTGTGCTGTAGAACAAACTAAACTCGTAAATTTTGAAAATTCTTCCTCTCCCCCCCCCACCCCCCCCTCCCATCACAGTGTTCTAGAAATTTTGCTATGTACTTGAACTCTCAAAACTTGCTAAATGCTAGCAGCCTTAACGATTTTGTGGGCAGAATAAAGGTATTGCTGGGAGGAAGCAATAGCTGCGGTTAATTGGGGCAGGATTCTGCTTCATGCTCATGGTACGGAGGAGGAGGAGGTGTTGCCCTGGAGCAAAGAGGGAGAGAGAGCATAACTGAAGGGCGTGGTACAAAGACTTAAACCAAACAAACAAAATATAAGTGAATCTATGCTTCCAGCGTTGTGTAATTTCTGTTAGTTCTACAAGAATCTGAGGAAATATGGGAAGAGGGACAAGATGGAGGCAACATGTTGGGATGGAAAGGAATTTTTCCTCTGGGAGGGATCTGCCCAATAACTCTGGTACTTTGGTCAGCACAAGCCATTAATATTGCATATAATATAAGCTGAAATTTTTGATCCAAAAAAGTCCCAAAATTGGGATCTTTTGCAACTTAAAAGGGATTGGGGGATGGGTGATATTGAAGGAGGGGGTGGTGGCCCACTGGACTACCAGGGGTGCCTTTTTTTTTTTTTTTTTTTAATAGAGGGGGCTCTGGGGGGGAGGAGGAAGGCATCGCTTTATTTGCTGCTCTCCCTGCTGGTTGAAAAGCTGAGCCGACAGGGACTCCCCAAAGCCACTGGTTGGCAGCTTTGGGGCTTCCCCTGCCACTCGGCTGTTTGGAGCTTTCCTTGTCGGCAGGCAGGGAGGGAAGCAAAAAAAGTTTGACAGGAGAGACTGCTCTTCAGAGCAGCCACAGTTCTTCCCCCCCCCCCACCCCCTTCTTTTACCGGCACTGCTCCACATGAATAGCGTGCATATAATTTTGCATGTTATCCGTGCTGGGCATCAGCTGTTGGGGGTGGGGGGGGATCGCTCCCACCTTTTCCGTTGTGAATTGGTCTCTGTCTCTGTATACAGTATCTTCATTTAATTTATTAAAAACCTTTTTTCATATGGTTCACAACTCACATAATTGTAGCACAGAGCTACGATAACATAAGCACTCTATTTATAATCTATTGCTGATAACCTATTTTGTTTTTAGGGATTGGTATAGAGTTGGTCCCTTTTTTTTTTTAATCATAATGCTTCATAGCTATGCCTTGGATTTTACCTTGCTAATTACTATTGTTATAGTCTGTATTAAACATGGTGTATGAAGCCTAGGATGAAGACTTGAGAGCAGGTGGTGGTAGAGTGTTTCTTATGTAATGCCCTTTTGTTTTGCATGAATGCATCACACAAATCATACCTAATTTATGCTTTAAATCTACTCGGAGTGGAGGGATAGTGTAGCAGCCTGAGAACCTGAAGATCCAGGTTCAATTCCTTGTAACTCTGGGCAAGTAAGTCGCTTTAACCCTCTGTTGCCCCATGTACAAAATAAGTGCCAGTATATAATATGTAAACTGCTTTGACTGTAACCACAGAAAGGCAGTATATTGTCCATCGCCTTTCCCTTTCAGGAAGAAAAAAAAAATGGTTAAACATGAACCATTCCCCATTACAGCTCATACTCTGATATGCCAAAGACAGCTGATTAACTTGAATAAAAGGTCTAAACTAACCAGCAGCAGTGATGGCACAATGTGTACATTTAGCACTCCTGACTATATAGATATATATAAAGCTGATCGCATGTATTAAGTTCTGGGCTTTGCTCATTGCTGCTTAAAATTGATCATTTTATTCTTTGGGTGTTTTGTTCCCCCCCCCCCTTTTGTTGCACCTGGTTCTGCTCTCCATCTGTTGATCGAATTATCTAACAGTTTACCTGCATTTTTCCTGGAAGAATCCTTAGAATCCACTCCTTTTATCACTACTAAATCTTGAAATGCCTTCTGTAGTATATTCTGCAATAACTTTTCTCCTGTTTTTCAAACCAGCCTTCAAAGTATGTATTAAGTCACCAGCAACCTATCATTTCCGATCCTATCCCATACGCTTGTGTCTGTTGCTTCTGCAAATAGGTTCCACTGTCACTCCATGATGTGCTGTCTTTGATATTTCAGAACGGTCCTCGGCAAAGTGTACGATGAGATCATCGAAGTAAGCTCATTGGACAGTGCAGATTTGGAACACTTGTCTTTGATTAGGCGACCAGACCTGGGTGTAACCTTCACTAAGCTGCATTGCTGGGCACTCACTCAGTACAGCAAATGTGTTTTCATGGATGCCGACACCTTGGTGAGTCAATTGGAACAACTTTTTAGGAAGAGTCTTGAGTTTCATGGGCTAATGGTGAATCCGTGCTTAAACATGCCATTAAAAAGAGAGACGGTTTGAGGCTTCATATTAATAGCAATTTCTGTGGATGAAACAAACTTATGGTATGTGACAAAAAAATTAGTAGTTTTGCTTATGTATTTGCTATATCATAAGCGTGCATGTTTATTGTGGGTGGTTGTTTTTTTTGTTTGTTTGTTTGGTTTTTTTAAGTCGAAATATACATTGAAAAGATTTATAAATATTAAATATATAGGGCTACCAGAAGTATGCAGCATGATAGTGTAGTAAGATTTATGGATGACTAATCAGTTACATAAACAAATACGTGCCTGTTTTAGTCAGATGCTAGGGAAAACCATAATCTACTTACCCAAGGTTCGTTATTTTGCCAGTTTATACTAAGACTAGAGACCAAGGCTATATGAAGAATTTTATTAGAAATATAAAAATATAATTCACAAGCCAGCAGTAAATAATAAACTAATTATTGTTCACAATGTCTCTGTACATACATATCATTACATAATTATTACATAATAATCCCTAAGTAAATGAGTGAATATAACTATTTCTTACACACTAGATAATTCCTTATAATAACAATTCCTGATTAGCAGCAATCTATTACAGTATATCACCCAGAGTAATTAACACCTTTCCTGAAAGCCAATTAGAGATCTACCTTGCCCCACTGATAAGAAAATATAATTCCTTGCTTACCATCCCTAAGGTAAAGCCTCTTTTGATCAAGGAGATGGAAATTTTCCTCGGCGTAGCACGTGATAGAATTACTTCTGGTCAGTAAGAGTCCGTAATTTACTGCAGTGAGCTGTAAAGTCTGTCAGCAAGAGTTCCTTAAGTGATATGAAAACCAGGTCTGGATAAAAGTCATGTTCCTTCACTCCCTGGAAGAGAGCTAATCACAAGAGGTAACATTTCAGGTCTTAATTATTATAGAAGATGTGCAGAGAATCCAATGTTAAGATGTAAGCTCCCTCACATCCCAACACAGAATAATTAATAATTAGGCACCTTCTATTCGGTTCTCGTCGGATGACCTCTCCGGACCAATCCAGAAACAGGACTTAGATGAATAGCCTTTCTGTATAGAGTCTCACACAGGCTGTGTATCAGAGGAGCCTTCATTAGATAAGAAAAGCATAGGAGCAATACCTCCCCCAAGATTCACACAGGCTGAGCATGTAGGCATAGCTGGATGTCCTTGACTAGAATACTGTTCTGGTACATACCCAGAATGCATCAGGCATAAACAACAAAGATGTTTTCTTCTTTCTCTTCTTGCAAGGTTTAAGCTGGAATGATTTCTTGCATACAATGGTTCAGGCTTTATGATGTCAGAGAGGCCTAACCTTCAGGTGTAAATAAGGAATCGCCCCTACAATAGTAGTGTGTGTTTACTATCAGTGTTTTCTGTATTCACAGATTTGCTTATTCAGTCAAAATAGAGTAACTCATTTTCACTTATTCACGAGCATGTACAACAATAGTGCATATGAGTGTGTCCACATGAGGATGAAGGGTATCTATAGTTGTGTGCAAGTATTGTTACATCAAAAGACTGTACATAATAGTATTTTTACAAAGAAAACAGTGTATAAAATGCACAATATAGTAAGCTGTTCTTTTACAAGAAGGGTACACGAATTGATGAGTTCATGGTGCTGGGAAGCTAAGTGTACAGTGAACAGGGTCACAAAGGAACCTAACCCCCTTTCCCCCCCTATAGGATCCATGGTTCCATATTTAAGTTTTTGGTATTCATGGAATTTTCTAGGACCCAGCCCCAGAGAACACACTGTATTTATTAAAATTTAAGTGTACTGTTTCATATTTAACGAAGCAGGAAAATAGTCTAGACAATCATCTGTATTCTTTTTGTGTTCTAATTGTTCAGCATTGTGCATAAATGACACTTTATTATTAGCAGTATAAATAAGCTGTTCCTCGTAAAATTATTCCTAGACTGTTGCACATTTTTTGCATTTAGTTGGAACCAGAAGTACAAAATTGATGTTTTCAAAAAGCTGAGGGATAGATATTCAAAAGGATTCATCTACCCAGATGAATCCTCTTTGGCTGAACCCAGAGCACACATTCAATGCCGATTAGCTAGTGCTGCTAAATATATGCTCTGACCGCTGCAGCACGTGTCTGTCCAAAGAGCAGTTCTGTAACAGTGCGTACAGTTAAATGTGCAAAACACGCTCACCTTCGTGGATAATAGAGGCCAACTGAGTTTCGGTTTCAGTACCAAAACCGATCCGAAAGCCAAGTTCAGTCTCATTTTGGTTGACAATGCAAGCGTGTTGGCTGAAACTGGTAGCCCCTGCTCCCTCTTTCTGCCTTAGAAACGTAGAAACAAGACCGCGGATAAAGACCAAATGGTCCATCCAGTCTGCCCATCTGCAGCATCCGCTGTCTCCGCCTCTTAAAGAGATCCCACGTGCTTGTCCCTCGCTTTCTTGAATTCAGACAGTTTTTGTCTCCACCTCTTCTACCAGGAGACTTTCATGCATCTACCACCCTCTCTGTAAAAAATAATTTATTTAGATTACTCCTGAGCCTGTCGCCTCTTAACGTCATCCTGTGCCCTCTCATTTCAGAGTTCTCCTTCATTTGTAAAAGACTCGCTTCTTGTACGTTATCGCCATGGAGATATGGGTGTCATCATAGTCAATACAATGAAAACTACCACCCAATGTGAGGCAGCGACCAAAAAAGCAAACGGGATGCTAGGAATTATTATAAAAGGGTCGGTTAGCAAGACTAAGAATATTATAATGCCCTTGTATTGCTCCATTATGTCACCTCATCTGGAGTATTGTGTTCAATTCTGGTCTCCTTATCTCAAGAAAGATATAGTGGTGCTAAAAAAGGTTAAAGAAGAGCAACTAAGATGATAAAGGGGATGGACCTCCCCTCGTATGAAGAAAGACTAAAACGGTTAAGGTTCTTCAGCTTGGAAAAGTGACGGCTGAGGGGAGATATGATTGAAGTCTACAAAATCCTGAGTGGAGTAGAACAGGTATAAGTGGATTGATTTTTCACTCCGTCAAAAATTATAAAGACTAGGAGACACTCGAAGTTACAGGGAATTACTTTTAAAACCAATAGGAGGAAATTTTTTTTTTCCCATTCAGAGAATAGTTAAGCTCTGGAATGCATTTGCCAGAGGTTGTAGTAAGAATGGAGAGTGTAGCTGGTTTTAAGAAATGTTTGGACAATTTCCTGGAGGAAAAGTCTTGTTATTGAGAGAGACATGGGGAAAGCTACTTCTTGCCCAGGATCAGTAGCATGGAATATTGCTACTCTTTGGGTTTTGGCCAGATACTGGTGACCTGGATTGGCCACCTTGAGAACGGGCTACTGGGCTTGATGGACCATTGGTCTGACCCAGTGAGGCTATTCTTATGATGATATGTCATAATCCCCACCTCTCTCCCCACCTTTCTTCCAGAGTATACAGGAATACAAACAAGCGCCTCCAACAGGTCCAAAATGTATCTATCCGCCTCCTACACAACCTCAACTACCATGATCCCATCTCCCCAGCACTCCACGCTGAACACTGGCTCCCAATTAGCCAGCGCTGTGCTTTCAAGGCCCTGGCAATAGCGCATAAGAGAATTTATACCACCACCCCCTCCTACATAAAATCCAAGCTTCCCATCTACACCCCCACTCGCACCCTCTGCTCAAAATCGGAGATACGCCTATGCATTCCCCCCGGAAGGTCCCTCCTCTCAGAAACTGCCCGCAAACGATCCTACAGCCACTTCATTCCACATCTCTGGAACCAACTCCCCCCTCAACTCAGACTACAGAACTCATTATTGACGTTCCGTAAAATGGTAAAGACCCTCCTCTTCAACTAAAGGTCACCCTCAGTCTACACCCCCCCTTAAGCCCCACCTCTCTCTTCTCTCTCCTGTCTATCTTCTCCCTAAATTTCAGTATAGTCCTCTCTTAGTCTGTTCTCTCATAAATTGTATCTAAACTCAAATAACTTGTATTTGAACTAAATTACTTATACTTGAAACTCTACTCTTAATTTGCTATATACTCCCTGTATTTAAACTACTGCACAGTCTTGTATGTCCAAACATTTAAACCTATTGTATATCTTATATGTCCAATTACACTCCATTGTGTATGTTCACTTGTAGACCGTTCTGAGCTACTGGGAGGACGGCATAAAAATCTAAATAAATAAATAAAGTTCTCCAAGTCTGTCCCCATATGCTTTATGAAAAGACCACAAATCAGTTTTGTAGTAGCAATCTGGACCGACTCATCCTATTTATAACTTTTTTTAAGGTGCATTGGTTTCCTTTCTCTGTTGCCAACAAATAGGTAACTTAATACATGTGTTAAGGTGTATTTAAAATTGCACATCTACCCCAGAATGCTTATTTTCTCCTAAATCGGGGGCTTTCAGCCCTGTCTTCAGGACACACCCAGCCAGTCGGTTTTTCAAAATATCCACAATGCATATGCATGTGAGATTTTACATACTCTTAATGTATGTGCAAGTTAACCTCAAGCATATTCATATGAGTATCCTGAGAGTATGACCAGCTGGGTATGCTTTGAGGACTGAGTTGAGAACTCCTCCTGCTTGCCTCAAATTGTCCACTTCCTCTTCCTCCGCCTCCTTGTCATCCTGTGCATCCCATGCTCTCCATCCCGGTATCAAGTTTTGTCAGATCAGCCCAATGTTTCTGAAGAACTTAGGCATTTGAATTCCATTTACCCCCCAATATATGAATTTTTTCTCTGGACAGATTGGTCAAATCGCTGAACTCGCACACCCACCTCTACTTTGTTTCTAAAACAAAGACAATTCATACCATGGGAGTACCCGAATATCCTCATAACCTCTGTCCAAATATTAAATTTAATTCTGCCCACTGGTTCTGGAGACTTAAATACATGAATTACCTCCTCATTTCCTATGACAAAATACAGTAGCATCTTAGTTAATTGAATACTGGTTAACCGACACTCCCAACCAACCCAACAAAAAAAAAAAAATTGTCTCCTGTGCTCCTCAGACAATGTCCAAAGTGGTGCTCCTGACCCAACAACCGCTCTCCCTCCAGCCCCAGAAGGCATCAGCAGCAGCTACAAATCTCCCTCCCAAAGCATTGTGGCAACCACAAATCTCCTCCCTTTCTATGTTCCTGAAGCAGCAGGCATCTGGTCCAGACAGACACCCCCCCTTTCCTCTCTCCATCATTCACCTGAGCTGTAGCGGCAGCCAGCGACGCAGAGGATGCACTCGGGTTAAAAACAGGCAGCTTCTGGCCAGCCCAGGTAGGGCCTTCCTCTTTTTTGTCTGAAGTGATGCAACGGAGTAAAGGCCTTGCCAGAAGCAGCCGTTTTTACCGGCACATCCTCTGCTCGCTGGCTGCTGCTAACTGAGGGAAGGGGGGTTTATGTCAGGGGTGCTCTGCTGCTTCAGGAATGGAGGGAGGGAGGGTTGTCGCCACTAGGCTCTACTGCTTTTGAAACGGGAGGGAGGGTAAAGAACAGATGCTAGGTCCTGCATGTGAGGGATAGAGGATGACTTGAGGTGGGAAAGGAAACCAAGCTTATTTTTGCAGTAACTAATTAAGCAAGCAGAAACTACAATTATCCAGCATTTACCGGTCTCCATGGATGCCGCATAACTGAGATTCTATATTTACTTTATCCCCCTCCATCTGCTCTGCCAAATTACTCCAAAATTTTGATCTCGCTCGCTTCCTGAACACAAACTTTCTACTCCGTCTAGCTTTTTAAGGGAGTGGGGCGGAGGGTCGTGCAAACAGATTCGATAAACCTGAGTTCATACAGAGACAAGGCTAAAAAGCAGACGTGTTTGTTTCATGTGTGATCTGCAATGTTATGTTTGACACATTTGCAGCATTGATATCATTGACCAGTAAAGTTCTAGTTATAGGACTATACGCCTGCTTTTTAATTGCATTGTGTATGTGCTTTTTAGGCCTCTTATCATGTATGTATGAATTACTTTCAAAGTTCTTTACACTGCTGTAGCCACGATAGCCAAGAACAGTGAATGGTTTTTGAGTTTTTCTTAAGCACCCTTTTTTCTAAAATGCATTATTTTTGCAGTTAACTTGTTGTGCAGTAATTTTGGCTCTTGAAACTGCACATATCGTAACTGCTTTACATGTTTTCGTGAATAGATATTTTTTATTTGTTTTTTAAATAATATTGAGTTTCAAGTTTTAATTAAAATTTCTTATACCGCCTAATAGCCTTCTAGGCGGTGTACAAAATCTTAAAAGCAAACAATAGTAAAAATACAAATTTAAGAAGACAGGGGGGCGACAAAGACTTTTTGGAGAAATAAAACATAACAGGTGGAAACAAGAGGATAATAGTACTCCTTGCTTTCTAGCCTGTTTTATAGATTCACAGTTTGCAATGAAGTGACCGCTTTGCTGATTGCTCCCTGTGGGTTTTTTTTTTTTGTAGTTGAAAATTATCAAAGATTCTAGGGTGTGCTACCCATTTCTAAATGTCATTTAATACTAAATAGCCTTTCTCTGGTTTGCCTTTTCAAGGTGCTGTGTAATGTTGACGAACTGTTTGACAGGGATGAGTTGTCGGCTGCCCCTGATTCTGGCTGGCCTGACTGCTTTAATAGCGGAGTCTTTGTCTTCAGGCCTTCCCTGGCAACATATGTTGGTTTGAAACAGTTTGCTGTAGAGCATGGCAGCTTTGATGGTAAGTCTTTTGATACCGGCGAGAAGTTAGGGCAAGAAGTAACTTTTATTCTGTCTCTCCCTGGTTTTTCTTGTGTTAAGAGCTGGAGTTGGGGGTCTTCCTCCTGGGAGCTCATTAAAACCAGTCTTGCCTGTCGAGTGGTAGTTTCTTTTCTCTCTTGGTTTTTTTTTTTTATGTCTGTATCTTTGTCAGCCAGCAGGAAGGGAGGAAAAGAGACGAAAATGGCCTGAAATCATTTCTGAGAAATAAGAAAATCTAATTTGAAGGATCAAGGGAATGCTATAGAAAAACATATGGTTGAGGGTGCAGTCTGTAACATATTTAGTGCAGGACAAAAAGTGAATGCTGCAAAAAGGATGGCTTACTGTAGGGTGCACTGAGGTATCCCACGATTTCTTGTTGTGAACGCTCAAAACTTTTTATCATGGAGAGTGACCATTTTCTGCGCTAATCAGTTAGCGTGTGGACTTTGCTGCTCACTAATCAGTTGGCACTGGTTTAATGCGTGAATCCCTACCATCTACAAAATAAAAGGGGCCAAAGGGGTTCGCATGCTAATGAGAAAATTAGTGTGTGGCCATTAATACTAAACATAGGAAAACTGACCATTTTACAGGATGGCTGTCTTATGCAAAAGGTTCAAAACTATTGGCTCGAAGTTGCAATTTGCTTATGGAAAGGAACTACAAGTCCATTGATGCAATGGGATAAAATCTGTCTCCATAGGTGTACCCTAGATAGCTGTTCAAACCAGGAACTAATGTTTTTAGAAAATATTAAATGGAAGAGGGGTTACATATGGGTATATGTTGGTATAGGGTCTCTGCTGGAAGATGAAGAGGAGGAAGACTTGAATATATGTATATGGGGGGAGAGGAGAAATGGGAAAGAGATGATGATATCAAAAATTTACATGTCTGTAAGGAACAAAACAACCTTTTTTTCCCCCCCCTAAAACTGAGGCTCTAGGACTAAGGATATGAAATAAAGTTAAAAGCAACATCAGGAGGTAACAGATTTTCACAGTTAGGGTGGATGCCTAGAATGTTCTTCATGGAGAGTGGGGCTGGGGGAAGGGCAATTGCAGATAGGTTATCCCATGTCGTCGTCTTTATTTTTGTATTCTGTCACGATCAGGCATGACATTGGAAAGTATAGAGCATTTTTACACTTGAAAAAAATGCAAAATATTAACAACCCTAAAGACAAAAAGGATGTAATTGAATGGAGACGCAGCTACAACCCTGGCCACCTTTTCTGGGCAGGCTGGATGGGCCATGCTGGTCTTTATCGGATGTCATTTACTATGTTTTGATGTTTGTCCTCCAAGTTTCCATTCAAACTGCAAAGCTCCTGCTATCTTTTGTTCTCGGAGAGCACTTGCCGCCTCCTGGAAGTTGTGGCTGAAGGGCTGACTTGACCTTTACATTCCTGAAAGTGCTCGTGAATAGTCATACGGCACAAACAAACTTGAATAGTCTTACCTCTGGCTCTGAGAGCTGCACCTGTTAGTGGTGCTCTGCAATTATTTATGTGTGGCACCCTGGCACCATGTTTCATTGCCAAGGAATGGGGTTAGCATGCTGAAAGCGTAGCTTGTGATCTCTTGACATGGGGTTTGCAGCAAGGTATTAATACTTCATTATGGAAAACAAAGTTTGTCGGCATAGACACAAGAAGTGTGTGTGTGTACTTTCCCAAGTTACAGACATTGAGTTCTACTTTGTGGGCTTCACTAATTGAATTTTTTTTTTTTTTTTTTTTTAAACATTGAGGCTCTCCTGAGTAAACCTTTAGGAGGAGGTGTTGCATAGTGGTTAGAGCTAGGTTCAAACCCCGCACTGAACCTTGTGACCCTGGGTAAGTCACCTAATCCTCCATTGCTCAAGGTACATTAAACTGTGAGCCTGCTGGGAAACATAAGAATTGCCGCTGCTGGGTCAGACCAGTGGTCCGCTCACGTGGCGGCCCTTAGGTCAAAGACCAGTGCCCTAACTGAGACCAGCCTTACCTGCGTACGTTCTGGTTCAGCAGGAACGTGTCTAACTTCGTCTTGAATCCCTGGAGGGTGTTTTTCCCCTACAACAGCCTCCGGAAGAGCGTTCCAGTTTTCTACCACACTCTGGGTGAAGAAGAACTTCCTTACGTTTGTACAGAATCGATCTTCTTAACTTGAGTGCCCTCTCGTTCTCCCTACCTTGGAGAGGGCGAACAACCTGTCTTTATCTACCAAGTCTATTCCCTTCATTATCTTGAATGTTTCGATCATGTCCCCTCTTTTTTCAAGGGAGAAAATTTATAAATAAATAATAAAAAAAAGAAAAAAAAGAATAGCCATTCTAGTAGTTTCCATTATGTTTAATGTTTTTACTTATTTATTCAATTTTCTATACCTTTCTCCCAGGAGAGCTCAGAACAGTTTACATGAGTTTATTCAGGTACTGAAGAATTTTTCTCTGTCTGTCCTGATGGGCTCACAATCTATCTAATGTACCTGGGGCAATGGGGGGGGGGGATTAAGTGACTTGCCCAGGGTCACAAGGAGCAGCGTGGGTTTGAGCTCTGTATTTCCAGTTCTAACATTGTATAATGTTGTGGCCCACTAGGGATAATACTGACATTAATGTAGCCCTCTATGCATAAAGGCTGTCCACCCCTATATTAAGACTTTATTTGGCCATGCGTGCTATGGCTCTTGAAATATGTGCCATATACCGTCATTCCGGCCAATATCCATTCACATTAATGCCCATGGTGCCAAGGCCACTGGCGCTGCTCTCCTCCCCTTCACACATAAGGTGAACAGTGCTGCTGTCTACCTCCTTGCCTCTTCCCCCCCCCCCTCCCCAACCAACTGGCACTTTACTTATCATATGTATGCTGGTGCTGAAAGAGGCTGATGGCGCTGTTCTGCGCTGGGCCAGTGCAGGGCCTTGAGCATCTGCGCGTGCTCAAGGCCTTCCCGATTCAGTCTTCTCCGAGATTCTCTTTGAACAGCAGCGTCAAACGTATGGTAAGTGAAGTGCCGGTTGGAGGAGAAGGAGGTGGACAGCAGCACCATTCATCTTGGGTGTGGGACGGGAGAAGAGCAGCACCGGTAACCTTCAAGGGGTTTAGAGTAGAGGGTAACCGCACCAGTGTCCTTGGGGGTGGGGTTTCAATGGAGGATAGCAGCGCCAGTGGTCTGTGGGGTGGAGTTGGGGGTTTAAAGATTTTTTTTTAAAAAAGTCCAAATCTCTTTGGTGTGCAGAGATTCTGAAGATGCCAATACAATTTGTGTCTAGATTTATTTTTTTAAATAGTATTTTTAAAACCAGCGAGTTATTGTCATTTTTCTGTCCCCTGAAGAAGGCATTCCGGATTTCCAAAACTGGGGTCCTAGTTAGGACGTTAGCTTTCATGCTCTGTTACCAAGTAGCCAAGTAACTATACGGAGACTTTTTATGCCACTAAATAACACTGTTGGTTGATGTAAACATCTCGCTTGCCTTTCTTTGTTTTGCTATTTATTGAGGCAAAATCTCTTCCATTTCTTGTTTGGTTCCAAATCACATAACGTTCGCTTTCACAGAATGTAATGTGGACATTATGCAACGCATACCTGTAGTTGATCCTTTTATTCCTTTGTTCCTATGAAGGGGGAGACCAAGGCCTTCTAAACAGTTTCTTCAGTGACTGGGCAACAACAGATATCAGCAAGCATCTGCCCTTCATATATAACTTGAGTATCAGCTCTCTCTATACCTTCAGCCCAGCTTTCAGACAGTAAGTATTATTGTCCATATTCACATATCAAATTCTTTTTATTCAATGTTCTGGACTTGCATTGTTAGCATACATATTGATGATGAATGCCCTATGATGACATTTTAAAGGAGCACTAGCATGGTCGGAATATCAGTGTGTCTTCCCCCATATGGATTTAGGCTTATGCAATTGTATTATTGCACAGCTGGTTTTAAAAAAGGTTTAGACAATTTCTTGGAGGAAAAGTCCATAGTCTGTTATTGAGAGAGACATGGGGGAAGCCACTGCTTGTCCTAGATCAGTAGCATGGAATGTTGCTACTTTTTGGATTTTGGCCAGGTACTAGTGACCTGTATTGGCTACTGGGCTTGATGAACCTTTGGTCTGACCCAGTAAGGCTATTCTTATGTTCTTACTTTGCCTCATAAGGTTTTTGGTGCAGGTCTATAGCATTTTTGGTAGCTCTTCTCTGGACTGTCTTTATGTATTATCTCTCTATCCTTCTTAAGGTCCCACTTCTAGAATTCAACATAATAAAATCTCAGAATATTTGTCTATAATGAGGTAGTATCACCCTGGTACATCTGATGATAAAATAATATATTCATTATTCATTGACATGAAATGAGTATAGAATTTCTTGTAAAGAATGACATGGTGACAGAATTTGTTGCCATCTCCATCCCTGCAGATAACAATGGAAAACCATCCCTATATCATTCTTTAAGGAGAGAGGGAAGAATCAATGGGCACCGCCACTGACCTTCAAGCCTTGCATTGAAGAATGCAAGGCACTAAAGAATGACACTGGATGGTTAGAACATAAGACCATAAGCATTGCCATACTGGGACAGACTGAAGGTCCATCAAGCCCAATATCCTGTTTCCAGTAATGGCCAAACCAAGTCATAAGTACCTGGCAGACCCCAAAGAGTAGCAACATTCCAGAGCTGAGATTGTGATGTGATAAAGCCTCATTCCACCAATGCCTTGCAGCCAAACTCATCAGTGATGTCGCAACGGCTTCATTATACTTGGCTCACATAAGAATTGGAATAATGACCCTCAAGCCTTGCATTGAAGAATGCTGGTATAGGACTGAGGATGAGATAGAAACTAGAGAATGACACCAGATGGTATCCTGCGATTATCAGCAGGGACGGAGATGGTGACAAATTCTGTTACCATATTGTTCTTTTATTTATTTTAAGTTTAATATGTTTTATTGGTTTTATAATATCAGTGAATAAAAATACATATACTTTGTAGTCATGCACAAGTAAAATGTTTTACAGTGTGTTGACAGCCATCATGAAGAACTACAAGTGCAATGGGCACTAAAATACAGCTGAATATCAAACATAACACATAGAAAAGTGAAGAAATAGAAAATGTATTATCTGCCCAGTCCTAGGCGGTTTACAAAATAGTCATAAAATGCAGGCATGTACAAGCATAAAAAAGACATCAGTTTCTTCAGGAAAACAATTATCTGACATTGCCACCCACATATCAGTGGAAATATTCCAGCATGTTACCTCTGGGACAGGAAGAGATGGAAGATACAGAAGATAAAGAGAAGGTGAGACAGCATGGCTTGGCTGAGGAGGGGAGGTATAAGCTATGATCACCACAGATAACAATCCAGCACCTTAGTTTGCTCTACTCCAAGCTTCTACTCTTGTTTTCAAGCTTCACTTAAATGCTTTTGTGATACCCTCTTAAAGAAGTGGGTTGTTTTTTTTTTTTTGAAAATCCCGAGAGGGCTCTTAATGATCCAATTAGATTATTCCATAAGGTCACTCCTGCTAAAGAGAAAGCAGATGTTCTTATGTTGTCAGTGTGCTTTCGAAAAATCCATCAATGTCGATCGTATCGTCCTCTCAGACCCCCCCCCGTCCCCGTCCCCCATGACTCGCGGTAGACTTGGCTGGATCTGCAATGTACTGCTAGATATGTGGGGTCTAGCAAGCCAAACGTTCTAGGGCAAACGTTGTTGCTGCAGTTGAACATAAGAATAGCCTTACTGGGTCAGACCAATGGTTCATCAAGTCCAGTAGTCCGTTCTCACAGTAGCCAATCCAGGTCCACTAGTACCTGGCCAAAACCCAAGGAGTAGCAACATTCCAGCATCTCAAAGTATAGCAAGATTCCAGAACCCCAATGAGAGCAACATTCCAGAGCTGAGACTGTGATGTCATAATGCCTCATTCCACAGTGCCTCAGAGCCAACCTCAGTGATGTTATAATGGCTTGATTGTCGTATACTTGGCACACATAAGAACATAAGAATAGCCTTACTGGGTCAGAACAACGGTCCATTAAGCCCAATAGCCCATTCTTATGGTAGTCATTCCAGGTCCACTAGTACCTGGCCAAAACCCAAGGAGTAGCAACATTCCATGCTACTGATCCAGCTGCTTTTTCTGTATCTGTTATGTGTTATGTACAGAGGACTGACTTTTTTTTTTTTTAATTTTTTTTTTTAATTTGGGAATGGGTTGCAATGGAAAACAAAGTTGTTTGTTTGTTTTTTTATAGGAAACTTATGGTCAGAAAAGGAATGCTTTAAATAATCGTCTTCAAACAAAAAAAAATTGGTTTTGTGAATCATTCCAGAGTGAGAGGGTTTTTGTTTTGTTTTGTTCTTGCCAGGCACATTTGCAGACTAGTTAAAGAATAATGCATTTTAATTTTCTAGCTTTAAAGCACTATTCAAGGACTTGAAGTAAAAATAAATTGAAAAATGATCTGTTTGGGTTGACTTCTGAAGTAGGTAAATTTGCTGTTATGAATCTCCAAAATCTAAGGTGCTCTAGCTCTGAAAGAGAATAACAGAGGGCTCTCGTATTGCTGGTAGAATGCAGCAAACTTTTCTAATACATGTAGCAATAATGTTATAAAAATTTCAGTAATGGAACTTAATATACATAGGTATACCCTTGTGCAATTAGTACTAGTTTATAACAAGCAAATGATATGCAAATTAAGCACATTTACATGCAAGTATGATTGAGTCTTGTTGCCTGACCTATGCTAAGGTGATATTTGGGATGTGGTCCTATATACAGTTCTTGTGTGTGGCTTTTAATCCACACCCTTCCTCCTCTTTGTGTAGATTTGGGGCGGATGCTAAGGTGGTTCATTTTCTGGGTTCATCCAAGCCCTGGCACTGCAAGTACAACCCTCGGACCAAAACAGTAACGGAGGACGGATCGCCCTCGAGACACCAGCACTTGACTTTTACTACCCTCTGGTGGGAGATTTACACTTCCAGCGTGTTACCTCTGTTGACGGGACAGGGAGAGATGGCGGACGCAGAAGATCAAGAGAAGGTGAGACGGATAACAATCCAGCATCTTAGTTTGCTCGAGCTTCTACTCTTGTTTTCAGCTACGGACTGCACAAAAGGGGAGAAGGCAAAATAGCCTCCAATATTCTGGAAAAAAATTGTAGATTATCTTTCAGGGAAACGATTCCAAATGAAGTTTGATCACAGATGCCTAAATTTGTAAGATTTGTTGAGATGTGGCATGAGACTTTCTTTTTTAAAAAAAAAAAATTGGAGTTTAAACATTTATTATTACACATTGGGCTCCTTTTTACTAAGCCGCGTTAGGGCTTTAACGCGCGGAATAGCATTGAGCTGGCGTTAGTTCTAGAAGCGTAGCGTGCAGTAATTTCCTGTGTGCGCTAAAAACGCTAGCGCGCCTTAGTAAAAGGAGCCCACAATGACAAGGAAAGGATTTTACAGACAAATCAATCAAAAAAATAAAATTCATAATTACACTATAACCTCTAGTCCACATTGTGGGGGAGTAATCTGATCAGCAAGGAAATAAAAAAAAATAATCATGATTGAACAAATCAATTATCAATCTTAGTTTCATGCAATTGCAAAAATTGTTCAAGCTGTACTGAATCCCAAAATATGTATTCAAAATCTTTAAATTTCAAGATACATTTTACATGGAAACCTAAGTTAGAATGTGGCTTCCAGGGCCAATACTCTAGATTTCAAATCCAAGAATGCCTTTCTTTTCAACTGGGTTGCCCTGGTGACATCTGGAAAAATTAAAACTATCTCCACAGAATTTTACATGTTTGTTTTGAAAATAAGCTTTCATAATTAAAGATTTATCTATCTCCCTTGCACATGTCACCAATAAGGTTGATCTAGAATAAATCGTATCTTGAGAATCTTCAAGGAAACCCGTCAGATCAAACTCTATTGGTTCTAATTGATCTGTTCCCAGATCAGCAGAAACTTTTTTTTCTTCTGTGGGATATAGTAAGAATTTGTTATGGGCATGGTCTCTGTGTCGAGTCGATTTCAAAACTTCTTTGAAGTATTTACGTAACGCAATTTCTGATGTTAACAGATGAGTTTTTGGAAAGTTGACTAGGCGCATATTCTTTGCCCTCAACATGTTTTCCACGAGTTCAAATAGAGTATGAATAATATGTGAATCCTTAACAGTTGAAGAAGAAGAAACTGCTTATAAAGTTGTAAATTATCAGCATTTTCTAATTTATGTACTACTTCAGAAAATTTTATATTCCGATTTACCACCGACTTCAATAGCCCTCCACTCTAGTATTAATTGCCCATAAACATTCTGAGACTCTTCCCGGCGCTTCTGTGCCAGTAAAGCCTCATCCTGGAGGGGTAAGGCCTTGGGCATCTCCCCAAAAACCAATAGGGAAGATTCTGATTGCATAGGAAAGCCTGTCGGAAGAGAAATGAACCCACTCATTGGTTCCCAGACTCTCATTTTTGTGTATGTGTGTTTTTATTTTGGTAGGTTTAGGAGCAACTATTTCCTGAGCAAATGGTGAATGTCTGGAATAGCAATAAGTATTGTAACATAATTTTAAGAGTGTTTTTGGTCCGATACAGAGCACACCCTTAAGGAAAGGTAAGGGATAGAAGATAGGAGAAATGTGGGTAGTGGAAGAATTCAATGTTTTAGATTTGGCTTTCACTCACAGCTTTATTCAGTAGTAACTCTGATGTTAGCAACAGTACAGTAGCTATTTCCCTGTCCCTGGAGAGGCCTCAATATAATCTGTGTTGGGGCAATGGAGGGTCAAATGATTTGCCAAAGAGCACAAGGAGTAGCAGTGGGATTTGAACCTGGTTTAGTATGCCGGAGCTAAAAAGTTTGAGATACTACTGTATAGGGATGTGGTATAACATTAATGACGTTTTAATTCAAGTAAATTTTATCTTTGGAACTAGCACTTAAGGTTGGAGGTAGAGAATGAGGGTGCGTCACGGAAGAATACCATATATACTCGAATATAAACAGAGGTAACCTTCCCCCCCCAAAAAAAAAAAAAAAAAAAAGGAGGGGAAAAAGGTTGACTTGAATATCAACCGAGGTTAGAAATTTGGGTTATGCGAGTTGTCATTTGTCAGGGATTATGCCATAAGTAATCACTAATGTTTCAAGTGGGGCTGAAGGAGAGCCAACAAATATTTTCCTACTTGGGGGGGGGGGGGGGGTGCAAAGTTTCTGGACTTCTATTCCCACCAGAACACCTGGCCTCAGTCACTCAGGCAGGAAAAAACCCTTTTCAAATACAAACCCACAAATTAAAAGTACTATTGTGCACAAACGCAACCCTAATATGCCAGACTCTGCACACAGTACATCACACGAGAAATAGAAAGAAATGCATTTCTTCCTGAACAGTCCAAAATATAAAAGCAACAGATGTAAATTTTCAAAAGTGATGTATTTCAATCACTAAATTGAAAATTAAAAACATTTTTCCTACCTTTATCTGGTAACTTAATTTTTCTGATCATCTTGTTCCATCTGTGCTCTTAATTCTTTTTTTTCCAAGGCCTCCTTATGCATTTGCTGTTTCTTTCCTCTCCTTCACTTTTTGTACTGCATCCTTCTTTGGCACTGATGTTTTCATATTCAGTTTTCTTCCATTTTTCTGCTTCCATCTCAAATTTCTTTTTTCCAACACTTCCGCTTCCCTCCGTCCAAGTGCACCTTCTCTTCTCTTCTTTCTTCTCTTCTGCTTCCTCCCCTCCATCCATGTATCCCCTCTCTTCTCTCTGTCCCTCCCATTCAGCATCTCTCCCTTCATCCTCCCGCTCCCACCAAATGTTCTCCCCACCAGGTTCCGAAGCCCCCACTCGCCAAGAAAACTACAAAGGTCGCTGCCACAGGAGTGATTCTGTTGCGTTGCTGGTGGCCACCTCTGCACCATTCCTCTGCCGCGGTCTGCCCAAGCGGAAACAGGAAGTTGCTCCAGCGGTGGGTGGACCGTGGCAAAAGAAAAGTACAGAGGAGGCCACTGGCAGCGCTGGAGAATCAAAGAACAGTGGCTTAGGCACTCTTATCCTCCGCTGCCCCAGACCCGACCTCGCACTTACAGTCCCGATGCTGTGGAAGTTGATGCTCTGTGCTGGGCTGAAGGGCCTTGAGGCCCAAATTCTGTAACCAGCACCTATTTCGGAGGTGCCCAACTAGATAGGCACCTATGTAAATTGAATAACAAGCAGAATTAAGCTTTTTAATCAGCAATAATTGAAACATAGGTGCCTAGCAAGAAAGTGGGATTCTGTAACTAGGCGCCTCTAAAAATTTAGGCGGCCTTCCAAAAAAAATAGGCGCTATGCATGTTGGGCATGGATGTGGCTACGTGTTGGGCGCCTTCTTACAGAATCGCTGCTCTTAAGCGGGCTTAAGCGCTCGCATGGGCACCTAACTTTTAGCTGTGCCTAGAGCTGACCTCGGGTCGAGTTGGGCCCATGTGCCTCAGGCCCCGCCCCCAGGTGGGACCTAAGGCTCCCGGGCCTATTCTGATTGGCCCAGGCGCCTTAGGCTCCACCAGTAGGCGGAGCTTTGGGACGGATGGGCCAATCCGGCCTCATTCTGTCGTTGATTGCCTGCCGGACAGGCGAGTTTGATTCCCGTCTGTCCGGCCAACTACACAAAGGTACGGGGAAGGGGGGTGGGGGGGGTCGGCCAGGGGGGTCTCGGGTCGGCTGGGGGGGGCGGTCGGAGGTTCTTGGAGGGGGGCGGGAGGGCAGGAGGGCCTGGGATCCCTCCTGCCCGTAATGTAGTGCAGGGTGGGGTAGGGGGTCACCGTGGCCAGGAGGGTTTGGGCTCCCTCCTGGCCCGAACAACTAGGGGGGGGGGGTCGCCATGGCTAGGAGGACTTGGGCTCCCTCCTGGCCCGATATTGTTGGGGAGTCGGCGGGGCAAGAGGGCTTGGGCTCCCTTTTGCCACAATCGTGTCGGGGAGTCGGGGGGGCAAGAGGGCTTGAGCTCCCTCTTGCCCCGATCATGTCAGGGGTGCCGCGGTTGGCTGGGGCGAGAGGGCTTGAGCTCCCTCTTGCCCCGATCGTGTCGGGTGTCGGGACCGCCAAGAGGAAGCAGCAGGACACTGGTAGGAGTTTCTACATGATGGGGGGGGGGGGTCGGGAGGCTGTGGGGGTGCGAGAGATCCTTCAGGGTGGGGGTGCGGGTGGGAGTGCGTGCGAGCGGTCCTTCGGGGTGGGGGTGCGGGTGCGTGCGAGCGGTCCTTCGGGGTGGGGGGAACTGTGTAAAAAAAAATTTGTACAACGCGCTCACGCGTATAACGTGCAAGGATATGCGCAGTACGTAAAAACCACGTATAACGCGCGCGTTATATGTGAAAAAATACGGTAATTTTCTTTGGCGCGCACCTCCGTCTTGCGCTCAGTTGTCGGCACGCACCTTTGTCTTCCGCGTTGTTGTCTATGAACCGGGGGGAGCGGGTAATGGAGAATAGGAGTGCCGGTCATTAGGGGGGGGGGCAGGAAGAGAGAGCAGTGCCGGTTATCGAAGAGGGTGGAGGATAGCAGTGCCAGACATCGGGAGGAGTGGAAAAAAGCACCGTCATCGAAAGGTGGCTTAAATATAAACTGTACCCCCCCCATTTTTGGGCCATTTTATATTTGAGTATATAAGGTAGTTTTATATATTGTATTGACCCTGGTTTTAATTCTCTAGTCTCCATGTGTTCAGTAACTTTTTTTTTTTGTTTGTTTTTTTTAATAGGACAATTTTTAAGTGGTATAAAGTTACATTCCTCTGCTGATCAGTTTGGGAGATTGAAGTAGAGTGGCAGATGGCATGATTGATCTGTGTATAGACATTCCCAGAGGCTTCGTTTTAAGCTCAGCCAAGAGGATTTGTGATGTGCACAAAGACAGACACAAACTTGCACCTTTTTGGAGCATGTACAAGTTTACACATGAGCATTTGTGTACACCTAGGACTGCCTTTGGATGCCATATTTTATATCTATGCATGGGTACCTATATTGTCGAAAATAGTAAAACTTTTTGCTTGCATTTCACATAGGCATCCTGTTAGGCAATTTTCTTCCTGCATGATTGTGTCCTGATCTCCACCATGAATATGTACGAGATGGATTTGCATGCACTGCCTCCTTGAGATGCAAATCTATCTCGTGCATATTTATTGTGGAGATCATGAAAACCTGACCTGGCTCTGGCTCTCGAGGATCGGAATTGCCTACCCCTGTCCAAGGTCAATGCCTTGAGTGCTTTTTAAAAAAATTTATTATTTCCTTGCCTTATGGAATGTGTATTTTGTGTTTTTGTTTTAATTTCCCTAGCATCGTTTTGGGGGAATTGAAGTTGTGATGAAGAGGGAGAATCCAGCTCCAGCTCCAGCCAATGTGCATTCCCTGCCTCCTACACAACATACCATTCCAGACTGTCTTGACTGCTGCCCTACTAACGAAACTGTGAGTTTAACATGCACAGAACACTTTTTTTTTGGGTTGGGGGCTGGCTGCTTGTTACTACTGCTCAGGGATCCTGAAAAATTGATTTATGAGATCTGGTTCTACCATTCAGAATTAATTTTGAGATTATGTATAACAATTTTTATTGAAAGAATCAAATCGGTACAATAGGATAATACAAAAATACATTCGACACAATAAGAATCGCAATAATATTTCATACAAATTTAAATCATTCTTCCAAATTTAATTTCCATATGAATTAATTCAATCTTATCTACACCCCCCTTAATTCCATCCCCTACCCACTATTTTCCCCTAAATGAAATCCCTCACCCTGGATGAAAGTTATAAAGAATTAAAATAAATAAATAACTGGAATGTAATTAGTAAACCTAATTTTAATAATAAATCATTGATAACCAAACTTCGTATTTTTAGTGAAAGATTCTGAATATAAGGATCCCAAACCTCCATAAAAAGACAAGTTTTTTTAGGTGAACCTCAAACCTCCCAACTCTCAAATAAAAATAAGCGATGTAATTGATTCCTCCAATGCTAAAAAATTTGAGATTAATGTCATACCAGTAAGAGACCTTATTCAGTTGAGTGCATTTTCCATTTAAGTTCATTCTCTGGGTTTTGTGGGCTGGCGCTTACCTTTTTTTTTTTCAGCAACTATTAAAACTAGTAGGCAGTCGGATTGTTTTTCAGGCTTGATTTATTTTTCAGTCTGAAATGATTGTATTGTGATCAACATTTATCTGGATGGCAGAAAGACCTCGCATCTTTGCTGGGAATGACATTGAAATTTCACAGCCAGATTAGGCTAAATTTGGGGCTAAATTTGGACAAATGCAGTGTGATGCCCATTTTAGAAGAATAATCCAAATCATAGTTACCGTATGCTAGGGTTGACCTTGGGAGTCGGAGCTTGGGAAAAAGATCCGGGTGTCGTCATGGACAATACGCTGAGATCTTCGCCCAATGTGCGGCGGTGGCCAAAAAAAAGCAAACAAGATGCTAGGAATTATTTAAAAGGAATGGTTAACAAGAGTAAGAATGTTTATAATGCCTCCATATCACTCGATGGTGAGACCTCACCTTGAGTAACGCATTCAGTTCTGGTCTACTTATCTCAAAAAAGATATAGCGGCCCTAGAAAACGTTCAGAGCAGAGCGTTGCCAGAGGAAGTGGTAAGAGCGCCCAATGTAGCTGGTTTTAAAAATTTGGGGGACCAGTTCCTGGAGGAAAAAGTCCATAGTCTGCTGTTGAGACAGACATGGGGGAAGCCATTTCTTTCCCTGGATCAGTGGTATTGAATGTTGCTACTTATTTGGGTTTTTGCCAGCTACTTGTGACTTGTATTGGCCTCTGTGAAGATGAGATACTGGGCTAGATGGATTATTGGTCTGACGTATTCTTATGTTCGTATGCATTGAATGATATACCACATTGGGAGACTAGCATGTGTAGGATCCTCTTATGCTGAATGTTTTTTTTTCCATGCGAGTGACTGTGGGTTCCCCTAAAATGTATTGGCACAGTTTGCAGTTTGATATATTATAGTTTAGTTTATAGTTTATAGTTTGTTTAAAACTTTATATACTGCCTCCAGTAACACGAATATCGAAGCGGATTACAATTCTGTAACAGCGTGCCTATCTCTTGGGAAAAGCCTGGGCTTTTCTCCTGTAAACACTAATACCAAATAACACTAGTGAATATCTTTTTTTTTTTTTTTTTTAGTGGATCAAGATAAGCATATAAATGCTTTAAAAGTATAACAGTGCTTGGAGCTGCTGTTTAGTCTGTATGAAGCCAGTATCCTCATTGGTTCATTATTTGTTTTTAAGATATTTTTTTTTCTATTAAACTTCAATTTTTTCTTAGGTAGATGTTTCAAAAACTTTTTGATGCTCAATGTTTCAGTATTCAATTTTTATCAAAACAGTTAACTTACCTTCGTCATACTGGCTGCTTCTGACATGAATTCATGTTTGTCACCTTGGTCAAGGTCGAGTGAACAACGTTTCTTCCATAGACGTCATGCCCTCTCCCCTGGCCATGCCCCTTTTGAGATCTGTGCTGTAGAATTTACACACATTACTTCATAGAATATACTTAGAAATTCTAATTAGTGCCAATAATTACTTATTAATTGGCAATTACCAGTGCAGATTGGCTTGTTAACAAAGTTGTGTGCACAAATCAGAAATGCACAGATTTGTGCAAGCAAATTTAGTTGTTTATAGAATCTGGGGGAAAGGCTAAATGATTGACATGGGGTATAGATTTTATGTTTGTTTGTTTGTTCACTCAAGTTTTGGATTTTCTCCAACTGAAAACAAGCTTTGACGTGCCATAAAAAGTGGCACACCCGACTTCCAAAATCAAGAAGCCACATGGCACAACTGGAGAAACCCTGATTAGCTCACGAGTGTATTCTAGAAATTTTGAGTTCATGCATGGCAGCCTGTATGGAAAGGAGACTGAAAAAAATATATATTGTCATCAAGTGTGTAATTCATACATGAATGTAAGACATCTTCAGTTAGTCAACAAGGAAAAAGGGGAATTGAAACCAGCATGCAGTTGGATGAATCACTGATATGACTCAGGCCAGTCAGATGCCGTTTTGTTTTTGTTTGTTCGATATGCTGCTCATAACCATCACAAGACACTGGATGTGTTGAATCTCATAAAAAGGGTTTATTTGGGTTTTTTTTTTTTTTTTTTGCAAATTGTGGGTTTTGTTGATTGAAGCAAGAGGCCGAGAATGATTTGCATTGCTGAGCTGCCACAATGCTCAGAAACAAAAACCAGATCTTCCAAATGTTGCCGTCGGTAAATCGATTTTAATACATTCTGTACTGCTCCTCTACATTTGCAGAGTAGCTTCAAGGTGGATTACAACAATTCAGTTGCCACGTCCTGCAGACACATATGCCTCCAACAGGAAATGCTGCCCCAAAATGTCCACGATGTCATGACCATGCTATGCAGACAAGATTCTGTGCCACAGATTATCTCTTCAAAATTTTCTGCTACGACTCAAGAGCACAATGTCATTCCATACATCACACACATTTGTTGTTTGCATTGAGGTCATGCTGTCACTTGGCTCATGGAACTTCAGACGGTAATTTTATTCCCCCCCCCCAAAAAAAAAAAAAACCCCAACCACAAAACCCCTCAAAACTAGTACCGGGAAAAGTTGTGAATTATACTTTTTTTTCTCATTTGATATCATCTAAATGTTGCATCAGACTCCTGAATCAAACCAATTATAGATGCAGAGAAGCTGAATGCATTTCAAGTTCCATTCTCTGGAAAGGGGCAATTATACAGATTTCTCAAGAGTAGATAGCCAGAGATTTTGATTTCATAATCCTAAAAGTTGGCTCAAAAGAGGTGGCAAAGCTTGATGAAGACTTGTAATCCACTTCACTGACCTTGACAAGAGTTCAAATGGAAGAGATGACCGACTTGCAGGCCAAGGAAAAGATGGAAAATGATTCTAAGAGATCTGAAATAAAGGAATCATGACCAAATATACACACCAGCACTTAAAATTTAAAAAATAAAAATAATAATATGGGGCCACACACAATGTACATCAGCGCTGAACTAATTCTAATGGTAACCACACTAGGATGGGATCTTCAGAACGCCACCCAAGCTGTCTAGCCTGTGGTGGCAGCCCTTCTCATTGATCCTGCAACTATAGTTATCCCACACACCTAACCTTTTTTTTTTTCTCATATTCTATTTCTTTATTATTCTATTATTTTTTTATTATTCTTTTTACAACAGAAGATGAAATAATAATAGAATATGAAAATAAGAGGTGTGTTGTTAGTACTTTATTAATATCAAGAAGTGTTTATGGCACCTTAAGTTTGGATTCCACTACTCTGTTGGCATGTCCTTTGTGGCCAGTCCATTACAATGCTGGCCCCTCCCATGTCCAAATGGTCTGGATTTGGATGTTTTGTACGTGGGACGTTTTTGTAGTCAAATGGGCAAAAAAGTTAAAACGTCCTAAGGTTGGAAGTCCTGACGGCCAAGATGTTCAACTAGGTGATTTTTTTTGGGGAAAAAAAAAGTTGGACGTCTAGTGGTTTCTCTTGTTTTGAAAATGGCTGTTTCTCCACCCCTGATTTTGGACATCTTGCGAGAAACATCCATAGTTGAAGGCTTGGCTATCCAATCGAAATTGCCCCTCTAAGTGATTTATAATAAAATGGATAGGAATGGAAAAAGGAAAGACATGAGGGGATCCTAAATTACAATCTATTGTTAGAAGTGATGGGTTAAAATTACCAAGACACAATATTTAGGGAAGGATTGATGAGACATAAATCCAAGTTATGGTCAGGTTTAGGGTTGAGTAAGGGTAAGAATTAGGTTTGGGTTGAGTAATAAGACGCTACACTCCAGATAAAATAAGTGTTTCAACTAAGATAGGGAAAGTAATAAGTTTGGAGAAACCTTGGAGTAAGCCTTGGAAGGTAGTAAGTTTTTAAGTAGTTTTTGTTTTTTTTGTTTTTTTTTAGATGGTTCTGTGTATAAATCCATGGGTAGGGGCTGTCACTCTAAAACAGAAGGATCTAGCACAGGGGTGTCAAAGTCTCCTCGAGGGCCGCAATCCAGTCGAGTTTTCAGGATTTCCCCAATGAATATGCATGAGATCTATTAGCATACAATGAAAGCAGTGCATGCAAATAGATCTCATGCATATTCATTGGGGAAATCCTGAAAACCCGACTTGATTGGGCCCTCGAGGAGGGACTTTGACACCCCTGATCTAGCAGAATGAGACTGGATTTGAAGAGAAAATGGTAAAACCCCAGATTTGTGTTTGCTATCTGTGTATTTCTGGTCTTTGGCTGGACATGTTGGACCATTAATGTATTCAAGGATACTTTTTAAAAAAAAATTCAAATGTATATCACCTTTGCTGGGATCAATCCCTTTAAGATTGCTGAGATGAACTTTTGAGTAATAGAAACTATGCATGAAAAGAAGCTAAATAATGAGACAGTTTTAGTAGGAAGAGAAAACTGTTTTTGATTAGTTCTACTTGTAGGTAACATAGTAACATAGTAGATGACGGCAGATAAAGACCCGAATGGACCATCCAGTCTGCCCAACCTGATTCAATTTAAATTTTTTATTTTATTTTATTTTATTATATTTTATTTTTTATTTTATTTTTTTTCTTCTTAGCTATTTCTGGGCGAGAATCCAAAGCTTTACCCGGTACTATGCTTGGGTTCCAACTGCTGAAATCTCTGGTAGAAGAAATATAGACAAGAAATGGATAAGGGGTTTTTAGCAATACCTCAGGAAGTTCAGTTCTAATAGTACTTCAGACATAACCTAAAAATCCATTTGTACAATAAGTCCTTGATAAAACACTGATCTATGTATCTGTATACTTCTCCAACTCCGCCCAGCCTCTAGACCCTGTTCTTGGTGCCATGCTCTGCCTTTGTTCACCATTTAGATTTATTTTAAAAATTTATATACCATTTAAAACTAAACGGTTTACATAATTTACATACGTGGAGGGGTATAATCGAAATGGACGCCTAAGTCCATTTACGTCCATCTCGCAAGTCGTCCAAAGTTAAAAAGAGTCTAAGACACATTTTCGAAAGATACGTCCAACTTTTTTTTACTTTTGAAAATCGTCTAATTATACGTCCTGCCGATCTGATCGTCCAAGCCGCTAAATCGTCCATCTTTATACCACATTTCCGTCCTACTTTCCGTCCAAGTCCAAAACGCCTAGAACAAGCCCTGTTGGATGTGGGAGGAGTCTGCAAAGTGATGGACTGCATACCCAGACATGCCACCTAAATAGTGGGGTACCTTACAGGGCACTGCCATGAACTTCACAAAAAGGGTGCCATGGCTTCTCCTCACTACAGCTCCCTTATAGGTGACGATGAGCCCCCCAAGCCACCTCCAGAATCCCCTAGACCCACTTATCTACCACCCCAATAGCCCTTATGGCTGCAGGAGCCACTTATATGCCAGTAAAAAAGGGTGTTGGGGGTGTATAGGGGTGTGCACATGTTTAAGGATCAATGCAGTGATTGCAGGGGCTTATGGACATGGGTCCCCCTCTCTATGGGTCCCTAACCCACCCCCAAGACGACTTAAGCTGCCTTTGGGCTGGGCGACTAGGCTTTCCTATGCCAGGTGGCCAGGTGATGATGGTCTGGAGGCTGAAATTTAAAGTTGTGAATAAAATTTTTATGGGGGTGGGGGGGGTTGGTGATCACTGGGGTAGTGTGTGGGGGTCTGTGTTTTGTGTTTGCAGTGCTTATCTGGTGAGTTTAGGTGGGTGTTTGACTTAGACCATGTAAAACATGGTCTAAGTCACAACGTCAAAGTTCCGTCTAGGCTCTGTTGTTAAACTTTCGGTTATACATGCTGTAGGACTAAGTCTAAGCCGGCCCATGTCCTGCCCAACTCCCGCCCTCAACACGCCTCCCGAAACGCCCCGTTTAGCGTTGGTCGTTCAGCGGCACTATGAAGGCCTAGGTCGTTTAGAAATACGTCCAAAACCCGTTTTTATTATCGGCGCTTGGACGTTTTTGAGAAATGCTCGTCCAAGTGCTGACTTAGGACGGTTTTTGGACATTTTTCTCTTTCGATTGTGAGCTCCATAGTATTTAAAATAAATACGTGATAAAAACAAATACATGATGAAATAGACATGATAAAATAAATATGCAAACAGTGTATAGCGGTATATAAATACAATTTTATGTTACTTTGGTGCACCCACTTTTTGGGGGGGAGGTTCTCTCCTGTCTTTCAGAGTGCAAAAATAAAATGAATTCTCTGGACTGGGACTGATGAACCCAGCTGTTACTGTATGGAGCAATTACAGCAGACGCTAGGAATCTAGAAAGCTTAGTAATTGATTGCCAATCCTTTTGGCAGGTTAATCATTTAATCTGATTGCAGACCATACCTTTGACAAATACTACATTCCAGATTCATGAGTTTACACTAGCTTCTGTTGCATTATCTATAAACTTGAGCAACAAAACCGTACTCTGCCAGAAATCCCTAAATTACTGGTAGGGTCCCGATTACTGGTGGGGTTTTTTTTTTTGTTTTTTTTTAAGCTTTGTCTGTAAGTTAGTAAGGAGGAACGTCTATAAATGCTGCTCAAAAATCAATGCCAAATGGTGTTCATAAAGGATGCCCTTTATAGAATAATGCTTAGAGGTCGTTCTCAGGCTTATATGTCAGCTGAAACCTAGTATAAATGCTGGCACCTAACTCATGGCATGGAAATGACCCTTTTCTATAACACTGCACAGAAATATTTTGAGTGCCCCTCCACTGGCCATGCAACCTTTTGAATTGCACGCTATAGGATTTAAGCGCTCGGTGTCCTGGAATAGAGCGCAAATCCAAGTTGGTGCCAATTAAGCTCAAGTTGTATTCATTTGTACTTGGCGGCTCTTTATCTAATAGATGGAAGTGGGCAAGAGCGGTCATGAAGACTTAGCTCTTTGTAATGTTGACTTTATGTATGCTTTATGTGAAAACCGTCTAGATATAGACGGTATATAAATTTTAAAAATAAATAATTTAGTTGCACGCACATGTTAAACTTTCAGTGCCATATATAGAATCTGGGGTTAAGTGCATAATCTTCAAATGTAGGGCTCTTTTTCTGCCAAATTAACCTGTGCATTGCAAAAACCCTGCATCTTCTGCAGTCTAATTTTAAAGCTCGCTTCTAAAACCAAAACCATTCAGATTGCACTAACACATCCCAGCACTTGCCATTCCAAACATTTACCATCTTCTCTGTGAAAAGGTATTTTCTGAGGTAACTTCTGAGTCTCCTTTCACCTTCATCTTCATCTTATGCCTTCATTCCAGAGTTTCCTTTCAATTGAAACATTTAAACATTCCTTTCAATTGAAACATCTCTTTATCATATTACTGTTACTATTAATTATTCCTATAGCGCTACCAGACGCACGCAGCGCTGTACAGAGTCACAAAGAGTAAGAAAACGGTCCCTGCTCGAAAGAGCTTACAGTCTAAACAGGCAAGACAGACAAACAAGATGTTATGGATACAGTTAAGGGGAATGGTTAATCAGCTGGCTGGGTTGGAGGGCTGAGAGGAGTTCAGGACAATCAAGCCATTGTGACATCACTGATGAGGTTGGCTCTTATTGGTGGAAGAGCCATTATGACATCAGAAGCTCAGCTCTGCTTCCCAAAGACAAACAGGATGTCATGGATATAGTTAAGGGGAACAGTTAATCAGTTGGCTGTGGAAGAGGAGTAGGGTTAAAGATTGAAAGCTAAATCAAAAAGGTGGTGTTTCAGTCTGCTTTTAAACAAGGGAAGGGGCTTGACGGACAAACTCGGGTAATTTATTCCAGGCATAGGGGGCAGCTGGATGAAAGGAACAAAGTCGAACTGGCAGTGGAGGAGAAGGGTAACGTAGAGTGACTTATCTGAGAAACGGAGTTCTCTGGGAGGTGTATAAGGAGAGAGAAGCAAGGAGAGATTGAGGGGCAGCAGAATGAACACACTTGTAGGTCACCAATAAGATCTTGAAACTATACTATGCTCAAAGCCTGCTGGTTCCCGACCCCTCTGAGATGCTTGGAGAGGGGGTGAGAGCTCGCATATCTTGAACATGCGCAGATGCTCGAGGCCCTGCACCGGATCAACACCTAGCATTGGCGGCTTCGGCTTTTTTTTTCTTCAACAGCTGATGGGTAAGCACAATTTCGGCTGGGGGGGTGGAGTGCACATGGAGGACAACAGCACGAGTCATCTTAGGGGTGGCAGGATAGCAGCGTCGGTGTTCTTTAGGGAGGGCGTGTGGCTACAGCACTGGTGGGGGAACACATGGAGGGCAACAGTGTGGGTTATTTTAGGGGTGGTAGGATAGTGGTACTGGTGTTCTTCTGTGGGGGTAGGCGTGTGACTACAGCACTGGCGGTGGTCATAGAGGACTTGAAGAGAGGACAGCAGCAGCAGTGGTCGGGTGGTGGCTCAAATATAAACGGAGATCCTCATTTTTTGGCCATTTTGTTGGCTCAAAAATCTCAGTTTATATTCAAGTATGTATGGTATACAACACACCTTGAGGCTAAGATGGGAAAACTTTTAAAAAAGTGAAAGTATAAATGTATACTGCAGATAATATACACACCGTGTTTATGCAGTTTTCTGCTTGCTTTGTTATATTTTTTTGCAATCTGCCTTGTGCTGTTCGTGGATGAGAAGGTGGAATAGGTTTTTTAAAGTTTGTTTTGCAAATATAATTTCTCTCCTTCACAAAGAGCAGTATTTTGCACATGCTTTGGCGTGTATGAAATTAAGTTTAAATATAGTTGCTGGAATGCAAATCCATGCAAAGCAGTTCAATGACTATTGATGCATAATGAAATTGTATTTGCTTTCACAGACTGTGTTGGGCCTAAAATTTAATAGCACCTCAGATATATCTTTTGTGAAATTTCCCATAGAAAAATTGTAGACACATTTTTACTATCCCGCTAATGTGAGTCCTGACAGCAAATGTAATTTTACAAAATTTTTTGTTGGCTACTTTTTTTTTTTTAAGCTTTCTAGTCTTCAGTTAAAAAAGCCAAGTTACTAACTTGCAGTACAATCGCACATTGTGTGTGCTGTTGTACAGCAGATAAATTTGTACAGTGGTATTCAACCAAATCTTGCCCCCTAGCACTAGTACACTAGTACTATGAGACTGTTATAGGGCTGATGCTGCCATTTTGAATGAGGCCATTGATGTGGTAGGAAGTGGAACACTTTGGGATTGCTGCTGCCGCCGCCTCCTACTAGGGAGAACCCCCCCACACCTTGTAGATGCTGGGGGGGAAGAATCTGAAAAGAGGTGGGGGGGGAAGAGTTTCTCAGTATTAGCCTGGTTAAGTACCTTTTGGGGATGGAAAGTCAAAAACTATCTACCGTAGCAAACTTTTATCCATTGTCTGTAAATGAGCTACTTTGAATGCATTTGCAAATGAGACTTCTTCTTTTTTTTTTTAATGATCGTGGTCATTTTTTTAATTTTGTGGAGAAATAATTCATATTAGATCACATTTGGCAGGGGCATAAGGCTGAGTTTCTAGTGGCCTACGCAATGGCCAAGGCAAAATAGACTTGTGTTAGGCATGACTTTAATGTACTATTGTGAATTAGCACCATCTAGTGTCCATTTAATGAATTCCTTTTTCTAATTGCACTTCCATGCTCATGAATGGATATTTGTAAGAAAATGTAAAATGGTTGTAATTATTTTGACACTGAGCCAAGGATGCTTTTCTAATGCAAGGTGAGAGGAGCCTCTTAAGTCCAGGTGAGATGCATTTTGTTTTTCCTATTATATGGTAGCTTTACAGTAACGCTCCAGACTTCAGGAAAAGCTCATCACATAGAAAGCAAAAGGGCATTGAACTGCCTTTGCCTGCCCATTCCTCCTTGTTATACCACACTCCTATATTTCAAAAGGATTTGTAATTTTAATTTTTAATTTTAGCAGTTTATTACCTAAAACACAAATGTAAGGTTCCATTTGTTGTCATTTGGTCCATTCTGGGCATGTGACAAAACAGATGGGGTTCTGTGTTTTTTCAGAGCCGATGGGTGCTTTCTCTGACCTCCCTTTTCACGAGGAACTTTATAATTTGGTGTACAGATGTGGAAAAGATTTGAATTGTGAGCCAGTAATTGTCTTGGATGTGACTGATTCTTCCTTCCCTTTTAATTTAGTTGATCATTGATCATGGATGCTCACAGTAGTACCTTTCTCCCCAGTACATCTTGGTGCATTATATATTCACCTCTGCTGCTATTAATGTGCTCTTGCTTGGCCGAGCAAGGAATCTGTCAGATTTGCAGAAACCACAGCTGTACATGCTCTCGCAGGCTTCTGGAGCAGGCATCATGATCTTTGCAGTGTGCGGGTCATGCTGCATCTAAGTGGAACCAATTTTTCGGCCATTATGCTGTAGCTTTCTTCAGGGTATTTTTCTATACCGTTCTCCCAAGGGAGATCAGAACGGTTTACATGAATTTATTCAGGGACTCAAGCATTTTTCCCCATCTGTCCCTGCGGGCTCACAATCTATCTGATGTACCTGGGGCAATGAGGTGGGGGGGTTAAGTGACTTGGCCAGGGTCACAAGGAGCAGCATGGGATTTGAACCCACAACCTCAGGATGCTGAGGCTGTAGCTTTAACCACTGTGCCACACTCTCTCCCCTTATGCTGTTGAGGTCTACAGTTTCTTTATATATTGTGGGTTCTCACAACCTGATTGGCTGAGGTTTGAGGGTGGGTTGTTTCCTCAGGAAGGGAGGCAAGTCACAAATTTTTGAATTTTGGTAGGAAAGCTCATTGATCACAACAGCTATATATTGATCTTGTTTAAGTGTGTTTTGTGTGTCTTTGGGGGGGAAGGAGGGAAAATGGGCCTGAGAGAGCAATCCATTTTTGTACTATGTGCTTAAAACTTGACTGTTCTGAATTCCTGATGGATGAGAAGTATTCTCTTGTGATGGAGAATGAAAGACAGAAGTTGAATATCATATTTCAACCTTTCTTGTTTTTGGTTTTATTTATAGCAGTCCGTCTCATCTGAGGTTGGAAGTCCTGAAGTTCCAGACTGTGAGCCAGATCCAGTGCCCCCACCTTCAGCCACCTTTGTAGACATCCTAGCGTCAGAACCAGCACCTCCAACTTCCCCGGTAAATTTAGTTACAGCTGCAGTAGTCCTTGGTGCCAGTGTTTATCAGTTGGTGCTTAAGTGACAGAGAACACAGTTGACCATACAGAACTGGGTGGGTGAATGGGCTGGGCTTGGTGCCTCGTACTAGATATGGGGGGAGGGGGGGACGGGGGACGTGGATATCTTGAAAACCCATCTGGCTAGGTGTGCCTTGAGGACTGGGTTGAGCAGCACTGCTCCTAGATCACTAGAGATGAAAGTAGGCCTGGTGAGGATGGACTGAATATGTTTGAGAGGGTCAAATAGGGGGGATTGGAAAGAAGGGGAAATCAGAAGCATGTCGCTACTTGATGGTTGTTTGGGTCTTGGTTGACAATCGGTGACAGGATGCAGAGTCAGAACAGCCTTTTGTAAATGTGTTCTTGGGCTTCTGAGGTTGGCATCATGATCGATTGCAGTTGTTCCAGATCTTGCTGCGTCTACAGTGGAACCAAAGTTTCAGCCATCACGCTTTGACTTTCTATGGAGAAAGCCACAGCCTGATGGCTGAAACTTCAGTTCCACTTATTCAGAAGCGGCAGGACCTGGACAACTGTAACAACCCAACTTTTAGGGCAATCCTATCTGGTTGCTTAGCTATATGACGATAAAAACAAAAAAGACTGTGGATAAGATGTTCTGAGAATGATTTATTTTTCTTCACAATAAAATCATAAAAATACAAATGTAATAAACGCGCCTTCCTCAGGGGTCCAGTTGATGTTAAAACACAATAAAAATAATAAAAAAAGGACTAAAGGCAAAAAAAACACATAACAGATAGCCGAGAATAACTGTTTTATGTTTTATAGCTCAAAAACAACTATTTTGCCTTTAGTCCTTTTTTATTATTTTATTTATATGTTGACATCTACTGGACCCCTGAGGAAAGTGTGTTTGCCGAAACACAGACCGTGTAGGGTCCGGTTGGACTATTACATTTGTATTTTTATGATTTTATTGTGAAGAGAAATAAATCATTTTCAGAACATCTTATCCACAATCTTTTTTTTTTCTTTTTATCGGATTGATTTTTACTGTGGATTGCTGGGTGGGCATTGGCATTGCATATTGCCAGCATCTTCATAATTCCCCGGCTCCATTTCCACTATCTCTCTGGACCACCCTTTCACTGCCTGGATTTGAGATTAAAGAATGATAAGGGGACAAATTTGTCCCCGTGAGTTGTCGCTATCCCTGTCCCTGCCCCATTCCTGTAAGCTCTGCCTTTACTGCACAAGCCTCGGACACTTATGAGGGCAGAGCTTAGGCACTGGTGGAATGAGGCATTATGACATCACGAGCTGAGCTCTAGAATGTTGCTACTTATGATTTTAAAGTTTGAGGCTTGTGCAGAAGAGGACAGAGCTTAGGCATTGGTGGAATGAGACATTATGACATCACGAGCTGAGCTCTAGAATGTTGCTACTTATGATTTTAAAGGGTTTGAGGCTTGTGCAGAAGAGGACAGAGCTTAGGCATTGGTGGAATGAGACATGACATCACGAGCTGAGCTTTAGAATGTTGCTACTTATGATTTTAAAGGGTTTGAGGCTTGTGCAGAAGAGGACAGAGCTTAGGCATTGGTGGAATGAGACATTATGACATCACGAGCTGAGCTTTAGAATGTTGCTACTTATGATTTTAAAGGGTTTGAGGCTTGTGCAGAAGAGGACAGAGCTTAGGCATTGGTGGAATGAAGCATTGTGACATCACAGTCTGAGCTCTAGAATGTTGCTACTTATGATTTTTAAAGGGTTTGAGGCTTGTGCAGGTGAGGTCAGAGCTTAGGCATTGGTGGAATGAGGCATTGTGACATCACAGTCTGAGCTCTAGAATGTTGCTACTTAGGATTTTAAAGGGTTTGAGGCTTGTGCAGATGAGGACAGAGCTTGCAGGAAAGGGGCATGGACGGGAAAAGAACTCAAGGGGATGGGATGGAAAAATTTGTCCCTGTGTCATTCTCTATTTGAGATGGCCAGTTTGTGCTGTTGATCTTGCAGCATTGCTTGGTTAAGTGCCACTGAGTAACAGTGGCTGACCTGCTCAGCCTGGTTTAAATGGGATGGGGGGGGGGGGGCCTCTCCTACCTGGTTAAAACCTTTTGGAATATTGTTCAAGCTGGCTTCAGAAATGCATTCACAATATTAAACTGAAAATTTTTCTCTGCTTAGTTCTGTTATGGAACTAACAGGTGACAAGAGTAAAAGCAGAATCCCAGTTCAAATCAATACTAGCTAGCACCATCCTGATACATTGAAAAGTGGTCCATATTATGTTCAAATGAGGGAATAAAAGTACCAAGATTTAGTTTTATAAAAGGTTCTAGGTATTGCTTTCATGTTCTCTGCCTACTTTTAGTATTTTCCACTTTTGAGGAACTTTCTATACTGCCTTTAACTAATAAATTACATTACATTAGTGACTTTTATTCTGCTCATACCTTGCAGTTCTAGGTGGATTACAAAAGAAGCTAACGACATTACCAGGAGAATTACAATTTAGGGAGCTGTATACATGGTTGATACTTTGGAGAGAAAAAATTACAAGAGAGGGTGAGACTTTGAGGGGGGATTTACAAGGGAGGGGAAAGGGGAAGAGTTAAGATATCTGGATACATTTTTTGAATAGCAGAGTTTTGATTCCTTTTCGAAATGATTTGAAGTCGCTCAAAAAGGAATCAAAATCAAATCGCATGTCAAAAGCGGTTTCCAAGCTATTAGTATAAAGCGTATGATGAGAAGAACTCCATTTAGCAGATAGGATAGATTTAAAATTGTTCTTTTATTCCAGGTCACTGGCGAGCTCTAGATCAGAGAATGACAATGGGGACAGAATTTGTTCTCATCTCCGCAGATAACTTTGAGAAACCGTCCTGTTTCATTCTTTGGTCTGTCTCAAACTTCAGTCCTTCCGCTTGAGCCTTCTTCAATGCAAGGCTTGAGGGTCAGTGGTTGAGCCCATTCACACGCTGATTCTTCCCTCTCTTCTTAAAGAATGACAGGGTTGGTTTCCCACGTTTAACCACGGGGACGGGAACTGGGACAAATTCTGTCCCTGTGTCATTCTCTGTGTATTCTGGTTGGTTGGATATAGAGAATGACATGGGGACAAATTTTCCCCCCCCCCCCCCCCCGTCCCCACAAGTTTTGTCGCTCTCCTTATCACTGTCCCATTCATGTAAGCTCTGCCTTAACTGCACAAGCCTCGGATACTTATGACTTTAAAGTGTTTGAGGCTTGTGCAGATGAGGACAGAGTTGGCAGGGACAGGAAAAGAACTCGCCGGGATGGGACGGGAAAATGAATTTCAAGTTTATTAAATTTTTTGATTAAACACAAATCAAAATTTCTAAGCGTTTAAAAAAATTGATTAAAAGTAGGGAAACGAGTGACAAATATCCACTTAACAACACCTGACTAACAAGAACAGTTTGGAGAACTACAATTTAAAAGTAAAGAATATATAAAAAGGGAGGGCACAATAGGAGGGGAGGTAGGTAGCAGTAGGGAGCTGTTCTAGCTATGTTTAAAGTCAGATTAAGAGTCGTATGCATCTTGAAATAAATAAGTCTTTAAATTTCCCTTAAATTTGGATGTTATTTTCTGCCCTGATATACTGAAGCAAAGAGTTCCATATCGCAGGAGCAAGAACCGCGAAAGAGGTGGCCCGACGTAAGCCGATAATTTTTAATGATGGTATATGAAGAAGGTGTTGTAATGAGGATCTTAAAGACTCAAGTTGGTTCATGTGGGATAATAAATTTATGAATAAAGGCCAGTTCTTCGGAATCTAGAGATTTAAAAGGAAAAAAGTGCTATTTTATAAGTAATATGATTTGGAATTGGTAGCCAGTGAGCAGATTTTAACAGAGGGGTTACGTGATCAAATTTTTTTCTTATTGGCAGGGACGGGGAAAAATTCTGTCATCTTGTCATTCTCTAATTGTATATAGGGATTTCTCTATCTTCATACTATTGGGGTTCTGTCTGATGTCAAATTTTCCTGCTGTGTACTTTAAAGGAACTCATTGAGGGTTTTGTTTTTTTTCTGGTGCTAATAGTTATTTTGTCACATTCACACATAAATGATTAAAATACCCCAAAGACAGCACTTCACTGCTTAAATTAACATGCCCCTCCCCCAGGTCAAAGTGTCCCATTTATGTATATCCAGAGGAAGTGACTCGTAGAACCACTTAGGTCTCTCTCATGTACCCACTGCATGGATTTCATGGCTAGTGATGCATACAGCCTGAAAAGAGCATTTCTCCTCTTCTCTAGTATTTACTCATAAACTAATTTTTAGATGCGTCTTTAAAATATCTTTATTATTATTATTATTATATTAAAGCACAATGGCTAAGAAATAATCTGATTGAACACTTCTGTTTTAGCAATCTGATTGTGACACTATGTTCAGCCCTGATTCCAGTCTCTCTGAGCCAGCTTCAGACTCCCAGATGTGGCCATTTTCCAGCCTTAATCCCGTCCCTCAGAAATCCCCGGAACTGGTACATGACTCTTGCTGCCTTTTTAAACGCATTGGCTTGCATTCATGTACCATCCGTCTGCCTTATTGACGTTTTAATGTTGCGAGCTCTTCCACCTTTGCTAATCATAACCTTTGTTCAGCTGTGTAATTCCTTTTTCTCTCTAACCTTTGTTTGCTTATTGCATCGCAATGTTTTATTTCAGCTAAATTTTCCTCGTTCTTTTTGACATTTGTGCTGCGTGGGGGGAGGGGAAATCCAGCATCACATGAGTGACTCGCATACCTTCAGGGCCGGACTGGCCCCTTTTTTATTAAGAACTTTTACCGGGGACAGGGGTGATCAATCCTTGGTTTCATATTGTGCTGTTCATGTGGTTCTGACTCTCCCTCCCTCCATTCATACATTAACACAATTTTGATTTGTGGTTCTGGAGTTGGCCGAGACCTATTGCCAGGTTGGCTGTAGCACCTCTAACCAGTAGAGTGTTAAGTAGCACTTCATAGACTTAAGTCTTTCCTTGATCAGATTCATTGTTGATCAGCCTCGGTGGCGCAGTAAGGGTAAGAGGCGCCTGGAGCAGTGCCGCCGCCCCTCCCCCCCTGATACCTCTAACATTCCTGGCATGAGCATCAACCCCCCCCAAGCTGCTGCTGCACCAGCATCTGGTCTTCCTCTGTCATTTCCTAGGCATGGGTCCGGGAAGTGATGTCCGAGGAAAAGCTAGCATGACGGAAAGAAGGGGGGGGGGGTTTTGCTGCTTTTGCCAGGAATGTTGCGGAGGCAGCGGGGTGGGGGGGCACAGAGGAGGCTGGGTGCCTGAACTCTCATCAAGATGGCGCCTGGAGCAGACTTCTGCTACTGCCTTACTAAGCCACTGATCGGCCTAAACAGTGCTATCATTTTCCACTTCTTATTTGGCCTTCAGAAGAATGTTGAAAATATACTTGTTTGGCAGATAATTTTGATTAATTTGCTGTGATCATACTATGTTTCTTCAGTATCTCTTGGTTTGTGAACCACACAGAATTGTAAAGTAGCTGCGGTATATAAGAACCTGTCATGATACAATAAGCTCCTGTTCTAATGAAATGAAACCAAAATCCTGTTGAAGATAGGAGATAGCTTGAGATGAGTGCAGGGATTGGTCAGGTGAGATCACATGATCTTGAAAGGTTTCACTTACACTATTGTGGGAAATCCTGCTGCCCAATTTTCATATAACACATCTGGCTATAGTTTGCAATAAGACGGCCAGGATTTTATCAGGTGAAAGGACTGCCCTGATCTTTATAACATTTTTCGGAAGATTCTCTGCTTCAGCTTCTACTACACACCTGGGCCATGTGATAGTTTCTGCTACAGACTTGATCATTACTTAAGGCTTGCATGATGACATTTCCCACAGAATGACGGGATAGATTTTCATGGTGACCTCCATTATTGCGGAACCATCTACTGTATTTTCACGCATATAACGCGCGTGTTATACACGATTTTACAAACCGTGCATAACCATGCGCGTTATAGGCGTGAGTGCGTTTTACAACATTTTTTTTACATAGTTCACCCCCCCCCCCCCCGACGTCCGATTCACCCCGCAGGACCGCTCGCACCCCCACCCCGAAGGACCGCTCACACCCCCCCAGCCTCCCCCCCCCATCATGGAGAAGCTCCTACCGTTGTCCTGCTGCTTCCTCTTCCGGCGGTGTCGCCCTTTCTCTGATGTCAGAGAAAGGGCGGGACCGCCGGAAGAGGAAGCAGCAGATGCAGGGCTCACAGAAGGGCCGGGACCGCCGGAAGAGGAAGCAGCAGGCGCAGGGCTCACAGAAGGGCCGGGACCGCCGGCAGAGGAAGCATCAGGACAACGGTAGGAGCTCCTCCATGATGGGGGGGGGGAGGCTGTGGGGGTGAGAGCGGTCCTTCGGGGTGGGGGTGCGAGCGGTCTTATGGGGGGGTGTGAATCGGACGTCCTGGGGGGCATCAGGCTTTCAGGGTGGGAACAGGACTTCAAGGGGGAAAGGAGAGTCGGGGCGGTGTGCGCGGTATATAAAAATTTCTTTACATAAATTTGTGTTCCCCGCGCGCTATACCCGTGTGCGCGTTTTACACGGGTGCGCGGTATATGAGTGAAAATACGGTACAGTCTTGTCTGGACAGCAGTATAAATAGTGTCCTGAGGCCTTCTATAATGTCATTATTCCCATAGAATGTCACTGGGTGTGTTCCTTAGTGAATTAGCCTAGGATTAAAACTTCTAAACAAGGGATGATTGTGGCGGTTTGATCAGATATCAATGGTCACTTAAAGCTTTAACCAAGTTTTACTTGGCTGTTTTCTTTTGGGAGTATTCTTATATTGAGGCACATTGCTTAGGTATTTTCTGAAGTACAGGCCTGGTTCATCTTTGCCCTGACAGATCATCTTTATTTTCTAGCTAAGACAATGGCTCCCTTTAAACCAGTGTGGTCTTGGTTAGCAACTGAAATGGGTAGCAAAGGAAGAGGAGCAGGGTCATTCTAGAACAGTGGTCTCAAACTCAAACCCTTTGCAGGGCCACATTTTGCATTTGTAGGTACTTGGAGAGCCGCAGAAAAAAAATAGTTAATGTCTTATTAAAGAAATGACATTTTTGCATGAGGTGAAACTCTTTATAGTTTATAAATCTTCCCCCCAGCACCGAAGTTCTGCATGTTCCCCCTTCTTTGCAGCGTTCTCCAGCTTCCCCCTGGCCTCCCGGTCTTAGTTTCAGCTAATTACCACAGCTTGCAGAGAGGATCGCCGGTGCTGTAGCGTTCCTTGTAGGCTGCCATCGTCCTCCGCAGCATGTTCCCTCTGCCGCAGTCCTGCCCCTCCTCTGATGTCAGAGGCAGGATCACGGCAGAGGGAACCTGCTGCTGAGGACGACGGCAGCCTGCAAGGATCACTACAGCACCGGCGATCCTCTCTGCAGGCTGCGGTAATTATCTGAAGGTAAGAGCGGGAAGCCAGGGGGGAAGCCAGAGGACACTGCAAAGAGCAGGCAGCACTAGTACAGACTGCGGGCCGCAAAATAGTACTTGGCGGGCCACACGTGGCCCCCGGGCTGCGAGTTTGAGACCACTGGTCTAGAACCAATTAGATGGTGGTTTGTTTGGTTTTTCCAAAGCTATTTTCATGGTTAAATTTAATCTCCAAGTATGACTTTTTACAAAGCTTCTATTTGACATGTAATTGAAGGCACACATAGGTTGTACACATGCATGTATTTTGACCACATCGTTTTTTTGTCTCATGCATATATTTTAAAAAATAGAGATGCATTGTAAGGGTAAGAAAGCAAGAAGGCAGCCAGTCCACTAGATCTACCATAGGAAAAAACAAAGAAGCAGACCAAACAAAATCCAGATGTAAAGTCCTTTTATTAAAAGTACTCTTCATGGACCCAGGCACATTTATACTTGACAGCTTTGGTGTTTTTTTAGCGCGTCTCACCAGATGGTTTACCCCCGATGCCTTTATTGCTTTGACAGCAACATTTACGCACACTGCCTGTCCCGACTTCTTGCTCGTTTTTGGATTGAAATCTCATCGTTCACAAGTGATGTTATTTTCATTCAAGTCCTAACATAGTGACCCCTGATGCAGGCGGTTTGGCTCGCTGAAACACAGTACTGTGTCGGGTCCACTTTACTGTATATCTTGGACTGAAATAAATAAGCATTGTTTATCCCGCTGGCTCCTGTGGATTGTCCATTGTCAGTTTCCACTGTTTTCCTTGTCTGTCTTGCCCCTGATGCAGCCATATAGGTGAAACACGGCCACATCTGGTACAGCCTTGTGTTCCTGGGAGTACTTTTTAATGAGACTACATCCTGGTCTGCTTCTCTGCTTTCCCCTGAGATGTTATTGTAACCCAGGAAGTGTCCACACCCAAAAGCAGGTATAAACATAAGCACAGTTTTTGTATGATAGTTTTCAAAGCATAGGAACACATGCTGTTTTGTTCAGCAAAATCTGGAGAAACATGCACATACTTTCCAGTTAAAAAAAAAAAAATTATCCCAAAAAGATTTTCCTCATAAGGTCTTGATCCTTAATATCTTCAGCCTGCAGGAAGTAACACTTCCTCTGTGTTTTTGCTGCTTCCTTAGGGCATCCTTGCTGCTTCTGTAACAGAGCTGTCCATTCAAGCTGCTGAAGAAATAGAACCCAGGACCGAAGAGGAGCGCAAGAAGTGGGAGGAAGGCCAGATGGACTACATGGGAAAGGACGCTTTTGAGAATATTAAGAAAAGGCTGGATCGTTTTTTGCAGTAGCCTTTCCTTTTTCAGTTGCAGGGTGTACGTGAGTCACTGGGCATGTATGGCACATCCCACAGTGGGTGGGTTGAACTGCATCCATTCTGTTTTTGCAAAGGGGTGCTCTGGTCATCTGAGACGAGTGTATACCCACTGTGTTTAGACTATGAAGAGACGTGTTTCGTTGAGAAACTAATCTAGCTTTATTACACCTCTGAAGTGCATAGACCATTCTTTCCTCAGTGCACACGTACTGGGCAGATTGTATTCTATTAAAATGTTGTGCCTCTTTTACAGAGCAGGCCATTGCTAAGTGTCTCTGGATCAGACATGCTGTTTATCAGTATCTGAATTATCAGTTGGCTGCCAGCTAATGCCGCTCATGGATTGGCTTCTACTCACCAAGGAAAAGTGCTACTTTAGCACTGTGTGTATAATAAATATTAATTTATGCAAAGCATATTTTTCTTGTAAATGTAGTTTTTCTGCAAATACTCGGTAGGGTCCTGGGAGGCAGAACTTTGAGTTCTGAGCTGATCTGTCACACCGTGTTCTCCACAGACAAGCGGGGGATGTTGTAGGCACATCCTGGTGATGTCCTTGGACAGATCCAGCCTACTGAAGCTTGTCCTCTTTTAGTTTGTCCTGAGCAGGCATGGGATTCCTGCTTAGGCAGTGCTCCTCCCCACCCCACCACAGTCTGCTTCTTTCTGCACTCCAGCATGGGTTGCAGCTCCCCTCCTCTCCCTTGTAGTAGGCACCACACAGTTATACCCAAAAAAACACTACTACATAATTCTTCAATGTTCACAATAAAAAGGAAATGAAGCAACACCTCTTGGGACAAGACAGACTTCTCCTGACAGCACCAATAGCCAGTGGTGTCTTAAAGGGTGTTGGTGGGGGGGGGGTGGGATCTGCCCCGGATACGGCCTTTGTAAAGGGTGCAGGCACCCATCATCCTCTCTGCCTCCCCGCTTCTTCCTGACCCTCCCACCCACCCCCACCGTGCATGTCCCTTCCCTCGTACCTCAAATTTTTTCTGCGCAAGCAGCATTACGAACTTGCTGCCCATGTCGGTGTCGCCTGTCACTTCCGGGGCCCTGCTCCTAGGAGGGATAGTCAACACAACGCGGGCATCAGGCTTGTAATTCTGCTTGCACAGGGAAAATTAGAGGGAAGGATGTGCAGTGGGGGGGGGGGGGGTGTTCAGGAAGAAGTAGGGGTGCCACCACCCCGGGCGCCACTCAACCCTTGCTATGCCACTGCCAATAGCGTCTTTCTCCCATGAGCTCAGTTCTGATTCCACTGGAAGACTTGCTGACACAAGGTGGTCAACCAACGATGAATGTACATGAGACAACAAGGACGCCAAACTGTTAGTCCTCCACTTTTGCTCGTTCTAAGCAAAACTGCATTCGCCTTCTAGTCAAGACCAAATACCCCACCATTCATAATCTGTTTGTTTTTTTTATTTTTTTTCTTCTGCGGAAAAGCAGGAAATATGCAAGGACACTTCCGGTGAGTTCCAAGCTAAGGGCCACTGTGTCCGTCTTTTCTGCTTCTAAAGATATCATCAGGGAGTGTGGCTGTATTCCCTTTCCGTATTTAGAGAAACCCTATTAACAGGTAAGCAACACCTCTTTCTCTAGCCAAGAACCCTAGGGAAGAGGGGAACCCCCTCACCTCTCCTATTTCATTTGCTCATTTTAAAAATGCTTCTTGGTATACAGCAAAATAGCTTTGATCCCAGCATGGGATTGGTTCAATTTCTGTTGACCAATGGCATTGTTTTCCTACTTTTGGAGTTATTTAATGGCTTCAGGTCATATGAACAGGGTTTGGATCTGGCCTCCATCTATGCCTTTGTGGTGCCCAGTTTTCTTAAAAATACAAGTCCGATGATGCAAAAGAACAAAATGCAAAACTGGCCCAAGCCGGCCCGTATGATGCCCAGAACCATTTCAAAGGCCTGGGGGAGGGGGGGCAACATTACATAGCTTTTTCTATTCTGTTTTTGTTGAATGCATCAGCATTTTAAAAATTGTTCACTAACAACTGCTGGTGACTGGTGAATGCAGACTGAGAGATCTCTTCCAGCCTAGTGCATCTACTGTGCTGCAGTTGTTGGTGATGGGAGCCACATGCTGGAAGATAAACTGTGGAGGCTTTCCAGGTGAATAGACAAAGACGAGGAAGGGTGATGCTGTCTGTAATTTGAAGAATCGTCCATGTACAGAATAATGCCCACTGGTAGACGAGAAACAAGTATTTATCCACATTTTGATGCTGCTTACAGATACAAGGATGAAACTTCAGCATGGGGATCTATGGTTTAACATTTCATACTCCTTAAGTGATGTCACCCCTGAACAAACGGGGGTGAAAAGGAATGGGACTTACATACTGCCTTTTTGTGGTTACATATTTAGAGGGGTTTACATATACAGGGACTTATTTTCTATCCGGGGCAATAGAGGATGACTTGGCTTGCCCAGGGTCACAAAGAGCAGCGCTGGGATTTGATCCTACAACCTCGGGGTGCTGAGGTAGCAGCGTTACCACTCAGTCACTCCTTACCACCTGATTGTAGTCTTTGATACATACTATGTTGATGCATATTGTGTTAGAACAACGTATGCCATCGTGTATTATCAACTGTATAACAATCCCGTAGTATAATTTCTTTTATTTTTTTCTTTGGTTTTCTTTGATCCTCAGCAGACTCAATCATAAGAATATTTTTTTTGGGGGGGTGTTTTTTTCGGTGAATATATACCCGATCAATTCCGCTCTTCATTGTATTATTTTTCACTAACCTTCTCTCTTTTAATGTAATAAAAAATCATTATCATTTTATTCTTATAATGTTATAAAATATTATAGCCAGTATTATAAATACTCTTGTCTCCATTTACAGGCTTCACCTCCTCAAACCTTCAATTGACAGACTGCCTGTCCTGACGTCACCACCTGTTTGTTCCACTCAATGACAACATCAGAACAGGCAGTCTGTCAATCGAAGGTTTGAGAAGGTGAAGCCTAAGAATGGAAATGGAGCATTTATGGGTGGAAGATGCTAATAGCTGTTCATTTTACTTGGGGCTTGAGGACTCATAAAAACATAGAAACATGATGGCAGATAAAGGCCAAGTGGCCCATCTAGTCTGCCCATCCGCAGTAATCATTATCGCTTCCTCTCTCTGAGATCCCACGTGCCTTTCCCAGGCCCTCTTGAATTCAGACAGTCTCTCTCTCAACCACCTTGTCCGGGAGAGTATTCCACTCATCTTATCACCCTTTCTGTAAAAAAGTATTTCCTTAGATTACTCCGGAGTCTATCACCTCTTAACTTCAACCTATGCTCTCTCATTGCAGAGTTTCCTTTCAAATGAAAGAGACTTGACTCATGCGCATTTACATTATGTAGGTATTTAAATGTGTCTTAATATCTCCTCTCTCCTGCCTTTCCTTCTTTAAGTCTGTCTCCATACACCTTATCACGAAGTCAACACACCATTTTAGTAGCCTTCCTCTAGATCGACTCCATCCTTTTCATATTTTTTGGAAGGTGCGGCCTCCAGAATTGTATACAATATTCTAAATGAGGTCTCTCCAAAATCTTATACAGGGACATCATTTCCTCCTTTTTCCTACTGGCCATACCCCTCCCTATGCAACCCAGCATCCTTCTAGCTTTTGCTGTCATCTTTTCAACCTGTTTGGCCACCTTAAGATCATCACATACAATCACACCCAAGTCCCGCTCTTCCGTCGTGCACATAAGTACTTCACCCCACATTTTAGTAGATTTTAATGTATTTTAGCAAATTGTATTTTATTCATTGATTGTATAATTTTTACTGTATGTGAACCGCCTAGAACTATGTGGTAAGGCGGTATATAAAAATAAAATTATTATTATTATTCCCTCGGGTTTTTGCATGGGCTTGCATTTCTTAGCATTAAACTTTAGCTGCCAAATTTCAGACCATTCTTCAAGCTTCGCCAGGCTTTTCTTCATGTTATTCACACCATCCGGCGTGTCTACTCTATTGCAGATTTTGGTGACAATCCTTCAGCAATATCGTTTATAAAAATGTTAAAGAACAAGCCCAAGAACAGAACCTTGAGGCACACCACTGCTAACATTCCTTTCCTCAGAGTGATCTCCATTGATCACTAACCTCTGTCGTCTTCCGCTCAACCAGTTCTTGACCCAGTCCTTCACTTTGGGACCCATCCCAAGGGCACTCAGTTTATTTATTAGATGTCTGTGTGGAACACTGTCAAAGGCTTTGCTAAAATCTAAATACACCACATCTAGCGCACATCCTCTATCCAATTCTCTTGTCACCCAGTCAAAGAAATTTATCAGATTTGTCTGACAAGACCTACCTCTAGTGAATCCATGTTGCCTCCAGTCCTGTAATCCATGGTATTCCATAAACTTGACCATTCTCTGTTTTAAAAAATGTTTCTATTAATTTGCTTACCACAAAGTCGGACTTACTGGCCTGTAATTCCCTACTTCTTCCTTACTTCCACTTTTGTGGAGAGGAACCACATCTGCCCTTCTCCAGTCCTCTGATACCACTCCCGAATCTAGAGACTCGTTGAAAAGGTCAGTCAGCGGAGCTACCAGAACTTCCCTAAGTTCATTCAGCACCCTCGGAGGTACACCATCCGGCCCCATCGCTTTGTCTACCTTTATTTTAGCTAGCTCCTCATAACACAACCCTCTGATAATCAATCGAGGTCTATTACTCCTCCATCCCTATTCATGTTTTGTCTTCTGCCAGCTCCTGGTGCTTCAGCTGTGAACACAGAACATAAAAATTTGTTAAGCAATTCGGCCTTTTCTTTGTCAGCTTCTACATATTCCTCCCCTTCGAGTCTCACAATGCTACTTTTGCACTTCTTCCTATCACTAATGTATCTAAAAAATATCTTGTCTCCCTGTTTTACTGTCAGCTATTTTTTCTTCCATTTGCATCATTGCTTTCCTGACTACACGACCAGCCTCTCTTAACTTTTCCAGATATTTTTGCCTGTCTTCCTCTTTCTGCGATCTTTGGTAGTTTATGAAAGCTAACCTCTTATTCCTTACTTTCTCAGCTACTACTTTTGAGAACCAAAGTGGCCTTCTTTTCCTCTTAGTTACTTGCCTCACAAAAAGGTTTGTCACCCTTACAATCGTTCCTTTCAGTTTTGCCCACTACATTTCCCCTCCTTCCAGAAGTTCCCATCCAGACAATAATTCCTTGACGTAAAGCCCCATCCGATCAGTTAGTTGTGTGTTTCTTTTTGTGTTTTTTTTTTTTTTTTTTAAGTCTTGAACTCGATGTAAAAATGTACTGAGACCATTATTAATGTTTTGAAGTGGTTATTTCCCTGATGTAGTGGCGTGAGTAACCGTGAAACACTGTCAGCATTGGAGAGCAGAAAGCCTGTTAGATTTATTGGGAAGCTCTGGGTGAAAGTGCTTATCTATAATAATAAGATCCTAAGCGCGCCTGCACACTCTTATCTGCATGTTCCGTGATCTGTATGTCCGTGGCAGGTAGGAGTGCGCATGCGTATCGTCTTCCCCCCCCCCCCCCACGGGGCACCATTCCCCGGCGCACCCGAATCCCTGTTGACCCTCCCATCCGATCCTCCCACCGCAAGATGATCACAAACCTCCTGGCTCCAGCAGTGTCCGCAGGACTCTAAAACACGCTGAACACTCTGCTTCGCGGGCCTCTACTGCCCTGATTTCCTCTGCCGTGTCACTGATGACATCATCAGAGACGCGGCAGAGGAAATCAGGGCAGTTGAAGGCCTCGAAGCAGCGTGTTTAGAGTCCTGTGGACGCTGCTGGAGCCGGAAGGTTTAGTCGTCTCGCGGTGGGAGGGTTGGATGGGAGGGTCAGTGGGGTCGGCTGCACGGTGGTGGTAGTGGCGAGGGGGGGATGGAAACATGCTGCTCAACGGTGCTACTGCACAGGGGGATGGGAGGGAGGAATAAAAAAAATGCCGGGTTCTACTATGAGGGGGATGGGGGGTAGACATGGAAAGATGCTGCTCAAGGGTTCTACTGGGTGCACTAAGGACGTAGGAAAGGGTACCAAAGACATGGGAAGAAGGCACTGGGGGCACTAAGGACATAGGAGGCACTGAGGGCACTAAGGACATAGGATGGGACGCTAAGGACATAGGAAGGCGGCACTGGGGGCAGTAAGGACATAGGAAGGGGGCCACAGAGAGACAGGCAGGCATGGCGCATCAGAGAAATACAGGCAGGCAGGGGGCCAGGGAGAGAGACAGAAAGAATGACAGCGTCCAAGGAGAGAGAGACCAAAGAAAAAAAAACCCCAAAAACCAGACATCTACTCTAGCACCCGTTAATGTAACGGGCTTAAACACTAGTAACAAGTATAAAAGCTTTGTGAAATACAATGTTTGCTGCATGTCTGATAGCCAAAGTAATGTTTTGAAACTTCTATATGGTTAATAGAAAAAAGAAAAAGCAGAGAAGAAAATAGTAAACAAATGAAAAAGTTAAAAATTGTTTTTTCACAGTATGAAGATTTGTTTAATTGAAGAAAAATTGTTTGGAGCACCGAGTTTGGAGAATTTCTCCAAATTACTCCTGTTAAAAATCTGAGGCTTTTCCTTCCCTCTGGTTAAGCTCTTGTTTGTCCAAGATATAAATACACTTGATTATGTGTTCTAATGCCATATAACAATTTCAGTAGTGGGTGCTGCTCATTGCTTTGGAGCGGGACAATTTTTAGGTCCTTTCACTAAAACCATGGCAAAAATGGATTTAGTACACCATTGCTGCATTGTGGCTGGAAATAGGCCAATTATAGGGCTCCTTTTACTAAGGTGCGTTGGCGTTTTTAGCGCACGCAAGATATTACCGCGCGCTACGTGGCTAGAACTAACGCCAGTTCAACTCTGGCGTTAAGGTCTGACGCGTGGGGCCCTAACGCAGCTTAGTAAAAGGAGCCCTTAGTCTTAATTGTGGAATTAACACAGGGCCATTAAAAATATTACTGCATGACTCTTCCTGCCACTCATTTTGTAGGCAGTAAAGGCTTGCGCTAAACCGTACTAATCGGTGTGCGGCAGTGGCCTACATGCGAATTTGCGTTGTAGCACCCATTCTTATCCCCAAACACACCCCGGAAAATATTTTTATCCCAGGACAAGCAGGCAGCATATTCTTGACTGATGGGTGACGGCACCGACGAAGCCCCGGTACGGACAATTTTAGAGTGATTGCACTCTAAGAACTTGGAAAGTTCTAGTAGGCCGCACCGCGCACATGCGAGTGCCTTCCCGCCCGACAGAGGCGCGCGGTCCCCAGTTTCTTAGTTTCCGCGGAGCTAAGAAGACGCACTTTCAACGGCTGTTGAAAATTTTTTCTCAAACGCCTTCCCGCTCGCGTAAACCTTTTCGGAATTGTATTCCCTTCTTTTTCTTATTTTCTAAAAAAAAAAAAAATAATTTTCTTTTCTTTTTTTCTTCTTTTTTCGGGTTCACCCCGGCAGGGCCTGCTGCCACCATCGAGGCCTCAGCCTTCGATTTGGCAGAAGCCGTTTTCACGTTCATGCCCCCCCAACCCGGTTTTAAGAAGTGCCAGCGGTGCGCAAGGCCCATTTCCCTCACCGACCCCCACAACTTGTGCTTACAGTGCCTGGGTCCTGACCATCGGGCGTCCACCTGCACCCGCTGTGCCACTCTAAAAAAGAGAACTTTAAAAAACCGCCAGATCCAACAGCGGTTATTATTTGGTACCGAAATGTCGGATTCGGCGACACCAGCCCCGACGCAGTCGGCACATACCTCATCGACGCCACGCGACACCGCGCCGGCGTCGCATCCCTCAAGTAAGCCGGTTAAGAAGCCTTCCCCGTTGGAGCGCCCTCCGGTCTCAGTGGCAGCGAGCCCAATCCTGCCGACCTCAAGGCGCCCACGGAAGCGCTCCGCTCCGATTGAGGTGAGCCCCTCGACCTCGGGTTCCTTTTCGGAGTGTAGAGCGGCACCAAAGGTACCGCAGAAGAAAAAAGCGGTACCGGTGCCTTCGCTGGACGAGCGAATTACTGCCATCCTGCAAGTGCAGCTCAAGGAGCAATTACAACAGCTCCTTCCTGCTCTTTTGACACCGAGCCTTCCAGTCCCAGTCCGGTCTGAGCCACCAGTACCAGCAGTGGAGCAGCCTCTTTTATCGGTATCCACTTTGTCGGTACCGGTACATACGGCTTCATCAGCATCCATGCCGATCTTAGCGCCGGAACCGAGGTCCTTACACCAGGCCGTACAAACTTCGGCACCGGCACACCCTATAACATCTCCCGGTACCGTTTCACAGAGATCTGGTAAGTCGACTCATAAAACTCGACACCTGGAACCCTCCACACCGGAGTCACGGGACTGTAGCTTTCAAGTGAGGGACCCTGATCTGTGGGGTGATTCAGAGGAGCCTTTCCTCTCTGAAGGAGAGTGTTCGTCAGGGGACGAGGATCCTTCTGGTTTAGATCCGTCCTCCAAACCTGATGCAACTTCTTTCACCTCTTTTCTCAAAGAGATGTGTGACTCTCTCTCTATTCCCTTGGAGGCTGAATCTAAAAAATCCAAGGCATTTCTCGATGCACTGGACTTTGACCAGCCTCCAAGGGAATTCCTAAAATTGCCTCTCCATGATATTTTGCGAGAAACTTTCTACAAAAATCTAGAGACGCCCTTGACCATCCCAGGAGCTCCTCGCAAACTGGACTCCTTATATAAGATCATACCTATTCCAGGTTTTGACAAACCGCAACTCCCTCATGAATCTTTATTGGTGGAATCCACTTTAAAGAAATCTACGGGGGCTAGTGTGTACGCCTCTGTCCCTCCTGGCAGAGAAGGTAAAGCCATGGATAAGTTTGGCAAGAGGTTATATCAGAATGCGATGCTTGCTAATAGATCAGGGAACTATGCTTTCCATTTTTCTTTCTACCTTAAGCATCTCATTCAGACTTTGTCATCTTTTGAAAAATACCTCCCTGACCGTAAAAGATTTGCCTTTCGCCAAACTTTTTCATCGCTCTTACAACTTCGTAAGTTCATGGTCAGATCGATCTATGACACCTTTGAGCTGACCTCTCGGGCCACGGCTATGTCGGTGGTCATGCGTCAACTGGCCTGGCTCAGAGTTTCAGAACTTGATGTCAATCATCAGGATCGACTGGCTAATGCACCTTGCCTGGGGGATGAGCTGTTTGGAGAATCCATGGACTCCACTACCCAAAAGCTCTCAGCTCATGAGACTAGGTGGGATACTCTCCTCAAAACAAAAAAGAAGACCCCACCTACCAGGCCCTTTCGTCAGCAATCGGCATACCAACGTCGATTTGTGGCTCGTCCTTTGCCACCGGCACCTCAACAACCCAGGCGTCAGAGGCAACAGCAGAGGCAAAACAATAGACCGGCACAGCAGCAACAACAGGTGAAGCCTCCTCCTCCACAAAAATCCTCACAACCCTTTTGACTTGGTTTTCCAGGACATAGCCAGTATCCCTCCATCTACCCATCTTCCGCTGCCTATAGGAGGACGCTTTACTCAATTTATAAGCCGTTGGGAAACCATCACCTCGACATCAGTGGGTCCTCAACATCATCCGCCATGGCTACTCTCTCAACTTTCAGACTCTTCCTGCCCAAGGTCTACCAAGAGAGTCTGCTTTGAACACTCCCCAGTCTTCCCTCCTTCTTCAAGAGGTTCAATCCCTCCTCCTTCTGAACGCCATAGAGGAAGTTCCTCTAGATCAAAAGGGGCAGGGATTCTACTCCCGTTACTTTCTAGTCCCCAAAAAAACAGGAGATCTCAGACCCATTTTAGATTTTCGCGATCTCAACAAATGCTTGGTCAAAGAAAAATTCAGAATGCTTTCTCTGGCCACTCTTTATCCTCTTCTCAATCAAGGCGACTGGCTATGTTCCCTCGATCTCAAAGAAGCATACACTCACATACCGGTCAATCTGGCCTCCAGACAGTACCTACGCTTCATGATCAATCGTTGTCATTACCAGTACAAGGTGCTACCCTTCGGTCTTGCCTCCTCTCCAAGAGTGTTTACCAAATGTCTGATTGTGGTGGCTGCCTTTCTACGCTCCCACCACCTTCAGGTGTTTCCTTACCTGGACGATTGGTTGATAAAGGCCAATTCATCTCAGACAGTTCTTCAGGCCACCAACCAGACCATCCTGTTTCTGCAATTTCTGGGGTTCGAGATCAATCTACCCAAATCTCATCTCATCCCCACTCAGAGACTTCAATTCATTGGAGCAGTCTTGGACACAGTCCTCACGAGAGCGTTCCTGCCATCCAACCGTCTTCAAAAGCTTCAATCTCTGTCAGCAGGTGCTTCCACAACGTTCCATATCTGCCAAGCAAATGATGATACTCTTGGGTCACATGGCTTCCACAGTTCATGTCACACCCTTCGCACGTCTTCACCTGCGCACTCCTCAATGGACCCTAGCTACCCAGTGGTCCCAAGCGATGGATCCTTGCTCACGTCACATATCTGTGACATCATCTCTTCGTCAGTCTCTACAATGGTGGTTGATATCCTCAAATCTCTCCAGAGGTCTTCTGTTCCATCTACCTCCTCATCAACTTATCATCACCACCGACGCCTCCCCTTATGCCTGGGGAGCTCATTTGAACGAGTTCCAAACTCAAGGACTTTGGACTGCCCAGGAAATGAAGCATCACATCAATTTCCTGGAACTCAGAGCGATGTTTTATGCCCTCAAGGCCTTCCAACATCTTCTCTTTCCTCAAGTCCTCTTGCTGTGCACAGACAATCAAGTTGCGATGTACTACATCAACAAGCAGGGTGGGACAGGCTCTCGCCTCTTGTGCCAGGAAGCCCAGAAGATTTGGGCTTGGGCCATAGATCACCATCTATTCCTGAAAGCTATCTACATTCAGGGAGAACAGAATTCCTTGGCGGACAAGCTCAGCAGAATTCTCCAGCCTCACGAGTGGACACTCGATCCTTTCACTCTACAATCCATCTTCGCTCAGTGGGGCACTCCTCAGATAGACCTCTTTGCAGCTCCTCACAATCACCAGCTGCCCCTATTCTGCTCCAGACTCTACTCTCCTCACCGTCTGGCAGTGGATGCATTTCTCCTCGACTGGTCCAATCTGTTCCTGTATGTTTTCCCTCCTCTGCCTCTCATGTTAAGAATCTTGTTCAAGCTCAAGAGGGAACGAGCCACCATGATTCTGATTGCTCCACGGTGGCCCAGGCAACATTGGTTCTCCCTTCTACTTCAACTCAGTTCCAGGGAACCCTTTCTTCTTCCACTGTTTCCTTCTCTGCTTACACAGCATCAGGAGACCCTTCTACATCCCAACCTCCAGTCTCTGCACCTGACAGCTTGGTATCTCTCGGGCTGACTTCGAATGATACTCTTTTGTCTCAGCCCGTTCGTTCCATTCTGGACGCATCCAGGAAACCTGGTGTCTTCTTCATCATCTTGATCCCACTTCCCTTGCAGTGGAGACATTGTTGGATTATCTTCTTTTTTTGTCTGACTCTGGCCTCAAGTCTACTTCCATCAGAGTCCACCTCAGTGCTATTGCTGCTTTTCATGAGCCAGTCCATGGGAAACTCCTTTCAGCTCATCCCTTAGTTTCCAGATTCATGCGAGGTCTTTTCAATGTGAAACCACCTATTAAATCACCCCCTGTAGTCTGGGATCTCAATGTGGTTCTCTCTGCTTTAATGAAGCCTCCGTTTGAACCTTTGACTATGACTCCTTTCAAGTTTCTCACTTGGAAAGTGGTCTTCCTGATTGCTCTAACCTCTGCCAGGAGGGTCAGTGAGCTACATGCACTAGTTGCGGATCCTCCTTTTACAGTCTTTCATCATGACAAGATGGTTCTGCGTACACATCCAAAGTTTCTCCCTAAGGTTGTCTCTGAATTCCATCTCAACCAATCCATTGTTCTGCCTGTCTTCTTCCCGAAACCTCACTCTCATTCTGGAGAACAGGCTTTGCATACTTTGGACTGTAAGCGGGCTTTAGCTTACTATTTAGAGCGTACTAAGCCCCACAGATCAACTCCCCAACTCTTTCTGTCCTTTGATCCGAATAAATTGGGACGTCCTGTTTCTAAACGTACGTTGTCTAATTGGCTTGCAGCTTGCATTTCATTCTGTTATGCTCAGACCGGACTGACACTGGAAGGTTCTGTCACGGCCCACAGAGTTCGAGCTATGGCAGCATCTGTAGCTTTCCTCCGTTCCACTCCTATTGAGGAAATCTGCAAGGCTGCTGCTTGGTCCTCAGTTCATACTTTTACATCTCACTATTGTCTGGATGCATTCTCCAGACGGGATGGACACTTCGGCCAATCTGTTTTGCAAAATTTGTTTTCCTAATAGCCAACCTTCCCTCCATCCCTCTTTTTTGTTAGCTTGGAGGTCACCCATCAGTCAAGAATATGCTGCCTGCTTGTCCTGGGATAAAGCACAGTTACTTACCGTAACAGGTGTTATCCAGGGACAGCAGGCAGATATTCTTGCGTCCCACCCACCTCCCCGGGTTGGCTTCTTAGCTGGCTTATCTTAACTGGGGACCGCGCGCCTCTGTCGGGCGGGAAGGCACTCGCGCGTGCGCGATGCGGCCTACTAGAACTTTCCAAGTTCTTAGAGTGCAATCACTCTAAAATTGTCCGTACCGGGGCTCCGTCGGTGCCGTCACCCATCAGTCAAGAATATCTGCCTGCTGTCCCTGGATAACACCTGTTACGGTAAGTAACTGTGCTTTTTAGCACATGATGTACAAGCGCAAATTGCAGATTTACCTTGGGCTGCCTTCTTAAGCTGTGGTAAGCATGCATTAGTGCTTAGTAAAAGGATCCCAAAGTCTTTATAGGAACCTGCTGTCTGTTTGTGATTTGTGATAAAGCTATACTTTGAAGCAGCAGATAGTAGACCCCATTATCCTTCAAGCATGTTCGTTTTTTGGGGGGGTTTTTTCCTTCTTTCTTTCTAGCCCTTGAACTTGAGCTTACTCAAAACAGTGGTTATTGGTTATTCAGAACTAGCATGACTTGGAACAGAAGAAAATGTAGCCCAAATAAAAGCATACGAGTATCTAAGGTGGCAGATGAATATTTTTTTGCACTCAGGAAATTAAAAAAAAAAAAAGTTTTAAGTGGCTGCTGAAAGTTCAGAAGAAGGGCCTTAGGAAGGTTACTTGTACCATTTCTTAACCAAATAAAGATTTTTTGCCTGTACCTAGATACCTGTGTGTGGTGGTTTATTTTTAAAACAGATTTTATTTAGTGAACTCAATCTTCTGTGTGATTGTGTGTTTTGTAGCTGAATTTTTATCTTTAGTGTTATAGGTATCTGACCTGCATGCTTGTGTGTTCCAATTTTTAAAATATATTTAGGCAAAATATCGGGTTTGTCCTTCTCCTCCCCCCTTCCCCCAGGGAAAAGACATGTTACCGTATTTGCAAACTTTGCAGCATGCATGGAAAGGTGCAAAAGTCTGGCAGCAAATACTTGAACATAAGTGATCGAGGTAGGAAATTTTATATATTAAGTTGTATGGGTGTACATTGAAAAGAATTTTGGTTCATTAAAAAAAAAATTTTCCAACGTTAGAATGTTAACAAAACGTTTTACATGTATCACTGAATACATAGCCTGATCAACTTTTATCCAGGAAAGATTTACAGCCATGACATGAAGACTACTGATGCCATTCTCTTAATTGCAGTGGTATGAGCAGAAATGTTAGTATGTTTTCAAAAATGTAAATTTCCGCCTCCTACCACCAACTCCCACTGTACTTCCATTTTAATTTTTGTAAACTGTGTCGAGCTCTATATTTACAGAGAAGATGGCAGTATATAAGCTGAAGGTTTAGTTTAAGTTTTTTTTAGTAATGCACTAGCAGCATCAGCTTAAAGTTTTTCAGAGTCTTTGAGATTCTCCCCCACTTCAGCCCTTTTGTTTTCAGTAGGGGGCATAGCTCAGCAGTTTCTTACTAGTCAGCCGAATCAGAATAGGTGCTGGAATTCAGTATCATAAGCCTTCAGCTGTAAATTCATGTGGCTGCTTTTTTTTTTTTTTTTTAAGTTCTCTTTATTGGTAAATAGAATACATCATAGCGCCCAATGGTAAACTCTGATTTTCCTGCAGGTCGGAGCAACTCAACTTTTTAGCACATGGCTTCAGGGGCGGCTGTAGATAGGTGGGCCAGGTGTTTAAGGAATGGAATCTTTCTAAGAATCTAACATGAATTGAGGTTGCGAGGTGGCAGACATAGGAGTAATATTAGGAAATTCTTTTTCATGGAGAGGGTGGGGGGATGCCTGATTGCCCTCCTGAGGGAGATGGTGGAGATGAAAACGGTGACAGAATTTTTTAAAAGTGTGGATCCCATATATGGTGATTTGGTTTAGGACAGAGGTCTTCAAAGTCCCTCTTTGAGGGCCGCCATCCAGTCGGGTTTTCAGGATTTCCCCCAATGAATATGCATTGAAAGCAGTGCATGCACATAGAGCTCATGCATATTCATTGGGGAAATCCTGAAAACCCGACTGGATTGCGGCCCTCAAGGAGGGACTTTGAGACCCCTGGTTTAGGATGAGCTTGGGAGGGCTTTGATAGGAGCTCCAGTGATGGGATGATGATTAGGCTAGGCTGGAGTAAGCTGCAGTGGGAACCTAAAGATGGTACCGGGTGATCTTCTGTGGTGTATTGCCTAGAACTATTAAAGATGAATATATAATGAGTATGACTGTTGGGGCAGACTGGATGGACCATGGTCTTTAGGTGCTGTCATTTCCTATAGAACAGTGGTTTTCAACCCTGTCCTGGGGACCCCCCCAGCCAGTCGGGTTTTCAAGATATCCCTAATGAATATGCATGAGATTTTGCATATAATAGAAGCGACAGGTATGCAAATCTCTCTCATGCATATTCATTAGGGATATCTTGAAAACCCGACTGGCTGGGTGGTCTCCAGGACAGGGATGCAAACCACTGCTATAGAAGCTATTTCTCCTACCTCCAACTCCTGGGATATTTTTGGATGTGACTGTTCAACTCATTGTAGGAGCTATTGGCTTCAGTATCAAAAAGCACTTAACATAGTTGGTAATGGGTAGCGAGAGTAACATTGCTTTTCTTCTGAAATTTGCAGCACTTTAGGCCTGATATGCAGAGTGATGGAAGCAGGCCAGAGAGGCTCTGGCTCGGACATGGGCAACTCCGGTCCTCGAGGGCTGGAATCCAGTTGGGTTTTCAGGATTTCCCTCATGAATATGCACTGAAAGCAGTGCATGCAAATAGATCTCATGCATGTTCATGGCGGAAATCCTGAAAACCCGATTGGATTCTGGCCCTCGCAGACTGGAGTTGCCCACCCCTGGGCTAGACACTAATACTCAGCAGCACTAACACCCACTTTTATGAACACATAGTGCAGGTTTTAGCTCCTGCGGTGGTGGTAAATGCTCTGATGCTAAGATGCCTTTATTTCTTAGTATCAGCTTCCGCCTCTTAATTTCTTGATTTATGTGAAGCTTTGAAGCATCTAATACTTTTTTTTTAAATGATTCCCCTCCTAATGTGTTTTCCACTCCCCATTTACCGTCCCTTTTTTTTTAAAATTAATTTTACTTCTATGTATTTTAAACCAGTGGTTCCCAACCCTGTCCTGGAGGAACACCAGGCCAATTGGGTTTTCAGGCTAGCCCTAATGAATATGCATGAAGCAAATTTGCATGCCTATCACTTCCATCATATGCAAATCTCTCTCATGCATATTCATTAGGGCTAGCCTGAAAACCCGATTGGCCTGGTGTTCCTCCAGGACAGGGTTGGGAATCACTGTTTTAAACAACCTTTCCCTCCTTTCCTTCCATTTCATGTAAGTTAATCTGAATTTGTCCAGTATTTTTAACATTTGATAAAATATTGCTTTTATTTACCTATTTTAATTGTTTCGTACAATTTTTTTTATATTGTACACCATCTAGACATTTGTTTTGATAGACCAGGGGTAGGGAACTCCGGTCCTCGAGAGCCGAATTCCAGTCGGGTTTTCAGGATTTCCCCAATGAATATGCATTGAAAGCAGTGCATGCAAATAGATCTCATGCATATTCATTGGGGAAATCCTGAAAACCCGACTGGAATATGGCTCTCGAGGACCGGAGTTCCCTACCCCTGTGATAGACGATATATCAAAAATAAATAAACTTGAAACTGCCACTACCAGCACTGAAGAGGGGGTAAGTCAGGTAGTGCTGCTGAATACAGCCCAAAACTATAGCTCAGGGGTGTCCAATGTCGGTCCTCGAGGGCCGCAGTCCAGTCGGATTTTCAGGATTTCCCCAATGAATATACATGAGGTCTATTTGCATGCACTGCTTTCATTGTATGCTAATAGATCTCATGCATATTCATTGGGGAAATCCTGAAAACCCGACTGGATTGCGGCCCTTGAGGACCGACATTGGACACCCCTGCTATAGCTGTTGCCTTCTCATAGGCAAAAATATTCCACTAATTCAGGGGTAGGGAACTCCGGTCCTCAAGAGCCATATTCCAGTCGGGTTTTCAGGATTTCCCCAATGAATATGCATGAGATCTATTTGCATGCACTGCTTTCAATGCATATTCATTTGGTAATCCTGAAAACCCGACTGGAATACGGCTCTCGAGGACCGGAGTTCCCTACCCCTGCACTAATTGTTTCTTCAAACTGTCACTATGCAAAACAGAAACCATCCTTGCATGCATGCCTGTCACGTATCTGTACTTTTGTTGAAAACACGGTGGAGAAGTGGCTTGCGACTTAATGGACCGGCCATCCCTTGGAATAGCTCTCAAACAGCTTACATAATGCTAAAAACATATCTCCAACAAGAAACCAAGTTTCACCGAAGAATAACAGCTACTTCAGGGAAATGAGGTCAGGATGGGTACTGACACAACTTCCATGGTGGCACAGAACAGCGTACGCTGAGGCACTTCCTTTTCTACCCATTTCAATTGCTTTGAAGAAAGGGCCCCATATAAATATACAGTATATTGACTGAAATGGAGAATGCTTGTCTGTCTGAAACGTAGATTTAAAAAAAAAAAAAAATTTGTTTATATATCTTGATTAATTTTTCATTCTAAACACTGCATAAAGGAATACATACAAATAATTTGAAAAACAGTACTTATATCCATCAATAAATACATGCGAAACCATTTTCTCCTCCCTCCCACCCTCTCTAATTCAAATGTATATAATAAAACCATACAATAGTACATAAATGTAATTAATAAGTCCCAATGTAATATCCCTCTCTCTCTCCCCCCTTCCCTAAATGTGCAAATCAAACCGGTAATAGGGGAATAATCCATTTAATTAAAATTAATAAAATTGGTCAATGGACCCCATGTCAGTTCGAACAACTTATTACCCATTTGTTCAGAATTCATTTTCTCGTATTTATAACACAAATATAATGAATTCCACCAAAAAGTGAAATTTAATCTGTCAAAATTCTTCCAATTTTTAGTGACCATTTGCATGGCTACCCCAGTCGTTATACCAAGTAATCTGCTTTATGCCTATCCATTGGAGGTGTAGGAGATAACAATGTCCCACAGATTATTACCACTTCATACGACAGCGGAGCCACAGTCTCCAGAATCAAATTAATATGTCCCCATATCGATTTCCAAAAGTTAAGTATCAAAGGACAATAGAACAATGAATGATCCAGTGTCCCTATTTCAAGATGACAGTGGATATTCAAAAGTACTGAGTGAGCCACTGAAAATTCTAACCAGATAGCAGGAGGCGGTGTAGAATATGGACCTTTCAACCTCTTGTATCTGTAGAGTTGTTTCACAGTAGCCTCTCCTAAATTAAACAGCTTGGCTATATGGCTCATGGCCGCAACGCTACGTATATTCAATAGTACTACTTGTATGGATATTGGTACTGGTAACCGCATGTAAAACATTTAACTGTTGTGACTAGTTGAAATAAAGGCTGACTGGGGTGGGGGTTAAGTATTGACTTTGTAAACTGTTGTAGTCAGCTTATGATTAACTAAGCAATTCTGTTGGTTTTTATAAGGAAAAGCCTTGGCAAAGTGAGAGAAAACATTTGTTTTCGCCTTGCAATTAAGATGTCCTTCGGTTTCAATAAATCTGCTGACAAGTTGCATTTTAAGCTTTATACACCGGTCTGCAAGTAGGACTATGACTTAAAAGCTTTCACAGATGCCAACAGTGCTTTTTTTTTTTTTTTTTTAGTTAAGTAGGTTTTAATCTGACTTCATACAATTAAAGAACTCAATGATAGTATGTCAAATAAGATATTAATATTTGATATTTCTTTACTGTGTTTTATAAGGGAGGCTGTGTAGCACTTAGTTTAGCTCAGGGGTCTCAAAGTTCCTCCTCGAGGACCGGAATCCAGTTGGGTTTTCAGGATTTCCCCAATGAATATGCATGAGATATCTTAGCATACAATGAAAGCAGCGCATGCAAATAGATCTCATGCATATTCATTGGGGAAGTCCTGAAAAACTGACTGGATTGCATCCCTCAAGGAGGGACTTTGACACCCTGATCTATGCTAATAGTGGTCTTTATTTTTCAAATTTTATATCCTGCTTCACCCAAAAATTCTAGGTGGCTTATATAATGACATACAGTGAGGGGCTCCTACAGGAGAAAGTCCCCCAGGAATTGGCTACCGTATATACTCTAATATAAACAGGGATTTTTAATGGGGGTCCTGGTTTATATTTGAGCCCCCCTCCCAAAATTATTGCAGGCGGCTCCTGCCCTGCTGCTGCAAGATTGAGTTTCTTCAGCCACTGAGCGGCACAAGCAGCAGTGCAATTTGGCGGTGCTGCTCAGCAGCTTCCTTACTAGCTCCCGCAAATTCTCGCAAGACCCTGCTGTGGGAGGCGGTAGCTGAACAGGGAAGGCTATGGGATAGGCTAACCTTCAAATGCCGGGTGACCAATTTGCCCTGAAGATTGGGAATGACTTACTAGTGCCCAATAGAGGTGTTGACAATATCATTTGCAAACTGCTTTGCATAAGAGAGCGACCTTGAGAATTAGCCTTTGCAGAAAGGTATTGGGACTTGTATACTGCCTTTCTGTAGTCTTATAGCCACAAAGTAGTTTACACACAGGCACTTTAAGCATTTTCTTTATTTGGCAGGGTAGTCTCACAGTCTAATGCGGCTGTGGCAGTGGAGGATTAAGTGACTTGCCTAGGGTCACAGGGAGCAGCATGGGGTTTAGACTGTAGCTCTAACCACTAAACTACACTCTCCCTCCAAAACGGAGTAAGGACCCTTTTAGGCCTGAAAGGGGTGGGTCTTTGGGGTGGTGTTCTAGAGCTCTCCAGGACTGTAGGGTGACCCTGGATGTTCTTTGTACATTGAGTAACTCACCCTGACTGGACAGAGGGATCCAAGCTCAGACTCTATAGCTGGTGAGCACTAGAACGGTGAAGATTGGTCTCTCCTCAGCTAAAGGAGAGGCACCCTGAATGGAGGATATCTGAGACTGTGGCAAGAGTCATAAGCTGCCTTTTGTGGTCAGACTCATTTTTGGTCTAAAGAAATTTGATCACATTACCCCTTTCTACTGGGATTTGCATTGGTTGCATGTATCAACTTCAAATTGGGCTGTATCTATTATAGAGTATCTTTAGGTCCAGTCCCGCAATATCTGGCATACTCTTTCTATATTTCGACACAAAGGTTTTCTTGTAAAACTAATGCTGTTTTCACATTTCTACTTGCTTCGAGCTGCAGATTTAAAAAATAACATGAGCGCATTCTTTCTTATCAAGCAGCCATTTGGGATAAGGATTTCTCATTTACATTTCAGGAAACAACTAAAAAACTTATTTTTTTTTTCAGATTTTTGGGCAATTAACCGTTAACTTTCAGGTTGTTTCTTATTCAATTGTAGCTTTATTATTTAATCTTTTATTAACCGCATAGAACTTAACGATTATGCGGTCTAGAAATTGATTTTGTTATGTTATCCTCTGTTTGTGGAAAGCTTTTCAGAATAGGTGAAATATGAGTGTATCCAAGCATTCCCACCCATTTCTGGAACACTCAAACTAGTGCAATATTTTTTTTGCACAATTTATGGTTTATTAAACTTGTTGTACCGCTCGTTCATTTTACAAAATACAATAAAAGTAAAATAAAATAAAACATATATAAAAAAGAACTCCATTATTAGATAGTGTAGACCTACCCATAAAAACAGCAAACATACTAAGAAACATTCACTCTTACAAAAAGCATACTCTTAAGTAAAATCATATAAATACCATTAACGAACATAACCTCAAATGAAATGAGTGAGCCACGCTTACACCTTTCATTTAGTTGTGACTAAGAGCTCCCATCTTACGAAAACACTAAGCCAGCTACTGTACAGTATAGCAGAACACATTAACTGGATAGTGTATCCTAGTTACAAGATATCCAAGAAAACCCGGACATGTCCTCTTTTTAGAGGACAGTCTGGGAGCCTGGAGGGATTTTCAAAACTTGGCAGTTTGGGTTTTCGATAACAATCACAGACTACAAGCTATTCAGAAAAGAAATAAAAACCATACTCTTCAAGAAATCCCTGAATACGTCTTAACATCACGAATTCCTCCTTCCTCCTATCTCCTTCCTGTCTCTCCGAAACTACCTGCCCTATTATTTACCTTCACTAGTCATGACCACTGATCTCTTTTTGTAACAGACCAACCATAAATCTTTCGTAATCTGCCTTGAACCGCAAGGTAATAGCAGAATAGAAATCTCTAATGTAATGTAAGTGTTGAATTTTTGAAAGTAGGGAGATCAGCAAGGTTTTGGTGCTGAAATCTGAACAAAATCCATGTTTAAATGGTTGAAATAGAAAGTACAACCCCATGTGTAGCAATGCAATGCAAAAAAAGTGGGGAAGGGACACCACACATCAGCTGTAGAGACAATCCATTTATTTCAAACATATAAGTGATAAAAGCATCTAATATAATAAAATGCTAGGTCGCGCATGCGCACTCAAAAGTCGTTCCCTGATCCGTCGCGGAAACACGACTACGCATGCGTGCCAGACAAGCTTCCCTGCTCTCCACCTCACAATACGGAAGTTTCTTTACACGCTGATGATCGCCTCCACAAGCCAGGACTGGGGTACAAAGAGCGCCTCCCCCCTCCCCAGGACGAACCGAAAAACTGACCCCGCCGCCCGGGACCCAAGTCCTTTGCCACCCCACCCTTCCCTTCCCGCGGACCCGACTACCAACCTTGCGATTCCAGCGTGTGCAGCAGTCTTCACATGCTGCTTCGGGCCCTTCTACTGCCCTGATTTGCTCTGCCGCGTCTCTGATGATGTCATCAGGGACGTGCCAGAGTAAATCAGGCCAGTAGAAGGGCCCGAAGCAGCGTGTGAAGACTGCTGCACACGCTGCTGGAATCAACAGCTTTGTAGTCGGGACCGCGGGAAGGGAAAGGGGGTAGAGGAAACGCTAATGCTGCTGCACAGGGCACCCATTAATGTAACGGGCTTGCTTTCGAGAGGGGGTAGGGAGTCAGAAGGGGGCCACGGAGAGACAGTCAGGCATGGAACAACAGATAAATACAGGTAGGCAGGAGCGCCAGGGAGAAAGACAGAGAGACATACAGAAAGAAAGACAGGGGGCCAGGGAGACAGATAGAATAAACACATAACAACTGCCTTCTTAGATTCTCACTGGCTACCCATACAAGCACAAATCCAATTCAAATTCCACTGCCTGATATTCAAAGCATTACACGGCTCTTCCCCCTCCTATCTAAACAACCGCTTAAACCAAATCTCCACCTCAAGACACAGAAGAACCTCGAACCCTTTCGCCTTCCCCCCACTCAAAGGCACACAACGCAAGAAAATGTTTGACAACCTTCTGGCAACACAAGCAGCAAAAATCAACCATTCCATCTCCAATCTTATGACAATATCAGACAACTTCAAAACATTCAGAAAAGAAATCAAAACCCTGCTTTTCAAAAAATTCATCCAAATATCTTAACCCCTCCTCTTTTACCTCCAGAAGATTCACCTACCTTCAGATAACCTTCCCCCAAATTACCCACCTTAACACCTTCCAATTAAACAAATACCATAAATAGATTGTAACCTACCCTCTCTAACTGCCTTCCATATGTATTTTTTCATACAGTTCTTCACTGTCAGTTTAATTTCCATCCTATAAGTTCACATAGAATTTTTCTTTTTTCAACCATCTTTATTTTCTCTTCTTTATTAATTTCCAGGTACCGGTACTTTAGTTAGATTGTGAGCCTTCGGGACAGTAAGGGAATTTTTTTAAGTACCTTCTTACTTCTCATTTATAATCTTAATGTATATTTTCAACAAACCGCTTAGAACCTAACGGATGTAGCGGTATATAAGAAATAAATTACATTACATTACATTACATTACACAGACAGACAGCAGAGAAAGAGAGAAAGAAACCTCCCCCTCCCCAGATAAACACTAGCCAAGGATAGAGAGAGAGAAAGAATGACAGACAGGGGGCCAGAGAGACAGACAGAAAGAAAGACAGACAGACATCTATTCTAGCACCCGTTAATTTAACGGGCTTAAAGACTAGTATGCATATAAATGGCTAAAACTCTCTATGAAGCTTGCCTTACGTTTTAGCCATTTATATGCATATGCTTTTATTACTTATATGTTTGAAATAAATTGATTGTCTCTGTGGCTGATGTGTGGTGTCCCTTCCCTACTTTTTTGCTTTGCATTCCTTGAGAAACACTACTATTAGAGCACCCATATGGCCAAGAAGGAAAAAAAAAAACCTCGGAGATCTTCAGGTTTCTAACCTTGGTCCAATTTTAATCACCAGCATAAAAGAACATAAGAATTGCCCTACTGGGACAGACTGAAGGTTCATCAAGCCCGGTATTCTGTTTCCAACAGTGGTCAACCCAGGTCCCAAGTACCTGGCAGAAATCCAAAGAGTAGGTGAGAGGGGAAGAGGATAGAAGGAAGGAAGGAAGGGAAGGAGGGGAGAGATGCCAGACTGTGGAAAGGAGAGGGGAGAGAGAGGGAGGAGATGCTGCACAGGGATTGAAAGAAAGGGGATAGAGAGGGAAGAGATGCTGCACAGAGATGGGAAGAGAGAGGCAAAAAATGCTGGCGTTAGTTCTAGCCGTGTAGCACGTGTTAATATCCTCCGTGCGCTAAAAACGCTAGCGCACTTTAGTAAAAGGAGCCCTTGGTTTGCTAGTTATTTTCTGAAATAACCAAAAAAAAACCCAAAAAACCCAAAACTGTTGTAACTTCACTGGAAATGTCCAGTTAGCTCTTTTGTAATCCGCCTTGAACTGCAAGGTATAGGCGGAATAGAAGTCCCTAATGTAATGTAATGTAAATAATATTTTGGCCACCAGAGGGTGGAGAAGGATTATACATGGATTATTCGTACTGATATTTGACCAGGATATAGCCTCCAAAGTTGGACCCAGTTTTGAATAGGCAAAATGACTTTTTATTGCTGATATGCAGGTAATATTATGAGCCTCTTTTTGTATGTAAAACACTGATTTGCATGCATAAAAGGTCTTTTATACAATTACCTCAAACTTAAAAGTGTGCATGAGCAAATAGGCACATATAGTACACAGGTAGGCATGCTCAGGGGAGGAGTTTGGAAAGAATTTGTCAGCATCACAATTTAAATGATTATTTTATTAGAAGTGCATGCACTTATTTATTTAAAATATTTATTATCCGCCTAAATCCTAGGCGGCTTATGATAAAACATTCATAATCAGTGGAACAAATGAACATTAAACAAATACCACATTGTTTACATCATCCATAAGCTGTAATAATGGTAGAAAAGCTCACCAAGGCCATAGTTCTTCTTTTCAATTAAATGCCTGGACAAAAAAAAAAAAAAAAGCTTTTAACAGTTTCCTAAACCTCAAAACATTATCACATTAACATAAATTCCCAGGCATATCATTCCACATAACTGGATCAGCCACTGAAAAGGACGATTTTACTGTATCTACATAATGCACTTCTTTGCGTCTTCCCACATCTAACAACATTCGACTTTCAGATCTCAATGTTCATCCTGGTATGTTTACTGTATGTGTAAGATTTCATTAAAGTATCTGGGCAATTTAACATATATCCCCTGATTTACCAATTTTATTATCTCATATTTTACGCAGAATTGGACTGGAAGCCAGTGAAGCTTCGTCAGTATAGGTGAGATATGGTGAAAACGTGACACACCCATCGACATTCGAGCAGCATAATTCTGAAAAACCTGCAATGCACGCACACGAGTAGTCGTAATGCCTAAATATAATCCAGTTTTAACAGCATCATTACTCTGCAGCATTTGTCAAAAATCCCATCCAGTAAGAACTGCCCTCAGCAGACATAAGATTCTTAGTGCAAAATATGCCACCCGAATTACCCTCACCACCTGCGCACTCAGTGTCAGTTTTGCATCAAGTATAACCCCCAATAGAGTGATTTCCTTTTTAACTGTGATTAGATGATCATTCACACACAAACTCTTGGGCCAAAAATGTTCACTCACTTTTCCCACAATCATAAAAATCTACCTTTGGTACGTTCAACACAAGCCCATTCATATCCATCCATCTACTAATCCTACTCATAAGGGTCCAGAGAAGAGCGACTAAGATGGTTAAGGGGCTGGAGGAGTTGCCGTACAGTGAAAGATCAGAGAAACTGGGCCTTTTCTCCCTCGAACAGAGGAGATTGAGAGGGGACATGATCGAAACATTCAAGGTACTGAAGGGATAAAGACAGGTTGTTCACCCTCTCCAAAGTAGGGAGAACGAGAGGGCACTCTCTAAAGTTGAAAGGGGATAGATGCCGTACAAACGTAAGGAAGTTCTTCTTCACCCAGAGAGTGGTAGAAAGCTGGAACGCTCTTCCGCAGTATGTCATAGGGGGGAAACACCCTCCAGGGATTCAAGACAAAGTTAGACAACTTCCTGCTGAACCAGAACATACTTAGGTAGGGCTAGTCTCAGTTAGGGTGCTGGTCTTTGACCAGAGGGCCGCCGCGTGAGCGGACTGCTGGGCACGAAGGACCACTGGTCTGACCCAGCAGCGCCAATACTTATGTTCCTATGTTCATTCACTTATTACACTCATAGTTCGACCGATTTCTGCAGGACTTTTGCTAGCACGTTATAAAGGCACATGGGGGCCCCTTTACTAAAGCCATGGCAAAAGTGGCCTTGATGGCTCTGGCTACTTGTACTGAGGATGGAAAATGGCAGATTTTCCCATGAGCCTCTACTGCCACCTATTTTGTAGGTGGGAAGGGTCCCTGCACTAACCCCAAGCTAACCAATTAGCATGCGCCAATGCCTCATACGCTAGCTCACACATGTCAAACAGAAGGCCTGGGGGCCGAATCCGGCCCGCCTGGCTGTTTTTTGTAGCCCGCAGTGACTGTGCCGCATCTAAGCGCCTGACCATGCAGCCCCGGTCCCAGCGATGCTCCAAGCTCCCCACCGCGCTGCCTCAGTACTCATTTGCAGGCAGAAGGACCCAGTCCCAGTGTAAAACCTAGGTTGGAGCAGGGCATGCCACACGAGGGCCCGACCGCGCCACAGGTGTCTGAGGGTGAGGAAGGATCTATACTTTTACTAAGACTAAGGGCTCCTTTTACTAAGCCGTATTAGCATTTTTAGCGCACGCAGCATTTTAGCCCGCGCTAAACCCACGCTACATGGCTAGAGCTGACGCCAGCTCAATGCTGGCATTAAGGTCTAGTGTGGGTGGCAATTTAGCGCGCACTGTTCCACGCCTTAAAGCCCTAACGCGACTTAGTAAAAAAAGCCCTTAGTATCTTAATAAAAAATTCAGCCCGCGACTTAGCCTGTGTTTTAGATTTTGGCTGCTTATGTGATTGAGTTTGACACCCCTGGGCTAGCTGATTAGTGTTGTCACGCCTATTCTCCACCCCTAACACGTCCCCTTCGAGGGAAAAAATAAAAATAAAAATTTTATTGCGTGTTATACCTGCGCAAAAAGACAGATGCACTGTGGGATGCCAGTGCATGTCTCCCATAAGCCAAAACCTGACCATGAAAGACCAGGTAGACTCCTTGTTCAGAAAAATCCTTCACACCCTCTGGAAACTTCGGTCCATCAGAGCTTACTCCGATGCCTTATCATTTTGAATTCTAGTACAATCCCTTATTCTGAGTCAACTCGATTATTGTAGCATCACCTACTTGGCACTCTCCCAGAAGTACATGCGGCGATTGCAACTAGTTTAAAATACAGCGGTTAGACTACTTTGTGAACTGAAGAAGTTTGATCACATGACACCTTCCTATCGACTTTTACACTGGCTACCGATGGAGGCACGTGTGAAATTCAAGTTTGGTTGTTTTTGCTTCAAGGTACTCTCTGGCTTAGGCCCTAAATACATAACAGACCTTTTCTCTTTCTCAACCAACAGACACAAGCGAAGCTCACACCTGAACTTCGTTTCTCCACCGGTTAGAGGTTGTAAATTTAAAAGTCATCATCGACATCTTCTCGCACATCAAGCAGCTATGGGGTAAAGACCTTGAACAATTGCTTGTGCCTATGGAGAATTCAGGAAACGCCTGAAAACACATCTATTCCTGAAATACTTGTGTAGCTTCAAGGGGGGGGGGGGTAATTTTTTTTTTGTGGGTCTTGGGTAGAACTAAAATCTACACGTGTAGGCCCAGGGTCAGAAAAGGAAATGCATGCATGTGTCCCAGTGTAACAATGTTTCTAAAGATAAGTACAGTAAAACCATAGATTGCGAGTAACTTGGTGCGCGAGTGTTTTGCACTGCTCATTGAACAAGTAAAATCTGACTCCTTTTGCCGCATTAGTTGTGTGACAAGTGCGGTGATGCATATGGAAGTCATGTAAGTAATATCTGTTTGCATGTGACAACACTATATCTGAGCACTTTTCACTTATATTTATAGATTATAAGCAATCAACTAACTTTATTATTTGATTCCAGTATTGGGATATATATCTGCTCCCTTGCACGTATAGGATTGTAAAAACCAAAGGCCCCTTTTACAAAGCCACGGGCTCCTATGGGCTTTGGAACATTTGCCATGGGTTAATCACTTCTGTGGATTTGTAAAAGGGCCTCTAAAAAAAAAAATGCCTTGTTTAGGTCAGCCCATAACAGAATGTTCTTCCCAAATGTTTATGTCACCCTTAAATTGAAAAATAAGGATTGTCACCTCTATTGTTAGGGGCTGCAGAGCCCCACTTGTTTTTGTAGAGGTGGAAGAGGCTATGTTGGTGCCATTGAGTCCCTCTTGTTCAGCACATTTATTGAATCCCTTATTGGAGAGATGGGGTCAGGATCAGCACAGGATGGAAACAGAGAGATGTGGTAAAGGGAGAGTAAGAAGAGGTGGTAAGGAGAGTGAAAAGTTCAGGACAAAAGAAGGGAAAGAAATGTAATTTAAGGCACATAGATGCCTGATGTCCCATATAGACCATTCTTGCTGCTTGGTCTATTTGTATGAATCAAAAATGCCTATCTGGAGAAGTTTTACTCCTTCAAAGACTTGTATAAGTTATCACAGAACATGTCCTTACCCCAAAGAGAGTGAGTGACAGACTGGCTATTTTCACTCATGAAGAACAAAATTTTGGATCTTTGGACTGACTCCTATAAAGCATTGGGGTCTTAATGGAATGGAATTGATTTATTTATATATTTAGGGCCTACCTCATCAAAAGCCTTCAAAGTGTGTTACAAGTATCAATAAAACATTGGAAAAGCCTTCTACTCTGACCCCTCCTACTGACTCAATCCACCCAACTCCTTCTGTCCTAATCCCATCAAACTATTTACCCCCAATTAGACATGCTAACTAAAAAAACAACAACAAAAAAAACCCAAACTTAAATCCAGGAGGTTGATATTCAAAGCTAGTTAACTGTGTAAGAGAGTTTCATGCCCACTTAACTGGCATTGAATGGGCTCCAAGGAGATATTCAGCAGTACGCTAAATTTCTCACGGCATTCTGCAATCGTCCCCTCGCTTTGGAACTCTCTTCCACTTGAACTTTGTACTGAGCTCTCCTATCCAAAATGTCAAACCCTTCTGTTTACACTGGCGTTTGGCATGGAGAGCTGAGTCTGTGGGTTAGACACTTTAATTGCGTTCAATTCGGGTCTCCTTATCTCAAGAAAGATATAGTGGTGCTAGAAAAGGTTCAAAGAAGAGCGACCAAGATGGTATAGGGGATGCAACTCCTCTCGTATGAAGAAAGACTAAAACGGTTAGGGTTCTTAAGCTTGGAAAAGAGACGGCTGAGGGGAGATATGATTGAAATCTACAAAATCCTGAGCGGAGTAGAACGGGTACAAGTGGATCGAGTTTTCACTCCGTCAAAAATTACAAAGACTAGGGGACACTCAATGAAGTTACAGGGAAATACTTTTAAAACCAATAGGAGGAAATTTTTTTTCACAAAGAGAATAGTTAAGCTCTGGAACGCGTTGCCAGAGGATATGGTAAGAGCGGATATTGTAGCTGGTTTTAAGAAAGGTTTGGACAAGTTCCTGGAGGAAAAGTCCATAGTCTGTTATTGAGAAAAACATGGGGGAAGCCACTGCTTGCCCTGTATCGGTTGCATGGAATGTTGCTACGCCTTGGGTTTTGACCAGGTACTAGTGACCTGAATTGGCCACCATGAGAACAGGTTACTAGGCTTGATGGACCATTGGTCTGACCCAGTAAGGCTATTCTTATGTTCTTAATTACTCTGGTGGTTTCTCTCCCTTTTCCCCCCTTTCTTGCTGTCCCTTCCCCTGTTTTTCCCTTTCTCTAATTGATTTGTACTTCTTTTCTTGCTAACTGATTAATTGTAAACTGCCTTGATATTTTTTTTGAAAAGCGGTTTATAAAATCTTATTAAATATTAATTACCTGGATAGTGCCACTAAATACGCCTTCTAATCCCTAAAGACGAAACTGGCTATTGTGTGTGACTTAGGGTGGAGTTGGCACTTAACCAGATAAGTGCCAATATTCAGGTTTTAACCAGTTAAGTTAATCAGCCAAATGGTACTTGGCTGCTCTGCTGCCACTTTCTTAGCTGCAACAGTGCTGCATTTTCTGCACAGGTGGGGCAAAATCATAGGTGCCTAATTATAGAACTGTTTCCAAGTGGTTACGGGACTGCACAGGGCCTTCTCTCAAAACCCAGTGAATGCCCCTGTGAGCCACAGTGGTGTAGCAAGGGTGAGCGATGCCCAGGGCAGTGGCCCCTCCCTCCCCACTCCTTCCCTCCCCCCATACCTTTTTAATTTTCCCGTTGCAAGCAACATTACGAACTTGCTTCCTAAGTCATGTCACCTATCCCTCTGACGTCACTTCCTGGGAGCGGGGCCAGGAAGTGACCTCAGAGGGAGGTGACACCGACATGGGCAGCAAGTTGGTAATGTTACTTGCACAGGGAAAATTAAAGAGGTAGGAGGGAAGGGAAGTGGTGCACGCATGCGGCATAGGGGTTGAGAAGGAGCGGGGGGAGAGGCAGTGGGGAGAACCGCCCCTCCCTTACTACGCCACTGATTCCTCTGTTTCCCGGCTGTCTTTGCTCTGAGGATGTATTTGAGAGCCACTGTTTTACCTGGTGTTTCCCCTTTTGCTTTTCAAACTAGGATAGAAAGTTTATCACTACATAACTCAACATCTGTTCTCTGTAATGAAACAAATAAGCAGCTACATGAAACACACAAAAAAATGGAAGAAAAAAAGCCTCAAGGAGCTTCCTGCCTAAAAAGTCAGTGGAGTTAAGCGAAAACCTCCCATTGCATAGAAAATTCCACCTTCTGATCTTTTATCGTTAGAAAAAAAAAAAAAAAAAAAAAAAAGTTAACCACGTAGGGCCTCTTCTATGGGGGAGCTGCGCTGAATGACCCACGCTGCTCCCTATGCTCATAAGAACTCTGTGAGCGTCGGGAGCAGCGCGGGCCATTCAGCGCGGCTCCCCGCGCTAAAACCGCTAGCGCGGTTTAGTAGAAGAAGGAATTATTAATTGGCATTGTATATTGATTTTCTCAAGGTCCAGAATAGCACAAGCCTGTTCATCAAATACACCCCCCGATTCCCCCTTTATTGTCTCAGAAGCTCTTCATAGAAAATCAGAATCTATACGCTATGAACCTACCCTGTGCATTACTTGGAATTTTTATGTCTGCGGAGCTAAATTCCAGTGGGTCAGTCTTGCATTTCCATCTTTCATCTGACCTAGCCACTTCAAAGTAGCATGGTCTGTCACCAGTAAAGGGGCTATTGATTGAACTCGTGTAGTTGAAAACCAAGTTTAGACTGCAGATCCTGAAGCGTGCTTTGTGCTTACAAGATGGTTTATGTTTAGACTGCCTATATAAAATGCAGGAAGCCAGTTATGTTCATATCCCTGGAATAAGCTGCCAGATGAGATTCCATCGACTGATACAATGGTGAGTTTCAAGCATAGCCTCAAGACTTTTTTTTTTGTGTCTTTTAGAGCTTATAGTATAATCTTTTTCTTTAAGTTTTTGACATGTCAATTATACTGTGATGTGATGAATGTGTAGGGCAGTGTCTCAAACTTTTTTTTTTTTTTTTTTTTTAGCTCCAGCACACTAAACGTAGCTAATGTTTTTCATGGCACATTATAATTGAAATTATAAAATTGCAAAACCAACAGAAAATTAAATTTGAGAATTATTTATTTAAAGTTCTTTAAAGCCATGTATGGGTAATTGTAACAATAGTGTAATCAATGCGATGGATGTGCTTGTTTCTGTGTACGCTAACTGATTTAGCACGCCTTAAAGATTAGCATGCGCTAAACGCTGAGGTGCCCATTATATTCTAAGCGCATGCTAATCTTTAGCGCGTGCTAAATTGGTTAGCGCATGCCAAATCGTTTAGCGCGCCTTAGTAAAAGGACCCCTAAATCAAAATGCAGCTGAATAGTTGACAAGCAAACATGTATGTCATCTGCAATCTCTTTTTTTAAAATTTAATTTCTGTCGGAGCTGAAAATCCAAGTTTGCAAAGATAATAATAATAACAACAGTTTATATAACGCAGGACCGTGAAGTTCTATGCGGTTCACAATGCTTAGAAATGTTACAGATTGAGTGAATAAACAGAGTTACAGATTGAATGAACAAACAAAGTACAGATTTAGCGACAGGTGATTCTTGCGCTTGGTTGTTAAGGACTAAGATTGAATGGGTTGGTCTCCCAATTATTTCAGGAATAGATGTGTTTTCAGGCGTTTCCTGAATTCTCCATAGGTAGTAGGCTCAAGCAATTGTTCAAGGTCTTTACCCCATGACGCTGCTTGATGTGCGAGAAGATGTCGATGATGACTTTTAAATTTACAACCTCTAACCGGTGGAGAAACAAAGTTCAGGTGTGAGCTTTGCTTGTGTCTGTTGGTTGAGAAAGAGAAAAGGTCTGTTATGTATTTAGGGGCTAAGCCATAGAGTACCTTGAAGCAAAAACAACCAAACTTGAATTTCACACGTGCCTCCATCGGTAGCCAGTGTAAAAGTCGATAGGAAGGTGTCACATGATCAAACTTCTTCAGTCCACAAAGTAGTCTAACCGCTGTATTTTGAACCAGTTGCAATCGCCGCATGTACTTCTGGGGGAGTGCCAAGTAGGCGATGTTACAATAATCGAGTTGACTCAGAATAAGGGATTGTACTAGAATTCGAAAAGATAAGAAGATCCAAACGGTGACAAAACCTTGATTGCTTTGCTGCTCAAGTTAGGATAATTACTGCATATAAAAATAAAATGACTTGCTGTCATGCTGATATAGGGACTTTAGATCATCTGTTATTTTTTTGTCCGCTGATATTTAGCTTTTGGAAGTCAATTTGGGGACAAATAAATATAGTCTTAGAATCGGATATTCCATTAACATACGAAGCAATAATTTGTGGTACTATTTTACATATTAAACCTACCCTTGATAAATTTAAAAACCGTCTTTTCTTGATTTTAACTGGAATTGCGGTTCAAATGATCACAAAAAATTGGAAAAATCATGACAGGTTAAATTATACATTTTGGTGGACAAATGTATGTAATACATACAGATATGAGAGAGTGAATGCAGAATGTTTAGGGTTTAGTGTTTTATTTAACAAAATATGGAGTCCATTGGCTTTATTTGCTGTTTCGCATTAAAAAATATTATATTGCCTTCTGAGTTTTTTCATTACACATCTGGGTTGGGAGGGGAGGGGAGGGTAGGGAAAGGTACTGAAAAATGGATATTAAATCTTCATATTAAAGATGTTTAGTATTGTCAATATTAATAATTGTTGGAAGGGGGTTTGGTGTAGTTATGATTCTATAACATTTGTTTGAAATAGTGTATTATTTGTATTATTTTACTATTTTCAATTAAATGTATTACACTATTATAATTTAATAAAATAATAAAAATGTTTCAAAAATGACATGCTGTTAGCTGTCAAGGACCAATCGCGTCAAAGAATGATGCTTGTCTGGACAGTTGTATCCTTACACACAGACGCTCATAACATGGACAGATTCTTGTGTAGGTGAAGTACGTGTCATCTTTCTAGTTCAGGGGTAGGGAACTCCGGTCCTCGAGAGCCGTATTCCAGTCGGGTTTTCAGGATTTCCCCAATGAATATGCATGAGATCTATTTGCATGCACTGCTTTTAATGCATATTCATTGGGGAAATCCTAAACACCCGACTGGAATATGGCTCTTGAGGACCGGAGTTCCCTACCCTTGTTCTAGTGTACACTTATGAAGGGAATTTTTTTTTTTTTTAAACAAAGTAAAATTCTGGAATCTCTCGTGACAAACCCGGAATCTCTTCGGGGCACACCACTGTGTAGTAGCACACAGTTTGAGAGACACTGGTGTAGAGGCTCAGGGGTTGATATCTTATCTTGGAGTAACCCACTGAATAAATAACACCCTCAAGGACCCCTCAGAATATTTGTCTCCCCAGTGCTCTCCCATCCTTCACTCAGTACACACACACTTATTTTTTTTTCCAAAGGAGTAAGTCTTTCCAGTGATTTAATATAGTAAAAGACAGCAGATAAAGATCTGAACAGTCACACCCATTTATTCATTTATCATTCATGTGTAGTAAGGGGAGGGGGCAGAGCACCCTGAGCAGCATCTTGGCAGGAGTACCACTCAGCAACAGCACAGCAGCTCATCTTCTTCCCCCCCTCCCCCAGTGATGAGGGGGGGGGGTCTCTCAACCACACTCCCCTGGTACGTCTTAAATCCTGCTTTTCTTCACCAGTTGTGAGCAGTGACTCCTGTGTGTCCACTGCTCATGTTGGCTCTGAGCTCTTCCTCTGATGTAACTTCCTGTTCATGAGACCATGAAGTTATATCAAAGGGAAAGCTCGAGCTGGCGTGAGCAAGCAGGTAGGAGTTACTGCTCGCAGCCGGTGAAGAACAGGAGAATTTAAGAAGTATGGGGGGAGGTAGGGGATTGAAGCTAGGAGATCCTCCATTACTGGGGGGGGGGGGATATCGGGCAACATCTTCCTTTAGCCCCAGGCACAAGCTTCACTTGCTAAGTCACTGGGTCAAACCAGGCAGAGATTTCCCTTTTGTATCAATATGCAAAGACACTACTACTATTTATTATTTCTATAGCGCTGAAAGGCGTACGCAGCGCTGTACATTTAAATATACTAAGGATTGCTAAAAAATGAAAGTCTCTCAGAGGTAGGGTTACCAGATTTTACGTATGGTGTTCTAGGGGCCAAGCAGGAGCTATCCCCAGTTGCTTCTGTCCTGCTGGCACCAGGATCCAAAGTGGTGCCGGTGATCTCTAGCGGTGTTCTCACAGTGCTATTGCTACGGTGTCATCTTTCCATATAAGGGCTTCCTTTAGAGGCACTGTTGAGAGGGGCGCTTCTGGAAGGGATCTTGATGGGAGGGATCCATGCAGGGGACTTTTACTGTAGGTGCTGCCCCTTTAAGAGATGACTCAAGAGCATCAGCCTGCAGCTTGGTGAGCCTATTCTCTCAGGTGGTTAAAAAACAAAACAAAACAGCTTTATTTTGTCATAATTTAAGAACCACAGTGTGAGTTGTGTTAGGAACCCTGTGCTCTTTGCAAGTCAAGCTAGGGAATTTACATAGCAATTATCTGCTTTACATGCATTTGCATATTTTATTTCTCATTACTATGTAACCTGTGGTATCTTAAATATCACCACATTAGTGAAGGACAAACTGTGTTAGTGCCTTCTAAGTTGCATTAAAGGACAAGTAATGCAACTAAAAGCCCTAATACAGCTTGATAACTTCCCCTCTGAGTTAGAAGGCCAAAAGGGCAGGAAGAAACTAAAGGCCAAAAATGCATATAAAAACTCAAAGAAATAACAGCTGCCCTAGAGACTCGTACTCTGAAATAAGGTCTTAAACTTTAGTGTGTCATTGTCTTCTCGCCAATGGACATGTAAGGGTCAGCCAATCAGCTGTCTGTGAGACAGCTGAAATAGGGAAAGAAGCTGGCCAAGCGTGAATGAGGGTTTCCATCTCCCAGAGCCCCTGACGAGCAGAGAAAGATTTGGAATCAGTTCTGCCTCAAGAGAGTGTAGGCCACGTTAATACAGCATTACTGCTGAGTCAAAATTTCTTAGAACCTGGCTTTCATCATGACTCCACATGTACATTCTAAACTGTTTTTTTTTTTCCATATTTACAATGCGAGTTCAATTTTTCCATGCTATGGTTAAAAAAAAGAGAAGAAGGACTAGTCTAAAGGACTGGGTAAAAGTCTTGCCATGCTGTTCAGGAACCTTGTAGCATGCCTTACAATAAATATCCAGATTCTGCAGGCTATCAAATTCACGCCATTTCTGTGGATGGCTTACACATTGGTTTATATTACATTTGTCTGGGTTTTGGAAAGCCCTGATGAGCTCCGGCTCCATCTGGAGGGCCTCTGAGCATGTGCGGATGACAACACACACATCCATGCATGTTCCAGGCCCCCCAGACAGGGCTGGAGCTCGTCCGGAAGGAGGCTTTGTGGGGGTGTGGCAGAGGGATGAAACGGGGTGGGGCCAGAGGCAGAACTGGGCAGGGCTGGGGCAGAACAGGCTGGGGCTGTAATAGGAACAGGGCAGGGTCATGTGTCCGGGGTTTCCTGGAGAAAAATATGGTAACCCTAACTTTGGTAGGCATGCAATTTATTGCACAAGCCAAGACTCACCTTGCCATATGCCTCACCTGGTAAGTTGCAGAGGAGGGGTTGGGCTGCTACTCTCACCCTCCTGTAGATTTCAACCTCTTTGCCTCCCTCGATCTCACTGCTTTTTCTCCTTTGAAGACCACTCCATCTGTCTATTCGCTCCCCTTTCCCTCTGAATAGTGGTCATTTATCAACCTCTTCACATATCTTCATTTTTCACCGACCTTGACTCCTGGGCTCTCTGTCTTTCTTGATCCTTCATCTCCTTTCTTTATCCTTAGTAATTTTAACATTCATGCTGAAGACATCTACACCTCAAAGTTTCTTGCCCTAATATCCTTTCAAGCTATTGATCCATGCACACTCTCTGCCACTGTCACCCCCTCCTCTCAAACACTACATTATGCAAATCTGTCAATGAAGCAGTCTTTTCTTTTCTTTTCTTGTCCAGTTGCGCAATCTGAATTCTTTCCAATTGTTCTGAAGACACCTGAAAACTTGGCTATTTTCAAAAATGTAAATTTCTGCTTCTCCCTATCACCAATTCTCACTGTACTTCCCTCTTTTAATTTTTTGTAAACTATGTCGAGCTCTATATTCATAGAGAAGATGCTTTATATAAGCTTAAGGTGTAGTTTAATATTCTCTCCTCTGCTTTTGATACCCTCGTTCCTCCTCTATCACGCCTTATAAGGTGCACCAAACCCCAGCCCTAGCTGACCTCTAAGATCCAATAATTATGTTCCTGTGCCTGATCTACGGAATGTCACTGGCTGAAATCTAGCTCTCATGCTTTGTGCACTTCAGATTTCTGCTAACCTCCTTCCAAACTACCCTTTCACTTGTAACTCAAGACTACTACACCCGCTTAACTGATTATCTTGAATCCAATCCTTGCTGTTTCTTTGCCACACTCAACTCTCTACTCAAAGTGCCCTCATTTCCAGCTCCTCCTTCGCTTACTTCTCAGACTATGGCCAAGTACTTCCACAACAAGGATCACAAGATTAACCTTCAGTTCTCGACTGTATTCCCTCCATCTTTCACTTCTCCTGTCTGCCTTGCTGACCCTCCGTCGACCCCTGCTACTTCTTCTTCCTTCTCTGAAATCACTAAGGAGGAAACTTCACATTTCATCTCCTCTTCCAAACTTACTATCTACTCCTCTGATCCCATGATCACCATTTCTCTTACAGTCATTCCTACTATAAGCCATATCCTCAATCTATCGCTCTCCACTGTGACTGTACCTGACACCTTCAAACATGCAGTAATTTTGCTGCTAATCAAAAAAACTTTGCTCGACTCTTCCTGTCCTTCCAATTATCACCCCATCTCCACCCTTCCCTTCTTAGCCAAGCTACTCAAATATACTGTTCACCACCATTGTCTTGACTTTCTTTTGTCTCAAGATATCCTCGACCTGCTTCAATCCGGCTTTCGCCCTCCTCATTCTATGGAAATTGCCCTTGCTAGAGTCTCCAATGATCTGCTCCTGGTCAAATCCAAAGGCCTCTGCTCTGTTCTTATTCTCCTTGATCTATCCACGGTGTTTGACACTATAGATCACCGCCTACTCATAAATACACTGTCCTCGCTTGGGTTTTAGGGCTTTGTTCTCACATGGTTTTCATCATATATTTCCTGTCGCACTTTTAGCTTATGCTATGGAGGAGCCTCCTCTTCTGCCATTCTTCTATTGGTCAGTGTACCTCAGGGCTCTGTCCTGGGACCTCTTTTCTCCATCTACACTTCTTTCTTTTGCACTCTGATCTCCTCCCACAGCTTCCAGTACTATCTCTATGCTGACGACTCACAAATTTACCACTTTATGCCTGAAATTTCTACAGCAATCCAGGCCCAAGTCTCAGTCTGCCTGGCTGGCATTGCTACCTGGATGTCTCACCGCCATCTAAAATTAAACATGGCCAAGACTGAACTCTTTATCTTTCTTCCTAAACCCTCCTCTCCACTGTCTCCGTTCTCTATCTTGGTGGATAACACTCTCGTCCTCCTTGTCTCAACAGCTCTCAACCTTGGGGATCATCTCTTTCCTTTTTCGTCACATAACCAACAGACTGCCAAAACTTGTCACTTCTTTCTCTACGTCGTCGCTGAAGTCCGGACTTTCCTCTCCAGACATGCAGCCAACAACCTCATCCACTCTCTCGTCACCTCTCATCTGGATTACTGTAACTCGCTTCTCGCAGGTCTTCCGCTAAGCCATCTCTCCCCTACTTCAGTCAGTTCAGAATTCTGCTGCACAGCTCATATTCTGCCAGGATCGTTATGCTCACGTTACCCCTCTCCTCAAGTTGTTTCACTGGCTCCCTGTTCATTTCTGCATACAGTTCAAACGCCTCTGACTGACCTAAAAGGGTAGGGTTACCAGGCATCCGGGAAAACCAGAACATGTCCTCTTTTTAGAGGATTGTCCGGTTTCCCAGATGGACTTTCCAAAACCCAGCTGTTTGTCCGGGTTTTGAAAAACCCCGAGCTCCGGCCATGTCTGGAGAACCTTCAACAAACATGTGCAGATGACATCACTCACATTCACACACGCTGAAGGCCCTCCAGAGGGATGCAGCTTTTTCATAGAGGGTTTGTGTGGGACATTTCAGTGGGGCAATTTTAACATCGAAAAGTATATGCGTACTTTCCCTTTGAAAATTGGTGTGAACGTATGCAAATATCTGACACATAAACTAGGAAGGCCTTTGGAACATTATTCCCCATGATCAAAAATTGTAAACATTGCCATAACCTCAAGAAGAAGGTAAATATTGGAACAGAATAATCTTAAAGCTTCTATTCGGCTGCCAACTGAGTCATCATGAAAGCATTTTGCTACTGCCCACACTATACAGAAGATTCTGTATTCTCCTGATTCTTTTGGGGGACTGTGTCAGTTTTGTAAAGTATATTCTCATTTAATCTTTGTACTCATTTTTAATGCTCATCCACAGTCTTTGACACTTTTGTAAACAATTACGCTGGGATTTGTTTTGGAATCACTATTCTTTCTGTCTTGTACCAAAGTTACAGTATATGTGGTGAGCTTTCCTAATAACTACAGTACTGGGATTATAATTTATTGTCTAAAGTGACAGAGTTTCCTTCCTCCTGTACACAACGGCTCCCAGGAGCACAGAAGACATCAATTATTATGCACACAGTTTGAGTTCCAAACTGTACTGCAGTTCCTTTGGAGTGTTCTGGTTTAATATTTAATTGCAAAGTATTTTTAAGGATGAGAGGCTTGTTAAAGTTTACAGTTTGGAAGTTAAAATGAAAGTCCAGGTGTCCACATTTGGATGCATCCTTGCAGTTTTGGAACGTAATAAGATTCCAAGAGAAAGAAATATGTTTGGAAATCTACACGGATCCTTTACGATTTATAAACCTATTTCTTTAGGAAACTAATTGTCCAAATTTGTGTAGACATCAAGATCAGATCAGTGTACGTCTGTACACTCGAAACTGCAACAGTATTGTATTAGAGGCTCATTGATGTAGAGTTGTTTATAAAATTCATATAGCACCAGAGGAAATATACAGTACTCCCCTGCAAATTTGCAGTTCAGAATTCGCTACCCCAGTTATTCGCGGATTTTATTTCTTTTATGTCCTGCTGCTTTTGAGAAGGGCCGGCACTCAGGTGAACACGGAGGACACAGTTCCCAGCGCCCGGTGCTGGTGCTCATCTGCCTCCCCCACCACCACCCCTCGTGCCGTGGAATCTGGCCCGCCAGCTGCTGCAGTGGTACCTACTACTGCTGGTGCCTGCGTGGCCGCTGCAAGGGAGATTGGGGGGGTGGGGGGATCGGTGACAGTTGCAGTGGTAGAGCATACACGTGCGATGGAGCCTTCCATCCGATGGCAACCAATGGCTGCTGCCAAAAACAGAGTGGGGAGGGCATTTTTGTACCACATCCATTTTTTGCGGGTTTTCACTTTTTGCGATCACTCCGAGAACATAACCAGTGTTCCCGCTAAGGTGCGCTGGTGTGCGCTTGCGCACAAAATATTACCTGGCAGCGCACAAGTTTCTCGTCACAGCGCACACATTGTAGAGCACAGTTCTTCAACCGCCGGTCCGCAAACAAAATCTTGCCGGTCCGCGAAGGATTCGGTCCCCGCCGCAACGAAAGGCCGGCGTCAGCTGACTTGCAACTTCCTGTTGCAGTCGCTGTGCCGGGACTCCTGCCTTCGCCGGGACTCCTGCCTTCCACCGCGTTTGCCTCCTGCCTTGTCTCCGCACCTCCAGACCAGCAGCGGCAGCTCTGTATGTTTTTAACTTCGGCACAGAGCTGCCCCTAATCAATAGTTTAGCGCGGTTTCATAAGGCAGCCTCGGGGCCTTTGCTAGGCCGGCCCACATCGCATCATCGAAGCGGGCCGGCTATCAAAGGCCCCGAGGCTGCCTCATGAAACCGCGCTAAACTATTGATTAGGGGCAGCTCTGTGCCGAAGTTAAAAGCATACAGAGCTGCCGCTGCTGGTCTGAACTCTTGGGCCGCTGAAGGAGGGCAAAAAGCAGCTATCCTGGAGGTTTCCCTTCCTCTCGCCTTACAGGTTCCTTTTTTCCACCTTTTTTTTTTTTCCTTCAAACGGCAACGGGCCCCAGCATCGACATCAATCAAGTAAGTTCCACTGTCAATCAAGCGGTTCTGCTCGGCCAAAGCTTCCCCTGTGACATGAGCCACCCTCAGGGGAAAGAAAGTGACCCACAAAGGTGAGGGGAAGGGGGGCAGATGATGGAAGTTGGGGGGGGGAGAGAGAGAAGGGGCAGATGATGGAATGGAGGAGATGAGAGAGAGAGAGAAGGGGACAGATGATGGAAGTGAGAAGAAGGGAGAGAGAGCAGAAGGCAGATGGATGTCAGTTGAGAGGGGAGAGCAGATGCTGAATGGAAGTGGGGAAAGAACACATACTGGATGGAAGGAGGAGATAAATAAAGGGGGAAGAAAATAGTAAGATAATGGAGGGGTGAGGGAAAGGGGTGACAAGCTGTGTGTAGACACAGTGAAAAGAGGGAAACGGGACTAAATAGTAAGAAAGAATTTAATTTAGATGGAGGCAGAAAATAGAGAAGGAAGACCAGAGAAGAAAAGGGAAGAGAGCAGAGAATGATCAGATCTGAGTGGAGGAAATGAGAAGAGAGATATGCTAAAAACCACAGGGGGGAGGGAAGGATAGAGATGCCAGACCATGAGGGGAACAGAAGGAAGATGATGGATGCTAGACCAAATTGGAGGGTGGGGGGGGGGCAGGAGGAGAGATGGCAGGGAAAGACAGACAGTGAATGGAAGGGGCAGATGCTGGACTGAAGAGACAGAGAAGGTTATCATGCTGCTGTACCGGGCCATGGTACGCCCTCACCTGGAGTACTGCGTCCAGCACTGGTACTTTAAGAAGGACACGGTACTACTCGAAAGGATCCAGAGAAGAGCAACTAAAATGGTTAAGGGGCTGGAGGAGTTGCCGTACAGCGAAAGATTAGAGAAACTGGGCCTCTTCTCCCTTGAGCAGAGGAGATTGAGAGGGGACATGATAGAAACATTCAAGGTACTGAAGGGAATAGACTTAGTAGCTAAGGCAGGGAGAACGAGAGGGCACTCTCTAAAGTTGAAAGGGGATAGATTCCATACAAACGTAAGGAAGTTCTGTGGTAGAAAGCAACATATTTATTTGGCTCATAACTTGCTGGCGCCCGATATTTTTAGCTCACAGTGAAAAAAGTTTGCTCACAACACCCGCCCGCTTAGAGGGAACACTGAACATAACCCCCGTGAATTTCGGGGGAGTACATATTGGGTGGTACGCACATGAGAAGAAGCCATTTTGAAAACAGAATGGTATCTCTCAGGGGCAATTTTGTTACTTATGTGTATATTATCTAGGAGATATTGCCCTCATTTTAGAAGGCGTTGTTGCATTTTACTGTATATGTGCATGTTCTGGCACATCCATGTTGAAAGACCATGCACAGGGACCTTGCTATTTTCCAACAGCCTTGAAATACACATGGATGAGCCATCTATGTGGAAACATCTCTATGCATGCAGGAGGGGTGGCGGGAGTGTTCCCGGGACATGGTATGGGTGGTGTAGAATCAGCAACATGTAGTAACACTTCCAGCCAGCACATCAACCTACAGGCAAGGAGAGAAAAAGGATGGGATTTATACCTGCTACAAAACAAGAATAAATGTTGGCACTGTTTGTCTTTTGGATGGTTTGCTTTGATGCTGACTGGAGGAGAACTGCATTGAAAATTTGGGAGACTGGTTCTTTACTCTTTATGGATCTGCCAGTGTCTAACCTTTTTTTGCCCCTGATTGTGTACCATCCCCTCTGGAACCTGCCTCTCACATCCTCTCCGCCTCTCTGTGCACCCTCTGCCAACCCATCCATGCCGCCTCATCCCTCCTCCCTGATCCTAACCCAGCCCCATCTGTCTGCTTCTGTCCTCCAGCCTGAGAGTTCCCAGCTCCACTTGGTGTACAGTAGTCCCCTGAAATTTGCGGGGGTTCCCTTCCAGGAACCCCCGCGAATTTTGAAAAACCTCAAATGTGGCTTTTCACTTGCCAAAAGGTAGGGGAGACAGGAGAGGGTAGCTGGAGCACTGGTGGGTGAAGAAAATCACTCGCAGTCTGCTCCGACCGCCTCTTCCTGTAGTAAAGTCGGGCTACACAAATCAGGAGCTGCTTTGACACGCAGCTCCTGAATGGTGTAGCCTAACTTTACTACAGGAAGAGGCGGTTGGAGCAGACTGCGAATGAACGAGTCCATGATTCGCGAACCGCGACTTCACGGGGCAACACTGTATATACGAGGGCCAATCAAAAATTAAATACAACTGTTAAATTACACGATAACCGGAACGGAGCTAGCGAAATGCAACATATGCACTCATACATTGCCTGTTGGATAGTTTGTCCATGCGCTCGGCCTTTAGCCATGAGGCAGCCACAAGATCAGAAACATGGACGCTCCATTGCAAGTTTGCACTATCAAAGAACAACGTGCAGTAGTGCGCTTTATATGGACAGAGGAAGTGAAACCTGAGCAAATTCACTGTTGGATACTGACTCAGTATGGATATAGCGCCATGAATCAATGAAAGGTTTATGAGTGGGTAAAAAGGTTTGAAGCAGGAAGAACAGGACTCGTGACCTTAGAATTACATGGTTCTAACTGTACCGAAAGTTGGCTCGCAGTTAGAACCTTGTAATCCCATGCATAGACTAATTTCTGTTCACAGAATCATGTAATTTCTTATGAAATGAAGGAACAGTTAAGTTGCAATAAATCCTCATGAGTGTTGTAACATCTACATGTCAGATAGAACCCGGAAGTCATCGGAGTTAAAAATACTGAAAATTGTCACTTAGAACCCTGTAATTCTAAGGTCACGAGGTGTAACCAATGAAGGTTGTTCTGGTCGCCCATCAACATCCCGCACACAAGAACACATTGACAGGGCGGATGCCTTGATTAGAGAATTCTGATGGATAACGGTGTCTCAATTGGCTGCAAATTTGGACACCAGCTATGGATCTGCATGTGCCATAACGCATGATGACTTGGGATACAGGAAAGCCTGCACATGATAGGTTCCCAAACAGCTTACTGATCTGCGCAAGCAACAGCGTGTGGAGGTTGCGACCCAGTTCCTGAGACGGTATGAAGAAGATCCGCGTATTCCGGAGAGAATTGTCACTGGTGACGAGACATGGGTGCATCACTGCAACCCGGAGAGCAAAAGACAAAGCATGATGAAGTAAAGGACGCGGTGCTCACCTGGCTTTGGGAGCAGCCGAAAAGCATCATCTCTGCAGGAATGCAGAAGCTAGTTGAACGATACAACAAATGCGTCGTCTTGAATAGGGACTATGTGGAAAAGTGATATGTTCAGTTGCTCACATTTACTTCTCTTAAAGCCGTTAACTGTATTTTGCCTTTACATTTTCATTTACCCTCGTATATTTGTTTGTGCAAGTGGGGCCTCACCTATTTTCTGCCCCCTACTCTGCACTTGTGTATGCCTGCCTTGCAAATACACACTAGGTGCCATGCTAGCACTTATGTGCATACACACATTGTAAACACTAGTATTCTAAACATGTACATATGTAGGGTTACTAGATTTTACATATGTAAAATCTGGCCCCCTAGATCCGACCCCAGATCTACCCAGTTCAACCCAACCCTTCCCCGTTATGCCCACACCCCGGCTCGCCTCCTCATCTCGGTCGGTCCCAATGCGATTTGGTTTTCAACCTGGACAAAGTGCTGGGTTTTGAAAAGCCGTCCGGATGCCCAGACAAGTCCTCTTTTTAGATCCGGGTACACAAATGTCTGGTAACCCTTTACCATAAGAACATAAGCAATGCCTCCGCTGGGTCAGACCTGAGGTCCATCGTGCCCAGCAGTCCGCTCACACGGCGGCCCAACAGGTCCAGGACCTGTGCAGTAATCCTCTATCTATACCCCTCTATCCCCTTTTCCAACAGGAAATTGTCCAATCCTTTCTTGAACCCCAGTATCGTACTCTGCCCTATTACACCTTCTGGAAGTGCATTGTCCAATCCTTTCTTGAACCCCAGTACCGTACTCTGCCCTATTACACCTTCTGGAAGTGCATTGTCCAATCCTTTCTTGAACCCAAGTACCGTACTCTGTCCTATTACACCCTCTGGAAGCGCATTCCAGGTGTCCACCACACGGGTGAAGAAAAACTTCATAGCATTCGTTTTGAATCTGTCCCCTTTCAACTTTTCCGAATGCCCTCTTGTTCTTTTATTTTCCGAAAGTTTGAAGAATCTGTCCCTCTCCACTCTCTCCATATAACATTTTAGCGAGGGGACTATTAATAACGATTTTTCTTCAGATCTTAAAGCTTTTGTGGGAATATAGGGTATTAGAAATCATTCTAGGAATGCAGGAGCTTTGTTTATTAATATTTTTTGTGTGAGTAATGCTATTTTATATGTGATTCTGTGAATTACGGGTGGTTATTGGCGCCACATTTTCATTGATGCAAATGGCCAGACCAAAAGCTAGCTGCGGTTCCCAGATGTAAGTGCTATTCTATAAACTGCGCATAACTTTTAAGGGCGGCTTGGAGAGTAGCGCTTTTTTCGGCGCTGATTTTTTTTTTTTTTTTAGGCACCATGTCTAGAATTTTCCCTCCATAGTTTGGCTTCTAGAAAAGCGAGTTCACAAGTAGACCGCTACTGACTTGAAGGCAAAACAAATTGCGGAAGACCCGTTTCAGAATTTTGAGATCACACCTGAAGACGTCTACAGCGAGCTGACAAGGCTCAAGGAGAACAAGGCCATGGGACCGGACAATTTACACCCAAGAGTGCTTAGAGAATTGAGAGATGTTCTGGCGGAACCGTTGGCCGTGCTCTTCAATCTCTCACTAAGCACGGGGAAAGTTCCGTTGGACTGGAAAACAGCCAACGTCATTCCTCTGCATAAAAAGGGTTGCAAGGCTGAGGCTGCGAACTATAGACCGGTGAGTCTCATTTCAATAGCGTGTAAACTCATGGAAACACTAATTAAGCATAAATTAGATACGGTCTTGAATGAGGGGAATCTCCGGGACCCCAGTCAACATGGATTCACCAAGGGTAGGTCCTGCCAGTCCAATCTTATCAGCTTCTTTGACTGGGTAACAAGAAGGCTGGACTCGGGAGAGTCCTTAGACGTCGTATACCTTGACTTCAGCAAGGCTTTTGACAGCGTCCCACACCGCAGAATGCTGAACAAGATGGAATTGATGGGGTTAGGAGTAACACTAACTGCATGGGTTAAAGATTGGCTAAGTGGCAGACTTCAGAGGGTGATGGTTAACGGTACCCTCTCCAAAACGTCGGAAGTGACCAGCGGAGTGCCGCAGGGCTCAGTCCTGGGTCCACTCCTCTTCAACATATTCATTAGGGATTTGACTCAAGGGCTTCAAGGTAAGGTAACCTTATTCGCTGATGATGCCAAACTATGCAATATCATAAACGGTTACAATCTGCAGAATACTATGGAACAGGACCTCCGTACTTTAGAAAGTTGGTCCTCTGTCTGGCAGCTGGGCTTCAACGCCAAGAAATGTAAGGTCATGCATCTCGGAAATGGAAATCCATGCAGAACTTACACCTTGAATGGAGAAACTTTGACCAAGACTACAGCAGAACGAGACTTGGGAGTGATCATCAGTGCAGACATGAAGACTGCTACTCAAGTGGAGAAGGCTTCATCTAAGGCACGGCAGATGATGGGTTGTATCAAGAGAAGTTTCGTCAACAGGAAGCCTGAGGTCATGATGCCATTATACAGAGCCATGGTGAGACCTCATCTAAAATACTGTGTGCAATTTTGGAGGCCACATTACCGTAAAGATGTGCTCAGAATTGAGTCGGTTCAGCGGATGGCCAACAGGATGGTCTCGGGGCTAAAGGTTCTCTCATACGAAGAGAGACTGAACAAATTGCAGCTCTATACTCTCGAGGAGCGTAGGGAGAGGGGAGACATGATTGAGACATTTAAGTACATCACGGGACGGGTCGAGGTGGAAGATGATATCTTTCTTCTCAAAGGACCCTCGAACACAAGAGGACATCCGCTCAAACTCAGGGGAGGGAAGTTTCGTGGAGACGTCAGGAAGTACTTCTTCACGGAACGAGTGATAGAGCATTGGAACAAGCTTCCAGTACAGGTGATCGAGGCCCGCAGTATCCCAGACTTCAAGAATAAATGGGATACCTATGTGGGATCACTGCGAGAGTCATACCAATGAATAGGGTCGCTAGGATATAGACTTAATAGAGCAGGTCAGTAGAGTTAAGGGGGCCAGTAGACTTAAAAGGGGGTCAATGGTATGGGCAGACTTGATGGGCTGTAGCCCTTATCTGCCGTCATCTTTCTATGTTTCTATGAACAGTGTGCTGTGTTTACAATTAGATTGCCACTGACCTGTTTTTGTCTCAGCTCCTGACACAGCCCCAGGCAATTGAGAATTGTTGGTGTTTGTTGCAATAAAATAATTTATATATTTTAATGCTGGTCTGCTGGTTTTATTTTTGGACTCGATATTACAGATTGCTTGCCTATCTCTATCTTGGGACCTGCATATTTTGGCCTTATATTCAGCTGGTGATGACCAGCGTTTTGCTGACCACTGCCATTGCCAAACACAGAAATTCAGTGTTGAGCCATGTCTGGGTACCGGCATTGATTTTCTAGGTTTACAGAGCCAGCTAACACATAACTGGTTAAGTGCCATATCCAGCACTTAACTGGCTATGGCCTACTGCATAAAGATAGGACTGACTTTTAAGTAGTCTTATTTATATGATTAACCTAATAGGTTAAGTGATAAATAGGTTTATGTTTATTAAGGTACTTATATACTGTCAAGGCAGCCTGATGTAGAACTGCCTGTGCCACAGGCAGTTTCCATATCAAGGCAGTTTTTACATTCGGATATTCTAAGTATTTTTCCCTATCTGTCCTGGCGGGCTCACAATCTACCTACCTGGGGCAATGAAGGGTTAAGTGACTTTCCCAGGGTCACATGGAGTGATATGGGGATCAAACCCATAACCTCAGGGTGCTGAGGCAGCAGTTATAACCACAAGGTCATGCCTCCTCCTGGTTCATAGACAACGGCGCGAAAGACAAAAGTGTGCGCCGACAATTGAGCGCAGTGTGGAGGTGCGCGCCGCACAAAATTACAGTTTTTAGGGGCTCCGACGGGGGGTTTTGTTGGGGAACCCCCCCCAGTTTACTTAATAGACATCGCGCCGGCGTTATGGGGGTTTGGGGGGTTGTAACCCTCCACATTTTACTGTAAACTGAACTTTTTCCCTAAAAACAGGGAAAAAGTTAAGTTTTCAGTAAAATGTGGGGGGTTACAACCCCCCCACCCCCCACAATGCCCCCACAACGTGGCGCGATGTCTATTAAGTAAACTGGGGGGGTTCCCCCCCACGCCCCCCCGTCGGAGCCCTAAAAACAGTAATTTAGAGTGGCATGCGCCTCCGCGCTGCACTCAATTGTCTGGGCGCGCCTTTGTCACGGCGCACTTTTGACCTGACACCCCTCCTCCTATATTGGCAATTAACTGACCAAATTCCAACTCCTTCTCTGGAGTGCCCCAAAATACCTGGTTTGCAGTTCAGCAGTAAGGCCTGGATCCACTAAAGGGCGGCCAACATCGGTGGCCGCCTAAAAAGTGGCTGACGATCGTCTGTCAATCACACGACGGCGCCCTATAGAGAATTACACCTACGTGAAAGATAGGTGCAGGAAATATAGGCCAGGGATTTCTGGGCCTACTTTTCCGGCACCTATCTATGTCATGAATTATACCTATCTATGTCATGAATCGTATGCGCTTTATGGTGCCTAATGCCACTTTGGACATTAGCCATGCCTATAGTGGCGTTAAGTGCTGTAAAGTGCCTATGTAGGCGCATAGGGAGAGGTAGGAAAAAGGAGGTATTGATGCCCCTGTATAACACTCTGGTGAGACCTCATTTAGAATACTGTGTACAATTCTGGAGGCCGAACCTTCAAAAAGATATACAAAGGATGGAGTCGATCCAGAGGAAGGCTACTAAAATGGTGTGTGGTCTTCGTCATAAGGCGTATGGGGACAGACTTAAAGTTCTCATTTTGTATACTTTGGAGGAAAGGCGGGAGAGGGGAGATATGAAAGAGACATTTAAATACCTACATGATGTAAATGCGCATGAGTTGGGTCTCTTTCATTTGGGAAAGGAAGCTCTGGAATGAGAGGGCACAGGATGAAGTTAAGAGGTGATAGGCTCAGGAGTAATCTAAGGAAATACTTTTTTTTACATAAAGGATGGTAGATGCGTGGAACAGTCTCCCAGAAGAGGTGGTGGAGATAGAGACTGTGTCTGATTTCAAGAAAGCCTGGGATAGGCACTTGGGATCTCTTAGAGAGAGGAAGAGATAATGGCTACTGTGGATAGGCAGACTGGATGGACCATTTGGCCTTTATCTGCCATCATGTTATAATGTTTCTATAACCATAAAGTTCTATGACCTCACAATGCAGATGTAAAGAGCCTTAGCCTATAGGAAGAGGAGATGCAAATGTTAAGAGCCTTAGCCAATAGGGAGAGGAAGAGATAATGGTTACTGCGGATGGGCAGATTGGATGGACCATTTGGCCTTTATCTGCCATCATGTTCTATGACCTCACAATGCAGGTGTAAAGAGCCTTAGCCTATAGGAAGAGGAGATGCAAATGTTAAGAGCCTTAGCCAATAGGGAGAGGAAGAGATAATGGTTACTGAGGATGGGCAGACTGGATGGACCATTTGGCCATTATCTGCCATCATGTTCTATGACCTCACAATGCAGGTGTAAAGAGCCTTAGCCTATAGGAAGAGGAGATGCAAATGTTAAGAGCCTTAGCCAATAGGGAGAGGAAGAGATAATGGTTACTGCGGATGGGCAGACTGGATGGACCATTTGGCCTTTATCTGCCATCATGTTCTATGACCTCACAATGCAGGTGTAAAGAGCCTTAGCCTATAGGAAAAGGAGATGCAAATGTTAAAAGCCTTAGCCAATAGGGAGAGGAAGAGATAATGGTTACTGCAGATGGGTAGACTAGATGGGTCATTTGGCCTTTAACTGCCATTGTGTTTCTGATTCTGGCAACTTTCATTTAGGTGCTAGCAGGCGCTTTATTCCTACCATTTTTCACCATTTTAAACGGCATTTCTCAATTAAGTTACGCGTTGCTGGGGCACCCACTGGTGCCCAAGTTTTGGCGCCGTTTATAGATTATCCATCTAACTAGTTATTTTCAACAGCACTAACTGGTTAAGTGCTGCTGAAAATTAGTGGTTAACCCCGGACAGGTGATTTAACCAGCCAGGCGCCAAGTCTGTCTGGTTAAATCACTTTGAATATCGACCCACACAATTTTATGAAAGGTCTTTTCTGCAGGTACAACAGGTTTTACAAGCTAAGCAGAAAAACCTTTATGAAATTACCCTTAATGTTGTTAGGTTTACAAACCGTATTTCAATGGGAGAGTAAATAGAGAAGCTAGGCCAGAACATGAAAGCCTGGTCTAATGGGCTCTAGCAAAATGCTGCCTGTTAGGGCCTATGACAGTTATGTGCTTGTAATTTAATAATCCTAAAATAGTGCAGGTACTTCAATTATCGTTTGGCTCAGAAGAGGTCTGCATTTTATTTCCACGTTAGAGCTCTAGGGAAGAAGCAGTTGGCTGAAACGATTAAGGCACAATTGCTCAGTTCTCCAGAAATTGGTTGGCTGCTCTCAGCAGCGTCTCCCTAGTTTTGTACTGTAGATCGCAAATCTAATTTCTCACCTTGTTTTTCTTATTTGTCTATCTTCCAAGTAAGCCATAATTGTGCCCTGTGCAATCACACACCATAGCACGTCACCTCTTGCCCCCCACTCCCCCCCCCCCGAAGAATCTATCCCTCTCATGAAGCTTCCCGAAACCTTCTTCCACGAAGACCCCATCAGGACAACCGTCTCCTTCTTAAAAAGTCACCCTCCACCACAGCTACATCTTAGGGTGCCTCTCTTTCTCCCTCTCTCCCACCCTAAACACACAATGCAGCATCTCCGCTTCTACCTTTCCTACTCCCCGTCTTGGACATCCTCCTCTCTTCACACCTTCCTGTTGTAGGTATAAGATTACATCCAATAAGCACAGCAATGCTTCACGGAGTCTCCCACTCCAATGAATTGTGAGACACTGTCTAGTTCTGCCTCCTTTGATGCACATAAAAACATAACAAATTGCCATACTGGGACAGACCAAAAGTCCAGTCAAGCCCAGTATACTGTTTCCAACAGATCCCAAGTACCTAGCTAGATCCCAAGTTGTAAAACAGATTTTATGCTGCTTATCCTAGAAATACACAGTGGACTTCCCAAGCCATCTCAATAATGGCCTATGGATTTTTCTTTTAGGAAATTATCCAAACCTTTTCTAAACCCTGCTAAGCTAACTGATTTCACCACATTCTCCAGAAATTCATTCCAGAGTTTAATTACACATTGTGAAAAGAAATATTTTCTCCAGTTTGTTTTAAATCTACTACCTAGTAGCTTCATCACATGCCTGCAAGAGCATTGAGACAGGAGCATAGGACTGCTAGACCCAGGGACAGGGGACCCAGGGACAGGGAAAAGGGGCGATTCTAACAAAGGGATGATGGATGCAGGGGAATGGAGAGGGACACAGAAGGGAGTATCTCAGGGTAGAGATGGGAGGGACAGATGCTGGACAGGACAAAATTTAAAATGGACAGGCGATCCTTGGAAAATAGTTGCAAAAACAAACAAACAAAAAACCCCCAAAGAAAAGCAGAAAAGGGACTCTGGGACCTATGTTTTTTGTTCTGAATTTATTGAAATAGTATGTCAGCTTTCAGAAATGTTTTTTCAACAACATAAAGGCAAGCCAACCAAACTTTACTAAGGTGGGCTTTACAAAGGGGCACTGCTAGAAGAAAGTCACTAAGGCTCTCTTTTACTAAGCCATGGTAAAGGTTTTTACCACAACCTAGGGTGCTAAATGGCATAGTGGTTAGAGCTACAGCCTCAGCACTTAATCCTCCACTGCCTCAGATACATTAGATAGATTGGGAGCCTGCCAGGACAGATAGGGAAAATGCTTGACGTACCTGTATGTAAGCCACTTTGCGTATGGTTGTAAAACTTCGAAAAGGCAATATACAAATCCCTTTCCCTATTCTAATTATTTTTGGGCACAAGGGGTGCACCTAGATTATAGAATTGCTCTTTGTGTGGATGAACATTGCCATTCTATCCTAGCACTATATGTCTAGTGCTGCAATGGTCTGAAACATTTTTAGTGGAACTATCTGGATAGTCTGCCAGTTTTTAAAGAGGGGACCGACCATACAAAGCTCCTGCACTGCCCCCCCCCCCCGGCACCCCTCCCCCGCCCTCTTCTCTTCCTCCCCTGCTCCTTCCCCCCCATACCTCTTTAATTTTCCCAGCATGAGCAGCATTATGAACTTGTTGCCCGCGTCATGTCGGCTCTCCCTCTGACATCACTTCCTAGGCATTTGACCCGGAAGTGACATCAGAGAGAGCCAACAGCAACACGGATTGCAAGTTCATGATACTGCTCGTGTCGTGAAAATTAAAGAGGTGTGAGGGAAGGGGTTGGGAAGGAGCAGGGGTGGGACTGAGTGGAGGATAGGTGCCGGTGCCCTCAACCCGCCCCCCCCCTTACTACACCACTGGTTCCTGCTCTTGTTTGATATGCGAGCACTTACAGGCATATCTATATAGTCCACCTAAACTTAGCCAATGTAGGTGCCTAATTTGTTTGATAGACTTAATTGATAACGATAATTGACAATTAGCACCTCATAATTGATGTAAATTGCAGTTAATTGGATGTCAGCCACCTAACTTGGTAGGCGTCTAGTCCAAGGCACCTTTCACAAAGTAGGCATGGTTAGGGGTGGATCAAATGTTTTTCATGTAGGTACTTGTTTTGGACTTAGGCGCAATCATTTAGGCCAAGAAAACCCTGGCATAAATAGGATGCGCCTAAATTTAAGATGCCTAGCGACGCCTAAGGCTGCCTAGGCAGCACCAAGTACAGTTCTATAATGTGAATCTAGCTTTTATAGAATTGCGCTAAGCATTGTATTAGTCGGTGCCTAATTTTTAGGTGCCATAAATAGAATTGGGTCCTCAGAGCCTCTTATTAAGGAAGTGGTAAGAAGCTCTTCAATGAAGGCTCTTGACAAAGTATTCAAAGGCAAGGAGGTAGCCCTCCAAACGAAGATCAGACTTGTCCACGCACTCATTTTCTCAGTGGTCAGTTACAGATGCGAAAGCTGGACACTACGGAAACAAGACAGAAAGGAGATTGACTCATTTGAGCTTTAGTGCTGAAGAAGGATTTTATGCAGGCCGTGGACCGCCAGAAGAACTAACAAATTGATTCTGGAAGAGATCAAACCGGCTATGTCGCTCGAAGCCCATATGAAGAAGTTCCAACTGTCTTATTTTGGTCATACCGTCAGAAGAGAGAGATCACTGGAGGACATCGTGTTTTGGAAGACTGAAGGAACTAGGCAAAGAGAGCAACCTGCAATCAGATGGCTGGACACGTTGAAAACAACCATGGGAAAAAAACGCTGAGACCTTACCGGACTAGCAACTAACAACTGGCCCTGTGATAACTCTGTATTTGCCAGTTATTGCGCAGTAAGGGTAACACACTAGCTGGATAACGCTTTCATGCCCCGTCTCCGCCCATGCCACGCCCCTAACAGAAAAATTCTGAAAAATTCAGTAACGTGCGGTTTAACGCACTGAAACAGGCAAATTACCACAAAACCCCTTAAAGCTGCCATGCGGTTGCCTGCTTCTGTATGTTAACTGATTGTTCATTGCTTAATGTCCTTTAGTAAAAGGGCTCTTAAGTCTGGAACGATTAGTGCTTGAAAAACAGTCTAAAAATCAGGTTACATCAGGCTTATGATGAAAGTGATCGTAATTTGAGGAAAAGCTCATCCAGGTATGTGTCACATTAGGAAAACTGTAGTGAAAAATCCTGAACTGAAACTATGGCAAATTTAACCTGTACAGTAAATGTGTCAAATTCGGATAAAACTTGCATTGGAAAACTTGCGCTGTCAGGATAACTATGGCAAATTGTAACCTGTAAACTGTACTGCATATCTAATATAATAAAACCCTTACCCAGTTGAAACGGCATGATCCCTGCCGCCGTGATTTGTGCTTCCGTGCTGTGTTCCAGTTGTGGCACATGCGCGGCGGTGGAGCCTGTGGCAGTTTGATTTGCGGCGGTAAGAGGAGCATTGCCGATGTCACTTCCGGCCTAGGGCAGGGAGGGAGGCTTCAACTCGCTGCTCCTGCTTGCTTCGGGCCTTCCTCGCTGCCGGGTCCTGCTCCAGCCTTCACGCAAAATGAAAGTAGGTGGGAACCGGCAGCGACGAAGGACCAAAGCAAAGGGGGAGCAGCAAGTTGTGAATGCTGCACTGCCGACGGCTGTGTGAAACCCGGGAGGAGAGGGGAGGGGGGATGAGAAACGCTACTGATGGCTGGCTTACTACAGGACAGGGGGAGCAGGGAAGGGGTGCTGCTGGACAGGGGGGAGGTAAAAGGAAGGGAAAAGAGCTACTGCAGGACAGGGAGAATGGAATGGGTGCTGCTGGACAGGGGAGAGGTCAAAGGAAGGGAGAAGGGCTACTGCAAAACAGGGGGAGCAGGCAAGGGGTGCTGCTGCACAGGGAAGGATGGGAGGGAAATGCTGCTGCTGCACAGGGAAGTGTGGGGGGGAGGGTTGTGCTGAGGGCAGGCAGCAATCTTGGTTTGCTCTGGGGGGAGACAGAAAGATAGGCAGGCAGCACACGAGAATGAAAGATGGACACACACAGAAAGACAGCAGGCAGGGAGAAAGACAGAAAGCAAGAAAGACAGACAGACAGGGGGCCAGGGAGAGAGACAAACAGAAAGAATGACAAACAGACAGGGGGCCAGAGAGACAGACAGCCAGTGGCCAAGGAGAGAGAGACAAAGAAAAAAAGACAGCCAGCGGCCAAGGAGAGAGAGACAAAGAAAAAAGAACCATACAGAAAGCCAGCAGTCAAGGAGAGAGAGAGAGAGAGAGAAAGAAAAAAAGACAGACAGTTAACACGGCAAGTTTTCATTAAATTTTGTGATCTGTTAAGTCTACACATCTATTCTAGCACCCGTTAATCTAACGGGCTTAAACACTAGTTATATATATTAGTATTAGAACCCTAGTATGTATCAAGTTAGGATGAAAACTTATATCGTAACTTGTACTTGTCTCGTAAACTTGTAATTATGGCAAATCAAGTGCAAATCGTAACCTGTTAATTGCATATTATGTACTGTTTGTTTAACCTGTAACCTGTTCTGAGTTCTTTGGGGAAAACAGGATAGAAAACAAGTTAAATCAATACATTTGAGAGTCCAGCAGGACCCCTAGGTACCTCGCTACAGTATAAATATGGAGAGTGCAGTGAGCCTCTTTCAGATAGGCAAGGGAATTTTTCAAGGCAGCCCTGTTTACACTCAAAGTCTCTTCCTGTTCAAGATTTCAGGCTAGCTTCTCTGAATTGTCCATCCTACTTCATGCTTGTAGTGTTAGATCTTGTGGCAGATGGTGCTGAGTCGAAGAAGACTTTCGCCAATGGCAGAGATTCCAGGGTTTTCATCCTGACGGTCCCCTTGCAGGGGTAGGGAATTCCGGTCCTCGAGAGCCGGAGCCAGGTCAGGTTTTCAGAATATCTACAATAAATATGCATGAGATAGATTTGCATCTCAAGGAGGCAGTGCATGCAAATCCATCTCGTACATATTCATTGTGGATAACCTGAAAACCTGACCTGGCTCCGGCTCTCGAGGACCGGAATTGCCTACCCCTGCCCTAGAGAAAGTCAAAAAGAAGCAGAAACGTTTTTACCTCCTTTTGTTGATAAAGCCAATCCCCAGGAAGCTAAAGGATTAAAAAAAAAGCATTTAGAGACATCAGATCAGAGAGCAACTTTACACTCTAATGTTGTTGCGATCAAATGTTAGCATTACTACAGCTATTCGAGCCATGCAGCACTGACAGAATCTGGAAGTCTCAGAGATTTTTTTTTTCCACCATTTGAAATTAATGTTTCTTTTGGCTTAAGGGAAAATGCAGACAGCTTCATAAGTTCTGAGTATCAGCAGTGCCAACAGAAATTAGGCACCTTCTCCATCAACACCTGTGCATGGCATGTGCACATTTACAGCCCTGAAATCTGATCAAGGTAATCAGCTTTCAGAACAAGTCTTTCAATTTATTTCTTTATTTTTGGGATACACCAGAGATTCTTAAATTCTATAAAACAGAAATTCAGCAGCAACAGTGTTTGTATCGTGCAGAGACCATACAGGGCCACTGTCTGCTCTGGGCCTTATTCTGGAAACAGCACCTAACTCGCTAGGTGACTAGGAACATGGCACCTACTGATCGTCATTCAAAGTTAGGCGCTATTTGTGGAATTGTGCCTAGCAACGCCAGTAGGCGTCTACAACTTAGGGGCCAGTATTTTAGGCCAGGGTTTGCTTGGCCTAAAATACTGCTGCCTAACTTCAGTGGTGTAGCAAGGTGACACCCTTCCTTGCTATCTTCTCTGCTCCCACTGCTCCTTCCCCCCCCCCCCTCCCCGCTCCTTCCCTTCCCTTCCTCTGCACCTCTTCAACTTTCCCGGCGCGAGCAACATCACCAACTTGTTGCCTGCATCGGCTCTCCACCTGACATCACTTCTTAGGTGTGGAACCCAGAAGTGACATCAGAGGAAGAGCCGACGCTGGTGTGAGCAGCAGTTGGAGTTGCTGCTCCCGCTGGCAAAGAGCTAGAGGTACAATGGGGGTGGGGTGGGGTGGAAGTGAAAGTGCACACGAGATCCTTTTTCTGATCACAGTTTTGAATGGCTTAGGCTCTGTGTCTTTTGTTTTACTCCAGCCTTTGTTTGCTGTTCATAGCTTGGAGAATAAAGTTCAGTTTAACACTATTACACCTTCTTTTATGGTGCATATCTTGCAGAGTAAAGGTCTGAGGAGACATTGCGGCAACACCCTGCCATCCTTTATTATCCACTGAAGAGGTGCTTAACTTCTTTGTTTCAGGCCTACAGCACTGCTAGCTAGAGTCTCTCAGACACACACTTTAGTTCAGGCAATACTTTCTAATTGCTAAATCCAGCAAAAATGAATCATATCATGCTATAGTTTTATATCCTAAAATAATTCAGCGCATCACAGTTTAAATGATATTTCAGTGTGTATGTTAACACTTCTACCATGTGCACGCAAAAGTAACACAAACTGACGTGCACAGTGGACAGTGTTGGCCTGAAAATAAAGCCGCTGCTACACATGGAATTGTCTAGGACAAACTGTTGACATGATAAAAGCAACCGAGTGAGATATAAAAGAGAAACGTTTTTCATTCTGCTTGCTATGTGCTGGCAGCTCTTTTCCAGTCCTCTGCACCAGGGATATCGAACTATCCATGATGGATACGCAGAGATATATTTATTTTCAGTGGCTTCCATTTAATATATGTCTATATAATTAGCAGGGTTATTCTGAGAGGGGACATGATCGAAACATTCAAGGTACTTAGTAGATAAAGACAGGTTGTTCACCCTCTCCAAGGTAGGGAGAACGAGAGGGCGCTCTCTAAAGTTGAAAAGGGATAGATTCCGTACAAATGTAAGGAAGTTCTTCTTCACCCAGAGAGTGGTAGAAAACTGGAACGCTCTTCCGGAATCTGTCTTAGGGGAAAACATCCTCCAGGGATTCAAGTCAAAGTTAGACAAGTTCCTGCTGAACAAGAACATGCGCAGGTAGGGCTGGTCTCGGTTAGGGCGCTGATCTTTGACTGGAGGGCCACCGCGTGAGCGGACTGCTGGGCATGATGGACCACTGGTCTGACCCAGCAGCGGCATTTCTTGTATTCGTATGTCATATTTGCTGCAGGAGCATATACTCTCAGGCAAATGCACATTTATTCCTTTATCTGTTTCTAGAGGCTGAAGGCTGTCAGGCAGTTGCTATTAACTCTATAGAGGCTGTTTTATGTACTTTTCGGTCCCCCAATTCCTTTCTTTTTTTTTCTGTTCATCTTTTTACACTTCATGCCCCTTCTTTGCTCTCATTTCCTCTTCCCTTCCCTAAATTATGCAACATAGTGGGCAGAGCTACTGTGCCCGACACTATGACACAGGACATACTTTTACTGGAACACTGGTCTACTATTTGGCAGCTGAATTTTAATGCCAAGAAGTGTAAAGTTATGCACCTTGGTAGCATAAACCCATGCAGAACGGGACCTGGGAGTAATCATTAGTGAAGATATGAAGACAGCCAATGAAGTAGAGAAATGCTGGGTTGCATCCGGAGAAGTTTTGTCAGCCGAAAGCCCGAGGTGGTAATGCCGCTGTACAGGTCCATGGTGAGACCACATCTGGAATACTGTGTGCAATTTTGGAGGCCACATTATCGGAAGGATGTGCTGAGAATGGAATTGGTTCAACGATTGGCCACCAAGATGGTCTCAGGACTCAAGGATATCCCATATGAAGAACGTCTAGGTAAGTTGCAGCTTTACTCTCTTGAGGAATGCAGAGAGAGGGGTGACATGATAGAGACATTCAAATACGTTACTGGTCGTATTGAAGTGGAAGAAGACATCTTTTTCCTTACAGTCCCTACTGCGACAAGAGGGCATCCGCTAAAAATCAGGGGCGGGAGATTTCATAGTGACACTAGGAAGTACTTCTTCACCGAAAGGGTGGTTGACCGTTGGAATGATCTTCCACTTCAAGTAGTTGAAGCCAGTAACGTGACTGACTTTAAAAACAAATGGGATCAACATGTGGGTTCACTTCACAGAAAAGTTTAGGGGGGAGGGTTATTTGAGTGGGCAGACTTGGGCCGAAGGCCCTTTTCTGCCATCTTATTCTATGTTTCTATGGTGGCTCAAATTTAAGGGCTTTCTCCCCAAAGTGATTTCATTATCTGGTGTACTGTAAATCCTTAGAACTCCTGAACTAAGATTCTATCCGTGTGATGTTGGATTCTGTGTAATTTATTTCAGACAGCACGAGGGCGAATCAAAAATTTAAGGCAATTGTTAAATTACGCGATAACCAGATGTGATCAGCTGATCAGGCTGAGCGTCACTACCCGTCTCCTCTCCACTCCCCAGGCGCTCATGGTCTTCTTTCTTGTTCACTCTATTCTTCTGGACTCACTTCACACTGTTTTAACACCTACACAACCTCCCCGGTCTCTTGGGCCACCTCTTCACTGGTTCCTCGGGTCACTACTGGTCACTCACTATTGAGCCACCTGTCTGGGTTATCAGGCTGCTTTCTAGGGGCCCTCTGACAGCTCCCGGGACCATATACCAGTCTCTCCGCTGGTCACCACCGGTCCATCCACTGGTCGTCAAACCTGGGGTGCTCTCCTGGTCATCCCAGCTATTTCAGGCCCTCTGGCTACTTCACCCCTCAGCTGGCCACCACCAGTCTTCCCCACTGGTCTCTTCATCAGCCATGGTCAACCCGGACTCCTCCAGTACTTTAGTCCTTCCCAAGACCCTCTGGTCACCAGATATGCCCTAAGGACTGGTCCCTCAGGCACTCACTCTGAGGACTCTCCTAGGCCCTCAGACACCCTATCACTAGGCTCTTTGTTGGTCATCAAACCTGAGTGCTCTCCCAGGTAGGCTAATATAGGGCAGTATCTCTTTCTCTCTTCTACATTGTGCTCCATGTCAGCACTGGACAGCTCCTCTACTGTACCGGGCCCCCTGTTTGCACCAGTCAGTACTGGTATTGCAGGCTTACTGAGAGTTAGACCGAAGCCAGCATTCCTCCTTCCAAGAGTCACCCAGGCTCCCAAAGAAGCACCTGTTCTTCTTAGCTCACTATGCTGGAATTCTCTTTTTCAGCACCCAAACTCTCTCAGAGTGAATGGACAGCTTCCAGCAGCCTTTGCAAGATCTTTATGCAAATGAGTTCCACACACCATTGCTCAAGCTCTTTTTGCTGGCTCATGACAGGAACCTGACCCTGTCAAACCGGAACTGAGCTAGCAAAATGCAACATGTGTACTCGTACATTGCCTGTTGGATAGTTCATCCATGCATAGTGCAGCACTTGGCCTTTAGTCATGTGGCAGCCACAAGTTCAGAAATATGGGTGCTCCATTGCAAGATTGCACCATCGAAGAACAATGTGCAGTAGTGCATTTTGTTTGGATAGAGGAAGTGAAACCTGTGGAAATTCACCGTTGGATATTGATTCAGTATGCACATAGTGCCATGAATCAATGAAAGGTTTATGAGTGGGTAAAAAGGTTTAAAGTGGGAAGAGCAGGTGCAACCGATGAAGGTTGTTCTGGTCGCCCATTAACATCGCATATACAAGAGCACATTGACAGGGTGGATGCCTCGATTAGTGAAGACCGATGGATAATGGTGTCTCGATTGGCTGCAAATTTGGATATCAGCTATGAATCTGCATTTGCCATAATGCGCGATGGCCTGGCATACAGGAATGTCTGTGCACAATGGATTCCCAAACAGCTTTCTGATCTGCACAAGCAACAGCGTATGGAGGTTACGACACAGTTCCCGAGATGGTATGAAGAAGATTCAAGTATTCTGGAGAGAATTGTCACCAATGACGAGACATGGGTGCATCATTGTGACCTGGAGAGCAAAGACAAAGCATGATGAAGCAAAAGAAGTGGTGCTCACCTGGCTTCGGGAGCAGCCGGAAAACTTCTTCTCTGCAGGAATGCAAAAGCTAGTTGAGGATTATGTGGAAAAGTGATATGTTCAATTGCTCTCAGTTACTTCTATTAAAGCTGCTAAATGTATTTTGCCTTTACTTTTTGATTTACCCTTGTACAATTGAAGTGCATTTGTATTGCATTTAAGATCCTATTTGGCATTTTTGCCACTTTGATTCCTTTAGATTGGAATGTTCTTAGATCTCATCTTGCAAGAAGTTCTCAAAAATTAAAACTTACATTTCCCTCTCTCAGTGGTAAAAACAGAACGTTTAAGAGATTTAGTTATTCTTTTGCTTTTAAATTAACCGAATTCTGGAATGCTTTACCGCTTACATTAAGAAGTTTAGGTTCTTTTGCATTATTCTGGAAAGTTCTGAAAACTTTTTTTGTTTGCTAAACATTTTGGAAATTAACTATTTTGGTCTACTTTTTCTTGTCAAATTTACGTATTATATTTTACACTATTGTAAACCGAGTCGAGCTCCTCTTGGTTGATGACTCAGTCTATAAAACTAAGTTTTAGTTTAGTTTACAATATCAAATGGAGTAGTGGTCAAGAAAGTTAAGGTCTTTATTTGCAAGTTGTAGTGGGTATATTGATTGTCTAGAAAACTGGATTCTTTTAGTCTGTAAATACATTTTATTGACTCAAGAATCATCCAAAGATGTTGGCACGGTGACGGGACTAAATCGCGCGAGACAACGGCGCGCCGACAACTGAGCGCAAGATTGACGGCGCGCCGAAGAAAAGCACTATTTTAAAGGGCTCCGACAGGGGGTGTGTGGGGGAACCCCCCCCACTTTACTTAACAGACATTGCGCTGGCGTTGTGGGGGGTTTGGGGGGTTGTAACCCCCCACATTATACTTAAAACTGAACTTTTTCCCTAAAAAACAGGCAAAAAGTTCGGTTTCAAGTATAATGAGGGGGGTTACAACCCCCCAAACTCCCCCCCAACGCCAGCGCGATGTCTGTTAAGTAAAATAGGGGGGTTCCCCACCAACACCCCCCGTCGGAACCCTTTAAAATAGTGCTTTTCTTCGGCGCGCCGTCAACCTTGCGCTCAGTTGTCTGCGCGCCGTTGTCTCGCGCGATTTTGTCTATGAACCTGTTGGCACAGTTGAACTTTGCTGACCACATTCCTTAGATACCTCGTGAAGCAAAAAGCTTAAGTACTGTACATAGTCCATTGCAATCCTAGTTATAGCTAAATAAAATAGTTCTGTGAGCACCTCTTTATCGTAAATATATCTCAAACTTCTTGACTGCAAGCATATTTTAATTATGATGCATCATCCTCTCTGCTAGCCCCATTAAAGCCGATTAGGCTTAAATTAAAAAATGTCTACACATCATATTACACAATGTACCACAGAGCAGTCTTCTGCTTTTGCAAAGGGAACAGAACTAAACTGTAGCTTGGCAGTACCTGCGCAGTTTAACTTACCACATCCTGCCATTTCCAAGGAACGCCCCGGCCATGTAAAAACTGATTATATCCGTATGTCAGTGGGTGGAAATATGGCGTCTTTTCAATAGTCCTACCACACAGATTATTAAACTTTTGAGCAGATTTAGCATGTCTCTTTATTTAAATGGCATGCAGCATCATCTTCCAATAGTTTGGAAAATCTAAAGAAAAGGAATTTGAATTTTAAGAAGGTTAAATGAGTAGACTCATTTGGCTTACTGGTTTCTTATTCATGTCCTCGAGGATTTCTCAGTGGTTTGGTTTACAGGTGAGCCACAATTTATTTATCAGGTATGTTTTCATTTGTTCTGTCTGTCTAATAGTCAGGTTTATCGGCAAACTTTGCTGGAAAAACCAGTTCCTATGGCAATTCTTAAGGACGAAGCTTAACAACCATTGATTTAACTGATCTGCATAAAAGCCAATCGAGTCATTCAATGATTTGATATACATTTTAGTTAACAACAGTGCTAAAATCAGCAAACTTCAGCTGGGAAGGACTTGTGTCAGTTAGAGAAATGGGCGGAGAAATGGCAGACGAAGTTTAATGTGGAAAAGTGCAAAGTAATGCATTTAGGCAGAAAGAACAAGGAACACGAGTATAGAATGTCAGGTGCAACTCTGGGTAAGAGCGAACAAGAAAAGGACCTGGGTGTACTGATAGATAGGACCCTGAAACCGTCGGCACAATGTGTGGCAGCGGCAAAGAAAGCAAATAGAATGTTAGGCATGATAAAGAAAGGAATCACGAGTAGATCGTAGAAAGTTATAATGCCGCTTTATAAAGCAATGGTCAGACCACACTTGGAATACTGTGTCCAACATTGGTCTCCCAACCTAAAGAAGGATATAAAACTGCTGGAGAGGGTGCAGAGACGAGCAACGAAGCTAATAAAAGGTATGGAGAACTTGGAATACGAGGAACGACTTAAGAGACTGGGATTGTTCTCCCTTGAAAAAAGGAGATTGCGAGGGGATATGATCGAGACTTTCAAAATACTGAAAGGAATCGACAAAATAGAGCAGGAAAAAAAAATTATTTAGAATGTCCAATGTGACACGGACAAGAGGACATGGACTGAAGCTAAGGGGGGACAAGTCCAGGACAAATATCAGAATGTTCTGCTCCACGCAACGAGTGATGGACACCTGGAATGCTCTCCCAGAGGAGGTTATTGCGGAATCCACTGTTCTAGGATTTAAAAGCAAACTAGATGCACATCTCCTTACGAAAGGCATAGAGGGACTAAAATTACGCCAGGCGTACACTTGGCTGGGCTTTCGCGTGTGCGGATCGCTGGACTTGATGGACTGAAGGTCTGATCCGGAGATGGCAGTTCTTATGTTCTTAATTTTCACACAAACTGGTCTGGTTTCCTGGATGTCCACATTTGATCTATGAATCCAATTTGCACATTTTATCCACCATTAAAAGAAAAGCCTCTTTGAAACTTTTGAGGAACAGGTTGGGGAGGGCCTGATTTAGACTGTTGATATAAGACATTTTAGTGCTAAGTATTTCAGTTCAAGAGGCTCCATATACATACGTGAACACCAAGAAAGGACACAAAGTCCAAAATGATAAAGGGGATGGATCTCCTTCCATATGAGGAATGCGAAAGAGGTTAGGGCTCTTCAGCTTGGAAAAGAGATGGCTGAGGGGGGATGTGATTGAGGTCTTCAAAATCCTGAGTGGTGTATAGAACAGATAAAAGTGAATCAACTTTTTTACTCTTTCAAAAATTACAAAGGTTAGGGAGACACTCAATGAAGTTAAGTGGAAAGACCTTTAAAATAAATAGGAGGAAATATTTTTTCATACAAAGGTTAAGCTTTGAAACTCATTACCAAAAGAAGTGGTAGCAGTGGTTAGCGTAGTTGGGTTTTGAAAAGGTTTGGATAAGTTCCTGGAGGAAAAGTCCATAGTCTGCTATTGAGACAGACATGGGGGAAGCCACTGCTTGCCCTGGGATTAGTAGCATAAAATTTTTCTACTATTTAAGTTTATGCCAGGTACTTGTGACCTAGATTGATCACTTTTAGACACAGGATACTGAGCTTAACCCTTTCAGGACCATAAGGATCGTAGGCCAATTTTTGTGGTTTTGACGACATTTTTATGGTAAAAAGGGCTTGCAGATGCCAAAAAATTGATTTTTTTTTGTGAAATATCATTATTTTTATTTAAAAAATCACACTTCTGGCTTATGGACAGTGTGGCAAGTGAATCTTCTCGTCAATCTGGCAACGACGCTAATGAATGAATGTCGGAACCAGTTTGTTTACATAAAGGCAGTATCATATGGAATCCGTACATATCAAATTTAGAACTGTAGACTATCCCAATCAAAATTTATAGGATTTTAAAGTTATGGGACAAATATGTCCCTTGGTCCTGAAAGGGTTAATGAACCATTGGTCTGACCAGTATGGCTGTTCATATATTTTTTAAGCTATGGGCTCCTTTTACTAAGCTGCGATAGCAGTTTTAGCGTGCGCTTAGCACATGCAGAATTGCCGCACGTGCTAGACGCTAATGCCAGCATTGAGCTGGCACTAGTTCTAGCCACGTAGCGCGGGTGCGCTAAAAACCGCTATCGCTGCTTAGTAAAAGGAGCCCTATATTTATAAGGGATGATTAAAATTAGCACCAACTAAGGCCCCCCTTTTACAAAGCCGCATAGCTGAGTGCTGCACGGCAAATACTCCAAAGCCCAATCAATTCTATGGGTGTCGGAGCATTTACCACACTGGCCCGCACTACAAGCTTTTATAAAAGAGCGGGCAAATAAATTCATTTTCTGCTGAGCTTCATTTGTGTAAAGAAATGTGATGAATTACCACAAATATAGAAACTGAGATATCATAGAAACTGCTCACTAATTTAAAAAAATACCCCGTGGAATTCAATTCACATTCTTGTATTCTGCAATTTTCTGATCAGGTTCAATGTGGATAACAATCAAGAAGACCTTTATATATAAGAGAAAAATTATAAATCTGGATTCATCCAAAGAAAAACTACAGCTGTTAAGTAATTAAACTGAAGAAGAAAGTTTTAAGAGATTTATAAAATCTTAAATAATGGTTAATTTGTCTGACCAAGAATGAAGCTGATTCCATACTAAGGCTTCCAAATAATCAAAGGAAACCTTTAACTGCTTTGAGCAATTAATATTTTTTAAAGATAGAAAATCAAGTTTAAATAAATGAGTAATCTGGGCGGTTGCAAACTGAGCAGGTATTTTTTTACGTAATGAGCGGATCTCTCGGAAGAAAGACCATAGATTGATTTGAAGATCAAGCATGCAATCTTAAATTTGATTCTTAATCTGATAGGTAACCAATATAACTGAAGTAACAATGGAGATGCCATCTCAAACTTGCCTTTACAAAAAGATCAGCCATATGGCAGTGTTTTGTAATAATTGCAATTTATCCATCAATTTATCTGAGATTCCACAATATAGGGCTTCTTTTACAAAGCTGTGCTAGTGACTGCCGTGTGGCAAACACTCCACTGTCCATTAATTCCCTATGGACGTCGGAGCGATTACCACAGCAGCAGACACTAGCTTGGCTATGTAAGAGGGGTGGGGAATAATGAATTACAATAATCCATATGAGGAAGAATGAACAATTATTCAACAACTTTGGGAATCAAATTAAGCACACAATTCACAACTGCTTTAATTTAAAGACCTGTAGTGATAAAGTCTGAATTTTGCAATGCCCCTCTTACCATCCCCTCCCTAACCCCAGATCCTACTTTTCCCTCTCTTGGAAACTTTCTCTGATCTAACGTTGTAACCCTTCTTCCATAACTCTTTTTGTAATCCGCTTTGAACCGAAAGGTAATGGCGGAATAGAAATCTGTAATGTAATGTAATGTATTGTGACTACTTGTGTACGTGCACTGCAGGTTATACAGAACTAATGTTTAGGCCCGTTACATTAACGGGTGCTAGAATAGATGTCTGTCTTTCTTTCTGTCTCTCTTCCTGTTCCCTGTCTCTTTCTTCCTTTCTTTCTGTCTCTTTCTTCCTTTCTTTCTGTCTCTCTCCCTCCCGCTGTCTTTCTTTCTTTCTCTCCCACTGTCTATCTTTCTTTATTTCCTTCTTTCTATCTTTTTTTCTGTCTCTCTCTCTGCCCAGACCCTCACTGAAGCCGCCTTCCAGCTGTGCCAGCTAAGGGATCCCTTGCCCTTTCATCAATCCAGCTGTGGCCAGTTGCCCGCACACACCTGCCTAGCTACAGAATGGGCAAACGCGTCCCGTCTCCCTTTTGGACCCTGTTTGCTCACTCTTGATGCTGGATCGCCGCCTGATGCTGCTCTGCAGGAAGCTCGCGAACTGCTGAGCCATGGCGAGCCAAATCGAGCCCCAGCGGGCACTTCTGCACTCCTCCGCGCTTTCACTTTCTCCGGGGCAGGGGGGAGAGGGCTCCTTTAGCCCTCGCTTGCCGAGGTGCTGGTGGCCCACCCCATCCATATATTCTCTCTCTCCTACCTACCCTCCAAATGCCTGCTTCTCTCACCCACCCAAAGCCTCTCTCTCTAGTGGCTATCCCATGTTTTTCTTCTCCTCACCAACCCAGGCCCCAACTCCAATCCCAACTCCCCCACCCAAATATCATTCTCCTCCTTGTCAGGGGGAAGTGCTGTGGCAGTCTCATGCAATCGATCTGCCTTTTATTTCTAAGGATGGGACATGGTGGTAGATGATGTTGGTATTGGTGGAAGGTTGAAGACAAAAACTGGCCACATTGTTTGGACCCCTTTTAAATGTCCAACACCACAGCCTCCAGATGCTTTTCGCTTAACAATCACGTCTTCAGGATTCAGCAGACTAAACTCGGCATTCTGGTTATATTCTGTTACTAAGTCTGCAAAGACCTTCGTGATTTTCTTCTATGGTTTACCACTTTGGGGGTGGGGTCACAGCCGCGGACATCGGGAATTTTTGTTGCTGCTTTGGGGGGGGGGAGAGAAGCCCTGCCCTTCCCTGCCGCAACCAGAAGTACCTCTTTCCTCCTACATGCCAGCAATTGTTTTTCTTTTCTTTTGGGTTTTTTTCAGCAGACAGAGAGAGAGCGGGAGTGGCCGCCGTGGTGATCGCCAGTGGCTCTGGACTCGCAGCGGCGGTAACGGTTGGTGAGGGGGGGGGGAAGCTCCAGAGACACAGCCGTGATCCTCACCAGGCTCCTTTCAAGCGGCGTCAGCTGCGGTTGGTGAGTGAGGGCGGGAGGGGGGGAAGCTCCAGAGTGTTCCCTGCCGCCACGTTCTAAAATAGAATCTGGCCATGGATCAGAAAACACAGCGGCAGGGAACACGAAACCCTAAGTGCGCATGCACGCTTAGTGTTTTATTATATAGGATAGGATTCTGTTGCTCGACTGTTGATGAGTGTGTCATGTTTTCACCATATCTCACCTATACTGAAGTAGCTTCATTGGCTTCCAGACCAGTTTCTCATAAAATACAATTGATACATCAGGGGATATATGGTAAATTGCCCAGATACTTTAATTAAATCTTACACATATACAAGCCAGGATAAACACTGAGATCTGAAAGTCAAATGTTGTTAGATGTGGGAAGACGCAAAGAAGTGCATTATGTTGATACAGTAAAATCGTCCTTTTCAGTGGCTGGTCCAGTTATGTGGAATGATATGCCTGGGAATTTATGTTTATGTGATAATGTTTTGAGGTTTAGGAAACTGTTAAAAGCTTAATTTTTGGTCCAGGTATTTAATTGAAAAGAAGAACTTTGGTGGAGGATGGGCTGGGAAGGTCTTCAATGGCTGGGAGGGTGTAGATGGGCTGGAGCAAGTCTTAACAGAGATTTCGGCAGTTGGAACCCAAGCACAGTACCGGGTAAAGCTTTGGATTCTTGCCCAGAAATAGCTAAGAAGAAAAAATTAAAAAATTTAAATTGAATCAGGTTGGGCAGACTGGATGGACCATTCGGGTCTTTATCTGCCGTCATCTACTATGTTACTATGACCTTGGTGAGCTTTTCTATCATTATTACAGCTTATGGGATGATGCAAACAATGTGGTATTTGTTTAATGTTCGTTTCTTCAACTGATTATAAATGTTTTATTGTACACCACCTAGGTTATAGGCGGATGATATTTTAAATAAATAGATAAAAATAAAGAAGACCCATGGTGATAAAGTCTGGATCTCATATGAAGATTTTATATTTGAGTCTAATATGACCCTAAGAATTCTCAATTGGTTTTCGATATTTGATGAGTGTAATACATTTTTGTGCTGTTGGACACTGAGGGGTGAAATTATCAGTGTGGGTTACTTTTAAGATGTGGTATTTCACTGTTAAGTTGTGTTATTTCATTATAACTAGGTCTCATTGCATAAAATGGGACTTGTGCTATAATAGTACACATTAGTGATAAAAGAGACCATTTTAACAGTGTGGTTATCAATGTAGGTTACCATAAAGATGTGCTATTTTACCACTAGCATGTGCTTTTGGAGGAGGAGGAGTGGCCTAGTGGTTAGAGCAGCTCACTGTTTAAAAATACCTGCTGAGTTTGCAACTGCCCAAATTACTCATTTGTTTAAACTTGGGATCTAGCTAAGTGCTTGAAACCTGAGTTGGCCACTGTTAGAAACAGGATACTCGGCTTGATGGACTTGTGGTCTGTCCCAGTATGGCAATTCTTATGTTCTTATGTGAGGACAATCAAGCCATTGTGACCTCACTGATGATTGGCTCTTAGGCATTGAGATTGTGATGTCATAATGCCTCATTCCACCAATGCCTAAGAGCCTCTGGAATGTTGCCACTCTTTGGGTTTCCGTCTGGTACTTGGGACCTGTGGAAACAGGATACTGGGCTTGATGGACCTTCGATCTGTCCCAGTATGGCGTAGCAGGGTGGCAGGCGCCCGGTGTGGTGCCCCCTTCACCCTCTTCTCTGGCCCCAACCATGCGCACACCTCTTCCCTTCCCCCATACCTGTTTAGCTCCCCTGGCACGAGCAGCATCTCCAACTTGCTTCCCTTGCCGGCTTGCCTTCTGATGTCACATCCTACCACACAGCTGAATGTCCATCTAAGTGCCCCTGAATACTGGTGGCTGGGCCACAGCAGAATTTTAAGCAGGCAGGAGCCTCTTCCTCCTGTTTAAATCACTTTGAATATTGGGGCTCTAAACTTATAACAGGCACTTACTTGGCTTCTGAACTGAGGTTGCCTGTTTTAAAACATACCCTTTCTGCTTAGATTTAAGGCTGCTATTCACCAGATCTGAACTAAATACACTTCTCCCTCCCTATTCGCGGTTTTGAATATTTGTGATTTTTTGCTCGGCCCCCCCCCCCCCCCCCACTACAGAATCGCTTGGAGGTAGCCCACATCAACCAGAACCGGCCCTAGGACTTGGATCAGGGCAAGGAGGCGAGCAGGAGCATATCCCTCAGACGTGGATGCAGCTCCAGTGGCAACTTCATGCATCAGCCTTACCTGGTGGTCTAGCGCTGACACGGGGCAGGAGTGATCTTCCTATACTCCTGCCCCGTGCAGAGCTGTGCTGTGAGTTCCCATGGTCTCACGAGACTACAATGGGGTGTGTGTGAAAATTTCACCCAGGCTGATCTAGCAGGTTTAATGGCTTTGAAAGCTGTCCTGTAGGCGGGATTCCTACAAGACCACAGTCACGTGACCACAAACTTCTCTCTTTTGCTAATCTCAAATTAGTGTCCTCTTGCTTGACTGCAGATAACATAGGCAGGCTGCACTTTCTCGCCTGCCTAGCCCCTGGCATTAAGAATAAAATCACAGAGAGAGTTCTTGGGAATAAAAGGCCACAACTTTATTAAAGATATGCATGAAATAACACCCTAGAAAGCACCCAAGCCATAAGCCTTCTCTAGGACTCGCTCACCGCCTTGCCCTCCAGCGAGGGAGCATGTGCTTTAGTCCCTTCCGTGACCTGCCATCCTCCTTTCCAGCGAGACCACTGCATCACTCCATTAGTCCACCTGTCATGCAAGCCAGCAAGGCAGCCATGTCTTGCCTGTAGGCGTATAGCATGCTCTCTCCGCGAGAGTCCAGTCTCAATATTTGGCCGGAATTTTCAGGGCTCGAGTTTATCTGCCGTTGTGACAACATCAGAACACTTTTTTAAAAATTTTTTGTTTAGTTTGAACAATTTATTTTTATTTTACATATTTTAGTCAGTTTGGTTTGTCCTTGTGAATGTGCACAAATAATATAACAAGAAGATGACTCAGGAATAAAATCAAAACAGGATGTAGAGAGTTATAAACAAATGTTGGGCAATCAAGGTTAGAACTTCTATAAATTTTTATTGATTTTCAAACTAAAACAATGCAATACAAATAAAAGAACAAAAATTACTACATACATTGCATTATTAACTATATAGGTAACATATATATCATTCAAAATTCTTCCATTTTTCCTACTTTTAACAGTAAAATAACATAGGACATAATATGAAATGATAAACTTAAATTACCCAAGTAAGATTATTTCCCTCCCCCCCCCACACTGGATGTGTATAAGTAAATAAACAAAAGAAAATATAAATAAACATTATTATAATTTCACAAAGTTAGTCAATGGGCTCCACACTTTATTAAATGCACCACTAATACCCCTACACTCTGCGTTCATTCTTTCATATCTGTATATAGTACACACATTCACCCAACCAAAAAGTGTAATTTATTCTTTCATGGTTTTTCCAGTTACTTGTACTCAATTGAATAGCTATTCCTGTCAAAATCATAAAATTTAGAACTTCTGCTTTCAAAAATCTTAACAGAATATGATCATGTCAGAACTACAGGCCCAAAAACCAAAATGAAACTGCAGTAAATGGACAGGGTGCAGGATTTATTGAATAACCAATATAAAATACGTCCAGAAAACTGGTCCTATTGTTCATGTGGACCGGACCTGACACAGTCTGTGTTTCAGAGAAACGCTTCTTCCTCAGGGGTCCCAAATGTTGATAAATAGAGTATCAGGAAACCAGATTGGATGAACTAAACAAAACGCTTTGTGTTTTATAGTGCAGGAGATTTTCACGCCTAGTGTTGATTTTGTTTAGTTCATCCCATCTGGTTTCCTGATACTCTATTTATCAACATTTGGGATCCCTGAGGAAGAAGTGTTTCTTCGAAACACGGGCTGTGTCAGATCCGGTCCATATGAACAATAGGACCAGTTTTCTGGACGTATTTTATATTGGTTACGTATTTGTTTTAATTTTTGTTATTTCAATATATTCCTGCAGTTTCATTGTGGTTTTCTGTTGTGTTCCTTTATTGCAGGCCCTGTTGGTTCTTTCTTGTTTAGTGTTGCTGCTTTTGTTTTTTCTAGAGATTATCACACATTTCCTTTAGGACTATAACATAGTAACATAGTAGATGACGGCAGATAAAGACCTGAGTGGTCCATCCAGTCTGCCCAACCTGATTCAATTAAAATTTTTTTTCTTCTTAGCTATTTCTGGGCAAGAATCCAAAGCTTTACCCGGTACTGTGCTTGGGTTCCAACTGCCGAAATCTCTGTTAAGACTTACTCCAGCCCATCTACACCCTCCCAGCCATTGAAGCCCTCCCCAGCCCATCCCCCACCAAACGGCCATACACAAACACAGACCGTGCAAGTCTGCCCAGTACTGGCCTTAGTTCAATATTTAATATTATTTTCTGATTCTAAATCTTCTGTGTTCATCCCACGCTTCTTTGAACTCAGTCACAGTTTTACTCTCCACCACCTCTCTCGGGAGCGCATTCCAGGCATCCACTACCCTCTCCGTAAAGTAGAATTTCCTAACATTGCCCCTGAATCTACCACCCCTCAACCTCAAATTATGTTCTCTGGTTTTACCATTTTCCTTTCTCTGGAAAAGATTTTGTTCTACGTTAATACCCTTCAAGTATTTGAACGTCTGAATCATATCTCCCCTGATTCAGGCTAGTCACTCTTCTCTTCTCCTTGTCAATGCCTGTACTCTGGCTTCAGCTCCCATGTGTTTTTGTGAGTTCCTTTGACATTGTAGATACCAATTTCTCTCAAAATTTCTTTTAGATATATCACGGGTTGTTTTGTGATGTCCACCAAGTCCTTAATATTGTAATACTGATGTTTTTCCAAATGTTTGAAAAAAGCATGTGTAAAACTTGCCATCTTCTTTTTTCTTCCTCTCATAATCAATATTATACTGATTAGCAACAGGCTTGTTGTTACAACTTTATCCAAGGACAGTATTTGTCTTGCTGGCTTGGAAGATTCTTCAATTTGCTGTCTCTTTAATTTCATGTAGTCTTCATTAGCAGAGGTATGCACTCAGCATGCTGTACCACTATTCCTTCCAAAGCAAGTTTATCTAAAACCATACCACTGTTCTTTGATTTTTCTTCAGGCTGGGCTTCTGATGAACTTTCTTTGAATACTGCTAATGTCTGTCCTCCCACACTTTGTAAATTAAATGGATGCACTCTCGGTGTACTGACAGAAGCAGGCTTTCCTCCGTCAATATGAATATTTGCAAGTTCTTCATTCAAAGTAAACGATACCTCTGTCTTTCCTTGACTTTTAACAATTTTCAATTTTCCTACTTCGCCCTTGCCTGTAGCTTTTGCCCACTGCTGCGACAGGTATTTTGGAACCTTTACTAGCCACACTCCGGGGTTTTGTTTTGTTTGGCTCCGGTGAAATCCAGCTCCCCTTTTTCAGCCATCCTGTAACTGTCCCAGCACAAAAAAATAGAAGAAGATAACACATGAGCTCTGGCTGTTTATTTAAAAAAAAAAAATTATGGCTGTTTTGTAGAATCAGAGAGCACAGGTTATTGGTACATTTCTCTCATGATCCTGGAACCACCTACCCAAAGGGCCAAGTGTCCACACACCACAGCATAGACTGAGTGTCCAGTCACCACCTATCAGGGAATAGACCAAGTGTCTGTTCACTGGAGCTCTTATGCTCTGAGAGGATTTTGGGCTTACTAAGGATTAGGCACTAGGCCCCACCCAATGAGCATACGGTCCCACCCTCCAACATCAGGGATGATGTCAGAGGGAGCAGGGGAGAGTCGTGAAGTGGGGCGGAGCAAAGGCCGGCGCCCTCTGGGCAGCCACCAGGTGCACAAATGTTCAGTATTTGAATCTTCCTGCAGATGGGGAGCTCCGCCCCTTCTTCCGTCCCACCCAATGAGCATACGGTCCGACCCTCCAGTGTCAGGGATGATGTCATAGGGAGCAGGGGAGAGTCGTGAAGTGGTGCAGAGCAAAGGCTGGGCTCCCTCTGGGCAGCTACCACGTGCACAAACGGTCAGCATTTGAATCTTCCTGCAGACAGGGAGCTCCGCCCCTTCTTCTGTCCCACCCAATGAGCATACGGTCTGACCCTCCAGTGTCAGGGATGATGTCATAGGGAGCAGGGGAGAGGCGTGAAGTGGTGCAGAGCAAAGGCTGGGCTCCCTCTGGGCAGCTACCACGTGCACAAACGGTCAGCATTTGAATCTTCCTGCAGACAGGGAGCTCCGCCCCTTCTTCTGTCCCACCCAATGAGCATACGGTCTGACCCTCTAACGTCAGGGATGATGTCAGCAGGGGAGAGTCGGGAAGTGGGACGGAGCAAAGGCCGGGCTCCCTCCGGGCAGCCATCATGTGACCAGCAGCGTGCTCGGAGAGCCATTGCTGCTGGTACAGAGATGCAAAGCGGAGCGCCGGTGCCCGAACGTGAAAGAGATGGGAGGATTGCCGGCCGGCTTTGAAGCCCTTCCCCAGAACTCTGCCTTGGGCCACGGCACGTCTAACACCAGCCCCACATTTCAGAGGGCTCGCTTTGATTCCCAATGAATAAGTCTTGAGACGGCTCTAGCTGACATGGTTTATATTAGATTTTTTTTTTTTTTTGTATTGATCATTTCCAGCATGTTTCCTATTAGCTCCTGACCACATGGAGATTATATAAAAAGTATGATGCCCACTCTCTGCTTCTCAGGTCCAGATGTCCTAAGCATTTTTCCAATGAAAAAAAAAAAAAAAATGGGGAAAAAAACCCCTTTCGTTGTCTTGGTTGATTTATTGTAATACAACTCACAGCTAAAGTTCATAAGAATGAGAACCGGGCACTCATATTTCACTTGAGCAATATTCATGTGGACTAGGATAGCTTATCTTTTCTGCTTTTATTAATCAGAAGTGACAATAATAATAAAAGAAGCGGGGGTGAAGAAAAGAGCAGATATTAAGTTAATGCTTTATGGCTGAATTATTTGGAGACGGACAGCAGGCGCGTTTCCCTTCTCCATGATCTGGCAACTAAGTGCAACTGAGCCACAGTCACTTCTTTCAAGGCTCTCAGCATGTTGGATCATTTGTCACTGTTTTCAGCATGATAAACGGCCATGCTACCGGTGCTTTAACACCAAAGAAGCCGTTCAAAGGACCACTCAAGCATCAGCTGCTTATGGTTAGCAAAAAAATAAACCCCAGGGCTGCTCACTTTAGCATATGCTCACCATATCGTATTTATGTGGGCACCGTCCTTATAGTTTAGTTTTTTGTCCCGTGGGGGGGCAATTTTAGAACTGAGCACCTTCATTAAACACCCCGAGGAGCCATGTAAGGGAGTAAATGTTCAATCAGCCCCAGACACATCCCTGAAGGAAGGCGCCTTTGAAAGTGCACCCCATATGTCTCTTATTCTGTAGTCCTGTACCTGCCCAAGAAAATAAGCTTGACGGTTAGTCTTGCTTGCACTGTGAGTCACAATCAATTACTTAGTTAGTGAAAGGATTAAAAAGTCATACTGTTAACGTTATTAAAAACACACGCTATAGATGTAATTCAGAAAGTTATTTTCCTCAGTGAAAAAAATGCAACATTCAGAGTATTTTCCATGTTGCTCTGGTCTGCATTGTTACACTTCATCTCTTTTTCTCTGAACTGCTGGGATCATTAAACACCCCCCCCCCCCCCCTCCTTTACAAAGCCACAATAGTGTTTTTATCGCTAGCCGTGGCGGTAACAGCTCGGACACTCATAGGAATTCTACACTTTGGGTTTTGACCAGGGACTAGTGACCTGGATTGGCCACCGTGAGAACAGGCTACTGAGCTTGATGGACCATTGGTCTGACCCAGTACGGCTATTTGTATGTTCTTATGTAAGCCAAGTACAGGTATAGGACAATCAAGCCATTGTAACATCACTGATGAGGTTGGCTCAGAGGCTCTGTGGAAGGAGACATTATGACATCACAATCTCAGCTCTGGAATGTTGCTCTCATTGGGGTTCCGGAATCTTGATATTCTTTGAGATGCAGGAATGTTGCTACTCTTTGGGTTTTGGCCAGGTACTAGGGACCTGGATTGTCCACCGTGAGAATGGGCTATTGGGCTTGATGGACCATTGGTCTGAGTCTGACCCTATAAGGCTATTCTTATGTTCTTCTGGTGCTAAAAACGCTAGTGCGGCTCTGTAAAGGAGGGGATAAGTGGTGAATGAATATGCAGAACCTATAGGCAGTGCCTCTTAAATTGTGTGCCCCAAAGAGATTCCAGAATTTTACTTTATTTTTTAAAAATTCCCTTCATGAGTATACACGAATAGATGACATGTGCGTTGTATATGCAAGAGTCTGTCAATGTCATGAGCATCTATGTGCATAAGGATAAAACCACTCAGACAAGCATCATTCTTTGATGTGATTGGTTCTTGAAAACTAATGGCAAGTAATTTTATTTTTTATGCAGTAGTTATCCTTTGTGAACTTGGATTTTCAGCTCTGAAAGAAATTAAATCGAAAAAAAAGGAGAACGACTGCAGATGGTGGATGATGAAATGCGTGTTTGCTTGTCAACTCTCAAGCCATAATTTGTACTCAAAAACAAGCACATCCATCACATTGATTAGCAATTCTAGTCTATCGACTTTAGTTTCACCATTGTTACAGTTACCCATACATAGCATATAGAACATTAAATTAAAAAAACTCTCAAATTTAATTTTTTATTGGTTTTGCAATTTTATAATTCCAAATTATAATATGCTGCAAAAAATGGCTAGAGGGAATAGAGCAAGCGAGCAGGAGCGTAACCTCTTCAGAACCAGCAATCTTATGTTCATTTAACTTTTTCATGAAGAATCTGACCCTTGATCAAGGCTATTGTTGAAACTTGGCCAAGTCGGGTCATTCTTCAATAAAAATATTGCATGGACATCATTGATTGTTCCTCATTCCTTGCTGTCTTGGATTCTCAGAACCTAAAGGTGCTCCCAGTCTCACACAGAAGATAGGCTAATTGATATTGGGGAAAGGAGTGGCCTAGTGGTTAGAGCTACAGCCTCATCGCCCTGAGGTTGTGGGTTCAAATCCCATGCTGCTCCTTGTGACCCTGGGCAAGTCACTCAATCCTCCATTGCCCCAAGTACATTAGATAGATTGTGAGTCCACCGGGACAGATAGGGAAAATGTTTAACTACCTGATTGTAAACCACTTAGATAACCTGATAGGGGGGTATATAAATACCTAAATAAATAAATAAAATATCGCAACCATTGCTAGACAGAGAATGAGTGAATGGTGCTATAATGGTGAAGTTCTTTATGTATACATGTGAAACTTCAAGTGTACACATGCGCAAGCCAGTGCAGGCACACAAATGGAAAGGACTGTGCATGCATTTGTGACAAATATTTATTATTGTAGATTTATAAACTGAATTTTCATGAAGAGATTCACCCAAAGTGGTTTACAATACATTAAAGAGTACTGTATTCAAATTTAAGCGGATGGTGTGGCAAAGTCAGTTTTATCATCTTCAGCTTCATCTTTTGTTTATGTTTATTGATCACTTGATATCCCGCTAATGCAATAGGCCATAGCGGCTTACGATTTATCCAGAAATGCAAAGAAAAGAATGCCAAAAACTCAAGGTAAAGATTTCAACCCAACAAGTAACCAATCACACATATCTAAAAATCACACAATATCGTGAACTGAAATGAGTTTCCTCTCTCATTTCAACTCTTGCTTATACTACAATATGAAGATTTATTAACCCAGACATGGGCAACTCTGGTCCTCGAGGGCCAGAATTCAATCGGGCTTTCAGGATTTCCTCAATGAATATGCATGAGATCTATTTGCATGCACTACTTTCAATGCATATTCATTGGGGAAATCTTGAAAACCCGATTGGAGTTGCCCATGTCTGTATTAACCCCTCATTCTATAACTTGGTGTTTACTATTAAATGCCAATAATTTTTGAATCGAGGCAAGACTGTGCGGTAGCCCGGAAGAACTCTTGCCTCGGTTCAAAAATTGTAATCATTTTATACCACCACGCTGTTCTCCATATGACTCTCCATTTGTGATACATTGGATATTTTGGACCCCTGAGGAAGGAGTGTTTCTCCGAAACACAGACCGTGCTGGGTCCGTACTCCATGTGTAAGAGAGTCACTTCTTTGGATTTCAATTTTATATAGTTTTTGAATAAACATTCCTGTACCTTGTACATTCCAATCTGCACTCTTTTTTTTGTTTTGTTCTTTGCAGACCTGTTGGATTCCTTTTTGTTTTGTGCTGCGGGTGCGTTCCATGGGCTGAGACTGCACGTGGCTGATTTTCAGCACTTAACTGGCCAAAGTCACTACCTAAATATGAGGGTAGATTAAAAAGTAAAGGCAAAATACATTTAATGGCTTTAATAGAAGTAACTGTGAGCAACTGAACATACACTTCTCCCTCCGTATTCGCGGTTTCGATTATTCACGGTTTTTAGCTTGCTGGCTCTTCCCCCCCCCTCCCAATTACATCAGCTTGCATAGAGAAATCGCTGATTCCAAGCTTTTACAGAGAAAATCGCTGATTCCCAGCACTTTCTTCACCGTGTTTGGCCAGGTCTCCCACCATGTTATTCGCGGTTTCACCATATTCCCGCTGATTTATAATAGAAAACAGCAAATAACATATGAAAAAGTTATTCGTGGTTTTTCTGCATTTGCGGTTCTATTAATCCCCTATCGTAGTCAATACATTACATTACATTACATTACGGATTTCTATTCCGCCTCAACCTTACAGTTCTTGGCGGATTACAAAAGAGACAACTGGACATTTCCAGGATAATTACAGAGAGAATTCTGGTCACTTCCAGGAGAAGTTACAAGAATAATGGAGCTGTATATTTCAAGAGCTACAAGATGCTGTACAAATAGGAAATAGTGCAGATCCAGTATATTTACCGTTAGGGAAGCAGTTGACATGCTTGAGGCTGAAGAGAAGGGAACTGGTGAAGGGGGGAGTTGCGTTGAGGGGGTCTGTTTGGGGTTAAGCCATCTGTATAAATTTTTTGAATAGGTGGGTTTTGATTTCTTTGCGAAAATATTTGTAGTCGTTTGTTGTTATCAGCAGGTTGGAGATAGTGTGGTCCAGTTTCGCTGCATGCGTCGCCAGCAGACTGTCAAATATCTTCTTGCGCTGGGTGCCTTTGAGTGGGGGGGTAGGTAAAAGGTTCTTCTTTGCCTAGTGGTGGCGTTTTGGTATATGGAGGGAGAAGTGTATCACTTTTCCACATAGTCCTCATGCAAGACGACGCATTTGTTGTATCGTTCAACTAGCTTCTGCATTCTTGCAGAGAAGTTCTTTGGCTGCTTTGTCTTTTGCTCTTTGGGTCGTAGTGATGCACTCATATCTCGTCGCCAGTGACAATTATCTCCAGAATACTCGGATCTTCTTCATACCACCTCATGAGCTGGGTCGCAACCTCCACTCGCTGATGCGTGTGCAGATCAGTAAGCTGTTTGGGAACCCATCATGCGCAGACTTTCCTGTATCCCAAGTCATCGTGTATTATGGCAAATGCAGATCCATAGCCCATATCCAAACTTGCAGCCAATTGAGACCCTGTTATCCGTTGGTCTTTTCTAATCAAGGCATCCATCCTGTCAATGTGCTCTTCTGTGTGCAGTGTTGATAGGAGACCAGTACAGCCATCGTTGGTCACAACTGCTCTTCCTACTTTAAACCTTTTTACCCGCTCACAAACCTTTCATTGATTCATGGTGCTTTGTCAATATCCGATGGTGAATTTCCACAGGTTTCATTCCCTCTGCTCCAAGAAATCGCACCACTGCACATTGTCCTTCGATGGTGAAGTCTTGCAATGGAGCGTCCATGTTTCCGATCTCATGACTGCCACACGACAAAAGTCCGAGCGCTGCACTGTGTGTGGACGAACCATCCAACAGGCAACGTACGAGTATATATATTGCATTTCGCTAGCTCTGTTCTGATTATCATGTCATTTAACAATTGCCTTTCATTTTTGATTCGTAGGTCTGCAAAAAATCAATCCCATCTTTATGCTGTGTCCCATAGCCAATTACATATGGAAATTGCAAAATTTATGCTTCCACATGTAAGTGTCAGCACTTCCGTTGTATATATTGGCAAACACACCTGCATGCCTCCACTTCCTTATATGTATTTCACAAAAGGCTGTGCATTTGGCAGAGCTTTTCGTAAAGCTGCACCAGAATTGAGCACGTCCTGCTCTGGATGTCTGAATTATGATATCAATGTTTTATGTAACATTGAGTTTCACAGGAGTACAGAAAATTTTCCTGAAAAAGTTGGAAGTCAGTGGTCTTTTTCTTTCTTCGTCCTTCCTTTCTCTCCTTTTGGAAGGGTATTTATAACACTTCACATCGCTTTCTACCCTCTGACTTACAGTGATACAGGCCTGCAGCTTCATCTGGATTTTGTTAATCTCTGCTTCCCATTGCTGTCCACAGCTCATTTATTCAGCATTCTTTACAAAAGAGCCCCTCGATCAAACAGGTACAGTCATCAGAAGGTGATGTCATAAAACAACATCTTTATATATTAAATGCAGAGCAGGAACTAAGGAAGTCAGAATCGCATACAGCACAGGGACTGATTTATCAAGTTTTCATTCATTGTGTGCCTATGTGAAAAAAAAAAACACCTTTGTTAAAAATAAACCAATAGTTTGCAAAGTAAAATTTGGTCTAAATGAAATATTTTGACTTAGGGTTCCTTTTACTAAGCTGTGATAGCGGTTTTAGCGTGCGTGTAGCGTGTGCAGAATTGCCGCACGTGCTAGACGCTAATGCCAGCATTGAGCTGGCGTTAGTTCTAGCCATGTAGCGCGGGTTTAGCGCATGCTAAAAACACTATCGCAGCTAAAAACACTAGCGCATGCTAAAAACACTAGCGCACGCTAAAAACACTATCGCAGCTTAGTAAAAGGAGCCCTAAGTTTATGGTTCTCGTACTATAGTGTTAATTTCTTTGCATTTTCAATAATGTACATGCCACAAGAACAGCAGATTAATAGCTATTCTTTAAGAGGTGATTTTATAAAGGATTTTCTCAGGAACAGCATTCAAATGGGATAATTTAGCTATGGGGCTCATAATCAAATCATCGAGATGTCCAGAAACCCATCTAAGTCAGTTTGTGAACGTCCTAATAGCTGGGACTTCCAAATGCTGATATTCAAAACCAACTTTCTGGGCATCCAGCAGGACTTCTAAGCCACTGTATACCTAGGTCTCAAAGGGGCATGTTATGGGTGGGCATCGGGTGGGCTTAGACCTGGACATCCGGCAGCAATAATCAAAGCTGTCCCAGAATATCCCAGATGGAACTTAGATGCCCGGAATTAGACCTGTTTTAGATGTGCCAAGTAACCAATTAAAAAAAATTGTTAGGTGCCTACATTGGTCTTTCCTCATACGACAGGAGTTCCATCCCCTTTACCATCTTGGTCACTCTTCTTTGAACCTTTTCTAACACCACTATATCTTCTTTGAGATATGGAGAGCAGAATTGAACGCAATACTCCAAATGAGGTCGCACCATGGAGCGATACAGGGGCATTATGACATTCTTGGTTTTGTTAACCATCCCTTTTTTTAATAATTCACAGCATCCTGTTTGTGTTTTTAGCTGCCGCCGCACATTGAGCGGAAGGTTTCATCGTATTGTCTACAATGACACCCAAAGAAATGCAGAGTAATACATTTGGGGATTAGAAATTGGAAGGAGCTGTATGTTCTTGGAGTTGAGAGGCTGATATGCACGGATGGGGAGAAGGACCTTGTCTGAAGATCCAAAGGCAAAGAAACATCAAATTAGTAAAACCCCATGCAAAATAGCCAAGTGATTGATTCACTAACAATTGCTTGGCTATTTTGAATCGGGTTTTACTATTCTAAAACCCCACTGCTGCAGACCTGGGTTTTTTTGTTCAATTTTTTAAAAAGTAGAAATGATATTTTGTGTATATTACGCAGGCAAAATAGCCTGATTAAAAAAATATATATGAAAAAAGCCACCCTCCCGACAAAGTGCCCCTTTCCCCCCAAAAAAAACAAACGGCAGGAAGGCTGCTTACTCTCTCTTGCCACCAGATGCTATATATAGAGGAAGGCTACTAAAATGGTGCGTGGTCTTCGACATAAGGCAAATGAGGACATTATGTTTCTTTGTTACAATCAGAAATCAGTGTATATTCGCATTTAAAAAGGTGTGGAGTCCATTGACTGCATTTATTGAGTCACAATAATTGTCATGTATCTTTCCTTTATTAGATTTCCTTACACATCCAGGGTGGGTGGGGGGGAAGGATTTTGGTTTGTTATACTTAATTATCTATATTATTGAAATTGAATATGTACTTCTTTTTGTATTGGTTATAGGGAGGGGGGGAGAAAATGATTTATTTCTGAATTATTTGTGTATTTAAAGTACGTTCTGTGTAGAGTTTATGTCTAAATTAATTGTATTGCACTGTTAACGTTTGAAAATCAATAAAGATTTTTTTTTTTTAAAAAAAAGAAAGAAATCAATGTATATTGTGGAATTTTGAGACCTCACAGTTCTTTCCTGTTATTGCTACATGACAGGTAGGTCTGACTGAGAATGAACCACCTTTGGAAGCTGGATGGATTCAGGAAATTATGTGTTGGCTGTGAGCAACTGCAGATTTATGTGTGTGTTTTTATTTCTTCCCAAACACAATAAGCCACTGTTTCTTATACAGACTGTTGGGTCTATGGAAATCCTGGAGGCATAAAATGAGTTGCAGCATAGCCAAACAAGAGCTTACCATGGATAAGTTCCCAGATTAATTAGTGGTAACCTCTAGGTACAGCTTTAATTTCTGGTAGTGTTATACTGTGGGATATTATTTTTTTTTTAGATCCAGTCTCTCTTTTCCCATGATTCATTTTCCATTAATTCTTTATTCTTGGTTAATTCTCTCCCTGTCATCATTTTTCTACACCACTAACCAAACATTTCTGTGTTGTTCCCTCACCTCCCCAGCATAAGAGACAAGAACACATAACAGCTGCCATGCGTATGGACGCTGGTCCGGATGTGTCATTTGCAGTAATCTACTCACATTTGTTATTATGTGGAATTTGGTTATATGCTCCTATCCAAGTTTGGCTATCTTCTTCCGTTTCATCCTTTCCTGTGGCATGTTCCACATTGGAGAGAAACACAGGAAAATCAGTCATCAAAATAAGAACATTATTTGTCCCATAATCAAGCTGTTATCCGTCCTAAATTCCAGACAACTAGAACTTTGTAGAACAAAATCTTTTCCAGAGAAAGGAAAATGGTAAAACCAGAGGACATAATTTGAGGTTGAGGGGTATATTGAACTAGGCCAGTTACTGGGCAGACTTGCACGGTCTGTGTCTGTGCATGGCCGTCTGGAGGAGGATGGGCAGGGGAGGGCTTCAATAGCTGGGAGGGTGTAGATGGGCTGGAGTAAGTCTTAACAGAGATTTCGGCAGTTGGAACCCAAGCACAGTACCGGGTAAAGCTTTGGATTCTTACCCAGAAATAGCTAAGAAGAAAAAAATTTTTTAAAAAAATTTAAATTGAATCAGGTTGGGCAGACTGGATGGACCATTTGGGTCTTTATCTGCCGTCATCTACTATGTTACTATGTTTATGTTTGTCTAGGCCCGGCTTATTTATGTGCTTTTTCTTTCTGACATGGACAATAAGGATTGTTATCATGCCTTAAACATTTTAGTGCATGCATAATTGATTTAAGGGCTCCTTTTATTAAGCCGCACTAGCGAGGTTAACGCGTGCGACTTTTCATCACGCGCTAACCCCCGCGCTGGTCTAAAAACTACCGCCTGCTCAAGAGGAAGCAGTAGCGGCTAGCGCGGCCGGCGGTTTTGCGTGCGGTATTACGCGTGTTAAACCGCTAGCGTGCCTTTATAAAAGGAGCCCTAAGACATGTTAACATTGAATTAATGTAATGTAATGTAATGTAATTTATTTCTTATATACCGCTACATCCGTTAGGTTCTAAGCGGTTTGTAGAAAATATACATTAAGATTATAAATGAGAAGTAAGAAGGTATTTAAAAAATTCCCTTACTGTCCCGAAGGCTCACAATCTATCTAAAGTACCTGGAAATTAATAAAGAAGAGAAAATAAAGATGGTTGAAAAAAGAAAAATTCTATGTGAACTTATAGGATGGAAATTAAACTGACAGTGAAGAACTGTATGAAAAATACATATGGAATTCAATTAGAGAGGGTAGGTTACAATCTATTTATGGTATTTGTTTAATTGGAAGGTGTTAAGGTGGGTAATTTGGGGGTAATTAAGGCCTATATAATTGATTTGAGTGTGTTACAAAGTTCTGAGGTATATTAAAATAAAGTGATTAAAATGAATGAGGGTAACAAGCTGGAAAATATGCCCCAAGATTGGACCAAAAAGACAAATGAACCTAAAATAAATATAGCAAATATTCAGCTGTCAGCAGGCAGTGGGCTATTTTGTTGTTTTTTTTAATTATCGCTGGCTAAATTAGCCTTGGATATTCAGTGCCAGATCATCTCTTGCACTGGCGGAGACTGAGAGGAGACATGATAGAGACATACAAGATCATAAAAGGCATATAGAAGGTGGAGAGGGACAGATTCTTCAGCCTATTGGGAACCACAAGAACAAGGGGGCACTCGGAGAAATTGAAAGGGGACAGGTTCAGAACCAATGCTAGGAAATTATTTTTCACTCAGAGGGTGGTGGACACCCTAGAATGCGCTTCCGGAGGATGTGATAGGACAGAGTACATTACGTGGTTTCAAAGAGGGATTGGATAAATTCCTGAAGGACTCGGGGATTGAGGGATACAGAGAGGGGTAGAGCTAGGACTATGAAGGTTAATAGATAGAAGAGAAAAGGGGAATGAAGGGTTTCAGACAAAGAATCACTTTACAGGCCATGGACCTGATGGGCCGCCGCGGGAGCGGACTGCTGGGCGAGATGGACCTCTGGTCTGACCCAGCGGAGGCAACTTCTTATGTTCTTATACATATTTATCAAACAGATAAGTTTTTAATGATCTTCTAAGATCTAGTAAGAAGAAGAATTTAAGATCAAACCTCTAAAACTTTTGTTTCCAAAGTCCTGCCTGAAAGGATAGGGTTCTATTAAGAAATCTTTTTTATAAACAATCTTTTATTGTGAAGAATGTCTGTTTTCTACAAGTTCAAAATGATCTAAAAGGTAACTTGGTATAAGACCATGTAATGTTATATAACAAATACAACAGAAACAAGAAACTTTGTGGATAGGAGGCTTGCGCCAGAAGACGTATGTGGAGAGATTGGAAGCCCTGAATATGTAGATCCTAGAGCAGGGATAGGGAACTCCGGTCCTCGAAAGCCGTATTCCAGTCGTGTTTTCAGGATTTCCCCAATGAATATGCATTGAAAGCAGTGCATGCAAATAAATCTCATGCATGTTCATTGGGGAAATCCTGAAAACCCAACTGGAATACGGCTCTCGACCAGAGTTCCCTACCCCTGCCCTAGAGGAAAGGAGAGACAGGGGAGATATGATTCAGATGTTCAAATACTTGAAGGGTATTAACATAGAACAAAATCTTTTCCAGAGGACATAATTTGAGGTTGAGGGGTGGTAGATTCAAAGCAATGTTAGAAAATTCTACTTTATGGATAAGGTGGTGGATGCCTGGAATGCGCTCCCAAGAGAGGTGGTGGAGAGTAAAACTGTGACTGAGTTCAAAGAAGCGTGGGATGAACACAGAGGATTTAGAATCAGAAAATAATATTAAAAATTGAACTAAGGCCAGTACTAGGCAGACTTGCACGGACTGTATATGGCCGTTTGGGGGAGGATGGGCTGGAGAGGGCTTCAGTGGTTGGGAGGGTATAGATGGGCTGGAGTAGGTTTTAATGGAGATTTCGGCAGTTGGAACCCAAGCACAGTACCGGGTAGAGCTTTGAATTCTTGACCAGAAATAGCTAAGAAGAAAAAATTTAAAAGATTTGGGTTGGGTCGGGTTGAGCAGACTGGATGGACCATTTGGGTCTTTGTCTGCCGTCATCTACTATGTTACTATGTGGAGAACTAATGTTCAAGATGTAGGCTTTATTAAAACATCTTCATAATCCACCTGAAAGTATCTAGGACCCAATACACTGGAAACGTTGGACCCAACATGGTCCGTGTTTCGACAATACAATCTTCCTCAGGGGTCCCTATGGATCCTATGAGAAGGCCTTGTGGATTAAAATACAAATAATACACTGCACTTCTGATGACTTTGCTGCAATCTTTATCAATTTGCTGCGAGTCGGAGGTCTGTAGAATACACCCACATAGATAATTTTCATCTTCTCTTTTCAGAGCGATCCATGTCGCTTCTTCCTCTCTCCAGGTCCCCTGCATTTCAGACGCTTGGATATCGATCTTTACATAGAGGGCTACTACTCCATCTTTATGACCATCTCTGTCCTTCCTAAAAAGATGTTTGCATCCCATCCATGGGAGTCACTGAACCATGTCTCTGTGATAGCAACAATATCCACGTCTGCCTCTAACATCAGGGCTTGCAGATCATGAACTTTGTTGCATAGACTGCGAGCGTTTGTGGTCGCTGCTTTCCAGCTATCTTTCAAACCAAATATATCCTCCTGTGTTCTCTCTCTCTCTCTTCTTCCCTTGCATTTACTTTGATTCTTATCTGCCACAAAATGATTTATTCTGTCTTTTTGGTGTGGGTGCCCTGGGAGGCAATTTCATTTGGTTTTCTAGTTTCTCCCCTCTGGGAGAGGTGGTGATTAGGAAAAGTAGAGCACCACTTAAAAAAATATCATCTAGCCTCTCTTGTGCAATACCTAACCTTAACCCTAGCTATCATTATTACGACATAGTGTGTTGCCCTGTTCCAGCCTTTTGCTTCTATATCTAGATCTTAAACTGTAAATGCTCAGATAATAATATGTTTAAAATTGCTTAAAAGCAGGGGAAGGACTACACTGAAACAAGAACATTATCTCAAACAACCTTGTATTTTCCTGTAATGCTAAATTTTATTTTATTTTTTTTTTCAGTTCAAAGATTTTATTGATTTTAATATACAGCAAGAACAGGAAATGTTAAGGCAAGATACAAATAAGCTGCCCAAAATAAGGAATCTCAAAATGTTGACGAACAATACGGTGTCAGGTCAAAAGCGCGCCGGGACAAAGGCGCGCGCAGACAATTGAGCGCAGCGCGGAGGTGTGCGCCGAAGAAAATTACTGCTTTTACGGCTCCGATGGGGGGGGGAGGGCGTGGGGGGGAATCCCCCCACTTTACTTAATAGAGATCGCGCCGTGTTGTGGGGGGTTGTAACCCCCCCATTTTACTGAAAACTTCACTTTTTCCCTGTTTTTAGGGAAAAAGTTAAGTTTACAGTAAAATGTGGAGGGTTACAAACCCCCACAACGCCGGCGCGATATCTATTAAATAAACTGGGGGGGTTCCCCAACAAAACCCCCCTGTCGGAGCCCCTAAAAACTGTAATTTTCTTCGGCGTGCGCCTCCATCTTGCGCTCAGTTGTCGGCGTGCGCCTTTGTCTTTCGTCGACTTGTCTATGAACCAAAAATACGATACAGCAGATTGAATCATAACAGGAGAGTGTCAGCACAATATTCAAAGCAACAAGAGATACCGGAGCCACACCCCATAGGAATGTGAATGATGAGCCATAATATGATATATATGTTCTAATATTGGTAACTATAGACTCCATTAAAGGATTTGTTCATGGAGGTCAAGTTATCCGTGTATGCGGATGATGTCATTCTTTATGTGACTCCAGAATAATTTCCATCAGTTTTGAAAGTAATAGGCAGCTATGAATCAGTTTCTGGATACAGGCTAAATTTTATTTTTATTTAACCCCCCCTTTTACAAAACCGTACTGTTTTTTTAGCGCCAGCTGCAGCAGTAACAGCTCTGACGCTCGTAGAAATCCGATTAATTTGATTGCAAAATTAGACCTAATAGACCACAAAATATGTTTATTTGAAGTTTGAACAAAGAACCTGAACAAAAAAAAAAAATGCAGGTTGGAAGTTTTTATTTTGAAGCTAGAATCAGAGTTGGTACATTTTTACCAACTCTGACCCCACCTAAAATTGCTTCTCACTCTGAATCTACTCAACTCAAAATTGCTTCTGACTCCAACTCCACTATTTCAACTGAAACTCAACATCCCTGTGGCCCATGTTGGATTTTCAGGCTCTCCCTAATGAATAATCAGGAATATATTTGCATAGATTTATTCCACGATTTACTTAGCTAGATTTCCCTAGCACATCAGGATTATAAAACAAGGTGGACTGTTCTCCTTATTTTGGTTTTGTGAAAACCAGATCTGGTCCAAGGTCGCAAGGACTAAGGATGTGACCTTGAACACAAGGACTAAGGAAGACCTATTTAAAATGTAACCGTTCCACCTAAAACCAAGCTTGGTCTGGAAATGTATTTTTATTTAATTTTGGACACAGCAAGTAAACATCATTATGCAAGAAATAAGTTTTGACTTAGAGGCAGGATTTTAATAACTATAATAGCTTAGCAAAAAATAGTGTGAATGTAGCTTAGAGCAAAATCTGCATGTCATAGTGGATAAGTGCTGAGACAGGATACAACTTAGTTGCACACTGTTTGCCAATAAAATACACTTTAGAAAAAACATTACTGTGATTAAAATATTTTTACAGCTAAAAAAAAGCAGGATCTGTTTAAGCAGACTGGGTACAGGACATAACAAATGTGTGAAGGCAGGTCTTCAGTATAACAGGGTGTCTGGTAGGAACATAATGCATTGCCATATTGCAGGATTTCCCCAATGAATCTGCATGAGATCTATTTGCATGCACTGCTTTCAATGCAGATTCATTGGGGAAATCCTGAAAACCCGATTGGAATACGGCTCTCGAGGACTGGAGTTCCCTACCTCTGCCATAATGTGACAGACTGGAGGTCCATCAAGCCCACTATCCTATTTCCAACAGTGACCAATCGAGGTCACAAGTACCTGTCAAGATCCCAACAGAGTAAAAGTGGAAGTAAGGAAGACGTAGGGAATTACAGGCCAGTAAGTCTGACTTCTGAGGTAAGCAAATTAATGGAAACACTTTTAAAAGAGAGAATGGTGAAGTTTCTGGAATCTAGTGGACCGGAGGCAACATGGATTCGCTAGAGGTAGGTCTTGTCAGACAAATCTGATCAATTTCTTTGACTGGGTGACCAGATAATTGGATAGAGGGAGTGCGCTAGAGTTTTGCAAAGCCTTTGACAGTGTTCCATCTAATAAATAAACTGAGTGTCCTCGGGATGGGCCCTAAAGTGTCAGGCTGGGTCAAGAACTGGTTGAGTGGAAGGCGACAGAGGGTAGTGATCAATGGAGATCGATCTGAGGAAAGGGATGTTGCCAATGATGCGCCTCAAGGTTCTGTTTTTGGGCCTGTTCTTTTTAACATTTTTATAAGCGATTTGCCTCTTTGCGGATGATACCAAAATCTGCAATAGAGTAGACACCCCGGATGAAGAAAGACCTAGCAAAGCTTGAAGAATGGTCTGAAATTTGGTAGCTAAAATTTAATGCTAAGAAATGCAAGGCCATGCATTTGGGCTGCAAAAACCCGAAGGAACGATACAGTTTAGGGGGTGAAGAACTTATGTGCACAACAGAAGAGAGGGACATGTATGTGATGATCTTAAGGTGGCCAAACAGGTTGAAAAAGTGATGGCGAAAACTAGAAGGGTGCATAGGAAGAGAACATAAGCATTGCCGCTGCTGGGTCAGACCAGTGGTTCATCGTGCCCAGCAGTCCACTCCCGTGGCGGCCCCTAGGTCAAAGACCAGTTCCCAAGATGAGACTAGCCCTACCTGCGTACGTTCCGGTTCAGCAGGAACTTGCCTAACTTTGTCTTGAATCCCTGGAGGGTGTTTTCCCCTACAACAGACTCCAGAAGAGCATTCTAGCTCTCCACCACTCTCTGAGTGAAGAAGAACTTCCTTACATTTGTATGGAATCTATCCCCTTTTAACTTTAGAGAGTGCCCTCTTGTTCTCCCTACCTTGGAGGGTGAACAACCTGTCTTTATCTACTAAGTCTATTCCCTTCAGTATCTTGAATGTTTCGATCATGTCTCCTCTCAGTTTCCTCTTTTCAAGGGAGAAGAGGCCCAGTTTCTATAATCTCTAGCTGTAGAATAAAATTATTATTATTATTATTACAGCAACTCCTTCAGCCCCTTAACCGTTTTAGTCGCTCTTCTCTGGACCCTTTTAAGTAATATCGTGTCCTTCTTCATGTAAGGCGACCAGTGCTAGACGCAGTATTCCAGGTGAGGGTGTACCATGGCCCGGTACAGTGGCATGATAATCTTCTCCGATCTGTTTGTGATCTCCTTCTTAATCATTCCTAGCATTCTGTTTGCCCTTTTTGCCGCCGCCGCTGCGCAGACGGATTCATCAACTTGTCGACCAGTACTCCCAAGTCTCTTTCCTAGGGGGTCTCTCCAAGTACCGCCCCAGACATCCTGTATTCGTGTATAAGATTTTTGTTACCAACATGCATCACCTTACACTTATCCATGTTGAACCTCATTTGCCATGTCGCGGCTCATTTCTCGAGCGTGTTTATGTCACGTTGCAGATCTTCGCAATCCTCTCACGTCTTCACTACTGTGAATAACTTTGTATCGTCTGTAAATTTAATCACCTCACTCATTGTACCAATTTCCAGATCGTTTATAAATATGTTGAAGAGCACGGGTCCAAGCACCGAACCCTGCGGCACTCCACTCGTGACCCTTTGTCCATTTACCCCCACTCTCTGCTTCCTATCCACCAGCCAGTTATTAATCCATGTGAGTATTTCACCCTCGATTACATGGCTCGCAATTTTTCAAAATAGTCGTTCATGCGGAACCTTTTCGAACGTCTTCTGAATATCCAGATATTAAATGTCGATCCGGTCACCCTTGTCTATCTGTCTGTTTACTCCCTCGAAGAAGTGCAGCAAGTTCGTCAAGCAAGATCTTCCTTTGCTGAAGCCTTGCTGGCTGGTCCTCATCAGATCATGTCCGTCAAGGTGCTCAATGATGCGGCCCTTTATCAGCACCTCTACTATCTTTCCCGGTACCAAGGTCAGATTCACCGGTCTGTAGTTTCGGAGCTGTTACCGCTATAGTCGGTGCTAAAAAACCGTGCTACGGTTTTGTAAAAAGGGGGGTAAGTGTGTAGCCCTTGATGGAGACTACATTGTTTTTTTTGCAGAGGGAGGGGAGCGGGGCTGCGCTCAAGCAGTGGGGAAGAGTGCAGGCGCACAGCGCAGTAGGAAAGAGTGGAGGGGGGGAGGTGCATGGCACGGCGACACTGGACACCACTGCCCCGGGTACCAACCTCCCTTGCTATGCCACTGCAACGGGGTAAACCCAGGACTGGTGAACCCTGTCCTGTAAATCTGGATCCAGAAGGCAACCTAACAATGAACATGCAGGAGATCTATTTGCATACAAGAGAAGCAGTTCATGGAAACCAATCTCAAGCATATTCATTGGGGAAATCTTGGAAACCCAGCCGGACTGTGTTCCTCAAGGGCCTTGGCTGCCCATCTCTGTGCTAGAATTTCTAGTTAATTTTAGAACTTTCATTCTGTCAGACAGACCCAGCTGCTAGTTTGATTCTATCATCACAGTAGCATACTTGCCAGAATGATCTGGTTAGTGGTTGTGCTTTTCCACTAGGACTTCTAGTTAGTATAGAACGTTCAGCCTGCCAGACAAATCCACCTACATTGGTTCTCTCATTGCAGCCAGCCAAACCTAACTATGTAGGTTTATGTGTTTCTGGTAGAAGTCCTTTAAGATTATTTCATATTAACCACATTCTGTTGACCCCAATACTCATTCTTAAAATAGTTAAACATGTTCCACTAGATTGTGCTTTTTGCTCACTCTTTTTATCCCATCTTCTCTGTTACTGTTTTAGCCACCATTACACCCCAGGAGAGTGTTCCTCACTCCACCACCTTTTCAGTGATAAAATATTTGATCTGCTCTTAATTCTACCCCTCACAGCCATATTATAATCCCTTGATCTAAAACATTCCTTCTCTTAAAACAGGTATAGCCCTAGGTTTCCCGATGAGCATCAGGATTTTTAAGGGTTGTTTCTAGGTCAGGTTTGAGGTTAGGGCCAGGCCTAGCAAAAACTAGGAGGCTAGCTGGCACTTTAATCCATTTTACTGAGTTCATGTCTATCTGTTTATGAATGTATGTTCTGAACCAGTGGTCTCAAACTCGTGGCCCGCCAGGTAATATTTTGAGGCCCTCAGTATGTTTATCATAATCACAAAAGTAAATTAAAACAGTTTCTTGATCATATGTCTCTTTAGCTATAAATTACAATATTATTATTATGACTTAGGTAAAAGGAGAGATTTATAAACTATACAGAGTTTTACCTCATGCAAAATTGTCATTTCTTTAATAAGACATGTAACTATTTTTTCTGAGGCCCTCCGAGTGCCTACAAATTCAAAATGTGGCCCTGCAAAAGGTTTGAGTTTGAGACCACAGTTCTGAACCATAAAGGCGTTACTTAAAATCAGATTAATCACAGCAACTGTTTACATTATAGGTACCTTTCAGGTTTTAGTGCCACAAAAGAAGCTATTTTTAAACTTTCTTGACTATATCCCTTGCTAGTTTGCACTCTTTAGTTAAGTCCCCCCTTTTAGATATTCTTTTCCCAAGAAGAATATATGTTAGAAAAATTTTTACCTTGGCAGATGCTCTTCACCTTCTCTCGCTTTGATCCTTAGTTTCAACTCAGGCTGGATGGAATAGCGCTTCTCTTCATTTCATTGGTTACTCTCCTTCTCAGGATAGGGTGAAAGCCTGGGTTCTCATGCCAGAGCTAATTTGAATCAGTAAAGCAACATTTTTGACCCCCCCAAATCCGTTACCTGCGCTCCTATGCCTGAGTTGCTGAACGTCTTTGGCTTAAATCCCGCACGCTCATTTCAGTTCATGCTGACGTCCTTCCAATCTACCCTCTCGCTTGCCAAACAGGACTACGACAACCATTTAACTAACTCTCTTAGTAACAACCCTCACCTTCTCTTTACCACGCTCAACTCTCTACTCAAAATGCCTTCGCCTCCTATCCCCTCTTCACTCTCCCCCAGATAATGGCAGAGTTCTTCCGTGACAAAATCAAGTTTCAAGTTTCAAGTTTTATTCAATATTTGATTAATCGCTTATCGTAACTACTAAGCGATTTACATTTACAAAAAATACATAATAAAAAAATAAATAAAATCTAAACATCAATTTAAAAACAAACTAGACAAATTAGGACAGGAAACATTGGGAAAGAGGGGGAAGAAATACAATTTGTAATAGGAAAGGAGGGATAAATAAGGATCAATACACAGAATGGATGGGAAAACAAAATTATATATATATATATATATATATATATAGCTGACTGATGTGAAAGGGAGTTGTAAAGAGTAATTGGCAATCCACAAGATCCACCTTGAATTCTCAACAATGTCACCTCCCCTGCCACCTCATCCGACTGTCCACTCTGACAACTTCCCTTCAACAACCCTTATGACCCTTTCTTCCTTTTCTGACATTACAGAAGAAGAAACTGCTCACCTTCTCTCCTCCTCCAGATCCACCACCTGTTCTTCTGATCCGATTCCTACCTTCCTACTCGGATCCATCGCTCCCGCTGTAATCCCTCCCATCTGCTACATCCTCAACCTTTCGCTCTCCACTGCTACAGCTCCTGATGTCTTCAAACATGCTGTAGTTACACCCCTCCTCAAAAAGCCCTCGCAAGACCCTATATCCCCCTCCAACTACCACCCTATCTCCCTCCTCCCCTTCCTATCCAAACTACTTGAACGTGCCGTTGCCTGGACTTCCTTTCTTCTCATAATATTCCTGACCTGCTTCAATCGGGCTTTCACCCTCTCCACTCTACAGAAACTGCCCTTGCTAAAGTCTCTAACGACCTGTTCCTGGCCAAATCCAATGGACTCTACTCTATCCTCATTCTTCTTGATCTGTCTGCTGCCTTCGACACTGTGGATCACCAACTCCTTCTTGACACGTCCTCCCTGGGATTTCAGGGTTCTGCTCTCTCCTGGTTCTCTTCCTATCTCTCTTGTCGTACCTTCAGCGTATGTTACGGTGGATCCTCCTCCGCCGCCATCCTGCTCTCTATTGGCGTACCCCAAGGCTCTGTCCTGGGCCCTCTCCTCTTTTCCATACATACCCACTCTCTTGGTACATTGATCTCCTCTCATGGTTTTCAATATCACCTCTATGCTGATGATTCCCAGATCTATCTCTTCATGCCAGATATCTCTACAGGAGTTCAGGCCCGAATTTCAGCCTGTCTGTCCGACATTGCCACTTGGATGTCTCACCGCCATCTCAAACTGAATATGGCTAAAACTAAACTCCTTATCTTTCTCCCTAAACCCACATCCCCCCTCTCAACTTTATCTATTTCTGTGAATAATACTATCTTCCTCCCTGTCTCGTTGGCTCGCAACCTTGGGGTGATCTTTGACTCCTCTCTCTCCTTTTCTGCTCAGATCCAACAAGCCACCAAAACCTGTCACTTCCTCCTCTATAATATTACCAAAATCTGTCCTCTTCTTTCTGAACACTATCAAAATCCTTGTCCACGCTTTCATCACCTCGCGCTTAGACTGCTGCAACGTACTTCTCTTGGGCCTCCCGCCACCCATCTCTCGCCTCTTCAATCCGTTCAAAATTCTGCTGCACGACTCATATTCCGTGAGAGCCGCTATTCTCACATTACCCCTCTGCTCAAATCACATCATTGGCTTCCCATCCATTTCCGAATACAGTTTAATCTCCTCTTGCTGACTTACAAGTGCACTCGCTCTGAAGCCCCCCTGATATCTCTCCTCACTTATCTTCCCCTATGATCCCCCCTCATGATCTCCACTCATAGGGCAACTCCTTTTATCTGTACCCTTTTCTTTCACTGCAACTGCAGACTCCATCCCTTCTTTCTTGCGGCACTGTATGCCTGGAACAGGCTGCATGAATCAATACGTCGTGCTCCATCCCTGGCAGTGTTCAAATCCAAGCTAAAGGTCCACTTTTTTGAAACCGCCTTCAACTCTTAACTCCCACTCACTGGTGTCAGATACCTAGACCCACTGTATCAATTCCTTTACCATAATCTCCTCAACCCTGAACTGTCCTGCCTAAATTAGATAGTAAGCTCCTCTGAGCAGGGACTGTCTATTGCATGTTAAAATGTACAGCGCTGTGTACGCCTTTCAGTGCTATAGAAATAATAAATAGTAGTAGTTCTCAGTCCTTTTTCTCCTGGGCACAAGGGTTGTGCTAGCCAAAGTCCCTTCTCTCACAAGTAGTGTGGTGCTATAGTGAGGATAGAATCAAGCATTTTAACTTCCTAAGTAACATCTGGAGCTTGAGCCAAGGATTTAGTCCCCTAGCACACTGTTCTTCAACCGCCGGTCCACTGACCGGTGCCGGTCTGCAGAAAAATCTTGTCGGTCCATGAAGGATTTGGGTCCCCGCTGCAACAAAAGGTGCCAGCGTAAGCTGACATGTAACTTCCTGTTGCTGTCGCTATGCCGGGACTCCTGCCTTTGTCTCCACACCCCCAGACCAGCAGCGGCAACTCTGTGTGCTTTTAACTTCGGCACGCAGCTGCCCTTAAGCAGTAGTTTAGCCGCGGTTTCATGAGGCTGCCTCGGGGCTTTTGATAGGCCGGCCCACATCGCATCATCGAAGCGGGCCGGCCTACCAAAGGCCCCGAGGCTGCCTCATGAAACCGCGGCTAAACTACTGCTTAAAGCCAGCTGTGTGCCGAAGTTAAAAGCATACAGAGCTGCCACTAGCCTAAAGAGAGGAAACATTTGCTGGAGAGGGAAGGAAGAAGGGGTACTCCTGGACAAGGGAGGGGAAGGGGGTACTGCTGGACAGGGGAGAAGTGAAAGGGAAGGGACTGTTGGATAAGGGGAGGAGGAAAATTGGAAGGAAACAGTTGGCAGGGAGATTAGAGGAGGGGAAGGAGTCAGGATGGAATGGAGAGATCAGATGAGGGAAAGAGAGAGACAGAGGAATGAGAAAGTAGAGAGAGATTGATGCTGGGAAGGGGTCAGATGAGAAATAAGGAGAGAGGGACAAAGATGCTAGATCTGGTGTAGGAGAGATAAAAATGAAGAGAGCAGAATGAATCATGTAAAAAGGAGAGAGGGGGCATAGGCTGGATGGAAAGGGGAGAGAGGTATAGAAAGAAGGCAAATAGAATATGGAAGGGGGAGAGGGCAGACAGTGGATGGAAGGGGCAGATGTTGGATTGAAGAGACAGAGGGCAGACGCTGGATGGAAGAGAGTGAAAGAGACGACAAAAGGTAGAAAAAAAATAATTTTATTTCTATCTTGTGATTAGAATATATTAGATTTGAAATATGTATCCTGCTAGAGCTGATGTTAGATATAACTTGGGAGTGCAAAGCCCAGGCAGTGCTTCTTTAGCTTTCAGCTGGCCTAGGGCTCTCTCTGGCCAGGGGGCAGTTGCCCTAGTTGCACTCCCCTAACACTATTCCTGTCATGTGTGACTGCGGCATTCTGTTAGCATGATATTTGTGTAGCATTCTGTAAAAATTAGGCTTATTCAGTTTTCTTGATAGTAGAGGGGATATATGTGAATGGGAGGGGAGACGGGGGTTTTGTTGATCCTTGCCCTGTATTATTTGTATTTATAAAATAACAATTGTACAATTGTTTCTTTTTATACTTTAATAAAATATGTTCAATATAAAATCATAACTATTTAAGGCTTGTGCAGATGGGATCAGATGGTTTGTGGGACCTGTCCATAGGTGTAAAAAGGTTGAAGAACACTGCCCTAGCAGGTTCTGGTGCAATGGACAGAGACTGGAAGTCAAAGACAAAACCTCTTCTCTGAACTGAGAATTGGGCTTTTTAGAGGCCTCCCTAGGCATCCAAGGCTTGGCCTTGCATCTGTGTTTCTTATCTGACATGCCCATGTTTACACTGCTTTGTCTCTGAATCCCTCTGCCCCAACTAAAGATCTTCATCCTCCCTTATTAATTAGTAACTCAGGGCCTTATCAATTAGTAACTGAGGGAGAGAAACATTGCTTTTTCGATATACATGCAGAAAACTATATATTACCTTGAAGGCTCTGAGGCTCATGTGTGCATATTTGATTGACCATCCTGGTCAGGCCCTACCCCACTTGGGTTAGACAATATGTACTAGCATCATAGAAGGAGAACTTCTTTGGAGCTTTTCTATGGCTTTTTACCCCAACATTATACCTCTGTGCACTGTGGAGATAAAGTCACAATCTCTGTAGACCAGACTCTTCAATTTATCCCTTTCCTATGCACATGAGGTTAGAGATAGGGCAACGGGCACTATATTTTGAATATTTCATATAATTTTACAATGCAAGGCGAGCATTGAGAGTAAATGAGGAAAGAAGAGTAGTGTTGCCGGATTTGCAGCATATTCAACATGCAAAAACCCTCCGTCATTATTTTTCAGTTATGGGGACCAAACCGTGGAATGCGCTAACTGAGCATTTGCACTGCTGTCATTCCTTACAGCAGTTTCCTTACAGCATATTGGTTTGTAAAAGCTTTCCTAAAGATGTAATGAGGTAGTAGGAGCTTAGTTTAGTTACTAAACAAATAGGATGTTAACCATTAGACTTTTACTAAATGTGGATCTCATTAATATAAAAGTTATATCACTCAGTTATTTATATATAACATATATTAGTTACACTTTTTTAACATAACTTTAAAATGCGTGCAGTTTTGCAGCTGTGGCCTCTAGGGTGCAGTAAATCATATTTAAAGATAACACTACAGCAAAACTCTTAATTATAAGCTCTGGTGTACTTGGCCAAGAAGTATGATGATATCACATACATCTGTGTTGAATGGAGTCCTAAACCAGAACTCTGGTTGGACTGCAGTGAGCACTGACCCTGCCTTTATGTTATAATAATAACACTATCATTTAACCATACAAACAGACAAATAAACCAGTGCTTCTCACACCAGTCCTTGAGACACACCTAGTCCCCTTAGGTTTTCAGAAAATCCACAATGATTTTAGCTGGCATTAGTTCTAGAAGCGTAGCGCACGGTAATTTCTTGCGTGCGCTAAAAACGCTAGCGCACCTTCGTAAAAGGAGCCCTAAGTGTGGCTCTAGGACTGGATTGAGAAGCATTACAACAGTGTGCTGCCTGAGATTTCAGGTGTGCTTTGAGACGCCGATGCCAGCTGGTTGCCTACAGGACGTGCCTCTCACAGCGAGACAATCAACCGGTGCTAGCGCCTCTCCTTCTCTCCACAAGTCTTCCCTTCCAGCACCCCCTCCCCCACTGACAGCTCAGGGCCCATCTGGAGGGCCTTTACACATGCGTGGACGTCGATGTGATGACATCATGCATGCACGTGATGTCATCGCGCCAACGTCCACGCGCTTCCGGATGCCTCGCGCCACGGCACGGCTTGACAAAGTTTGCGAGATACTGCCCTACAATAAACAAAATGCATAGAGCTCTGACTCTAGAATAGTGGTTTCCAGACCTGGTCCTGGAGGCCCCCCAGCCAGTCAAGTTTCCAGGATACCCACGATGAATGTTCATGAAAGATTAGGGCCACAAGACGTCTGGATTTTCCGGACACCTTTTCAAAACCCAGCACAGATGCCCTTCCGACATAGTTCCAAGGAAGAGAACAGGTTGAGAGGGTGGGGAGCGATTTGGGTGGAATAGGTTGGGGCTGGGGGCAGGGCTATGAGTCCGGATTTTAAAGGAGTAAAATCTGGTAACCTATGAAAGATATTTGTACGTACTGCCTCCACTGCATGCTTAAGTCTGGGCACAGAATCCCACAATAAATGGCTATACTAGAAACTGGAATCAATATGTTATATCATGTCAAAAAAGGAATTATTCCAGTCTTGTAATAATCTCCAAATTCATAAGGAGAAGTTAGATACTCGGTCCTCAGAGGGTCAAATTACCCAATGGTTCAAATGAGCAGAAGCTCACAGAACCCGATCTTCATAGGATCCAAATTTATCTTTTTTGTCTTTTATCCATATATACTTTTTTTGTATCAATTTTTCTTTTGTCCATAAATTATTAGAAAAAATAGTTTTTACTTAGCTTTTATCTAATTTTTAAAGGGGAGCGCCTCCACCAACATGTCCATGTTTCACACGCTTTCCTCAGGGTCGAGGCTCCCAATTATATCTGTAAGACATTTGAATATCAAACATTACTCCTAAACTATTGTTAACTTATATTTTAAAAAAGCTCTTAGATATTGATATACTGTACTATGTCTAGTCAAGACTTTTAAACTCATATCAACTTACTCATGCACACAGTAGAAATCGCTCCATTCGAGATAATTTCATGCCAGTCGGGAGCGTCTGACGTCAGTTCCGGTATTTAAACCCTAAAAAAGCTTACTCGGTAAAAGACCCATTATATGGCTTACCGGAAGAGACTGAAATGTGTAAGAAACGTCAATTGATTCAAACTAAAGGCATCCAGTCAATTTCTTCATTCAGTCCGTTAGGCGATAGAGCATTTAATTCATAAATCCATCTTTGCTCTTTGATGTTAAGAGCTTTCTTATAATTCCCACCCTCCTTCCCTATTATTACAGAATCTATAATGCGCCATTTAATATCTTGCCAGGAATGTTGTTTACTTAGCCAATGATTTACTATGGGTGCAGTATCTGTTTCCGTATGAACTCTAGATTTATGTTCATTCAAGCGTGTGTTAATCGACCGCTATGTTCTTCCCATGTAAATTTGATCACAAGGGCATTGAATGATGTAAACGACATTGGTGGTATTACAATTAGCGATCTCCTTCGATTGTATGATCTTCCCTGTGGTTGGATGAATCCAAATTTCACCTGAAATGGTGAGAGAACACCATTGACAACTACCGCAACCTCCGTGATACCCACGTTGGCCAGGGGCTATAGGACTCCGGAGTATTTCTTCTATGTTGCGATGTCTTCGAAAAGCAAACATCGGTCTTTCTGGTATGTCATCCAATAATCGGACAATATGCCAATGTTTAAGTAATATATTTTTTATTTGTATAGATAAAGCAGTATATTTCTGAACATATACTAAATCACTAGCATTTTTTTGTCTTGTAGATGCTAACAGTAATTCACGGTTAGCAAATTTGCCCCGAATCTTTCTGCCGCCCCGACTCTCCTGCAAGCCCGTGGTTTTAACCCATGGGCTTATAGTGGGTTAAAACCACGGGCTCGCAAAAAAATTAAAACCAGACAAAAGAAAAAAAAATGAGCTCTGCCGGGCTCGGAGGGCCAGTGCATGCGCAGACCATCTATAGATGGTCTGCGCATGCATTGGGATAGCTATAGAACGATCCAGGCAGGCGGTTGGGGTGTGTGATTCCGATCGCCCTCATTTGCATGAGGGTGATTCGTGAATCAGCCCCCCCTGGACACGGATCGGATCCCACACGGATCGGATTGGATCCGTGCCCTTAGTGAATCTAGCCCTAAGTGGTTTACATTCAGGTACTCAAATATTTCTCCCTATCTGTCCCAGTGGACTCACACTCGGACTAATATACCTGGGACAATGGAGCATTAAGTGATTTGTCCAGAGTCACAAGGAGCAGCACTGGACTTGAACTGCAAACCTTAGCCTAGTAAAAAGACTCCATAGGCTTAAAAAAAAAAAAAAAAATTAAACAGAGCTCATCCACAGAACTGACACGAAAGGAGGAAGTCTTAACATTTTTGTTCGATTAGTTAGCAAGGAGTGTTCAACCTGTGAGTCTACACCGCTCATAATTTAAATCTTTCCGCAACATTGTCGGTTCCCTGAAGCAGATACGAAACGTGTCGCGTCGGAACCTGGTACCTGCAAGCTATAAGTTTGCTGTTTGTATTCTAAGTTTAAACGTATAAAGAAGAATAGTTTAGCCTCAGTGGCACCTGAAGTCAGCGATTTAAATATCTATACTACCTACGGTGTCAGGTCAAAGGCGCGCCGGGACAAAGGCGCGCCCAGACAATTGAGCGCAGTGCACACCGCCGCGCCGCTCTAAATTACTGTTTTTAATGCTCTGACGGGGGGGGGAACCCCCCCACTTTGCTTAATAGACATCGCGCCGCATTGTGGGGGGCGTGGGGGGTTGTAACCAGTGTTCCCGCTAAGCTGCGCTGGGGTGCGCGGGCGCACAAAATATTACCTCGCAGCGCACAAGTTTCTCGTCACAGCGCACACAGTGTAGAGCACAGTTCTTCAACCGCCGGTCCGCAAACAAAATCTTGCCGGTCCGCGAAGGATTTGGTCCCCGCCGCAACGAAAGGCCGGCGTCAGCTGACTTGCAACTTCCTGTTGCAGTCGCTGTGCCGGGACTCCTGCCTTCGCCGGGACTCCTGCCTTCCACCGCGTTTGCCTCCTGCCTTGTCTCCGCACCTCCAGACCAGCAGCGGCAGCTGTGTATGCTTTTAACTTCGGCACAGAGCTGCCCCTAATCAATAGTTTAGCGCGGTTTCATAAGGCAGCCTCGGGGCCTTTGCTAGGCCGGCCCACATCGCATCATCGAAGCGGGCCGGCTATCAAAGGCCCCGAGGCTGCCTCATGAAACCGCGCTAAACTATTGATTAGGGGCAGCTCTGTGCCGAAGTTAAAAGCATACAGAGCTGCCGCTGCTGGTCTGAACTCTTGGGCCGCTGAAGGAGGGCAAAAAGCAGCTGTCCTGGAGGTTTCCCTTCCTCTCGCCTTTACAGGTTCCTTTTTTCCACCTTTTTTTTTTTTTCCTTCAAACGGCAACGGGCCCCAGCATCGACATCAATCAAGTAAGTTCCACTGTCAATCAAGCGGTTCTGCTCGGCCAAAGCTTCCCCTGTGACATGAGCCACCCTCAGGGGAAAGAAAGTGACCCACAAAGGTGAGGGGAAGGGGGGCAGATGATGGAAGTAGGGGGGGGGGGAGAGAGAGAGAGAAGGGGCAGATGATGGAATGGAGGAGATGAGAGAGAGAGAGAAGGGGACAGATGATGGAAGTGAGAAGAAGGGAGAGAGAGCAGAAGGCAGATGGATGTCAGTTGAGAAGGGAGAGCAGATGCTGAATGGAAGTGGGGAAAGAACACATACTGGATGGAAGGAGGAGATAAATAAAGGGGGAAGAAAATAGTAAGATAATGGAGGGGTGAGGGAAAGGGGTGACAAGCTGTGTGTAGACACAGTGAAAAGAGGGAAACGGGACTAAATAGTAAGAAAGAATTTAATTTAGATGGAGGCAGAAAATAGAGAAGGAAGACCAGAGAAGAAAAGGGAAGAGAGAGCAGAGAATGATCAGATCTGAGTGGAGGAAATGAGAAGAGAGATATGCTAAAAACCCCAGGGGGGAGGGAAGGATAGAGATGCCAGACCATGAGGGGAACAGAAGGAAGATGATGGATGCTAGACCAAATTGGGGGGGGGGGGGGGGCAGGAGGAGAGATGGCTGGGAAAGACAGACAGTGAATGGAAGGGGCAGATGCTGGACTGAAGAGACAGAGAAGGTTATCATGCTGCTGTACCGGGCCATGGTACGCCCTCACCTGGAGTACTGCGTCCAGCACTGGTACTTTAAGAAGGACACGGTACTACTCGAAAGGATCCAGAGAAGAGCAACTAAAATGGTTAAGGGGCTGGAGGAGTTGCCGTACAGCGAAAGATTAGAGAAACTGGGCCTCTTCTCCCTTGAGCAGAGGAGATTGAGAGGGGACATGATAGAAACATTCAAGGTACTGAAGGGAATAGACTTAGTAGCTAAGGCAGGGAGAACGAGAGGGCACTCTCTAAAGTTGAAAGGGGATAGATTCCATACAAACGTAAGGAAGTTCTGTGGTAGAAAGCAACATATTTATTTGGCTCATAACTTGCTGGCGCCCGATATTTTTAGCTCACAGTGAAAAAAGTTTGCTCACAACACCCGCCCGCTTAGAGGGAACACTGGTTGTAACCCCCCACATTTTACTGAAAACTTAACTTTTCCCTGTTTTTAGGGAAAAAGTTCAGTTTACAGTAAAATGTGGAGGGATACAACCCCCCAAACCCCCCCATAACGCCGGTGCGATGTCTATTAAATAAACTGGGGGGTTTCCCAACAAAACCCCCCGTCGGAGCCCCTAAAAACTGTAATTTAGAGCGGTGCGGCGGCGCGCGCTGCGCTCAATTGTCGGCGTGCGCTTTTGTCTTTCGCGCCGATGTCTATGAACCCTACCTACAAATGGTGCTTTAAAATGCGATGATTGGGTGGCGAGACAGTAGTGTTGGGGGTTCGCCCCTGTTATTGTCTCCATGTAAGCAAGATTGCCATTGTACATTGTGAGAACTGTTATGAGCGATTATCTTATTATACTCCAGGACATTCTTTTTAATCCCTCAATTTGAGAAGTTTTGAGGTTTTTGACCCCATTTGTGTGTATTTGATGGCATCCACAGAACTGAGCAGGTTACCACAAAAACGTAAGAAATAATGTGGCCAAAGTAATATGAAATAGAATAAACATAAGAAATAACAAAACTAAACAAAAAAAAGAGAAAAATAAACAAAACAAAAACTTTTTAAAATAAGACATGACCTCAACATGACACTTGAATTAATAAAATTAAACCAAACACTGAGCAAATAATTCCAGCTGAATCTCCAGGGAACAGAAGATGTGGTTATAACATCACTCGGCATTGCATAATGTGTCATCCGGGACTGAGCCCAATTTGGAAGAAATGCGCCTTCACCTTCATCCTAAAGGACAGGAAATCTGTTTCAACTCTAACAGCCTCTGGAAGAGAATTAAACAATGTTTAATATGTGTATTCAGCATGAGTACTGACATACAAAATGTTGGGAGAAGGCAGGGAATTTCAAAACAAAATAGGATTAACGGTACCAATCTGACATTTTTATTTTTCAACTTGGGGAAGGAAATGCAGAGAATATCTGACACTAGCCCTTTGATAGAGTACTACACCGTGGTGGTAAAAGTAACTGCTGGCACAGGGAAATAAAGTTTTACCATTCCTACCCTGAAAGGGGTCAAGAAGCCTAGACAAATGTAATTAAAAATACAGTAAAACCTTGGATTGCAAGTAACTTGGTTTGCAACTGTTTTGCAAGCCAAACAAAACATTTGATTAAATTTTAACTTGATATACAAGCAATGTCTTGCAATACAGTACACATATCACAACTGAGACGATGGTTCTTCTCTCTCTGACGATGCAAGAGTGTAGTGATCGTTCTAAACGAGCGAGGTCTTGCAATATGAGTACATACGGTATACACGCGTCACATCATCACAACTGAGCCGATGGTTCTTCTCTGACACTGCGGGAGTGTAAAGACTGTTCTAAACAAGCAAAGTCTTGCAATACAAGTACATACGGTATACACGCGTCACACCATCACAAGTGAGCCGATGGTTCTTCTCTCTCTGACGCTGCAGGAGTGTAGTGACCGTTCTAAACGAGTGAGGTCTTGCAATACGAGTACATACGGTATACACGTGTCACATCATCACAACTGAGCCGATGGTTCTTCTCTCTCTGACGCTGCAAGAGTGTAGTGACCGTTCTAAACGAGCGAGGTCTTGCAATACGAGTACATACGGTATACACGTGTCACATCATCACAACTGAGCCGATGGTTCTTCTCTCTCTGACGCTGCAAGAGTGTAGTGACCGTTCTAAACGAGCGAGGTCTTGCAATACGAGTACATACGGTATACACGTGTAACATCATCACAACTGAGCCGATGGTTCTTCTCTCTCTGACGCTGCAGGAATGTAGTGACTGTTCTAAACGAGGGAAGTCTTGTAATACAAGTACATATAGTACTTTGTATTAAAGTTTTGAGTTGTGGAATGAATCGTTTGAGTTTCCATTATTTCCTATGGGGAAATCCGCTTTGATATACAAAAGCTTTGAATTACAAGCATGCTCCTGGAACGAATTATGCTCGCAAACCAAGGTTTATTGTACCTACCTTCAGGATTCATTTCCTCTGACAATCCCTCCCCCCCCCCAAAAAATGCATAAATACAGGTCTTCAAAGCAGTCACTTTTGAACCCCTTCCCAACTTTCCTCATACATTTTAATGTGTACCTTGTGAAAGCAAGTATTAATCATTAAGATATTGGTTTCTTCTCCCTATGCAATATATTTTCCATGTCTTACAGAAGGGAGTCTCTTAAAGTTCAAAATGAAAGTCAATACAGGGTGTAACAAAAGCTTATGACCCCCCTAGAACTTTGCATTTTCCGAAGCACTATAAGAAAACAGATCAAAAATTCAACATTTTAGTAACAAATGCTGTTTATTAATAAGATTGTCTTTCAGTATTTGGTGGATTGTCCCCCTGCTAACACACAGTAATTCTGCGAGGGAAGCTTTCGTAAATGTCTTCTTGCATGACGGAATCCCATTCTTCGCTGACACATCAGATCAAATCTACAGACAATGTAGAGATAATGTGGTCAACTCTGAAGACAACCATACACGAAGCAACCAACCGTTATATAAAATCAGTTAGTAAACGGCGCAGAAACAATAAACCACAATGGTTCTCTGCGGAGATCTCAGACCTCATAAAAAAGAAGAAAAGAGCATTCATCTCCTACAAGCAATCAGGTAAGCAGGAATCTAGGGAAGACTATCTGGCCAAGTCAAAAGCAGTCAAAACAGCAGTCAGAGAGGCCAAATTTCAAATGGAAGAGAATCTAGCGAAGAACATCAAAAAGGGCGATAAATCCTTCTTCAGGTTATTAGTGATAGAAACAGAAACACAGGTGGGATAGTACGCCTTAAGAAACCTGATGGGAACTATGTAGAATCGGACTCCGATAAAGCCAAAATCTTAAATGAATACTTCTGCTCAGTCTTCACTTGCGAGGCGTTGGGATCCAGCCCTCAGCTGCAGACAAGGGAAAGCATGGAAGACCCATTTTGAAATTTCGTGTTTACGCCCAGCAGTGTCTACTATGAGCTATCAAGACTCAAAGTGAACAAAGCTATGAGACCAGACAAACTACACCCCAGGGTGCTCAGGGAGTTGGGCGATGTCCTGGCAGAACCGTTATCCGCACTCTTCAATCTTTCCCTAAGTAACAGAAGAGTCCCGTTGGACTGGAAAATGGCTAATGTCATCCCGCTCCACAAAAAGGGATGCAAGGCGGAGGCTGCGAACTACAGACCGGTGAGTCTAACATCGATAGTGAGCAAACTAATGGAAACTCTAATCAAACGTCAATTGGACACGATCCTGTCCGAGGAGTATCTACGAGATCCCCATCAACATGGATTTACAAAGGGAAGGTCCTGCCAATCCAATCTGATCAGCTTCTTTGACTGGGTAACAAGAAAGCTGGACATGGGGGAATCCCTAGACATCGTGTACTTGGACTTCAGCAAAGCATTTGATAGCATCCCACACCGCAGGTTATTGAACAAGATGAGTTCGATGGGATTGGGCGACACATTAACTGCATGGGTTAAGGACTGGCTTAGAGGTAGACTTCAAAGGGTGGTAGTAAACGGCACCCCCTCAGAAACAACGGAGGTGATCAGCGGAGTGCCGCAGGGCTCGGTCTTGGGCCCGATCCTATTCAACATCTTCGTAAGTGACTTGGCTAAGGGTCTTCGAGGTAAAATTATGTTATTCGCCGATGACGCCAAACTATGCAACATAGTGGGCGAGAGCACAACAGACAAAAGCACAGTGCCTGACAAAGGCTCAATATCCGACAGTATGACCCATGATCTGCTCCTACTGGAGCATTGGTCAAGGACCTGACAACTAAGTTCCAATGCCAAAAAATGCAAGGTCATGCACCTTGGCAGCAAAAATCCATGCACGCCTTACACCCTGAATGGTGAGACCCTAGCAAGGACTGTAGCAGAACGAGACTTGGGGGTGATCATTAGTGAAGACATGAAGTCTGCCAATCAAGTGGAGAAAGCTTCATCCAAAGCTAGACAAATCATGGGTTGTATCCGTCGGAGCTTCGTCAGCCGTAAACCCGAGGTCATAATGCCTTTGTACAGATCCATGGTGAGACCCCATCTGGAGTACTGTGTACAATTCTGGAAGCCACATTACCACAAAGATGTGCGAAGAGTTGAGTCAGTTCAGAGAATGGCCACCCGGATGGTCTCAGGACTCAAGGGTCTCCCATATGGGGAACGGCTGGATAAGTTGCATCTATATTCACTCGAGGAGCGCAGAGAGAGGGGGGACATGATCGAGACGTTCAAATATGTCACGGGCCGTATCCAGGTGGAGGAAAATATCTTTTTTCTAAAAGGTCCCATGGCAACAAGAGGGCATCCGTTGAAACTCAGGGGTGGGAAATTTCATGGTGACACCAGAAAATATTTCTTCACCGAAAGAGTGGTTGATCGTTGGAATAGTCTTCCACTGGAGGTGATTGAGGCCAGCAGCGTGTCAGATTTTAAGAAAAAATGGGATTGGCACATGGGATCTCTTTGGGGAGGGAGTTAGGGGGTGGGACATTGGTATGGGCAGACTAGATGGGCCTTGGCCCTTTTCTGCCGTCAGTTTCTATGTTTCTATCCCTGGTTCTGGATCATGAATTACGTAGGACGCTATCCTGGAGCTTTGCCCACAGATGCTCAATTGGATTGAGATCAGAATTCCCAGGACAGTCAGTCTAATGAGGAAACAGTTCTTTGATCTTTCTCATTGTGATCCCTGCAGTGTGTGCTGGTGATCCATCCTGCATCAGAACAACAAGGGTTTTTTATTTGTTTATTCAGGGAACCACATCAAAGGTACAATTACAGTTCAAGTTTTACAGCTATGAATCCATCATAGTCATAACAGATAGAAACTTATGATCCAAAACATCCCTGTATAATTATAAATGTTTGAAACCCCCCCTGGAAAAATTCACATACCCCAGCAAACTCAAGATCAATGATTACAACTAAAAATCTCAACCCCCTACATCAGGGGTAGGGAACTCCGGTCTTCGAGAGCCTTATTCCAGTCGGGTTTTCAGGATTTCCCCAATGAATATGCTTGAGATCTATTTGCATGCACTGCTTTCAATGCATATTCATTGAGGAAATCCTGAAAACCCAACTGGAATACGGCTCTCGAGGACCGGAGTTCCCTACCCCTGCCCTACATGATTGCTTCCTCCAATGTGCATAAATGTCCCATACCTTATGATATGCCTGTAAGGTATTGTGTCTCAGAGCTGTTAGTTATGACATCAGTTGAAGATATGCATCCCGTGAAGATCGGGTATCTCGTCTGAACGCCAGCACTGCAAGTTTTGATGAGGAAACATTCGTGGATTATTTGTGTGTGCAGCAAAAACTGGCGGCATTTTTTCCATGTAATTCTCTCCACTGACTAATGTCCTTTTCAACTATTACTAAATCTGTCTTTCCATAGCGTGATATGCCACCAGCAACAAACTACCAATTGGCTGCCAATTAGCCATCGAATCACATTCAAAATACTTCTTCTAGTTTTCAAAGCCCTAACTTATAAGGAACCGCAGTTTATTACACGGATGCTTATTCCATACAACGCAGCTAGAACTCTTCGATCATCCTCCAATAATTTATTAACAGTTCCATCTTTGAAAATAATCGGAACCAGAAGACAGGATATGTTTTCGGTCACAGCACCTCTTCTATGGAACTCCATTCCTCAATTTATTAGAAATGATAAAGATGTTGTCTCTTTTAAAAAATCCCTAAAAACTTATCTCTTCAAAGATGCTTTTAATCTATGATTTTCTTGACCAAAACTTCCTTTTAACTTGCTATTTTAAAGTCCTATCTCCCTTATGTTATTTTCCTTTATATGTTCCTTAACTTTTGAAATGAAATTGTAACTTCTCCCTTTTTTCCTCCCTATTCATGTATTGTCTTTTTTATAGTTTGTTATTTATTTATTATTGTATTACTTGTTATATTTTAAATTTGTATTGTACATCGCTTAGGAAATTAAATAGGCGATTTATCAAGAATTAATAAAACTTGAAACTTGAAACCATGATTTTTATTCCAGACTTGGGGTCATCTTATGGGAGGGATATCTTGGGGCTTGTCGGTTCGAATCATTCTTCTATGTTGTTTGTTAGGGAAAGAGTTCTATAGGAGACTCATCTGTGAACAGTGTGGGCTAGAATCTGTATAGGACACCAGTCTCGGCAGATGCCTAAGAAGCAGCTAAGAATCGGTGTAGTATACAGAGTTGTGTCTGCCCTAATGGACAGATGCCTAACCCTGCCCAACCACCCTGATTCTCTAACTGGCACCTATGTCACAGGTGCCGGTTAGAGAATTGTGCCTGCCTGATCAAGGGATCTCTTGCCATCACCTGTTCACAGCAAGGGAATCCCCCCTCCGCGATCAGCTGAGCGGCTGTGGCAGGGGACCCCTCAACATTAGCAAAAAGGATGCCCACTCCCTCCTGCTGGAACCCCAGTCACCCTATGCCCTGTGGAATAGACCGGCAGGAGGGATGCCCACTCCCTCCTGTCAGAACCCCCTAAACAGCAACCCCCCTCGAACCTTCAGACCCCCCCAATACTCCTTTGAACCCTCCCAGCACCCACTAAACCTTTACATACCCACCTCACCCTCCTAAAATGATCCCAATCCTCCCACCCCACCCTTTACCTTTAATGGAGGAAAGGCCGGCTGGAGGGATGCTTACTTCCTCTGGCCGGCAGGCTTGCCTCTTCAAAATGGCAGAACTTCCCCTTTCCAGTGCATCCTGGGATGCACCAGGGAAGGGCCTAAAGCCCTGATTGACTCAGATGCCTAAGGCCCCTCCCATAGGAGAGACCTTAGGCACCTGAGCTAATTGGAGGCTTAGTCCTCCTTTCCAGTGCATCCTGATTGGCCAGATACCTAAGGCAATTAAGTTAAAAAATAGTATTACACAAAGCAGATGAACACTGTTACATATGAAGAACTACCTGGAATAAAAATCATTTATAACACTATAACAAAAGTTGTTGACCAGAGTCAGCAATTTATGTTACAGCTATGCTACAGCCACCTAATCTGAAACAAAAATTGGTAAAAGCAAGCTCCCTGAAAAAGAGAATGGCACACACCCTTGCGGTGTGGCAAACTGCAAACTGTGCAAGCACATTTCGAAGAATCCCACGGTCACTCATATGGGAAAACCATTCAGCATAAAGGGATCCTTCACATGTTTATCTTCTAATGTGGTATACATCATTCAGTGCAAAAAGTGCAAAGAGGGATGCTACATTGGTGAAACATGCCAAATGCTAAAGACCAGAATCAATTTATATAAATTGATTCTGGTCTTTAGCATTTGGCATGTAGATATCATACTAACCAGTAGATATCATACTAACCAGTCTTTAGCATTTGGCATGTAGATATCATACTAACCAGTAGATATCATACTAACCAGGATATCAGCTGTGTTGGACAACACATTGGAAAAACTGACCACTGCACCAATGATTTTTGGGTAAGAATACTAAAAGGGAACTTTAAGACAATCCAAGAATGTAAAACCTTTGAAATCAAAATGATAAAATATTTTGACACCTACCAGACAGGACTTAACTGACGAAGAAGAACACAAGAACATAAGACTGGGTCAGACTAATAGTTCATCAAGCCCAGTAGCCTGTTCTGACGGTGGCCAATCCAGGTCACTAGTACCTGGCCAAAACCCAAGGTGTAGCAATATTCCATGCTACCAATACAGAGCAGAAGAAAAACAGATCTCTCCAAAAAAAAAAAAAAATATATATTGTATGTAGCGACAGCAAGACCAAAGAACCACCAACGTTTAATACAGGGCAAACAGTGGCTTCCCCCATGTCTTTCTCAATAATAGACTATGGACTTTTCCTCCAGGAACTTGTACGAACCTTTCTGAAAACCAGCTACGCTATCCGCTATCTGGCAACATGTTCCAGAGCTTAACTTTTCTCTGAGTGAAAATAAATTCCCTCCAACTGGTTTTAAAAGTATTTCCCTGTAACTTCATCGAGTGTCCCCTAGTCTTTGTAATTTTTGATAGAGTGAAAAATCGATCCACTTGTACCCATTCTACTCCACCCAGGATTTTGTAGACTTCAATCATATCTCCCCTCAGCCATCTCTTTTCCAAGCTGAAGAGCCCTAACCGTTTTAGTCTTTCCTCATACGAGAGGAGTTCTATCCCCTTTATCATCTTGGTCGCTCTTCTTTGAACCTTTTCTAGTGCCACTAAATCTTTCTTGAGATAAGGAGACCAGAATTGAACACAATACTCCGGATGAGGTCGCACCATGGAGCGATACAGTGGCATTATAACATTCTTAGTCTTGTTAACCATCCCTTTTTAATAATTCCTAGCATCCTGTTTGCTTTTTTGGCCGCACAGTGGGCGGAAGATTTCATCGTATTGTCTACGATGGCACCAAGATCCTTTTCTTGGGCGCTAATCCCGGTAAAAAAAGGCATTACCATATTTCTTTTGTTTTATTTCTATATATTACAGTACCTTGAAACTGATCCAAATTCCTAAGTGCCCTCAAGAAAGTAGAAAGCTTATTCCAAAGCTTCAGACCTATGATATAAAATTGAGGCTATTGAAAAGGAGCGAGCTAAATCCAAATATAGGACAATGTTAGATTAGACTAAGCTGTGTCTAGAAATGTGATCTCCCCTTATGGAACTATTTGAAGGCGTCCGCAAACTGAAAAGAAATCCATGGCAATTTGGACCACAGGCAGTGTATAGGGGAACTCCAAACATTCCAGCTGTTGATGTTGAATCAATCTCTCCCTAGTGATCTGACAATTCTGTCCCTTACCCTCCTACAAACTGTCTAGTCTGGGCCAGTGAATCCAGATGTCTAACCACTAGTCCTTTTTTGTTGTTATTTCTCTTTGTTATGGATTTGGATTTTCATGCATCAGATCCTATAAACAGGCATCAGATTCTAACAAGACCTTCAAATCTTACAGTTCTTTTAATGATTGAATTTGGCTTATTTATCTTCTGAAATGCTATCTAAAGAACCAATCCTGTGGCACTTCAGTCACTCTTCTTATTTGTCTCTTCTGTTTTTCAAAATGATGCGCAGAAATTTGGATAGTTTGAGAACAGGAGAATCATCTCACTGACCCAGCTACAGTAGACGCCCCCTATAATATCGGAGACCATCACATATCAGAGTCTAGAGAATAAGATCCAGGAAAGGAAGGTGCAGGAGCTGCTTGGTCACTTTGGCTTATGTGGTCTCCGCATCCAGCTGCGCCTCCAGTCCTAGAATTAGGCAGCCATTGGAGCTGACACCAACCTGTGCAAGGTCTCAGGAATTGTGGCATCTATATTCCAGAAAACATCAGGGTCACTAAATTAATCCCCTGAACTTTAGATATTCCCCCTGATTCTATATACTATGTCCAAAGTTGCACATGGAAATCTGTGCATTGCAGATTTAGGCATGCAACTTAATTGGTTAACAAACCAATCAGTCCTGATAATTGCCAATTAGCATGCAATTACGTAAATTCTAGTGCGTGGATCCCAAAAGGGGCATGACTAGGGGAGGAACATGAGCGGGTTATGGATGTTCTTAAAAGTTATTTGCACTATTATAGAATATGCCTGATCTATGCACAACTTAAGCGCAGGCATGTAGGCCTGGTTTTCATTGGCATAAATGCCTGCACCTAAATGTTAGTTAGATGGATGGGTCCTATGTGTGATTCTATAAACTGTGCCTAACTCCAGAAATAAGTAGTGTATGTCCCCAAGCCATCTCAATAATAGCTTATGGACTTTTGTTTTAGGAAATTAGCCAAAACTTTTTTTTGTTTGTTTGTTTGTTTTTTTAAACCCTGCTAAGCTAACTGCTTTCACCACATTCTCTGGCAACAAATTCCAGAGTTTAGTTACATATTGAGTGAAGAAATATTTCCTCCTGTTTGTTTCAAATCTACTACCTAGTAACTTCATTGCATGCCCCCTAGCCTTAGTATTTTCAAAAAGAGTAAACAAGCAACTCTCATCTACCCCTTCCACTCTACTTAGACCTCTATCATATCTCCCCTGAGCTGTCTTTTCTCTAAGCTACAGAGCCCTAGCTGCTTCAGCCCCTCCCCATAGGGAAGTCATCCTATCCCCTCTATCATTTTTGTTGCCCTTCTTTGTACCCCCTCAAATTCTGCTATATCCTTTTTTGAGATATGGTGAGCAGAATTGCATACAGTATTTGAGATGTGGTTGTACATGGGAAGAGAATGGGGAAAAAGAGTGTAATATTTTAGCTACAAACACCATCTTTATTGTGTGTTCCCATCTCTGAGGTCTTCTTCAGTCCTGCCATATTTGCACTTCCTTCTGTCACTAATATGCTTCTAATATGCTTTTACCCCCCCCCTCCCCACCCACCCCGCTTTCCCCTTTTAGCTTCCAGTTGCATCTCCAGTGTCCTGACTACTTTCCTAATTTCGCTTAGATTTTTCAGATACTATTGCTTGCTTTTCTCTTTTTATAATCTCTTATAGATTAGGAATGCTAACTTTATTTCTTACCTAGATATTGTTGAGAAAACCTTGATGGCCTTATTTATTCTTTCTAACCCAACATGTTCGAAAGAAATGATTTATAAGAAGTGAAGAATGCCTGCTTGTCTGTCTGTGTGTCTTGGGGCAAAATAACTCTCTGAAAGTGTAACATAACAGAACCATATTTAGCATGTGGGAGAAACCAGTGAAAGAGCCAGATAGGATCAGGCCTTTCAGAGAAAAAAGCTCAACTAAAATTGCCCAATACATTTCTATTGGGGAAGTAATTCAGTTTCTGCAGCATAGAAATTTTGATTGAATTTACTCCTTTGAAACTACCTCTGCTCTCTCTTACACACATTCACAAATGCACACTGATTTATATATACAGAGAACTTTCAGCACCTATAGATAGATACACACTCACTCAGAGACACATAGATGCAAATAAAACACAGACACAGCTGCATACGAAGGTAAACAGAATAAAAATATATACACATACACCGACTGAGAGACAAAGACACAAATATACACTGATATATACACTCATACACTGAAACAGACACACACAACGATAAACAGAATTAAAATATACAGTGAGGAACTCATAATCGAAACAGAAAAATGTCTAAAAACTGGCCTAAATCGGCACTTGGACGATCTAAACACAAGGGGGCTCATAATAATAATTTAAAAAGTCTAAAAAGTGGCCTAAATGGCTACTTGGACGATCAAAAAGCCTGATCGTCCAGGTACCCATAATCAAAGCTGGTTTTAGACGTATATAAAACCAGCTTAGGCCTTTCCTCTGCCTCTAAACGCACAGAGAAAAGAGGTGTTTTTAGAGGAGGGGAAAGGGCGGGGGTGGGCGGGAGGTGGGCCGACCTAGACCTAGACGTGCAGCAGATATAACCAAAACTTTAGGCAGGTTGCCTAGTCGGCACTTATACATTTTGACTTAGACCAAGTCAAAACAGGTTTATGTGCCAAAAAGGGGCCGCTGAGCTGATTGTGGCTGCTGCGATCAGCTCAGTGGCCCCAGCAACCTGCCTACCCCCTACAGTAATGATTGCGGCAGGAGAGATGGCTCATCTCCCCTGCCGCGATCCACCCTTCCCCCCCTGACAATGATCAGGGCAGGAGGGAGCCCAAGCCCTCCTGCCCCACGGCACTCCGAACCCCCAATGAAGATCGGGGCAAGAGGGAGCCCAAGCCTTCTTGCCCCGCGGCACCCCTGACCTCCCCGACACTATTGGGGCAGGAGGGAACCCAAGCCCTCCTGCCCCGCGGCACCCCCGAACCCCCGATGAAGATTGTGGCAAGAGGGAGCCCAAGCCCTCTTGCCCCGCGATCCCCAAACCCCCCCCCCCCCCCCACAGAGTCCAATGGGGCCAGGAGGGATCTAGAGTCCGATGGGGCCAGGAGGGAGCCCAAGCCCTCCTGGCCCTGCAATTTCCAACTCCCCTCCCCCCCACACGATCCAGCCAGGAGTGAGCCCAAGCCCTCCTGGCCCGGCAACACTCTCTAACCCCCACCCCCCACTAAAATATGGGCAGGAGGGATCCCAGGCCCTTCTGCCCTCGACGCAACCCCCCCACGACCGGCCCTCCCGAACCCGTGATCCCCCCGCCGACCCCATGACCCCCCACCCCCAATCCCACCCCCCATACCTTGAAATCGTTGGCTGGATGGACGGGTGCCAAGCCCGCCCGTCCGGCAGGCCAGCCATCTCAGGAATGGGGCTGGATTGGCTCAGGCGGCTCAAACCCCACCCACAGGTGGGTGACCCACAGGTCTCCCAAGCAAGACGAGAATGACAAGGATATAGTTCAATAAATGATCTGAAACAATGTAAAAAAAAACCTAAAATTCCATTACTGCAGACTGACACTTAACGAAATACGGTAACGCTATTTTCAGCTACAGTGGCAAAATTATGCTCAGAATTTAGGAAGTCGGTTGATTGTACCCCCTTATATGCACACATATACAGAAACAGACACAAACACACACACAAAGATAAAAAGAATGAAAATACACATTTACACGGAGAAACAGAATGCAAACGCACACCACCTGCATGCATTGATATATACACACATACCGACACAGAGACTCACACAGAGGGACTAGAAATAATTTCTTATTGGCATGCTCTCCCCAGTGTAGCCGCACCGCATCCCTGATGGACTGCCTCTTAGTAACCGAGATGTGCATTTCATTGCCTTTGTTGTAAATTCCACCGTGAAACCTACGGACAGAACTTTTTAACTTTCTTATTGGTTGTTATCTGTAGTGCTGCCAACTAATAACTGTTGCAGTAGGACAGTGGGGCCCTGTGGTTCAACTGTAAAGTCCATCCTTTGAAATCTGTTAACCGTAGCATCTCATGATTTGATATATTATCACACTTTGTTTCGTTTTATTATTCTTTCCAAGCCAACAGAATGTTTGGGAAATGTTCCATTCCTCCTCCCGTCTCTCTTCCAGAGCATAGACACGCACACAGAGAATACACGCACAGAAACACGCAGAAAGTAAAAAAAAAAAAAAATGGGACTTAGAGATTTTATTGACACTGCTGCTTGGTAGAAGCGAGAATACTACAGTGGAACCTTGGTTTACGAGCATAATTCGTTCCAGAAGCATGCTCGTAAACCAAAATACTCGGTGAGAGGGAGAAGTCCTTTAGCATGCGCAGATGCATGCTCAAGGCTGGCAGAAGCAGGAAGATCTTCTAACGGCACCGGCACATCCTGTGGGCTGCGTGCCGGTGCCAGACCGGGGGGGGAGGGGGTAAGTTTAAGTTGTTCGGGCGGGGGGTGCTGGTTTGCGTGGGGGGTGCCGGTTCGAGCAGGGGGGGGCATTTGTGAGCGGGGGGGGGGTTATCGGGGGGGGTGCTCGCAAATCGAGTCAACACTCGGTTTACGAGACAAGTTTTGCGAGAATGTTTTGCTCGTCTTGCAAAACACTCGCAAACCGAGGTTTGACTGTATTTGAGAAAGAGCAGCATTTGGAGGCAGGAAAGTGACTGAGAAGGCTCCGTCTCTGGCAGTGTTCAAGGCCCAGTTAAAAGCCTATCTCTTTGAGAGTTTTAGACTCCTCTCACCTTGGGTTCTGCATCCCCAACCCTATATGTCATGTCTGTCTGTCCAAGTTAGATTGTAAGCTCTTCTGAGAAGGGACCGTCTATAAATGCCAAAATGTACAGCACCAAATGTACACCCTTCAGCGCTATATAAGTGATAAGTAATAGTCCCCTAGTCTTTTAGTAGTAGAAACTCAAAGAAAAAAAAAAAAAAAAAATCAAAAATTGTTCATCCGTACTTAAAACACTAAATTTTCTCAGTTAGCTTCTGATCATGCATCAAGAAAATTATCTGAACAATGCTACTGAAAATGCAAGTACTGCCTCAGTGGGTACTTCTATACAGATTTGATAAGCAACTATCATAACATAACATAAGATTTATTTATATACCACAAAACCTCTTAATTCAGTGCAGTTAACAACATTTATTTATTCATTCAATTTTCTATACTGTTTTCCCAAGGGAGCTCAGAATGGTTTACATGAATTTATTCAGGTACTAATGTACCTGGGGCAATGGAAGGATTAAGTGATTTGAACCCACAACCTCATGATGCTGAGGCTGTAGCTTTAACCACTGCACCACACTCTCCCAGTGAAATATAATCTCATTTTTTAAAAAAATTGTCAAATTGATAAGTCTTTAATACTTTTTTAAAAGCTTGATAAAAGCTGAACTTGCTTCAGCCTGGAAAAGAGACAGCTGAGGGGAGAGATGATTGAAGTCTACAAAATCCTGAATAGTGTAGAATGAGTACAAGTGGATCGATTTTTCACTCCATCAAAAATTACAAAGACTAGTGGGACACTCGATGAAGTTACGTGGAAATACTTTTTTTAAAATCAATAGGAGGAAATATTGTTTTCACTCAGAGAATACTTAAGCTCTGGAACATGTTGCCAGAGGAAGTGGTAACAGTAGTTAAAGTAGATGGGTTTAAAAAGGTTTTGGACAAGTTCCTGGAGGAAAAGTCCATAGTCTTCTATTGAAACAGACATGGGGGAAGCAACTACTTGCCCTGGTATCAGTAGCATGGAATGTTGCTACTTTTTGGGTTTTGGCCAGGTACTAGGGACCTGGATTGGCCACCGTGAGAACGGGCTACTGGGCTTGATGGACCATTGGACTGACCCAGTAAGGCTATTCTTATGTTCTAAAACTCTTGTCCCAAGTACCAACCTGATAGGATAAAATTCTATGAAAAAATCACTTATAAACACAGCCTTTTACAGTAGGAAATGCAAATATCTAAAATGATGAGAAAGGTGCTTTCTGTCTGCAAATTTACCGTATTTTTGCTCCATAAAACGCACTTTTTTTCCACCCAAAAGTAGGTGGAAATCTCAGTGCGTCTTATGTAGTGAAGGTACAAAAAATTACACCCACAAACCATTTAAAACACCCCACCCTCCTGCACGCCCACCGCCGTCTGTCGCACCTTTTTAAAACCTCGCCGTCTACTTGCCTGCCGCTGTCCGACCGACCGATCACGAGTCCCGCAAGAACTGATCGTAGCCATTCAGGAAACAGCGCAGGCCCAAGCGGGAGTGCGAAAAGCTTTGCTCCTGACCGCCGTGGCTGGGAAATAAGAAGAGGAGACAGCTAGCGAGTGTGGAAGGGATTTTAAAAGGTACCGGGAGATGTTTAAAATAGCAAGACCGACATCTAGGGAGGGAGAGTTTTTAAAAGGTACCAGGGGGTTGGGGGGATGTTTAAAATAGCAAGACAGCTGTCGAGGGAGGGATTTTAAAAGGTACTGGGGGGAGGGGGATGTTTAAAATACCAAAACAGCCATCGAGGGAGGGAGGGAGGGAGGGATGGATTTTTATAGGTACGGGGGATGGGGGGGTTATGATTAAAACACGTACTGGGGTACATGGAGGGCATGGGGGATGATTTATGGTACATAGGGGTAAGGAGCCTGCCTGCCTGCTATTAGGCCACTAGGCCTGCCTGCATGTCACTAAGCCACTAGGCCAGCCTGCCTGCCTGCTCTGTCCCTGCCCGCCCTGTGCCCTGTCCCAGCCTACCACTAGACCACCAGAGGGGGGACAGGGTACAGAGCCTGGAAGGGAGGGGGGACAGGATGCAGAGCCTGACAAGGAGTATGGGGTTGGGTACAGAGCCTGGCAGGGAGAATTTGGTTCAGAATGGTTTTTTTCTTGTTTTCCTCCTCTAAATCTAGGGTGCGTCTTATGGTCAGGTGCGTTTTATGGAGCAAAAAATACGGTAAAATGATCAACAAGATAGTTTGGTAAGAGACCATAAAATGTCTTATAACAGATGCAGCCAAGTTTGAATAATATTCTTGCCTCGACTGGAAGCCAATGTACGGGATTTCCAATAGAATTTCCTCACATGATCACATTTTCTTCAAATTAAAAATTAGTCAAATGACTGTGTTCTGAATAATTTGCATCCTTTTAATATTCTTTTTACAAGAGGCTAGATAGATAATATTGCTCTAATCCAAAGAATTTAAGACCAGTGTTTGCACCAAAAGTCTGAAGGAGAAAAAAAATCAAAATATGATCTGAACATGAAATAACTTTTCCTGACTAGAACATTAATTTGAACATCTAATGAAAGATTTCGATCTAAATGAATCCCCAGAATTTTAATAACTGGCACAATAGGATATGTAATTCCATTCAATTTTAAAGTATCCTCTTTAATCTTGTTAGATGGTGAAGCTAAGAAAAATTTTGTTTTGTCTGGGTAAGGTTTTAATTTGAACTCTTTCATCCATAATTCTACTGTATGACTTATATAGAAGATATCCCATGAGTTGTAAAGTGTCCGATGATAACCATTGTTGTTCATGTTTTATTTTTATGTCATCCGCTTAGCTGTAGAGTTTAATTCTAAAGGAAGCTAACCTAGTTCCTAATGAGGCCAAATAAAGCCTGGAAAGTGTAGGAGAAAGAGGGGAACCTTGAGGCACACCACATGAATTTTTCCATTTGTACAAGTAATCATAGGCGTCGGAACGGGAGGGGGGCACAGGAGCCTTGGCCTCCCCCCAAAATTGCCACTTTTAAATTGTCACTTACCCCCCTCTTTTACAAAGCTGTGCTAGCAGCTGCCACGTGGTAACGGCCCCTAAGCCCATAGAGATTTAAAGGGCTTCAGGGCTTTGTAGAAGAGGGAGGTTAATCCCTGGTGGTCCATAGGTGCAGTGGGCAGGAGCGAGCTTTCTGGCTCCTGCTCCGCTGCTCACCCGGTCAATTGCAGCTGCTCTCTTCTGCCGCTGAGTGGCAATGAGCGGGAGCGTGGTTTAGCTTATCCCCAACGGGACCTGTTTCGCCATTAGTGTCGGCTTTTTCAAGGGTCAAATTCTGGCAGGGGATTATTGTGTGTAGAAATCTACCAGCTTAACACCAGCTGCCAGAATTTGACCCTTGAGAAAGCCGACACTAATGGCGAAACAGGTCCCGTCGGGGATAAGCTGAACCACGATTAGGTTCACTGTGCAGAGGGAATTTGTGCACCACACATAAGATAAGTTTTTCAATATAAAATTTCTTCACAAATAATTGTGTTCATGAACAATTGATTAAATTGAAAACAGAGAGGTTTTTGATCAATGAAAGACAACAGAACCCATGTTATGCAAACTTGTTTGTCCCCAGTTACACTCCCGGCACTCAGCCAATCTTAAGTCAGTTTTTATCTGGTCTCCCATTCAATATTATGTCTCCACTAAAATGTGTTCCTGATCACCCACAAACCTATGTTCTAGAACTGCTGACCTCCTTCTTTTTCCCTTTTCCTAGGCATCCATTGTCCCTTCCTTTCCCTCACACTGGTTTATTTCCTTCCCTAGCATCTTTCCCTGTATATGACCTTGCTTCTTCCCACTCAAAGAATCTGTTCTTTTCAGCCTGTGGTGTGTCCTTTTCTTCCAATCTCCAGCCCCAGCATTAGTTTCCAGTGCCTGGAATGCTGTGTTTATTAAATCTGTACTTACTTCTTTTGATTCTCAAGCCTAAAATGTATTAGTGTTCCCAGATGTGGACAAAACAATGCATTCTTGGTAGGAGAGGTTTCTGTAGTTCAAAAAAGCAGCAGTCACTAGCTGGTCGACGTATCCTTGTAGGCTGCTTCTGAAGGCATTAGGTGCCTGAGGCTGGAAGCGGGGCCTGCAAAACAGGCTTCTGCCAAGTGTCAATCAGCTTCAAAAAGAACCACCAGTCACATTTCTTTAGCAGTGTTAATATTAACTTCTTCAATTAAACTTAACTTGAAAGAGGTTTATCATATTAAGCTTTTATCATTAGCACTTTGAAGCCCTCAGAAGCAGTTAGGTAACGGGAAAAATTTCATCCAAGATATTGTAATGTCATTGACCAGTTTAAGAGCAGTTGGGCTGTTTGAATGTTGAAGCGCCATTTTATGGAATACGAGCAGTACTTCAGAAAAAAACTCAAAACTCACTTATTCCACGGACAGAACCCGTAACACTCCCACTTGCTGCTTCTACTCCCTTCAATACACATGAACCTCCACCTTCCCCCCTCTACTGTACCCACCAAACCAATTAACTTCTCTGACCGGTATTTTTTCCCTGTAAATAAAAAAATTTACCCTCCTATTGTACACTCTTGTATATTCCTGTCAACTTCAATGACATGTACATTCCAAAAATTGTTAATTCCAATGTTATCTTCGTTTGTAATCTTAATTAATTGTTGTGAACCGCCTAGAACTCTTTGGGTATGGCGGTATACAAAATAAAGTTATTATTATTATTATAAGAACATAATACTAGCCTTACTGGGTCAGACCAATGATCCATCAAACCCAGTAACCCATTCTCACGGTGGCCAATCCAGGTCACTAGTACCTGGCCAAAACTCAAGGAGTAGCAATATTCCATGCTACCAATCCAGGACAAGCAGTGGCTTCCCCCATATCTGTCTCAACAGACTCCCTATTTGCAGGAGTTAGGGGCAGAGCCGGTCCGCGAATAACTTTTGGCCAGCTCTGACCCACCCCCAGACCTTACCTGGTGGTCTAGCAGTGATGCGGGGCAGGAGCAATCTTCTTACACTCCTGCCCTGTGCAGAGCCATGATCCTGAGTTCCCGTGGTCTCACGAGACTACAACAGGAACATTTTAAATTGTCCTTAAATTTATCTAAATTGTGTTCTGCTCTAATGTGTAATGGAAGGGAATTCCAAATAGTAGGAGCTGTGACAGAAAAAATAAAAGCGCGGCAGGTCCCAATAATTTATAATGAAGAGTATGTAGCGAGGCAGATCTTAGAGTTCTAGAAGGCATATATGAAATCAGGAGTCTATTAATAAATGCCGGCTTCCTTAGGGGCTGAAAAGGTGCTGTTAACTTTTTTAGAATAATGACCTCGCTATGACAACCCAATTGCTATATATAATATAGGTTTATTAGCAATAGACAAAAGTCAGCTTACATGGAACAACAGTACAGCAGATTGAGCCATTGGATAACATACAGAGTAGCCGGCTTCTGATATGGATCCATCTTAAAGCTTAAGCCATCTGGTATGCTACTTATATACTTTAGTTCAGTAGCCTAGAGTCATATGTACTACCTAGTTACAGATTACATACTCACTTTCTATTGGGTTGACACATCTATCATATCTATTGATTGTGTAGTCTGCATACTTATCACGGAGCCATATTGAAGCATGATATCATCCAGTATCAAATCTGACTCCTCTATTTCCCCTGACACTGCATTCTTAATACTAAGTTCAATCATTCTGAGAGTAGGCCCCCTCCTTCCTGAGCTTCATTGTCACTGTCACTGTCAGATAACTTTCGATAGGACATCTTGTTTGGGTTTGTCTTCTTGGAAAGTCCCGAAATATCCAATGCTGTCAGCAGATATTTGCCAGCTACTAAAGCAAAGATGAACCTCTTACATAAGCATATTGTTTTCTGCTGTCAGGGAGAGATATGTTTCATTATTCAGAAACCTGCATTCAATAGCACAATGTCTCTCTTAAAAATATCCTCTAGGGGTCTCATAGAGATCTTCACCTACATTTTCATGGAGGTCTTATTCCTGATTCACCCTCAGTGCCTGCAATTTATTTTTTTTTTAAATATGCATCTCTATTGGTTCATTAGACGGTGGTAGGACACCTACTGCCGCCTAACTTTGATGTCTCTCTTTCCTGTTTGAATATTGCATTTCTTTTCCCTATCCAGTGGCATATCGAAGGGTGTGGGGGGGTGGGATATGCCCCTGGTGCACGACCTAATGGAGGTGCACAGCCAGCCAACCGAGTCCGGACCCACCCTCCCTACTCTGCCGCTGCTGCTTTCCTGAACCAGCAACGGCGGCAGTAAACTTTAAATTGAGAAATAAATGCCACCAAATACCCAATACAGTCTGCCCTATAACTCCTCAGAGTGATGATAGACAGATGCTGTACCATGCAAGTCCAAATCAACAAGACCATCCAGAAAGCCTTTATAGTCATGCGCAACCTGCGAAAAATAAGAAAATTCTTCGACATAGAGCAATATAGGCTCATAGTCCAATCCCTAGTCCTAGGACTTTTGGACTACTGCAACATCCTCTATCTGCCGTGCCCTGCAAACATGACAAAGCAATTACAGACAGTACAAAACACGGCCCTCAGTCTGATCTATTCACTAAGCAAATATGACCACATCACCACCATATACCTAGACTCACACTGGCTACCTATACAAGCGCGAATACTATTCAAATTCTAATGTCTATTATTCAAAGTAATGAATGGCACTGCCCCCACGTATCTAACCAATTGCCTAAACCGGAACAAATCAACCAGACCAGGAGAACTCAGACCCCATTTACCCATCCCCCATTCAAAGGTACACAGCGCAAAAAGATGTATGACAACCTACTAGCAACGCAAGCAGTGAAACTTGATCACCTCCTCTTCTAAATGCTGACAACAACGACCGACTTCAAATCATTTTGAAAAGAAATCAAAACCCTGTTATTCAAAAAATTTATCAAGAAATCCTAAGACATCTCCATGACTATCCCCTCTCTTGTAAATTTCCCATCAAAGTCTCAGCCATGTAAACAGCACCCTAATTTGTAATTTTCCTGGAAATGTCCAGTTATCTTCTTTTACAATCCATCTAGAACTGCAAGGTATTGGTGGAATAGAAGTCACTAATGTAATGCAATGTCATTGAGGGACTGTTCTGCACCCCCCTCTGACACCACTTCCTTGTTCCGGAGCAGAGCTGGCAGCCGCGGGAGGTACAGCAAGGTTCCGCGATGACTATGTTTAAGTTTACAGCAGTCTGGGATTCCATCCCGCCCCCCCCACCCCCTCTCCGTAGGATACATCGGTGGCTCTTTCATCCTTTGGGCAGCCTGAAGTGTGTTTGAACACATGCTGCCTTTGGCGGCCCAGAAGCTTTTTCTCTGCTACTGCTTCCTGTCGCCTGTTCCCTCATAGGTGGGTCGCCGAAGGTAACGTGTTCACTCACACTGCCGGCTTTCCAAAGGATGAAAGAGTGACTGCCTTACCAGATCCTGTGAAGGAGAGGAACGCAGGGGGATCGGGTCACTGGGGGATCATGCCGGGGGGGGGGGGGATTAGAGAAATGCTGGACCGAGGGGATGGAGAGGGAAAAAAGAAAGATGCCAGACCTCTGGGCAGGGAAGGGGAGGGCAGAAATGTCAGACCATGGTAGGCAATAGTAGGAGGAGGAGGAAAGAGAAGGAGAGAAGAGATACCAGACCACATAAAGGGAGAAAAGGAAGGAGATGGACAACAAAGATAGAAAAAATGATTTTATTTTCAGCCTAATGATTGAAATATGTTGGTTTAGAGAATTTACAACTGCTGTCTATGCATTTGTTTCCATTTCTCTGGTGTTGTACTACATGCATGCAGAGTCTGGCATTAGGGCTTTATTTCTATAAATTAGACCTTTTAATTTGTGTTCCTGTATTTGCATAGGGTTGATCTGTGTTCTGCATGTGTGATCAAGGCCAGATGTTCTGGTAGGAATAAATGCCGAGAAACGTTATTGGTGTCATTGCCCAAAGTAGGAACATATTTGTTGGCTCTCCTTCACCCCTTTTGGACTCAAAACGGCCCTCATTTTTTGGAAGTGGGGAGGAGAGAGGGTATTAGCGACGATATTAGCTCCAACGCTCATAGGAATTCTATGAGCTTCAAAGCTATTACGCTGTGGCCAGTGCTATAAACCGCGCTACAATTTTGTAAAAGGGGGTAGAGGGGTGTAGCTTGTGATTACATATTCCATACTGGGCGAAGGTGTTTTCTGTGTTCTGTGTGTATGAAAGACATGGTTCTGTTAGCATTGACTGTGCAGAATCAATCTGTACTAGTCTGGCTTGTTTAGTTTTACAGTGGGTGTACTGATGTTCTACTGCTCACTACAGTATGTAAGATGTTGCCTTTCCCAAGGTATACTCTTGTTGTGTGATATGTGGATTGCTACTAAAAATCATGTTTTTCATATACAGTACTTCCCTGAAATTTGCGGGTGTTCTGTTCCAGGAACCCCCGTGAATTTCAAAAAATCGCAAATGCGTTTTTTTGCCTGTCAAAAGGCAGGAGAGGGCAGCTGGAGAGGCAGGAGAGGGCAGCTAGAGCGCAGGCGGGTGAAGAAAATCACTTGCGGTCTGCTCCAACCGCCTCTTCCTGTAGTAAAGTCAGGGTACACCAATCAGGAGCTGCTTTGACACGCAGCTCCAAAGCAGCTCCTGATTGGTGTAGCCTGACTTTACTACAGGAAGAGATGGTTGGAGAAAACCGCAGGTAAGTGAGTCTGTGAACCGCAAATTCGCAGGGGAACACTGTAGGTAAGGGGAAGTGTCAAAAAATGATGTTAGGTACACCACTGCTCCTATCCCCCCATATATGTATCAGGCATCCACCACCATCTCCGTAAAGAAGAATTACTTTATATTGCTCAACCTCAAATTATGTCCTCTGGTTTTACTATTTTCCTTCCTCTGGAAAAGATTTTGTTCCACATTAATACCTTTCTAGTATTTGAATGTCTGAATCATATCTCCCCTGTCCCTCCTTTCCTCTAAGGTATACATATTCAGGGCTTCCAGTCTCTCCTCATACAACTTATGGTGCAAACCTCCTATCATTTTCGTCACCCTCCTCAAGCCTCTTTGTGTCCTTCCCCATTTAATCACCTCAGTTGACCAATCAATCCTATCTTTGTCCAGTTTCGCTTAGGCAGTTAAGTGCTGAATATCACACGTAGTCAGATAAGATATAGCCACCACCTAAAGTGAAATATTTAATGCCAGTGCTCAGACATTGCTCGGTATTGATTATCTGGATATAATGCTGGCAGTGGCCAAAAACTATTGACTGCAAGCGACTGAATATTTACCCCATGTCTGTTTTGCTATGGGTCAGCCACTATAATTTGCCTCCCGGGAGGGGAGTCCCAGACAGAGATGGGAGCAGGCTTGGAGGCTGAAACGGGTGTGGGGCAAATTATAACACAGAGGTGACTAAAGATATAATGGGTGCAAGAAATAACGTTTCTGTAGCAGCGATGTGCCTGACCTGGGGCGGAGCGCCTCTTCTCCGGCCAGAGCACCCTCTCCTTCAGGCGATAGAGGGGAGGGGGGTGGTGGTACATGAAGCAGTTGCAGGAGCACATCCTGCTTGTGTGTGGCCATCGGCTCTGCCAGTTCCCTGTCCCGGAACAGGAAACTGACGTCAAAGGGGGCAGGTGTCAGCAGATCATGGCCCCCTACTGCCTGCATCCAGGGCAGACGTTCCCCCCCTTCTCCCCCCCATGGCCTGCCCCTGGTACACTAGAATTCTGTAGAAAGAAGTCTCACTGTTACACAGCAATGCTTGAACTTCAGCATTTTTACACCCTCAGCTTAGAGAAAGAGCGAGGAGACTGTCAAATACATAGATTGAATCATAGGTGGGAGCTGCAGGAACAAAAACTATGAGAAAGAGAAGGGAAGATCAAAGATGATTTCTGCAATGAAAATAGGAGTCAAGGTAACTTTTCCCCCTTGGGGGTTTTCAGAAGGCTCACATTTTAATCACCTCCCACTATCGGCTTTTATGCAACACTTTACTCGACTTGTAAGTTATGACTTGTATTTCAGCAGTAAGACAGACAGATGGTTCTTGCTGGAGAACGCCTGAGGGTTCTGAACTGACTTCAGCATAGGTCAGCAACTAATAACCGAGTGTTTCTGCGACCTTTAAATCACTCTTATGTAATGTTTAGTCAGCTGCTACCAGTCATGTTACTATTTTCCAATAACTTTTAGCCATGATATCAACCATAGGCAGCGAAATGGTGTGGACCGCTGAGGCCATGCCCCTACCAGTATTATCGCCAATCGTAGATGGGTATTTTTTTAAAATTTAATAGTTGTATCAGAATAATAATGCTATAATATTCTCTTTTAGTTGTTAAAAAAAAAAATATTTACCCCTCCTTTACTAACGCGTAGCGTGGATTTTAGTGCCCGCGGTGGCGGTAACTGCTCCGACGCTCATAGAAGTCCTATGTGCGTCGGAGCAGTTACCGCCGCTACGAGCACTATAACCCATGCTACGCGTTAGTAAAGGAGGGGGTTAATTTGTAACATGCTATGGGCTTTTCTGACGAGGCAATGATATCGACCCCCCCAGGTTCCATAAACGATGCACACATTTACATGTGCAAAGTTTTGCGCTGTTCTGAGATGCTTGCGCAACTTAATTGGCTAGCAAATCAATTAACGACAATAATTCAGTGCTAACAATCAGCTGTTGGTGATAATTGGTGACAATTTGTATTTGCGTGTACATCTTGCTAACAGTTAGCTGTTTTTTTTTTTATAAATTGACTTTCAAAGTTATTTTTCTTGAATGCTAACGGTTATTTTATAGAGATCCGCGTGCAAAGCTTTCAGCGTGCTGTACAGAAGAGGGCATGGCCCTGGGAGGGGCATTCACTAATGGAGATTGAATGGAGACTTTTTTATAAGTTCAAATATTTTTAAAAAAAATTTTTTTTTATTAATTTGAATAATACAATATCCAATAATACAAAAGAAAAAAAGGTGATCTCATAAGCAATACATAATCAATCATACACAATTCCCTTTTAAGCCCACATAGATGGGAAGACATGATAAATTTTCACAAACAAATTATAAGAAAAGATAAAGGAAATAATTCTCGACTCACCCATGTGAGTCTTAAACCAATCCTTACTTTATAGGGATTCTTAATTTTTTCCTCATATTCTCAGCTCTGAAACTAAAGAAAAATTTAACCATTTCTGTTCTCGAGTAATTAAAAATTGTTGCAATTGAATGGGATCCCAAAAAACATATTCAATGTCTTGTAACTTGACAAGGCATTTACATGGAAATTTTAGGTAAAAAGATGCCTCTAGGGCCAAAACTCTAACTTTTAACCTCATAAACTCTTTCCTCCTTAATTGAGTAGCTCTAGAGCAGGGATCTTAAAGTCCCTCCTTGAGGGCCGCAATCCAGTCAGGTTTTCAGGATTTCCCCCAATGAATATGCATTGAAAGCAGTACATGCACATAGATCTCATGCATATTCATTGGGGAAATCCTTAAAACCCGACTGGATTGCGGCCTTCAAGGAGGGACTTTGAGACCCCTGCTCTAGAGACATCAGGAAAAATTCAAACCAAGTCCCCAATAAATTCAAATATTTTTATTAAAATTTTTTATAACAAATTATTTAGAACAGAAGAACATACATCTCAAACATTCTTATAATTATAATATTCTTATCCAATGCAAGGGATACATTGCAATCCAGTTATATCTATAACCCATCCCACCCATACAGAGAGTTCAACAACAATCATACAAACTCATCTATACCATTCAATCCTTATTACTTTCCATATATTTTTTGATAGGTAACCATATTTTATCAAATTTTACCTGTTTCCCTCTTTTTTCTCCATACAGTTGCTTCATATTTTCCAATTAAACAAACTGAATTCCACCAGAATTGAAATGACAATGCAGAAACATCTTTCCATGCTTTCAAAATAGATTGAATGGCCACAGCTGTTAGTATCGCTAACAATCTTACATTTTTCTTACTTATATCTATAATAGTAACAAATATGTTAAATATTGCTCCTGCATATGTTAAAGGTATATTCACAGACAACAAAATTTGAATACGATTCCAGATCTGTTGCCAATAGGAATCATTACGTTATATTACATTAGTGACTTTTATTCTGCCATTACCTTGTGGTTCAAGGCGGATTACATAAGAGGTTATCTGGACATTTCCAGAAGAGTTACAGAGTTGAAATGGGTTACATTGGGGGACCGAAGTGCTTCCTGCAGTGTTAGTTTGTTTTGATGGATTTCTTGAATAGCAGGGTTTTTATTTCTTTTCTGAAAGTTTTGTAGTCCGGTGTCGTGGTCAGTAGATTGGATAGTTGGCAGTCTAGTTTTGCTGCCTACATGGCCAGTAGGCCATCGTACATTTTTTTGCATTTGACGCCTCTGATTGGGGGGGTGCATGAATGGTGTCTGGGTTCTTCTTTGCCTGGTTGTGGTAGTTCGGATAAGGCAGTTGTTCATATAAGCTGGGCTGTCTCCATTCATGGTATTAAATAGTAGACAGTAAAATTTGAATAGTATTCTTGCTTGTATTGGGAGCCAGTGTGAGTCGAGGTATGCGGCGGTGATATGGTCTTATTTCTTCAGTGAATAGATCAGCCTCAGGGCTGTGTTTTGTACTGTTTGTAGTTGTTTTATCATGACTGCGGGGCAGGGGAGATAGAGGATGTTGCAGTAGTCTAGAAGGCCTAGGACTAGGGATTGGACCATGAGCTGGAATTGTTTTCTGTCGAATCAACTGCCCCCACAGATCAGATCCCTTAAAAGACTCCTCAACTTTAGAAAAGCAATGAAAACATACCTTTTCTCCTAACTCCTCTGCCTAAGGCCGATAGTTTACAAAGAAATATTAATGTATATTGGTACTAGATCCTCATTATGTGTCATATTAGGATAAAAACTTATATTGATGAATTTTGCACTAACTATGGCAAATTGTAACCTGTTCTGAGTTCTCTTGGGAGAACGCGATAGAAAATGAATTAAATAAATAAATGTTTCCAAAAGTCCATTATTGCGAAATTAGATTTTTTTGATTTTTTTTTAATTTTCCTGCGGTTAGGGGTGGCCGATTTAAAAGATTTACCAGCCGAAGTTTAGCTTACCAAGCCGCCCTTTGGGATAAGATCTTTGGTAAGTTGATCTCCAGTTCTCAATCTTACATTAACTTCAGGAAATTATGAAAAATTCATCTCTCTATGAAGAAATTCTTAGCGTCTCAACTGTTACATTTCCACTTTTTTTTCTCTCCATGAATTCTTTATATGGAAGTGTCATTTCCCTGCGTACGTGCAGTTCTCTTTCTTGTGAACCGCGCTGAGCTGTGAGGTTGTAGCGGTATATAAGATTACTGTTATGTTATATTTTTCACACGCTCTTAACGTGTGCAGCACCTGTAGCCACTTTGTACTCACAGGCGATCCTGGCATAAACGTCAAGTTTCAAGTTTATTTAAATTTTTTTTTAAAATTCTTTATTCATTTTTAAACGTACAATAAGTGCATCAATATAATATAACAAATAGATCATAAATATATCACTTAATATATCAATATATGTCATCAAGAGTACACATAAAATGCTATTAACCTCCACCCTCCCAAACCCTTCCTATTATATAATCAAATACAATGTACAATATACATTAATAAAATAATAAAATTATCCCCCCTCCCCCTTCGTAATTGAACCTGTAAATCAAGGGAAAATAATTATTTAATCATTGTAATATTTTAATGGCTCCCACACATCTTGAAATTTTCTAAAACACCCTCGCTGTATTGCAATTTATCTTTCCATTTTATATATATGACATAAAGAATTCCACCAAAAATTATAATTTAGTCGATTCCAGTTCTTCCAGTTATAAGTAATTTGTTGAATGGCAACCCCAGTTGCCATTATTTGAAGAGATCTGACTTTTTGCTCTCATTGCCATACCAAACAGCACAGTATCATATGACAATGCCACTGGATTGTCTAATAAACAATTAATTTGGTCCCAAATTGATTTACAAAAGGTCATAATAAATGGACAATCTATATATATAAAATCGGAGGTATGTATGTATGTATGTGTGTGTGTATGTGCTGCGATCACGCAAAAATGGCTTGACCGATTTGAACGAAACTTGGTATGCAGATCCCTCACTACCTGGGGTGATATGTTCTGGGGGTCTCGCGGCCCACCTGCACACGTGGGCGGAGCTACAAACAAAATCAGATTTCACCCATTCATGTCAATGGAAAAAATTTAAAAAGCTGCCAAGAAAAAAAAGGCTTGCCCGATTTGAACAAAACTTGGTATGCTGATCCCTCACTACCTGGGGTGATATGTTCTGGGGGTCTAGCGGCCCACCTGCACACGTGGGAGGAGCTACAAACAGAAAATCAGATTTCACCCATTCATGTCAATGGAAAAAATGTAAAAAGCTGCCAACGCAAAAACGGCTTGCCCGATTTGAACGAAACTTGGTATGCAGATCCCTCACTACCTGGGGTGATATGTTCTGGGGGTCTCACGGCCCTCCTGCACACGTGGGCGGACCTACAAACAGACAATCAGATTTCACCCATTCATGTCAATGGCAAAAATGTAAAAAGCTGCCAACGCAAAAACGGCTTGCCCGATTTGAACGAAACTTGCTACACATCTTCCTTTTCAGTTTAAGAGATTGCAAATTCCAGTGATACTTGCATTCTCTATCACAATCAACAAATCACAGGGACAGACTATTACATACTGTAGAGTGGATTTAAGATCCCCCTGTTTTTCCCATGGTCAACTCTATGTTGCTTGCTCAAGGGTGGGTTCACCCAAGAATTTATATGTTCTTGCTCCTGGAGGTGAAACTAAAAATGTTGTTTATAATCAAGTTTTCTGTTAGTTGTATTGTATTCATTTTGTCAAATATTTCACATTATAATTTGAATATTATACTTTTTATAAAGCTGTAAAAAAATAATTTCATTCACCACTATAAAGTATCTTTATTTGAATCCATTTACATTGTTATTGCTATAATTAAATACCCGTGCTACGCCGGGGCATCAGCTAGTAGAACAATAAATGCTCTAAAGTCCCTGCTTCGAGATGACAATGCCAACATCTATTAGACTTAGAGCTATCCAATTTTTGTAACCGAACAGGGGTCCATAACGCTCTATGTAACAGAAAAAACCATGTTTGTCTCATAGATGCTGACATTGTACATCTCAACCTCCAAGTCCAAATTTGTGTCCATTTAGACACAGAAATTTGATGTTTATTCTCTATGCCCCAAATGTCTCTCAGACCAGTGTTTGGTTTCTTTTTAATAAGTCCAGTTAATAATTTATACCATTAGGCAGCCTGATGGCCCAGGAAGTCTGCCTGAAAGCATAAGAAAGTTTATTTAAAATTTGATTTTAACGCTTATCAGCATTTCTAAGTGTTGTACATTAATAAAATGTGGGATACAGGTAAATACATATGACAAACACTTGTAGACCTAAATAAACTTAGGGCTCCTTTTACTAAGGTGTGCTAGGGCTTCTTCAAGACGGCATCAATAAGCATTACTCTTCGTTCGGGCAAGACCCTCCCTGTAGAAGAATCCTCCAAAATCCTAGGTTGCATCCTGGACTCCACACTTACATGGAACCACAAATCTCTAGCCTCCGAAAGAAATCCCTCTATACCTTGAGACAACTAAGACTTATCAGACCATACTTTCACCAACACCACTTTGCCTTAGTTGTACAGCTGATGATACTTCCACAACTTGACTACTGCAACTCCATCTACATGGGAATCAACACCACTCTGATTCACAAAATGCAACTCATCCAAAACACCACGGTCAGACTAATCTTCAACCTTAGAAAATATGACTCGATTACAGCCTTCATCAGGCAACTGCACTGGCTACCCATCCCGTCGCGAGTAACCTTCAAAACTTCATGCATCATTCACCGTATACTTTACGGAAACTCTGCGGCTACTCTCATCCAGCTCTTTTCCAAGGCATGGTCTGCTTCCCGCAGAACCCTCAACAGAATAATTCTAAATCTCCCACAAAAAAATCTACAATACAAGCGTGTTTTCTACTCCATGTTCACCTTTCTAGGCATAAAAACTTGGAATGACCTTACTGAAATGACCAGGATGGAACCTAACCACATCAAATTCCTTAAGAAACTGAAAACTCATCTATTTGACACCTAATCACTTGTATCCTCTTCTCCTCCTGTATCTTCCTGCCCTCCATTGTTCTCCCTACCCTCTTCTAACCTCTTCCTCTGTAATGTCGCCAAGAGCTTGTATATGTAATAATAATAATAATAATAATAATTTTATTCTTGTATACCGCCATACCCAAAAAGTTCTAGGCGGTTCACATTCATTAATTACAGTCCGCGGTGATACACGGATTTACAATATATTGACAAAATTACAAATTTACACAAATTACAAAATATTGACAAAATTACAAATTTACAGAGTTGTAACGAAGTTACAGAACTGTCAAAACTACAAAATTACAGAATTGTAACAAAAAATTACAAGCGATGAAGAGGGGGGGGGGGCGAGAGGAAAAAAACTATAGCTGAGATTTAGCAGGGGTAGTGGTAAGACAGAAGGAAGGGTTGGTACGCGCTAGCGAGTGTGAGATCAAGTGTGGAGGGGGGGAGAGTGGGAAGGGGGAGAAGCCGGTGGCAAATGGGATTGAGATCCCTGTTCACGGAAGAGGTGCGTTTTGAGGAGTTTTCTAAAACTAAGGTAAGAGGGGGCCTCGAGTATTATTTGGGCAAGCCAAGGGTTCAGCTTAGCCGCCTGGTAAGCAAAGGTTTTGTTGAGAAATCTATTGAAGTGGCATAATTTTATGGGTGGGAAGGCGAACAGCTGGGTTCTACGTGATTTCTTGTTGGTGAGATTCAGCGTGAAATGGTGATTGAGGTAACTCGGTAATAAGCCAAAAACTGTTTTGTAGCAGAAGCAGGCGAATTTGAATATGACTCTGGATTCGAAAGGGAGCCAGTGCAGTTGGTGGTAGAAAGGTGTGATGTGGTCCCATTTGTTCAGGCCGAATATGAGGCGGACGGCAGTGTTCTGGATCAATTTTAGTCTCCTCATGGTTTTCTTTGTGGAGCACAAGTAAATGACATTGCAATAGTCTAGTACACTGAGCACGGAGGATTGTACCAATAAGCGGAAAGAGGAGTCTTCAAAGTATTTTTTTATGGTGCGCAGTTTCCAGAGCACTGAGAAGCATTTCTTGACAGTGAGATCGGTGTGATTTTCTAGCGATAGATGTTTGTCTAGAGTGACTCCCAGTATTTTTATTGTTTGTTCGAGGGGGAAGACCAGACCTTTCACCTGGATTGTGGAGTCTTTGATTTTGTCATTGGGGGAGGCTAGGAAGAATTTTGTTTTGTCCGGGTTTAGTTTTAATCTGTAGGATAGCATCCAAAGTTCTAACTGATTGAGTATGCTTGTGATGTAGGCTAGAAGTTCTGAGGAGAAAGTGGAGAGTGGGATGATTATTGTGATGTCATCTGCGTAGATGAAGAATTTGAGTTTGAGGTTGTGAAGGAGGTTACCCAGGGAGGCGAGGTAGATATTGAATAGGGTGGGGGATAGGGGGGAGCCTTGTGGCACCCCGCAGGAGTTGACCCAGCTAGGTGAGGAAGAGTCGTTTTTAAGTACTCTGTAGGATCTGTTTTGTAGGAATCCGCGAAACCAATTGAGGACTTGATCGGAGATGCCTATGTGGGACAGGCATTCGAGAAGAATGTTGTGGTCTACTAGGTCGAATGCACTGCTCAAGTCGAGTTGGAGTATCAAGGCGCTGGAGCCCCGACTGAAAAGGGTGTGCAAGTGGTCAATTAAGGCTGCTATGATGGTTTCGGTGCTGTGTTCTGTTCGAAAGCCTGATTGATTGTCACATAGTATGTTGAATTTATCCAGATAGGCGGAGAGCTCAGCTTTTACTACCCCTTCAGCTATTTTGGTGAAAAGAGGGATGCTAGCGATTGGTCGGTAATTAGAAGGGGTGTTTGGGGGGTCTTTCGTGTTTTTTATGATTGGGGTTAACATAATATGGCCTTGGTCTGGAGGAAAGTTTCCTGAGGAAAGTAGGAGGTTCACCCACGATAGCATGTTGGCTTTGAAGTGGATGGGCGCAGTTTTCATGATGTTTGGTGGGCAGGTGTCTAGTTTGCAGAAGGAGTTAGAATATTTGTTGTAGAGTTTATTAAAGGTTTCCCAGTCCAATGTTTTGAATTGGTTCCAGTTTAGATCTGTTCTGGATCCTTGTTCTAGTTTATGTATGTCTGTGTCAGGAAGAATGGGAAAAAGCTCAAGAGGATTAGTCGAGGCAGGTAAAGTAGATCTTAGTTTTTTAATCTTGGAGGTGAAAAAATCAGCTAGGGTGTTTGCGGTTAATGTGGAATCTTCGTGGGTGTTGGTGAATGTCTCGATGTTGTATAGGTCATTAACCAGCTTAAAGAGAGAGCTACTGTTATTTGTAGTGTCACCAATTTTGTGTGAATAGAATTTTTTCCTTTTATCGTTGGTAAGGTTTTTATAGGTTTTTAGTTTGAGTCTCCAGGCGTTTCTGTGTTCCTGGGATCCCGATTTTAGCCATACTCTTTCTGATTTTCTAAGGTCCCTCTTCAACTGAAGAAGCTCTGCATCGAACCATCTCTCCCGCTTTGTAGTTCTGATTTGTCGGGTTTTTATTGGGGCTATTTCGTTTAAGATATTTGTGCTGTCGTTGATCCAGTCTGTCATAATTTGTTCTGTTTCTTCGCTTAGTTTTGTGTTCTTTTCGTAGAGGGCCCAGAATTCCTCTGGGTCAATCTTACCCCTGGAGGTGATAGTTTTGATATTTCTTGCTTTGTCGTTTTTAGAGGGTTTTTGTTGGCAGTCAATGTAAAAGTCGCAGATTCTGTGATCAGACCATAGGGAATCTGACCAATTGGATTTGATCCAATTGAATTTTGGGCTGGACAGTGCTTTGGAGGAGAAGGTCACCAGGTCTAGCTGATGACCTCGTTGATGAGTTTTGGTTGGTGGGGATTTGAAGAAGCCTAGTTGGGTGATGAGAGACCAGAAATCTGATACTTCTGGATGATCATGTTGCTCGAGGTGGATGTTGATGTCCCCGCACAGTAGGTTGTATTGGCTAGTTAAGGAGTTAGTAAGTAAGGCTTCCGCAAAGTCCTCTTTGGCTAGATTCCATTTTTTTGGTGGGATATAAAATAGAGTAATTGTTAGAGAGGCGGCCAGGGATTTTGACTTAAGTGAACAGGCTAGTATTTCAGCGTTAGGCGAGGACTTGGTGTTAAGTAGAGAGCAGTTGAGGTGGTCTCTGAAGATTATAGCTAGACCACCACCTCTTCCCCAGGTTCTGGCCAGGGAGAGAATCTTAAATCTTGGGGGTAGACAGTCTTTGATTATGATGTCCTGGTCGGAGTGAAGCCAGGTTTCAGTGATTAGTACAAAGTCTGGGTTAGTTTCACTCAGCCAATCTTTGATCAGAATGGCTTTGTTCCTCAGTGATCTAATATTTAGGTAGAAACCTAGTAGGTTCTGTTGGTCGGGGTGGGCGACAGGATAGTCTTGGGAGTAGGCTAATTTTTTTAGAGACCTAGGTTTTTTTGGGTAGCGCTTATACGAATAGCGGGCGGGTGGTGGGTTTGTAGGTGGACTGGTATTTGGTTGGTTCTGAGGTGTGTGGGAAGAGACCGTAAAAACTTTTGGTTTTATTGGGCGGTATAAGGAGATGTGTACCGGTATGGGGGTTGAGGCATAAGGGTCTGCAGTGCATATCCTGAGGGTGAGGTGAAAAAGTAGGATCAGAATTGCACATTGATGGGGGTTAGGCCATGCCATGATTCTGCACACGGTGGGGGGGGGGGGGGGGAGAAGGCAAGGGGGTTCGAAACACAGGGAGGTAAAATTAAGTGGTAAGAGATTAGGAATTCAGAATATATCCAATTTTTTTTTTTTTTTTTTTTTTTAACAGACTAGACAGATTAAAGCAATATATCAATACAGTAGGAGAGCAATGCTCATTAATGTTCCATACAGTATAAGAAGTGGTTGTTGAACTATGATTAGTAAATTGTGGTCATGCTAATATTTCCGAGGAAAATGTAATCAGAAACTATAGAGCTGCCCTGGAGTTGTGTGCAGGCCAAAAGAGCTGCAGGGGGATTCGGGTGGCGGAGCAAGGGCTCCCACGCTGCCCGAAGATCTCCCTCTGTGGCTGGAGTGAAGCGCAGGCAAGAGCTGGGTTGCTGGGGGTTTCGGGGGCGGAGCTGGACTCCCACGCGACCCGAAACCTCTTTCCCTGCAACGGGACGGTCCGGCTGAGGCGGGGCAGCTCCCGGTATCTAAGGAGCTGCCCTGAAGTTGTGTGCAGGCCAAAAGAGCTGCAGGGGGATTCGGGTGGCGGAGCAAGGGCTCCCACGCTGCCCGAAGATCTCCCTCTGTGGCTGGAGTGAAGCGCAGGCAAGAGCTGGGTTGCTGGGGGTTTCGGGGGCGGAGCTGGACTCCCACGCGACCCGAAACCTCTTTCCCTGCAACGGGACGGTCCGGCTGAGGCGGGGCAGCTCCCGGTATCTAAGGAGCTGCCCTGAAGTTGTGTGCAGGCCAAAAGAGCTGCAGGGGGATTCGGGTGGCGGAGCAAGGGCTCCCACGCTGCCCGAAGATCTCCCTCTGTGGCTGGAGTGAAGCGCAGGCAAGAGCTGGGTTGCTGGGGGTTTCGGGGGCGGAGCTGGACTCCCACGCGACCCGAAACCTCTTTCCCTGCAACGGGACGGTCCGGCTGAGGCGGGGCAGCTCCCGGTATCTAAGGAGCTGCCCTGAAGTTGTGTGCAGGCCAAAAGAGCTGCAGGGGGATTCGGGTGGCGGAGCAAGGGCTCCCACGCTGCCCGAAGATCTCCCTCTGTGGCTGGAGTGAAGCGCAGGCAAGAGCTGGGTTGCTGGGGGTTTCGGGGGCGGAGCTGGACTCCCACGCGACCCGAAACCTCTTTCCCTGCAACGGGACGGTCCGGCTGAGGCGGGGCAGCTCCCGGTATCTAAGGAGCTGCCCTGAAGTTGTGTGCAGGCCAAAAGAGCTGCAGGGGGATTCGGGTGGCGGAGCAAGGGCTCCCACGCTGCCCGAAGATCTCCCTCTGTGGCTGGAGTGAAGCGCAGGCAAGAGCTGGGTTGCTGGGGGTTTCGGGGGCGGAGCTGGACTCCCACGCGACCCGAAACCTCTTTCCCTGCAACGGGACGGTCCGGCTGAGGCGGGGCAGCTCCCGGTATCTAAGGAGCTGCCCTGAAGTTGTGTGCAGGCCAAAAGAGCTGCAGGGGGATTCGGGTGGCGGAGCAAGGGCTCCCACGCTGCCCGAAGATGTATGTGCAACGCACAAATGGAAGAAATAAATAAATAAATCATACAATTTCTTTTGATGCGGGTACAGTTTGCAGTCAGCATGCACTAACTTGCATGTACAGCAAGCTATTATTTAAAAATATTTTTTTTATGGGGGATGTCATGGGTAGAGAAAGTTAACAACTCTCATGTGTTAGGGACGGGAAAATGAGTTCCCGCAGGGATGGGGAAAAATTTTTGTCCCTGTGTCATTCTCTACTGCTAAGCCCATTTTCTAACATGGCTTAGTAAAAGAGTCCCTTAAATTATAAACTCTCCAGGGAAATACCTAATGTGCTTTTAATAAGGAAAAAAACCAAAACAAAACAAATTTTTAGGTTGCATTTTGGCAGAAAGAACAAGGAACACGAATAGAATGTCAGGTGCAACTCTGGGTAAGAGCGAACAAGAAAAGGACCAGGGTGTACTGATAGATAGGACCCTGAAACCGTCGGCACAATGTGTGGCAGCGGCAAAGAAAGCAAATAGAATGTTAGGCATGATAAAGAATGGAATCACGAGTAGATCGTAGAAAGTTATAATGCCGCTTTATAGAGCAATGGTCAGACCACACTTGGAATCCTGTGTCCGACATTGGTCTTCCAACCTAAAGAAGGATATAAAACTTCTGGAGAGGGTGCAGAGACGAGCAACGAAGCTAATAAAAGGTATAGAGAACTTGGAATACGAGGAACGACTTAAGAGACTGGGATTGTTCTCCCTTGAGAAAAGGAGATTGCGAGGGGATATGATCGAGACTTTCAAAATACTGAAAGGAATCGACAAAATAGAACAGGAAAAAAAAATTATTTACAATGTCCAATGTGACACGAACAAGAGGACATGGACTGAAGCTAAGGGGGGACAAGTCCAGGACAAATATCAGGAAGTTCTGCTTCACGCAACGAGTGGTGGACACCTGGAATGCCCTCCCAGAGGAGGTTATTGTGGAATCCACCGTTCTAGGATTTAAAAGCAAACTAGATGCACATCTCCTTACGAGAGGCATAGAGGGATATGGGTAACTAAAATTACACCAGGTGTACACCGGGCTGGGCCTCCGCATGTGCGGATCGCTGGACTTGATGGACCGAAGGTCTGATCCGGAGATGGCAGTTCTTATGTTCTTATGTAGGTTGAATCAGGTTGGGCAGACTGGATGGACTATTCGGGTCGTTATCTGCCGTCATCTACTATGTTACTATGTTACCTTGACTCTACTATTGAAAAAGGTGAGATCTAAATCTAAACAAATACTAGGCAAGATGGCCCTGCATAAAACGTCATTCTGTCCCGATATTTGGAATCGGCATCACTTCACATTGGACATTATGGTGAAACATCAAATCCAGAAACTATAGACTCTTTGTGCCATGAGCTAAACAGTTTATTTCACCTGCCACAACATGAACCACATAAAGCTGCTGACTCACAGAAAGACTGTGTGATAAAAAGAAAAACCATGTGATCTCATGGCCAAGTCATGTTGCGTTGGCAGCCTTGCTTCTGTGCATCAGAGAAGCAGTTCTCTTGTTGCTCGATGGACTTTTCATTTCCTGACACTCTTGTGCCAATGTTTTTTTTTTTCCTACTGAAAATAATCCTTTTTACAAGCACATTGTCTGTGTTTGCAAGGCTATACATCATATCATTGCCAGCATAACTAGAATCCTAAACACTCAAAACAATAGGGTCTCCTTTACTTATTTAAAAGTACGCCTCTTTTTTGACACTCTTCTTCCTTTCCTTTGACTACCAGTTCATTTTTCCTATCTAAAACCACTTCATTCTGTGTACTTTTTTAAAAAAAAAACTTTAAAGACAAGACCACACACGTTGTTTCCTGAAAAATCCTGTTCCCATATGTCGTTTTACAGCTGCTCATGCCATAATTAGATTTTGATCTGAAAATTCTTAAGACGCGTGAAATCCCATTTTAGATAGAATGTTGAGATGAGATGCCCAGGTCGGAGCATGCCCAGTTCCCTTAGTATTTTACAAAAGGCTCAGCCAAATTCAGATCCTGTTATAAAATATGCATAAGGCCATGAAGAAGTGCATGCACTGTATATTTGCCTGCATGTACAGGGACACAAGTGATTTTAAATCCCTATAAGTTTAGAAAAAGAATAAGGTTCCCAAGAGCATTGAATGAGTAAGCACCAGTATTTACACATGCAGATGCCAATTTTGGAATTTAATACACCAAAGAAAAGAACTCCAAATTACACTTCCTAGCATAGCAATTCTTTTTCCCCAATCTGCACCCCCCCCTCCAGACAGGACTCAATATCCCATTCCCAGAGCTTCCTAACATCAACAATATAACCTTCCATCTCCCTCAGAGTCTCTGACAAGAACAGCATGACCACCACCTTCCTCGTAGCTCCCTGACATCAAAAGCATGGCCTACTACCCAGAGCTCCTAATATGAACAACATAACCCCCCCAAAAAAAACCTCCCCATCATCAATAGCATGATACCCCGATCTCCTCAGATCCTCTGATACACTACCCCCAGACACCATTAGACCTCAACCCCACTCCTCTTCATCCCTGATTCTTACTGGGAGTTCCTTGGTGGTCTAGAAGGAGTGGGAGTGATCCTCATTTGCTTCTGTCGGAGCCCAGGTTCAAAATGGCACCTTGACTCCTCATGGTGATACTAAGAGAGTCCTGCTAGGGATCAGAGGTGGGGAGTGTTAGGAGATGGGGCATGGGATCTGATGGTGTTGAAGTCAGTCGAAGGGTATAGGAAGCATGTCCTTCAGCACCTCTTTGTTTTACACCATCTTGAACTGAAAAGGTATGACGGGATATAAATAAAGCTATTATTATTTTTAACATAATTACCAATGATCTAGAGATGGGAATAACTAGTGAGAAAATTACATTTGCTGATGACACAAATGGCTCCTTTTCCTAAGCTGCGCTAGTGGTTTTAGTGCGGGCTACACGCTAATGCCTCCATAGAGCTGGCGTTCGTATGTTCCATGTAACGCGGGGGTTAGCGTGTGCTAAAAACGCTAGTGCACCTTAGTAAAAGGGGCCCAAAGTTGTTCAAAGTTATTAAATCGCAAGAGGACTGTGAAAAATTGCAAGCGGACCCTGCGAGATTGGATTCCTAGGAATCAAATATCAGATGGCATTTAATGTGAGCAAATGCAACTATAGCTATGTGATGCAAGGTTCCACATTAGGAGTCACCACCCAAGAAAAGGATCTAGGTGTCATTATTGATGATATGTTGAAATACTCTGCTCAGGATAAGCAACATAAAATCCGTTTGACTTTTTTGGGATCTTGCCAGGTACCTGTCACTTGGAACGGCCACTGTTGGAAACAGGATACAGGGCTTGATGGATCTTCGGTCTTTCCTAGTATGGAAACGTGTATGTATCTTATAAGTCACAATGCTGATGTTAGGAAAATCTGAGTAGTCCCTGATTGGCTGAGGTGCCCGGCCCCTCCTTAGGGAGGAGCCTGAGGCGCCTCAGCCAATCAGTGCCTTAGGCCTCTCCCCGTGCATCAGATGATGCGCCGGGGCGGGGCCTAAGGCCACTATTGGGAAGCGGCGGGGCAGGGGAGTAGGAGCAGGAGGAGTTTGCTCCTGCTCCCAAAGATATTGCCGGTGCGTAGGAGCAGGAGGAGGGTCCGGGCACCCCTCCAACTCCCGAAGATGTTGGAGGAGCCTTGCCCAAGGAGCAGGAGGGACCGGGCACCCCTCCTGCTACCAACAATTTTACAGGTATCGGGGTGGGCCGGGCCTGATCAGGACCGGGAGGGGGGTGGGAGGCCTAGGAGCAGGAGGGACCGGGCATCCCTCCCTCCTGCTCCCAACTATTTTTCAGGTACCGGAGTGGATGGGCCAGGCCCGACCGCCTGGCATGACCTGACCATGACCGGGCGGGGGGTGGGAGGCCTGGGAGCAGGAGCGACCGGGCACCCCTCCTGCTCCCAACTTTTGGTCCATCAGACCCGCAATCTTTTTTTTTTACTTTTTACTTTTTTAGTAGTTTTGAGCCCTGCAAGTCCGTGGTTTTAACCCACTTTAAACTCGCGGGTTAAAACCACAGGCTCGCAGGGTGGGGAAGGGCAGTGCAGGGCAGCAGGACTTTGGGGCAGGAGATTTGTGCTTGAGTTGGGGCAGAGAGCAGGATATGCAGTTGGAAACCACTGAACGATTGGTCCCCAGCAGTCGCTTCTTACATTACATTACTGGCTTATATTCCACCTGTACCTTTCAGGTACAGGCGGAATATAAGCCCTGTCCGATGTGATATTTTGTGTAGTGAATTGGGTCGCTGTCCAATTTGCATGCATTTCTCCTCATTTGCATGCATGGATTAGAAGCGGATTGCAGGAGAGGTAAGTGAATCAGGCCAGAGGGAAATTTGATAGTTAAGAGGTCGCAAACCGATTGCTACACAATCGGTTTGCTTAGTGAATATAGCCCAAAGGCAGTTAATAAATCCATATAAATAAATAACATTTGAAGAAAGGGAACACTTATGTCTCTTTCAGTGGAGCTGTGATAAAAATATATACCCATAACCTATGATCTTCAGTAATAAAGGCAAAATAGTGTTCTTAATTAAAAAAACAATAATAAAGGAACAGACCATCTGCGATTGAACTGCAAAGAAAACAAATCATCGACACAGTTTATGAAGAAGTGTTCAAACATACCTACAAAACTGTAGATTTGAAAAGTGCAGCTTCCCAACAGCAGGAGGTGAAGTTAAAATTAAAAAAAAAAAATAAAAAAAATCAAGTTTTCTGAGAAGTCTTTTTAAAAGAAAAATTCCTATCTTTATAATACTTGTTATGGTAACCACCCTTGTAAATTATTGCACAATACACTTCTCCCTCCTTATTCGCGGTTTCAGCATTCGCGGTTTCAATTATTCATGGTTTTTAGCTTGCTGGCTCCTCCCTCCCCCCCCCCCCCCGTACACCGATTACATCAGCTTGCATAGAGAAATCGCCGATTCCAAGTGTTTACAGAGAAAATCGCTGATTCCCAGCACTTTCTTCACCGTGTTTTGCCTCTCCTTCAGGAACAGGCCAGGTCTCCCACCATGTTATTCGCGGTTTCACTATATTCACGATGGTTTTTAATAGAAAATAGTGAATAACATATGAAAAAGTTGGTTGGTTTAGTGAATCGCTGCCTTCCTACTTTGCATGCCATTTCCCCTCATTTGCATGTGCAGATCGGATCGGGTGCGGATCGGAGAAGGTTTGCAAACTGGTCAGAGAAGGCTCGCAAAGCTTAGTGAATCTAGCCCAAAATCTCCTAGAGATTTATTGACTATGGAAATAATACTAAAAAGGTGCCGAATATGTAACTAGACTGTGCTTAAAATACAATGGGGTCCTTTTACTAAGGCGTACTAACTGATTTAGTACACTCTAACAATGTAGAGCATGCTAAATGCTAAGATGCCCTTAGGAATAGGTCTTGGCACTTAGCACATGCTGATCATTAGCATGTGCTAAATTGGTTAACGCACCGTACATGAAATTTGTCTGGGTGCAAATATAAGAGACACCATCAACAACTGCTATCATATCAAGCAGCCATATGGGGTAAAGACCTAGAAAAACTAATTGCACATACAAACAACTATGAAGAATTCAGGAAACACCTAAAAACTTACCTGTTCTTGAAATACCTAGGCAACGAACCGGAACATCAACCCCCCTCGTAACATCATCACATAACTAAACTGCAAACTGTTAACCCCAACCCCTAATCACTAACTACGAACACTCTATTCAATTCACGGAATATTTCTACTTCTGTGCAAACAGCTTGGCACTTCCTGGCCTTGCAACACACAAACTGTTGTTAACATTATTAAAATTATCAGATGTAGACTGCTTTACTCTTTAACTCATTGTACGAGATGTATACTGCTATACTCTTTAATTCATTGTACGTAAAGTTTCTCTTTATTGTATTGAGATGTACACTGCTAAACTCTTTAATTCATTGTACGTAAAGTTTCTCTTTATTGTATTTACATTTTCTTTTATTGTATTCACAGTTTCTTTTATTGTAAACCGCCTAGAAGTCGCAAGATAGCTGGCGGTATATAAAAATAAAGTTATTATTATTATTATTATTAAAAGGACCCCAATGTTGGGTGCAAGGGTATTTGGTATTTTAGGCAAAGTTTTAACCTTCCCCTCCCCCACACACATATAATTGTTAGATCTCTAGACCAGTGGTTCCCAACCCTGTCCTGGAGGACCACCAGGCCAGTCAGGTTTTCAGGATAGCTCTAATGAATATGCATGGAGCCGGGCACCTTCATTATATGCAGATCTTTCTCATGCATATTCATTAGGGCTATCCTGAAAACCTGACTGGCCTGGTGGTCCTCCAGGAAAGGGTTGGGAGCCACTGCTCTAGACCCCTCTGAGAGTTTGATAACTAAACCCAATAATCATGATTATCCAGTAGAAATATACATTGGGGCCCTTTTACTAAAGTCGCAGCAAAAGTAGCCTTGGTGCTCCCTTACCAGAGGTCTTCGCCATGCACCAAGGCCATTTTTGCTGTGGCCGGAAATTGGCCAATTTTCTCATTAGCACATGAGCCCCTGCCACCACTATTTTGTAGGAGGTATGGGCTTGGCTTCTCCAAAACCGGTGCTGTTTGCATGTCAATCACACACCGGTGTTGGTTGCAGAATCGTGACCCGTCAGACATTGGCGCTAGAAATGCGGGCCAGGGTTTTGAAGACCTATATTTCTGGCACCTACAGTAGGTTTGATATGAATCGTGGTAGTCTAAGGATGCCCAAGGTCATTTTTGGCATTAGTCACGCCTTTTTCAACCTTAGGTGCCATGAAGCGCCTCTGTAGCTGCAATTAGGACGCCGGTTCGGGAGGCACTGGCATGCCGCTAAATATTTTTTGTTTTTGGTGTTTTTAAGGTAGGTTTGGTCACTTAAATTAGGCGGCAGTGTGGTGCCTACCATCGCCTAACTTGAAGCGTCATTTGTAGAATCAGCTTTTAAGAGCTTCCGCACAAACCCCACGCGAATCAATTCACACATAGCAATGCCTCACACATCAACTGATCATTGCTATCATGCCCACTCTCCACCCCAGGGTCTCGCAAACTAGCTGGAGCTGCGGCTCGCTAAACAGCGGGCCACAGCTGGAGGACACCCGGAAGTGCACCGACATTGACGAGATGTCACATGCATGCATGACGTCATCACGCTGATGTCTGCATAGGCGCGACGCCCTGCAGACAGGCCCTGAGCTGCCAGTGCAGGGGGGGCGGGAGGGGTGCTCAACAGGAGAGGCATGGAGAGGAGGAGAGGTACCCGCACTGGCTGACTGTCTACAGGACATGGTTGACCCATTCTGTAAACAGTCAGCCAGTGCCGGCAACTTGCAGCACAACTGCAATCTCGCCGCGGCACACTAGTAAATGGATCCCATTAAGCCCAGATTCCAGTACACTTTAGTACAACAGACCCTTTGTGAGTAGACAAGACATAAAAATCTCAGAGCGGCCTCTTGCAGACAACTGGGAAGTCTCAGTTTTGCAAAGATTATTTTATTGGTAGAGGCCAGTTTTACATTTAAAAATTCATATTGAAACTACCGTATACTGCAATTCTGCTCATAAATTCAATTGATTATTGGAAATAAAATTACCAGTTTGCAAAATATGCACATCTTGAAACAGGCACCATGAGTTTAAATTTCTCTTCAGCTATTGCTCTCTGGAGTATTGAAGACAGGTCAGTCATGTGACCTCTACTGTTGATTTTGTTCCAGACTTGATATCGTGTTATTTAGGCTTATACACTAAGGGCTCCTTTTACTAAGGTACGTTAGGGCCTTAACGCACAGAATAGCGTGCGATAAATTGCCACGCACGCTAGACCTTGACGTCAGCATTGAGCTGGCATTATTCTAGAAGCGTACCGTGCGGTATAGCATGCGGTAATTTCGTGCGTGCGCTAAAAACGCTAGCGCATTTTAGTAAAAGGAGCCCTAGGAATCTAGAAAATGATTGTTCTCATGACGCTATGCCATTAGTGAGAGTAAAAAAATCCTCATTAATGGCTTAATTCTATAAATGGCGCTAAAAATAGCTCTGTGTGGAAATTTGAGTACAGTACTCCCCCAAAATTGCAGGGGTTCTGTTCCAGGAACTCCCGTGAATTTCAAAAAACCGCAAATACGGTTTTTCAGCTGATCGAGGACAGGAGAGGGCAGCTGGGGCACCAGCGGGTCCTTAAATTGTACTTACGAAGCCGGGCACATTTTCCGACCGCCTCTTCCTGGTACTGAAGTCATGGTTACACCAATCAGGAGCTGCTTTGATACGCCAGGTAATGTGTCAAAGCAGCTCCTGATTGGTGTAACCATGACTTTGGTACCAGGAAGAGGCGGTCGGAAAATACCACAAATTACCGAGGCCGCAATTTGCGAACCGCGAATTCGCAGGGGTTTACTGTATACGCTCGATTTCTGCAAGTAATTTAATTGAACAACAAAGCCAATTAGCGCCGATAATCAGGTGCTAATCATCAATTATTGGCACTAATTGACGTTAACTGAAATTTAGGTGCGCACTTGTAAAAACTGGGCTCCTCGGGCATGGCAAAAAGGGGGGCACGGCCATGGGAGGGCCATGGATGGATCAGGGGCATTCCTACAATTCATACTACCATAGAATAAGGGGAATCCGCACTTAATTTAAGCATGAGGATTTACACCAAGGTTTAGTTGGTGCAAGTCCTTGCGCCTAATGTTAGATATGGAGCCCAGCTCTAAGCGCTATTCTATAAACAGCAATAACTTTCAGTGCCATTTATAGAATAGCGCTTAACATGTTTTTTGTCAGCCATTTATAGAATTGCCCTAAACACCTAATGGAGTTTCTTCTTGTGAATTTCTCCATTATATATAAAAGACTTAGGCCCTGATTCTATACACGGCACTTAGATCACAGATACGGTTAAGCGTGATTGTCAGTCATCTGCTAGATTCCGTGTATAGAATCACTCTTAGTGGTGCCTACGCATTCTTAGGCACCCGTAGGCATTAAAACTTTAGGCACACTGCCATTTAGACCAGGGTTTTCTGGGCCTAAATGAGTGTGCCTAAGGTAAGCGTTTACTGGGGCCTAAGTGAAACCATGCCCAAAATCCAACCAGAATCTGCCTAGAATACACCACTAACCATCCCTACTTGCCGTTAGGCACCTTGGCGTAGATGCCTTGAAGGTGGTAGGTATCTTGGTGTAGATGCCTCGATATGGTAGGTACCTACTGAGTAATGCAACTACCAGCTAATTCATTTGTTAATGGTTTTTTAAAAATTGGTTTTTCAATTATCAGTGCCAAGTATGCTAAGTAAGAAAATTAAGTTAGGCACCTAGAATGGCTAGGCGCATTGATCCAGGCACCTAATTTCCGGTGCCATTTATAGAATTTGGGCCTAAGGCCCAGATTCTCTAAATGGCACAGGTTTTTTAAGGTACCCAAGCTCAGTAAAAAAAACAAACAAACGCACCATTTAAACTACATTTAACTGAGTTTCAAGGCGCCTACTGGTGCTTAAATATTCAGCACCAGAATTGCTCCTCCGTAGGCGCTGTAGGCCGCTTAACACCAATGTGGGTGTGGCTAATGCCTTAAGTGTCGTTAGGCAGCCTAAAGCGCCTACAGAGGTGCGATTCGCATCAAAGGTAGGCGACGGAAATGTAGGCCTGGAAAACCCTGGCCTACATTTCCGGTGCCTACCTATGCCGGAGGCACAATTCTGTAGGCGGTACCATCGCATGATTGCCACGCGATGGGCAGCCGCTTTTAAGGCGGTCGCCAGCAACAGTGCCGGTTAGAGAGTCTGGGCCTAGTGCCTTTACTGCAGCACGATTAGCCAGACACTCAGATTTTCCTTTATTTCTCCAGATGTTCATGTGCATCCTGAGCTATATGAAAACACTTAAAGTGTGAAGAAATTAGGAGCTAATCAAACCCACAACACTGTGGTCTCCACATTCTTTGATGAACATAAAAAGCACTTGGGGGTTGTTTGCAGCTTTTTGACTTTTTAAGTGAAGGAAGAAGATATTAAATTGTAGTCAAGGATGTAAACATTGGTTTCAATTAAGTGATGAAATACATTGGAGGCCTACACAAAAGTTGTGAGCAAAGCACATTCACGTTATGGCAAACGTTCACAGGAAGCAAATTCTGAATAATCTTTAAAATGCAATGGAAGACTAAGGGTCCTTTTTACAAAGCCATGCCAAAATGTGGCCTGCACTATGATTAGTATGTGGGTTTCCCACGCGCTGAGGCCACTTTTAGCGTGGCTGTAAAATGGCCGCATTTTCTATTTATGCAATAATGGCCACATTCCCATCAGCACGTGAGCCATTAACTACACCCAGATTCTCTAACTGGTGCTGCTGTCGGCGGTTGTCTTAAAAGTGGCCGCTGATTGCATGTCAATCACATGATGGCACCTGTTACAGAATCGCACCTCCATAGGCTCTTTAGGCCACATAATGCCACTTCCGATTATCCATGCCCACAGTGGTGTTAGGCGGTCTAAAGCACTTACAGAGACACGATTCCAGCATTGGCTTTTTAGGCACCAGTAGGCACCTTGAAACTCGGTTAAAAACGTCGCTGGACACTTTGAAAACAACCATGCGGAGCACAAAATCGATTTCTTTTTAGATCCGCAATTCATCAAATCGCTAGGACTCGAGCACAAGTTGATGGCACCTAAAAACAACCACCGCATCTAACTTGTATGTGCCGATCCATGCAGTTGGCAATCAACCACAAAGCGTCCTTTATAAAATCACATCTAGGCATCCTTAAGCATCACTAGGTTTACCTAAGTTTACCACGCTTATTCTCCACCCCTAACCATGCCTACTTTTCAGGTGCCTCGAATTAAGCGTCACTAGGTGCTGCACAGATATCTGCGTACAATTTTAATTAACAATTTTAAAAAATCTTATTTTTTAATGGCATGGTCAATTACCACGTGTCCAAAATTAAACACAGTGATAACGATACTGATGGACACAACGAGGAGAAAAGACCTCAAATTCCCCTTTGTCAAAAGAACCCAGAGTTTTTGCAATGACAATCTGATGGGGTAAGGTTCTTATCATAGGTCAAAACCTCGCTGTGACCCCAGAATATGAAAAAAATGTGTTTTTATAATGCAAACATTCTGTTTCCCATATTTACGAAAAATTGCTAAATTTCCAATGAAACCAAAATTGATGAAAATTCCAACAAAAATTTCTGAATTTCCAATGAAACCAAGAGGCAATAGTAAAATAAAACAGACTGCCCCCAAAAGGAAAAACATTTTGCCCCCAAAAGGAAGGGGCCATCAGAGATATGTTCTTTCTTTTGGGGGGCAGTCTGTTTTATTTTACTACTGCCTCTTGGTTTCATTAGAAATTCAGCAATTTTTCTTGGAATTTTCAGCAATTTTGGTTTCATTGGAAATTCAACAATTTTGTTGGAATTTTCAGCTATTTTTCATAAATATGGGAAACAGAATGTTTGCATTATAAAAACACATTTTTTTCATGTTCTGGGGTCACAGCGAGGTTTTGACCTATGATAAGAACCTTACCCCATCAGATTGTCATTGCAAAAACTCTGGGTTCTTTTGACAAAGGGGAATTTGAGGTCTTTTCTCCTCGTTGTGTCCATCAGTATCATTATCACTGTGTTTAATTTTGGATACTTGTTTGCAAGTGATTACACAGTAGTCCTCTAATTTGTTTTGACCACTGGTCAATTACCACACCATTTAACCCATTAAAAATCAATTTAGTTGCAGTAGTTTTCATTAGGCGTTTCTAGGCATCTGTGAGTATGGTGCCTAATGTAGGTGCCATTTATAGAATCAGGGCCTAAGAGCTCATGCACTAACCATGTACTAATCGCTTAGCATGCAGCGATATACCATGTTTCCCTCAAATAAGACCTATCCCAAAAATAAGTCCTTGCATGATTTTTTAAAGTTGCTCCTAATATAAGCCCTACCCCAAAAATAAGCCTTAGTTAAGATCGATCCCTGAAGCCCCTCCACCCCCGAATATCCCTGACACTCCCCGGCTCCATCCCTGACACTAGTGCTGCTTGATTCGTCAAAAAAAAATCAGACTTGTTGATTCAGCAACCCCCCACCCCGGTGAGACCTGACATACCTCCACTCCGAGGCTTCCTACAGCAGCGGCAGCGCTCTGAAGGGGCTGCTTTGCAACCTTCCCCGCCAGGGCCTTCCCTCTGCCGTGTCACTGATGATGATGGGCTGGTGGAAGTTGACTGGGATTTCAGGATGGCAAGGAGTAGGAGATTCGGCAGGAGCGTGTGCGACTGGTCCTCAGCAGTCGCTTGTTTTGGGATCGGCCAGCCCAGTCAGTGTTCCTCATTTTTTTTATTTTTATGAATCACTGCCTGCCTACATTTGCATGCCGTTCCCCCTCATTTGCATGTACGGATCAGATCAGGCGCGGATACGCTGGGGGGAAGGTTAGTGAACCGGGTCGGGGTCGCTAAGTGGTGGGCTTAGTGAATCTAGCCCCTTGTCCCAAAAGTCTATACATTCACTAGGTTTCTTTTGCTAATGTGAAGTGGTGTGGTAGCCATGTTAATCCACTTTTAAAAGTAATAAATAGAAATAAAAGAAAACAAAAAATAACATAAGAAACAAAACAGAGAAAATAAAATATAAAGATACCTTTTCTATTGATTTATTTTCTCTGTTTTGTTTTATTTCTATTTAGTCCCTTTTGCTAATATGGAATTTGGAATTAACCATTGTAGCAGCCTCCCAAGCCCTGAAAAGCCAGAACACAGTAACTCAATTTTTTTGTCAAAACTAAGCTAACTCACCAGATGTTCTGTAGTTATTGTGTATTTTTAATATGGAAGACATTTAACATTTGGATGCATTTTCAAACCTGTAGCAGAAGCCCAAAACACAGTGTCTCTTGATAAATAGGAGGTATGTTAAGCCAGAGCACAGTACTGTATTAGTTTTGATCGAGAATTACATCACAGGGATTTATTCAAAGAAATCAGTTTTTTTGGACTTTTCTCACATTTACATTCTTAATAGTTACTGTGTTTTGTCTTTTCAGAGCAGTACTGTGTCTGGTATGACTCTTATATAGGGATAGGCATATGGAGACAAAAACTTGCTACCTGCAACCCTGCCAGTAGGGGTTGCTGTTTCACTATACTATCACATTGTCAATAGTGAGGCACAGGCAAACTGTGTAGGACTCCAAACACAATACTGAGGCACCACCCCCTACTGGTAGGAATGCAATTGGAGGACTCCTACTGGGAACAGTGGATACAATACTTACTAGAGATCCCTATGGGCCTTACATATGCATACATATCTCACAAATATTTACCGTGGATGTGCTGAAAACAAAACATCTTTATTATGGTCTTTCAAAACCAGAACTGAAGAGCATGCTCCTAGGCTCCATACAATCTAGATCTTGTTTTACAAGAGATTAATTCATGATGTATTTTACAGTACATGCATTTTTTGATACCATTGCATTTTACACTGAAACCAGTATCAACCACTTTATAGTTTTAGAATCAGAATCTATAGAGGTTACTGTGATCAGACATCTGTGACTCGTTTGTCGGAGCTATTCTATTTTTATCTGACCAAGGCAAAATGACCTAGGGACAGTGCTGCATTAATATTGTACTATAACATGGCAACCATGCCACCGTATTGCGTAGAAGATGGAATCATCAGTTTGAAATTTGCCTATGTTGTATCTGTTCAATAGTAACTCAAACAGCAGAACAAATGCCGACACTCCACGCTGCTAATTTGTCTCCGTTACTGGATTAGTTAGAGAAGAACCTTTGTTCATGATAATAGAAACTCGCAAGAGGGAGAGGATGCAAAATGGAAAATCCACGCTACAAGCTGAAGAGCAGATCCTGACTCTTTCCAAAACAACAACCCTGGAGGCTCATCCAAGGCATTCTTTGGCTCAGGGCTAAATATATGAAAAGGAAACACATCTGCTCTGAGCATTTGCCTGTTCATAAGCCAACCGGATACCACCAAGAAGCAAGTAATTTTTCTTAAAAATCTGCTGACAGGTTGTTTCTAATGTTTTAAACTATACCAAGGTATATATTGCTTATCTACTGTAGAATCCACTGGACACTGTGACATGCAAACACTTTTGGAAGATGGATGAAAATAGCGCTCTTTAGATTCTATTTTTGCGACTACAGATTACAGGAAGGTCAGTTCTATAAAACTAGCGTCTAAAGATTTGCACCACTTATACATATCAAAGATGCAATTACTTGACAATTAGGCACCTACGGAACTCATTTTAAAAAGAGAAAAACATCCCAAAAGTGGCATAAAAGGGGCAGATGGACGCTTTTCTCCTCAAATCCTTCCAGTGTGGTATTTTCAAAACCTATCATCTAGATCAGGGGTCTCAAAGTCCCTCCTCGAGGGCCGCAATCCAGTCAGGTTTTTAGGATTTCCCCAATGAATATGCATGAGATCTATTAGCATACATTGAAAGTAGTGCATGCAAATAGATCTCATGCATATTCATTGGGGAAATCCTGAAAACCCGACTGGATTGCGGCCCTCGAGGAGGGACTTTGAGACCCCTGATCTAGATGGTTTTCTACACAGTTTGTCAGTAGTTTGTCTAAATTTCAAGGGGGCATGTTGGAGGTATGTTTCGGATGGAACTAGGCTGGGCTTATTGCCCTGAATGTTTTCTAAAATGTTTGATTATCACTGAAAAAAATGTCCAGTTCATATTTGGATGTATAGAGTTAGGAGGAGGCGATTAAACAGGGGAGTACTGAAACTGGTTGTAATTAACTTATTTATAAATGTTCAGGAAACTGGAATGACGAGTGAGGTGATTAAATTTGCAGATGACACTAAACTGTATAAAGTTGTTAAAATGCATGCAGATTGTGAAAAGTTGCAGGCAGACCTTAGGAAATTGGAAGACTGGGCGTAAATATGGCAGATGAAATTTTAAAGTGGACAAATATAAATTGATACACATTGGGAAGAAAACCCCAATTCACAGTTACCAGATGCTAGGGTCCACCTTGGGTGTCAGCGTCCAAGAAAAAGACCTGGGTGTCATTGTAGACAGTGCGATGACACTTTCCGCCTAATATGCAGTGGTGGCCAAAAAAGCAAATGATGCTAGGAATTTAAAAAAGGGATGGTTAACAAGACTAAGAATGTTATAATGTCTCTGTATCACTCCATGGTGCGACCTCACCTGGAGTAATGCGTTCAGTTCTGGTCTCCTTATCTCAAGAAAGATATAGCGGCACAAGAAAAGGTTCAAAGAGCAACCAAGATTGTAAAGGGGATGGAACTTCTCTCGTATGAAGAAAGACTAAAAAGGTTAGGGGTCTTCAACTTGGAAAACAGACGGCTGAGGGGAGATTTGATTGAAGTCAACAAAATCCTGAGTGGAGTAGAACGGGTACAAGTGGATCAATTTTTTACTCTGTCAAAAATGACAAAGACTAGGAGACACTCGATGAAGTTATAGGGAAATACTTCTAAAACCAATAGGAGCAAATAGTTTTTTCACTCAGAGAATAGCTAAGCTCCGGAACACATTGCCAGAGGTTGTGGTAAGAGTGGATAGCGTAGTTGGTTTTAAGAAAGGTTTGGACAATTTCCTGGAGGAAAAGTGCATAGGCTGTTATTGAGAAAGACATGGGAGAATCTACTGCCTGCTCTGGATCGGTAGCAAGGAATGTTGCTACTCCTTGGACTATGGACTTTTCCTCCAGGAAATTGTCCAAACCTTTCTTAAAACCAGCTATGCTATCCGCTCTTACCACAACCTCTGGCAAAGCAGTGAGTATGTGAATTAGCATGTGTAACAAGTTACCAGGTTATGTATAACAGCTAGCATGTGCTAATGCAAGCTTGAGTGAATTTTATTTATTTATTTATTGAGATCTATTAACCACCTTTATGAACAGATTCGCCCAATGCAGTGTACAGCAGGCACAGTTTGATATAAAATTCACAGTTTTGTTAAAGGCATTAACAGTAGTAAAATGACCAAATATAAACATAAATTCAATAAATGAAGTAAACTTGAAGACAAAAAATGGAAACTTAGTAATAGGATTATCATGAAACAGTTATCAAAAGGTGCATATTTAAAAGCACTGCAGAGCAATCATATAACAGAAACATGATAAATGTCAGTATATAGTAGACCCCGAAAAAAATGGGATGAGGGGGAGAGACAACCTGAACCAAACACTACCATAAAAGATAATGATAATAATAATGATAGTGGGAGGGAGCCCTCAGTTACACAGCCTGCAGTGGGGACAAGCCCCTAAAGCTCCAGCTGTCACAAGTATACACCCAGAAGGGTGTCATCTGTGAAACATCCCTGGGCTCCGTCCGTGTGAAGTGATAAATCAAACGTGTGCTAGAGTGAAAATAATAAGTAATACACACTCATAAAATTGTTGAGGCTGTCTCTACCCCTCATCCATGGTAGTGTTTGGTTCGGATTGTCTCTCCCCCTCATCCCATTTTTTTCGGGGTCTCGGGAGATTGTTCCTCCTTGTTCCTGTTTTTTCTTCCCGAGTATTTTGGGTTTGCTTAGTTTTCTATCGAAGTACATAATAGACAGCATGGAAGAAAATTCAAATAACATAGATACAGTGGTACCTCGGTTTACGAGCATAATTTGTTCCAGAAGCATGCTCGTAATCCAAAGTACTCGTATATCAAAGCAACTTTCCCCATAGGCCATAATGGCAACGCTGACAATTTGCTCCACAACCCAAAAAGTGCTGAGGAAGTGGCGAGGGGTGGCCCAGGGGTGTGTACCTGTCGGGTGCCGGGTGCTGCAGCGCCATTTCAAGGAAACACCTCCTCCATCCGCCAGCCGCTGGAGAACCCCTGAGCCTACGCAGTGTCGCTTCAGGGGATTCCTCTTCCGTCTGCCGGTCAGCCTAACACGCCGAGTGCCTTCCTCATGTTGGAGAGCCTATGAGAGCCCATGCAGCCGAGTGCCGTCCCACCTGTGCACAATTTCCATAACATTTGGAAACCCTTAAGAACTACTATGTCAACTTGGTTTTTCATAGATAAATTTTGGTCGAGAGTAACTCCTAGAATTTTAATGGAAGAATGGACCGGGTATTGTGTGGCATTTAAAGTTATGGAAGAGTCAACTGGTATTTATCGAGGTGAAGCAAAGAAGAATCTTGTCTTTTTGGAATTTAGTTTCAGCTTAAATTCCGACATCCATGCTTCGATCGATCTGAGTACTATCTTGATAGTGTGATGTTGGGCAAGGAATTATGATAGTTATGTTGTCTGCATGGTTAAAAAATTTTAATCCAAGATTACTTAATCTTAAACCGAGAGAAGAAAGATAAATGTTGAAAAGAGTTGGAGAAAGCGGTGAAGGGTTTTCCCATTTTTAGCTCTGACTTGATAGATATGAGATCCAAGAAATCCTTCAAACCAGGAGTATACCTTATCATGGTATAAATCAGACTACCCTGAGGTAGAGATAATCTTAAATTAGACAAAGTCCCTCTGAAGTTCCAGAGTGTGGGAGTTATTATTTATTTATTTCATTCATTCATTTATTTTCCAGCCCGTTCTCCCCCACGACTGCAGAATGGGTTACAGGTTAACATACATCTCCCTTTAAATTTTCTTTTTTCTCTCTCCAAGATTCACAAGACTTGAGACCAGCACAGTAATTCCAACTCCATGCTCTGGTCACCCCTCCAACTCTTCTTTTTGTCAACATGACATATTTACACATAATAGAGATTTAGCTATGGTTTACTAAGTAACATAGTAGCATAGTAGATGACAGCATAAACATAGAAACATGACGGCAGATAAAGACCAAATGGCCCATCTAGTCTGCCCATCCGCAGTAACCATTATCTCTTTCTCTCTCTGAGAGATCCCATGTATCTATCCCAAGCCCTCTTGAATTCAGACATAATCTCTTTTTCCACCTGAATGGTCCATTAAGTCTGCACAACCCTATCCACTCTTTAAATTACTGACTTAATTTAAATTTTCCTTCTTAGCTATTGCTGGGCCAGAACCCAAAGCTCTGCCTGGTTCTATGCGTAGGTTCCATCTACTGAAGTCTCCATCAAAGCTCACACCAGCCCATCTAAACCATCGAAGCCCTCCCTAGCCCATCCTCAACCAAACAGCTATATACGGACATAGACCGTGCAAGTCTGCCCAGTACCAGCCTTAATTTTTTCTGATTCGAGATCCTCTGTGTTCATCCCATGCTTTTTTGAACTCTGTCACCATTTTCCTCTCCATCACCTCCCTCGGAGGACAAGAGAATGAAGAGTGTGGTGTAGTGGTTAGAGCTACGGCCTCTGCACCCTGAGGCTGTGGGCTCAAATCCTATGCTGCTCCTTGTGACCCTGGGCAAGTCATCTAATTCTTTACTACCCCAGGTATATTAGATCAGGGGTGCCCACACTTTTTGGGCTTGCGAGCTACTTTTAAAATGACCAAGTCAAAATGATCTACCAACAATAAAATTTTAAAAAAACACAAAGCACACTGTACGCATAGAAAATGTTAATTATCATTCCTATTCCAGGGTTTTTCAAAGAGGTCAAAGCAGATGACTCTGTGCACTATCACCTCAGTAATAACCATACAAAAATAGACAAATATACCCCCTCCCTTTTTACTAAACCACGATAGCAGTTTTTACCGCAGGGAGCTGCGCTGAATGCCCAGCGCTGCTCTCGACGCTCATAGGCTCCCTGTGCTAAAAACCGCTATTGCGGTTTAGTAAAAGGGGACCACAGTGTAAAATATAGACAGCAGATATAAATTCAGACACATTTTGATCACTAAATTTAAAATCAAATCATTTTTCCTACTTTGTCTGGTGATTTCATGAGTCTCTGGTTGCACTTTCTTCTTCTGACTGTGCTTCCAATCTTTCTTCCCTTTTAGCCTGTATACTTCCTCTCCTCCAGACCTCATTCCCTCCCCCAACTTTTCCTTCCTCTCTCCCTGCCCTTTTCTTTCTCTCTGCCTCCCTTTCCTTTTTTTCTGTTTCTCTTCTTTCCTTCTGTCTCCCTGCCTGCCCTTTTTCTTTCTTTCTCCCTGCCCTCCCCCAAGACACTGCCACTACTATCGGGGACCAGGACCCAAACTGCCATCGGGGACCAGGACCCAAACCGCCACCAATAACACGCCCAAAAGCCGACGACGCCCCAACCTCTCCCTGCTTCGGCCGACCAGCATCGCGAGGAGCTGTTGGGGGAAATGCTGCCGGGTCCTGCCTTCGCGGAAACAGAAAGTAGGCAGGACCCGGCAGCAAGAAGAGGAAATGCTTTCTAACATGTCTCCCGCCTTAGCCCGTAGCGAACGCTTGCTTCAGGGCTCTCAACATGTGCATGCCGGCTTCCCTTCTCCCCCACTCCCCCGGACATAACTTCCGGTTTCGGAGAGAAGAGAAGCCGGCACGCACACGTTAGAGCCCAGAGCATAAGTTCGCTACGGGCTGAAATCTCCAAGCCGTTTTTTTTTTAATGTTCAGCAGCGGCGGCAGCAGCTAAAAGGCCCTAGGGAGAACACCTAGGAAGGCTGATCGGCCCGGTAGATCAGGACGGCAACACTAGTCTATCACGGAGCCCGGGATGGGGCTCCGCGATCGACTCACGTTGCCTTCCTGAGCTACCGGTCGATCGCGATCGACGTATTGGGCACCCCTGTATTAGATAGATTATGAGCATCCTGGGACAGCTAAGGAAAATACTTGAGTACCTGATTTGTAATCCATTCTGAGCTCCTTTGGGAGGATGGACTAAAAAAATTCAAATAAATAAGATCATTCATGCTGCTACACCACAGTTGTATAAATGAATATGGCTTCCAACCACATGAACACTTTTAAATATTGGTTTGATCTTTCTTTAGATTGCGTGTTTTAATTTAGCTCAAATTGATTTCCATCAAACTGTCACTTTCTCATCTGTCTGGAATGTGTTGGTGATCTCAGTGGACAAGTGTTCAAGTTAGTTGGTAGAAGGCATTCTCACTGCTCAGCAGATAAACCAAGGCCTTAATTATCACGAATTATCCACACTGCCTCCTACATGTGTTGCCTACAAAGCTAGGTTGAGATGCATTCACAGAAAGTGTAGAGAAGCTTGCATAACTTGCTCACTTCCAGTGAAGATTTGAAGAGGTACAGGGGGGTTGGGGAGTGCATTTAAGCACCTGTTGTCGGGTGCCATCCCCCTTCTGCCCCGAGTGTAATGCTCCCTCACTTTGCCACTGGGTGTAAAGCTTTCACTGACCAATTAGAAAGGGTGTAGGAACCAAAAAAGTTAAGAACTGTTGATCTAGGCTATGTCACTGGAGCATGAGGATTCTGATGTAATCTGGTTTTGTTCAAATCCACATATATAAAGTACACAGAGAATAGATACATAATATGATCACCCTGAAAAGTAGTCTCTTAGTTATTTTTATGGAACCGAGTTTTTAACTTTGCCTCACGTTTTTAGCAAAGCAATCTACTAGATTGAGAGCACACATACAGCGAAAGTACCAGGTCTCCTCTCCTCTGCTCGCACCATTCGAGTCTGCCTTCTCATGTCACTTCCTCAGGAAGTGAGATCAGAAGAAGAGCTCAGGACCGGCGTGAGCAGCAGGGAAGAGTTCCTGCTCACTGCCAGCGAAGACGAAAAGGGGAGGGGGGATGCATCTATGAGATCTCCCCCAGCGCCCCTACCAAGATGGTGCCCAGTGTACTCTGCCCCCACCCCCACCTCCCTTACTCCGCCACTGCTCACACCCCCTTCCTAAACCATGCGTCCACCAGTGACTACTGACAGCTCCATAGCTCTGAAAGTGGCTAACAATTAGTGATATAACTGACAATATGATTCTAAAATTACGGTGAGTACATTATTATATTAATAACTGCCTTCCCTCTGTCTAGAAAATTTTAAGAAATTGCCTCAGATTGCCACACCCTGTTTGCAGACAGCAATGGTTTCAAACTTCTGGCCTAGACAAAAATTTTTTAGGGACACACACATTGATCTCATAAGTTTCCCTTCACTTTGGGAACTAAGCCAAAAACAAGCAACTGCATAACAGAGCAACACCCATGAACTCTGCCCCTACGTGAATGTAATAGTGTACTCATGCAGAAAGCTAATTTTCTTAAACAATTTATTTTTATTGCATTGAGAATTCACAAGCAAACTCCAATTAGTTTTGTTCAGACATGCCGAGAATAGACTGCACACCTGGGTATAACTGCTACTTTTATTGTGCCATGTTTATTTCTAAAATCTGATGCAATAACTATCATTTCTAAATTAGGAATACTTACATAGAAACATGACGGCAGATAAAGGCCAAATGGCCTATCTAGTTGGCCCATCCACAGTAACCATTATCTCTTTCTCTCTCTGAGAGATCCCACGTGCCTATTCCAGGCCCTCTTGAATTCAGACACAGTCTCTGTCTCCACCACCTCTTCCGGGAGACTGTTCCACGCATCTACCACCCTATCTGTAAAAAAGTATTTCCTCAGATTACTCCGGAGCCTATCACCTCTTAACTTCATCCTATACCCTCTCATTGCAGAGTTTCCTTTCAAATGAAAGGAACTTGACTCATGCACATGCAGCGAGACCTACCGCAACCACCAAGAGCCCACAGACCCGATCCTGCCAGGAGTGTGAACTCCTCCCCCTGCAGTCCATTGGAGATATCAATCTGCCTGCTTTTAAATATCAGCAGCAGTGGAGATCAACTGCTTTTACACCTAAGCAGCAACGAGACCAGCCACAACCACCGAGAGCACACAGACCCGATCCTACCAAGTGTGTGAACTCTTCCCCCCATGCAATCCGCTAAGAAGATCGACTGTCGGCTCCGGGCGGCTTTCCCGCAGAGGAGAGAATCCTGCATTCACCGTGGGCCTCATCTGGGGCAGCCTCCTTGGAGCGGCTGGGGCACGGGCAGTGTGTCTGGGAGGGAATGCATGGATGGGAAAACATCGCAGGGGAGGAGACATAGGCATCCTGGGACTGTCTGCCAAGTCTCATCCCTGAAGAAGCCCTTTCTGGAAACGTCAATCGCTCCTCCTAAACTAACTTGCTCCACTTCATCACTGACGCTGAAACCGTGGATTGAAGACAAAGTTTTATTTTATTTTTCTTTCCAGCTTATGATTTATCTTTAATCTTATCTATTGTTTTGCCTTTTGTCTTTGTTTTGTTCTATTTCTATCATTTTAATTTCTCCAGAATTCTACTGTTCAACGGCTCCCCCTTCTGCTTCTATTCCTTTCTCTCCTCTCTTCTACCTTCCAAAGTATTTAGATCAATGCTGTCTTGTTAAAATGTTTATTTTATTTTTTATTTTTCCTCTAACTCTACTTTTCACTTCTCTATTACCCTCCAGGTACTTTAGTTAGATTGTGAGCCTTCGGGACAGTAAGGGAATTTTTCAAGTACCTTTCTTATTTCTAATCTTAATGTATATTTTCTGTAAACCGCTTAGAACCTAACGGATGTAGCGGTATATAAGAAATAAATTACATTACATTACATTACACATTTATATTACGTAGGTATTTAAACGTCTCTATCTCCCGCCTTTCCTCCAAAGTATACAGATTGAGATATTTAAGTTTGTCCTCATATGCCTTATCACGAAGACCACACACTATTTTAGTAGCCTTCCTCTGGACCGACTCCATCCTTTTTATATATAGTAAAATCTGGCAACCCTATCAAACAGGCCTCTGCTCCGAGCACCCGTTAGCCAAAATCCAAGAGTGGTGTTCTTGCAAGCAGAGGAAGAAAGGAGGAGTCACCCGAGATCATGAAGAAAAGGGTGAAGGAAGACCTGACTTGGCTAAGTAGCCTGGATCACAGCTTACGCCACAGCATTTTATGAATATAGAACAGTGTTTGGAGACTCTTGACAAAGACATTATTGCCGAAATACTGCCAGTGTCGAGTCTATATGTTCGTATGGTGCTGCCATTTAATAAAGTACATTTTGGACAGTCCGCTGCTGAGCGATGGACATCTTTTCCTCACGACTTTCTTCCTTAGAAAAATGTCCAAGCCATAACCCCGCCCTAGGCCCGCCCACACCATGCCTCTAACACTCCCCCTTGAGATTTAGGCGAAGTTCTGACCAACGGCACAGATATGAATCTGATAGAGTATAGGTTTTGAAAATAGCAGTTTGGAAAGGTTTGGCAAGAAAGATGTCCATCTGCCCCTTTAAACCACTTTTTGGATGGTTTTCTTTTTTAAAAAAGAACCCCTAAATCATCTTTATCTTCCCAGGCCACGCTAGTGTGGAACTCTGTCCTCCTCAGGTCTACTGGCTGTGAAGTATCTGTTATTTAGGAAATTGCTAAAAATGTTTCAGTTTAAAAAATATGTTTTTTGCCAGCTGTTTAATATTTATCAGAATTGATGTTATCTATTAGCAATTTCTAGAGATTGTTCTAGTTCTTTTCATGGTACCCGCATTGAACTTTTAGGGGGATATGTAGTTTATAAGACCAATATAGGGTTACCATATGGCTCCTGAAAAAGGACAGATTGAGACATCCGGGTTTTCCTTCCATTGGTTTCAATAAAAGTACAGCCCAGATGTCTCTATCTGTCTTCCTTACTTCCATTACTTTCAGTAGAAGTAAAACCCGGACGTCTCATTTCCTTCGCCTTTTTCTGGAGCCATATGGTAACCCTATGTACATTGGATGTTTTTTTTCTCGGCACCAGCATATGAGTAGCAGAGGAATGAGCGAGGGACCACTTTTTCTTTTTGTTTTATTAAGCATCCAAGCTGGAATCCCACTCTGCGGGATGCCCCTAACACTCTCACAACCCTTGAACAGCCCTGAATCTTTGGCAATGGTCGCCGCATCATTGTGTCTCCAAAGGGGGTTGAACGAAAGGATATTAACCCCCGCACCATGTTGTACAGGATCTCAGCCTCAGCCAAAAGGCCAAGAAGGGCCCTGTCTTCAGCTCGTGACTCAGATCTTGCGCTCAATCACAGCCAAAATGAGCCAGAAAGCCCAGCTGAACTGTATAAGCTGTAGGAAGGAATGGTATAATGAAACCCAGTCTTTGAGAACAGCTTAGTTTTCAAATACTTTCGGAATGTGTTAAGTGATGGTGAAAGGAGAGTGACCTAAGTAACGTTTCACTGGATATCAACCCTGTCCTCAGGAGCGCTCTGACTGGTCTAGTTTTTTGGGATGTTCATAAAGAATTCACATGAAACATAAGCAGTGGAATGCTTTTCATTTGGAGGAGGGAGGGGGGGGGGGCAAAGGCTCCGACCTAGCCCCAGCAGTATCCTGCGGCATGACCTCTGTCTCCAGCTCATGACTCCATCACCTACCTTCCCCAGTTGCTGAAATTTTAAATCTTCCATCAGCTGTCGCGCAGCGTCAATGAGCAGGCCCCGGAACATTCCAACGCAGCATCAATGAGCAGGCTCCAGAAGTCTTCATTCTACAGCAACGCTGCGTGGCGGTTGCCCAAAGTTTTAAAGTTACAGAGGCCGGGAGGAGGTGAGTGGGGGGAGTAGAGCCATAACTGACCGCCAATTTTTAGGGAGGCCATGGTCCCTATGGCATGAAATGCAGTCAAATCTTTCAATGTAGTTCTTAGCCCCACTGTGCTTATGTATAACTTGAACACCAGACTGCCTAATTGGCTTCTGAACAGGGCCAGCGCAAGGGTATTGGGTCTCCTCGATCAGTGTTACTCAACATGCGGTACACAGCATGGCCACTGAGGAAACTATTCCCTGCCCAGCCGTCAAAACCGCGCTGCCACCGTCGCCGCTGCCGGGGATCCCTCCTTGCTGCTCTCCCCACCCTGCCCGCCTCCCCCCCAAAGCCGACTCACAGGGCTGACATCAGAGGAAAGCCTTCCGGGTCAACGGGTGGGGGTGGTGAGGAGGAGGTTCCCAGTTGCCGCATTCGCTCCTTCTGCCTTCAGCGGCAGGTTGGGGGGATGCGCAGTCGGCAGCGGTTCACACACTGCATGTAGCTGACTAGGAAACCTTCTCTCCGACGTCAGAACTAACAGATGGAAGGCTTGTGGGTTAGCCACATGCAGTGTGTGAATCACTGCCTGTGTGTCTCCCAACAAGCCTCTGAAGGCTGATGAAGTGCAAAACAAGTAAGGGGACACAATCTTTCTGGGGCAAAGGGAGAAAGAAGAGGGGAAGGAGCATGTTGGGGCATTGGAGGGGCACAATTCTGGGACAACAGCTGGAAGGTGAGGTACATGAACTCGAATCAGAAGGAAAGGAGGTGGCATGAACATGGGGCAGAGAAGGGAGGGAGAAAGAGGGTGCTTACTTGGGACATAGGAGGGAGGGAAAAGAAAGGGAGAATTGTTGGGCATGAATGTTTGAGTGAGAGGGAAAGAGATGGTGGCACATGGGGAAAGGAAGAAAGAGGAAAATTGGGCAGAGAGAGAGAGAGAGAGAGAGAGAGGAATACATGGAGAATGCATGGAGAAGAGAAGGATGAGAGGAATACATGTTGGATATGGTGGTGGAGACGGAACAGAGAAATACTGTAGATTGAAGGGGATGCAAGGGGGAGGCATATTAGACATAGTGATGGAGGGAGAGATGTGGCATGGTGCTGGAGAGGGGTGATAGAAGGAGAAATGGGCTTGGGGCTGGTGGGCAGTGGTGAAAAATGCTGCACATAATCCAGGGGATGAGAGGGAGAATTGTTGGACTCATGGAGGGACAGAGAGAGAGAGCTGTTGGTTGGGGAAGGGAATGAGTTCGAGAGGAGTGTAAGCGTGCAGGAAGCAGAAAAAAAGAAATATTGGATGCCCAGAAAGAAGGAAGTGCAACCAGAGACTCATGAAATCACCAGCCAGCAAAGGTACGAAAAATGATTTTATTTTCAATTTAGTGATCAAAATGTGGCTGAATTTATATCTGAATTTATATCTGCACTATATTTTTCTGTTTTTCTATAGTTGTTACAGAGATGACATTGCATATTTTAAAGTCATCTGCCTTGACTTCTTTGAACCCCCCCTCCCAAATATAAATGATAATTAACATTTTTTCTGCGTACAGTGCACCATTGTTTTGGCCGATCAGAGATTTCCTTAGGCACCTAACTAAGGAAGTAATTGATTGGCTCAGGCGCCTCGGACTCCTCCCAAGGGATGCACTGGGGCGGAGCCTAAGGCCTGCAGTGCGCTCCAGGAGCAGGAGGAGCAGGAGGCACCCCTCCTGCTCCCAACAAAAAGGTACAGAAGAGGGAGGGGGAGGCTGATGACAGCAGGGAGTGGGCATCCCTTCTGCCATTTGTGTTTTTGTTTTGTTTTTTTCTTTCGGGGGAGTGGGAGCTGGCCCCGATGGCAGGAAGGAGTGGGCATCCCTCCTGCCTTTTTTTTTTGGGGGGGGGGAGCGCCGCTGCAGCAGCATTTTTATCAGGGGGGGGCCTTTTTTCATTTAAAAAAAAAAAAAAAAAATTAGCCAGATATTTTGCATGTGTAATACATACAAAATATCTGGCCCATTTAAAAGAAAAAAAAGCCACTGACAGCAGTGACAAGAGGCTGCTTCTCCTGTCACTACTGTCAGGGCTGCCCTGACTCAATCGCTCACTGAGCAATTGAGTTGGGAGTTTGCATGCAAAAAAGATAGTGAATCAATCACTGTTTTATAATCAGCCAGGAATCGGCCAACAGCGATTGAATCACTATCTTTAGTGAATCTGGGCCTAAGATTGTCTACACACTAGCATATCTTGACCATGCATGAGATATTCGAACAATGACTTTGTATGGCCTTTACCAGACTTAAAAACCTGGCAAATCACTTAACAAGTGCAAGACACACTTTGAGATCTACCTCAGACATTCAGAATCTGTACGGCCTATGCTCGATTTGTGCGACTTCTCTCAGCTGTGACACCTGGGTTCATCCCTGCACAAGCAAGTTGTATAAACTATACCATAGAACTACTTATAAATCTTGGGCTGCTTCCCTCTGGGCCTTCTTAACCTAACTGTGCTCTGAGCTTTTATACTTCCTAGACTGTGCCCTCTTAGCTCCACTTCCTCCCATGTCACTTCCCCTGTTGGCAGGATTATGAGTTTTAAGGTAGAGTGCCCTTAAGGGAAAATGGCCACACAGGGAAGCAATGAAGGCCCACTGCGTATACTTCTAGGGTTACCGGATGTCTAGAATTCCCCGGACATGTCCTCCTTTTTGAGGACATGTCCGTGGGTCCAGACAGCTTTTCAAAACCTGGCACTTTATCTGGGTTTTAAAAATCTTTCTCAAAATCGTGTTGGGCAGGAGGGCATCCATCATATGCGCGGATGCCCTCCTGCCTGACGAGAGCAGGTAGTGGGGGGGGGGGGGGGGGGGGGGGGGGACTGGGGCAGGTCTAGGGCAGGATTGGGGGTAGGACTGGGACATAATGGAGTGGGGATGGGAGAATCTGGATGGGCTTGGGGGTGGATCTATGAGTACGGATTGTACTAAAGTAAAATCTGGTAACCCTACATGCTTCCATCCCATGTCTGTGAACTGCAATTGTGACAAGTAGACCAAGTTTAATTTGGAACCTGAAGGACTGTATTCTTGACCTAACCAAGACAGGCTGGTGAATATTGTTGACGAGAGGAACACTCTCATAGGAGGAATAAGTGCCGATAGAATGCTCGTATCTGAATGCCCGCTCAGTTTGTATTAAGACCCAGATTTTGAGAAACGTGATAACTACCTGCCAGGCAGGAATAACTTATATAACAGAAACATGGATTCCAGATGATAATTCCCCTGTCCTAATTGATCTTTGCCCACCAGGATTCAAGTTGATCCATTGCCCCAGAAAATTAAAGAGAAGCAGGGGATTATTCATACTATATAGACCATTCCTTTCCTTAAGATTACTAAATAATTGCAATGAACAGGGATTAAAATAGTAACATAGTAGATGATGGTAGATAAAGACCCAAATGGTCCATCCAGTCTGCCCAACCTGATTCAATGTAATTTTTTTTTTTTTTTTTTCTTCTTAGCTATTTCTGGGCAAGAATCCAAAGCTCTGCCCAGTACTTTGCTTGGGTTCCAACTGCTGAAGTCTCTGTCAAAGCTTACCCCAGCCCATCTACACCCTTCCAACCATTGAAGCCCTCCCCAGCTCATCCTCAACCAAAAGGCCATATACAGACACATACTGTTAGAATATATGATTAGAATATATGATTTTTTTTTTTTTTTAATTATAATTTTGAATTAAGTTGAATACAGAGACACTTTGGGCCGCATTCTAAAATCACTGTCCTGATTGTAGGTGGTAGTAGGCATCCTACTTTCATCTAACGGACCAATTGGGATGCCTGTTCTTTTTTTTAAATGATGAGGCGGACACCTACAATGTAGGTGTTGCTTACGCATGTACCGAGAAATCTAGGCATTCCTACAGGAAGGCTGGTGTAGGCATGGTTTACGCCGGAAGTAGCCTTAGGCATCTGCAGGCGTGCCTAGGTGTCTCGTAGGCACGAGGCAAATGCTTTAAATGTAGGCCTGTCAAATGCTGGCCTATATTTAAGGCGTCTGTAGAGAAAAATAGATGCAATTCTGGAAATGGCACCCTCCGGTGATTCCCAATGTAACAACTGGGTGAAATTCAAACAGAGAAAGTTCCCAAAGGACTGTGACAACAGGAAATGCAATCGGTTTAGAAGTGAAGATTCAGGAAGTTGTTGAACTTGATGTTCCATCCAGCATGGGGGGTTCTCTGAAGAAGCCTGTCGGCGAAACGCGTTAGGACCCACCTGTACCTGCTGTAGCAAGTTGACTTCCTAAACTCTCACAGTTAAGTTTTGCCTATTTTGAGGATCATAGTTTTCACTTAAGCATTGGACATTTTAAAAGGACATTTAATAGAAAAAAGAAGAAAAATAGTACAAAAAGACATTCACCAAAATTTAAATACCTTTCTACCGTTGGAGGATGTTGCAATGATAGACTCTTTGAAAGCCCTTACAGGGGTTGCTGCCCTGGTTTGGTCACTTTCTTACCATATATTGGTTCTGAGCTCCTTCGAGGTTTAAAGGCATTTTCATTTTGTTTTTTGTTTCCTTTTTCGTTTTTGTTAGTACCCTCCGGTGATTGACACACGAAAGGCGCCCCTTTTGCAGACGCCCACCTCGGCCGATGTCGTTTCCAGAATCAGGCCCTTTGAGAGCATAATCTCATACTGAGTGCCAAGGAAGCTTCTGGAGAGAGAGCAGCCTAGAATGAAAAGAGGAAGCCACTAGAGGGGGCAGGGCGAAAGTGTAGACAGATCTCCCTCTTCAGGACAGCGCCTCCCTGGCTGCCCAGGCATTGGAGTGAACCAGGGAGTAGACTCCAGGGCATCCCCGAGCTGTGACAGTTATTATATATTAATATTGCTCATCTCCTTTATTAGGCGAAAAGTCTAAAGAGGATAGGGCTCTTCAGCTTGGAAAAGAAATCCCTGAGGGAGGGATTGTGGAGAGAAGGGGGCAGTTTGTGAGATACCATAGATACAGTTGCAGGGAGATAGTTTATAAGACTATTTGCGGGATAGAGGGACAGTATTGGGGTGGGCGTAGTGTGTGGAGTTGTGAGGGAGTTGCGGGAGGCTAGTTCAAGAAGGTTGGGGTCAGGTTGTGAGTTTGTGGGGAGGTAATGACAGTCCCAGGAGGGTGATGGGGTTTTTTTTTTTTGTTTTTTTTTGGGGGGGGGGCAGTTTGGATTGTAGTTTTTGAGAATGGGTTGGATTTCAGAGTGGTAGAGCAGTTGTAGAGATTAGATTTGGAGGTAGAGGCTGAGTTATATTGTCCCCAGACCCAATGTTCTTTACCCCTTTTGTATAATTCTTCCCATCTTCCATTAGGTTGGAAAGAGTAAAAAAAAACAATGAATATCGGGCAGTATCTGTAAAACCAAAACATTCTTTACCTTCCAAAATTTAAATTTTCACAAGACAGAAGGCAAACAGCACAACGAGCCCCATTGTTAGAAATGGTAGCGTCAGGACGTGTGTATGTTTCAAGAATACATATTAGTATAAATTCTTTCAGCGCTGCATTTGAGATGAAAAAATAGTAACCATCTGCTTTAAATCAAAGCTCACATTTCACTTGGCCCTCTGATTGCTGCTCTTTATTCCAAACCTGGGGGCAGTTAGGAAATAAAAGTGGAATCATATTTAAGAGCTATGCCGTGCAGAAAGCAAGACAAGTTCACACATATTAAAAGAAAAAGGCTTCAGATGTCATGATTGGTGATTAAAGCCCTGAATTCCATTGTAGTGGTCAGAATACCATGTGGAGCTGTCACTTGTCTGTTCCATTTTGTAGATTTGTGTACCAAACGTGCAATATTTACCAGCCTGCTTTTTCTCAGCTATCGTAAATCAGCTGTACTCTCAAAGTATCATTTGGAAAATATTATTTATTATAAAATATACATTGACCTTACCGTTATAAACACAATAATGTTATCAAAGTCTTTTAAAGACCAAACATTTGAAAAATGAGACAGCAATTTTTATTTTTTGTCTCATAGTCAGATTAAATATATATATATATATATATATAAATATAATATACATGTTATGCTGTCATTTGGGCCATTTTTAGCAGTTTTTAAAGGTTCTTTCATAGACTTTTTCCAATCAGCTGACTGGAGCTCCTTTATGCGTTAAAATCCTCCTGACTTTGAACTGAATGCACACTCTAATTGCACCATCTTTCAATATTTATAGTATATATAAAAAGAATCTCACTCTTTACCCCAAAACAGTTCTCTCCAACTTAGATAGTATAGTAGCGCTAAATAATATATCAATGTTTTATAAATTCTTTCTTAGTCCAGTTTCTTTACAATAGTACATCTTAGGAATTCAGATATCCACCCTTATTTCCCAACTATTTACTTATTTCAATTATTTTATATAAATAATAGACTTAGGTTATTCAATGGCTGGTTATACTAGGAGAAGCTATGCTGTAATGTCCAGTTCCTCCGACCTTGAGAAAGTTCGGTGAAATGCGTCGAGAAGGAGAATGGACTTTGAATAAGCTAAGTCTATTATTTATATATTTATATAAAATAATTGAACTAAGTAAATAGTTGGGAAATAGTACTTGGAATCATGAAGAATGCCACCACCTGTATTTATTGATAAGGGTGGATATCTGAATTCCTAAGATGTACTGTTGTAAAGAAACTGGACTAAGAAAGAATTTATAAAACATTGATATATTATCTAGCGCTACTATACACTCTAATTGTAGACAGCAGGTTTACCAAGCATGCAGGGGTGATGTCTCATCTACCAGGGCCCAGGGCAGAAATTTGACAGAGGACCAGAAAGCTTACTGGCAGGCTACGCTTTCTTCAGTATCGAGCGGGCTTGGATCTGGTGGCACTGTGTAAAAGTTGGTCTTGCACATGGATCAGTTATGTGAAAATGAACGCAGGAGATCCACTAAACAATGCACGTTCAGGAACACGGCTAAAATGTTATCATCAATGCAGAAAATACTTCTTTGGTAGTAAGATGCTTGTCAAAGTCAGTGGTGACGATGGAGGGTGTCCAGGAATATGCTTTAAGCAATTAGGAGACTTTGCAGACGTTACCTTTGTATGGAAAATAGTGAGAATATTTTGTCACCTCGTGCTATTTTCCACTAAAGTGGACTTTGCAATTGTCAGCATTCATGTGTAGTTTGCTGTGCACACAGGTTTGCTCGGATTTCACTTTCATGAGTTCTTAAATCATGGAAAAGAGTTCATTAATTGATACATTTGTGAAAAAGGGCAAATGGAAAAAGCCTTCATGGAAAAAAAAAAATACTGCATGCCAATGAGATGAAGGGCACTTTTTGACTGCTCTGGAGTCTTTGCAAATGAGTTAGCATGTGCTTAGAAGAACCCTAGACCCTGTCCCAAAGGCCATTCCCTAGGGGCTCAAGTCTATGGTAGCTTAGCCGCCTGCTAATTCCACTTGCAGTGCTCTGATCAGGGACTGAAAATGCAAAAAAATAAATAAATAAATCTCATGCCAAATCCTGTTCCTTCTGACAAAAAAGGCCCTGGAACCTGGGACCTTCTCTGATCCCCTATCTCACACCCATCATGCTAAATCTACGAGAATAAGGCATTCGTAATCTCCCCTTGCTGCTCCGCCAGCACTTCCATGTTGAAAAATAGTGATTCTTTATTCCTATCAATATACTCTGAAAAACTGCTACAGAAGAAGCAAGTGAGACTTTCCCTTTCCTCCTGAATTTGGTACTTTGGGGATGACTTGGATGAATCGTGGGAAGGATGTCCTGGATCCAGCATTAAGGTCTCTTTAGAGAAGTAGGAGAAGCTTAGAATAAAAGGACAGGGCTTAGCGGGATCTTCGTTTTGGTTTTGTATTTTAACCCTCAGATTGGGGCAATGCGTGAGGGATTAGTGGACACCACTCCACCAGAGATGTGAAGCTCTCTCTCGGGGGAAGGGGGGGTTCTAACATGGGACCCACAGCCCCTTTAAGCAAACATCAGGCTATAAAAAGGATGTCACTTTTATAGAAATGTTTCTTGCATCGACAGGCACGTGTGAGAAATTCCTTGTGAAACTTAGCTATGAATGCAGATAAGCCAAGAACTCAACTGAATCGATAGCTAAAATTGTGCCTAACACCCTAGATCATCTCACTGAGGTGTTCTTTTACTAAGGCGTGCTAAATGCTAAGGCACCCATAGAATATAATGCATATAATATAACTAGACAGGTTTTTTTATTTAGATATACTGTATTTTTATTAAATAACACAAATCTTAACACTATATTATACATTAAACATAAATGAATCCATATAGCACTTCCAGTTACTAAGATCCGCATTATCCCACAATATAGTGGAAGAAAACCTGGAGCTTGTACTCAGTCCATTCCCAAGCCTTTTCTGATGAAAATAAAGCTGTTGCACATCATAGTCTGTGTGTATTATTTCATTTCTCCAGTATTCTCCAATGTTCCAACAAGCATATATTGATTCTACTGAACTCTCGCTCATAGGTCTGACTTTAAAAATTTTATATCATCTTGATCACCATCAATCAGTATTACTTATTTCTTTAGATCTTTCTTCGGCTTTCGACACGACTGATTATAAACTCTCTTGGAGCGCCTCCAAGACATTGGTATCACCGATCAAGTGTTGGATTGGTTTACATCTTTCTTCTCAGAATTTACCTCTAAAGTAATCTTTAATTCTGCATCTTCCAAATCTTTTACAAACAAGCACGGTATACCTCAGGATTCTATATTATCTCTTTAATATTTTTATGGCACCCCTCTTGACCTTAGGCCAGTCTGTCGGTTTTACAATGTTTGCCTACGCTGACGATGTGCAGCATATTCATCCTATAGATCTGAACAATTCTGGTGAGGTAGTTATCATTAATGAAAAACTCTGGTTGGACTCGCATATGTTATCCTTAAACGTTGATAAGTCTAAAGTCATGACCTTTCCATTTAAAAATGGATTATCCATACAGGCCCCTTTGAAACTTGATTCTTCACCCATCAAATCTGTACCTTCATTAAAACTGTTAGGGATCACTTTAGATAGCAAATTTTCTTATCATCTCCATATTTGTACGGTTGTCCAACAATGTTTTCATCGGTTAAGAATGATTAGATCAATTTCTAAACGTTTGGATCCTGCATCTTTGAACATCCTAATTCATTCCCTTGTTATTTCATGTATAGATTACTGCAACGCCCTCTTTAAAGGAATAACAAAAAAAGAACTTGGGCGACTTCAGATTGTGCAGAATACAGCAGTAAAAATCATTTTTAACGCAAAGAAATATGACCACGTTTCCCCTCTTCTGCATAAGGCACATTGGCTACCCATCGAGCACCGAATCAGTTACAAACTTTTTTTAACCTTCAAAACCCGATTATATAATCAACCAGAATTTATTGATAAACTATTTATTCCATATAGCCCATCCAGATCTCTCTGTTCTGCAGCTCACAATCTTCTTAACATTCCATCCTTAAAATATATTAATATTTTAAGATCCAATAATTTTGCCATGACAGCACCTTCCCTTTGGAATTCCATTCCCAACTATATAAGGGAAGACACTTCTATAGGCCCTTTCAAGATTAAGTTGAAGACTTTCCTATTCATAGACGCTTTTGAGACATAACTGCCCTCGTTAGGGCAACAATTTCTTCGTTATTTTTCAGGTCTACCCATTCCTTATTGTTCTTCCCTTATTTATTTATTCTTTTCTTTACTGATTGTAGTTCTCCCCTTCTTCCTCTTGTTACTTTTGTTTGTTTGGTGTATGTACGTTTGTTTTTACTGACATATGTTTTTATTGACATATCCTCGGTAATGATATGTTCTGTTTTTAGTTAACTGTTTTTATGTGATTGTATGCTGACAATGAATTTTATTGTACACTGCTTCAAATTTTAGATTAAGCGGTATAACAAATTTTTAATAAACCTTGAAACAAAGCTGTTATAATGCCTTCTCACTCCAATTCAGACCGTGTCCAACCAGCCCGATGTAGCACCACGTTTCGCTATTAGAAACATAGAAATAGATGGCAGATAAGGGCCACGGCCCATCCAGTCTGCCCACCCTAATGTCCCTCCCCTACCTTTGCCCTGTGAATAGATCCCATGTGCCGATCCCATTTGGCCTTAAAATCAGGCACGCTGCTGGCCTCAATCACCTGCAGTGGGAAGACTATTCCAGCGATCAACCACCCTTACAGCGCCTTCAGGATTTGAAACTGTGGAAGGTTTTCAACTTCTTTGCTGCTTCATTTCATTATAGATTTAGCAACTGCACGGGTTCACCAGCCCGCTCTCCTCTCAGATGATCACATTTGCTGACCCAGCTGTTTGTATCCTGTTTGCGAGGAGAGTGAGCTCGTGAACCCGTGCAGTTGCTAAATCTATAATGAAATGAAGCAGTAAAGAAGTTGAAAACCTGCCACAGTTTCAGCTCCTGAAGATGCTGTAATAGCGAAACGTGGTGCTACGTCGGGCTGGCTGGACACGGTCTGAATTGGAGTGAGAAGGCATTATAACAGCTTTGTCTAAGAATCAACATATGCTTGTTGGAACACTGGAGAATACTGGAGAAATGAAATAATACACACAGACTATGATGTGGAACAGCTTTATTTTCATCAGAAAAGGCTTGGGAATGGACTGAGTACAAGCTCCAGGTTTTCTTCCACTGTATTGTGGGATAATGCAGATTTTAGTAACTGGAAGTGCAATATGGATTCATTTATGTTTAATGTATAATACAGTGTTAAGATTTGTGTTATTTAATAAAAAATACAGTATATTTAAATAAAAAACCTGTCTAGCTATATTATATGTATTAAATACTTTTTGAGATAGGTAATTTGGTTAATGGTACCCTGCTTTGTAGTGTTGTCGTTAGATTCCTTTTACGAAGGAGCGCTAGCGTTTTTAGCACACGCACCGGATTAGAGAGACGAAAAACTGCTGCCTGCTCAAGAGGAGGCGGTAGCGGGCTAGCGCGCGCGGCATTTTAGCGCGCGCTCTTCTGTGCTTTATGGCCCTATCGTGCCTTTGTAAAAGGAGCCCTTTAGTGTGTACTAATCTTTAGCATGCACTAAATCAGTTAGCGCACTGTAGCGAAAGGACCCCTGAGTTACAGTTTTATTTTTTCTTCAAATATGGACCCATGAAAGCTTTTCCACATGCCCTTTTTTCCAAATTTACCCATTAATGAGCTATTGCGAAGAAAAAAAAAAGAAAGAAAAAAAAGCTTCTCAAGCAGGTTAATGCATCAGCCCCGTAAGTTGGTTTGCATTCAGTAAACAAGAGTTTCCAGAATTATACAGCCCATTTTAATTGTTTTAATGTTAAGTCTATTGCAAAAATGCAACAGAATTTTAATTAGGAAACTTCTAACACATGGCTACAGTACTTGTCCCGCCTAGTCATGGTGCAACAGGTTTCATTAATACATAGTACAATGTGTACTACCCATGCTTGGCAGTTTTTCGGGCATTCTGTCCTTATAAGAGAGTTATTTTTTTTACAATACATGTATATATGTTGATTTTGAGTCACTGCCTAATATATTTTTTGCAGTGCATTTATAGAGACCTGCATCCCTTTGTGAAGGGTGCTGGATAACTAACGTCCCATGAGGATGAAGGAATTTGTTCCCAAATAGGCGAGACTGAGCCGCCGCAACCATATTTGAGTTATCTGGAAGCTCCCAAGCGATTTCTGCCTTAGGGATTCCAATAGTCATACAATTCAGCTGTACGGTATTTCCAGTTCTGGTATAGATGACAGGTGCTGGCCCATTGGTGATACGTGGAGGATAAGCTATCACTATCACAGGAACGTTCATAATTGATGAGCCATACTCTGTCGATACTTTGCATAGATAGGTCCCTCTGTCATATACTGATACATCACGTATAATGAGTGAGCCATTCTCAAAAAGAGAAATACGGCCTGATGCCTGCGGTGTGTCTAGTACCACTCCATTCGGTAATGTCCAGGACACACGTGGTCGAGGACTGTGTGGTGAAATTCCCTGTGTGGTGCACTGAAGCTGCAGTGTTTCTCCATTGATAATATTCACCAAGTTATTATATGGGCTACTGATTTCTGGCTTAAAACCAACATTCAAAGAGATCTGTCTCTCTATATAGCCAGCTCGGTTCCGAGCCGTGCAACGGTACGTTCCGGATTCTGCGACAGAAAGGCCTCTGATGTGTAATGTGCCATTCTTACTGTGGTAAATTCTGTGGAAACGGTGGCCGCTTTCAATTTGGGTTCCATTCGGAAGTATCCACACAATTTCCGGCTCTGGCTTCCCCTCTGCAGAGCAATTTAAACTGATGGTATGCCCTGCTGCCATGGAAACCTTTTCACTAAACCAGTTTCTGAAGGTAGGTTTCTCCATATGCTCCATAACGGTTAGTTGCACAATTAACCTGGCTTCTCCTCCTTCATTGCGTCCAATACACACCAACTGCACAGAGTCTGTTTCTTTTAGAGTGTTGATTTCAAGGGTGCCATTGCGATGGACTGTTATTCTGTTTCCATAGTATGGTGCAGGTAATATTACCCCTTCCGGAAAGGCCCACAGGACCCGTGGGGTAGGTATGCCATCAGCTTTACAATTAATGAGCTTTCGACTATTTATCATGGCTGTTTCTTTAATGGTCATTACCGCGTTAGGATGTCCATTAATTTTTGGAGGTTGAACATTAACCTGGATCTGAATGATCTTTTTCTCTTCTCCAGCACCGTTCCGTGCTAAACAAGTATAATTCCCACTATCAGATCGCTGAGCTTTTAGAATCCGAAGGGTACCATCTTTGTATACTTCATATTTGTCAGGCAAAGAAGATAAAGGCCTATTTGTTGGAGAAAACCACATGACCTTGGGAGTGGGTTCTCCTTTAACTTCACATGATATGGCAATAACATTTCCATAGGGGACACTGATAACAGAATATTCTTTATTTCTAATAGTGGCAGGCTCTGCCACCACTTTGACACTCACTCGCATCTCATCTTGCCCAATTTGATTTACAGCATAACAAGTGTAGTCCCCTTCTTCTCTCATCCCCACTTCATTGAAATAGAGTGTCCCGTTGTCGAACACAACGTATCTCCTTGTTCGTGTTCCACTGTCATCTGACTGCATAAGGGTATTAATCATACTGCCATCGGGAAGGCTCCAGGAAATCTCAGGGTTTGGAAGACCCGTAGCAACACAGTCTACTTTCAAGTCACTACCGTAAAAAACCTTGTGGTGCACGTCATTCTTGTGTTCTATCTTGGCTGGCTTCATCATCACGTTGACTTTAAGCACCACATAATCATCGCCAATCTTATTCCTGGCCACACACAAATAATCTCCCGCATCTTTATCCGTGACTGAATGGATGATCAAAGTGCCATTTATGTAGACCTTGATCCTGGATTCAAAGCTATTGGAAAAAAAAAAAGAAATAGACTATATAAGATACTAAATTAAAAATAGCATTATACTGTGTTTTAGAAAGGAAGTCAGGTTGCTTTCAAAACCTCAAACGGTTACATTTACTTGAAACACATTGACTTGCTTTAACATGTGCAATACTATTTAAAGATTTTTGGCAAAGAGACCATTTTCTAATAAAACAAATTAATGCTATGAGTGCCATTATTTAATAAAACACTACAAATTTCAAATGGTACTTTATCTATAAAATATACAAATATTAAAGACCATTTGTAAAGGATCAAAAATAAGCACTGATTTTAAATTCCTTGTAAAATAATTTTAAATTTTCATAAATTTATTAGTTGAACTATTAATCTTTTTTGATTAAATTGAATTAGACTTAATCTAATACTAATAGGGGCAAGCCTCAGACTTAGGAGTAAATGTTTTCCAAATGTGGGATTACTCCAAGAGAGAAATAAATTACACTCCTGCCTCCTTATAACATCACCGGCTATTGCCCCACCTCCCTACCAGTATAGATTACTTAAATCAATATTTAATTATCTTCTTATAAGACCTAAACTCCATTATATTTAATCAAAAAAGATTAATAGTTCAACTAATACATTTATGAAAATTTTAAAAATTTTTACAGGGAATTTAAAATCAATGCTTATTTTTGATCCTTTACAAATGGTCTTTAATATTTGTATATGCCATTATTTAATGCCATTAATATGTGCTAATAGGGAGCACACTTTAGTAAATCAAACCCTAAAAGTTCTCATCTTAAAATCTTTCCTAAAATAATTTGATGAAATCATAAATAATATGAATTTCAAACTATAATGAATAAAGCCCAAGAAAAATGATTTGATTTTTCAATTGGATGGTCTTATACAGTGGCATGGCAAGGGTAGGAGGCGCCCGGAGCAGTAGTGCCCTCCTCTCTACCCCTCCCCTCCCCCATCTCCCATACCACACTCGTGCCCTCCTTTCCCCGGTACCTCTATAAATCTTCGCCAGTGTGAGTAGCTTCTCCATCCTGCTGCTCACGTTAGCGTTGGCTTTCCTTCTGATGTCACTTCCTGTCCCCACGACCTGGAAGTGATTTCAGAGGGGAGCAGCAAGCTGGAAAAGTTGCTCATGCTGGCGAAGATTTAAAGAGGTGGGGGTGGGGTGGGGAAGGGAGGGCGTTAGTGTGGCATGGGGGGGCAGAGAGGTGCCGGTGCTCCCACCAAGATGGCACCTGGAGCATCCGCTCCCCCCCTTACTACGCCACTGGTCTTATAGATAAGCAGGTTAGCCTTTTTTCATACATGAGGTGCTTGCTCCAGTGGACCGCAAGGCTGACGGGGATAACCCATTCATTCCCAAGCAAAAATCAGTGAAATTCATTGGGACTGATATTCACACTGTGAGAAACAGCCAGGCTGACTCCTGTGGTTGCTGGTGAACATGGGATATCAACGCCAGGCCATAGCTGGTGACCGGCATTGACATTCTGGTCTAGGGTTACCAGATTTTCCATCTGGAAAATCCGTACCCCTAGACCCGCCAATAGGCCAGCCCAGTCACACCCCGGTTCTGCCACATCATACCCCCAGCCCCGCCCCCCCGCGCCTGTTCTCGTCGGACAGCACATCTGAGCATGCGTGTATATGACACAATGATATATGAGCATGCGTGTATATGACACGTGTGCGCGTGACATCATCGCGTCGTATACGTGCATGCCCTCCTGCACAAAGGAAAGCTTTTCAAAACCCGGACAAAGTACAGGGTGTTGAAAAGCTGTCCGGATCCCCGGACATGTCCGCAAAAGAAGGACATATCCGGGGAAATCCGTACACCTGGTAACCCCACTCTGGTCTATTTTTAGCTGAGTTTGACATAGCTGGTGAGGTCGATATTCATCAGCTGACTGGCTAAGTCATAGCAACCAAAGACAGATCTGCTATTTAGGCATGGCTATCTGACCGTTCAACTTAGCTGGTCGGCCAATGAATACTGGTGCTAACATAGGTGGTGACTGCACTAGCTACTGACCACAAATATTCAGCAGCTGTATATTAGCCAGCCAGCGTAGCGCTATTTAGCTGGCCAGGAGCCATTCATGGCCAGGTAAACAGCACCAAATTGTTCAGGTAAGTATCCCCGCCTGTCATGCGGGAGACCGGGGATCGATTCCCCGACGGGGAGCCTAGTTTATTTTCCCCCAAATAATTATCCAAATTAACCCTTGATAGTCTGAAATGAATATTGGATGGATTGACTTTTAGCTTAGTCAACTTGGCTAAAGGTAAATATTGCTCTCCTGAAGCACTAGAGCAAAAAGCTGGAAATGGGCAAAATTGAGGGTTAACTCAGTGTTTCCCAACCTCTTCAAGTCAATTACCCCCTAAATTGAAAAATTTCAACCAAGTACCGCTGAGCTTTGAGCAGCAGAAATTTTGGAATGGACATTTTATTGTTAAATAGTAACTAACTAGGCAGCATACATAACAAATACAGGTCACTGAAACTGGAATACAGACTAGAGAATGACATGGGGACAAATTTTCTCCCATCCAAGTTTCAAGTTTATTAATAAATTTGATAAATCGCCTATTAGAATCTCTAAGCGATGTACAAAATAAAATACAGTATAATAAAAGAAACTAACATTTAACAAAGTATTTTCATCAAAGACAAACATGAATTGGGAGGGAAAGGATAAAAGTTACAATTTTCAATTTAAGGTAGAAGAAACGGGAAGAACAGGAGGGTAAGGGGAAGTTAAACCGCAGCATAATCTGGAATCTCACTAAACATTTAAATATTGAAGGCGTCTTTAAATAAATAAGATTTTAAAAGTTTTTTAAATGTTATAATGTCTTTTTCGATTCTAATGTATTGTGGCAGGGCGTTCCACCATTGAGGTCCCATCACAGAGAATATGTCTGCTCTTCTTGTACCAATAATTTTCAGAGAGGGAACTGTGAGGAGGTTTTGACTTGAAGAGCGAAGTGATCGTTGAGAATTGTGGGGTATTAACAGTCTAGATATAAATTGAGGTTCGTCGAAAGCTAAGGTTTTGAAGATGAGCAGTATTATTTTAAAGGTGATTCTATGACCAATTGGAAGCCAGTGAGCATCTATTAATAATGGTGATACATGGTCGTATTTCCTAGCATTATATATTAATTTAATGGCGGTATTTTGTATCAGCTGAAGTCTCCTTTTTTCTTTCTGTGTAATGTTAAGGAGGAGTGCGCTGCAGTAGTCGAGTTTTGCTATAATTAGCGAATGAATTAATACTTTAATAGAATTTGGGCTCAGAAATTTGGCGATCGATCGGATCATACGAAGTTTGAAAAAGCAATTTTTAACAGTGAGAGAAACGTGATCGTGGTAGAGCAGTTTATCATCGATTACTACACCAAGGATTTTAACTGTGGAGACAAGATTTAGTGGGGTATGATTAAGGGTGAATGAATTTAACAAGGTTATGTCTTTTCTCCAGGTAAATAACATCGATTTAGTCTTATTTACGTTGAGAGCCAGTTTGTTTGTATTAAGCCAGTTTTGTATTATTTCAAGTTTGTGATTAATGGATATAATTTCATTATTGTTTTTTGGGTCTAGTGGGTGAATGAGCTGGATGTCATCGGCATAAGAGAATGGGGTGAAGCCTATGGACTGGCAGATGCTTAGCAATGGAGAAAGAAATATATTAAACAGGAGAGGAGACAAAATGGATCCTTGAGGGATTCCGAAGGTAGAGGAGTAGGTTGTTGACATTTCGTTATTAAACTTAACAGAGGAAGTACGATTAGCAAGATATGAAGAGAGCCAAGATAGAACTTTCTCAGTTATGCCTATTGATTCTAACCTTTGTAGAAGTAGATCATGGTCTATGGTGTCAAAGGCAGCAGAGAAATCTAATGAGAAAAGAATGACAGATTTGTGGTGGTCTAAGTGATATTGTATGTTTGATGTTAATCCTATTAAAGAATATTCCGTATTATTAAATTTTCGAAATCCTGTTTGGTTGGGATGAAGTGCGTTAGTGTTTTCTATAAAATCAGAGAGTTGATTAAATATGAGTTTCTCTGTTAATTTTGCCAAAAATGGTAAGTTAGCTATCAGGCGGTAGTTTGTGAGTTCATTTATACTAATTTTATGATCTTTGAGGATTGGTGTAATGATTGCAGTTTTCCAAAGTGGAGGAACGGTAGCTGTGAGTAGACTCTTCTGAATAAGTGAAAGGATGAAAGGTCCAAAGTGTGAAAAATGTTTTTTTAAGTAAAAAGGTGGAATGATCTCAGATCCAGAATTTTTTAAATTTACTTGTTGAAAAAGGGATTCTATATCTGTAATTGAGGGAATTTTGAAGTTTGCGCATTTTGCTGTTGGTATGAGTTTTGTTTTGCTATTGTTTGTTGAGTGATTTGTTGTATTTGGGGTGAAAGAATTACGTATGTTGGTGATCTTTTGGATGAAAGCGTCCGCTAAGTCTTGTGCTTTTAATGTAGATTTATGAATGGTGTTATTTATTTTGTTTTTTGAATCTATTGTTTTTAAAATGTTGTATAAAGTGGATGAATTTTTAGCTTTGTCGATTTTATTAGAGTAGTATGTTTTTTTTGCTTGATTAATTTTTTCTTTGTATAATATGGCATTTTCTTTATACATTTGAAGATTAGGTTGGGTTTTATTATGTCTCCATTTTCGTTCTAATGAGCGCAGTTGTTGTTTGATCAGGCGAAGTTCTGCCGAGAACCAAGGGTTTGATAATTTACGGACTGATATGGTTTTGGTTGTTAGTGGAGCTTTTTTGTCTAAGAGAGATGTCAAAGATAGGTTCCAAGCAGATAGAAGGTTTTCAGTAGAATTGACTGAAGGAGTGAGAATAGATAGGTCTAGAAAAGAAGTTATGTCTATGTTATCTAATTTGGAATAATCTCGGACAGAAATGGTTTTTATTTTGGGTGCTAAATGTGGAAGTCTTGACTTGGTTAAATTAAGGAAAAGAGATATGAAATAGTGATCTGACCATGGAACGGGATTAATAATCAGGTTAGAAAGAGTAAGATGGTGAGATAGTGGGGCAAAAATCATATCTAAGGTGTGGTTTGCAATATGGGTTGGCTCATCTATTTTTGGATGTAAATTGAGAGGTTTTAAGGTATTAAGTAAATCTTTGGTATGTAAGTTAGTAAGGTCGTCAAAATGAATATTGAAGTCGCCCAAGATGAGGGAAATGGTTGATGAGGAACAAAAATCAAATAAGATATCCTGAAGGAGAGCGAATTTGTTTTCTCCTAGGGGGGTGGGGACGTAAAGTAGTAAAAAATTAAGTTGATTGTTTAGACTACATTTAAGATGAAGATATTCAATTGTAGCATCTTTTGAAGATTGGTCGTAAAGGCTTAAAAGATTGTTTTGAAAAATGACTGCTATACCACCGCCTTTGCGGTTGTGGCGATGGTTAAAAAGGTAATCGTAATTGGGGGGACAGCAGTAGGATAGATATGCTTCATCGCCTTCTGTAAGCCTGCGGGAACTCATTTTCCCGTGCCGGCGAGTTCTTTTCCTATCCCTAAAAGCTCTGTCCTCATCTGCACAAGCCTCAAACACGTTAAAATCATATGTAGCAACATTCTAGAGCTCAGATTGTGATGTCATAATGCCTCATTCCGCCAATGCCTAAGCTTTGTCCTCATCTGCACAAGCCTCAAACACTTTAAAATCATAAGTGTTCAAGGTTGTACGGTTAAGGCAGAGTTTACAGGAATGGGGCAGCGAAAGCGACAGCGAGGACGGGAAAATTGACACCATGACAGGTGGTATGTTATTCTTACAAACTAAGTGAAAAGGAACATAAGAAAAGGAAGATCTCCACAAAAGTTGCCATTAGTGACCAATACAGTTTCCTCTTTTCTGTGGGAAAATGAAATGTGAAATCTGATTAGTAATTATGGCCAAATTCTCTCACATACATCCCACCTGCCCTCAGTCACTCTGTCCTTCTCACACACACACATCCCACCTGCCCTTCTCTCTCACACACACGCAAACACTTTTGAAAATGTATAATCAATTTCTATTGCCACATTCATACAGAGGCTGATGTAGTTGGAAGCAAATTTTCCCAGTTGGTCTCTACATGCAGAAAAAAAAAAATAGAAAAACAAACAGAAATATTTTATTTGGCTTATTCACTTTTCAGTTGTAGCTCAAAGTGAGTTACATTCAGGTACAGAAGATATTTCCCTGTTAGGCTCACAATGTAAGGGTTCCTTTTATCACGCTACGCTAGAGGTTTTTAGCGCAAGCTGGCGCGGTAAATGCTCCGATACACATAGAATTCCTATGATCGTCAGAGCACTTCCCTCACCGGCCTTATGTGTACAAGGGTCCATTGTTCTCCGAGATCTGCTTGAGCATTTTCCTATCCTGGGATTTTCAAGAGCAGAAGCAGTGGCGTACCAAGGGGGGGCGGGGGAGGCGGTCCGCCCCGGGTGCAAGGCCCGAGGGGGTGTACAGCTGGCCACTTACTGGGGAATAGGCTGCCGCCGGGGAAAGGCTGCCATTGCCGTCATCAGAAAGAAGCCGGCGCTGAATTCTCCCTCCCTGCTTCTCTTCCCCGAGCCGAGCAACTCTAGCCATCCGACGTCAATTCTGACGTCGGAGAGGATGTTCTGGGCCAGCCAATCGCTGCCTGGCTGGCCCGGAACGTCTTCTCCGACATTAGAATTGACGTCGGGCAGCCAGAGTTGGTCGGCCCGCGGGAAAAGAAGGAGGGCGAATTCAGCACCAGCCTGTTTCCGATGGCAAGTGGCAGCCTTTCCCCGGCGGTGGTGGCAGCATGGTGGTTGTAGCGGTGGTGGCATGGGGGAGGGAAGGGAGAAAGAAAGAAAGGGGGGGAGCCAGGGAGCCAGAAAGAAAGCAAGGGGGGGGACAGAGATCTAGAAAGAAAGAAAGGGGGCAGGGTGAAAGAAAGAAAAAAAATGGGGCATGGGGAAAGAGAGAGAAAGACAGACATAGAGAAAGAAAGGGGGCATGGAGAGAGAAAGAAAGAAAGGGACAGGATGAAACAAAGAAAAAGGTGGGGGAAGGAATGATGTCTAGAGGAGAGGAAGCATATAGGAGGCTGAAAGAAGGGAAGAAATATTGGATGCACAGTCAGAAGAATAAAGTGCAACCAGAGACTGATGAAATTACCAAACAAAGATAGGAAAAATGATTTTATTTTCAATTTAGTGATCAAAATGTGTCCATTTTGTGAATTTATATATGTTGTCTATATTTTGCACTATGGGCCCCTTTTACTAAACTGCAATAGCAGTTTTTAGCGCAGGGAGCGTCGAGAGCAGCATGGGGCATTCAACGCAGCTCCCTGCTCTAAAAAATGCTATCGCGGTTTAATAAAAAGGGAGGGGGTATATTTGTCTATTTTTGTATAGTTGTTACTGAGGTGACATTGCATAAAGTCATCTGCCTTGACCTCTTTGAAAACCCGCGGAATATAAATGATAATTAACATTTTCTCTGCGTACAATATGCTTTGTGTTTTTAAAATTTTATTGTTGGTAGATCATTTTGACTTGGCCACGAAGGTAATGGGGAGGGAGGGAGGGGAGCTGCTGAAAGACATCTAGTCTTGCAGGCTTGACTGCAGAGAATTATTTTTGTAAAATCATGTTTTGTTATGTGACTGGCATTATTTAGACTTTAATTTCTATGAATGAATAGAATGAAAATGATATAAAATTACTTGCTTGTTTTTATGTGCATGCGCTGAAGGAAAGTGGAGAGAGAGTGGGCTGAGGACGCTGAAGGGAAATGGGGAAGAGAGAGTGGGGAGAAGACGCTGATTTATAAATTGACAATTGTACAGAATATTGTTTCTTTTTATACTTTAATATAATAAGTTCAATATAAAACAATTCAAGGCTTGTGTGGATGGAAATAGGTGGTTTGTGGGGATGAGGACCGAGCTTAAGGGATTAGTCCAATAAAATGGTATTTTCATATTTCTCATTATTTGTTTTATTTTTATTTGTTAATTTGTAAAGTGGTGATTGTTATGTCAGTTTTTCAAATTTACATCTACTGTCTTTATATTTTGCACAGTATTAGAGGACATGTATTACTGTTTTTGTGGTGTTGTGGTGTTGCATTGTATGCAGAGTCTGGTTTCTTGGCAGTTCAATTTAACTTTTGTCTACATATTTCTATTTTTAGTTTGTGATTATTCCATATTGGGCAAAAGTGTATCTGTCTGTGTGTATGAAAGGGATATGGCTTTCTGATAGCATCGACTGTACTGGATCAATTGACTGTGCAGGATCTGGTTTGTTTAGTTTTACAATGTATGTGTTGGTGTTCTAGTGCTCACGGCAGTGTTTAAGATGCTGCCTTTTCCTAGGTACACTCTTGTTGTGCGATATGTAGATTGTTACTAAAAATCATATTTTTCATATAGATGGGGGGGGGGGGGGTGTCAAAAAATGATGGGCCCCGGGTGTCACATATGCTAGGTACGCCACTGAGCAGGAGTGATCACAATTTGCTTCCGCCTTGCTGGTTCTGTTTTTCAGTGCCAGATGAACGGAGGCTGAGCCCATTGTGAATTTTCTGTATCGTAATTAGTATAGACCAGGGGTGTCCAACCTGCGGCCAGAGGGCCACATGCGGCCCCGTGATGCATTTTGTGTGGCCCCGGTCGAAAGCGATGCAGTGTTTTCCTCTGCTGCCCCCGGGTGTTTACCGTTTTGCCAGCTCCCTTCTCTGTCTTGCTGCAGCATTTGTGCATTTGTGCGGTCCCCAGAAACATTTTTTTTGGCCAATGTGGCCCAGGGAAGCCAAAAGGTTGGACACCATTGGTATAGACCATAGTTCAGCAATAATGCAAAATGGCACAGGCCACTGATCAACTGGTATTTTAAAAACAGGATAAGAGGGACTGTTCCTGAAAACTCCAAAGATGGGGTAAAGTTCTAGGTAGGGTAGCCTGGGGCAGTTTTAGTAGGGTTACCAGACGTCCAGATTTATTTGGTCATGTCTAGGAATCCAGACGGCTTTTCAAAATCCGGCACTTTGTCCGGGTTTTGAAAAGCTTCCAGCTCAGGACCGCATCAGGAAGGCATCTGCACATGCACAGATACAATGCGGTGACATCTTGTGCATGCGCGCATGTGTGTGATGTCTCCGTGTCACACCTGTGCATGCACAGATGTCCTTCCGACGTGGTTCCAAGCACGAGAAAAGGTTGAGGGGGCGGAGTTGGGAGGCGAGGCTGGAGCGGAATGGGGTGTGACTTCGGCGGAAGAGGGCGGTGCCATGGTGATCATTACTTTCACTTTCATTTTGGCATCATTTAAATTCCTCTGGTTTCATTCTTTCGCTCCCTTGGAGTAAATGTATTACAAGTATTTGCGGCCTCTTTCTATCTTTTATAAAAACTGTTTTTCGTGACTAATTTAAAAGAACCACGAGAACTCTTGGCAGCCAATCAGCTAGCGGCTTTGCACAGGCAGGAGTGAAGGAAGGCTACTCCTGCCGCCGTTCACCTCTGGACCACCAAGGATTCTAAAGGAATGTGGGGGAGGCAGGAGGGAAGTAAAAATTCTTAGAATCAGCTGGGACAGGAGCAGGATGGATCCCTGCTTTTCCTGCCCACTGATGGATCACCAGGACTTACTGCAGGCCTGATGGAGGCCTGCAAAGCATCTAGAGGGATGGGGGGGAAACAGGGTAGAGAACCAGGCAGGCAGAGAGGGGGGCTGGGTTCAGAGACTGGCAGGGGAGGGAGGGAGTGAATGATGAGGCTAGATGCAGATCATGGCAGAGCAGGGATGGAGGGGGAACAGGGTTCAGAGCCTGGCAGGATAAGGGAAGGGAAGGCACTGCACTTGAATATTAACCCCTCCAGTTTATATTCAAGTCAACCTTTATTTCCCTCCGTTTTGGGTTTATATTCGAGTATATACGGTAAATAAAAATATATGATTATAAGTATTGTGAATAAAGCATTTGTTTTACTAGTGAATGAAAGAAAATGAAAGAATTTGTGATGGTTGGTTTATAATAGCACCTCATGCTATTGCGATTTCAAAGGAATACCAGTTTCCTTACTTTTGCCTCACTGATGAGCTCAGTGGCCTTAAAGCCTCTGGCAACACAGCCAAGTAGAGCTTTAGTCCAGATCTTAGTCAGCAGATGAAGAGCCAAGATCTTTGACTGACCTCCATCTGAAGCTGCAATGCCTGGAATATAATTGCTGGGAATGCTGGCTGCCTCAACAACAGGGAAATCTGTGGTGAAATCATCAGTCACTTCAGGCAGTCAACAGATTTTTGTATTCGAGCATCACCCTATGCTCACATTGTCCTGACCTAAGGAAGAAGGTTCTGGTGTTTAAAAACTAGTCATAAAATATATTAAATTGGTTCAATAAAAAAGGTATCGCTTTATTTCCTCCTTTTATGGGGGGTTTTATTTCTATTTATTACCTTGAAAAGTGATCTAACATGGCAGGCCTATTACTTTATCCTGGACAGACAGAAATTTGGCAAGTCCTAAAGATCAAAAAGACTGCTTGCCTGCTGCCAAGTCTCTGTGGCTTCCAAGCTGAACAAAACTCCACCCTCCAGCTAAGTTGTAGGAAGACTCAACTAGAAAGGTGTTGTCTTCTTTCTTCCTGAGATGGGGATGCTAGTTTGAATATCTTATTGACTAATTCTGAAGGGCTACTGTACAATTGATGGTGGATTTGAACTTGACTGAGCTTGTGCTCTCTATGGAAATCACTAGATGGAGAATGATGACTTGGGGAAAGGTTGTGATCACTGGAACATTTTTTTCTATAAAGAAGGATTTTGAAGCAGAGGAAGAAAGTGGCCTACATCAGCGAATGTAAAGTAGAAGCTAGACTTGATGATTTGGATAAGACTCTGAAGATTTTGGCGCTTCCCAGTTCTTTGATGTAAGATATTGTTTTTCATAAAGAACAGCTAAGAACCTAGAAAATCAACTTACAAGTTTGAAATTTAAAGGATAATAATATCCCTAAAAATGGGCCCTTAACCTCTACTGAATTTTTATTTTTGTATTTACGGGTACTGACTGGAAAGTTTGAAAATTGTTAAAGAATCACTGCATTTTATTGAAGATGTTTGCCTAATATGGAGCTATTGAATGGAGGAGGGGAGGGAATGGAAGAAAGAAAGCATTAAGGCCTCTATTTACTAACAGTGTGCAATAATGGTATGATCCTACATTATCTCATGCTAAGTTACAATAGAGACCTAAAGAATGTTTGGGATCAAAATCCCTTAAACCTATACTCCCATTAGAAAGTTTTGCAATTATCTACTGCATCTGAGGATCCTCTTGAGTTATCACTTCATAGATCTGCCTTAGTGAACCATGATTTGGTTTGTGAAGGGTCCTGTTTACCGATCTGAGGCAATATTTTTTAGTTATCCTGCATTAATTGTCAAAATTAAAGTACGGAAACTTCAAACCGCCTGTGTTAACAGTATAGGGCAGGGGTAGGCAATTCCGGTCCTCGAGAGCTGGAGCCAGGTCAGGTTTTCAGGATATCCACCAGGAATATGTATGAGATGGATTTGCATGCACTTCCTCCTTGAGATGCAAATCTATCTCATGCATATTTATTGTGGATATCCTGAACACCTGACCTGGCTCCTGCTCTCGAGGACCGGAATTGCCTACCCCTCGTATAGGGTGTCTCAGCATCTTTCTTCAACAGCAAGAGGCAGCTGTGAACCCTATCCTAATGGCTCCAAACCTCTGCTGGACCCCAAGTGCTCTTTTAGGTTCATGGCTATCTCTTACTCCTCGGGAACAAAGCAGACAGGCAAACAGAAGAACACCTCGCCTTGGGATAAAGACAGTCTAACAAAAGGCAAAAAGGGCGTCTTTTCAACCAACGATCAAGTCTTTATTTAAATCAGGGGTCCCAACAAGGATCCAAGTTTCAGCGTATAGAGGACACCTTCCTCAGGGGACAGCATTTAAAATCATGTAACAAAATCAAATCACGCAAACATATTCCACATATATTAAAAACATCTAACAAATCATATACCAATCTACATGAACTGATGTCATGCGAAAAGGGGAACCGATCAGACAAACATAAATGGAAAGACCCAATGAAAGGGGAACAAATCAGACAAACATGAATGGAAAGAACCAATAAAAACAATAGTGACATACAGGTGTCAAGGGCGATGAGACGGCATAATGAGGTGAAGACTATATCATGAATAAAAGATTGAAGGCCATCTAATTTATTGGAAATTTTTCTTTTTTTTTTTTTTTATTTTTATTGGAAATTTTTCTATTACTTTCATTATTGTTTTATATTATATCCTTTTAAACTTTGTTAACTGGCTTGAGTCCTTGCTGGAATGATCCGGTACATAAGATGGAAATTAGATTAGATTAGTGTGCTTCGGTTAGAAAAAAGAGGCCAAAATACACTAGACCATGCATGTGTACCCATCAACCATGCAAAATGGGAAAAAAATATGATTCAAACAGTGCATAAATCCAACGGAAACAGGCATGAAAAAGGAACGAAAGTGGAGGTCTTAAAAAAGGAGCCCAAACACAAAAGCAGTACTGCATAGTTGATAGGTAAACATGTATGGTCTAGAGTGGTTTGGCCTCTTTTTCTAACCCAAGCATACTACATAGCATCCAAGCAACACCTATACACCCTTAACCGCCCCCTCCGCTCAAAAGCAGAACAAAGACTCAGCATTCCCACAGGGAGATCCCTCCGAATGAGTACAGCATACAAACGATCCTACAGCCATTTCCTACCTCAGCTATGGAACCGAGTACCCACACAGATCAGGTCGCTAGACTCACTAATGACCTTCCGCAGGGCAGTAAAGACCTTCCTCTTCCGCCAATCGGGCCATTAAAAACTGCCTCCTCAATATACTTCTCCTAGTACTCTTCGTTATGACCAGTCTGGTCTCTAGAATAAGCTCTGTTATTGTCTACTGTAACCTATTTGTTGTCATGACTAGTCTGTTTTCAAACGATTGTGAATGTCTACTTGTAACCTGTTCAGAGCTTCTGGGAGAACAGAATAGAAATCTAAATAAATAAATACACGCCAAAACTTCAATCCTTGTTGGGACCCCCTGGTTTAAATAATGACTTGATCATTGGTTGAAAAGGCGCCCTCCTTGGCTTTTGTTAGACTACATCTTTCTCCTGCCGGCATTCAGTGCTGGGCTGTTCACACATCACTTCCATTGGCCCAACACTAGCAGTAATATGAGGATCCCAGATGGCTGCTCTCACTTATAACAGGATCCACTGTAACCCTGGACCACAGGTTTAGGTTTGGTGAGTTTTTTTTCTTTATTACCTCCGATCACACTGGCTGATGCTAAATACCTAAGGCCTTTTTCTAGGGTTTGCTGTATTGTTGAAGAAGGAAGGTAAGAACAAATATTGGAGTGTTTTGAACATCTTTTCGGTCGAACAAAGGATTTGTTCTTTTCTGGCCTAGTACATGTGATTTAAAAATTTTAATAGATGTGCAATTCTAGTTATTAAGTACTTGTACTTTGCAGCCAATTAATGGCATAGTTGTCAAGGCGCATTAAGAGGTGGGCTTTCAGTGCGCCTCGATTTATTATGGGAGTCACCAACTTGCAGTATATTAGTACCTCAAGTTGCTGACTCCCATGTAAAAAGAATAATGCTACTTGCCAGTCTCCTCACAAGCAGCATTATTCCATCAGGTCCTCTTTGTCATTGTATGGAAATATGACCCCTTGCTATAGTACCACAAGACTACCACTAGGTGTCGCTGGTGCTATTTTAGATGACAGTGCCGGCAAGAGAAGGAATAACTGGAGATTGCTCCTGCCTGGTCCACTAATGACCTGGAATTTTCTAAAACTAGGTCTATGAGGCTTGCCCCCCCCTTACGACGCCAATATATACCGCTACTAATGACTAGAGAGTCAATTTGGAGCGGTTTACATGAACTTCAATAATGGTGTTACAATGCAGAGTTAGCATTATCTGAGATGATTTTCAATACAGACACATTTATACCATAATCAATCATCCTACTAGTATCTAGTGTACTATGTTCATCTTAGATTTACATAGATCCAGATAATTCTAGTTATCTGTATGTTGTTTATCATATCCTCAGCAATTCTGGTTATCTCTCGGGTGTACACGGTGCTCACCCTATCATGTTCCCAGTGGGGACTAGCCCGCTATCTCCTCTATGTTGCATTATTGGTTAAAGTAGTCTGTGAAGAGGATGGTCTTTATCCCTTTCTTGAACTTTCTGGAGCTCGTTAGTCAATTAAGCTGTGCACGCATCTCAGCAGTGCGTAAAATGGGGCCTGTTCTAAAAGAGCAAGAATTAGTGGTAAAATAATGAATCGTAATGGTAGCCCATACTGAGAAGTTCTTCCCTTATTTTTGTACATTTGTTTTTCAAAGAAACATATTTGCAAAAAAGCAACAAGTAGTAATAACTACAGAAAGGTGAAGAGGCATATGATCATGACAAACAGCATACTACCTGAAGAGAGAGTCAACTAGCCGCTTTGAAGGTAGTCTCCACAATATCCTTGGCCATGGGTCACCAGCTGCACTGCAGTCCAGGCGCAGGGTTCTACCATAGGTTACATCCGTTTTCTGTGGTGAACTTGCAGTGATCTTGGCATTGGATGAAGGCTTCTTCACATCGATGTGGACTGTCCTCCTGGCATTTCCCACGATGTTAACTGCGACGCATTCATAGCGCCCACTGTCTCTTGGCAAAATGTTGCGTATGTAGAGAGTTCCATTGGGGAAAACAAACATGTTGCCATTGACGAACTGGGATGGCCTGATCTGTGTGCCATCAAAGAGTATCCAGCGGATGCTCGGCATGGGGGCGGCTTTCACGGCGCAGTGGATATATACATTGTGCCCAGGGGAAAGCGAAATGTTTTCCTGCTTCTCCTGCTGAATTATTGGAGGCAAGGCTGCAATGTGAAGCCTGATTGTAAGGCTGTCGGCCCCCGCCACGTTGTTAGCAACACACTTGAAAATCCCTCTGTCGGAAAATGTAGTTTCTTTGATGATTAAGGTTCCGTTTTCAGAAATGATTATCCTCGAATCCACAGTGGCTCCAGCTTGCATGACTTTTCTGTCTGGGAAAATCCAAGAAATGTGAGGAGCTGGAACTCCAGTAGCCTGACATTCCATTTTCATGGTTTCGCCCAGATAAACTGTGACATCTTTATAATGAGAAGCTACAATTTTTGGCTGCTGTGCTACCACTGTTAAAGTGATGAGTATTTTATCAACACCATACGGGTTCTGTGCTGTACACAAGTACTGTCCTCGGTCCTGAAGCTGAACTTTTCGAATAATAAAGGAGCCATTCATGAAGACTTCAAACCGTGGTATCCTTGTGTTGGCCGTCATTAACGCACCTGCAGAGGATGTAAAACATAACTTCTTGAGCTTATAACAGCCCATCCAACAGATGCAGTACAGTATCACAGGATGAATTTCCAACTTATTTTCAATTATACCATGGAAAAATTCCCTCAATCAGATTTGTTATATATCTGGATAGCTAAACCCATTGTGGATTATAAATTCAGTTTTAAAATATTCAAACTTAATCATGGTCCCTACATCCGTAGGTGGCAAATCTGTAAAGTGGTGCCTAGTTCTTAAAATTGCAGCATAAATCCACTTTGGCGCCTAATGGTACGCACAGTCATGCCATGCTAATTGCAGGCATAAATGGGTACACCTAGAGCAGTGGTCTCAAACTCAAACCCTTTGCAGGGCCACATTTTGGATTTGGCGGTACTTGGAGGGCCGAAGAAAAAAATAGTTAATGTAATGACAATTTTGCATGAGGTAAAACTTTTTATAGTTTATAATTCTTTCCTTTTGGCTAAGTTTTAATCATAATATTGTAATTTATAGCTAAAGAGATATGATCAAGAAACTGTTTTATTTTACTTTTGTGATTATGATAAACATACCGAGGGCCTCAAAATAGTACCTGGCGGGCACATGTGGCCCCTAGGCCGCGAGTTTGAGACCACTGACCTAGAGACACCTTGCAAAGTATGCATCTGATAATGTTCCCGTATTCATCTTGTGTTAATGCCCCCTTGGATTCTATAAATGGTGCTAAAATGGGCACTTGGAAAAGATTGGCACTAAGCAGTGGTGTAGCCAGGGTGAGAGGCACCCCTCCCCCGCCCTTTACTTCCCCGCCACCTCCTGCTGCGTGCTCGCACCCCTTCCCTTCCCCCCTCCTTAACATTTCTGCATGAGAAACAACCCCAACTCGCTGCCTGCGCCAGGGTTGGCTCCCCCTCTTCCACTTCTTAGGCGCGTGCCCAGAAAGAGCTGACGCTGGCGTGAGCATCAGGCTGTGGTTACCGATCTCGCAGGGAATGTTAAAGAGGTACGTGGGGAAGGGAAGGGGCACGTGCGGTAGTGGGGGTGGGGAAGGAGCGGAGAGCGGGGAGGAGGACGGGTGCCGGCGCCCCCTACCAAGACGGCGCCCAATTAAGTTGTACATGCATTTTGGGAATGCGCTCAAATTTGGGGCACCCATATCTGAGTGCTACATCTTGAAGGACATTTTCAATATGTCGTCTAAATCCAATTTGGGATGTTCTGGGGGAAAATGACCAAAATTCCAGTAGAAAAAATGACCATTTTCAAACCAGAAACACAACTTTTTTTTTTAAAAAAAATGGCCATTTCCTAGATGTGTTTGTTCTCAGCGTGTCTATCTTTTTGAACCATTTTCGAAAACAAAATCCAAATGAAAAACGCACAACTAACTATCGGGACATAAGAAGACCCAGTATTCTTAGTAGACTGGCCACACGGACATCACAGCAGGGCAGTGAGGCACCTTAGGTGGCACTGCAGTAAACTTCACATAAATGGTTCCAAGTAAATATCTCACCATGATCCCCCTACGCTGTATGGTGAGCCCTCCAAAACTCCCCCAATAGCCCTTATGCCTGCAAATGTATGTCAAATATGGCTAGTTGGACAAAGAGGTATTGATGCCCCTGTATAAGTCTCTGGTGAGACCTGGGCCTTTGTTGTCATTATTATCCGTTCTATTTTTGAATGCTCTGTTTTCTGCTTGTTCTGCTACGGGCTGTTTGTTCCTTTGCAATTGTTAATAAAGATAATTGAAAAGAAAAAGAATATTGTGTACAATTGTGGAGGTCACACCTTCAAAAAGATAAACAGGATGGAATCGGTCCAGAGGAAGGCTAATAATATAGTGGTGTTTTACATCATAAGGCGTTCAGGGACGGAGTTAAAGATCTCAATATGTATACTTTGGGGGAAAGGCAAAAGAGGGGAAATGATAGAGACATAAATGCACATGAGGCAAATCTCTTTCGTTTGAATGGAAGCTCCGGAATGAGAGGGCATAGGATGAAGTTAAGAGGTGATAGCTTCAGGAGTAATCTAAGGAAATACTTTTTTTGAATAGAAAGTGTGGTAGACGTGTGGAGTAATCTCCCGGTAGAGGTGGTGGAGACAAAGACTGTGTCTGAGTTCAAGAAAGCATGGAACAGATACGTGGGATCTCTTAGGGAGAGGAGGAGATAGTGAATGCTGCGAATGGGCAGACTGGATGGGCCACTTGGCCTTTATCTGCATCACGTTTCCATGCTTGTCACAGGTTTCCGGGTCTTGCCGCTTCTTGTCAGGTAGAAACCAACGTTTCAGCCATCATGCTGTGGCTTTCTTCAGGGCATGCTGTGAGGTCTGCAGTTTGTTTTTATCTATAGTGGGTCCACTGACCTGATTGAGTACAGGGAGATCAAATTGGTCATGAATTTGAATTTTGGCAGAAAAGTTCATTTTGTTTCCCACAGAATGGAAAAGTCTTTGGTGCATTTAGAGATGTTCTCCCCATGAAGTGCATATGTGCCAATATTCTAATCATTCACACCCATATTCAGTATACAGATGTCAGAACCTCTCATATTTATACAACCACCCCCAAAATGGGAGAAACCCTTCACTAAATAGGGTGACGGGACTAAATCGTGCGAGACAACAGTGCGCCGACAACTGAGCACAAGGTTGACGGCGCGCCGAAGAAAAGCACTATTTTAAAGGGCTCCAACGAGGGGTGGGGGGGGAACCCCCCCCACTTTACTTAACAGACATTGCGCTGGCGTTGTGGGGGGCTTGGAGGGTTGTAACCCCCCACATTATACTTAAAACTGAACTTTTTCCCTAACAAACAGGCAAAAAGTTCAGTTTTAAGTACAATGAGGGGGGTTACAACCCCCCAAGCCCCCCACAACGCCAGCGCGATGTCTGTTAAGTAAAATAGGGGGGTTCCCCACCCACACCCCACGTCAGAACCCTTTAAAATAGTGCTTTTCTTTGGCGCACCGTCAACCTTGCGCTCAGTTGTTGGCGCGCCGTTGTTTCGCGCGATTTTGTCTATGAACCCTAAATAGACTCCACAAATATGTCAGCTACTTGTTGTGCTCAGTGTTAAAGCTAGGGATGCTGCTATTTCATTATTGAAAAAAATCTGAAGTTAAAATTTGCATGTAATCCATATGAAATTCCTAATATCCATGCAGTCCTTTATATTTATATATAAGATCATCTATAAATAAAATTCAGTAGGCCTGATATACTTAAAGGTCAATTGAGAATGGAACAGAGGCATCTTGATCAGGTTGTACTCAATCGCTCCAATACTTTAGAAAAGTTTCTGCTGAAGAGGGACGTCTATTCAACAATAGGTCTTGTCGGGACAGCGGTGTCAAATATCTGGGCCAGCAACAGTACCAGAAGTTATGTGGGTATTCAACGCCATACCCACACAGCTAATCAGGCAACACTAGGATTGTAATTGAAGCATCCTACTCTAGGGTCTAGGACGATTCAGTGCAGCCATTTCATCGTGGCCAGTTGACGCACGGCCATTTCACCACATCTGTTTCAGCGCTGTGGCCGTGTGAAACAGTCACACTGAATCGGCAGGAGTTGCCTTTGCAGCCCTTTCAGTTTCCCCCAAAACAATACCCCAGCAGCGGCTTGGTTCATTGGGGGGGGGGGAGGGAGGTATGTGAATCCCACCCCAAGCTCCCCCAAACAACACCCCAGCATGCACCCCCCCAAAGTGCCCCCCAAACAACACCCTAGCAGCCACTCGTATATATATGCTGTTATTTACATGGTTAGATACTGCACAACCCCTGTAAAGAGACCTTAAAAATGTCTTACCTGTAGAGACCTTTGTCCAAGTAAGGAAAGGCTTAGGTTCTCCTATGGCATCACATGGAAGCACTACATCCATTTCAGCTGGGATGGATAAAGTCTGATAGTCAGGTGTAGTGATTTTTGGTCCTTCTCTATGTGCCTGGAAGCTAGGAGCAAGTTGAGTGGCTGAAGGATTATTTAACTTCTGTTCTCCATCCTTTGATACTGATGAAATTCTCTGGGTAGGGGAAAGTTTGGGTATGATGCCTTTAGCTAAATACATTGGAGTTGTGATAAAAAGTAGTACTGGAGTACTTTTAGGAGTAGTTGTGTCCCTTAAAACACTGCTTGATGTTGCTGCCTTAACGGATGATCCTAGCATGACTTTCTCACTTGCAATGACTGGGGCAGAATGGGTTGGTATTAGAGGTTTAGAAGTAACACCAAGTCGTGGGATTCCTCTGGTTCTGTTGAATACAAATGGAAGTCGAGGATTTGAATAATATGGAATTCCTTGGTGTGGAGTTCTTCCAATTGAACTTCTGTTATCAATAATATAATGATTTCCAAAAAGTCTGGAGCCTATAGTTGCTCTGCCAGGCCCTTGATGGTTAAACCTACTGGGAATTATTGGATTAGGCCTAAATAGTGGAGAGGCAGTGGCTATTGTAGTGGTTCTTACAGAGTAAGGAGTATGTGTTTTCTTTGCTTGAGTGCTATGTATTGCATATGCAGTTATTTCTGGTCTGTTGGTAACGTGCAAAGGTTGATGTGTGATAAAATAACGCCACGGAGCACGAGTTATGAAATGTGGTGGTTTTAACGTACTTCTCACAGGAATAAACTGAGGAGGGGCTACAACAGGCCGCTGGTTTACCCTTGGAATTATTCCAGGCTGACGATGAATGTTGGGAGTCAATGAGATGCTGCTGTCTGACTTTCTACTGTACGTGTCTTTGATCTGTTCTTGTGTTGGTTGTGCATGAATTTTATTTTTGTTAAAGTAAGAAGTAGCAAGCTCATTTTGTCTTGAACTCAATTGCTTTCCTTGACTGATAGCTTCAGTTTCTTTATTGGAATTTGTAGACTCCACTTGATTTAAATCCATGTGCTCTCTGGCCACCTTGGCAGAAGAACCATGAAAAGAAAACGCAATGGTACTTGGAAAACCCAAAGTGGCATCAGTTTCAGCATTTTCAGTAGGTACAAAGGTGATTGGTGTAACTGTAGAGATGGGCTCTTTTGATAGCCCATATCTGGCAGTGTAATTTGATTCAAATATCTTGCGGCTATTTTTCATCTTTTCTTCATAAGGTAACGGAGTAATACTCTGAGGATATGAAGAAGTGCTAATTATCTTCTCTGCCTCTGAACGTATAACAGTCAAAGTTTCTGTTGTTCTATGAGTAGTGGATAAAATGTCTGTTTTTGTCGACTGAGGTTTCTCTATAAATAGGAGTCTTTTAGTTTCTAAAGCTATATCAGGCTTGCTTGGCTGTAGACCAGTTGGAGAAGTTGGTGATGCTACTGAGCTGGATATATGATGAGCTCTTTCTAATGAATCAATAATAAGGGGATGACCTTGAAATGTAGAGACAGATTCTGTAGCCACTTTGTGGTCTGGATGTGAAGTTGCAATCAAGCTACTGGATTTTTCACCAGAGATGGTGCTGCTTTTGTATGAAATATCTTCGGTGACTTCAGAATTAATCTGAGTGAAACTTTCTTCACCAGCATGCAGAATATGTAGTATTGGTGAGGTAGCTTTTAGGTCTGAGGTCGGGGACAATTCTTCCTTTTCAGGAAGCAAAGTATTTTGTTTAATGATATTATCGTCCAGAGCTTCTCTAGTTGTTATTGGTTCCGTCGAGAACAATATCATAGATTCAGCAGTTCCAGGTGAAACTACAGTAGAACTCTGTAATGAAGCTGATCCTTTTTGTCTGTCCTCTATAGACATCTGTAAACTATTTGTATCTGTGACTGAGACTGTAGTTGTCTTCATGTAGATATCCTTTTCAGGCTGTACCTTAATACTAGGTTTACTGTTTTCTGAAATACCAGTTATGAGTAAACTTTCAGTAACATTATTTATTTCAGATGCCGATGTTGGGATTAATACCTTGTGCGTCAATACTGTAGGTAAAGCAGTTGAACGAGCATGCTTTTGTCGCTGTCGCAATTTGTTTTGTCTAAGTCTCTTCTTTCCATGAGGTCTTCGTCTGGGACGAGCAGTCACTGAACCGGAAGTAGTCTCTGTGTAGGATGTTGTAGGCACTGCTGTAGTCATTATCCTAGCAACTGATGCAGCTGTTGCCATTTCTTCCTTTTTAAATGGAATGGTGGTCATCGGTGGTCTAAATGTAGAGCCTGCTTCTGAAACTGAAGTTGTTTGGTCCTCTGTTCCCCTAAAATGTTCATGGCTAGGGACTGTAGATTGTTTTTCTGTGCTATCCATTTCTGTAGTGGCCTGAGGTCCCTCATTAATATTCCTATTAACTAATATAGAAGTATTTTCATTTGTATTATTTTCATTGTCTCTCTCTTCAGTAAGTAGTTCTGGAAGTTGACGTATTGCCCCGTTGTCTATGGTAATATCATCTTCAACAAATGAGGTTACAGAAGTAGCATCAGGGGTAATCTCAAAGTCAACACTGTTCATGAAATTTGCTTTAGAAGGAATGAAACTTGTAGTTTGTGTATTCATTCCTTTAGATAGTGAATCTGTTCTACTTTCAGCATGGTTATTTGTGGTTGTTTGATTGTCTTTTTCTAGAACAGAGGCATCCAAAGATAACCATGGCTCATAAGTAATAGATGGCTTTTCAAAAGCATATGTTTCTGTTGTGCCTTCCATTGCAAATGAATGCAAAGCTGGTATAGCAGTAGTAGTTTCTTCATACTCTGATTCTTGACTAAAAGAATGAATGTTTTCCTCCGTTATTGGTGAATAATCTATCACATCATTATGTTGTTGGTTCGGTGCAATTAGAGGAGCTACAGTACTTGAGGTGGTCCATAGAAAGGGAGTTTGTGATGTGCGTAGCTCTCCTGGTATTTCTACAAATTCATTGTCAATGATTACTTTAGGCTCAGTTGACGTCCTGATTTCTTTATAATCCATCGAGGTAATACTGTCAAAAGCCGTAACATGGAGTATCTCGTCTTCCCCTACTAGGCCATCTGCTGATGATTCTTCAATATTTTCTTGTGATTCTGCAGTAGGCTTCAATGGGATCATCATTGTGGGCAAGAGAGTTGTGGGATCTTTTCTCTGGGATCCTTCTAGAGGCATTTTTGGGTCTAATACGAAAGGTTCCATTGTTGTTTTGTAACCATTTTTCCCACGAACCTTCGCCAAGATGTTAGCCCAGTGCTGTGGGTCAATCTGTTTGGTCCCTGTGTTTATTCTGCTCCTTAATTCAAATTTCCTTCGACCCTCTGCAACATTACTACCATGTGACTTTTGCAAATCTTTCAATTGTTTCTTTTTTTGTCTGTCTTTTTTCTTATTTTTACCCTTAGTTGCAGAGGGGTGCTTATGTCTTTGGTCGATGGACACTTCTGTGTCCTTCTGCTGGTCATACTGGTTTGGGACATCATGTATTTCTTCATCACCTGATGCCCCTTCATCCTCTATGACGTCCTGTTTTATGTTTGTCAAAGATTTGATCACTGGCCGCTTTTTAATTTTTATCTTTTTTGATTGTTTACGGGTAACCTTTCTATTGTTTACTGTTACCTGGAAAACAGAATGATCTGTCCCCTTCTGATTAATAGCTACACATCTGTAGTACCCACTGTCATTCACTTGACTGTTCTGAATTAACAACGTTCCATTCTCTAGCATATATTCTTTCGTTGTATTTAGTAAATCATTAAGTAAATAGTTATTTGGAAAAATCCAGTTTATCTGGGCATCAGGCACTGCAACTGCGTTGCAGGGCAGAGCTATGGACTCACCAGAATTTCTCTTAATAATCTGAATGTCACCACCAGGTGACTGAACAGTTGGCGGCTGGACTGAAACCCTGAAGGCCTCCCTGTCCACGTCATGTTGTACTTTAGCAATGCAATGGTATACGCCAGAATCAGAATAGTCCACTGCTCTAATTAATAACTGGCCACTGCTAGAAACAGAAAATCTACTGTTGAGGTTATTGGTCGGCGCTTGCAACTTAGATTCATCAGGAAAGACCCACTCGATGGAGGGATTTTCCGATGCCTTCACGTTGCAGCTCAGCTGACACACTGTGCCTACCAGAACACTCTGGGCCACTTTTACTTTCTCGTTTCGTTCGATCATTACCCAGCTGTTTCTCTGATACACCGTATCTTTGGTCTGAATGGTTTGAGAAAACTGAGCCAAGAAAGACAGTGCTACCTGCTTAGCTGTGCTCTGCTGTCTGTTTAATCGAAGGGTGATCAGCGGCTGCATCAACCATGCAGGTTCAGCACGTATCTGAGCCCTAACACCAGTGTAATAATATGCATTAGGGCTTGGATCCTGCTTGTATTGGTAAGTCACTTTAGGATCTTTGTGCTCTGTTAGTTCCCTTTGTAAATGGACCGGCACCTCACTATAATAAGCTAAAAGTTTCCAGAGCTTCTCGTAGTTTTCACGACTCATTGGGCATTCGAAATCCAGTGCCAGCGTAGCATTGATGTCTATTTCTTCCGGGAGTATCTGATTCCACTGAACGTTTAGGGAATCTGCTAACTGGCTAATATTACAGCTGATGTTTACTATGTTTCCATGCTCGTCGGTCATATTCAGAAAGATTTTGCCCTGGACGGTCTGTGATGCCTCGGCCGACTCGAGCTCATTCTCATCCTCCATCTGGGTTGTGCTGCTGTTTTGTTTGGAAGGTGACTGGATGATAGGTCTGGTACAGGATACATCACTTAAGCTCTGCATCTCTTGTTTGTACAGATGTCGGGGGCTTGAGCATGTTGGACACAGCTGTCCGCCTTCATAGGCCCTGTCCTTTTTACACTTCAACACACCTAAAAAAAAAATAAAAAAAAGAGAGAAACGAAAACACATTAAAGTCATGTCTAGATGAACTTCTAATTTATAGAAAGAAAAAAGGACAATGATAACAGTATAAAGTTTGTTTCTACTCAATGGTGGGTGAAAGGGGATTTTCTTTAATGTGTTTGCATTTCTACCACTGCTAACTCTGAAAACAGGCTTCTGTGGGGTTGTTTTTTTTTTGTTTTGTTTTTTTAATCAATGCATCAGAGATTGTGTGACTCCTGACAAGCTGGAACTAATGCAATGATTTTTCCCCCCTCTTGTCTTTAATATTTAGCATTAAAATTCAAATACAAGGTCAAGGGCGAATGAGAATAAGGTTGGAAAATTGGACAAGAAAAGTGCAAGACGCCTGTGTGGCAGAGTCTCGTCCAGGTTTTCCTGTGCACATTCACCCAAACCACTTTAAAAGGTGAAACAAAAACTTATATTTGGATACAGCTCTGAGTCTGGTTCCTTCCCAGGCTCAGGGCGTCAAAGTAAACTCTTACTTCTCCACAAGGACATCAATATTTCCACAAACTGATTCAGTTATTATTATGTGCTTTATCAAGTCCCACTATTAAGGTCTTCAGTCTTCATCACTCTCCAAACACCCCTCAATACAGTTTCTTCAGCATAAGGTAATCACCAACTGTCTCATCTTGACAGTCTCTCTCTCACTCCATTCTTTCCCAGGGCTCCTCTCAGCCCTTAGTTAGGGAAAAGTTCTTTCTCTGAGCTTCCTCTCCTCAGGGGAATCTCTTCCTTTGGGACCTCTCAAATAACTCTGAGCTAGGTATATATCTTTCTCCCTGCCTGAGTCCCGCCTCTCTTATTCAGCAGGGCTGAATTACTTCCTTAATGGTTTTCAGCACTGAGCTGCAAAGCACAGTGCATTCTGGGACAGGTAATTCTTGCAGATTTGTCTGCTGCCCCCTGCTGTCTAGGGCTATAACTGCAGCTTCACTGAGGGACAATCCCTGAATCTCTTATAGCCTGCAGTTTCCTTGGCTTGAACAGTCTTTACAAAACACCTCTTCCAAGGTACTTCTGTAAAGACAAGCTTGTAACAGTGTCTTAATTACCATCTTTTTAGATAAGAGACATATACGAGAAATTGGAAACAAGACCTCTGAGGCAGGCCTTACGGCCGAAACATGTACGTGTCAGGTCTTAACAGTATATAAACAGATTGAGCATCACAGGTCTCCTCCTATGTCTACTATTTTTTTTTATACACACAACACAGTTATTTTTGGTCTGTATTTGCGGTAGGCTTATGGCACTGCAAATGTTAGGCCATTGATCGGATGGCTCGTTTTAATATTAATGACCTCATTTTAATAGTGATGAGGTCATTTGCATGCGAGTCAGACTTTTGTACGACCGTGTGGAAAACCACGTGGTGAGCCGTTTTCAACATCAGGTCAACAAATTCCGACAGCCGCTAAACCAGCCAAATTGGTTTAGCAACCATTGGTACCCAATCAGAGCAGTGGCACGTCAAAAGCGCGTCAGACATTGGCGGGCCGACAATCCTGCACCGACATCTGCGCGCAGGACCAATGCAGCCGCTTTCACACCTTACCATTAGCATTCTGAGGGGGGAACCCCCACACACACTACACTTATAACTGCTTACGCTCCAGCTGGGTGGGACACCCCCACTACACAGAAAACTCCAGAAAAACTCCTGAACAGCGAGATAATGGAAGTTTTCAGTGTATGGGGAGGGGGTTTCCACCCAACCCCCCCAAAGGAGTTTGATAGTTCTAAGTGTACTGTGGGGTCCCCCACCCCCCCTTCAGAACGCTAATGGTAAGGCATGAAAGCGGCGGAACCGGTGGTGCGCATTCCTCCTGTGCGCAGATGTCAGTGCGCCAATGGCCTGTGCGCTTTTGTCAGTGTACCGATCAGAGCGTTTAGTGCATCTAGCCCTAACTATCTACAGTTAGGTTTGAGCATTCACGCTGGCCATTCAGCTTGTGTAAGTGCTCACACCTAAAGTTAGGCATATATATTCAGACTTACACGAGTGTTCTATAATGTCAATTGCATGTAATAATAATAATAATAATTTATTGTTTATATACCGCCAAAGCCAAAGTAGTTCGAGGCGGTTTACAATAAAGAAGAGCTGGACATTCAGCGGAAAAAAAACAATGAAGTGTTTGAGTACATGAATATTTGTACAGAGTAAGGTTACATTGTAGGGGCGGGTTTATAATTAGTAGTAGGTTGAGGCGGTTTACAATAAGAAGGGCTGGTCATACAGCGTGGGATAAGCAGTGAAGACTTTAGGAATCCTTGGTCACAAATCGGTTGAACAGGTTGGTTTTGACTAGTTTTCTGAAGTTGAGGTAGGACGAGGAGTGCTTGATTATGCTGTTTAGCCAGTCGTTCTGTAGACTTGCTTGGAAGGCAACCGTTCTGTCAAGGAATCTTTTGTATCGGCAGGTTTTTATTGTAGGGTGGCTGAACATACGTATTCTGCGTGTAGGCCTGGTGGAGCAGTCTAGTTTAAAGTGGGAGACCAGGTATAGAGGGGCCAAACCGAGAATGGATTTGAAACAGAGGCAGGCGAATTTGAACAATACTCTTGCCTCCAGGGGCAACCAGTGGAGTTTTTGGTAGTAGGGGGTTATGTGATCCCATTTCTTTAGGCTGAAAATCAGTCGCACAGCTGAGTTTTGTATGATTCGGAGTCTTTGAATGGTTTTCTTGAGAGACCCCAGGTAGATGATATTGCCAATATGGAATTAGGACCATATTCTACTGTATATATGGCCCCCTCCCCAAAATTGGAGCCGACTAGAACAATGCTTTGCGCAATTCTATAAAAGGTACGTGCACCTTATAGGAACATGCTACGTAGCAATGCATGACTTTTTAGACGCACCCATGTAGGCCTAAATATCTAACTTGTGCACGCATTGGGCGTATTCTATAAGAGTGCACATACATTTTAGGAACGTCAAGGATCTCTACCCATGCTCCTTCCCTGGCCATGCCCCTTTTCAGATCTGCACACTAGAACTGACGCATAACACTTTATAGCAGGGGTGTCCAACCTGCGGCCCCGTGAAGTAATTTGTGTGGCCCCAGTCGAGAGAGATGCAGTGTTTTTCTCTGCTGCCCTCTAGTGTTTACCATCTTTCTGGCTCCCTCCTCTGTCTTGCTGCAGCGTTTGCGCGTTTGTACGGCCCCAGAAACATTTTTTCTGGCCAATGCGGCCCAGGGAAGCCAAACGGTTGGACACCCCTGCTTTATAGTATGTATCTAACAAGTTGTGCGCTTAACTTCTAATTGGTGCCAAATAGCATTAGCTATGAGAGGTTAATTGGCAATTATTGACACCGATTAGGCTGTTAAACAATTAAGTTGTCCACGCATATCACCTTTGTGCGTCGATATATGTACACAACTTAAAGTACCGTATACAGAATGTGGGGGTTAGTGCTTACCATGCATCGTCTCGGTGCCTGACTTTAGGCAATCTTTATAAAATTACCCCTTACCTTAACAAAAATAATTACAAAGAAAAAATTTTGTGCAAATGCCTTTTCTAAAATGAACTTCAGGGCTTTAGAGGCGACTAAAAGAGGTATTGGAGGAAGAGATGTGTGTGGACTCAAGTGCGCATATTTTTTTAAGGCACCAGGTTAGGAACAATAAAGGGAGTCTGACATACCCTTCAGACGCAGGGAGCGAAAGGAAGTTCATTCTAAAAGGTTCCAGATCACTGACAAAAGATTCCAGGTCACTGACACAAGATTTAAGGTCACTGACCTGGCGGAAAATTGTCACTGATGCGGATAACTCAATATTGCTTCAGTGCTCTGCAAAAAAAAAAAATCTAATTTTTCTCTATGATTACTGGAACTCTGCCCTGTAATAATTCTAATTAAATATTTACTTATTTACCTTCAGGCTTCATATTTTCCTCAAGAAGCCATTTCATGCTGCAGTCACAAGACCACGGATTCCCATGAAGATAAAGGCTCTCCAGCATAGGCATAGACTTCATCATTCCTGCAGGCAGAGTTTTAATCACGTTTTCAGATAAATAAAGGTGTTTCAGGGTTGAGAGCCTGAAATAATCTAAGAAAACAAAAGTTGCGAATGTGCTGGGGTGAAGCTGCTGGAGCAAGTTTCCTTCTAAATGGAGGAGTCTTAAGGAGGTTAAACCATTAAAGGCAGCAGGGTGGATCGATTCAATCTTGTTGTGGTCTATGTGCAGCCTTACTAGGCCTGAAAGTCCCAGGAAGGTCTGGCCTGAAATCATTTTCAACTTGTTGTAACTCATTTTGAACACCTGTAAAAATAATAAAGACGTATTTAACTCTTATGGAACTAACACAGCAGCAAAGAGAGGCTTAAAAGAATAATCTAGAATGGATACTTAGCTTTCCCAGAAATTTTCCTAGTTTTATATTTTGCAGTCAACTGAAAGCAAGGAGAAGGTTCACTTTTTGAGTTTTTCTTAGACATTTAAGTGAAATTTTACCTAAAACACATAAATAAAAATCTATTTGGGGGACTTAATCACACACTAGACAAAAACGAGATCAAATTATACCTATATTTTTTTTGTCTTGTTTTCTGCAAAAAATAAATAAAAGCATGAAACTGAATTTCATGTTACAGGAGGGGAGAGCAGAGAAATAAAGTGCACAATGTATTTTTCCTTTTTAATATATTTTGTTGATATAGTGAATGGATTTGACATAATCACAGGTTAGAAAATTTGCATGTGTATGCAGCCCCGGTCTCGCCTCGCAGCTGCTCCGTGGGCACCAGCCAGCTCTTCAGGTCGGACACCCATCGCCAGGGCTCGCAGAATTAAATTTGATGATGGTGGTTTTCACACATAATCCTCACAGGTCACATGGACCTCGCTTTACGGTCTCTTTTGAGCTTGGGCGTAGGCCGGGGTCGGATAACTCCGGTAGGCTGGTGGAGTTGTAATCCTGGATCTCAATCGCCACCCACTCAGACCAGGCACGGCTCCCTAGCTGACAGAAATCCAGCCCAGTCCAAGGTGCAATTGAATAGGAACCTTTTACTTAACGAGTGCAGATTTCCAATTAAACTATGTGCAATTTACTCAGTGTTGACAATCATCACGTTCAAGCAATCTTTTCAAATAATCATGCAATTATTATTCTGTCCATCCTTCCCCTCATATCCATAAAGGGGTCTCCCTCAGCATACAATGCATCGGCAGGAGAATAAGGATAACCAAGCCCTTCTCCTTTTCCCCAAAATACTGTTGTCTCACTATCAATTCTTTTTCTCTCTGTCCTCTCCCAGGAACCAGTAGTAGAGTTACCATATTTAATGAAGGGCAAACCCGGAAGCATGGGCCCACCCTGTTCCACTCCCAGCCCAGCCTCGTTCTGCCTCTAGCCCAGGGGTCTCAAAGTCCCTCCTTGAGGGCTGCAATCCAGTCGGGTTTTCAGGATTTCCCCATTGAATATGCATGAGATCTATGTGCATGCACTGCTTTCAATGCATATTCATTGGGGAAATCCTGAAAACTCGACTGGATTGCGGCCCTCAAGGAGGGACTTTGAGATCCCTGGTCTAGCCTGTCCCGTTCCGCCTCGTCTCTTTTTTTCTGACCTCTAAGCCACATCTGGAGAGCCTCCAGCATGCGTGGATGCGTGTGTCGTCATCCTCGCAAGCTTGTTGAAGGCCCTCCAGATGATGCCAGAACTTGGGGCTGTCCAAAACATGGACAAATTGCCGTGTTTTGGAAATTCATCCAAGAATCTAATCTAATCTTTGATTTGATATGCCGATTTATCCCAACAGGAGGGCTCGACTCAGTTAACAAGATAATTAATACATTATACAAGAGATCAGAACAGAAACTATATCTTTAAGGCCAAAATTGTTTTTTATCTTTTATGGTCCATTCTCAAAAAAAACCATCCAAAATGAGGTTTTTTTTGAGAATGGGATACATTGAGCAATTTAATTGCCAAGACCACCACTACATCTAACCTTAAAACATATTATCAACCCAAAAATCGCCCATGTCCCAAACGCCCAAAACAAGATCTTGTAGGCAAAGGAGGGGCCAGTCCTTCGCCTAAAAGCAGGATTCTGTAACCGGCGTCTGTCAAAAACAATGCCGGTTACAGAATCCTGGGGACCCCCTCCCCCACCCCAACGATCGCAGCAGGAGAGATGCCAAGCCCTCCTGCCGGCACCCCACCCCTGCGAATCTGCAAGTCCTCCTGCCGGCACCTCCCCCCATACTAACCTGGAATTTGGCTGGCTGGGTCCTCTTGCCATCCGGCCGGCAGGCCTGCCATCCTCGGAATGACGACCTTGCCACTTCCCGGTGCATTGTGAGATGCACCGGGGAGAGGCCTGATTGGCCCAGATGCCTATGACCTGCCCGTAGGAGGGGCCTTAGGCAACTGGGCCAACCGGAATTGGTCCAGTTGCCTAAGGCCCCTCCTAAGGGCGGGGTCTTATGCACATGGGCAACCAAAGATTCGATTGGCCCATGTGCCTAAATTCCCACCCATAGGGCTTGGGATCCCTCCTGCTGGTATTTGCCAGTGGATGTGTCTTCGGTAGGAGAGCTTGGGATCCTTTCTGCCGGGCATCATTGGGGTTCAGGGGAAGGATCATGATCGCGGCAGGAGACATTAGGCATCTCTCCTGCCGCGATCGTTGCAGTGGGGGGGGTGGACAGGTTGTCTGGGCTGCTGAGCTGATCGCGGCAGCCGTGATTCACTCAGCGGCCCCTATTTGGAACTTATATCTGTTTTGACTTGTTCTAAGTTAAAACGTATAAGTTCTGTCTGGCAACCGTCAACCCTTTTAGGTTATGGCTGCCAGACGACTAAGGCTAGGTCGGCTCACCTCCTGCCCTTTCCCCTCCTCCATAAACGCCTCTTTTTGCTCTAGGCGTTCAGAGGACATAAAAGATAAAGTGGGAAAAGGAAAGGGAACGATGCGAGACAGAGGATTAAAGTGGAAGCCACGTGTGTCAGGAGGTGATGCTAGAGATACAAAAAATGGAAGCAAGTGTGAGAAGAGACAAAGAAAGAGTGAATGATGGAGCATTAGCTGTGGTGGAAAGGGTTTAATGAAAGACTGGGAGGTCATAAAGAACACGGAAGGATGTAAGATATGGGGACAGACAACTTGGTGATGAAATAAGCGTTGTGGCATCAACATGGAAACCAGTGGCCGAGAGACAAATGTGGGTGAGGAGAATGGAAGTGAAACCAACTGGGTGTTGCAGGACATACAGAAAGAAAGAAACGCTTTAATCCATCATTCCTCCTCCCCCCCCCCATTGTTCTCCTTTCTTTTTCCATTTTATCTTCCCTTTATGTCACAACAACTATTTATACTTGGGGTTACAGGTCAACAATTTCATATTTGAGTTCTTTCTACCCTGGGATATATACCATCTGGTCAAGGTGATTTATCACTCTTTAACTTGTCGATTTGGCTTAGTACGTCTTCCAGGTTCACTGAGAAGTGAGAATAGATGTTTGAGATAGGATGGGTATCCAAGGAGCTCCCACTGACTTAGATTAAGCCACACTGCACATTGCACATTGTATAGTAATTAAAGAGCAGCTAAAGCTACAAAAGACTTCTGAGGAAATTAGAAAATCATGGGATAGGAAGTGATGTCCTTTTATGGATTAAAAACTGGTTGAAAGAAAATAGAGAGTGGGTTTAAATGGTCAATATTCTCAATAGAGAAGGGTAAATAGGGGAGTTCCCCAGGGGTCTGTGCTGGGGCCACTGATTTTTAACATATTTATCAATGATCTAGAGATGGGAATATCTAGTGAGATAGTTCTTTGACTTTGTTAAATCGTAAGAGGATTGTGTAAAATTGCAAGAGGACCTTCTGAGACTGGAAGACTGGGCATCAGAATGGCAGATGACGTTTAATGTGAGCAAGTGCAAAGTGATGCCCGTGGGAAAGAGGAACCCGAACTATAGCTACGTGACGCCGGGTTCCGTGTTAGGAGTCACTGCCCAGGAAAAGGATCTAGGTGTCATTGTTGAGGATACGTTGAAACCCTCAGTTCAATGTGTGGCGACAGGCTAAGACAGCAAATAGAATGTTAGGAATTATCAGGAAAGGAAGGGAAGACGAAGATGAAAATGCTATAATGCCCCTGAATCCGTCTAAGGTATGGTCGCAATTTGAATACTTTGCGCAATTCTGGTTGCAATATCTCAAAAAATAAATAGCAGAATTAGAAAAGGTACAGAGAAGGACAAAGATATTGATAAAAGGTTTGGGATGCCTTCCCTATGAGGAAAGGCTACAGCAGCTAGGGCTCTTCAGCTTGAAGAAGAGACGGCTCAGGGGTGATATGATAGATATGATAGGCCTTAAGGGCCTACATTTCAGGTGCCTACGTTTTTGGAGAATCATGCTTAGCGGCACCTAAATCACACTCTGCTCATAAAAATGCCCACTTAGGTGTTAGGCGTCGCTAAGCGCCATGCGACAGCCACCTATCTTTTATAGAATCGGATAGGCGCTTATCGCCAAATTCAATTTCCCCCCCAATTATTGAGGCTATTAAAGGTATTAACCCCCTCCCATTTTACTAAGCCTAGGGTTACCAGACGTCCGGATTTCCTTGAACATGTCCTCCTTTTGAGGACATGTCCGGGGGTCTGGACGGCTTTTCAAAACCCGGCACTTTGAGCGGGAGCACATCCGCGCAAATCACCGTTGAGCAGCAAATCACTGTTGAGCAGGATCACATCCGCGCATGCGTGGATGCCACTCAATGACATCACGCGCACATGCGCGTGCACGTGACATCATCGTGTCACGTCCGCGCATACGCAGATGCGCTCCTGCCTGACAAGAGCAGGCAGCTGGGGGCTGGGCTGAGGCGGGGCTAGGGAAGGATGGGGGGCGGGACTGGGGTATAATGGGGCGGGGATGGGTGGAACTGGTCAGGCTTGGGGGCGGGTTTAGGGGGCCGTATTTTTCAAATGGAAAATCTGGTAACCCTAACTAAGCCGCTATAGAGGTTTCTACGGTGGACCGGAATGCTAAGTGCCCCGATGCTCATAGAATTCCTATGAGTGTCAAAGGAGCTTAGGAGCATTTAGTGCCCCAGGCCGTGGTACTAGAAACCTCTACCGAGGCTTTGTAAAAAAGGGCCTAAGTTAGGTGTCTAACATTAGGAACCCTTTATAGAATCAGCCCCATACTGCCTACCTGATGGGTTAGCAGGAAGGGCTCAAGTGGTAATGGCCATGCACTAATGGGAAAATTAAGTCCCCTTTTATGATTCTGCGTTACAGTTTTTCTTATCACAGGCTGTGAGCGTCAGAGCTTTTACCACAATGACTCACGATAAAAAAAAAAATCCCTAACGCAGCTTCATAAAAGGGGGCCGTAGTGCATAGCCATGATTAAGGAAAGTAGACAAATCAAGATCCACACAAGGAAAACAAGGTCTATTTACATAGATAGAGTACATTTGGAAGAATTTCTTCATCGTTGAGATTTAATTCTGTGAATAAATCCCCCCGGTTGACGGGTACTGTTCCAGTCCCACATTTTTGGTTTGGTTTGGTTTTTTTTTAAAAGTAGAAAAATCAGCCATTTAACCCCCCAACGGTAGAAATGGCCTTAACATGTGAGAATAATCCACGTAAGGATGCACTAAGGCCACGTTTTACCACTGTCTGGTGAAGGGGCCCCCGAAGGTATTAAGCTACAGCCATAAAAGGGCATAAGTAAGCCAAAGTTGACTGAAAGGAAAGCCTTGAGTGAAAACTAGTCTTAAGGGCACTTTTGAGTTTTTGGAAAGATGATTCAATTCTAATAGTAAGGGGGAGATTATTCCAGAGTTTAGGGCCAACAACACGAAAGGCGTTAAGCCCTAATGTACTTAGGGGGAAATTTTAGGCCCTACCGATGCCTAACTTAAGTAACAGATGCCATTTAAAATGGCAAAAAAAAACCCCAGCACCGTTAAACGCATCCACCAGCGCCTAAATAATACATGCCAGAATTGTGCCTATGTAGCATACGCTAACCCCCCCAATTCTGTATATGGAGCCATAAATTATGCCTGAAAATGAGTGCCCCCCAGCTGATTTGCACATGCAACTTGATTGTTCTCTCTTTTTGTTTTTGCTTTTTCACCGGGTGTTTGGATGTCTGGAGGTATGATTGTGGAGTGATTGTTGTCTGATTGTTGTGGTCTGAGGCCGAGTGCTTGGGGTTTGCATGTGTTTGATTGGGGGCTTTGGTATTTCAAAATGTCAATTGTGATGGGCATCCACCCATTGGGTTCTTGTACTGTGCAACATTTGCTGTCATAGTTTTCCAGTGCGGTTTTTTTCTGCCTGCTATGTTTTTATGCTTACTTTGATCCTGGTTGTATGTTCATTTGCAATTGCTAATAAAAATAATTTTTAAAAAAACAAAACAAAAAAAAACAAGTATGAATCTCAAAAAGGGGTGTGGACAGGGGAGGAGCATGGATGGATCATGGGAGTTCCTAAAAGTTAGATGCACTGTCACAGAATATGCCCGATCTGTACACAACTTGTGCAGGCATTTAGGCCTGGCTTTCCTTGGCCTAAATGGGTGTGCCTAAACTTTATGCTATGTACAACCGCTAAGCAAGATTCTGTATACTATATAGCAGGATCCTTCTGTAGTATCATGCTCCTCGCTTAGAAGTTCATTCCTTAGCCAAGTTGCTTTTATCTGAACCCTTCTCCTCCACTGCCGGTTCCAGACTTCACTCCTTTCATCTCGCTACCCTGTTTGTCTGGAGTAAACTTCCTGAGTTTGTCCATCAAGCCCCTTCCCTTGTTTTAAAAGTAGGCTGAAAACCCACCTTTTCGATATAGCGTTCAATCCATAACCTCACTGCTCACTATCCTATCCAGTAGATTATCCATCCCTCCCCCCAAGTAGGGTTACCAAATTTTTCAGAACATAAATCCGGACCCATGGTCCTGCCCCAGGCCCGCCCTGTACCGCCCGGCCCTGCCCTATTCCACCCCTAGCCTCGTCCCCTCAACCTGTTCGCTTGTCAGGAGGAGGGCATCTGCGCAATGCGCTGGAGTGGCGTGATGACATTGCACGCACACACGTGACATCCCCGCATTGCATCCGCACGTGCACAGATGCCGTCGCAACGTTGCTGCTAGCTGGAAGCTTTTCCAAAACCTGGACAAAGTGTCGGGGTTAGAAACGCCGTCTAGGCCCCTGGACATGTCCTCGAAAAAGGGGAAATCCAGACGTCTGGTAACCCTACCCCTAACTGTATCTCCCACCCTGGCATCTTATCTGTCTTGTCTGTTTAGATTGTAAGCTCTTCTTCTTCTGGAGAGAGTGCTTGCTCTTCAGCAAGGAAGTTATAATAGATTCAAAAAGATTTGGGGGCCATTGATTGCATATTCTAATGATTAGACACTTTGGACACCTTGTTATTACATAGGAAAATAATTAGTGTGGGGATGGGGAGGTATGTTATGTGATTTAATGAATTTATTATTGATGATTGGGTTGGGTGGGGGAAGGGGAGGTTTTTTTTTTATATGTAATGGATAATAATTGTTAAGAATGTCAAGTGATTTGTACAAATCATCTGATTGAATATTGTACACTTGTTGCAAGAGTCAAAAATGAATAAAGAATTATTTAAAAAAAAAAAAGATTGTAAGCTCTTTCAAGCAGGGACTCTCTCCTGTACAGTGCTGTGTATGTCTGGTAGCATTCTAGAAATAATTAATGGTAGTAGTATAAAGTGCTGTGCTGATCAGCAGTGAACCTTTGGGCAACGTATATATAGAATTTGGCCCTAAGCTCATTTTCTGGTGCCCTTTTTAGTACATATACCCCTAAAGCAGATGGTCCTGATTCTATGAAATCAGAGGTGTCGGGGTAAGGGTAGCGTGAGAAGGTGTTGTTGAAATGAGTGGAAGGTCCTCAGTGGAACATAAGGGAAATCAATTCTGACATAATGCTTCAACTTTTATCTATAACCATGTCAAAAAAAGAAAATGTAACCTTTACCTGTAGGGAAGCTAAATCTCTAAAAGCTCCATCTGGTATTTCATGGATATCATTGCCGTGCATCATAAGCAACTCCAGTCTTGTAAGCTCTGAGAAGGAGTTCTCAGCGATAGACCGTATGCTATTAAACCTGACAGGGGAAAACACACAAATACAAAAATTTTAAGCCAATATCAGGAAGTTTTTTTTGTACAAATAAGACTAGCTAACTTCATAGAAACATAGAAGATGAAACATAGAAACATAGAAGATGACGGCAGAAAAGGGCTACAGCCCATCAAGTCTGCCCACTCTGCTTACCCACCCCCTGTCTATGCCCTAATGATCCAATTTCCTTATCTTGACCCTCGTAGGGATCCCACATGGGTATCCCAGTTATTCTTAAAGTCTGGCACGCTGTCTGCCTCGATCACCTGCACTGGAAGCTTGTTCCAATGATCAACCACTCTCTCTGTGAAGAAATACTTTCTGGTGTCGTCATGAAATTTTCCACCTCTGAGTTTGAGCGGGTGCCCTCTTGTGGCCGAGGGTCCCTTGAGAAAGAAAATATCATCTTCCACTTCGACACGTCCCATGAGGTACTTAAATGTTTCGATCATGTCTCCCCTCTCCCTACGTTCCTCGAGAGTGTAGAGCTGCAATTTGTTCAGTCTCTCTTCGTACGAGAGACCCTTGAGCCCCGAGATCATCCTGGTGGCTGTCCGCTGAACCGATTCAATTATGCGCACATCTTTACTGTAATGTGGCCTCCAGAATTGCACACAGTACTCCAGATGAGGTCTCACCATGGCCCTGTACAACGGCATTATGACTTCAGGCTTTCGGCTGACGAAACTTCTATTGATACAACCCAATATCTGCCTTGCCTTAGATGAAGCCTCCTCCACTTGATCAGCCTGTCCTACAACTCACGGTTCATGTCTTCTCGGATTAAAGTTGCTTCTTGGCCCCTTGTGGGCTATGGTTAAAGTCTAAGCAATGCTCTGAGGATGGGCGGCAGGTCGTGTTCTACAATGCTAGTGGAACTTGAAACATCCCGACCCGGAGACCTCAATTATAAATTCAGTGTCTTTTCTAAAATGCCGCCCTTCGAGGCAGATTTTAGAAAGAGCATCCAATTCAGACTATAGAAGTCCAAGTCTGTGAGTCACACATGAATGCCCATTTCTCATGTATTTCAGAATTGGCTCTGCCGACATATAGGCTGTTCTAAAATACATGAGAAATGGACATCCATGTGCTGGAGATGTCAAGCACGAACATCCATTTTACGAACCAAAACATCCAAATTAGGACTGGGGAAAAAGCAAAGGATAACAGACATTTTTCTGGCAGCTTAGAAACTTCCATGTTATAAAATGACCACATTAACACGTGTGCAGAGGAGAGGGGTAGTCTAATGGTTGGAGCAGTGGGCTAAGAACCAGGGAGCCCGGGTTCAAGTCCTACCTCAGCTGTTTTTTAATTGCAAGTTCTGGAGGCCGCATTACCGTAAGGATGTGCTGAGACTAGAATCGGTCCAGAGAATGGCCACCCGGATGGTCTCGGGACTCAAGGATCTCCCATACGAGGAGCGGCTAGGGAAGTTACAGCTCTACTCACTCGAGGAATGCAGAGAGGGGGGAGACATGATCGAGACGTTCAAGTATCTCACGGGCCGCATCGAGGTGGAAGAGGATATCTTCTTTTTCAAGGGTCCCGCGGCAACAAGGGGGCATCCGTGGAAAATCAGGGGCGGGAAACTGCACGGGGACACCAGGAAGTTCTTTTTCACTGAAAGGGTGGTTGATCGCTGGAATAGTCTTGCACTGCAGGTTATTGAGGCCAGCAGAGTGCCTGATTTTAAGGCCAAATGGGATAGACATGTGGGATCTATACACAGAGATAGGTAGGGGGGGCCATGGCCCTTATCTGCCGTCTATTTCTATGTTTCTATGTAAGTTCTCCAGGGAGAGAAATGTGTCTACAGTATCTGAATGTTCACCATGTCAGTAGCCTTAAGGCTTGCAAGTTTCTTATACCTTCAAATACAGCAGGTATTTTTCTGTCCTGTGAAGGCTCACAATAAAAATCACAGGAACCTGGCTAAAATGGGCTCATATTTTATAAAATATGACAGGAAGTCATGACTCTGCCAATGCTCCACCCAAACTCCGCCTCAGAACATGCCTACGAGAGGGTGCAGAAAAGTTCTCAGCCCAACCAACCGACTTCCTAAATTCTGAGCGTTATTTTGCCACTGTAGCTAAAAAAGAGTGTTATCTTATTCGTTAAGTGCCAATTTGCAGAAACGAAAATCTATGTTTTGACGACGTTTCAAATCATTGAACCATATCCATGTCATTCTTTTCTTGGTTGGGCTGAGACCTTTTTAGCACCCCCTCATACTTTAAAGTCCCTAAAGTTAGGTGCCAATTGTGCATATATGAACATAGAACACCAGCACGTATACATCTATGTGCACATACAACTGTTTTAGGGATCCTTTCACTAAGCTGTGGGGAAATTCATAATTAAAACAATAATGAATGTGATATACAATACTTGATCATGGTCTTTCTTTGGCATTTCTGGGACATAAGACTGCAGAAGTCCACCTAGCCCTGTCCTTTCATTGGAGTTGCCGTCAAAACTTACTCCAGCCTATTCAAATCCATCTTGTAAAAGTCTACTTGACACCAGTGATGTAATAAGAATGAGCGGCGCCCCTCCCCCACCTCTTCCCCACCCCCTGTTGCATGCACACTCTCTTCCCTTACCCCGTACGTTTTTAACTTCTCCTGTGTAAGCAGCATGCCCACGTCAGTGTCGGTTCGACCTATGACATTACTTTCTAGGCACAGCGTCCCGGAAGTGACATCAGAGAGAGCACCAATGCCAATGCGGGCAGCAACCTCGTGTCAAGAAAGTAAAAAAGGTATGGGGAAAGGCAGGGGGTAGAGAGGAGAAGGAGTGCCGTGCTTTTTGGAAGACCACGCCTAGGGTGGACCGTTCCCTCCCCCTTGATACCACACCACTGCTCAACACTGTCCTCACATCCCAGCTACTGTACTTGCATGTTAGCTTGAAGTGTGTTACAGCATAGATCAGGGGTGGGCAACCAGGGCCGGAATCCAGTCGGGTTTTCAGGATTTCCCCAATGAATATGCACTAGATCAGGGGTGCCCAAATGGTCGATTGCAATCGACCAGTAGATCGCAAAGGCAACGCGAGTCGATCGTGTTGCCTTTGCAATCTTTTTCTCCCTGCTGCTTCCCCAAGCCAGGTCTGGATGTATAAGCGCCGGACTTACAAAACTTCACCTCTGATGCCAATTCTGATGTCGGAAAGGAAGTTCTGGGCCAGCCAATCGCTGCCTGGCTGGCCTGGAACTTCCTCCCTGACATGCTTGTACGCGTCAGGCCTTGCTCGGGGAAGCAGCAGGGAGAAATAGTGTTGGGGATGGGGGTAGGGAAAGAATCGGGGAAGTGGAGAAATCGGCACGATGGCTTAGGGGGGGCAGGGGGAGCAAGAAAGAAAGGCAGAAATAAGAGGGGGGCCAGGGGGAGAGAGAAAGAAAGAGGGGGGCCGGGGGAGAGAGAAAGAAAGGCAGAAAGAAAGAAATATTGGCTTTACAGAAGAAGGAAATGGAACCAGAGACTCATGAAATCACCAGACAAAAAGGTAGGAAAAATGATTTTTTTTTTCAATTTAGTGATCAAAATGTGTCCATTTTGAGAATTTATATCTGCTGTCTATATTTTGCACTATGGCCCCCTTTTATTAAACCGCAATAGCGTTTTTTAGCGTAGGGAGCCTGTGAGCATCTAGAGCAGCGCAGGGCATTCAGCGCAGCTCTCTGCGTTAAAAACCGCTATCGCGGTGTAGTAAAAGGGGAGGGGGTATATTTGTCTATTTTTGTATAGTTGTTACTGAGGTGACATTGCATATTTTAAAGTCATCTGCCTTGACTTCTGATAAAACCCCCCGAATACAAACGATAATTGTGTGCTTTGTGTTTTTAAAAATTTTATTGTCGGTAGATCATTTTGACTTGGTCATTTTAAAAGTAGCTTGCAAGCCAAAAACGTGTGGGCACCCCTGCACTAGACCTATTTGCATGCACTGCCTCCCATTGTATGCAAATGGATCTCATGCATATTCATCGGGGAAATCCTAAAAACCCGACTGGATTCCGGCCCTCGTTGCCCATCCCTGCCATAGATTGTGCTAGGTACAGAAAGTATTTTATAAGTCCATAGTGGCTTACAATTTAAGTTCATCCTTCAGGCAATGTAAGGCGATGTGCCTGTGTAGATTACCCCCTTTGGTTTAGGATACATCATATTAGTTGACCCCTGTACAGATACATATCAGTGGAAAGCAAGCTCTTGAATATTTGTCGATAAGGTTGACCTTAAGTAACTTCAACAATATGTCATTATGGAAAAAAAAGGGCATGGAGAACAGCTAAGTCATAATTCAATACTAACCCCAGATTGATTTTTTCCATGTGTTTAGGAATTCGTCCTGGCACTGCTACTAGAGATCGAAATGTGCAGTGAACTTCGGTGGGAACGTAACAGGCACAAGGGTGAGGACATGCGAGCGTCGTTTGCAGGACACCCAGACAAAGAATCAGCACCACGGATAGGGCCCATACATTTGCCCTCTGCTGGGTGCGGTTTGCTCTCTTCATTTTGCTCTACCTGTCTAGAAAACAAACAAACAAGCAATCACTTTTAGCAACATATTAGTAATGCAGCAATGAACAGCATTTTAGAAAGGATTCCCACCTCAGAATAAAGATGCCCAAGGTAGTACGATGGTGGCGGTGCTAGTATTTTAAAACAGGATCAGTCAATGTAGTCTGTTTTTTTTTTTTTAATATTCTCATTTTTCCTGATATCTCCGAATATTAGGGGGATAGAAATTAAAATACCCAGAGTTCCTTAATAATTCAATAAATTGAAAATGCACAGGTTACTCTTCTTCTGTATGATAGAAAGCACCATTGCAGAGGGAGAATCTTTTCAAAGCAAATGATATTTATGTAGAAGTTATCGAATAAGTGTAGAAATAAGCATAATTATTAAAAAATTAAAAAAACGATTATGTTAAGACTTCAACTGGAGTACTATGTGCCGTTTTAGAGGCTGTACGTCTGGAAGGAGGGCAAAAGAATAGAGACAGCCCAGAGAAGGACTACCAAAATATTGTGAGGGTTTTCTCACAAGAATTGAGAATTTAAATATTTACCCTGGAAGAAGGATACGCAGAGTCATTCGGAAACTTGAAAGATAATCATACACAGGAAATGAGTCTTTTTTCAATAGAAGGGACGTTCAAAAACAAGAAGGGGCCCTTCTACTCAGCTGTGTTATGCACTAACATGTGCCTAACACATAGGGTTACCATATGGCTCCAGAAAAAGAAGGGTGGATTGAGACATCCGGGTTTTACTTCCATTGCTTTAATGGATTGAGACATCTGGGTTTTTTCTTCTATTACTTTAAGTGGAAGTAAAACCCAGATGTCTCTATACAGCCTCCTTACTTCCATTGCTTTCAATGGAAATATTTTTTTTCCATACATTTTATTGAATATTTTTTCTTTTATGTACAAATAGAATTACAAAAGTGAACAACAATTGGGAAAAGGTAGGAGTTATCCAAACCAATAAGCTGTATCATTATTAATAAAATTAACAGTCAGTATAATATTTAGGAAAGGTTATTATTACAATATTTGTCTAGAGGTGCCCAAAATTTTTTAAAACTAGAAAAAGTATGATTTTTAATTGCCATTATTTCTTCATAATTTCTAATGGAACAGAGATAATTCCACCATTCAATAGAACTAAGATGTGAATTGTCTTTCCAGTGACAGATAATTAGATGGATTGCCAAGGCAATCATAATATTGTAAATCTTGACAGATGATGGGTGAATGACAATATCTGGATGTGAGGAACACAGCATGATGACTGTATAAGAAAGAGGCAAGGAAATATTTTTTAGTGGAAAGTGTGGTAGATGTATTGAATAGAGAATGACACGGGGATAAATTTGTCCCTGTCCCCACAGGAACTCAATTTCCCCATCCCATCCCTGCTAGTTTTGTCGCCGTCTCTGCCTCATTCCTGTAAGCTCTGCCTTAACCGCTCAAGCCTCGAGCACATGATTTTAAAGTGTTTGAGGCTTGTGCAGATGAGGACGGAGCTTAGGCATTGGTGGAATGAGGCATTATGACATCACAATCTGAGCTCTATAATGTTGCTATTTATGATTTTAAAGGGTTTGAGGCTTATGCAGATGAGGAGAGAGCTTAGGCATTGGTGGAATGAGGCATTATGACATCACAATCTGAGCTCTAGAATGTTGCTACTTATGATTTTAAAGGGTTTGAGGCTTGTGCAGATGAGGACGGAGCTTAGACATTGGTGGAATGAGGCATTATGACATCACAATCTGAGCTCTAGAATGTTGCTACTTATGATTTTAAAGGGTTTGAGGCTTGTGCAGATGAGGACGGAGCTTAGACATTGGTGGAATGAGGCATTATGACATCACAATCTGAGCTCTAGAATGTTGCTATTTATGATTTTAAAGGGTTTGAGGCTTATGCAGATGAGGACAGAGCTTGCAGGAATGAGGCAGGGACAGGAAAAGAACTCGCCAGGATGGGACAGGAAAATGAGTTCCCACAGGGACGGAGAAAAATTTGTCCGCATGTCATTCTCTAGTGTTGAATGCCCACACAGTCAACTCTGACTGATAGACCGCAATTCCAGAATTAACCAGCAGCTGGATCTGATTGGCAGGTTGCACGTACGAGTGATATCTAGAAGACTTAGGGCTCCTTTTACTAAGGTGCGCTAGCGATTTTAGCGCTCTGCCCCCTGCGCTAAGCGTAAAAACTAACACCAGCTCAATGGTGGCATTAGCATCTAGTACGCGGAGCAATGCCGTGCTCGCTAAGCGCATGTTAAAACCGCTAGCACAGATTAGTAAAAAGGAGCCCTTAGTGGAAACACAGGCACTCTTACAATAGAGTCTGTCTGTTGAGTTTTTTGGGGATTTAGGAGCCTGAATATTCAGCATCAACCACAAAAGTTTGATTATTCAATTTTTGATATACAACCAACACAGTTTACATATTACATACAGTTACTGCAATTAGGTGCTCATTTTCAAAGCCTTAACAAATCTGCTAAAAATGTTGAAATTATGATTTTGGAAAGTCAGAATTTGGATGTTTCACAATGCAGTTCGTCCAAACAACGAGGGAGCCTGTTGTGAGTTTGGGATTAGAGAGGGCCCAAAAGCAGGGCATCCGAAAGTGATCTTCAAATGGGAAGAAACATCTATGTCTAAAAAGAAAGACGTTTTGATCCAGACCTATTTCTGTTTTGTCAAAGTTGCTCTATTGAGCAGCCCACCACTGCAGGAATTAAAGAATGCCCCCCCCCTCCTTAATCATCCAGTGGCTACTGACCCGCTCCCTCTCCCCTGAAAGTGAAACTGGAAAGGAAATCCGGGCACTAGGTCAGCTTCAGGCAGTGGCGTACTACGGGTGAGCAGAGCCTGGGCCGGTGGCTCGCCCCCCCTCGCCCCCCCCCGCCATCACGTACGTGCCCCCTTCCCTTTTCCCGTACCTTTCGAACTTCTCCGGCGTGAGCAGCATGGCCACGTCGGTGTCAGCTCACCCTTTGATGTCACTTCCTAGGAGCGGGTCCTGGAAATGACATCAGAGAGAGTGCCAATACCAACACGGGCAGCAACCTCGTGCCAGGGAAGTAAAAAAAGGTATGGGGAAGGCAAGGGGTTGGAGAGGAGGAGGGTTGCCACGCTCTTAGCACGATGGCACCTGGGGTAATCGCCCCTCCCCCTCTCCTCCCCCTTACTGCGCTACTGGCTTCAGGTATTATGGCCATTCTGAAGAAAGCAGCACACAGGAGTAGCCTAGTGGCTGTGTAGTGGACTGTCAGCTAAGGGACCCAGGCTCAAGTCCCACTTCAGCTCTTTTTGTTTCATTTTTTGTTTCTTTGTTTATAATTCTGAGTCTTCCAAAAACCTAACTATATGATACCTGCAAGCCTGAAAGTTATGGCACAGTGGTTAAAGCTACAGCCTCAGCATCCTGAGGTTGTGGGTTCAAGCCTACACTGCTCCTTGTGACCCTGGGCAGGTCTCCTAATCCCCCATGTGCCCCAGGTACATTAGATAGATTGTGAGCCCACCAGGACAGACAGGGAAAAATGCTTGAGTGCCTGAATAAATTTATGCAAATTGTTCTGAGCTCCTTTGGGAAAATGGTATAGAAAATTGAATAAATAAATAGTTTCTGTCTCTGGTAACCAGAACTTATATTGTGATGTCATAATGCCTTATTCCACCAATGCCTGAGAGCCAACCTCACCAGTGATGTCACAATGGCTTGATTGTCACTTTTACTATATTATGATTTCTAAAGTGGTGCAGTGGTTAAAGCTACAGCCTCAGCACCCTGAGATTGTGGATTCAAACCCACACTGCTTCTTGTGACCCTGGGCAAGTCACTTAATCCCCACAGGTACATTAGATAGATTTTGAGCCCAATACCTGAATAAATTATGTAAATCATTCTGAGCACCCCTAGGAGAATGGTAAAGAAAATTGAATGGATGAATAAATAAATAGGTATTTTTAAGATCCTAGAGGGATCACATTTACAAAAAAAACAAACAAACAGTTATAGTGGGCTTTGAATCTGTATCTCTTGGTTCACAATTCACTGCACTAACCACTAGGCTACGCCTCTGCTCTGGACATTATGAGCAAGAGATTTTTTGTTTTGTTTTAACGTAGACATATTTTTGAAAATGCCACTCAGCTAGTAATTGTCAAGTATAGTAATATACATATGGTAGCAAAAATGTCGACTCTTGCACAGATGGGTCTGTCTGGCAGTATTAGAAGCAATTAACCCTGAATTCTATGAAGGTCGCTGAAATTATCATGCCAAATTTTGGTCACAGTCCTAAGATATACACAGAGAGGGGCATAATCAAAACAAATGTCAAAGGTCCAATTCGGAAGTATGACGCTAGACGCCCAAACTCGGCAGTGGGAAAATGCCCATTTTCGAAAAATACGTCTAGAATTTTTTTTTTTTTTAACGAAAATTGTCTATCCGGATGTCCAGGCTATTGTTCATCCGGACCGCCAGAAAGTCCATCTTTATACCACATTTTGGACCAAAATTTCATCCAAGTCCCAAACGCCCAGAACAAGACTATTTGGACGTAGGAGAGGCCAATCTTGTAATGGACTGGCCATCCAGACATGACAACAGAGCAGTGGGGCACCTTAGAAGGCACTACTGTGAACTTCACAAAAAGGGTGCCACATAAACATCTTATCAGAATTCCCTTATAAGTTATGGTGAGCCACGCAAACACCCCCAAAAACCACTATACCCACCTGTCTACAGTCCCAATAGCTCTTATGGCTGCAGGTGGCACCTATAGGTCTGTAGGGTTTGGTGGGTGCATATGTTCCATCATAAATGTAGCGGTTAGAGTGGCTTATGGGCCTGGGTCCTCCTCTCTATGGTTAACTAGACCACCCCCCAGGCTATTTAAGGCACTTGTGTGCAACTCTACAAGGCTTTCCTATACCAGGTGCTGATGTTCTGGAGACAAGTATGTACTTTTTTATTCTGATCTTTGTGGGCGTGTAGGAGTGTCAGTGAACACTGGGGGAGTGTGTACGGTCTTTGGCTCTGCAGTGGTTATCTGGTCACTTTGGATCCCTTTTTGGCACTTATACTTGTTTTTACATCTTCTAACTCACAACGTTTAAATTTCATCCAGGATGTCTAGTAAAACATTTGATTATCCATGCAGGATGACTAAATTTAGGTTGGTCTCTATCCTGCCCACATACTGCCCTAACCACTCCTCCAGATATGCCCCTTTTAACTTTGGGCACACAGCGGGATTCAGAAGCCTAAAAAAATCCTGCAACATGTCCAGAAAATAGGTTTAATTATCAGCACCTTGATGACCCGTCGTTTAGGCCGTCCAAGTGCTGACTTGGGCGGGTTTGTAGATGTGTTTAAGTTCTGATTATGAGCACCATAGCATAATTATGTAACAAGCCAATTAGCACCAATTATTGGCATATATAATTATTTGGATTTGCACATGCTTCTGTCTATGTGCTACTCTGCAAAGCTGAACGCTGAAATTGTCTCACATGCAGCCCAAAATGAGCGTGGTCACTGGAGGGGCATGGGCAGGCCAAGCTTATTCCTATAATTTAATCACAATGCTACACGCTCAGTTTACACACTAGGACTTACAGCAGGTTTGTTGCTGTTTTACGGGTCTCGCCTCATCTGGGTAGGTAGAACCGATGTGTCAGCCATCATGCTGTGGCTTTCTTCAAGGTACGCTGCAGTTTGTCTTTATATATAGTGGGTCCGTGGACCTTATTGAGAACAGGGAAGTCAGTAGGTCAGAAGACAGCAACAATCATGATGCCAACCATGGAAGCCTAAGAGAACTTACACCAGGTTTCACTTGGTGTAAGTCCAGGTGCCCAAAGTGGGTCATGGGAATTGTCACTAAGCACTATTCTGTAAAGGGTGCTATAGAATGACACGGTGACAGAATTCATCACCGTCCCACGGGAAACCATCCCCACGTCATTATTTAAGGAGAGAGGGAAGAATCAGAGTATGAATGGGTCCAGCCCCTGACCCTCAAGCCTTGCATTGAAGAATGCTGGTGTACAAGGACTGAGGTTGAGAAAGACACTAAAGAATGAAACCATAAGCATTGCCATACTGGGACAGACTGAAGGTCCATCAAACCCAGTATTCTGTTTCAAGCAGTGGCCAACCCAGATCCCAATTACCTGGCAGAAACCCAAAGAGTAGCAACATTCCAGAGCTGAGATTGTGATGTCATAATGCCTCATTCCACCAATGCCTAAAAGCCAACTCGATCAGTGATGTCACAATAGCTTCATTATCCTATATTTGGCTCACAAAAGAATCAGAGTATGAATGGACACAACTACTGATCCTCAAGCCTTGCATTGAAGAATGCTGGTGTAGAAGGACTGAGGTTGAGATTAGAGAGTTGCGCAGGGACAGAAATCCCAACCATCCCCGTCCCGCCAGGATCCTCTCCGTCCCCACCCGTCACCGCCAGGATCCTCTTCGACCCCACCCGTCCCCATCAGGATCCTCTCCGTCCCCACCCATCCCGCAAGGAATTACCTCCATCCCCGCTTGTCCCCATAAAAAGCAGCAATTACTTCTGACAGGATCATCAATTCCACAGTTTCTTTTGTGTTTGCACTGCTGTTTTCCTTGTGGAATCTCTTTGGTGGAACCCTTTTTTTTGTTTTCTTATCAGGTAATTAACTTATAAACCCCCTCTTTCACTAAGGCTGACGTGTCCATTATATGGACGAACCTTGCTTCCAAAGCCTTTCATCCCCTTGGGAGTCCCGTTGGTTAGAGGAGGGGTCCCCGTGGGAGTCCTGTGGGCCAGAGGGGGGTCCCCGTGGGAGTCCTGTGGGTTAAGGGGGGATTCCCATGGGACCCCCGCAGGATTCCCGCGATCCCCGTGCAGACCTCTAGTTGAGATAGACACTAAAGAATGGCACAGGATGGTTTCCTGTGGTTATCCGTGGGGATGGGAATGGTGATGAATTCTGACACCATGTTATTCTCTGTAGAGCACCATTTATAGAATACAATCTCAGTGTGGTTCTTTCTTGCACCTTTCAATGCCATTTACTAAATCTAGCCCTAAGATTTTTGCAAAGCTTTGTGGCTAGACATGGAAAATGAGGAACGCTGAGTCTGAACTAAATAGAGAATTCTGGATGCTCTCATCTCTAAGATAGTTGACAAAATTCAGTTGTAAATAAGAAGAGATCTTGCAAGCAGTCACATCCCAACTGTGTGGACAGGAATAATTAGACAGACTGGATAATAATAATAATAATAATTTTATTCTTATATACCGCCAAAGCCATGATAGTTCGAGGCAGTTTACAACAAGAAGCGCTGGACAATCAGCGAAGAGGTCACAATTCAAAGTCATCAATACAATCTTAAATAATGGAAGAAGTGGAAAGCTATATAGTTCTTAAGGTTACTGGTTGAATTAGCAGAGCCCATAAAAATTCTTAGTTTACAAATCGATTGAACAAACTCGTTTTTACCAATTTTCTAAAATTGGATGGGCTAATTGGTCTTTCTCTACCATCATCTACTCTGCTGAGGTACTTCTATAGCTAAATTCTTGTACAACTTTTGACTTGTTTAAAGAGTTTAGATCTAGTATAAAGAGGGCTTCTGAATTCAGGTTTTAACTGATAAACACAATTAATACATCCAGAAAGTGAAGAACATAAAATAAATGTTTAGGGCCCAATTCTATATATCTTACCTACAGTGATGTAGCAAGGTTAGGAGGTACCCGGGGTGGTTCCCCCCACCCCCTCCACCCTTCCTGCCCCTTCCGCACCCCCACACCACACTCACACGTTCCCTTCCCACCCAGTACCTTTTTAAATCTTCGCCAGCGCGAGCATCTTCTTCAGCTTGCTGCTCATACTGACTTTCCCTCTGATGTCACTTCCTGCCCCCGAAACACAGAAGTGATTTCAGAGAAAGCCAGGCTGGCAGAAGCAGCAGGCTAGAATAGTTGCTCATGCTGGCAAAGATTTTAAAGAGGTTTGGGGAGGGGGGCAGAGAAGGGAGAGCATTGGGGGGGTGGAGAAGTGCTAGCACCCCCACCCAGATGGCACATGGGGCAGATTGCCCCCCCCGGCCTCCCCTTCCTATGCCACTGCCAACCAGTGTGGTACTAAGTGCGATGCTACAAAAGTTAGACCATTATAGAATCATGCTTAGTGCTGCCTAAGTGTGCTTAGACGGTGTTAACATTTAGGCTCGCCTTATTTATGCCAGAATTTTCTTGGCCTAAATGCCTATGCCAAAGTTAGGTGCCCAACGGCACCTAAATCAAAAACACGTCAACAATCGGCCCCCCCAACCACGTCTACTTTTAACAGTACACTTTGCACCTAACTGTTGTAGGCTCACGCCTACCAAGGTAGGCACTAAACTTTCAATTAACTCAGATTATGTGCTTATTAATTTAGCTTATTAATTTAGGCGCTTCTATCGGCTAGGCATGCTGATGTAGGCACTTGCGTAGCTTTAGGCACACTTTGGGCTAGATTCACAAAGCAAACCGACCGTGTACCGATCGGTTTGTGACCCCTTTGCGACCAGATTTCCCTCGGGCCCCATTCATTAACCTCTCCTGCGATCCGTTTCGAATCTGTGCATGCAAATGAGGTGAAACACCATGCAATACATTCATACATTTATACAAGTTAATACATTCATACAAGTAGGCAGGGACGCGATTCACAACACAAAATTTAACATCTGACTGGGCTGGCCGACTGCTGGGGAGAATGTCTTTCCGACTCTGGAAGCCCTGCTCTCTGCCCTGCTTGCCACCCTCTCCTGCCTGCTCGCCCTGAATCGCCGCATCGCCGCCCTGGTTTTCTCCAACCCTTCTTCCCCGAATCTCTCCTGCCCTTCCCCACCCTGCAAGCCTGTGGTTTTAACTAATAATAAAAGTTAAAGTTAAAAAAAAAAAAAAAAGGTCACGACTCCGACGGGCATGTGCAGACCATCTACAGATGAGGAATCGCAGAAAAGTGATCCGTGCTGGCAGATGGAGGCATTCCTCCGATCGCCCCCATCTGCATATTTTAGTTTGCTGAATTTGTCGGACCTGCCCGGATCAGGCCCAGATCGGGCAGACTGGTGAATCTGGCCCTTTGTAGAGTTTGGGGGTTAGTGACAGTGGCATAGTGAGGGTGAGAGGCGCTCAGGGTGGTGGCACCTCTCCCCGCCCTCTTCTCTGCCCCCACCCCATCAGCTCCTTCCTCGCCCCATCTTGCTATGCACACGCCCCTCCCCTTCCCTATACCTCTTTTAACATTCGCGGTGCAAGCAGCAACCCCAACCCAACATTGGCTCTCCCTTTGATGTTACTTCCTAGGCGAGAGTCCAGGAAGTGACATCAAAGGATGAGCCAACGCTCATGCAAGCAGCAGGTTGGGATTGCTGCATGCACCATGAATATTAAAAGAGGTATAGGGAAGGGGAGGGGCACGAATGTGCCATAGTAGTGGGGGGGGGGCAGAGGAGGAGCAGGGGGCTGACGTCCCCACCAAGGTGGCTCCCCCTTACTATGTCACTGGACAAACAGGGAAAAATGCTTGAGTACCTGAATAAATTAATGTAAACTGAGCTCCCTTGGGAGAACAGTATAGAAAATTGAGTAAACGAATAAATACCAGCAACCCCCACGTCACCTACTATTCTTCAATCCTTCTCCTCGCCTGACGTAAATCTTCCATTTTGTTTATGGGACTTGTTCATGCTGATGGACTCTCCTCAACTGCGCAAATGAATGTATTTGATTCTGCCATCAAAAGTACTCAGCAATGGTACCTGGGTCACAAAAACACCGATAAATCCAACTAGCTGGAAAATAATACCTAAATATGCATAAATGCTTAAGAACAGAAGCCCCACGTAAGCTAAGAGTCTTCTCTAGCATGCTCACTGATCTCTTGTAGAAGAATTTCAACCCGTTTTCGTTTTGAACCATTGCTGTAATTAGGAAGAATTTGCTTCTGATGGATTTCAAAAGAGTATTAACTTTTAGACTACAGGGTATTGTTGAAATACAGTTCAGCTGACTTTTATTAATGTGATGCGGTTGCCGTTGATTCAGCAGTTCTCTCTTGAGAACCACATTTGATACAATTGGAGTAAGGAAGGATTGTGCTCAAATGAACTTTCCATTCCTTCCGGCACAAGGCGAGTAAAGTGACAAGAGAGATTTAGTGCAGAGTCTGGAACCAAAGCAGTATGACATGCTACAGGAAAGAAAGAGATAAGTATACAGAAGGACAAGGAGATACTAGTATAGTAAAAAAAAAAAAAAAAAAATCAACAACATAATAAGCATAAAGATAAAAATTAAATGATATGAGTTAGAAAGAGATATAGAGAAAGGAGAATGGGCAAAAGGAAGCAGACATGGAGAGGAATAGACATGAGAGAAAGAAAGAAAAAAAGTAAAAGAAAGAAAGAAGGAAAGACTCAAGGGGAAAGGGAAGGATAAAGAAGAAAGTGGGAAGAGGGAAGAAATATAATTTAAGACATGGCGCAAAGTGATAATGTAAAGAAAGTGATAAAGAGATAAATTGCCATTGGCTGGAAATCAAAAATAGATTTTCAAAGAGAAAGTGGGAAATAGAGAAAAAGACGACAGAATGAACAAAAAAAAAAAATGAAAGAAGAAAATATTAAGATGAAAATAGACTTTAAGAATGAGAAATGATGATAAAAACAAATTTTAAAAGTTAATAAAAACAAGAACAGTTAATACATTCATACAAACACGATTATAAATATGTTTTTTTAATAACTAGGTATAAGATAGTAGTGCAAAAACACTATAAACTAAGACATCTCCCCCCCCCCACACACACCCTTTTAAAAAACTTCACATGTGTGTTTTTTGCATCGGCTGACCCACTGAATGCTCTGCACTGCTCCAACAGTCCTGGAGTTCCTATGATCATCAGCGTGCCGGCCAAAGCTAAAAACTGCTTGTGTGTGTGTAAATTCCATAATGAATAGTTTGTAAAAACATTAAATCAAACCAAGTTTGTAAAACTATTTAATAAGTTGCACTTTCATATTTCATTGAAGGCTTCTCTTCCTTTTTCATATAGAGAAACAGACAGACATATGTCACTGGGCCACATGGCACACTGCAACATGACTATTTGTAAGCCGCATTAAACTTATACTTATGCGGTATAGAAATACAATGTTATGTTATATATTTGCAGCACTGCTATTGCACTGCTTAAAGTCACCCTTAGTTTAGAATTTAACCCTCCCCCCCTGTTATGAAGCCACATTAGGGATTTTTATCACTGGCCACAGCGGTAAAAGCTCCGACACTGAGGGCTCCTTTTACAAAAGTGCACTAGTGGTTTTAGTGTGCGCTTAGCCGATACCGCCTCCTTTTAAGCAGGCAGTAATTTTTTGGGTAGCGCTAATCTTGTGCGTGCGCTAAAAACGCTAGCGCACCTTAATAAAGGGAGCCCTGAGTGTTGGAGCTTTAACCGCTGCGACCGGCAATAAAAAACCCTAATGTGATTTCATAAAAGAGGGATGGGGTAAGTTAATAAAGAACCTATCACCCTCAAGTACAATATACTGTCTAGTCCACTGTTCTTCAACCACTGGTCCATGGACCGGTGCCGATGGACCGGTGCCGATGAGGTATTTCCAGCTAGACCACGCTGGGCCGGAGAGATCATGGGGAGCATCCGATAGTGGCTTTCTACCCTCTCAACAGCTCTCCTTACTTACCACTGCAGCGATTCACGAAGGCAGCCTTGGGGCTTTTGCTGAGTCGCGGCTGCCTCTGATGATGCAACTTGCTCTTTCCTCAGAGACGGTGCGACCCAACAAAGGACCCGAGGCTGCCTTCCTGAATCTGCGCTGGCAAGTAAGGAGAGCTGCTGGGAGGGGAGAAAGCCACTGTTGGAGGCTAGGAAGCTGCTGGGCAAGGGAAAAAAAGGACAGCTGCTATTGGACCTGAAAGGAGGGAGAAGGAGAGATGATGCTGGGAGGGGAGGAGGTAAGGAGTCTGGGAAGCTGCTGGACAAGGGAAAAAAAGGGACAGCTGCTACTGGATCTGGAGGGAAGGAGGAGAGATGCTGCTGGGAGGGGAGGAGGGAAAGGGAAGGGAAGAGAGTTACTGCTGGACAGAGGGAGGGGAGAAGGAAAAAAGGAAGGAAACAGTTGGCAGGAAGATTAGAGAAGGGGAAGGGGAGAGACAGGCATGAGAAAGTAGAGAGATTGATGATGGGAAGGGGTCATCAGAGAAATAAGCAGAGAGGGACAACGATGCTAGATCTGGTGTAGGAGAGATAAAACTGAAGAAAGCAGTGAAGCTGGAATAAATGATGTAAAAAGAAGAGAGGAAGCCCAGACTGGATAGAAAGGGGAGAGGGCAGAAAGTGGATGGAATGGACAGATGCTGGATTGAAGAGACAGAGCAGATGCTGGAAGGAAAATAGTAAAAAGAAGATGAAAGCAGAAACCAGAGACAACAAAAGGTAGAAAAAAAAATTTTATTTCTATTTTGTGATTAGAATATATCAGATTTGAAATATATATCCTGCTAGAGACATAACTGGGGACTGCAAAGCCCAGGCAGTGCTTCTTTAGCTTCCAGCTGGCTTAGGGCTCTCTCTGACCAGGGAGCACTCCCCTAACACTATTCCTGTCATGTGTGACTTCAGTATACTGTTAGCATGATATTTCTGTGTAGCATTCTGTAATAACTTGGTTTGTTCAGTTTTCTTGATAGTAGAGGGGATATATGTGAAGGGGAGGGGAGACAGGGATTTTGTTGGTCCTTGCTCTGTATATTTGTATTTATAAAATGACAATTGTACAGAATACTGTTTCTTTTTATACTTTAATAAAATACGTTCAATATAAAATTATAACTGTGTCTTGTGCAGATGGGATCAGATGGTTTACGGGGACCGAGCTCGTGGAGACGGGGCGGAAATGGTTTTTAAAAATTTCAGTCTTAGTAGTTTGTCGGTCCACAAGATCATTATTTTATTTCTGCTGGTCCACGGGTGTTAAAAGGTTGAAGTACACTGGTCTAGTCCATTACCAATTAATGTGGGAATTAGCATGTGCAGCTAGCCCATAACCATGTTAACAGTTAATACAGTGGCTTGCCAATTAACAAGTTTCAATTACTGTAATAACTCCATCATGTGGAATGAGGTAGGAATGGGAATGGACTGTGGCTTGCAGTTAAAACCTGGTGATTCATTGCAAATTAAGGAGAGTGTGGCATAGTGGTTAAGGGGAGAGTGTGGCGCAGTGGTTAAAGCTACAGCCTCAGCACCCTGAGGTTGTGCATTCAAACCCACACTGCTCCTTGTGACCCTAGGCAAGTCACTTAATCCCCCATTGCCCCAGGCACATTAGATAGATTGTGAGTCCACTGGGACAAACAGGAAAAAAATGCTTGAGTACCTGAATAAATTCATGTAAACTGTTCTGAGCTCTCTTGGGAGAACACTAGAGAAAATTGAATAAGTAACTAGTGTGAAACATTTCTGTCTCTGGTAACCAGAGCTTGTATTGTGATGTCATAATGCCTCATTCTACCAGTGCCTGAGAGCCAACCTCATCAATGATGTCACAATGGCTTGATTGTCCTATACTTGGCTCACTTTTACTATATTATGATTTCTAGAGTGGTGCAGTGGTTAAAGCTACAGCCTCAGCACCCTGGGATTGTGGATTCAAACCCACACTGCTTCTTGTGACCCTTGGCAAGTCACTTAATCCCCCATTGCCCAGGTACATTACATAGATTGTGAGCCCTCCAGGACAGGCAGGGGAAAATGCTTAAGTAACTGAGTAAATTCAAGTAAACTGTTCTGAGCTCCCCTGGGAGAACAGTATAGAAAATTAAATAAATAAATTCAACATAGCTTGCTCTAATTTAGGCACCAAAAAACTGGGTGCTAAGCTGGTATTCTATAACAGTGGAATTGCAAGACAAATGCATTACAGAACACTAGCGCAAGTCTGAAGTTATGTGCCAAACTTTAGGCATGACCACTTATGCCATGTCTAAGGCTGATGTAAATGGCAACACCTAAATGTGCCAGTTGGGGGGCATAAATGCAACTATTCTATAAAGTGCATGAAAACTAGTTGGTATGGTCCATCTAGCCCAGTATCCTTTTTCCAACAGTGGCCAATCCAAGTCACAAGTAATTGGCAGAAACCCAAATAGTAGCAACATTCTAGAATCCCAAACAATAGCAAGATTCCGGAAACCCAAAGGGTAGCAACTTTCCATGCTACCGATCCCAGGGCAAACAATGGCTACCCCCATGTCTATCTCAATGCCCTGACAAGCCACGCCCCTCACACTTGAACATTCCATTTGAACTTGTGGGGAAGTCAACTTAGATGTGCTGTTTATAACGGCTGCTAAACAAGCACGATAATTGATTATGGGAGCCTCAACCCTGATGAAAAGACCTTTTGAAACATGTACATGTCGGTAGAGGCGCTCCCAATTTGAGTGAAATAACCTTAAAAGCTAAGTAAAACCTTGATTGATGAATAAATTAAAGTAAAAATATAAATATAAAATAATACATAAACTATTGATCCTATGACGATCGGGTTCGGTGATTATTTATCATTTGAACCAATGGGATATTCTAAACCCTCTGAGGATCGTTAAGAGTTTATGATTTATGTCAGTACTAAGATGATTGTTTGACTGGTGTTGAATTCGAAACGAGTTTATAGAATAAAGGCATTAAGTCTGTGATGCACACAACGGCAAATTAGCGCTTGCATTCCAGACAGCCAGTCAGGATTCCGAGTTGCCTATCTTGTTTGCTACCTCAGACTCCTATCTGCACTTCCGAAAAGTATTGAAAACATCTTTATTTGTAAGATTTTGAGGAACTTAATGATTAAGTCACAAATTTTGGAATTCGCTGATTTGTCTAGTGTCTTGGTTATGTAAACCGCATCGATCTGGAAGGTTTTGCGGTCTATACTGTACTGTAATGTTTATTGATATTTATCACCAATTAAATGCCAATTAGTTAATTAAGGTATGAGCATAACTGGCCCTATTGTGTAGTTGCACGCCCAATCGTGTTCTTAACTTTGGCGTCATTTATAGAATTTGTGGGCATAAGGGCAATTACGTATAAACTAAGCAACCACAGTCATGTGAACCTTTCACGTACAAATGTTTAGAATACAAGTACAGTGGAACCTTGGTTTGCGAGCATAATTCGTTCCAGAAGCATACTCGTAAACCAAAATACTCGTACATCAAAGCAAGTTGCCCCATAGGAAATAATGGAAACTCGCTTTGATACGTTCCTCCCCCCCCCCCCCCGAGGCCAGCGGCGCTGCTCCCCCCCCCCGCTCAAACTGGCACCCCCCCCCGCCCGAACAACTTGAACTTACTCCCCTCCCTCAGCGAGAGGGAGAATTAGAAGGTCTTGAGCATGCGCAGATGCATGGAGGCAGGAAGATCTTCTAGCGGTAATGGCACGTCCTGTGGGTTGCGTGCTGGTGCCAGACCGGGGGGGGGGGGGTAAGTTCAAGTTGTTCGGGTGGGGGTGTCGGTTTGCGGGGGGGGGGTTGCCGGTTCGAGTGGGGGGGAGCAATACCGGTTATCGGGGGGGGGGCTCGCAAATCGAGTCAACACTTGGTTTGCGAGACAAGTTTTGCGAGAATGTTTTGCTCGTCTTGCAAAACACTCGCAAACCGGGTTACTCGCAAACCGAGGTTTGATTGTACTTACCAATGAAGGGGTGTTATTGTGCAAATATCCACATAGCTTACAGAGCACATATTTGCAAAGAAGTGTACAGATGAGTAAAGAATGAATGAGATAAGGGCGGGGCTCCCATTTACACGTACAACTTGCAGAATACTCTAAATTACACTTATCTCTGTCACATTTAGGCAACTGCAGTTATGCCAGGTCTATGGTTGGTGTAACTACAGCTTCATAGATGTTACGTACACCAATATAGTGTTATGCTAGTATTATCTAATGGAGCCTAGGCTCATTATATACTAGGCTTCTGTCATGTGCCATGGGGTTATGCTAGACTGGGTATCTTCCATGTGCCCATGGGGCACAGAAACAAAGGTGCCCGGTTATACAATTGGCTCCTAAAGTGCATTTGTGCTAAATATATTAGCTCCCAGTTATCTGAATGGGAAATGGAAAGATGCCCCCAACAGTTAACTCAGAGGCTTTGCAGTTAAATGTTAGTGCACCGTAGCAAAAAGGTCCCCCATGTTTCCATTTCTCCTTTTTGCTGCCCGTTACTTTCTTACATTGGGATGTACTTTTGCTGTTCGGTTGTGTCACAGTAGCTCATAAGTGCTCATAAGAAAAATGGGGTGTCTGCTAGCACAAAGGGCGCATCCCGGAAGGTATCAGTACAGACCCACCAGGTCAATGGAGAGTTTAATGGAAAGCAAACTGCTTTATTGAAACAAACCAAAAAAGAAAGCACCGTCTGGAAATTGTGCTGAAAATCCCCCATTTTTTTTTTTCCCCACCTCAAATCAAAGACAGATAATGCTAAATTAGTTTGTAAGGTCACTAATTTAAAGGCACACTGCCTTCATTGTATGTTAATAGAGCTCATGCACATCCACCGGGGAAATCCCGAAAACCCGAATGGACTGCGGTAAAATGTTTAGGTCAAATGCAAGTTCTCCCAACCCTCCACATAAATGAAAAATAAAAAATAGAATTTGGGGGGGGAGGCCAGGCAAGGATACCCTCCAATTTCTTTTGCTGTATATAATATACCCAAACATTTTGAAATTTGGGGGGGACATAGAGAGGTATTTTTGAGGGATATGAAGGGTTCAATAAAGGGGGACATAGCCAGGAAAGGCTTTATTGGATGGAGAAATGCTCTCCTTTATGGAGAAGAGAGGCTTAGAAAGATAGCTTTGAGGCCTGCTTTTTTAGGGTTATTCATTTTGTCATCTTGATGAGCTTAAGTCATTCTAGGCAGTTTGATTTAATGCAGCAGAAGACTGAGCTATCTGGCAGGGATTTCCTGAAGTCTCTCCAACTGACAGAAATAACACACATGAATAAGCTGATGATTTAACCAGTCTCAGAAGAAGCAGCGGCAGCAGCAGCGAGGCAGGACTCCTCCCGCCTCCCCTCCCTTCTTTCCACCTATTTTTCTTATTGTCCAGAGGGAGCCAGCCACCACAATGAGACCAGGAGGGGGGCTAGCATTGCCTCCCCAGCACACACAAGGTTTTCATTAGCAGAAACTCCATCAGCACTTAACTGACAATTAGTAACTCCAGAAAAGACGTGCACATTCAGGTGTAGACTGTTCGATCGTTCAGTTAATCGTACCATTACTTCATTATTTTGCCAGCTATAGCTACAGAGGACGGCATTCCTTGTATACGTACACACTGCCAACATGTGAGCTTTCTTTATTAACTTGGCATTTGCACGTTCCAGACTTTCAGTTTTTTTCTAACAACCTGCACTATCAGGTCAATAAAGCTAGCATTTACAGACCAGCAAATATTTTTTTTAAAAAAATTTTTTTCTAAAGATCCCTTCACTTCAAATATCATCGCAAGCGAGGAACAAAATACAAAACAAGAGTAAAAGAATATATATATATAATATATATAGGGCTGCTTTTATCATGCCGCGATAGCGGTTTACCGTGCGTAATAGCCGCTACCGCCTCCTCTTGAACAGGCGGTAGTTTTTGGCCAGCGCAGGGGTTAACGCGTGATGAAAAGTTGCGCGCGTTAACCCCGCTAGCGCGGCTTGATAAAAGGAGCCCATAATATATATATATATAATACCTGCAGTTTGACAGAAATCGACACACACCTCTCCCTTTGAAAAGCTCTGTTATATTAATGATTCAGCTGACAGGAGTGTTTTTAAAAGTCTCAATTTATTCAATAGCACTGACGTTTTCAAAACTTACCGAAAATAATCCCTCTTTCTGAATTAATTTCCTATTCCTTTTTTTCTCATTACCATCACCATCTTAATAGTTATAACATCCAGTTTTGGAGCCATGAACAAAATGCAAAAGGACACTTAAAATCCATCTATGTCATCAGTTTCATTCCTTAAAAAAAAATTAGCCAAAGTTTTCGTATAAAAAAAAAAAAAAAAAAAAGAAGAAACACAGCAAAAAGTCTGGAAGTAAGGAACGCAAATCAAATGATCACTGGCCACCTGAAGCCTTTCAAAGATTCACAACTCTTCTGCATTTCCGACAGCACCTAAGGTTGGTACCGTAGGGCTATTAAAAGTTTTCCAGGCTTCAGAAATGCAACGCTGGTGGAAGCAGTAACAGAGAAATTTTATTTTAAAAAAAAATAGTGCTCAAATCCCCTTTTTTGCTGCTGCTTCTTTTCTTCAGTGGTGTGCTTTAAAGGAAGGAGGGAGGTTTTGAACTTCTCCTCTTTCTTGGTGGGCGGCTCTGCTGGGAGGGTCGGTTGGAACGGTGGTGGTGAGGGAGGGGGGGGGGGAAGCCTGCGAAGCTGATGGATTGCTCGTTCTGCTACTGCACCTCTGGCTATTGGACGGAGGTGAGGAGGCTGCCACGCTGAGAAGTAATAAGACCTAGGGAGTGGGAAAGGCAGACTAGCCGAGTAAGCTGCAGGCTGTGGAAAATCAAATGCAGATCCCGATTGGCAGTGGTTAATTTTGCTCGGCTTTATTCACAAATGGTGGGAGAGTGTGGGGCAATGGTTAAAGCTACAGCCTCAGCCCCCTGAAGTTGTTGGTTTAAACCCATACTGCTCATTGGGGACCCTGGGTAAGTCACTTACCCCCTCCCCCCATTGCCCCAGATACATTAGATAGATTATAAGCCTATACTTGAGTACTTGAATAAATTCATGTAAACCATTCTGAGCTCCCCCTGGGAGAACAGTATAGAAAATGGACTTGTACTGTGATGTCATAATGCCTCATTCCACCAATGCCTGAGAGCCAACCTCATCAGTGATGTCACAATGGCTTGATTGCCCTATTCTTGGCTCATTATGATTTATAGAGGGGCACAGTGGTTAAAGCTACAGCCTCAGCACCCTGAGGTTGTGGATTCAAACCCATACTGTGCCTTATGACCTTGGGCAAGTCACTTAACCCCCCCCCCTTAGAGAGATTATAACCCCATCAAGAGAAATAGGGAAAATGCTTGAGTACTTGAATAAATTCATGTAAATATTAATATTAAACTACATAGACAAATTCTTCTCTATGATTCTCCTCCCCCCAGCTGGGATCCTCATTACAAGGAGTGTGCAGAATGAAGAAGATATTCACTTTGGGGCCCTTATGCCTCCACAAGCAATCTGGTCTCTCAACCCTGCCTCCACACAAACCTTTTACGAGGAAGATCTTCGTTCGCAGTGAGCAGCATGACTGATACACTTCTCACACCAGCCCCCCACATAATTTCTTCCCACGTACTCCACCTATACCAGTGGTCTCAAACTCGCAGCCCGCCAGGTCCTATTTTGAGGCCCTCGGCATGTTTATCATAATCACAAAGGTAAAATAAAAGTTTCTTGATCATGTCTCTTTAGCTATAAATGACAATATTATTATTAAGACTTAGCCAAAAGGAAAGATTTATAAACTATAAAGAGTTTTACCTCATGCAAAATTGTCATTTCATTAATAAGACACTATTTTTTTCTGCGGCCTTCCATGTACCTACAAATCCAAAATGTGGCCCTGCAAAGTGTTTGAGTTTGAGACCACTGACCTATACGGAAACGGGAGGCTGTGTGGCTGGCTCGAGCAGCATTTGCTGTTTCTGGGTGGGCTTGGGCCCACCCGTGGCTACGCCACGACCTTTTACTAAAGATTAGTGCATACTAAACTGACTTAGTATGCATTACATGCTAAGCTTTAATTTAAAAAAGCTTCTTTTCTCATTGTAAGCCCTTTTTGCCCCTATTTGCTCTTTGTGATATCATTGCGCTAGGGATGTGCATTTATTTGAAACCACATGGGAAATGTCATATCATTTTGTGTCATTTTGTCCTGTGAAACAAGAGGGAAAAAAAAATAAAGTTTTGTTTGTGTGTGTTGTTAATTGTGTGCTTTTTTCCCCAAAATATACACACTTTTTTCAAAGAGTGTACACTATTTATGAAGCATAAGTGGTACTTTCAAAGATGGTACACACCTTCAAATTGTGTACATTTGTGAGAACATAGAAACATAGAAACATAGAAGATGACGGCAGAAAAGGGCTACAGCCCATCAAGTCTGCCCACTCTGCTTACCCACCCCCTGTCTATGCCCTAATGACCCAATTTCCTTATCTTGACCCTCGTAGGGATCCCACATGGGTATCCCAGTTATTCTTAAAGTCTGGCACGCTGTCTGCCTCGATCACCTGCACTGGAAGCTTGTTCCAATGATCAACCACTCTCTCTGTGAAGAAATCCTTTCTGGTGTCGTCATGAAATTTTCCACCTCTGAGTTTGAGCGGGTGCCCTCTTGTGGCCGAGGGTCCCTTGAGAAAGAAAATATCATCTTCCACTTCGACACGTCCCGTGAGGTACTTAAATGTTTCGATCATGTCTCCCCTCTCCCTACGTTCCTCGAGAGTGTAGAGCTGCAATTTGTTCAGTCTCTCTTCGTACGAGAGACCCTTGAGCCCCGAGATCATCCTGGTGGCCGTCCGCTGAACTGATTCAATTCTGCGCACATCTTTACTGTAATGTGGCCTCCAGAATTGCACACAGTACTCCAGATGAGGTCTCACCATGGCCCTGTACAACGGCATTATGACTTCAGACTTTCGGCTGACGAAACTTCTACTGATACAACCCAATATCTGCCTTGCCTTAGATGAAGCCTCCTCCACTTGGTTGGCAGTTTTCATGTCTGCACTGATGATTACTCCTAAATCTCGTTCTGCTGAAGTCCTAGTTAAAGTTTCTCCGTTCAAGAAGTACGTCCTGCATGGACAAAGAATGTGCATTATTTTGGAAGAAAGTACACTTTAGAGACAGACTGAATTTTAGGTTTGGTTGTGGTACTGAAACTGGCTCAAAAACCTTTTTCTGCCTGGGATTACTTTTGGTTACAGTTTTGACTGAAAATGAATGTGTTTTTGGTGAAGGTTGAAAATGTGTGCTTTGTCTCCCTCTCTGTTAAATATAGGAGTTGGCCTTTCTCCTGGCCCCTCCGTTGGAGTTCCCCACCCCTACCCCTAGCAGGGTCCACCAGGTCTATTTTACAATCCCTGGCGGTCTAGGAGTAGGGGAATGTGTGGTGCAGTGGTTGGAGCCACAGCCTCAGCACCCTGAGGTTATGGGTTCAAATCCCACACTGCTCCTAATCTAATCTAATCTAAACCTTAAATTTATATACCGCATCATCTCCATGAGTATGGAGTTCGGCACGATTTACAAGAACTTAAATAGTAGGTAGAGAAGAAGAAAAAGGTTTACATGAACTTATGTGTAGAAGGGAGGAGAAAAAGGGGGGGGGGGGAGGATAGAGTTACAATTTGATGAAAAGCCAGGTTTTCAGTTGTTTGCGGAATAATTGAAGGGAGCCCAGATTCCGCAATGGGATGGTGAGGTCATTCCAAAGACCTGTGATTTTGAAGAGAAGGGATTTTCCCAGTTTACCTGCATAGTGGATGCCACGTAGAGAGGGGAAGGCTAGTTTATACCTTTGGGCAGTTCTGGAGGAGTTGGGACTGGAGGAGTTGAAAGATAGCGGGATGAGAGGAGGGAGGATGCCATGAATGATCTTAAAAGCCAGGCAGGAACATTTGAAATGGATTCTGGAGATGCGACCCTGGGCAAGTCACTTAATCCCCCATTGTCCCAGGTACATTAGATAGAGTGTGAGCCTGCCAGGACAGATAGGGAAAATTTCTTGAGTACCTGAATGTAAACCACATAGACTATAAGTGATATATAAATGCTTAAAATAAAAATAAATAATTGGGGCAGGAACAATCCCCAGTTACTCCTGCCCATCATACAGCTCTGTTCAAAATGGCTGCCTACACCACTTAATCACCAGGGATTGTAATAGAGTTATAATCTTGCACAATAGTTTATATGGTAAATAAAGTGCTTTTGATACAAAATGTTAGCAGAAATTTAAGTCTGTAAATTTGGGATGATAAACTCCTTAGGAATGTGCCTTTTTGTGGAGTTATGATGCCAGCTGTCACTCTGAGTGTGGCACAAAGTCAGCCACTGTAAAAAAAATACCATGGTTTTTAGTTTCAGTTTTCATTAGCTGCTGTCCATGTGTGTGGAGGTTGATTTGCTTGGAGGTCAAAATACTGTCTTTCATTGTTTAAATCAGTGTATCACAAACTGTGCGCCTCCTAGCGAGGAGAGTCGTCCATGCTGGCTGACTGCCTACAGGATGTGCCTCTCGCGGCGAGAGGCACGCCTTGTAGGAAGTCAGCCAGCGCAGATGACTCTCCTCCTGGCCGGCGTCTCTCCTTCTCTCCCCCCACCTCCAGATCCCTCCACTGAAGCGGGTCGTGGCCAGATGGGCCTCCGCGCACCTCCGGGTGCCTTCCACCGGGGCACTGGATTTAGTGTGCCGCCGGCTGGAATGTTTGCGAGACACTGGTTTAAAGGATTATATTCTGACTTGGATTCTGCGTACTGCAGAGGGATGCAGACTGCAAAGAATCCTCAGCGGCCCTCACTTGTTCACATTCATACAACCAAATTTGAGCTTTCGGGTCTGATCCACAGACTGCTCTATCATAAGATTGAGTGTCTTGCAATCATAGAAATAAAGATAAGGCAATCAAAAACTCCACATTCAGTCCGGTATTATCTGGGGAAAGCTCTGAAAAACACTGGGCCTTTGATTTTTTTTTCTTTCAGATTTGACAGGAACATTAAAGCAGAGAAACAGCGCTGTCTGTCTTTTTCCAAAAACATGACCCCGTTCCTGCTCCTGACGAAGGTAACGAAACGGAGCTCTGTCGAGCAGTAACACTACTCCTTTTGGGACTCGGCTAAGTTTTTGATGACTTTATCTTTATTTCTATGCTTGCAAGCCTCTCCTGCCTGGTTAAGTTGTTTTGAGCGGAAGTAGCAAGAAGAGGCACTGGAGACATCAGAACCAGGGTAGCAACTCATGTCTTTTATTAAAACAAAACAAAATCCCAACTGGGACCCAGTTTCGGCGACCACGTCGCCTTCCTCAGGGGACAATGTTTATGTAAAAAAATACATAACCAAGATGTACATATAAATTAAATATACTTTTCAAAACAACCATAAAAAATAGCATGAAGGAATATATAAAATAGTGCGGTGTAAATGTGTTTTTATCAGTTCATAGTCATTCGCGCGAGAGAGACTTCAGCGCGCCGACATTGCAGCGCCGATAATTCGGCGCAAGACACCAGCGCGCTGCCTAAAAAGTGACTTTTAAAGAGCTCTGACGCACGGTGTGAGTGGGGACCCCCCCCCAGTTTACTTCATACTCTTCGCGCTGCTGTTCGGGGGGGGGGGGTTGGAGGGGTTGGAACCCTCCATTATAGAGTAAACTTAACTTTTTCCTGATTTTTTAGGAAAAAGTTAAGTTTTCTCTATAATGTGGGGGGTTGCACCCTCCACACCCCTCTCCCAACGGCAGCGTGAACAGTCTGAAGTAAAGAGGGGGGGTTCCCCTCCACACCCCCCGTCGGAGCTCTTTACAAGTCACATTTTAAGTGGCGCGCTGGTATGGCGCTGCGCTGAAGTCTCACGCGCTTTTGTCCCTTCACCGTTTTGATCAATATAAACCAGTTGTTCCCAAACCTGTCCTGGGAGACCCCCAGCCAGTCAGGTTTTCAATATATCCCTAATGAATATGCATGAGAGAGATTTGCATATCTGTCACTTCCATTATATGCAAATCTCTCTCATCCATATTCATTAGGGATATCTTGAAAACCTGACTGGCTGGGGGTCCCCCAGGACAGGTTTGGGAACCACTGATATAAACTAACCATTTTAAGAATTAAAAAGTAACAAATTGTAATTTATATGTTTTTCCATAAATGTGTACGTTTCTTGACCAAAAAGCATTTAAACCACGTAAGTCAGGGGTGTCCAATGTCGGTCCTCGAGGGCCGCAATCCAGTCGGGTTTTCAGGATTTCCCCAATGAATATGCATGGGATCTATTAGCATACAATGAAAGCAGTGCATGCAAATAGACCTCATGTATATTCATTGGGGAAATCCTGAAAATCCGACTGGACTGCGGCCCTCGAGGACCGACATTGGACACCCCTGACGTAAGTTGTTTTGAGCAACAGGCAGACTGGACCTTAATGTAATTCACTTTGATCTACTACTGTTAATGAATTGCAAGTTTTATGTCAAACTGTACCTGCTGTACACTGCCATGGATGAATCTCTTCATAAATAAGGATTAAAAAATCCCAAATCATACCTAATCTAGATATATAAAATGGGATGTATCTGTGTGTGTGTGTGTATGTATGCTCCAGCATAACTCTGAAACGCATGGACAGATTTCGACCAAACTTGGTATACATATCACTTACTATCTGGGAAAAAATACTCTGGGGGTGGTAGGGGGGTGACATGTAAAAATATTTAAAAAAGACAGATATTAGTGTCTAACTCATAGTTTTTGGGCTCGCTGAGATGAATACTGACACTCCCCATGCCGTTTTTCGTCCAAGTTCAGCCCCATACAGAGGGCCATTGGGATAAATAAATATCCGTGCAACCCAGATGATCTGCTAGTTAAATATAAATAGACTAGTATTTTAGCCTGTTACATTAACGGGTGCAAGAATATATGTCTGTCTGTCTTTCTTTATTTCTGTCTTTCTCTCCCTCCCGCTGTCTTTTTTTCTGTCTGTCTCTCTCCCTGGCCCACTTTGTCTGTCTTTCTGTGTCTCTCCCTGCCCCTGTGTCTTTCTTCTTTTCATTCTGTCTCCCTTCTGCCCGCTGTCTGTCTTTCTTTCTATCTATCTGTCTCTCTCCCTGCCTCCTATGCAGCAGCATTTCTCTCCCCCCACTTCCCTATGCAGCAGCCACAGCAGCATTCCCTCCCCCTCCACTTCCCTGTGCAGCAGCAGCGTTTCCCCTATCCCCCTTTTCCCTTCCCGCGGTCTGGCCAGCTCCCTTAGTCCCTTGCCACACCCCCCTTCCTTTCCCATGGTCCCGACATACCTGCTGACTCCAGAAGCGTCTGCAGCACTCTACACACGCTGCTTCCGGGCCTTCTACAGCAGAGCAAATCAGGGCAGTAGAAGGCCCCGAAGCAGCATGTGTAGAGTGCTGCAGACGCTGCTGGAGTCGGCAGGTTTGGAGTCAGGACCTCGGGAAGGGAAGGGGGGGGCAGAAAGGGACTAAGTGAGCCGGTCAGACGTCGGGAAGGGATGGGAGGGTCAGACCATGAAAAAGTACTTACTGAGTGAGTGGGGAGCCGGCAAAGCGGCTGGACTCTTTTATGTCGGCGCTTCCCTTCCCGCGGTCTGGCGTGCTCCGGGTGAATTTTTTTAAAAAGTTTAAAAGTATCACGGGCGGCTCCTCTCGATCACCGCCAGCGTCAGAAGTCTTCTCCGACGCTGGTGTGGCTCGTGAGAGGAGCCGATTCCGCAATCTTGTGGAGAGCAGGGAGTCCAGCGCTGGCGGCCCGTCCTGCTGGTGAGTGTAGGTAGGTGCTGGGAAGAAGTAAGGCTGGGGACTCATGCATGCGCACTCCTGCCACCACAGACCTACTGATCACAGATCAGAGATCACAGAACACGCAGGTAAGAGTGCGCATGAGTGTCTAGGGTTTTATTATATTAGATTCTTCAGCAGAACTAAGAGAGGAACTCCAAGCCTCACACTGGAGGAACAAGCCATGCATGCTAAGCATGAAGATCTCTGTGGCAATGTGGCATGAGTCCCAAAAACCTTTGCTGATTTTCAGATTCTCTGTGATGGCAGCTACATTTGGTTTCCCAATCTTGTAGGTCCTTTTGATGTCTTGGGTTGTTTCAAGGTTTATTAAATATTTGATAAATCGCTATATCTTTATACAAAGCGATGTACATTAAAATACAATTAGTTAAGATAAAAACATACAATAAATATATAAACATTAGATATTAGACAAGACAGACAACAATTGGGAGGAAAGGGAGGTTAAAGTTACATATCTTATAATAAGAAACACATTTAAGGGTAAAACATTGAGGAGGTAGTAAAATTCTTGAAACAAAAAAAATTTTTATTAAAAAGACTAAATTTTATGTATTAAAAATCTTTGTCCTCTACCTCTAATTAGCTGTGGATTCTTTCAACAAGTCAAAGATGGACACCGATCCCTATAACTCTTTTCCATTTCTCATGTAGAGACTGATGCTCTGTAGCTGAAATCAGACATGGGGGGGGGGGGGGGGGAATGTTAACCAATGGAAAGGATTTTCCCGCTTGCTTATGCTTCTGTGACTTTAGGATGCTCGTAAACAGCTTCAATTACACAAATCTGTTCCTGCTTTCCGAGGTATTAGATAAAGGCATAAACCCAGCTCTGGGGACCCAAGTCCTCTAAGTATCCTATATGTTTTTGCCAGAACCAAAACCCACAAAGCTTGAGTGGTTCTAATTTGAGAAAAATTAGTTTTCTCATGTCTAACCACTGCTGCTCTCCAGGGTCAAGAACTCATCCAAATGTTGATTACATGTATTAAGTAAATCGTCATTGATTGGAATCTATCTGGAAGCTCTAATGACAGAAATAAATCTCTTAATCTTCAGTCTCATGATAACATAAAATTGTTCCACTCAGATTTGTTTGCTGTGTGCGTATCATTAAACTTTTGCCATTTCGCCCACTGCTCACTAGAAATAGCAAAATAACAACAACAAAAAATCACTCCATAAAAATATCAGACATTCTTAGCAGTTATTTCTAAACGTGAAAAAATATGCTCAGACATGAAGACAAAAACAAGAGGCTGAAACCCCAAGAATATCGCCTAGTCATTGCATATATAAGAATATCGCCTAGTCATTGCATATATAAGAATATCGCCTAGTCATTGCATATATAAGAATATCGCCCAGTCATTGCATATATTTCAATGGTATAAATATACTTTTCTTCGCCCATTATGAACTTTTTAATGACAGATTTATCTTAGTCAGACTAAGGCCTCCTTTTACAAAGGTGCGCTAGCGTTTTTAGCACACGCACCGGATTAGCGCGCGCTAGCTGAAAAACTACCGCCTGCTCAAGAGGAGGCGGTAGCAGCTAGCGCGCGCATTTTAGCGCGCGCTATTCCGCGCATTAAGGCCCTAACGCACCTTCGTAAAAGGAGCCCTAGGTCTAAGTGAGACTAACCCCCTCTTCTACAAAGCCGTGCAATAACGGCCCCAAAGCCCATAGAGATTTAAAGGGCTTTGGGGCTGTTGCCCCGCTGCAGCTGTAAGCGCAGCTTTTGTAGAAGAGGAAGTAAGTCTAAGGGCTCCTTTTACAAAGGTGCGCTAGCGTTTATAGCGCTCCACCGGATTAGCGCGCGCTAGCCAAAAAATGACCGCCTGCTCAAGAGGAGGCGGTAGCGGCTAGCGTGCGGGGCATTTTAGTGCGAGCTAAAACCGCTAGCTCGCCTTTGTAAAAGGAGCCCCAAGTCTGTCATTTAAAAAGTTCATCACGGTATAAGAAAAGTTTTTGACTGCTGCAGGTAGCGAAGGAAAGTATATTTATACCATTGAAATATAAGCAATGACTGGGTGGTGAGGCGATATTCTTGGGGCTTCGGCCCCTTGTTTTTGCCTCCATGTCTCTGGGCATATTTTTTCACATTTAGAAATAACTGCTAAGGATGCATAAGAAGAATGTTCGATATTTTTATGGAATGATTTTTTTGTTATTTTTTCACATATTCCCTTTAGTCACTCTAGATCAGGGGTCTCAAACTCAAACCCTTTGCAGGGCCACATTTGGAAGGCCTCAGAAAAAATAGTTACTGTCTTATTAAAGAAATGACAATTTTGCATGAGGTAAAACTCTTTATAGTTTATAAATCTTTCCTTTTGGCTAAGTCTTAATAATAATATTGTAATTTATAGTTAAAGAGACATGATCAAGAAACTGTTATATTTTACTTTTGTGATTATGATCACACAAACCAAGGGCCTCAAAATAGGACCTAGCGGGCCGCATGTGGCCCCCGGGCCGCATGTTTGAGACCACTGCTCTAGATAGAGTACCAGTTTCTTGTCGGTTTTCCCCACTGAATTGTTCTCACTAGATATAGCAGTCAGAAAATTATGAATACAGTGTATTTCAAAGTGAAGTCAAGTGATAACCTTTGAAAGAATGATCAGTATCACACATCTTTACTATGAGGAGCTTCTGAAAAGTTCTCAGCCCAATCAAGAAGAGAATAATGTGGAGCCATGAAGCTAACAAGCTATTCCGCACTTTTCTTAACACTTTGTTTCAATGATATAAAATTAAAAGTATAGAATAACTTGTAAGCTTCATGGCTTCACATCACTCTCTTCTTGGTTGGGCTGAGAACTTTTAGCGGCCCCGCGTATTGTGATGTCATAATGCCTAATTCAACCAGTGACTAAGAGCCATCCTCATCGGTGATGTCACAATGGCTTGATTTCCCTATACCAGTACTCATTAACTAGATGCGTTTGCCTCATTGAAACGAAAAGTGTCAAGAAAACTGTGGAATAACTTGTAAGTTTCGTGGCTTCACATCATTCTCTTCTTGGTTGGGCTGAGAACTTCTCAGTGGCCCCTCTTATGTGAGCTCCAATATACACAGAACATAGAGATCAGAGCTGAAATATCCACGTTGGAATCTGCTCAATGCTGGTAGAATTTTAGAAAAGGCTTTGCCAACTCAGAGCCTTTTCTGAAATAATTCCAGGAGTGCACTTGTATTTGCTGCTTCATGCAGTTCAAGCAGTGATTTTAGAAAAATGTACATAGTGAAGCAGAGAGAAAAAAAAAAAAAGGTAATCCCCTAAAGTTTTTTTTAAAGTTTATTCAGCAATTTCTTGGAATTTCAATGAGAAATTTTATATACTTATTTCATCATTATACTTACATATTACTCTCAAACAACTTTTAATTATCTTAAGCTACTTTGGAATGATACTGACATTTTAGCATAACTGCCTAGCGATTTCTGCACGTTAAAAGTGTTCGAGCTAAAACACAGTAAAATGACCCCATTCAAACCGTATAATTAACAATGTGTCAGAATTTTGCAGGGCCTCTTTAACACTGACAAATTCACAATGCTGAGTTTCCAGTTCTTGAGATAATATGTAGTGTTGGAGCGAGGATAGGAGACACTAAGAGCGGTGGTGCCCCCTTCTCTGCTCCCCCTCACTCCTTACACGACCTCCCCCTGCTCCTTACCCGCCCCCAACACCACACTCGCGTCCTCCCTTCCCCTCTCTACCTCTTTAAATCTTTGCAAGCGCAGGCAGCTTGCTTGCACCAGTGTTGGCTTTCCCTCTGATGTCATTTCCTGGTCCCACGACCCAGAAGTGATTTCAGAGGGGAGCTAGGCCGGCACAAGCAGCAAGTCATAGAAGTTGCTCTTGCTGGCAAAGATTTAAACAGGTACTGGGGGAAGGGAGGGTGCAAGTTTGGTATGGGGGCAGAGAGGTGCAGGTGTCCCCAGGGGGACAGCACCCCTGGGGGAGGGGGGTCCACCTCCCCACCCCCTTACTATAACACTGATGATACATAGTTCGATGGTCTTTGCTCCAAAATTTGTTCATGCGTTTTTTTGGATTCTCATTTTGTCTGCTACCAACATCTTGCCGTTCTGATGTGAAATGCTTTTGAAAAGAAATTATCTGTAAATGATCATATTATCTAATGCAAATAATTCAAATTCAAATTATTGTTTGTAAAAGCCTACGATACTGTGACTTCATTGACAGTACGCTGATATCCTGGGTTTATTTTTTTTGTTGTTTTTTCTAATAATGGTAATTTTACAGTGCAAATATTTTTGAATGAGCAAACATCGCTGGGCAGTCATGCTAAATTCTGCAACTTTGCTGTGTTTAAAAATAATCTTATTCCATTAGATAGTAACATCAAATAAAGCTGTAAAACTTCACAATGAAATTCTAAGTAGTTGCTGAGAAAAGAGCAAAAAAAAATCCGGCAGCTTCCAAGTGGAGAATAAAAATACGTAGAAGTAGTGGTTTTGCAACTTCCCACATTAGTAGCATCACAGCCACATGTGGCTGCTCCATTTTCTTAAACATACCTGAAGTGGTGTAGTAAGGGGGGGGGGGGCGATCCGCCCTCGGCATCATGTTAGTGGGGGCACTGGCACCCCTACTCCTCTCTACCCCCTCCACGTGCGCGTTCCCCTTCCCCCATAGTTCTAGTTGAAGTTATTGTTTGCATCAGTCAACGTGCTCTTCGCGACCCCATTGGCTCTCCCACCGATGTCACTTCCTCGTGCTGCACATGGGAAGTGATGTTGGAGGGAGAGCCAACGGGTTCGCGAGGGGAACGTTGACCACCGCGAGCAACAACTTCAACAAGTGGTACAAGGGAAGGAAAGGGAAGAGGGCATGTGTGGCAGGTGGGATCAGAGAAGGAGCGGAAGGGTGCATGCGGCATGCAGGAGTGGGGCAGAGGAGGGGCGTTACTGCCCCTCGCACCTCTTACCCTCGCTACGCCACTGCCTACCTAGGTAAGTGCTGTTAAATAGTAAGACTAAACTAAACTAACTAAACTAAACCTTAGGTTTGTATACCGTGCCATCTCTGCAAGCGCAGAGCTCGGCACGGTTTACAGAAGTTAAGAGGAAAGGAACTACAATGAAGGGATATAGGAGAGGGACTAAGAAGATAGAGAGGGACCGGGTGCTAGAGAATGGGAGGTGATTAGATTTTTGAAAAGAGCCAAGTTTTCAAGTGTTTGCGGAAGGATTGGAAGGAGCTTGAATTTCTGAGCGGGGATGAGAGGTTGTTCCAGAGTTCTGTGGTTCTAAAGGGGAGGGATTTTCCAAGTTTTCCTGCGCGGGATATACCTTTTATAGAGGGGAAAGATAGTTTCAGTTTTTGGCAGGGTCTAGTGGAGTGTGGGTTTGAGGAGTTCCAAAAGAGTGGGATAACGGGAGGAAGGACGCCATGTAGGATCTTGAAGGCTAAGCAGGCACATTTATAGAGGACTCTGGAGTATACTGGGAGCCAGTGAAGCTTGGAGAGGAGTGGGGAGACGTGATCGAACTTGCCTTTTGCGAAAATAAGCTTGGCTGCGGCGTTCTGAATTAGCTGAAGTCTATGGAGGTTTTTCTTAGTTAGGCTTATATAGATGGAGTTACAGTAGTCCAGTCTAGAGAGGATGGTAGATTGAACGAGGACGGCTAAGTGAGAATGATGAAAGCAGGATCTCACTCTCCTCAGCATATGAAGGCTAAAGAAGCATTTTTTTACCAAGGAGTTGAGGTGATCATTGAAGGAGAGAGAGGAGTCTTTGACGATACCTAGGACTTTGCTTGAAAACTCAAGCTGAAGAGTGGGGCCGGACGGTAGTGGGATGGAGGTGGATAAATGATCTAAAATTGGGCCGAGCCAGAGTAGTTTTGTTTTGGACTCATTCAGTTTCATTTGTACAGATTGGGCCCAGGATTGGAGATCCGTTATACATGTGGACTGCAGACTGTAATATGATTTTGTTTTGGAAGTGGACGTAAACTATTATGAGATTAAGGAGAAGGATTCCCTTAATCCCTCATGTAAATCCCTGTCCAACACAAGCCGTTTTTAAATCTCCTTTTCTGACTGTATTCAAATACTGTAAAACCTTGGATTGCAAGCAACTTGGTATGCAAGTGTTTTGCAAGACAAGCAAAACATTTTATTAAATTTTAACTTGATATACAAGCAAGGCCTTGCAATACAAGTACATACAGTATACACGCATCACAACTGAGCCGATGGTTCTTCTCTGTCTGACGCTGCAGGAGTGTAGTGACTGTTCTAAACGAGCGAGGTCTTGCAATACGAGAACATATAGTATTTTGTATTAAAGATTTTAGGCTGTGGAACGAATTGTCTGAGTTTCCATTATTTCCAATGGGGAAATTCGCTTTGATATATGAGTGCTTTGGATTACAAGCATGCTTCTAGAATGAATCATGCTCGCAAACCAAAGTTTTACTGTATAGGCTAAAATTCCACTGCTTTTAACGCCTAACTCCTGCTCACTTGTAAAGTACCCATGTCTGTTTTAAGCATTCTCGTCATAAGTAATCCCCTAATCCCTTATTTTTTCTGTTTTGTAAGCTCTATCGAGCAGGACTGTCTCTTAACATGTTTAGATCTGGATTCTGTAAACGGCGCCTAGAAAAAAATGGTGCCAGCCATGTGTCAGTCATGCAGAGGGGTATCAGGTCAAAAGCGCGCCGGGACAAAGGCACGCGCAGACAATTGAGCGCAGCGCGGAGGCGTGCACCGCACAAAATTACAGTTTTTACGGCTACGACGGGGGGCCGTGGGGGGGGAACCCCCCCACTTTACTTAATAGAGATTGCGCCGCATTGTGGGGGGTGTGGGGGGTTGTAACCCCCCACATTTTACTGAAAACTTCACTTTTTCCCTGTTTTTAGGGAAAAAGTTAAGTTTACAGTAAAATGTGGAGGGTTACAACCCCCCAAACCCCCCACAACTCCGGTGCGATCCCCAACAAAACCCCCCGTCGGAGCCCCTAAAAACTGTAATTTTCTTCGGCGCACGCCTCCGTCTTGCGCTCAGTTGTCGGCGCGCGCCTTTGTCTTTCGCAGGGTTGTCTATGAACCATGCAGAGGTGCTGTTTTCAAAATCGCACTTAGCAGCGCCTGTGTAAAATCCTAGGTGCCTGAAATGTAGGTGAGGGTTTTAAAGACCTAAATTTCAGACAGCTAAGTTTTGGGAGAATCGCGCTTAGCGGCGCCTAAGTCACCATCTGCTCATAAAAATGCCCACTTAGGAATTAGGCGCCGCTAAGCGCCATGCAATTCATGCTTCATTTTATAAAATCGGATAGACACCTATCGCCCAATTTTTTTTAAATTGTTAAGACTATATAGGAGATTTTGCTGATTAAGTTAGGTGCCTAATTTGCATAATTTTGCATAAGGTGCATAATTTTAGGCGCCCTTTTGAGAATCTGGCCCTTGGTGTACAAAACTGCGTACATCTAATAGCACTATAGAAATGATACGTAGTACTAGTGGTTTTCAAGTGACGAAGACTTCAAAGAAGCTGTGATGTCCTAGTTTGAAGGTCAAGAATTCTTTTCAAAGTCATTGTATGAAAAGTGGATGAAGCGTACAGAGCTATCAGGGGACTATACTGAAAAATAAAACAAAATTTTTTTTTTGAAAACTCTTTTCTTTCCTGCTGATGTAGATACTTTATTGAATGCCCCTCGTACTTTTAAAATAGGAGGAAATACCAGTATTTTTTTACTCGGAAAATAGTTAAGCTCTGGAATGCTTTGCCAGTGGTTGTGGTAAGAGCGGTTATTGTAGCTGGTTTTTAAGAAATGTTTGGATAATTTCCTGGAGAAGAAGTCCATAGTCTGTTATTGTGACAGACATGGGGGGAAGGCACTGCTTGTCCTGGACTGGTAGCATGGAATGTTGCTACTCTTTGGATTTTTGGCCAGGTACTAGTGACCTAGATTGACCACTGTGAAGACGGGCTTCTGGGCTAGATAAACCATTGGTCTAACCCAGTAGACTGCACTATTAACTAGGTGGGTTACAATAAAAACACTCATATTAAAACGCATCCACATATTCAAAGACGCCTTCAACAAATAATTGTCCTATTAAGGACACCCTGTAAGGATACCTTACATTTTTAACCTCCTCCCTTTTGTCTTTTCCTTATTTGTAACTTTTCTCTTCTATAATGTAGTTCTTGCCCTTCACCTACTGTACCCTTTTGTATGTCTGAAATTTATTTAAGTCCTTTGAACATTGTACACTGTTTAGAAACGTTGTATAGGCAGTTTAACAAATTTTTAAATAAATTTGGATAAAAACAGACAAACATGTACAAAAACCCACTACTCCTCTTACACAATTTGCAGGAAAAAAATATGCTTAAAATATGCTTTCAATGTTTCTGTCTTTCAGCTAATGTAAAACCCGACATGGAAATTTTTTCTCATACATGTAAAGTGGGGAATATGGCCCAAATTCTCTAAACGTCGCCAGTTTTATTGGTGCCGGTTAGAGAATGACATGGGGACCAATTTTTCCCCGTCCCCGCGGGAACTCATTCTCTCGTCCCGGCGAGTTCTTTTCCTATCCATGTTTCGTTCCTGCAAGCTCTGTCCTCATCTGCACATGCCTGAAACACTTTATAACAAGGGTGTCAAAGTCCCTCTTCGAGGGCTGCAATCCAGTCGGGCTTTCAGGATTTCCCCCATGACTATGCATGACATCTATTTGCATGCACTGCTTTCATGGTATGCTAATAAATCTCATGCATAGTCATTGGGGAAATTCTGAAAACCCGACTGGATTGCGGCCCTCGAGGAGGGACTTTGACACCTCTGCTTTATAATCAGAAGTTTTTGAGATTTGTACAGTTAAGGCTGAGCTTACAGGAACGGGCAGGGGTTTCTCCATTGTATGCAACTCTATAGTCATTATGGTTATCCTGAATACCTGACCTGTTTGTGCACCCCTGCCCTGTACCACCTGAGGCAATGAACATGCAAATCAACCACATGCATATTAACTACAAATGACTTGAAAACTCAAAGGGATTAGTATTCACAAGGACTGGAGTTTTCTTGCCCTTCTCCTTGATATGCTGCATCCATATAACTTTTCACTAAATAATGTACCGTATTTGCCGGCGTATAAGACGACTTTTCAGTACCTTAAAATCCTCCCCAAAGTCGGGGGTCGTTTTATACGCCGGGTACTGTTTACATCACAGTTCTTCAACCGCCGGTCCACGGTGCCGGTCCGCAGAAAATTCCTGCCGGTCCGCACAGGACCGGCGAGATGGACCCGTTAAATTTTCTGCCCCAATGGTGTTTGCAGAAATCTTCTGTTCCTCCCAGCCTCGGGCGATCAAGACAGGCGGTCATTCCCTCTGTGAGCCTCGCCTATGCGGAAACAGGAAGTTGAAACAAAATAGGCGGGACTCAGAGAGGGAAGGTCCCGACGTTTGCAGCCTGTCTTGATCGCTGCCCCTGCTGAGTCGCCGAAGAGGGCCACGGGGAAAGTGCAGGCAGAGAGAAGATGGTCAGCGTGCGCAGGGAGGTCAGCGTGTCGATTGGGGCCATCAGCAGCGTTTGTGCTGAGTCTGCCCACGTGCAGGATGCGGCGGGTAGGGGCCTCCGACTCGTCTTGGGCGGCTGGGCCTGCGGTGCAAAGCTGTTTTTGCCGGCTTGGGGGGGGGGGGGTCGCGAATCGGAAGAAGGGGTAGTCTTATACGGCGAGTATATAACAAACTCTATATTTTAACTGTAAAAGTTGGGGGGTCGTCTTATACGCCCAGTCGTCTTATACGCCGGCAAATACGGTAGGTCCCATAAGGGTTTTTAGAAAGAAATATAAATAAAACAAACTAACAAAATACATTTTTGACTAGCTTTCAAAGTCCACAACCTTCTTCCAGAACCATATATGTGCTGCTTATTGTTATAATGCCGGGAACAATTATCTTTTTATTACAAAGAGAAAAATGTAATAAAAAAAGAGAGAGAGAAAAAAAAAAAAGTTTGGCATCGCTTCCTGACCTGAGGAAGAAAGTTCTGGCATTTAAAAGCTAGTCAAAAATGTATTGTTAGTCCAGTGAAGAAAAGATATCATCTTATTTTCCTTGTTTGTTTTAATTCTGTTTATTACTACTGCTACTATTGATTATAATTATTTCTTGAGTGCTCCCAGACGTGCGCAGTTTTGTACAGAGTCAGAAAGGAGACGGTCCCTGCTCGAAAGAGCTTACAATCTAAACAGACAAGACAGACAAACAGGATGCCAGGGTGGGGGATACAGTTAGGGGGATGCCTAGGCTGGTGAGTAGTGGACAGTGGGATGTAGGTGGGTTTTCAGTCTACTTTTAAACAAGGGAAGGGTCATGACAGACGAACTCAGGTAGTTTATTCCAGGCATATGGGGTAGCTAGACGAAAGGAACAAAGTCTGGAATTGGCAGTGGAGGAGAGGAGCACAGATAAAAGCAATTTATCTGAAGAACGGAGTTCTCAGGGGAGGTATAAGGAGAAATAGGGGCTTCAGCATGAACACACATAGATGAAAGCGCGCGGGACAATCGCACGAGGACAAAGGAGCTCAGACAAATGCGCGCAGGGCGTCAGGGCGCCGGATTAAAAGTTAAATTTAAAGCGCTCCGAGGGTGTGTGTGGAGGGAACCCCCTCCAGTTTACTTAGAAACGTTGGCGCTGCTGTTCGGGGGGGGGGGTTTGGGGGGTACCCCCATTACAGAGGAAAGTGTAATTTTTCTCTGTTTTAGGGAAAAATTACAATTTCCTCTCTATGTGGGTTGGGGGGGTATTTCCCCCCACCTCGCCCCCAACGGCAGCACCAACACTTCTAAGTAAAGTGGGAGGTTCCCCCCCTCCCACATCCCCCCCAAATCCCCCTTGGAGCGCTTTAAATTTAACTTTTAATCTGGTGCGCTGACGCCCTGCGTGCATTTGGCTGAGCTGCTTCGTCCGGCGCGCTTTAGTCCCGTCACCGAACACACTTGTAGGTTAGTAATCGGAGTTTGAACTGAATGCGAAGGCGCATAGGGAGCCAGTGAAGTGATCTGAGGAGAAGGGGTAAGGTGAAACCTCTAAAGTGGAATAAAACTGAAATTACTTTATCCAAAAAAGAAATTCCAGTTCTTGCGAGATTTTTTTTTTCATGCAGAGCTAAATTCATTTCTATATGATTGTGAATGTCTGTGTAAACAAGCATTTTTGATGTGCACCAGACCAATGTTTAGACTCCTTGTAGATCGTGTAAATATTGTAGAGACACAAACTCAGTGATAACATTGTTCGTCTCCTCAGTGGGTCAACTGCAGCCACCGATGTATTTAAATAATTTGTGTAGCTGATTAGAACTTTACATACAGTAACTTGGAGTAAAACACTGAAATAAGGGATCCCTTCTCTGAGCATAACTCTACGCCTACACCGATCTGAGAGTCATGGGGTAGGTTGGTTTTAAAAATTTTTTTTTACTGTATTTCCATTTATTTATTGCTTTCCAAATCCATGCTTAAACAAGTACACAAAGAGGGCCATTTTCGATAGGACGTCTAAGTTTGACTCAGGGCGTCCATGCCAGACGTCTAAAACAAATTGGTCTATAGTGGAAAAAACATCCAGAAAAACGAGACGTTTTGAAAATGAACTAGATAAACATTAACAGCGGGATCTGGAGAGTCCCTGCTGCTACCCATGCACACACCCACTCTATCTCCTGACCTAACCAACTAATAAAACAACACACAGTATTATGGAACACAGCCGGAGCTCTTTATTAATCCACAATAGCAAATAAATTAACTTTGCATATATTAACATCATTAACCTACTGAACCTCAATTGAACAACATCAGCAAGCTCCTCCCGAGCTACCCAGTGTAAACATCAACATATTGCCCCTGACCCCGCCACCAACAGCAAGAGCCTGAGGGGTGGCATGACCTCATGCCCCTTTAACCCGGGTCACCTGACCCCAAGGCACAGCTCCCAACCGGCCCACCGCTCATTGCCGGATAAGCCCCAGCACCCAGTAGCTCGGGAGACCCGCCCTCCCGAGCTACCATATCTACCCACACTAGGCCGGGCGGGCGGGAGAAATGGAAATAAGTGCCCTGGAGGACCCTAGAAAAAACGAGTCCTCCAAGGTCCCAGTTATATTAACTCCCCGGCGCCATCAATCATCCTGCTGGCCCCAATCCTTTACACGCCTTTGGGCGTGAACCACTCCCTCCCTATTACCGCCCTATCTCTCCCCTACAACTGTCCCTCCCCCCAACTTACCTCGCGGGCAACACAGGGGCCTTCCAGCCCTGTGTTACAATACGCCCGTCGAGACAAGCTCTCGGGCTACTCTTTACAAGATCACTGTATAAAACACGTTCTCTTGGACGTCCAAGATTATCAATTATATCAACTCTAAAATGTCTAAGTTAGACGTCCCATAAGTTTTGTGTATAAGGCTCACAAGATGTTCAAAATAGAAGTCTCTTTAAAACGTCCCTTATGACGTCAAAAGGTTACTGCGGTAGTAATAGGATGTTCCCAAAGTCCTGCGCATCTATATTTAGCCCTACACGTGGAATGATGATTCTTTGTGGGTGTGGTTAGGCGTGTAATATCAGCGTTGTTGTTTGGCTGTATGGAAACACAAATGCACATAGGATGTACAGGTTAAAGGGAGGTTTTTCTGATATGCGATGGAGTGCTTAAATTGAGATGGAACATTGATTACAAACAACCCAGTTCAACATGCATATCTTGAAATCTTTTCCTTCCTATTAATGAGAGATTATTTTGTTAATTAAGGAGGCTTACTTTGATGTTTGTGGATACACGCTAATAGGAAAATTAGTGTATGGCCAAATCAGTCATTTTACCCCAGCGAAATGACTCGCATAAGGCCACCTTTTCACTAGTGTTTGATAAAAGGCCACCTTGGTTAGCTCATAGCTAGTTCTGATTAAATTGGAGGCCTGATGGCATATGAGATCTCTTCATGGAGGTAGTTAGGGGGTGGGCCATTAGTGTGGGCAGACTAGATGGGCCGTGGCCCTTTTCTGCAGTCATGTTCTATGTTTCTATAAAAAACTGCTAAACCCCCAAAATATTAATTTCCCTTCAAATAACTGGTTTTGAAGAAGATGGAGCAGGGCTATAGTAGCTTCCTTTCTTATTACACAGGTCATACAGATGGCCGCCGCGTGAGCGGACTGCTGGGCACGATGGACCACTGGTCTGACCCAGCAGCGGCAGTTCTTCTGTTCTTCTGTTTGAATGAGCTATCTTTTCTAGTTTATTTTCAAGTTTTATTTTAAAAAAATTGATTTGATCGCAAAATCATAATTCAATGCGATTTACAAATAATGATAAAATTGGGTAAAAAAGAAAAACACATTGATCAAACCAGACAGTTAATACAACTTTTGATCAACCAAACACAGAAGGTAAAAAGAAAAAAAAAAAGGATTAAATACAATTTATAAACAAATAAAAATGGTATAGATAATGAAACGATAGGATGGGGAAAAGGTTGCCCTCTAAGTTTTCACTTAACAGCATTATTAGTCCGCTAAAAAGTAATCTGAATTTATAAAATTTAAATAACTCAATTAAACGCAGTCTGTTTCAAAACAAATTAATCTGTCATATATTAACCTGCACAATATAAACATGGTTCTTTGGACAGAGGTGGCTCAGTAGCTTATCCATTGTGTCAGAGGTATTGTTAAGGCTAAGTCCCTCCTCAGGGCCACGATCCAGTCAGGTTTTCAGGATTTCCCTAATGAATATGCATGAGATCTATTAGCATACAATGAAAGCAGTGCATGCAAATAGTTTGAGTCCTGAGTGGTGCCGCTGAGGGTCTGATAAGGTCTACTAAGGTTGCTTCTGTAGCTGGAAGAAAGTAGAATTCTGGCTGTAACTGAGAGTTGCAAATAGATCTCATGCATATTCATTGGGGAAATCCTGAAAACCCGACTGGATTGTGGCTCTGAGGAGGGACTTACACCCCTGATGTAGAAATATCTACTGTCTGCATAGCAGCTAAGTTTCTGATTATAGCAAGGCTAAATGCTCAGATGACTTTTGATATTGTATCTATCTGCCATCTAAGCCTGTTTGATAACTCTCACCTGACAGAGCCCCCAGCTAGGCTGGAAAGTATACTGTGAAAGGCAGATTATTTATTTTAGTATTTAGCTTAGGCATTTCCAGTGGTACTTTAAGATCCAAGATCCTGGAAAAACCAGGGTTAAACCAATTGCACCCCTTCATCGACAAATTTTCTGTGTATACCTCTGCTGAGAAATTGTTTTTGAGCAAATGTTATATTTTGGGGAAAAAGTGTATACTGAATTTCTGGTTGGCTGATGCTCCTCCCTCCTTCTGGTACTGGAGGAATAAATTGCATGAACTTCTAGGCTGGGAGGCCAACCTGGCTTCTTCCTCTCGTCGATGGAGCAGAGACTTTGTTCATATCTGGTCTCCCTATTTGGACAGTTTGTCTCCCCGGGTTCGTAGTCGTATCTTGAATAGACTGCAGTTGTATTCCATTCTGCCTGTCTGATCAGGGGGGTTGGGGGGTGTGGTGTTCTGGGGGGGGCTGTTTTTTTTTTTTTTGGGGGGGGTTGGTAGTTTGGGGCTCTTTGTAGCCTGAGAGGACATCAGAGTCCAGTCCTCTTGGGGGGGGGGGGGGGAGCCTTGTCTTCTTTACTTGAATTCTTGTCTGCTGTTTGCCTTTGTAACTGTATAGTTTGTTTCTTAATAAAATCAGATTTCACCACAAGGAGCTTTATCCACTTTCCAATCGGGATTCAGGAACTTCCACAGGACTGAAACTGTCCTTCTCAATGTCGTGATATTTCTTTTGTATTTCACTGGGGTGTACAGTCTCGTGGTGATGCAAACGGCATTGATCTGAAAGGTATTGCGGCCTAGAAATGTAATTTAAAACAAGCAAAAAAATGTTATGTGGCTAATAGCCCAATATTTAATGCTGTCACCCACATAGCTAAATGGCCCAATTGAGGACAGTTTTGAGATATCCTAAATTAGGCCCCTTACCTATGTGGGTGCCAGCATTGAATACTGCCAACACCTGTATAACCACTGCCACCCTTGACCACTGCCACCCTTGACTTTTTAGTTGGGCGGCCTGTGGAAATGTTGAGTGACACTCTCTGATTAAGTGCCATTGAATAACCCCACTTAGGTCCCCTTTTACTAAGGCGATTAGCGCAGGCCAGTGCTAATTCCACTTAGTAATAGGGGGCCTTAGGCAGCAGGAAATGATTTAAGTGGCTTAAGACGACAGAGAGTAGTGATCAATGGTGACAGGTCAAAAGTGCGCGCCGACAAAGGCGCGCCGAGACAACTGAGCGCAAGGCGGAAGCCCGCGCCGAAGAAAAACAGTGTTTTAAGGGGCTCCGACAGGGGGTGTGGGGGGGAACCCCCTCATTTTACTGAATACAGATCGCGCCGGCATTGTGGGGGGTTTGGGGGGTTGTAACCCCCCACATTATACTGAAAACTTTACTTTTTCCCTAAAAAACAGGGAAAAAGTTAAGTTTTCAGTAAATGAGGGAGGTTACAACCCCCCAAACCCCCCACAACGTCGGCACGATCTGTATTCAGAAAAGTGGGGGGGGGTTCTCTACCAACACCCCCCGTCAGAGCCCCTTAAAACACTGTTTTTCTTTGGCGCGGGCTTCTGCCTTGCGCTCAGTTGTCTCAGCGCGCCTTTGTCGGCGTGCGCTTTTGACTATGAACCGTGATCAATGGCGATCGCTCTGAGGAAAGGGATGTTACCAGTGGTGTGCCTCAAGGCTTTGTTCTTGGGCTTGTTCTTTTTAACATTTTTGTGAGCGATATTGCTGAAGGGCTGTCAGGTAAGATTTGCCTCTTTGTGGATGATTCCAAAATCTGCAATAGAGTAGACACCCTGGATGGTGTGAATAACTTGAATAAAGACCTGGCAAAGCTTGAAGAATGGTCTGAAATTTGGCAGCTAAAATTTAATGCTAAGAAATGCAAGGTCGTGCATATGGGCTGCAAAAACCCGAGGGAATGGTACAGTTTAGGGGTGAAGAATTTATGGGCATGACAGAAGAGCAGCACTTGGGTGTGATTGTATGTGATGATCTTAAGGTGGCCAAACAGGTTGAAAAGGTGACGGTGAAAGCTAGAAGCTTGCTAGGTATGGCCAGTAGGAAAAAGGAGGTATTGATGCCCCTGTGTAAGACTCTGGTGAGACCTCATTTAGAATATTGTGTACAATTCTGGAAGCTGCACCTTCAAAAAGATATAAAAAGGATGGCGTCGGTCCAGAGAAAGGCTACTAAAATTGTGAGTGGTCTTCATCTTAAGGTGTGTGGGGACAGACTTAAAGATCTCAATCTGTATACTTTGGAGGAAAGGCAAGAGAGGGGAGATATGATAGAGACATTTAAATACCTATGTGGCATAAATGCACATGAGTCAAGTCTATTTCATTTGAAAGGAAGCTCTGGAATGAGAGGGCATAGGATGAAGTTAAGAGGTGATAGGCTCAGGAGTAATCTAAGGAAATACTTTTTTGTAGAAAAGGTGGTAGATGCGTGGAACAGTCTCCCGGAAGAGGTGGTGAAGACAAAGACTGTGTCTGAATTCAAAAAAGTGTGGGACAGGCATGTGGTATCTTTTAGAGAGAGGAAGAGATAATGGTTGCTGCGTAAGGGCAGACTGGATGGGCCATTTGGCCTTTATCTGCCATCATGTTTCTCTATTTCTATAACCATAAAGCTCTATGACCTCACAATGCAAGTGTTAAGAGCCTTAGCCTATAATCATAAAGTTCTATGACCTCACAATGCAGATATAAAGAGCCTTAGCCAATTGGGAGAGGAGGAGATAGTGGATGCTGTGCATGGGCAGATTGGATGGGCCATTTGGCCTTTATCTGCCATCATGTTTCTCTATTTCTATAACCATAAATCTCTATGACCTCACAATGCAAGTGTTAAGAGCATTAGCCTATCATCATAAAGTTCTATGATCTCACAATGCAGGTGTAAAGAGCCTTAGCTTATAGGGAGAGAAGGAGATAGTGGATGCTGTGGATGGGCAAACTGGATGGGCCATTTGCCCTTTATCTGCCATCATGTTTCTATGTTTCTTACTTAGCCTCTTATATATTACACCATATGACCAATGAAAAAACTATTTTCCTTCCATAGGAGTCCTTTCTCTTTTTTAATTTTGTTTTTTGGGTGTTTTGGTGCCATGCATGCATGTTACTGTACACTTGTCTGCAAAAATGTATATTTATGTAATCAAGTAGCACATAAATGTGATTACTGTATTATACAATTACATTTCAAGTATAAGAACATAAGAATAGCCATACTGGGTCAGACCAATAATCCATCCAGCCCAGTAAGTGGCCAAGTACCTGGCAGAAGCAGTCTTCTAGAATCCCAATCAATAGCAAGACTCTAGAATCCCAAATAGTAGCAACATTCCGGAACTCCAAAGGGTATCAAGATTTCATACAGAAACTCAAACAGTAGCAACATTCCATGCTACCAACACAGGCTGAGCAGTGGTTTCCCCCTTGTCTGTCTCAATAAGACACTATGGACTTTTCCTCCAGGAACTTGTCCAAACCTTTTTAAATCCAGTTATGCTAACCACTGTTACAAAGTCCTTCTAACAACAAGTTCCAGAGCTTAATTATTCATTCAGTGAAAAAAATCATCATTTCCTCCTATTTCTTTTAATTTCCGTATAACTTCATTGAGTGTCCCCTAGTCTTTTTAATTTCTGCTGCTTTCTTGGGTTTCAGAATAGCGATCTATCATGTTACTAACTAGGGTCAGATTTGGTATGGATGACAAGTGAAATAAGGTTACTATTCTCAGCTAAGTCCACTTAATGCTCTCTATAATGAATTTGAAATGCATTCCATCTAAATTTTAAACACATTGCAGTTTATGATTGTGGAATTCAAATGGAGTGCGAAGAAAAAGCAACTAAGGAAGAAGCAAAGAAAATTGCAATGCGTCCTGTTCATATGAAAAAATAATATGCTGGGGGGGGGGGGGGGGTCACAGTTGAGAGTGATTTCTCTGATTAGCTGCACAAATTAACCACGCCATCTGTAAGCTGTCACATTCCAGGGCTAGTGACCAGATAAACCTTTATCTGCACAATCCGATATTCATAAAATATTAGCCGATTAATGCCAAGGAGGCAGTCTATAAGAATGTTTACGTAATAAAACCAAGCAGCGGGATCTAAGACATGCAGGCACCAGTGGGAGAGGAGCAAGAAAGGATCATTCCTTCCCAAAGATTGGATACAAAGTGTGTGTGTTGGGGGGGAAGGAGGGAGGGGGGCAGGGGTTGACAAAGAATCTGGGAGGGCTGGTTGGAAGAAAGCCCAGATAACGATTTTAATAAAATGGTGATCAAAATAAAATAATTGTCAAATTTTGGACCATTCTTCAAGTTTCGTTACGTCCTTCCTCATGTCCTTCCACACCTTCAGGAATGCGAGTCTCCTCGATCGCAGATTTTTGTATTATCCGCAACGATGCAAACCCTTCAAGACCGCTTACAAATATGGTAGAAAGAACAGGTCCAGGAACCGAACCTTGTGGCACACCACTGGTAACATCCCTTTCCTCAGAGTGAGCTCCATTTACCACTGTCCTCTGTTGCCTTCCACTCAACCAGTTCCCAGTCCGTCACTTTGGGGCCTAGGCTGAGGTCACTCTGTTTATTTATTAGATTCCTTTGTGGAATACTGTCAAAAGCTTTGCTAAAATCTAAATATACCACATTTACCGCACTCCCTCTATCCAATTCTCTGGTCACCCAGTCAAAGAAATTGATCAGATTTGTCTGGCAAGACCTGCCTCAGGTGAATCCATGTTTTCTGTTTCAAAAATGTTTCCATTAATTTGCTTATCACAGAAGTCAGACTTACCGGCCTCTAGTTCCCTACCTCTTCCTTACTTCCGCTGTTGTGGAGAGGGACCACATCTGCCCTTCTCCAGTCCTCTGGTACCACTCCAGACTCTAGAGAAGCATGGAAAAGGTTAGCCAGCGGGAGCAGCCACAACTTCCCTGAGTTCCTTCAGTACCTTCCAGCTCCTTTGCCTTGTCCATCTTTAGTTTAGCTAGCTCCTGGTGAACACAGTCTTCTGAAAATCGATCACCTCCATCCTTACTCGCATTTGTCTTCTGCGGTCCTGCTCCCGGTGCTTCAGCTGTGAACATAGAACTTAAATATTTGTTAAGCAATCTTTATCAGCACCTACGTAATCCTCCCCTTCACCTTTGAGTCTGAGAATGCCACTTTTTTTTACTTCCTCCTATCGCTAACATATCTACTATTACTACTTTGAAATATTTCTATAGCGCTACCAAATGCACACAGCGCTATACAGAGTCACAAAGAGTAAGAAAACAGTCTCTGCTCGAAAGAGCTTACAATCTAAACAGGATGTCATGGATACAGTTAAGAGGAATGGTTAATCAGCAGGCTAGGTTGGAGGGCAGAGGAGTAGGGTTAAGGATTGAAAGCTTTATCAAAAAGGTAGGTTTTCAGTCTGCTTTTAAACAAGGGAAGGGGCTTGACGGACAAACTCGGGTAATTTATTCCAGGCATAGTTGGCAGCTCGATGAAAGGAATGAAGTCTGGAATTGACAGTGGAGGAGAAGGGTAACTTTAAGAGTGACTTATCTGAGGAACAGAATTCTCAGGAAGGTGTATAAGGAGAGAGAAGCGAGGAAAAATATTGAGGGGCAGCAGAATGAACACACTTGTAGGTCAGCAATAAGATCTTGAACTGTAAACCCAGAGAGTGGTAGAAAACTGGAACTCTCTTCCGGAGTCTGTCATAGGGGAAAACACCCTCCAGGGATTCAAAACAAAGTTAGACAAGTTCTGCTGAACCAGAACGTACACAGGTAGGGCTAGTCTCAGTTAGGGTGCTGGTCTTTGACCAAAGGGCCACCGCGTGAGCGGACTGCTGGGCATGATGGACCACTGGTCTGACCCAGCAGCGGCAATTCTTATGTTCTTATGTAAACAATGGCAGATAGGGAACCAATGAAGTGACTTAAGGAGAGGGGTGACATGAGCGATCCCGTGCTTTACTGTGTCAGGTATTTTTTCCTTCCATTTGTATCTTTGCTTTCCTGACTATTCTACCCGCTTCTCTTAACTTTTCCAGATATTTTTGCCTGTCTTCCTCTTTCTGTGACCTTTTGTAATTTATGAAGGCTAACAAGTTTCAAGTTTATTTGGACTTGATATACCACTTTTAAAATGCAAAGTGGTTTACAAGTATACAGAGAATTAAAAAGTGCTTTAAAAAATATTTTAAAAGTGGAAAACAGACTTACATAAATAATACGGACTAGAGAATGACACGGTGAAAAAATTGGTCCCCGTCACCGCCCCGTCCCCGTCTCACCATCCTCTGCACCGCCCCGTCACCGCCATTCCCTTCACCGCCCCGTCACCGCCACTGCCACCCCATTCACCGCCCCGTCACCGCCACTGCAACCCCATTCACCGCCCCGTCACCGTCACCGCTGCATATATAAAAGCCTCAAACGGGTACGATTTTAAATACTTTTCTTTATTTACGTATAAAGGAAACATTCTTTAAAACTTTAAAACTTAGTTAAATATTAGTTAATAACTATACAAAAACAAACACGACATGTACTTTTAATGCTTACAATGTTAGCCTACATGGTAAGTAGACGCGGCCGCTGTACCTAATCGCGGCAAATCGTGTACCTAATCGTGTACCAAATCGTGTACCTAATCGCGGTCACTATGCTAATCGTGATTAGCATAGTGACCGTGGCTACGGCTGCAAGTCTCCCCTCCCCCCAGCGATCACGGCAGGAGGGCACCCAACCCCTCCTGTAGACCCCCCCCAACGGCCCTCCCGACAATCGCAGCAGAAGGGTACCCAACCCCTCCTGCCGGTCCTCCCAATGGCCTCCCCTAAGATCGCCGGCAGGAGGGTACCCAACCCCTCCTGCTGGACCCCCCCCCCAACGAACCCTCCCACCCCGGAACCCCCTTAGTCTTACTTTCCAAGTTGGACCGGACGGCTCCTCACACGTATGGCCAGCAGGCTTGCCTCCGTCCAAATGAGGCGGGCCCGCCCCTACCCTGCCCAACCCACAGGATCCTAGGGCCTGATTGGTCTAGGCACCTAAAGCCACTCCCGCTATAGGAGGGGCCTTAGGTGCTTGGGCCAATCAGGCCCTAGGATCCTGTGGGTTAGGCAGGGGAGGGGAGGGGCGGGCCCGCCTCATTTGGACGGAGGCAGGCCTGCTGGCCAGACGAGCGAGGAGCTTTCCGGTCCAACTTGGAAAGTAAGACTAAGGGTGGTGTTTCGGGATGGCGGGGTTTGTTGGGGGAGGGTCCGGCAGGAGGGGTTGGGCACCCTCCTATTGGCAATATAGGGGGCCGTTGGGGGGGCCGGCAGGAGGGGTTGGGCACCCTCCTACCAGTGATCATAGGGGGGCTGTTGGGGAGCTGGCAGGAGGGGTTGGATATCCTCCTGCTGCGATCGTCGGGAGGGCCGTTGGGGGGGGGTTGGGGTAGGCAGGAGGGGATGGGTACCCTCCTGCCGCGATCGTTGGGGAGGGCTGGTTCTGTCGGCATGAAGGGCTGAGCACCTTCCTGCCGGCGATCGTCGGGGGGGGGCGGGTTCTATTGGCAGGAAGGGTTGATCTGACAAATGAGGAGCCAGTATATTGGGGGGCGGAGTCAATGCGGCAACGTGCAGGTGAAACACAGGTAAATAGCGGTTCCTAGAAGGGGGGACATTGGCCTGCGGGGACAAATCTATTCACCGTTTTTGCGGGCGGTGAAAGGATTTGTCCCCGCGTCTGCGGCGATTTGCTAATGAGGTCACCATAACCCACAGCCAAACCGCAGCCACGCAGCGGTTCGCTGCGGGGATCGCTCCCCGTGTCATTCTCTAATACGGACATAACATGCTACATAAGGGTAAATGGGAAGGATTCATTTCATGAAACAAATAGAAAAAGGAAAGAAAGAACAGAAGGGGTACAGGGAGTCTTTAATGTTAAGGCAATACTCTGAGTCTCATAGGTGGTAAGTCCTAGAAATAGATCTCGTAAGCATCTTTGAAAAGAAATGTTTTAAGGCCAGATTTGAAGTTATCGAGCTTAGTTTCTTGTCTACTTTTGAGAACTGATATAGAATATGCACAACTTAGGTGCAGGTATTTAAGCTTAGTTTTCCTTGGCCTAAATGGGAATGCCCATGGGCATCGGAACAGGGGTGGCCACAGGGGCCTCGCCCCCCCATTGGTGGTCATTTCTCCTGACTCCCCCACCCACCTCCTCCCCTGGCTGCTGTCATTTTAAATCTTCAGTCTTCAGCAAGTGATCCTGGTGCTGTCGGCGTGCTCCAGAAGTCTTCGTTCTGCAGCGGCCAATTGCTGCTGGATGAAGACTTCCGGGGTAGTCTGACAGCAGCAGGTTCGTTCATTACTCCTGATGGCTGCCCAAAGATTTATAATGACAGTGGCCCGGGAGGAGGTAAGTGGGGAAGCCGGGAGCCGGAGAGATATCTAGGGTGGAGCTTTTGCCCCCCCCCCCAAACAAAAAACTTATGGGTATGTCTAAAAGTTATGACATGCACTGGCGCTAAGCGTGGTTTTTTTAAAGATAGACATGCCTTTTATAGAATCGGATTAAGCGCCGTTCCAGTTGGTACCAATTATATTGGGCACTGTTTATAGAATCAGACCCTAAGCTTTCATTCCATGACATCAGGGCACCTATAGAGCTGCCTCCCTAATGTCTTAATTTCCTGAGTGAACGCCAGGAAGATTAGCATTAGGCAGATCAGAGCTTTGCAGTGGAGAAGCGCAGACGAATAAACTAGCAAGTAAATTTTGTAGAGCTGTGTGGAAAAATAATCATATTAAGACCAAATACCTTGTGCATCAATCATGAAGAGCATTTCGGCTCCTTGCAAACATACGCTTTGTTTTAATGGTTTCTTTGTGTTCTGTTTTATGACTGTAAATTATAATTGCATAATCAGCAACTGGAAAAAGTTTTGCATTGGAAATAACTATTTTGGTTAGGCATCCCTTACAAGAAACAGGCAAACTTAACCAGCCCCGAGCCCTAGCCCCTTCCATGCCCGAGTCTGTGGCGGGAAGAACAAATTGGAAGGATGATCTTCCCTTCCCCGCCACTGTCTCTCCAACTCCAGAGGCTGCAAAGAAAATTAAACCATGCGTGGGTCCAGTGGCGTAGCAAGGGTGAGCGGCGCCTGGGGCGGTGGCACCCCTCCCCCGCCCCCCTGCTGCGCATGTGCCCCCTTCCCTTTGCCTGTACCTTTTTAACTTCTCCGGTGTGAACAGCATGCCCACGTCGGTGTCGGCTCGCCCTTTGACGTCTCTTCCCAGGCGCGGGTCCCGGAAGTGATGTCAGAGATTGCCGATGCTGACTCGGGCAGCAACCTCACCCTGGAGAAGTAAAAAAAAGGTACAGGGGAAGGCAAGGGGCGCATGCATGCGGAAAGGAGAGGAGCAGGGGGGTGTGGAGAGGAAGAGGGATACCGTGTCCTTAGCCATACGAGGCCTGGGGCAGACCGCCCCCCCCCACCCCCTTACTAAGCCACTGTGTGGGGCCAGAGATAGGCAGTGGCTCTGGCCCTGAGTGTGATTTAATTTTCTTTGTAGCCTCCAGAGTTGGGGAGACAGCAGGGAAGGGAAAATCACCCTTCCTATTTCTTCTACCCTCTGTGGATTCGGGCAAGCAGGAGCTCGATGTAGGTATCAGTGAGTCAGTGAAGGGGGGAGTGGAGAGAGAGAAAGAGGTGGGGGGTGATTATGAGGTAAGGGGACGAGATGGGACTCATGGGAGGAGAGAAAACATAACAATAGCCTTACTGGGTAAGACCAATGGTCCATCAAGCCCAGTAGTCTGTTCTCATGGTGTCCAAAACCCAAGGAATAGCAACATTCCATTCAGAATCCTAAAGAATAGCAAGATTCTGGAATCCCAAAGAGTAACAAAAGATTCTGGAACCCCAAAGAGTAGCCACATTCCATGCTACCGATCCAGGGCTTCCCCCATGTCTTTCTCAATAACAGACTATGGACTTTTCCTCCAGGAACTTGTCCAAAACCTTTCTTAAAACCAGCTACGCTATCCGCACACCAAGGATTTTAACTTGGACCACTACACCCCATATCACCAGAGGTGGGGAACAAGGGCCACAATCCAGTCGGGTTTTCAGGATTTCCCCAATGAATACGCATGAGGTCTATTTGCATGTAATGGAGGCAGGGCATGCAAATAGATCTCATGCATATTCGTTGGGGAAATCCTGAAAATCCGACTGCATCGTGGCCCTCATTCCCCACCCCTGTCCTAGACCCAACACAACCCAGCCCTGCCCCACTTAACCTCCCCAAACATCTGAGTCACCAATGACCTATCATCTGTGCTGCTATATCTGCTTGAACCTTTGCTCTGGAAAAATTAGAACACATCCTTTTCATGCTTTATGTTTAATTAAAAGAATTTCTATTTTGTCCCTTTATCCCGGTGTCTCTCAAGGTGTGTGCCACAGCACAGTGGTGTGCCACGAGAGATTCCAGTTTTACTTTATTTTTAAAAATTCCCTTCATAAGTATACACTAGAATAGATGACGTTGTGTTTACCAGAGTCTGTCAATGTTATGAGCACCTGTGTGCATAAGAATTTAACCACCCAGACAAGCGTCATTCTTTGACGTGATTGGTCCTTGAAAACTAATGGCAAGTAATTTTAGTTTTACTTTTTTACTAGTCTTTAAGCCCGTTACATTAACGGGTGCTAGAATAGATGTGTCTGTCTGTCTGTCTGTGTTTCTTTATCTCTCTCTCTCCTTGGCCGCTGTCTGTATCCTACTGTCTCCCCCCCCCCTGAGCAAAGCTGTCTGCCCCTAGGACACACTTCCCCCCCAAAGCAGGCCCCTTTCCCTCTCCCTAACTGTCTCTCCATGGCCCTCTTCTGTCTCCCCCCTTCGAGCAAAGCTGTCTGTCCCCAGCACACCTCCCCCCAAAGCAGCCCCCTTTCCCTCTCCCTATCTCTCCATGGCCCCTTCTGTCTCCACCCCCAGTACACCCCTCTCTCCAAAGCAGCCCCCTTTCCCTTTCCCCCTGGCTCCCGGTATTGATTCCCTTCTTACGCTCCCAACATCCAGGCGTCTTCTGGCCTGCTCCTCTTCACCAAAGCAGCCTGCGATCGTGGTGGCCGGCTTTAGCGAACCTTGCAGGCTGCTCTCCTCCTCAGTAGCACGTTCCCTCTGACGCGATCCCGTGCGTCAGAGGGAGCATGTTACTGAAGCTGGAGAGCAGCCTGCGAGGTTCTTTAAAGCCGGCCACGATCGCAGGCTGCTCTGAAGAGGAGGATCAGCGGCGAGTGAGGGTGGGAGGTGACACGGCGACTCCTTCTTCTGCACGGAGGTGGAGAGCGGCTTGCGAGGTTCGCTACAGCGGTTGGCGAACCTCAGCAGGCCGCTTTGAAGAGGAGCGGGAGGGAGGGATCGCTGGTGTCTTCAGCGCAGGTGCTGTGAGGACTGGCACAGAAGCACACCTCACGGCGCCAGCGCTCATGAATTTTCAAGAGCGCATGCGCCTCTAGCATTTTATTATTATTGATGCAGTAGTTATCTTAATATGAGCAACAAAGCAATCAAGGCTTTGTTAATTGTTACCATTTGGATCTTCATATCTTTGCAAACTTAGGGCTCCTTTTACAAAGGTGCGCTAGGGCCTTAACGCACGCAAGCCACTACCACCTCCTTTTTAGGAGGCGGTAGATTTTCGGCTACCGTGTGCTATAGCGCGCGGTAATTTTGTGCGTGCGCTAAAAACCCTAGCGCACCTTCGTAAAAGGAGCCCTTGGATTTTCAGCACTTGCAGAAATTAAGTATAAATAAATAAAAGAGAATGACCGTAGATGGTGGATGATGAAATGCGTGTTTGCTTGTTGACTATTGAGCCACATTTTCAGTTAATTTGCAATCAAAACTATGCACATCCATCATACTGATTAGCAATTCTATTCTATCTACTTTATTCATTTATTTATTTATTTATTATTTGTATTAAAGTTTCAATTTCCATGATCACAAAAATCATACAAATTAAACAGAACAGAAAAAGTATAACCATAATAATACATTAATAAACACATATTTCACCTTTTGTTCTGTTTTTTTCAGTCCACTATTTGTGTGGCAGAGAGCAAAAGAAAAAATCAGATCTCTTAACGTTACACCAGTTTAATAATCTATACAGATAAGCGTGCGAGTCAAACCTAGCTTACTAATTACAGTAAAACCTTGGATTGCAAGTGTTTTGCAAGACAAGCAAAACATTTTATTAAATTTTAATTTGATATACAAGCGATGTCTTGCAATACAAGTACATACAGTATACACACACATCACAACTGAGCTGATGGTTCTTCTCTCTGATGCTTCAAGAGAGTAGTGACCGTTCTAAACGAGCAAAGTCTTGCAATACAAGTATATACAGTATACATGCTTCACATCATCACGACTGAGCCAATGGTTCTTCTCTCTCTGACGCTGTGGGAGTGTAGTGACCGTTCTAAACGAGCGAGGTCTTGCAATACGAGTACATACGGTATACACGCGTCACATCATCACAACCGAGCCGATGGTTCTGCTCTCTATGACGCTGCAGGAGTGTAGTGACCGTTCTAAACGAGCGAGGTCTTGCAATACGAGTACATACGGTATACACGCGACACATCATCACAACTGAGCCGATGGTTCTTCTCTCTATGACGCTGCAGGAGTGTAGTGACCGTTCTAAACGAGCAAGGTCTTGCAATACGAGTACATACGGTATACACGCGTCACATCATCACAACCGAGCCGATGGTTCTTCTCTCTCCGACGCTGCAGAAGTGTAGTTACTGTTATTAACGAGCAAAGTCTTGCAATATGAGTACATACAGTATACACACGTCACATCATCACAACCGAACCAATGGTTCTTCTCTCTCTGATGCTGCATGAGTGTAGTGACTGTTCTAAATGAGCGAGGTCTTGCAATACAAGTACGTATAGTATTTTGTATTAAAGCTTTGGGGTATTTGCTTTGATATACGAGTGCTTTGGATTACAAGCATGCTTCTGGAACGAATTATGCTTGCAAACCAAGGATTTACTGTACGAGTGTACCTCTTGTTCCTCAACTGGGGAACAAACAGTAATCACTTCTTTACCTGAAATAAATATAGACAACTGAGGACGACTCAAAAAAGGTATACCTAACTCCTTTAAAATTCACAAGACATTTACAAGGAAATCTGAGTGCAAAAGTAGCACCCAACTTTAAGATCTGAGGTCGAAGAATTAGGAATTGCTTTCTTTTCTTTTGGCTACATCTGGGCACATTATTATCTTTTGATTCAGGAAAAGTTTATCTTTATATTTAAAGAACAACTTCAATAACCAGTCCCTATCTGAATCTAAAGCTAATTGTACAAAAAGTGTAGCTAGAGACATCTATTCAGAATCTGACTTTTCAAGAATATTTGTCAAGTCCAAAATATCAAATGTAGGATCTTCAGTGGTCTTTTTCTTTCCAGAAGGTAAGTAGTAAATTTTTGAAGTGGGTGGACTAGATGTTTGTGGCACCTTCAATACCTCTATCAAATATCTTTTAAACATTTCCAATGCTGATACTGTAATTAATTTGGGAAAGTTTGGGAGAGTGTGGCGCAGTGGTTTAAAGCTACAACCTCAGCACCATGAGGTTGTGGGTTCAAACCCGCACTGCTCCTTGTGACCCTGGGCAAGTCACTTAATCCCCACATTGACCCAGGTACCTTAGATAGATTGTGAGCCCGCCGGGACAGACTGGGAAAATGCTTGAGTACCTGAATAAATTCACGTAAATCATTCTGAACTCCCCTGGAAGAACGGTATAGAAGATTGAATAAACAAATAATATAAAAAGTTTCAGCCTCTGATAACCAGAGCTTGTATTGTGAGGTCATAATGCCTCATTCCACTAATCCCTGCCAAGAGACAACTTCATCAGTGATGTCACAATGGTTTGGTTGTCCTGTAGTTGGCTCACTTTTACTACATTATGATTTCTACAGTGGTGCAGTGGTTAAATCTACAGCCTCAGCACCCTGAGGTTGTGGGTTCAAACCCACACTGCACCTTGTGACCCTGGGCAAGTCACTTAATCCCCCACTGCCCCAGGTACATTAGATAGATTGTGAGCCTGCCGGAACAGACAGGGAAAAATGCTTGAGTACCTGAATAAATTCATGTAAACCGTTCTGAGCTCCCCTGGGAGAACGGTACAGAAAATTGAATAAATAAATAAATAAATGTAATGTAATTTATTTCTTATATACCGCTACATCCGTTAGGTTCTAAGCGGTTTACAGAAAATATACATTAAGATTAGAAATAAGAAAGGTACTTGAAAAATTCCCTTACTGTCCCGAAGGCTCACAATCTAACTAAAGTACCTGGAGGGTAATAGAGAAGTGAAAAGTAGAGTTAGAGGAAAAATAAAAATAAAATAAACATTTTAACAAGACAGCATTGATCTAAATACTTTGGAAGGTAGAAGAGAGGAGAGAAAGGAATAGAAGCAGAAGGGGGAGCCGTTGAACAGTAGAATTCTGGAGAAATTTAAATGATAGAAATAGAACAAAACAAAGACAAAAGGCAAAACAATAGATAAGATTAAAGATAAATCATAAGCTGGAAAGAAAAATAAAATAAAACTTTGTCTTCAATCCACGGTTTCAGCGTCAGTGATGAAGTAGAGCAAGTAAGTTTAGGAGGAGCGATTGACGTTTCCAGAAAGGGCTTCTTCAGGGAAGAGACTTGGCCGACAGTCCCAGGATGCCTATGTTTCCTCCCCTGCGATGTTCTCCCATCCATGCATTCCCTCCCAGACACACTGCCCGTGCCCCAGCCGCTCCAAGGAGGCTGCCCCAGATGAGGCCCACGGTGAATGCAGGATTCTCTCCTCTGCGGGAAAGCCGCCCGGAGCCGACAGTCGATCTTCTTAGCGGATTGCATGGGGGGAAGAGTTCACACTCTTGGTAGGATAGGGTCTGTGTGCTCTCGGTGGTTGTGGCTGGTCTCGTTGCTACTTAGGTGTAAAAGCAGTTGATCTCCACTGCTGCTGATATTTAAAAGCAGGCAGATTGATCTCTCCAATGGACTGCAGGGGGAGGAGTTCACACTCCTGGCAGGATCGGGTCTGTGGGCTCTTGGTGGTTGCGGTAGGTCTCGCTGCTGCTTGTATGTAAAAGCAGTTGTTTTTCTACTGCTGCTGATATTTAAAGTTCTATCGCCTTGTTGTATTCTCAAGCATTTCAAGCTTAAAGTTAATGTTCCCATTTTCTTTTATAAGGAGCTGGTTTTGTGCGCCCAATACTTCAATCTCTTTCCCATGTTCTATTACCGTACTTCCTTTTCCATTTTTCCAACTCTGTGTTGCATTTCAGATGATTCTAAAAGAACTCCCGAGCATTGAGTCGTCAAGTTCGGAATCTGGTTTCGCAGTGAAGATTGCAATTCCGATATTGCTTCCCATATCGAATTTAAGTCAATTACTGGTGGTTTTTTAAAAGTTAATTTGCAATCAAAAACATGCACATCCATCGTATTGATTAGCAATTCTATTCTATCTACTTTAGGGCTCCTTTTACTTCCATTGAGCTGGCATTAGTTTTTCTGTTTAGCGCGAGGGTTAGCGTGCGCTAATCTGCAGCACGCGCTAAAAACACTACCCCAGCTTAGTAAAAGGAGCCCTTAGTTTCACTGTTGTTACAATTACCCGTACACAGCTTAAAGAACTTTAAATAAATAACTCTCAAATTTACCCCCTTTTACAAAGCCGCAAAAGCGTTTTTTAGCGCCGGCCAGTGTGCTGAATGCTTTGCGTTGCTCTGATGCTCATAGAGTTCCTATGAGCATCCGAGGCAGCGGAGAGCGTTCAACGCGCCGGCCAGTGCTACAAAAATGCTTTTGCGGTTTTGTAAAAAAAGGGGGGGGGGGTCATTTTGGGTTGGGTTTGCAATTTTATAATTTCAATTCTAATGTGCCACGAAAAAACATTTGCTCGGTTGCTGAAAAAAGCCTTGTTATTGTCTCGTAAATGCATCCTTTTGTTATGGAGGCAGGCAGAGGTGCCTACCCTTACAATGTGGAAAATGAACTGTCTACCTTGTTGAAGTATGAATATTTGGATACTAAGAATTGTGGCCCTGGTCCAGGCGGTTTGGGCTCTGGTTTGGGACAGTTTGTCCCATGGCGCCCGAAGTGCTCTTTTGAATTTCTGACACTGGAGTGCTTGGAGGGGTGGGGAGGTTTTGGGGGGATGGTATTTGGATTCTTGGTTGGGATCGTTTGTCTCCATGCAGACACCATGCGGTGGACACTTTTATCATGTGCTTGGTTAGTTTCTGTTTCTGGAATATGGTATATTTCTTTGTATTTTCATTTTCATAATAAAAACTTGGGGGAAAAAAACCCAACATTTGCTTGGTTTAGAGTGCCAGAGCAAAAAATATTTGAGAGGCATTGCTTTATCCACTCGGGTGTGGAGAATGAATTTCATAAACATAAAGCAAAGCAAGATAAAATGCATACAATATAAAATCAAATGAATAATGCATAAAAACAAAACTTAAGAGTCCTTTTGTAAAGCAGCGCTAAAAAGTGGCCTTAGTGCAACCTTATGTGGGTTCTTTCCTGCAATTCTAATGCCATTTTTAGGTCGTTTTCACATTTTTGTGCTAATTATGCCATTAGTGCATGGCCATTACAGATGAGTGCGTGAGCCTTACCAGCACCTGTTATGTAAGGGCTCACACGCTAGTCACTCACTAATCGGCGCATGTCTTCAGATCTGATTGGTTGAGACTTGGCTCCTACCTCATTCACCTCAAGTCCCAACCAATCAGGTTTGAGGACCCACTATATATAGAAACACAAACTGCAGACCTCACAACAAGTTCCTGCTGAACCGGAACGCACACAGGTAGGGTTGGTCTCAGTTAGGGCACTGGTCTTTGACCTGGGGGCCACCGCGGGAGCGGACTGCTGGGCAGGATGGACCACTGGTCTGATCCAGCAGTGGCAATTCTTAGGTACCCTGAAGAAAGCCAAAGCATGATGGCTGAAACATTGGTACTATCTGACCAGACATGACATGCCCAGAAAATTGCAACAAGCATATCCTTGAAGTGTTGTAGAATCAAAATTAGTATTAATTTTTAAATGTTTAATGCAAAGACTTTGGTCCTCTGCTCATTCCTAGGCTTCATGGACCTTCGGTCTGTCCCAGTATGGCAACTCATGTAAATCTGTGCCCTGTGAGATACTTGCATATATTTACAGAACTTTGGCATTTGTATGTACACTCAATGATTTATGCATGTAACTAGCATGTAACTATTAGCGTGTAATTTATAGAATGACTCTCTGCCAATCTCCTGCTGCAGCTCTGGTTTCTGAAATAATTCAGGCCTTTAACCTTGGTATTTTCAACTAGCTCTCGTAGATAAAGAAGTTGGGTGCCTTATCAGGATACTCATCCCACAGGCAGTTCCTCTCAGAAGTCTATTTGCAGAAGGGGAACCTATCATTTATATCCCACAACCTCAGACGTTGCCACATACAGTAGTTATAGCTGCTTTGCATGTATTCTGTTTATTTAGATGTTAGGAGTGAGGAAGGAAGCCCAGACTGGAGGAATTTAGAAGGTCCCAGGAATAAGTGTGGCAGCCAAGTTTAAAGTTCTGCTTTTGTTTAGCCTGCAAGGTAAGCCAGGCATTGTTTGTTTTAGTTGGTTGTAAAGAAACATTTTTTCTTTTTTTTTTTTGGTCCTTCACCTTGCCTTTGATGGTTTTTTTTTTTTTTTACCAAATTTCAAGTTTATTATGTCTTGAAATACCGCTTTATATACCAAAGTGGTTTACCTCTTTACAGTATTATAAAAATTAATTAAAAGTCGGCAGAGAGAACATACAAACTTATAGCAACTATTAAGACGAAACACCGAAACAAAGGGAGAAAGAGTTAGGATACAATATTAAAATCAAAGGAGAAGGTACAGGAGAAAACATCAGGGAAGTTGGGATATCTGGAATAAGCCTCTTCTCTTTTTTTTATTTTTATTTATTATTCCTAAATCTCAAAAGCGTCTTTAAAGAGAAAGGTTTTAAGATTGGATTTAAAGGTTTTTAAAAACTAGTTTCCTGTAGTAAGGTTAGGGGAAGGGCGTTCCGTAATTGTTGGCACAACTAAACTAAACCTTAAGTCTATATACTGCATCCTCTCCATAAAGATAGAGCTTGGCACGGTTTACAGGTACTTTAATAAATGAGGGAAGAACATAATAAGAATTAGTGGTTATAAAGGTAAAGCTAAATGGTTTTCCATGTTGTATCGTAGAACAGCCATCATTGCACACTCAGAACCTCAATAGTTTCTCTTTTATGTTTATTCATTCCATGCAGTTCTTGTAAACCGTGCCGAGCTCCACTTCCGTGGAGGGGATGCGGTATATAAACTTAAGGTTTAGTTTAGTTTAGTTTAGGGCGATGGGCTTGCAACTGAGTCCAGAGAGACGACATGTTGCCTTGTTGAGATTGCGAATAAAATTGATTCTTCAACTGTTCGCCACCTCTCTGGTCTCAGTTGCCCACACTGTTATGCTGAGAGCCAGGTCATTGGTAGGTTACTCTTGTACGTTTGTTTTATATGTACGAAGTCAAAACATTTTACATACATGTATTATGTGTATATTGACGATAAATTACTTTATCACGAACATATTTCTTACATAGTTAAAACTTGCTCTTATAAGTTACGCTTAATCCGATCAACCACCAAATTTCTTACCTCCAAATCAATCAAAATACTGGTCCACTCTCTGATTATAGCAAAAATAGATTACTGTAACGCACTTTTACTCAATATCTCCCAAAAAGAAAAAAGAAGATTACAGATCATACAAAACACAGCGATCAAGTTAATATACAACGCCCAGAAATATGATCATGTTTCGCCATTGATGACCGATGCCCATTGGCTCCCAATCAGCCATCGCATATCCTTTAAGGTCATGCTGCTTATATTTAAAACGTTAACTTTTAATGAACCTCAATTCATATCTAAAATGTTACATAAGAACATAAGAAGTTGCCTCCGCTGAGTCAGACCAGAGGTCCATCGCGCCCAGCGGGCCGCTCCCGCGGCGGCCCATCAGGCCCACTGCTTGAGCAGTGGCCCTTGATTTTTCTCTAACCTATCTCTACTCCTGTCCCTATATCCTAACCTCAGTCCTTATCTGTACCCTTCAATTCCCCTGTCTTCCAGGAACCTATCCAAACCTTCTTTGAAGCCCTGTAGCATGTTCTGGCCTATCACAGCCTCTGGAAGTGCGTTCCACGTATCCACCACCCTCTGGGTGAAGAAGTGCTTCCTAGCGTTTGTTCTAAACCTGTCCCCTTTCAATTTCTCCGAGTGCCCCCCTTGTACTTGTGTTTCCCCATAATCTGAAAAATCTGTCCCTGTCCACTTTTTCTATGCCCTTCAGGATCTTGAAAGTTTCTATCATGTCTCCTCTAAGTCTCCGCTTCTCAAGGGAGAATAGCCCCAGCTTTTTTAGCCTGTCAGTATATGTTAATACCTCATAACACTTTACGTCTACTTCGGTCATCATATCAAAATCTCTTATCTGTCCCTTCCTTAAAAATAGTAGGCACGAGAAGATCAGACATGTTCTCCGTAATGGGCCCTCAATGGTGGAACTCTCTGCCACAATATATTAAAAACGAAAAGGATCTTACATTTTTAAAAAATTCGCTAAAATCTTATCTTTTTAAAGATGCTTTTAACATTTAAATTTACCATAAATTTAAAATGTGCTCTAGTTTCAACCCCCTCCATTTCCTTTTGTATTTTCCTTGTTTGTCTATTTCTTCTAAGATAAAAATTGTAACTTTTCCTCTTTCCCTCCCTTCTCATGTTTGTATTAAATTACAGAATCTTGTTATTTGGTTTGTTTTTATGTAATTTACGCTAATTTTAAATTTTGTTCATTGCTTAGTAATTCAAATAGGCGATTCTTCAAATGCTAATAATAAACTTGAAACTTATATTTATGAAGCAAGTAAAGTTTTGTATTATTTCTCTTTTATGTTTATTCATTCCATGCAGTTCTTGTAAACCGTGCCGAGCTCCACTTCCGTGGAGGGGATGCGGTATATAAACTTAAGGTTTAGTTTAGTTTAGGGCGATGGGCTTGCAACTGAGTCCAGAGAGACGACATGTTGCCTTGTTGAGATTGTGAATAAAATTGATTCTTCAACTGTTCGCCATCTCTCTGGTCTCAGTTGCAAGTCTGTCACCCTATCCCATTTCTTAGCTTTTGTGGTGGTATTCAGCCAGTACGTTGACTCTTCTGTATTAATTTGAGGCCGTATTTGTTCTGACAGTGTTCCCTAGGCGTGTCCCCTACAAGGGTGAAACATGGCCATTTCGGGCTACTTTTGTCATCTAACAGAAATCGTAGTTTCACCAGTAAGGGTGGAAGTTATCAAGGTGTGTTCTGGATTCATAAGAACATAAGAATTGCCACTGCTGGGTCAGACCAGTGGTCCATCATGCCCAGCAGTCCGCTCACGTGGCGGCCCTCTGGTCAAAGACCAGCACCCTAACTGAGACTAACCCTACCAGTGCCCGTTCTTGTTCAGCAGGAACTTGTCTAACTTTGTCTTGAATCCCTGGAGGGTTTTTTCCCCTATGACAGTTTTCTACCACTCTCTGGGTGAAGAAGAACCTCCTTACGTTTGTACGGAATCCATCCCCTTTCAACTTTAGAGAGTGCCCTCTTGTTCTCCCTACCTTGGAGAGGGTGAACAACCTGTCCTTATCTACTAAGTCTATCCCCTTCAGTACCTTGAATGTTTCAATCAAGTCCCCTCTCAATCTCCTCTGTTCGAGGGAGAAGAGGCCCAGTTTCTCTAATCTTTCGCTGTACGGCAGCTCCTCCAATCCCTTAACCATCTTGGTCACTCTTCTCTGGACTAGTAGGAACATTATTAGACACAGCAAAACAGTAACTAAGTGAAGGTGGTAAGATATTAATCATCCAGTTTGATATAGCCTCAGCCATTGACTTGGTAGATCACCCCAAATTATTACAGATACTAGAAGCAGTAGGCATAACCGGAAGGGTCTGCACGTGTCTTTAGGGATTCCTTCAATCCAGGAAATATCAGGATCTTAGAAGGCATCTTAGAAGCAGTGGCGTAGTAAGGGTGAGCGGCGCCCGGGGCTGCGGTGCCCCTCCCCACCCTCTTCCACACCTGCACCGCCTTCCATTTCCCCGTACCTTTTTAACTACTCCAGCGTAAGCTCTTTGACATTGCTTCCTAGGCATGGGTCCCAAAAGTGACCTCAGAGAGAGCGCCGATGCCAACGCGGGCAGCGGTCTCACGGCGAGGAACTAAAAAAGGTACAGGGAAAGGCAAGGGGTGTGCGCGCGGCAAGGAGAGGAACGGTGGGGCAGAGAGGAGGAGGGGTGCCACGCTCTTAAGAAGACCGCACCCGAGGAGGATTGAGCACCCCCTTTCCCGCACCCCTTTACTATGCCACTGATTATAAGCCTGGTCAAACCCCTGTGGTATTCCAGAGGGCATGCCATTATTGCGGATACTATTCAACCTATATCTTACCTTCTTTTTTTTCTCCTGGCCATACCTCTCCCTATGCATCTTAGAATTCTTCTAGCTTTCACTGTAGCGTTTTCAACCTATTTTACTTGGCCACTTTTAGTTCATGATATACTATCACACCCAAGTCCCGCTCCTCATTCATACACAAAAGTTCTTCACCCCCTAAACTGTACCGTTCCCTTGGGGTTTTTTGCAGCCCAAATGCATGACCTTGCAACAGAGGGTCATTGAGCAGAGGGAACCTTGATTGGTGGGAACTTCAGGGAGGCTTAGGCATCTATATCCTGATTTTATAAAATCAGGATTTGGAAGTTCATGCAATATGGACATCTAATTGTTGGTTTTCAGACATCCAAAACACGAACGGAGCTTCTAAAAATAACTGTCTTAGTCAATTACAAAAACTAGAAGCCTTTAACACTCTAAAAAGGTAAGAACATAAGAATTGCCGCTGCTGGGTCAGACTAGTGGTCCATCGTGTGCAGCAGTCCACTCCTGCGGTGGCCCCTAGGTCAAGGACCTGAGCCCTATCTGAGTCTAGCCTTACCTGCGTACATTCTGGTCTAGCAGGAACTTGTCTAACTTTGTCTTGAATCCCTGGAGGGTGTTTTCCCCTATAAGAGCCTCCGAAAGAGCATTCCAGTTTTCTACCACTCTCTGGATGAAGAAGAACTTCCTTACATTTGTACGGAATCTATCCCCTTTTAACTTTAGAGAGTGCCCTCTCGTTCTCCTTACCTTGGAGAGGGTGAACAACCTGTCTTTATCTACTAAGTCTATCCTCTTCAGTATCTTGAATGTTTCGATCATGTCCCCTCTCACTCTCCTCTTTTCAAGGGAGAAGAGGCCCAGTTTCTCTAATCTCTTGCTGTACGGCAACTCTTCCAGTCCCTTAACCATTTTAGTTGCTCTTCTCTGGACCCTTTCAAGTAGTACCGTGTCCTTCTTCAAGGTAGAGCTCAGCACCACTGGAGCTAAGGGAATTAAGCTAAACTGAATGAACAAAATATGATAGCAGTTTAAATGGATGAAAATAGATGACCAGGAGCTGGCATTGAGGTTGATGGCATGAAAAAGGAGCAGGAACAGGAAAATTAAGCCAATGTATACGGTTTCATTCCAGCACATCATCCTTTATTTTCCGTGCTTTTCAAGTTTCCCTTCATTCTGTTACAGCTGTATAACTTGAGGGAATTTGTGGTTGTGAATTGTTAAAACCTAATTTGTAACAAAGTCATCGAGCATTTTACAGTAAAAATATTCATATAAATCACGTTTCCAGCCTATGCAATAAAACTTATGCTAATCAGTTTTTAGTATGTAACTTGGTAAACATTTTATGTGTGCATTAAAATCGAATTCAGAGGTCCATGACTAAACTGTGCTAAGTAGATAACACAGGATATTTGCCACCTACACAGGTTAAAGGGCAAAAACCTATGCGATTTGCCCTTAACCCATGTTTTTTAATTTTTATTTAATTATTTATATTCTGCATAACCTACAATTCTATGCACATTACAAATTATTCAGGCACTCTTGCATTTTTCCCTTTCCGTCCCGGCAGGCTCACACTCTACCTAATGTACCTGGGGCAATGGGGGATTAAGTGACTTGCCTAGGGCCACAAGGAGCAGTATGGGATTTGAACCCACAACCCCAGGGTGCTGGGGCTGTAGCTCTAACCACTACAAAATAAAAAAACCCCAACAAAGCCTGTAGTGAAAATGCAAAACCCAAACCAAAACTACAGTAAAATGTAAAGGGTACAGGAATTTATTAAAGTTACAAAAATCTTAAAAACACATATAACATATACAAAACAAATACATAAATTACAATAAATATATCCAAAGAACTGGTCCTAATATTCATGTGGACCGGACCCGACTCGAAGAAACACTCATTCCTCAGAGGTCCCAAATGGTGGCACGTGAAGTATCAGAAAACCAGATTGGATAAAATGTAAAAAAAAAAAGATTCGCTCACTATTTGGTTCATAGTTTAGCCTTCATCAGGGGACCTGATAAACGTTTAGGGAAAAGTTAGACCAGGGCCAGTGGCTTGTGGTGAAATGCTATCTCTCAGGAAAATGAAAGCCAAAACTTGGATCCTTCTTGGGACTTTTTAACAATAAAGCTTGTATTCTGGTTGACTAGGACATCTCTCTTGCCTTTCTTTTATTTAGGAAATAAAGGAGGGTGAGTTGGGATGGGGGGATTGAAAGGGTTAATTAGGTTAGGGAAATAAGTTTCAGGAAGAGTGTGTTTGTGTGTGGAGGGGGGGGGGTGAGTTGGTGAGAAAGATTTGGAAGGATAGAAACTGACTGGAGCTGGGACCTAGGTTTTAAAAAGGTTTGGATAATTTACTAAAAGAGAAGTCCACTCCATAGGCCATTATTGAGATGGTTTGGGGAAATCCACTGCGTATTCCTAAGATAAGCAGAATAAAATTTGTTTTACTACTTGGAATCTAGCTAGGTACTTGGGACCTGGGTTGGCCACTGTTGGAAACATGATGCTGGGCTTGATGGACCTTCAGTCTGTCCCAGTAGGGCAGCTATGCTCTTAAGTGAGCCAAGTATAGGAAAATCAAGCCATTGTGACCTCACTGATGAGTTTGGCTCTAAGGCACTGGTGGAATGAGGCATTATGACATCACAATCTCAGTTCTGGAATGTTGTTACTATTTGGGTTTCTGCCTGGTATTTGGGATTTGGATTAGCCATTGTTGGAAACTGGATACTGGGCTTCATGGACCTTCGGTTTGTTCCAGTATGGCAATTCTTATGGTCAGTGGCGTAGTGAGGGGGAGAGGCGCCTGGGGAGGAGGTGCCCCTCTCCCGCCCTCATCTCTGCCCCCCTGTCTGTCCCCATGCGCCCCCTTCCCTTTCACCACCATGAGCAACAACAACATGCTCCTCGTGACCCCGGCAGCTCTCCCTCTGACATCACTTCTTGTGTGCGGCGCCCAGAAGTGACATCAGCAGGAGAGCTGATGCAGTTGCGAGGAACATGTTGGTTATTGCTCATGGCGGTGAACAACTAGATGCACGGGGAAAGGGAAGGGGGCGTGTGTGGCGAGGGGAGGAGTGGGAAGAGGCAGATAGGGCTAAGATGAGGAGGAGGGGTTGCCCCACCAACATGGCGCCCGGGATGGACCGACCCCTTGCCCCCTCCTCCCTTACTATGCCACTGCTTATGGTGACTGCTGGGTGGAAAAGAGCAGACTTGAAACATTTCCAATTTGGGCTGGTGGCAGCAGAGAGTGTTTTCAAGTATCTGATTCCTTGCTCTGGTCTCCCCAGCCCACAAGCATACATGGTTGTTAAGGCAAGCAAAGGTTTGCTGTCTGTCACGTTACTGGTGACACACAAGTGCAGTGGTCCCAAACTCGTAGCCCGCAAGGTACTATTTTGCAGCCCGTGGTCTGTACTAGTACTGTCTACTAGTGCTGCCCACTCGTTGCAGCATCCTCTGGCTTCCCCCCTGGCCCCCCGCTCTTATCTTCATATAATTACTGCAGCCTGCAGAGAGGATTGCCGGTGCTGTAGCAATCCTTGCAGGCTGCCATTGTCCTCAGCAGCACGTTCCCTCTGCCGTGATCCTGCCCCTGACGTCAGAGGAGGGGCGGGACCGCAGCAGAGGGAATGTGCTGCGGAAGCTGATAGCAGCCTCCAAGGAACGCTACAACACCAGCGATCCTCTCTGCAGGCTGCGATAATTAGCTGAAACTAAGATCGGGAGGCAAGGGGGGGAAGCTGGAGGATGCTGCAAAGAATGGGGGAACATGCAGGTTTTTGGTGGGGGAGAGGAAGATTTATAAACTATAAAGAGTTTTACCTCATGCAAAATTGTCATTTCTTTAATAAGGCATTAACTATTTTTTTCTGCGGCCCTCCCAAGTACCTACAAATCCAAAATGTGGCCCTTCAAAGGGTGTGAGTTTGAGACCACTGCACAAGAGTGTCCTGACATACTGGTTGAGAATCACTACTCGAGAAATATATACTTTCTTGATTTATTTGCATATATTCCACTTTAAGCCACATTTTTACAAGCTTTGGCCTACTACAGTAGCAGGTTTTTCAAAGCTGTGTGTCCTTAGGTGACTTACAAAATGAGGATGTAGGAGACATTATCTTACACATAGGATACACCAAATGCTGCAATTTAACATTCAAACATGGACTTGGGAGTTCTGATTGACAAGTCCATGAAGCCATCTGCACAAAGTGCTACGGAGGCGAAAAGGGCGAGCAGAATGCTGGGAATGATCGGGAAGGGGATCGCGAACGGACCCGAGAGGGTTGTCATGCCGCTGTGCTGGACAGTGGTGCAGTGGCGTACCTAGGGTATGTGGCACCCGGGGCCCATCATTTTTTGACACCCCCCCCCCCCCCCCCCCCTCATGGAAAAATTTTTTTTTTTTTTTTTTTGCAATAACCATGAAATGGAATAAATGGTCAGAATAGAAACAGGCAGTGAAAATTTTCTTTTATTGAACCTCATTTATGTAACCATTATTCCAAACATAACATAACATAAATTATGTCGGAATTGTCATGACATCAGAAGTACATATGGAGTAGTTGCAGGTGATGCTTGGGACAGTTCTGATTATGTTAGTTTGGTTTTATGTGTTTTTTGAATAGAAGGGTTTTTATTTCTTTTTTTAAGGTTTTGTAGTTTGTGGTCGAGGTCAATAGGTTGTAGAGTTGGGGGTCAAGTGTTGCAGCTCGAATGGCTAGGAGGTTGTCGAACAGTTTTTTTCTTTTGACGTTTTTGGTTGGAGGGTGTGTGAATGGTGCGTGAGTTCTCCTATGTCTGTTTGAAGTGGATTGAATTATTTAGCTGAAGAAATTAGTTACCCCCCCATTCCACACACATTAATTCTCTTCCATTTTTGTTCCCATTATAAAAAAACACTGATAAGTTCCCAGGAAAAAAATACATTAAAATAAGAAGTGAAAACAAAGGCCCCTACAGATGAGAACATAACATAAGAATAGCCTAACTGGGTCACACCAATGGTCCATCATGCCCAGTAGCCCATTCTCATGGTAGCCAATAGTGCTGCCCGATTCAGAGAAAAATATTTCATTCGATTCGATTCACCCTGTTGAATCGATTTTTCGATTAGATTCACTGTTAATGACACCGCTTTTTAAGTTTAAACAAAGTATAACAATAAATTTCACAACAACAATAAATTTCACAAAGTACTTAAAAAAAAAAAATCACATTTTTCCATTAAAGCAGTTCTGGAGACATTTGCTTGAACAGTCTTTTTTCCCAGTCCATAAGCAAGCAATATGAAAAAGATTTCCTTAATTATCTACTCAAACATTTTTGCTATTTACTTTCATTGTACCTAGACTATTATTCAGTAGAAAAAATTTAGTTTGTTCAATCAAGCAGAACATTCACTCATAGAAGTCCAATGTCCACACAGGATTTGATTGAACAAACCATATTTTTTCTACTGAATAATAGTTTAGGTATACTGAATAGCAAAAATGTTAAAGCCACACAGAAAAGCAGTAAAAGTCAATAGGTTCTCCAAGTGGGAACAACCTGATGTCTCAGCACTTGAGGAAAAGACCACGTAATAATGTTTATAAGATAAATCATATAAATGATTATACTGAAGCAGGGTGTCCTCAGCGTGAGAGGTAAGCGAGAGGAGAGAATTCTCCAGTGCTTTACACAATAAGGCTCCTCTGCCTGCAGTGCACACCATCATAGGACACCTCAGGTGTGCTCAAATTAATCAATGTGATAAATTAAACAGTGATAAACAATTGGTCAATCACAAGAGTGCAAGATCAATAAGGTTGTTCCCACTCAGAGAACCTATTGACTTTACTGCTTTTCTGTGTGAGTAGATAATTAAGCAAATTTCTGATAGCCTACAGAACTGATTCTCACCTTCCATCCCCACCCCCCAAGACTTACCAGACCCCCCCCCTGCCGATGCATTTACTTACTGCCTGAACTGGATATTAAATCGTGGGGAAGAGAGGAGAAATGCGGGGAAAGAGCCAGCCAAAACTAGTATTTGTTGCTGCTGAGTGCACCAATCCAGGGCAAGCAGACGCTTCCCCCATGTCTTAATAACAGACAATGGACTTTTCCTCCAGGAATTTGTCCAAACCTTTCTTAAAACCAGCTACGCTATCTACTTTTAACATAACTTCTGGCCACTTCATTTTTAAGCTTAGATCTTTCCTTCCAAACAGAGACCTTGCTAGATGTCAAATACAGCACAAGGTAACTTCACATGGACTTAACTGTGCAGGAAATGAATCTCCTCATACACCCACCATATAGTGCAAAAATGTGCAAAGGTCTGTTTTTTTCTTTCGATCACTACATAGCCTAATGCCACACAAGCAGCGCTGTTACAAACATATTCTGAAGGTCAATGCTAAGGTTGACAAAGTTTCCTTCCTTGGACCAGAAGGAGATACTGACAAACCACTGGAAGAGATTCTAAAACAACTACCCAGAAATAACACCCAAAGACCCACTCAGTGTGTGAACCAGTTGAGTGGAGTGGACTAACTGGGGGTGGAAATGGGCCCAGAGTTTGCTCAGCAGAATTTCCCAGACTACCTCTTCCTCTCAACACACTGACATGCTACCACCACCACCAACACTAGGAACACCTCACCGAGTATGCCAGCAATGCTTATAAACTTTATAAAACACATTATTATATTTTCTTATAAAGCATATATTTTAACTGAACTCAGCCTTGCCATTCACAAAAATAGAAAAGTTCCCATTTCAAGCTGTCTCATGTACACTTTTCAAATCTAACATATTGTAATCACAAAACAGAAAATAAAATTATTTTTTCTACCTTTTGTTCTCTGATCAATATTCAAATCTTGTTGGTCCCAGGCTCTTGTTGTCTTGCTTGCCAGGGTCTCCTTTCTCCGTGCTAACCATCCGTCTGCCATCTCTGTTCTCCCCTTCCGTTTCCCTTCCCTCTCCCGGAGATCTGGCATCTTTCCTTTTTTTTGTCTCCATCCACAGATTCACCTTTTCTCAACTCCCCACCACCCCAGGATCCACCATCTCTCCCTTTCTGTTCCAAACTATCCTCCTATCCAGTATCTCTATCCCCCCTCCACACCATCCCCTGTTTCCAAGTTCTCTCCCTTTCTGTTCCTTCCCTCCCTAAATCCCATTATGCACCATCTCTCTCCCACTCCTCTGTTTTTAGACCCATTATTTCTAACCCCCAAAGTCTGGCATATGCACGTATCTTTGAACCCCCCCTTCCCTCTCTCCCTCTGTGTACTTTTACACCAGGACCCCCCCTCCCCCGAAGGTCTGTCCCCCCTCAGAAGGGCTACACCCCACCCCTGAAGACCTGCACCCCCCGAAGGACTTTACCTCCCACCCGAAGGTCTGTCCCCCTCTGAACGCCTAAACCCCACCCCTGAAGGCCTGCACCCTCCCCGAAGGATTGTACCCCCCACCCGAAGGTCTGTCCCCCCCTGAAGGCCTGCACCCACCCCGAATGCCTGCACCCACCCCGAAGGCCTGCACCCACCCCGAAGGCCTGCACCCACCCCGAAGGCCTGCACCCCCGAAGGCCTGTCCCCCCCCCTTGAAGGCCTGACCCCCCCTTGAAGGCCTGCCTGCTTGTCCCCCCTTGAAGGCCTATCCCCCCTTAAAGGTCTGCCTGACCCACCCCCTTGTAGGCCTGTCCCCCCTTAAAGGTCTGCCTGTCCCACCCCCTTGTAGGCCTGTCCCCCCCCTTGAAGGCCTGACCCCCCCTTGAAGGCCTGCCTGCTTGTCCCCCCTTGAAGGCCTGTCCCCCCCTTGAAGGTTGGCACCCCCCCAAAGGCCTGCACCCCCTTGAAGGCCTGTCCCACCCCCTTGTAGGCCTGCCCCCCCCTTGAAGGCCTGCCTGCTTGTCCCCCCTTGAAGGCCTGTCCCCCCCCTTGAAGGCCTGCACCCCCCCCTTGAAGGTTGGCACCCCCCCCAAAGGCCTGCACCCCCTTGAAGGCCTGTCCCACCCCCTTGTAGGCCTGTCCCCCCCTTGAAGGCCTGCCTGCCTGTCCCCCCCTTGAAGGCCTGCATCCCTTTGAAGGTCTGCACCCCCCCCCGAAGGCCTGTCCCCCCACTTGAAGGCCTGCACCCCCTTGAAGGTCGGCACCCCCCCTGAAGGCATGCACCCCCCCTGAAGGCCTGTCCCCCCTTGAAGGCCTGTCCCCCCCCCTTGTAGGCCTGCACCCCCTTGTAGGCCTGTCCCCCCCCCCCTTGTAGGCCTGTCCCCCCCTTGAAGGCCTGCCTGCCTGTCCCCCCCTTGAAGGCCTGCACCCCCTTGAAGGTCTGCACCCCCCCCGAAGACCTGCACCCCCCCTTGAAGGCCTGCCTGCCTGCCTGTCACCCCCCCTCCCCCTTGAAAGTCTGCCTGCCCGCCCCGCCCGCCCCACCCTGAAGGCCTGATGCCCCGACCCACCCCGAAGGACCATTCGCCCCCCTGGCCTCCCCGCACTACCTATGAAGCAGCCGCAGCAGGATCGCGACGTCAGCTATCTTTGCGCTGCTTAGGAGCTGCTTCCTGCGCCGGGCTACCTTAAGCTACTGCCCCCCCCACGCCCGAAGGACCGCTCGCCCCACTGACCTTCCAGCACACCTATGAAGCAGCCCGCAGCAGGATCGCGACGTCAGCAATCCCTCAGCTGCTTGGGCGCTGCTTCCTGCGCCGCGGTCCCGCCCCCTCCTCTGACGTCAGAGGAGGGACGGGACCGCGGCGCAGGAAGCAGCGCCCAAGCAGCTGAGGGATTGCTGACGTCGCGATCCTGCTGCGGGCTGCTTCATAGGTGTGCTGGAAGGTCAGTGGGGCGAGCAGTCCTTCGGGCGTGGGGGGGGGACTGAGCGGCAAGGCCGGGAACACCCCCTCAGGGCTGGTACCTGGGGCGGCCCGCCCCCCCCCGCCCCCCCCCTAGGTACGCCACTGCAGTGGTGCGCCCTCACCTGGAGTACTGCGTCCGGCGCTGGTCGCCATGCATGGGGAGGGATACGGTGCTGCTCGGGGGGGTCCAGAGAGGGGCGACTGGAGTGGTTGGGGGGCTGGAGGAGTTGCCGTGCAGTGGGAGGTTGGAGAGGCTGGGCCTCTTCTCCCTTGGGGAGAGGGGACTGCGAGGGGACATGATCGAAACATTCAAGATACTGAAGGGAATAGACTTAGTGGAGGGAGACGGACTGTTCACCCTCTCCGGGGTGGGGAGAGCGAGAGGACACTCTCTAAAGTTGAAAAGGGATAGATTCCGTACAAATGTAAGGAAATTCTTCTTCAGCCAGAGAGTGGTAGAAAACTGGAACACTCTTCCGGAGTCTGTTATAGGGGGAAACACCCTCCAGGGTTTCATGACAAAGTTGGGCAAGTTCATGCTAAACTGGTGAGACTGGACTCATTTGGAACACTGGTCTTGACCTTGGGGCCGCCACGTGAGTGGACTGCTGGGCAGGATGGACCATTGGTCTGACCCAGCAGCGGCAATTCTTATGTTCTTAACAATGAGCAATACTGATCTTAAATCTGGAGGAGGACTTTATGGATAAACTCAGGGCCAGTGCTAGACATTGTTTTGTAAATGGATATGAATTTATGATTGAATGCATTTCATATATGAAATTCACTAATAATGATCAACTTTTTATCTGTTGTAACTCGCATCAAACTGAAAGGTATTACGATACATATATCAAATTTTATGTGATGTTATAATGGGGTCGAAGGCAGATGCTAGGAAGGAGGCCTCCAAAGCTTTCTTGCAGGTTGTTCCTCTTTCAGCTTCAGCCAGTGGGAGCCCAGGGCAATTGCCCTGTTTGCCTACCCCCAAGGCCATCCCTGGGTAAACTAAAAGAATCTTTGCAACTTAGCTCTTAAAAAATGGTGATGTATCATTGAGAGAGTGAACCATATAGAAGGGAGAACTACTGGGACTAGAGTTAGGCAGACATAGAACAGAGCGAGAGTCAAGGAAGGAAAAGATAAAGAGGCCAGAAAAAGGGAGAAACCAGATGCCTCAGGCAAGTAATACTTTATACAAATGTGAAGCTGAAAGCACATACCGGTACCTTGCTGTGAGCAGACACATGAAAGTACGACTTAGATCTTTTAAATTTGTTTTCACATATGCTACTACTAATGAGAACACAAGCATGTTGATTCTGATCCATAGAGTTTCATGGTGAAGGTTTTATGGGATAGGTCACCAGGTCTTTCCCCAACCCATAGCATGTAGCCACACAACTGCCACAGTTGGTATTTTGGACATGTGAAGAGGGCAAATTCACTAGAAAAGGAGGTGCTACTCGGAATGGTTAATGGTAGTAGGGGAGACCAAAAGCCCGTTGGCTGGATACCATCAAGAATGACATGGGAATGAACATCAAGCAATTGAAAGAAACCGTGGAAAACAGGGAAGCCTGGCGAGGACTGGCCTACAGAGTATCCATGGGTCGGACACGACTGAATGGATAGTAGTAGTAATGAGAACAAAAACTCGGACCCCATTCATCCGATAACAGCATACTCTAGTATAGTCTCTCTAGTTTGCTGGTCTGCTTCACATAGACCCTTAGAAAGATAGGATTCTCCACTTTCCACCGAAAAATAACGTCTTGATGAGAGTTCTCTTGCAGTATAACTAAAGAGGTCCCTGGTTCTGGATAAAAGGTCTTATTAGATGAACACATAAGGGACCTCCCATCCCAGTGGCTTGTAAACTGAAGACTTGTCTATCTGGATGTTAATGGTCTTTCCCAAGCCAGATCTCCAGGACTGACAGAAATGTGAGTCTTTCTCCACCTTCTTCAGTGCCTGCTTGTTGGTTAGATGTAACTGTACAGTAAGAGTTTAAGGTGGTGTGAAAAGTGTGTCATTTAATTTAGGTTGAATCGATCCATTTATGGGCTTCAGAAGGGTAACTGGTAATAAAAATATGAATAATAACTATTGTTAAAGATGTGTGGGAGAAAGCCTAGGGAATTCTAGACAGTGTCTAACATTTTACGATATTTCCACACTGGTTTTTCCATGTGGTAAAACATTATAATAGAAGCAAGGTGCCAAAAATGGCAGATCCATGTGGAACTACACTTTGGAGGAAAAACAGTAAAGTGGAGATATGCTAGAGACATTTAAGGAGGTGGCTGACCTGTCTGCTGGTCCCTCAAGGGTGAGATCGAGGCATCTGAAGGGTGGCATCGGTGTCTGATGTCATCCGCTGCCGCCGGAACATCTCTACAAAAGAAGAGGGCTCCTTTGTCATGTGACCACATGGCACATAGTGATGGGGCTTGACCTAAGGTTTGCATCACAAGGGGCAGGTTAGGCCCCTTGGGAGCCCCTTAGGAGCCTGGAAGGAGCCGGTGGAGCAAGGTCTTTGGATTTTTCACCTTTTTTTCCTGAGGTACAATATCTCCTTGTGATATTATATAATGGTGAAGTGTAAGGGAAAGGTTACGAGTACTAGTACTCGAAACCAACAGGCCCTATGGAGACATTTAAATACCTACATGGTATAAATATGTATGAGACGAGTCTCTTTCAATTGAACGAGTGGGCATAGGATAAAAGTGAAAGGGGACAGATTCAGAAGTAACCTCAGAAAAAACTTTTTCACCAAAAGGACGGTGAATGCTTGTAAAGGCCTCCTGGTGGAGGTGGTGGTGGAGACAAGAGATGTATCTGAATTCAAGGAAGTTTGAGACAAGTACGTTGGATCTCTAAGAGAGAGGAGGGGATAGTAAATGGCATGGTTAGGCAGACTAGAAAGGCCTTAATTTTCTGTTTCTAAGTATGCATACAGACGGTATTCCCCCAGATTCTATAAAGGTTGCCAAAATTTGGGGGCAGATCCCAGATCCGTGCACAAATTAATTAGTTAATTGGTATTCATTGGCAGTCATTTGGGTTTACGCACACCTATTCTGTAAAATGCGCATCCAAACTTAAGAATATGCAACTGCAAAGGGGGTTAAGCCATGGGAAGGGTATGGGTTGGTCAGTGGTGTTATAGAATAGGGTCAGTTATGCACCTAAGTGCCATTAGTTGTGCATCTGCATTTACACCAGATTTCAGCAGGCATAAGTGCAATGCCCAAAGGCATGAGATCCATGCTAAACTAGTACAGTAGACTCTCAGCTATACGGCACCCATTGGGAATGGCTTATGCCAGATAACTGTAGTTTACGGCATTTCTTCTATTCATCGGCTGACGCTTCTTCTGTTCACAGGCTACTGCTACTCCTTCAGTAAGGGAGGGAGGGGGGTTGTCAGGATGGCTGCCGCTGCTGCTTCAAGGGCTGGAGGGAGGGAGTGAAAGAGATTTGTGGCTGCTACTGCTTTAGGGGCTGGAGGGAGGGGGGTTGTTTGGAGGTTGTCCAAAGAGCGCAGGAGACATTTTTTTTTGGAGGGGGGGGGGTGCGTCAATTTTTTTTCTGTTTGTTTCAGAGTGCCAGTTAATTGAATATCGGTTTGCCAAGATTCTACTGTACTCTAAAAAGGATGTTCTTTGCAGAGCACCCTTTGCAGAAAACTAGTTTAGCGTAGATTTTCCCAGCTTGTAACTTTGGGCGCCATATAGGTTTTTGGACCAAACTGGGGTGGAGTTGTGATACCTGTGTGTATTTTCTACAATGTGTGTATAAACACAGACACAAGAATATTTATGCAATGTTAATGATGCTTGTGAGACCTTATTTTATAAAAATGCATTGGCACTTATGGTGCATGTGGTATAAGAACATAAGAATTTGCCTCCGCTGGGTCAGACCAGAGGTCCATCGTGCCCAGCAGTCCGCACCCACGGCGGCCCATTAGGTCCATGACCTGTCAGGTTATCTTGATTTAGCCCTATAGCCCCCTTGTTTTTGTCTATACTCTTTCCATACTCTTATCTACCCCTATCTGTATCCCTCAATCCCCCTATCCTTCAGGAATCCATCCAATCCCTCTTTGAATCCCCGTAGCGAACTCTGCCCCGTAGTTAAAAGGACCTTTGTGTCATGCTTTTGCACTGAAGCAGAACAATGGATTGCTTGAAACGCAATCGTATTGGTGAGTTGGGATTTTCGAAGCTTTCATGAAGGAGGTTGAAGGAGGTCACTCTGAACACAAATAATGAATTAACTATGGAAACATCGCCCCCCCCCCATTATACTAATGAATTTTCAATGGTCATACTAAGGGCTCCTTTTATTAGGGCTTTAAAGTGCGGAATAGCGGGCGCTAGACCTTAACGCCAGCATTGAGCTGGCGTTAGTCATAGCCGTGTAGCGCGGGTTTATTGCGCGCTAAAAACGCTAACGCAGCTTAGTAAAAGGAGCCCTAAGTATTTTGAAACTACTCTATGTAAGGGGGGGGGGTCCCTTTTTTTCCGTGCACTTAGATTAGCTCCACCCCCTCCTCCATGTGCATCCTATAATAATCCGGCTTTTGTGATAGTGTTAACATCCCCTGTACACTGTATTTACAAAACTGTCGATTGCACTGTTCACACTCTTTTCTTACAAGGTTTCTCAGTGTTGCTGTAAAGAGTTCTGTGCCCCAGAGATATTTAATTACAGCAATTTCCTCGTCAGCTTTAGTACATTTTGTCTTGATCCCCAGCCAACAAAAGGAGCACACTGAATTACAGTATGCGTGTGATTTCTTTTCTTGATTACTGGCTATACGAAAGCAGCCTTGATTTGGAAAATGATAATTACAGCAAAGCGCAGCGCAATAAGCAGAGGAAGGATCCATCGTTTCTCATGCTGCCCAGGAGGAATTCATCAGCCGCTGAGAATGTTGACATGACGGGATAAACAAAATAGAGATCATGATTAAAGTACAGTACACAGACGAACGTGTAATTAGCAGCAGTAGGGCTATAATCATTTCGTTTTATGTTTCACCACTTACAAGCAAGATGTCAAAGTGATTTACTGTCTTTGCAATTTAGACGTGCATGGGTCACAAATCCGTCCAGGCAAATTTCTACCAGGTTGGAGTTTGAAGAAATGTTCACATTTCCCCCAAGGTTTCTGAGGAAATTGACCAAAGCTGCTGTAGTCAATTTCCGACAAGTCTGACAGCATCTAAAAAGTTTTTATCCTGGTTGATATACTTAAAAAGAATCCTGCCCTAGAGAGCACATAAATGGATGTGGCTTAGGACCCATTTTACAAAGCCACAGGAGTGAGTCCTGCATAGAGACTGACACGGGGACAAATTTGTCCCCGTAGGAACTCAATTTCCCCGTCCCCGTGAGTTTTGTCCCTGTCCCTGTCCCATTCCTGAAAGCTCTGCCTTAACAACACAAGCCTCGAACACTTATGATTTTAAAGTGTTTGAGGCTTGTTCAGATGAGGACAGAGCTTAGGCATTGGTGGAATGAGGCATTATGACATCACAATCTGAGCTCTAGAATGTTGCCACTTATGATTTTAAAGGGTTTGAGCTTCTGCAGGTGAGGATAGAGCTTAAGCATTGGTGGAATGAGGCATTATGACATCACAATCTGAGCTCTAGAATGTTGCTACTTATGATTTTAAAGGGTTTGAGCTTCTGCAGGTGAGGATAGAGCTTAAGCATTGGTGGAATGAGGCATTATGACATCACAATCTGAGCTCTAGAATGTTGCTACTTATGATTTTAAAGGGTTTGAGCTTCTGCAGGTGAGGATAGAGCTTAAGCATTGGTGGAATGAGGCATTATGACATCACAAGCTGAGCTCTAGAATGTTGCTACTTATGATTTTAAAATGTTTGAGGCTTGTGCAGATGAGGATGGAGCTTACAGGAATGACGCAGAGATAGGAAAAGAACTTGTGGGGACGGGACGGGAACCCTTGTCATTCTCTAAAGGCAACTGCAATACAGCTCATTCATTTCCTATGGGCTGAGTCACTTTTGCTGCGTGAGGACTTGCTACTGTAGTGTTGAAAAAGGGGCCCATAGCTTGTCGGGATGTGCACAGGCATGAAAAAGTTAGCTTTCTTTTTATTTTCATTATTTTTTTTCCTCTGATTTTTGTGTGTTTTCAGTGTGAACATAAGAATTGCCGCCGCTGGGCCAGACCAGTGGTCCATCGTGCCCAGTAGTCTGCTCACACGGCGGCCCTATGGTCAAAGACCAGCGCCTTAACTGAGACTAGCCCTACCTGCGTACGTATTTTAGATATTTAATAAGAAATTTTGGTGGGCGCTAAATTGATTTAATGCACACTAAGGCCAAGATTCTATATACAGTGCCAATATCGGCAGCCACCTAAAAAGCAGCCGTAGATTGCATGTTAATCACACGACGGCACCCTATAGCGCACATGTGTCACACACAAGGCCTGCGGGATGAATCTGGCCTGCCTGGCCATTTTATGTAGCCTGCAGCAGTTCCCTACCTTGGAGTCATGGTAGGGAACTTCCCCCTCTCATGGCCCAGCCCCAAGGCTCTGGGTGGTCCCTGTGGCCCAGCATGTCTTCCCTCTTCGCCGGTCCGATGCTGCCCTCACTTTCTGTCACGCTGAGAAACTACCGGCCTCGGCAGTGATTGAGCAACGTTGCCCGCGGCTCCCCTTCCTGCTTTCCGTCTGCCGTGGGCCATCTGGGTAGAAACAGGAAGTTGCGTCATTGGAGGCAGACCATGGCAGATGGCAAGCAGGAAGGGGTGCTGCAGGCAATGTTGCTGAATCACTGCCGAGGCCGGCCGATTTTTCAGCGTGACAGAAAGTGAGGGCTCTGATTGGTCCAGACACCATAGGAGGGGCCTTAGGGGCCCAATTTGGAAGAGGCCGGCCAGTTGGCCAGAGGGAGTAGGGATCCCTCCGGTCAGCTATCTAATTAAAGGTACAGGGGCGAGGGGTCAGAGGCAGGAGGAGGTGTTGTGATGCAGCAGGAGAGAATGGGCATCTCTCCCGCTGTTGGATTCGGAAGCAGCTCATCTGATTTTATTGCGACGTTCTGAGAATCTTCCTCTCAGAAGTAACATCAGAAAATAACTTTTCACCGAAAGGGTAGTGAATGCTTGGAATGGCTTCCCAGTGGAGGTGTTGGAGAGAATAAAGTGTATTTTAATTCAAGAAAGCTTGGGACAAGTACATTGGATCTCTAAGGGAGAGGGGGAATAGTAGATGGTATGGTTAGGCAGACTGGTGTCAGGTCAAAAGCGCGCCGGGACAAAGGCGCGCCCAGACAATTGTGCGCAGCGCGCACCGCCGCACCGCTCTAAATTACTGTTTTTAGTGCTCCGACGGGGGGGGCGTGGGGGGGGAACCCCCCCACTTTACTTAATAGACATCGTGCCGCGTTGTGGGGGGTGTGGGGGGTTGTAACCCCCCACATTTTACTGTAAACTGAACTTTTTCCCTGTTTTTAGGGAAAAAGTTCAGTTTACAGTAAAATGAGGAGGGTTACAACCCCCCAAACCCCCCATAACGCCGGCGCGATGTCTATTAAGTAAACTGGGGGGTTCCCCAACAAAACCCCCGTCAGAGCACCTAAAAACTGTAATTTAGAGCGGCGCAGCGGCGCGCACTGCGCTCAAATGTCAGTGCGCGCTTTTGTCTTTCGCACCGTTGTCTATGAACCAGGCAGACTAGATAAGCCGTGTGGTTAGGGTTACCAGATTTTCGAGAACAAAAATCCAGACCCATGGTAACCCTACATATGGTCTATATCTGCCTTCACTTTTCTCTGTTTCTATGACCAGCCCTGGGATGGTTTAGAAAGGGGCTGATCTAGCAAACTAACTCCTTTGATACCCGGCTTTAATCCTTTGATAACTGTGCAATGCATCCATAGGTACAAAATACCTCTTGATTTACCAGGGAGTCACTGCAAGTCAACAGGTGAAACTGTCTTGTGTCTTTATTACAGGAAGCCATGTACAAAGCGGCTTAGGAGGGGAAGTGAAATGATTAGCACTGTCAGCAAGTTCCCATTCTTTTCCTCAAATTATCTCTGAAACACCAAAATGGAATGTCTGCCCGAGAGTCTTTCAGTTCAGACAATGATCATTATCCAGAATCACTGTTTACTTCATCCTCCTGACCTCCAGCTGTGAAGATATAAAGCCATCTTGAACTGCTTCCCGATCTTATGGTGCACGCTTTTAAGGTTGCTGACATGACGCGAGCTCCTCAATTATGCTGCAAACCTTTACCATTTTTGCCGCTTTCATGAAGAATAGAATACTAATTTCTTCCATGCAATTATTTACTTAGAGATTTTTCTAATGCCTGCATCACGTACATCTGTTCCAGTTTCTTTCTTTTTTTTTCACTCAGAGAATAGTTAAGATCTGGAACGCGTTGCCAGAGTTTGTGGTAATAGTGGATAGCGTAGCTGGTTTTATGAAAGGTTTGGACAAATTCCTGGAGGAAAAGTCTATAGTCTGTTATTGAGAGAGATACGGGGGAAGCCACTGCTTGCCTTGGATCGGTAGTATGAAATGTTGCTACTCCTTGGGTTTTGGCCAGGTACTGGGGACCTGGATTGGGCAGTGTGAGAACGAGCTCTTGAGCTTGATGGACCATTGGTCTGACCCAGTAAGTCTATTCTTAAGTTCTTGCAAAATGCAGATACCTAATGTAGGAGCCTTTTATATCAAACTGTGATAACTTATCAATGGGAACATTTGGCAGAATGGAGTGCATTCACCATGCCTGCAATCACCACACACCGAAGCCCTTTCAGATGTCTAGAAAGACCTGATTTTTGTCCAGCTTGCAGAGCTACCAAGGGGGCCGAGCCATACAGAGGGAGATAAGGGGTCCACCCCCAGCTAGCCCCATTATAAAAAAGTAGGTGCATACTTTCTGTGCATATACTTTTTTGCATTCAAACAGTACAAGTCCAAAAATCTAGACTGCTCAGGGATTGGGGTTAGTCCAAATTTTCAGATTTTCCAGGTTCTCAGGCAGTACTTTTAAAGTTCAAATTTAAGGAATAAAGAAAAGATGAGCAAGCCAATTTTGTTGATTTATTCATTAACGAATACAGAATTCATTTATCAAAATGGGTATACTTACAGGAAAATATATTTTAAAAAAGTTAAATAATATGGGGCTCATTTTCCAAAAGAGAAAATGTCCAAAATACGGCATAAAGTGGTACTTGGACGTTATAATCGCTAAAACGTCCAAGTGCCGATTGTCGACACAGATTTTTTTTTAGATGTTTTGCAGGTCATTTTCCCTCCAGTACGTCCAAAACTTAAGAGGGCGTATTAGAGGCATGTTTTGGGTGGGATTTGGGTGGCCTTAGGACATGACTTGCAGATAATGAAACCTTTTCGAAGACGTCCAGGGCATCATTTAGACATTTGGAGTTTGACTTATTTTAAAAACGTATACGCGCCAAAAAGATACCTAAACGGACCAGATGACCACTGGGTGCATAAAGGACTAACCCCCCCCAATACTCCCCCAATGGTATGACCCCCCCCAAAAGATGTGAAAGAGAGAGTACCTACCAGCCTCTATGACAGCTGCAGATATTTGGGAAATCCTAGTGGGGCGGCATGCAGGTGTCTGGAATAGCCTTAGAGAGACCCATATCCTACCCTACCTACTACATTTATGGTGGAAAGTGCGAGTCCACCAAAACCCTCCCAAAACCTACTGTACTGTATAGGTGACGCCTACAATCAGAAGGGCTACTGGTAGTGGTAGATGAAACGAACAAGATCCGTTTCTTGGTCCCGAAATCGTCCTGCAAACATTCTATCATCTATTTCAGACGTCTGGAGGCAATTCCCCTTAGAAAGAAAGATACGCAGACAGAGTTCTAAAGGGATAGCCTGTTTTATTATCAGTCTGCATTCATTTATATATCCTTCACATGGGTCAGTGGTAACCATCACAGGAAAAGGGGGATGGAAAAGAGAGGGGATATGTACATGGCAGGGGGGTTTGAGCTTTTATTGTCTCAAAGACGAAACTTCGTTAACATGATTAAATGACCTCTTCCCAAACCATCAAGAAAGTAAACATGAACATTCTGCATTTGATTACCTCCAGCACAGGCAGGAACAAAAGACATAAAATATGTGTATCCTTTTTAAATGTGTCCTTTCATAGACAGAGACAGAAAACCTATCCTTTCCTTTCAGTAGACAGGTGGGTATAGTAGGTTTTGGGAGAGTTTTGGAGGGCTCACCATACATTGTAAGGGGGTTCTGGTGAAATGTATACCTGGCACCCTTTTATGTGAAGCTAAGGTGCCCCACTGCTCTGTTGACATGTCTTTGTGGCCAGTCCATTAAAATGCTGGCCCTTCCCACATCCACATGGACTTGTTTTGTACATTTTGATTTTCAAAAATGACCATAAAGGATAGATTTCCTAAGAGCCAGAACAGATAGGTCAGTTTTGAAGAAAAAAAAGAAAGACATCTTGCTGTTTCAAAAATGGTCATTTTCCGGACCCAACTTTTGCACACCCTTGTGGAAACATCCAAAGCCGAACTTAGACGACCTATTGAAAAATGTCCTTCCATGTTTCATTGGATTAGACCATATTACGAGTTTGCCACATTGAAAAGTTTATCGTTTATTATTTTTAGTCTGCCTTTAACGAGATGGTTCTCGTAGAAGGGTCATAGAAAACATAATTACTACAAAATTTGTGTTGAATGTTCAGTTTTTTCTGTTTGTAACATTTGCTGTAAAATCTCCAGCATCACCATCGCTCTCCCTCTCTTTCCTCAACAGTCTGGATTCTCAGGCAGTCTGGATTGCAGTTTTAAGGGTCCAAATTCTCAGATGGCCTGGATGTCTGACAACTAGATTTTTGGATTTGTACTGTATGCAGCGGTGCAATGCTCTAAAGCAGTGTTCTTCAACCTTTTGACACCTATGGACCAGTGGAAATAAAATAATTATTTTGTAGACCGGCACCGGTCCATGGACCAGCAGTTGAAGAACACTGGGCTAAGTCATGGGCCAGACCCCGCCCATCTCCACCCAATCTCCGACTAGACCCCGCCCCCATAATAGTACTACTTGTAACACCATTTTTTCCATTCATTTTTCATATAGTTTCAAGTTTCAAGTTTTATTATTATTTGATGAATTGCCTATACAAACATTCTAAGCGATGAACAATTTTAAAAAACAACATTTTAAAGGACAAACAATTTTAAAAAAACACAACATTTTAGAAGACAAACAATTTTAAGACACAAGTAAAAAGTTAATATATTCTTCATACATGTGGCTTAAATACGGACATGATATAGGAGGAAAAGAGGGATAAAGTTACAATTCTCTCAGGTAGAAAAACATAAAAGAGGAAAGAACAAGGGGAAGGGAAAAATTAAGTTCTGCATTTAATAAAAGGTCTCGTAGTTTACATATACAGTATATATATATATATATATATATATATATATATATATATATATACATATACATATATACACACACACACACAATCTAATTGTATTAACAACACATAATGGTTAACCCCAAAATTAAAATACACAAAGCACACTGTATGCTTCTCAACATTCATTCCTATCAGAAAACAGATAACCCCATGCAAATGCAGGACCAAAAACTAAAAGTACTAATATTTACAAACAAACCCTAAGATGCAAGACTCTGCAAGCAGTACAACCCCAGAGAAAAAGAAACAAATGCATTTCTTCCTGAACAGACAGCAGATGTAAATCGATCACTAAATTAAAAAATAAAATCATTCCTCCTACCGTTGTCTCCCTCCCTCCCTCCATGCTGTGCCTTGCCTTCTGGCCTGCCCCCGGTGTTATCTTCAGGCCGGCTCCCTCTTCCTGAGTGCTGCAGTGCACAAAGCTGTGAGAAGAGGCTCCTACGCGCATCCTGCGCCTCATCTGGAAGCCTTCCCTCTGTCATTGCAATGTCAGAGAGAAGGCTTCCGGTTCAGGCGCAGGATGCACATAGGAGTCTCTTCCCACAGCTTTGTGCACTGCAGCACTCAGGAAGAGGGAGCCGGCCTGAAGACACCATGGACTGGCGGCTGAAGAACACTGCTCTAAAGGTCCCTTTGTACATGTAATATAGGCTTTACAGATGAAAAAAAAAACCTCTATAAAATTGTACCCTAAAAATCAAACAGTAACAGATTTTGTTTTCATGCATCTCACTTTGGAATCCCATACACCCGCCCTCTGTTCTGATAGATTCTGCTCGTGTCAAGACCATCCTGTTTTCAATTAATGGAAAGGGAGGTAGCAGAGGGAGAAAGGAAGAATCAGAGGAGGAACTTGAAATAGCCAGGATCAAAAATGTGATCTAATTAAGAAAATTAAAAAGTGTTGCTTTGGCATCCGTTTGTGAGCCTGGCACTTCTCCAGCTTCTCGGAGTGGCAGAACATCAGTCAATGTGAGCAGTATTTCCGGCATGTTAGTCTGTTGCCACATGTTCATTTGGTAAGAGCATGCCCAAAAACTTCCCAAAGGCAGTGGAGCTGGTGGTTATAAAATCTTCAAACCATTGGCAGGCTACGCTCAAAGAAAAAACACAGGAGTGTAGTGCAGTGGTTAAAGCTACACCCTGAGATTGTGGGTTCAAATCCACGCTGCTCCTTGTGACCCTGGGCATGTCACTTAATCCCCCCATCGCCCCAGGTACATTAGATAGATTGTGAGCCCGCCAGGACAGACAGGGAAAAATACTTGAGCAACCTGAATAAATTAATGTAAACTGTTCTGAGCTCCCCTGGGAGAACAGTATAGAAAATTGAATAGTGTGAAACGTTTCTGTCTCTGGTAACCAGAGCTTGTATTGTGATGTCATAATGCCTCATTCCACCAATGCCTGAGAGCCAACCTCATCAGTGATGTCACAATGGCTTGATTGTCCTATTCTTGGCTCATTCTTACTACATTATGATTTCTAGAGTGGTGCAGTGGTTAACGCTACAGCCTCAGCACCCTGGGGTTGTGGGTTCAAACCCAATTAGATAGAGATTGTGAACCTGCTGGGACAGACAGGGGAAAATACTTGAGTACCTGAATAAACTCATGTAAACTGTTCCAAGCTCTCCTGGGAGAACGGTATAGAATCTATATATATATATAAAATCGGAGGTATGTATGTGTGTATGTATGTGTGTGTGTGTATGTGCCGCGATCACGCAAAAACGGCTTGACCGATTTGAACGAAACTTGGTATGCTGATCCCTCACTACCTGGGATGATATGTTCTGGGGGTCTCGCGGCCCACCTGCACACGTGGGCGGAGCTACAAACAGAAAATCTGATTTCACCCATTCATGTCAATGGAAAAAATGTAAAACGCTGCCATTCTCACAGTAATTCAAAACCGGCTTGACCGATTTTAACGAAACTTGGTATGCTGATCCCTCACTACCTGGGGTGATATGTTCTGGGGGTCTCTCGGCCGACAACTCTATGTTGCTTGCTCAAGGGTGGGTTCACCCAATAATTTATATGTTCTTGCTCCTGGAGGTGAAACTAAAAATGTTGTTTATAATCACGTTTTGCGTTAGTTGTATTGTATTCATTTTGTCATATATTTCACATTATAATTTGAATATTGTACTTTTTATTAAGCTGTAAAACAATAATTTCATTCACCACTATAAAGTATCTTTATTTGAATCCATTTACAGTGTTATTGCTATAATTAAATACCCGTGCAACGCCGGGTCATCAGCTAGTATTGAATAAAAGTAAGGAATTGGATGCATGCAGGCTTCATTCTGCAAAAGTCAGTGATGTACAGTAAGAGACACAGTAGGATCACTTACAGAGAGCAGTGAATAAGGGGCTGTGTGTGGAAGGAAAGGGAAACGGTATTCAGTTTTGAAAACAAGGACAGGAAGCAAGAGAAGAGAAAATGTCTAGCATGGCCACAAAGACCAGTCCCTTAATCTTGTCTCCTAAATGCTTACTCCCTTCTTCTCCATTAGTATTCTATTTTGGGAATACATTTCCACCCTCATAACATTGTGCACAATGGGAGCCATGAACAAGATACTGTAAAGATTGAAAGTATGGCATAGAATAAACATTAATTCCCTTTTGTTCATACACCTCTAGAGTGGGGTGGGAGGGTGGGAATATTTTATGATTTCTTTGGCTTACGATTGATTGTTGGATATAAGTGAGGGGAGATATTTGATGAGAGCTATAATTTGATGATATAATATATAGAAACAGAGTATGACGGCAGAAACGGGCCGACGGCCCATCAAGTCTGCCCACTCAAGAACCCTCCCTCCTCCAGAATCCGTCTTTTAAGCATTCCTCTGGAGCGACCCCACCCGACGGCCCCATCGTCCCTTGAAGTCGAGCGTTGTACTGGCCTCAACTACCTGGCGTGGAAGACCATTCCATCTATCAATTACCCTTTCGGTGAAGAAGTATTTTCTGGTGTCCCCATGAAATCTCCCCCCCCCCCTGAGTTTTAGCGGGTGCCCTCTTGTCGCCGTGGGACCCATAAGATAAAAGATTTCTTCTTCCACTTCAATGCGGCCCGTGATGTATTTGAATGTTTCTATCATGTCCCCCCTTCGAGAGAATATAAGTGTAGCCTGTTCAGACGTTCTTCATATGGGAGATCTTTGAGTCCTGAGACCATCCCAATGGCCATTTGCTGAATCGACTCCATTCTCTTCATATCCTTTTGATAATGTGGCCTCCAAAACTGAACACAGTGCTCCAGGTGAGGTCTCACCATGGATCTGTATAACAGCAGTATAACTTCAGGCTTTCGGCTGATAAAGCTTCTTCTAATGCATCCCAGCATTTATCTAGCCTTTGCTGAAGCTTTCTCCACTTGATTGGCAACTTTTATATCTTCCCGGATGATTACTCCCAAGTCCCGTTCTGCTGCAGTTCTTGTTAGGTTTTCACCATTCAGGGTGTACGTTCTGCATGGATTTCCGCTACTAAGGTGCATTACCTTACATTTTTTGGCATTAAAATTCAGCTTCCAAGTACTGGACCACTGTTCTAGTAAAAGTAGGTCCTGTTCCATAGTGTCGGGCATGGTTGCGCTGTCAGGTTCTGCATAGTTTAGCATCATCAGCGAATAATGTGATTTTGCCTTGAAGTCGCTGTTAAAGTATAAAATGATTGTATTTTGTGTTATACTTATTGTGAGTTTAAAAAATGAATAAAAGATATTATTATTATTTTTTTTAAAGAGTTATTTACTATCTTTTTGAAGCAATCATGGTCAAGAAAATGCTTCCTAGAATAATAATAATCTTTATACTGCCCAACCATAAGTTCCAGGCATTCACATCAAAGAAGGACTGTACAATCATATAAGCAGAGATACAACAATATTCAAGTTACAAACTTATCAAACAGATGAGTTTTTTATAACTTCCTAAAAACATAATATGATTGTGCTTGAGGAATCAAAATACTTAACCAGGAATTCATTTTTCCTAACTGAAATGCAAAAGTCTTTTCCAGAAATCTCTTATAACGACAAGCTTTTAAAGATGGATACATAAATTATTTCGAGTATTTTTATTGGACTTATGTAACTTAAATTGGGAGGATAGTCATCCTGGAGCCAGACCGAACAGTGCTTTAAAGCAAATGGCAACCAATGAAGCCGTTGATTGAAAGGACTCACATGGTCATTTTTTTTAGCCCAAAAATCAAATGCACCACCGTGTTTTGAATTACTCGTATTCGAGTTAAGATTTTCTTATAAGATGCCAGGTAAATGATATTGCAGTAATCAAGGGCAGACAGAATTGAAGACTGCACCACCAACCTAAAAGATGCTAAGTCAAAATATTTTTTAATGATTCAAAGTTTCCAAGGAATCACAAAGCATTTTTTTTAAATCATTAGATCAGTATGATCTTCTCAAGTTAAATAACGATCTAATGTCATCCCCAAGATTTTAAATGGAAGTAGCTATGGCAAAGTTCTGACCTTTAATTTGAAGACACCATACGTTCAATTCTCCTCCAAGCCGACTGACTTGGACTACGTCAGACAAACTCTCTTTTGGCGCCATACGTTCAAAAGTTTCCATGTTTAATTAGCATTTGATATACCACTCAGCAACTTTTCTAAGCAGTTTACATTCTGTCATCAAAAAAAGTAGTGATATTAAAGTATAAAATGATTGTATTTTATGCTACACTTATTGTGAGTTTTAAAAAATGAATAAAGATTTATTAAAAAAAAAAAAAGTTACATAATAGGACATTGAGAGAGGCAAATAGAAGCAGACATAATACTGGTAGACATCGTTGCTCCCCCTCACCCCCTCCTCACTCCTGGAGGCAAGCAAAGGTGCTATGGCTGAGAGTAAAGGGAGCTACACACACCCATTGGCATAGCAAGGGAGGTGGGGCGGTTTGTCATGGGTGCCCTCTTGGTGGGGGTGCCAGTACCCATCTTCCTCTCTGCCTCCCCCCCCCCACACCTACCCTGTCCCACCCACTACTGCACAAGCATGCCACTTCCCTCTTCCCGTACCTCTTTGACATTCGCGGCACAAGCAGCAACCCCAACCTACCGCTCACGCTAGCGTTGGCTCTTCTTCCGATGTCACTTCCAGGACCCACGCCTAGGAAGTGACATCAGAGAAAGAGCTGATTCTGGCGCAAGCAGCGGGTGGGAGTTGCTGATCAGGCCGGGATCGTTAGAGGTATGGGGGAAGGGGTGCACGGCAGGAGGGGGTGGGGAAGGAACGGATGGGGTGGGAGCAGAGAAGAGGGCAAGGGAGGGGCGCCACCACCCCGAGCGTGTCTCACCCTTGCTACGCCACTGGCTACATCCCACAGGCATCCTTGAAAAGTTTATAGTTTATTATTTTCAGTCCGCCTTTAACAAGGTGGATTACAAAATCACGTACATAATAAATATACAGACAACATATAAAAATATCATTCAAATACTACAAAAACGTCAATAGCTATATTTAATCTTACAAAATAAATGATGTTCCAACCGTTTCTTAAAATGACCCAAATCTTTCTGCTCTCTAATGTAGAGCGGGAGTTTGTTCCATTTAGTAGGGCCTGCACAGGAGAAAACTCTTCATCTTATTGCTTCTAAGGGCTCCTTTTACAAAGGCGCGCTAACATTCTTACCACACGCACCGGATTAGCACGCACTACCCGAAAAACTACTGCCTGCTCAAGAGGTGGTGATAGCGGCAAGCGCGCGGGGCATTTTAGCGCGCGTTAAGGCCCTAACGCACCTTTGTAAAAGGAGCCCTAAATGTAATTTTTTTCGTGTTGATATAATCAGATCAGAGTGCTCTTTTTTTTTTTTTTAATTCTTTATTGATTTTCAAATTTTGACAGTGCAATACAAATATATTAAACAGGAGCATTATACATAACGCACTTAAAATACACAAAATTAATACATTACCAATCCTTTTCTCCCTCTCTTCCTCACATAACTATTACACTGCATATGCATATATGATTGCAATATTATAGATAAATACCTTTAGCAAACCTAAATACCTTCCCCCTCCCTCCCCACCCCACCCCCCTGGATGTGTAAGGAATCTGTAAAAAGGGAAAATGCCTGACATACATTACAATTCAACATATGCAGTCAGTGGGCTCCACACCTTATTGAATATCATACTAGACCCCAAACACTCCGCATTCATTCTCTGATATTTATATGTGGAACAAATATTTGCTCACCAAAATGTGTAATTCAGTCTGTCGTAACTCTTCCAGTTACGTGTAATCATCTGGATGGCTATTCTGGTCATAATCAAGAAGAGCCGGCTTTTATATCTATCTAAAGAAGGCTTAATATGCAATAATGTACCATAAATTATGGCTTTGTAGGTTAACGGGATTGATGACTCAAGAATAATATTTATTTGTCCCCAAATTGACTTCCAGAAATTAAGTATCATTGGACAATAATACAACAGATGATCCAAGGTCCCTATATCAATATGACAATGACAGCTTTGTAAAAGGAGCCCTAAGTATCTGTCGGTAAGGTCTGGAAAAACTAAACTACTCCCTCAAGTCGTTGATCCTTCCTTTTCAAGGCGTTTCAAAGTCAGAAAACTAGTTAGTTGAGTCAGCTCAAAGAAAACATATTTATGTAATCCATACTTAATTATACAACACTCCCAAATGGATATTACAGATATATTAGAGACTTCAGATATTTAAGTTTTTCTAAAGTGGGTTCTCTGAGAATCCAGTCTGGCGAAACACATCAGAACCCGCGAGTCGTCTATGAAACCTTTTCAGTTAAGTGTATGAAATAGTACAGCGGAACCTTAGTTTATGAACATAATTTATTCCAGAAGTATGCTCGTAAACCAAATTGCTCGTATATCAAAGCGAGTTTCCCCATAGGAATGAATGGAAACTCGCTTTATTCGTTCCCACCTCCCCCCCAAGGCCACCGGCGCTGCTCCATACCCCCTCCTGAGAACCGGCATCGCACCCCCCCAGCAACTCCCCCCCCCCCCGCAATCCGGCATCCCCCCTGTGATCCGGCATCCCACCCCCGCTCACATCGCCCCCCCCCCCCCGTGATTCTGCATCCCCCGCTGAGCACCCAAACAGCATCCCTTACCCCAATTTGGCACCGGCACCAGCACCAACGCACAGGACATGCCGGTGCGGATGCGCGAAGATTCTTCCTCTTGGCTGGCTGGCTGGGCCTTGAGCATCTGCGCCAAATCGGGGGGATACCAGATCGTAGGGGGGGGGAGCACTCGCAAATCGAGTCAACGCTCGGTTTGCAAGGCATGATTTGCGGGAATGTTTTGCTCGTCTTGCAAAACACTCGCAAACCGAGGTTTGACTGTATATATACCGAATACTGATGGAGTAAGCTTTGCAAAGTTGCAAGATTACAAACAAACTTTAAGTGCTGTGATTGAACAAGAGAGGCGCAGTTAGGGACGTATCCCTGCTTGTGGCCTTTCTACCAAAAAGGTTCTGAGCACTTATGGTTATACTGTGAAAGACTTATAAAAGCATATGTCGGGTGATCATTTTACAACTCAATGTACGTTGTAGAAAGTTAAAGCAGAGGTTCATTCACTCAAAGCATCACAAAAGCAGGACAGTTGACAAAATCATAAGTGAACAAAGAAAAATAAACGGAGAAAAATAAACCTCAATTGTGGGTCGCCAGGACTACACAAGTACCAAAGCTCACCACCTCATCACGGGTTTATGAAAAAACTCCGTACAGTTATAAATTACTTTCATACTTTAATATCTCTTTAGAAGAATAGTTTTCAAAAAATTCTCCAAGGATTTGAAATTTAGACGTCCTGTGATTTTCTATTAGTAAGTGAGACAGCCCCAAGCTAACTAAATATCTGGCAATCAGCTACAGCTGTGAATACATTCTGAACAACGTTTAGTAGCGTGGCTAAACACTATTGCAACTTAGCGTATATAAGAGTCAAACACTCATCTGAAGAAACATCTTCGTCCCGATAGATAAGATCTTCTATTTCGCCTGCAAGCAGGCTACTTCAGGGGATTCTTTAACAATGTTGTCTCCACGCTGTCAGCTGTATAACGGGCGGCCGGACTCTCTCAAAATGGCCCTCAGACCGAGATACGCGCCCGACTCGTTTAAAAACTGAATCGAGTCGGGCGTCATGACGTCATCGCACACACGCGCGAAGAGTCAAAGGTCAAACATCACTACTTCACATACAATGCTCACTCCACGCAAGAAAACTTCACATTCATAGGAAAGGTTGCCACTCCTGTTCAGAATTTAAACCTAGTGATCATTAAGAAATACAAAAAACATCTTCCACTACTCAAAACACTTCCATGTTTTTCTAACAAAAGATTTATTTTTCCTCAGGCCAGAAATAGAAATTTGAACGACTGGCTGTGCCATACATCTAAAGAAAAATTTACAGATGTGAGATCAGAATCTATTCTTGGACACAGCCCATGTGGTCATTGTACGAATTGTAAAATTATGTCCACTATCTCGAATTTCATTAATCCTGTTGATGGGAAAAATTACATTCTTAAACATACCTCCACCTGTCAAACAGCAAATGTGATTTATATAATACAATGCCCATGTGAATTATTCTATGTGGGCCAAACATCACGCAATTTAACTATTAGAATAACTGAGCACAAAAGTTGCGTTAACACATGTAAAATGACAGCTCCAATAGTGGCTCACTGTGTAAATTTGAAACACAAGTTTGTAAGCCTGAAGTGTTGGGTGGTGGAGAAAGTGTTCCCTTCAATGAGACGAGGTGATATGAGAAAGCTTTTATGGCAGAAGGAACAACAATGGATAAATCGCCTCCATACTATAGAACCACTAGGTTTAAATTCTGAACAGGAGTGGCAACCTTTCCTATGAATGTGAAGTTTTCTTGCGTGGAGTGAGCATTGTATGTGAAGTAGTGATGTTTGACCTTTGACTCTTCGCGCGTGTGTGCGATGACGTCATGACGCTCGATTCAGTTTTTAAACGAGTCGGGCGCGTATCTCGGTCTGAGGGCCATTTTGAGAGAGTCCGGCCGCCCGTTATACAGCTGACAGCGTGGAGACAACATTGTTAAAGAATCCCCTGAAGTAGCCTGCTTGCAGGCAAAATAGAAGATCTTATCTATCGGGACGAAGATGTTTCTTCAGATGAGTGTTTGACTCTTATATACGCTAAGTTGCAATAGTGTTTAGCCACGCTACTAAACGTTGTTCAGAATGTATTCACAGCTGTAGCTGATTGCCAGATATTTAGTTAGCTTGGGGCTGTCTCACTTACTAATAGAAAATCACAGGACGTCTAAATTTCAAATCCTTGGAGAATTTTTTGAAAACTATTCTTCTAAAGAGATATTAAAGTATGAAAGTAATTTATAACTGTACGGAGTTTTTTCATAAACCCGTGATGAGGTGGTGAGCTTTGGTACTTGTGTAGTCCTGGCGACCCACAATTGAGGTTTATTTTTCTCCGTTTATTTTTCTTTGTTCACTTATGATTTTGTCAACTGTCCTGTTTTTGTGATGCTTTGAGTGAATGAACCCCTGCTTTAACTTTCTACAACGTACATTGAGTTGTGATTGTTCTTTACAGAATACGATTGTACCTTTATTATACTTGGGTGATCATTTTAGCCAGTTTCATAACCAACAGTAGCAAAATTTTTAAACACACACTCGGAAATTTATCAAACACACACACAAACCCATCTAAGTTACAGGACCTTTGATTAAAAAAAAAAAAAAAATAAAAGCAGCACCCAGAAACTTACCAAATCCGATGCAAGTATTGGTAATTTAGTATAAGGACCCCTAAGATGTATAAATAATTTGACTATCAGGTTCCAGATTTCTAGTTGTTATATACAGCAAAATGTGTTTTTAAGTTCTTAATTACACATTTCTGTGCCATATTGTTGATATATTGGCTCGAAGGTATCTTCTTTGCTGATTAATTGCCCTCATGTAATTGTATGATGTTCTGTCCTACAAAACAACCCCAAAATTTGCACAGTCCCACATCTAACATGTGCGCGAGATGTTCTCAGCAGCTGTACAAACAGCTTCTGGAGTAAGGGAGAACTGCTTAGCAATAGCATCATCTGAAACTTTAAATGTAACATAGGATCCTTGATTTTCCAAGCTCTCAAATGCATTAACCATTTCACCACATTTCAATCCTAATTACACAAAAACAGCATATGGAATAAATGACATTAAAAAAATAACCACTTGGTTGCAATCTTGTGAGTGAGACTTTTGGCTGTGGTGTGATAGTTTTTTGTTGTTTTTTTTTAGAGAAACATTCCATCCACTTTATAACACAGAAAGCAGCAAATTCAAACTTCTGTGTAGACAAAAATATTTTAAACTAATTATTTTAATAAATTAATTAATTATTTTATTTATTTATTTTGAAAATTTGGGACCCTTATATACAAAATGTATCCACTAGAGCAAGAAGTATGATTCTTAATGTTTTACATTGAAGCTTTGGAAGCGTTCTTTGCATTTTAATACTTGGTACTTGATGTCACCTTTCATTCAAGGGTAGGGGTGGGAAGAGGAGGGATGATAGTTTATGTGTGGAATTACTTGAATTGTACTTTTGTTTATTTCATTTATTACAATGTTATAATTATTATTAAAACAATGGGGAAAAGGAAACAGGGGGAGTGCATTGAGAGATATAATGAGTAATATGGAATTATATTTTGAAGGAATGATAGACATATGATAAAATTTATATGGTGAATTTAAATGTAATGATTATTTTATTGTATTATATTATTGTATATTTTTTGGATTCCTTCAATAAAATGTTATAAACTAAAATAGAATGACCTTAGTAACTTAATTTTATGAATGTATGTAGATGTATTTCTAATATACATATATTAAATATTATCGTAGTAAGGATTAGACTATTTATTGTACTCCACCTTGAACTGATTTTTGGTTAGGCAGATTATAAATGTGAAAATTAAATTGAAATAAATCTTGGTGCATATATCAGTGATGTCCTGATAGCTTTGAGTGTTACTATTTGTGATAATTTGTACTATCTGGCATGCTTTACAACATAGGTTACACACAGTGTTGTAAGTTCAAAATCCAAATACAGTAAAACCTTGGATTGCAAGTAACTTGGTTTACAAGTGTTTTGCAAGACAAGTAAACATTTTATTAAATTTTAACTTGATATACAAGCAAAGTCTTGCAATATGAGTACATACAGTATACACACATCACAACTGAGCCGATGGTTCTTCTCTCTCTGACGCTGCAGGAGTGTAGTGACTGTTCTAAACAAGCAAAGTCTTGCAATACGAGTACATACAGTATTTTGTATTAAAAGTTTTTGGGTTGTGGAACAAATCGTCTGAGTTTCCATTATTTCTTATGAGGAAATTCGCTTTGATATACGAGTGTTTTGGATTACAAGCATGTTTTTGGAACAAATTCTGTAGCTCACCCCATGGCGTTCAAAAGTTGACCCAGAAGGAACTCGATAGGCTCTGCATGGCAAAAAGAAAAGCTCAGCTCATGGTGGTTTAAATAGATTTTGTTCCAGTTTTCAGGCATTTTTTTGCATTCATCTCACCTCTTTGTTCTCTGCTTCTCCATGTTATGCATGCGGGGAATTTTTAAGCAAGCAGATTGATTATGCATGAATTAACTCACATGCCTATGCATGCACAAGCGATTTGCATGCATTTTAAATTTTTTAGATGCCCTGATGAAGCAAATGCATGTTATGAATGCACACTCCTGGGGCTCAAAAGTGTTTGCTCTGGAGCTGCAGCATTTGAATCTTAGCATTGCATAGTAAACTTTGAGCTGCAGTACTGAGAGTGCCACTATGGAGCCTGTGATCAGGTCCATATTCTCAGTCTCCACTTCTGCCCCCCTGCAGGTGTTTCCTGTTACCAATCTGTGCAATAGGCAGGAAGCGGATGGCACTGCACTGGTTTCTTTCATTACTGAAGTTCACAGATTGCTGAGGGGCACTAGGATGCCATATTTTCTTCAGCAGCTGTGGAACAGTGACTCTTGGGTCTCTTTGCGCTTGGGCTCCCCCAGCATTGTGGGGACGGTCTGGACAAAATTAACACCAATGGTTACATAAGATGAATCCACTTTCCAGTGGCAAGTCTCTTCAAGCGTGACATAACCACATTCTGTTCGATGGAATTCTTTTTTTTCTTTTCCTGGCTTATAACCAAACACATGGCAGTTCAGGAGGAAATGATTACTGGGGTTCTGACAGCTTGCCAACAACTGACCTTTTTATATGTTACCATATGAATTCATACAGTCTTTCAGTCCATGTAAGCAATGGTATTGCAGTACGTAATGATTGTAGATTATGTTTTTTTGCAAGAGGTGGATTGGTCATTTTGTGTTTGTTTCATGTCGGTATTTGTTGTTTCTTACATAAAAACATAAGAATAGCCTTACTGGGTCAGACCAGTGGTCCATCAAGCCCTGTAGCCCGTTCTCTCGGTGGCCAATCCAGGCCACTAGGACCTGGCCAAAATCCAAGGAGTAGCAATATTCCATGTTACCAATCCAGGGCAACCCTTGGCTTCCCCCATGTCTTTCTCAGTAACAGACTATGGACTTTTCCTCCAGAAATTGTCCAAACCCTTCTTAAAACCAGCTACTCTATCTGCTCTTATCACAACCTCTGGCAATGTGTTCCAGAGCATAACTATTCTCCGAGTGAAACATTTTTTTCCCCCTATTGATTTTAAAAGTATTTCCCTGTAACTTCATTGAGTGTCCCCCTAGTCTTTGTAATTTTTGACAGAGTGAAAAATCGATCCACTTGTACCTGTTCTACTCCACTCAGTATTTTGTAGACTTCAATCACACGTTTGCTTCATTTTTAAGTTCGATAAATTTGATAGAGTTTCAGAAATTAGAACAAGCCGAAGGAAAGGACAACACCACACAAAACAGCCGGAAGAATGAGGTCCCTATGAAGATGTCATTAAGCAACATCAGAATTATATTCATCAAGCAAATATCAGATTGTAACACAATAATCCACCTGGTCGCATTTTCTTGAATTTGCCACTTCATACGTGTAGAACATTAACATAGGGACCTCCCAATAAAATCAGTTGCATCATTATAGAGATAACAGTGTCAAAAATGTGACATTGTTCTGTGGGAAGACAGGACTCAAGAATTGTGGAGGGGCGTTTTTGAAAGGCCATCCAAGTCGGAATAGGAATGCCCATGTCAGAATGTCCTAAACAGATGTGTCCATCTCACATGTATTTTTAAACAGGATACAGCTTGCTTGAAAGTATGTCAGCTGGACATCCATGTGCTGGAAATATCCAGCATAAACATCCATTTTATAAACTAAACTACCGTAAACCTTAAATTTGTATACTGCATCATCTCCATAAAGATAGAGCTCGACACGGTTTACAGATAATTCAATAAATGAGGGAAGGACATAATAAGAAATTAGAGGTTATGAAGAGGATAGCTAGCTTTATATTTTAAATAGATAGCTTTACGTTTTGGAGAAAAGCCAGGTTTTCAGATGCTTTCAGAATAATTGGAATGAGCCTAGGTTCCACAGCGGGGCAGGGAGGTTATTCCAAAGCTCAGTGAATTTGAAGAAAAGGGATTTCCCTAATTTACTTGCATACATGATGCCTTTTAATGAGGGGAAAGATAGTGGGTGGATCTGGTAGTGTCAGGTCTCGAAGAATTCCAGGATAGTGGAATTAGGGGAGGAAGAATGCCATGTAGGATCTTGAATATTAGGCAGGTACATTTAAAGTGAATCCTAGAAATCACTGGAAGCCAGTGAAGTTTTGACAGAAGTGGGGAAACATGATCGAATTTGCTTTTTGCGAAGATCAACCCAGCCGCAGTGTTCTGGATCCACTGAAGTCTTTGAAGATTTTTCTAAATAAACTAAAATGTCCAAATATTGAAAGGGGGGAAAACAAGGATCATGGACATCTATATAACAACATTCTTAGAAAATGGCCACAGAGACATCCTATCCAAGCAGAGGGGCTGTCTAGTGCTGGGCTGGGGAATCTACAGCCTTCTGCTAACACTGCACAACAAAGTTTTTGCTTCCTGAACACTGCTGGGTGTTTCTTATAGAATTTTGGGTGCTGATCATGAATATTACATCAAAAATTACCCATCACGTACCATTTCAGAGAAATCTTCAATTTTGTCGTGATTTTTTCTTATATTTGGATGCAAACAATTTTTTCTCCCATAAGTGTCTTATCAACAACGGTTTGTGCCGCCTGGGTATGTCCATGCATAAAATCTAGCCAGGTTGGAAGCTGTTTTATGGAAGATGACATCCTGGGCATGTCTGGGCAGGTCTGAACGAGCTTGCGCTGTCTCACCATGCTATAATGGTGGCTTCCATACACCGATCCTGCTCATTTGGTTAATATAGATAGTCCGTGTGTGTATATAGTATCAGTATAGTAAAGTATAGTAGTATAGTAGCTGTAGCAATATAACAGTAAGTAAGCTTGATGCTATAGACGTTTTGGTGTCGGGCAATATGTCTCGTCGGTGTCGTAACAGCCGCGACACATTCTGCTATATCTGTGGGGAACATACACTTACGCCTCAGAGACGTTCGATGACTGCCCTTGTAAAGAAAGCCTATCATCTGTATTTTGACTGCAAAATAGGTGATCAAGACAAGCAATGGGCGCCTCACATTTGCTGTGCGACATGTGCTGTTAGTCTGAGAGCCTGGCTCAGAGGTACTCGAAAGACGATGCCATTTGCTGTTCCGATGATATGGCGAGAACAGAAAGACCATGTGACGGACTGTTATTTCTGTTTGACTAATGTGTCTGGTTTCTCTGCCAAAAACAAGAAGTCAATTGAATATCCTAATCTGCCTTCAGCAATGAGACCCATGCCACATGATGACAGTCTTCCAGTTCCGAAACCACCAGAGGATTGGACCTTAGACGAACCAGATGAAGAAACTGCAGTGCAGGGTTCTAACAGTGACATTGACCCGGATTTTGAACCATCCTCATCAGGCGATCCACATCTGATAACACAGTCCGAATTGAACGATTTGGTCAGAGATTTGGGTCTGTCAAAAGCAAAAGCTGAGCTGCTAGGTTCGAGACTGCAGGAATGGTGTTTGCTATCACCAGGTACGAAAATTTCTGTGTTTCGAGACCGGCATCATGATATAACCAAATTTTTTGCACAAGTCGACAGTCTCTGTTTCTGTTGTGACATTGAAGGATTGTTCTCGGTCTTTGGTTGTGATCACAACCCGGAAGAGTGGCGTCTTTTCATTGATTCGTCAATGTTAAGCCTGAAAGCTGTTCTGTTGCACAATGGCAACGTTTATCCTTCAGTACCTGTTGGCTATGCAGCACATATGAAAGAAACATATGAGAATATGGAAATGTTACTAAAGTATGTCCAGTATACCAGGTATAACTGGAATATCTGTGGAGACCTCAAAGTCGTTGCTCTGTTACTAGGACTGCAGCTTGGCTATACAAAGTACTGCTGTTTCACCTGCGAATGGGACAGCCGAGACAGAGAGTCGCACTATTCTAGAAAGAACTGGCCACTCCGTAAAAAGTTAGTTCCAGGACAGAAAAATGTAGCACATGAATCGCTTGTTGACCCGACAAAGATATTTTTGCCTCCTCTTCACATTAAACTGGGACTCATGAAGAATTTTGTGAAAGCAATGAACAAGGAAGGGGAAGGTTTTCGTTATTTAAGACAGATGTTCCCAAGAATAACTGATGCCAAGATCAAAGAGGGTATTTTTGTTGGCCCCCAGATCAGACATGTTATGAGTGACAAGCGATTTGAAGATCTGTTAGTTGGGCCGGAAAAAATTGGCTGGAAAGCCTTGAAAGACGTTGTTGACAATTTTCTGGGCAATTACAGAGCCCCAAACTACATTCAGCTGGTAGACAAACTTCTCAAAGCATACAAGAGAATGAAGTGCAATATGTCACTCAAGATTCATTTCCTCCATTCACACTTGGACTTCTTCCCCGCAAATCTCGGTGCTGTGAGTGACGAGCACGGTGAAAGGTTTCATCAAGACATAGCTACGATGGAGAAACGATACCAGGGCAATTGGAATCCGTCAATGCTTGCCGACTATTGTTGGATGCTACAACGTGATGCACCAGACACTGAATATAAAAGAAACTCGGGAGCAAAACACTTTTAATTCTGTTTCATTTAGTCGCTTGTGCGAAACGTAAACTTGACTATATATTTTATTGTCAGTAAACATAAAAATGTCTATTTCTCATAGTTCTTACGTGATGCAGTAAAACCAAAACCATATTTGAGCATACCAAGTTGGTACCTGTCATAATCACCAAAAACTTTTCAGGAATCAAGACTTAACCAAAAAATTGTTGTGCAGTGTAATTAGTGTTACAAAACTATCTATCTGGATAGATCAGTGGTCTCCAACTCAAACCCTCTGCAGGGCCACATTTTGGATTTGAAGGTACTTGGAGGGCCGCAGAAAAAATAGTTTATGTCTTATTAAAGAAATGACAATTTTGCATGAGGTAAAACTCTTTATAGTTTATAAATCTTTCCTTTTGGCTAAGTCTTAAGAATAATATTGTCATTTATAGCTAAAGAGACAGATGATCAAGAAACTGTTTTATTTTACTTTTGTGATTATGATAAACATACCGAGGGCCTCAAAATAGTACCTGGCGGGCCGCGAGTTTGAGACCACTGGGATAGATTGAAAGATACTGTAGATATTAATAAAGGAATACTGTAAAGGAGATAGAATCTAATCTCAGATTACATTTGCATACCCTTGCATGATATATTCGGGACAAAGTGCTTCACAAAGCAATGTGATTTTAGGACATTTTAAATAAAGGCCAGATGCAAGCCATATGACCTTGTGAACATACCAGGATATTGTAGCATTCAAGTCTTGATTTGCTCTTGCAAAAGAAAAGAAAATATGCACTCAATCCTTCGCCAGCATTAAATAAATTATATATAGAAAGTCTTCCTGAATCCAGAATCAACTCCCCTATGACTACAATTGGATTCATTCTATAACAGCACCTAGGCAAGCAAGGCAAATAGGTGCCTATGTTTACCTATTTCTAGAGACCACCAGCTATCTTCAAAGCTCCCCTGGTTTCTAGAGTTGGATCATCAGAAGGTGTGCTTCAATGAAGGCATATCATAGAGCAGTCACCATACATCCACATATTTTTAAGTTTTTAAGAAATTTTATAACTTTGTAACTTTCATTATAGCTTCTTTTTATCTTATCTTGTTTCTCAAAAAAAAAAAGTATAGGTATATACTAGTAAAAATTATTGAAACTTGCAAAAAGTGCATATCTCAATATTCTGTAGAAGAAAAAAATCCAGGTAACCTCCCAACTTATTAAAAGCTGTTTCATATAGATGACAGAAAATTAGACCTGCTATGAAGTGAGTATAGCTATGTGCTCATATATACTGGCAGGGCCAGAACCAGGGTGGGGTAGTCATGTTTTTGAAGGTGCTAACCTCTGGTGTTACGGTAGAGAATAACATGGGAAGAAATGTGTCCCCGCCCCTGTCCTGTCCCCACGAGTTCTGTCCCTTTTCCTGTCCCTGCCCCATTCTTGCAAGCTTTGCCTTAACCGCACAAGCCTCGAACACTTATGATTTTAAAGTGTTCAAGGCTTCTGTACAGACAGAGCTTGCAGAGATAGAGCTCACGGGGACAGAGAAAATTTCTCCCCGTGTCATTCTCTATGTCTAGAGACAGGAAAGACATTCCACTGCTGCTTTTCATGCATCATTGTCCCGAGTGCTTCAAAACCTATAAGAATAATCACATATACATGAATTTTTAAAATACTGAAGGTGCGTAAATTATAATCCTGTCCCCATTCCATCTACTCACCACCCTGAGAACTTCTATACAACTATTTGGGCATTGGGATTGATTACCAAGTTCCAAGTTTATTAATATTTGATATACTGTCTATCAAGCATTAGCTAAACGGTTACAAGTTTTATATAAAAATATAACTTAAAAAATAAAGGCTATGTGAAATAACAAAAAAAAAAAAAGGGGGGGGGGTTGGTGACAGATATGACCTAACATGACTGGTAGGAAAGAAAAATGGGGCGTAAAAAAATACATCGAGAGTAAAAAAAATAGCATGAAAAGGGGAAAGGAGGGAAAGGGGAGTAGAAACGGAGTGGTTTCTACGGAAGTAAAAAGGGGTCGTTTCTACAGAAGCGTTTGTAGTTCTCTGCTGAAGAGTGTCTATGTCGGGGGAGGGAGGGAGGGAGGCTTCACGTATTAAAGGCGTCTGAAATGATTTGACTTTGGCTCGGAATTTTTACAGTTTCCTTACAGAATAAGTTGCAAGAGTAGTAAAGAAAGGTTTTTAAGTTTGATGTCAATTATGATCACATAGATCCTACTTGAATGAGGTTTACGTTTATTGGAAAATTCTATACTGCTACTAATGACTGGGGAGTCAATTCAGAATGGACTGCATGAACTTCAGTAATGGTGCTACAATTCATGAGCTTCAGTACAGGTGTTACAATACATTAGCTTTGGTAAAGTTGTTACAATACTTGACCTTTAGTAAAGATAATACAATACACAAACTTCAGTAACGGTGTTACAATACATGAGTTAAATAGTGGTCCTGAAGGGCGGGCAGCGGGTGTCCTTAAATACTCTGATTCATACATTGCTATTATCATCCATTAACTATGGTAATGTGGTGTATGCAGGAATTTTAGTACCTAATTTGAAATTCTTACAAACTTTATAAAATGCTGTGATAAGGCTGTTGGATGGAGGCCATAGGAGATCATGCTACAACTTTATTTATCCATTTTCATTGGCTTCCAGTTTCATTCAGGATTAAATTTAAAGATTGATACCACTGCACAACAATTTTTTGGTTAAGTCTTGATTCCTGAAAAGTTTTTGGTGATTATGACAGGTACCAACTTGGTATGCTCAAATATGGTTTTGGTTTTACTGCATCACGTAAGAACTATGAGAAATAGACATTTTTATGTTTACTGACAATAAAATATATAGTCAAGTTTACGTTTCGCACAAGCGACTAAATGAAACAGAATTAAAAGTGTTTTGCTCCCGAGTTTCTTTTATATTCAGTGTCTGGTGCATCACGTTGTAGCATCCAACAATAGTCGGCAAGCATTGACGGATTCCAATTGCCCTGGTATCGTTTCTCCATCGTAGCTATGTCTTGATGAAACCTTTCACCGTGCTCGTCACTCACAGCACCGAGATTTGCGGGGAAGAAGTCCAAGTGTGAATGGAGGAAATGAATCTTGAGTGACATATTGCACTTCATTCTCTTGTATGCTTTGAGAAGTTTGTCTACCAGCTGAATGTAGTTTGGGGCTCTGTAATTGCCCAGAAAATTGTCAACAACGTCTTTCAAGGCTTTCCAGCCAATTTTTTCCGGCCCAACTAACAGATCTTCAAATCGCTTGTCACTCATAACATGTCTGATCTGGGGGCCAACAAAAATACCCTCTTTGATCTTGGCATCAGTTATTCTTGGGAACATCTGTCTTAAATAACGAAAACCTTCCCCTTCCTTGTTCATTGCTTTCACAAAATTCTTCATGAGTCCCAGTTTAATGTGAAGAGGAGGCAAAAATATCTTTGTCGGGTCAACAAGCGATTCATGTGCTACATTTTTCTGTCCTGGAACTAACTTTTTACGGAGTGGCCAGTTCTTTCTAGAATAGTGCGACTCTCTGTCTCGGCTGTCCCATTCGCAGATGAAACAGCAGTACTTTGTATAGCCAAGCTGCAGTCCTAGTAACAGAGCAACGACTTTGAGGTCTCCACAGATATTCCAGTTATACCTGGTATACTGGACATACTTTAGTAACATTTCCATATTCTCATATGTTTCTTTCATATGTGCTGCATAGCCAACAGGTACTGAAGGATAAACGTTGCCATTGTGCAACAGAACAGCTTTCAGGCTTAACATTGACGAATCAATGAAAAGACGCCACTCTTCCGGGTTGTGATCACAACCAAAGACCGAGAACAATCCTTCAATGTCACAACAGAAACAGAGACTGTCGACTTGTGCAAAAAATTTGGTTATATCATGATGCCGGTCTCGAAACACAGAAATTTTCGTACCTGGTGATAGCAAACACCATTCCTGCAGTCTCGAACCTAGCAGCTCAGCTTTTGCTTTTGACAGACCCAAATCTCTGACCAAATCGTTCAATTCGGACTGTGTTATCAGATGTGGATCGCCTGATGAGGATGGTTCAAAATCCGGGTCAATGTCACTGTTAGAACCCTGCACTGCAGTTTCTTCATCTGGTTCGTCTAAGGTCCAATCCTCTGGTGGTTTCGGAACTGGAAGACTGTCATCATGTGGCATGGGTCTCATTGCTGAAGGCAGATTAGGATATTCAATTGACTTCTTGTTTTTGGCAGAGAAACCAGACACATTAGTCAAACAGAAATAACAGTCCGTCACATGGTCTTTCTGTTCTCGCCATATCATCGGAACAGCAAATGGCATCGTCTTTCGAGTACCTCTGAGCCAGGCTCTCAGACTAACAGCACATGTCGCACAGCAAATGTGAGGCGCCCATTGCTTGTCTTGATCACCTATTTTGCAGCCAAAATACAGATGATAGGCTTTCTTTACAAGGGCAGTCATCGAACGTCTCTGAGGCGTAAGTGTATATTCCCCACAGATATAGCAGAATGTGTCGCGGCTGTTACGACACCGACGAGACATATTGCCCGACACCAAAACGTCTATAGCATCAAGCTTACTTACTGTTATATTGCTACAGCTACTATACTACTATACTTTACTATACTGATACTATATACACACACGGACTATCTATATTAACCAAATGAGCAGGATCGGTGTATGGAAGCCACCATTATAGCATGGTGAGACAGCGCAAGCTCGTTCAGACCTGCCCAGACATGCCCAGGATGTCATCTTCCATAAAACAGCTTCCAACCTGGCTAGATTTTATGCATGGACATACCCAGGCGGCACAAACCGTTGTTGATAAGACACTTATGGGAGAAAAAATTGTTTGCATCCAAATATAAGAAAAAATCACGACAAAATTGAAGATTTCTCTGAAATGGTACGTGATGGGTAATTTTTGATGTAATATTCATGATCAGCACCCAAAATTCTATAAGAAACACCCAGCAGTGTTCAGGAAGCAAAAACTTTGTTGTGCAGTGTACTTGGCCACAGAGCTTATTATGGTCATTCTCCATCCTATTTAGCCACTTTGACTATATGTTATGTCCATAATAGAACAATAAGATTGTTGTCAGATCATAGAATGGTAATTTCATCTCCAAATCGTGCTTTTTTCTTCGTTACTGTCTACTATAGCAAAAAGGCTAACCTAAATATATGTGCAAAGTTAACTGGGTATCTATTGAATATCAAACAGTGCCAAGTGCACATACCTGGATGTTCAACTCCAGGAATTACATATGTCCTGGCTCTGAATATAGAAACATGATGGAAGATAAAAGCCAAATGGCCCATCCAGTTTGCCTATCCGCAGTAATCATTATCTCTTCCTCTCTCTAAGAGATCCCACGTGCCTATCCCACGCTTTCTTGAATTCAAACACAGTCTTTGTTTCTACCACCTCTTCTGGAAGACTTTCTGTAAAGAAGTATTTCCTTAGATTACTCCTGAGCCTTTCACCTCTTAACTTCATCCTAAGTCCTCTCATTCTAGAGCTTCCTTTTAAATGAAAGAGACTTGACTCATGCGCTCCCCTCTCCCGCCTTTCCTCCAAAGTATACAGATTGAGATTTTCAAGTCTGTCCCCATACGCGTTATAACGAAGACCACACACCATTTTAGTAGCCTTCCTCTGGACCGACTCCATCCTTTTTATATCTTTTTGAAGGTGTGGCCTCCAGAATTGTACACAATACTCTAAATGAGGTCTCACCAGAGTCTTACACAGGGGCATCAATACCTCCTTTTTCCTACTGGCCATACCTAGCAAGCTTCTAGCTTTCACCGTCACCTTTTCAACCTGTTTGGCCACCTTAAGATCATCACATACAATCACACCCAAGTTCCACTCTTCTGTCATGCACAAAAGTTCTTCATCCCCTAAACTGTACTGTTCCCTTGTGTTTTTGCAGCCCAAATGCATGACTTTACCTTTCTTAGCTTTAAATTTTAGCTGCCAAATTTCAGACCATTTTTTAAGCTTCGCTAGGTCTTTCTTCATGTTATTCACACCATCCAGGATGTCTACTCTATTGCAGATTTTAGTATCATCCGCAAAGATGCAAATCTTACCCGACTACCCTTTAGCAATATCATGTTAAAAAATATTACAAAGAACAGGCCCAAGAACAGAACCTTGAGGCACACCATCGGTAACATCCCTTTCCTCAGAGCGATCTCCATTGACCACTACCCTATGTCGCCTTCCACTCAACCAGTTCCTGACCTGGCCCGTCACTTTGGGGCCCATCCCAAGGGCGCTCAGTTTATTTATTAGACATCTGTGTGGAACACTGTCAACGGCTTTGCTAAAATCTAAATACACCACCTCTAGCGCACTCCCTCTATCCAATTCTCTGGTCACCCAGTCAAAGAAATTGATCAGATTTTTCCGACAAAACCTGCCTCTGGTGGCTCTGACAAGTATAGAAGCTGCTTAGCAACAACAAACAAAGAATCCAACAGAACTGCAGTGAGAAATCGAGTCGTAAAACCAAAGCGAAAACTGCAGTGGTGATGTACAAGATGCCAAGTCTTTAATGCACAATCATAAGAAATAAATATTAATATAATCATAAATTAGTTTGTATCCAAAAGGATTGGATAACAACTGGAATCAGTGGTAAACAGCTGAGCAAACTGTGAGAGTGCCTACATAGTGCAGGACAAAAGCTTTGAAACACGGACCGTGTCGGGTCCGGGTTCATCAGTCTTTTTGGATACAAACTGTTTTATGAATATATTGATATTTATTTCTTATGATTGTCCATTAAAGACTTGGCATCTTGTACATCATCACTGCAGTTTTTGCTTTTCTCTTAAAAGCTGCATAGCACAATAAGCTGAATATTACCCCTTCTTTGTCATCTCCATGTCACCTAATATATGTCCTAATATTTATTTATTTCGATTTTTATCCCGTCCTCCCAGTAGCTCAGAACGGCCTACAAGCAAACATTCACAGTGGAGGTATTTGGACAATACAAAGATTATACAGTAGTTTAAGTACAAGGATTATACAGCAATATAAGTACAGGTTCAGAATGGACTATACAATAATTTAAGTAGAGGTTCAGAATGGAGAAGGGAGGATAGAAGGAAGGGGGAGTTTAAGGGTAGATTGCAGTTGTAATTTTAGTTGAAGAGGAGGGTCTTTACCACTTTCTGGAAGGTCATCAATGAGTTCTTTAATCTGATTTGCGGGGAGAGTTGGTTCCACAGTTGGGGGATGAAGTGGCTGTAGGAGCGTTTGCGGGCGTTTTCTGACAGGAGAGACCTTCCTGGGGGGATGCATGGGCGTTTCTCCATTTCTGAGCGGAGGGAGTGGGTAGGGGTGTACAGGGTCAGCTTGGATTCTGTCCTAGTACCTTCAGTATTAACATATTTGTATCAAGGTGCTCATGTTTGACTTTCCTGATTTTTAAATGGTTTTGTTTTAAAGCCCATTTTAAAAGTAAAGGGGAAAGCTGGCCAAAATATCATTTTATCTTACAACGATTCCCTAGGATTGTCTGGGTAAAAATTCAGAATGTGGTGACTGCATTGATCTTTAAATGTAAATGAACAGAGAAAGTGGAGCTGGTCACTGCTGGGAAGGAAAAACAGCTGGAAGACATTTATAAACTAGGCTGCTTATGATTAGCATGCCCTGGTTGGTTCTAAAGCCTAGATATATTTTATGCGCCCTGTACTTTCTACAAATAAAGAATTAATTGTAAACATCTGGCAGTTGTTTCATCATCCACGTGAACGTGTACAACCCTCTATACCAGGGCTGCCCAAGTCCTGTCCTCGAGATCTACTGGCAGGCCAGGTTTTCAGGATATCCACAATGAATATGCATGAGAGAGCTTTGCCTGTATTGCCTTCTTGGTATGCAAATCTCTCTCACGCATGTTCATTGGGGTATCCTGAAAACCTGGCCTGCCAGTAGATCTCGAGGATCGGACTTGGGCAGCCCTGCTCCATACTATTGGTTTGTATAACAGAAAATCCGACATTCATCAACTCAAATTACATGTATATTTCTACAATGAGGAGGTACATAAAAAACACAAACAAAAAATATTGGTAACTGATTAAATACTATATAAAAATGTAGAACATAAACATAATGGTAGTCAATATTCCAGTCAATATTCAGTCCATGGCAGACAATATGGGGCTCATAATAAAAATTTTAAAAAGTCCAAAAAGTGGTCTAAATCAGGACTTGGACAATCAAAAAGCCAGATCGTCTAAGTAAGGTTAGTACCAATAACAACATGTTTCATTTAACATATTGATATAGCACAGTAATGATTTATTTTATTATCTCATGTAATTTACAAACTTAAAAATGGGAAGTGAAAGGGCCTCATAAGTGGCATAGCCTAGGCCCTAGAGCCTCTTTTCATCTAAATCCGGCCCTGCACTAACCATACAGTGCAGGAGGGACTGGGCATCCCTCATGCCGACAAACTTTTTTTTTGGGGGGGGCGGTGTCAGCAGGAGAGATTGAGCATCACTCCTGCTGGCAAACTTTCAGGGGTTTAAGGGGGGGGGGAGTATCCAGCATCTCTCCTGCCAGCAATCATTGTGTGTGTGTGGGGGGGGGGGGGGGTTGCAGCAGGTTCTGCCAGGACGGACCGGGCATCCCTCCTGCTAGTAGTCTTTGCAGGGGGGAGGGGGTGATGGGTTGCCTAGGCAGCTAAACTGATCGCAGCAGACGTGATCAGCTCAGTGGCAACCCGATCGGAACTTATATGTTTTGTCTTAGATGAAAGTCAAAACAGGTATAAGTTCCATCCAGGCAACCTCGTCAAACTTTTGATTATTGCTGCAGTACGACTACGTGTGTTCAGCCACTTCCCGTCCTAACCACTCCTCCAAAAGTGCCCCTTTTCGCTCTGGGTGCACAGCGGCAGTCAAAAGGCCTAAACTGCCTCTAAATACATCTAAAACCTGTTTCGATTGTCGATACTTGGACGACCTGTCTTTTTGATCATCCAAGAGCCAATTTAGGCAGATTTTTAGGACATACAGTATTTTCTATTTAATTATGTACCTCAGAGTGTCTAGTTATTGAAGAAGGGGGCTGATAGGTCTTCCAGAACAGAAGAGGGCTTTAAACTAGACTTGTCAGATATGGCGGACAAATCCCTCTTGTAAGTAGAACAATAAACACTAACTAGTCATTATTCAACTGGCGGCAGTCATGCTTTATATGCACGTACTATTTCAGGCTAAATTAAACCTGTATATTCAATGCTGGGTCATGTTCAGTCATCAACAATTAGTATCTGGGTCTGAGTGGACTTCTTCAGGATGCCGGGACTTATGCAGGCCCAGCCTATATACAATTAGGCACCCACATAAAATACTTAGGGGCACATAAGGGTATCTGATTTGGGTTTTCCCTCCCCCAATTCTAATCTCCCTACTTCCCCAAGAGCAAAGTCCCTCCCATTCTGATCCCCCTAGCCAAGAATATTGTTCCTCTCATTCCTTCCACCCCTCTCTCATTCCCTGTAGGCCCACCCTAGGCTTACCTTTAAAATCCTTGATGGTCTAGGGCAGGGGTAGGCAATTCCGGTTCTCGAGAGCCACAGACAGGTCAGGTTTTCAGGATAGCCACAATAAATATGCATGAGATAGATTTGCATCTCAAGGAGGCAGTGCATGCAAATCCATCTCATGTATATTTATTGTGGATATCCTAAAAACCTGACCTGCCTGTGGCTCTCAAGGACTGGAGTTGCCTACTCCTGGTCTAAGGCTCAAAGGGCATGATAATCCCTACTCATTCCTGCTCATTGTGGCTCCAGTTTCAAAATGACTGTCATAACTTCTAGTGGCAGTCATGTAGTATTTGGATGTAGTGGGTTCATACTGGGTGATGAACTAGGATCCATGTTCTGCCCCATATTCAAGTGAGCAGATTCCTGTATGGAGAATATATAAATAAAGTATATTTCTTTAAGATAAGCTCTCAGAGTGCACTGCTGAATGCCTGGTGGGCTGAGCCCCCTCCCCCCTTTTCTCCTGGCTGTTTCTCTCGAGTGAGGAGATAGCTTCACTTGGCCATAAGAAAGCATTGTTCCATATGGCATCGTTACACCTTTGAATCTGCTAGTCTAAATACAGCTTAGCCTGAATTTACTAGCTTTGACTCCACTAGTCTAGTGGGCTAAGTTGGAGCGCAATATTATTAATTCAAAGAGTATATGGAAATGCATTTCTGGTTTCCCCTAACCATATTTGTGCAGGTATAGTGTGGACTTATAAATGAAGACCCTCCTTGAGATCAACTGAACTGTAAGTTTGTTTATTTCTTTGTTTTAAGTTTTGTATTAAAGAAAGTTGATTAAATAATATGGAGTCCAATCTGATAATATTAAAGGCTACAGGCTCGATCGGTCACTGCAGGCACTTTCCTTTTTTTGTTGTTTTTTTGTTTTTGAGGAGGGGGAGGACTTTTCTTTTGTGTTTGCTAGGGGCCACCAGAGCACGGGCCTTTGGCATTTTGGAGTTTAGTTTCTTAGCTTCTGTTTGCTTCTTGGGATGGGGGGAGGGGATTTTGTACAGTTGGATCTTGCTGCTTTGGGGGGGGGGGGGTTGGGGGCTGGGGGGTTGTTTCTCTTGTTTTACCTTTACAACACGCTGACTTTTATATTGTTGGAAGCTCTTTCTTTGACATTGCTGTCTTTGTTGTTTGTTGTTTAGTATTCATACTAATAAAAAAAGATTTGAACCTAAAGGCTACAGGCTCAATGAATTTATATGTCTGGTATGCTCTGGGAGAAACCCAGTTACAATCCAGACAGCATGGTTCAGCATTAAAATTTAGATAGAGATGATTCATTCAAAGGTGAAGGTCCTAGACTTTAGCAAAACTATGCCAAATGAGGGGGGGGGGGGAGGAGGGAGTCAGCTGGATGGGAAAAGCTAGAAGGAAAAGAGCAAAGGGCAAAGCTGAAAGGGCAACAAGTCTTTTTGTTGAGAAAGTAAAGGTAAGAGAAAAAAAAAAGAGGCTGCAAAGAGGTTCCAAAGAAGTGGCTCAAAGGAAAGGAAAAAAAAATGGTTAGAACTGATGAAGTGTAAGATATCATAGAAAGCAGAAGACAGGCAAAAATATCTGGCAAAGTTAACTAAAGCTGGGAAAGTAGTCAGGCGAGGAAAGATGGAAATGGGAATACAAATAGCCAAAATAGTAAAACAAGGGGAAATGACTTTTTAAGATATTTTAATGACAGGAGGAAATACAAAAAAGTGACATTGAGAGACTCAAGGGAGAGAAGAAGAAATATGTAGAACCTGATGAGAAAAAAAGCAGAATTACGTACAGTAACAAATATTAATAACAACAAATACTTCTGTTCAGTATTGTCTAAGGAAAGACCAGGAGCAAGAAGACAGATATAAGTCGGAATGGAAGTAAAAATAGGACAGACCTTGAGCAACTTTCAGAAAACTGTGTTCATGAGAAACTAGCTGAGCGAAAAGTAGCCAAGTGCACTCCACTTCCTAGAAAGATCATAGAGACTTAAACAACAGCCAGCATGACTCATCACACGGTGTCATGGAACAGAGATGCTTTGTGGCTCTGGGGCCCTTATGCTAAAGCTTAGCATGTGCTAAGTTGCACGTGGACCATAGGTATAAAATAGGATGCTCAGCAGTTAGTGCATACTAATATCCATTAGTGTAGGGTTACCAGACATCCGGATTTCCCAAGAAAATGACCTCCTTTTGAGGACATGTCCAGGGGGTCCGTACGGCTTTTCAAAACCCAGCACTTTGTCCGGGTTTTGAAAAGCTTTCCTCCACATCGCGGACAGGAGGATATCCGCGCATGCATATGTCCACCTGCCCAATGAGAGCAGGCAGTGGGGAGGGAGGGGGGACTGGGGCGCGACAGAGAGGTGATGGGTAGAACTGGGCGGGCCTGGGGGCGGGACTAAGGGGGTCTGGATTTTTCAAATGGAAAATCTGGTAACTCTACATTAGGGCACATTACACATTAGTAAAAGGGCCTCTAAATTTGTTGGACATGAGTGATTTGCTATAGTGTAATTGCCAAATCACCGTAGACCAGGGGTCTCAAAGTCCCTCCTTGAGGGCCACAATCCAGTCAGGTTTTCAGGATTTCCCCAATTAATATGCATGAGATCTATGTGCATGCACTGCTTTCAATGCATATTCATTGGGGAAATCCTGAAAACCTGACTGGATTGCGGCCCTCAAGGAGGGACTTTGAGATCCCTGATGTAGAAGGCCACTTTTATATTGAAATGTACAGTTTGACTGGTTGTCAAAATCTTTGCAAACGACTGTATAATACAGGGGTGGGCAACTCCAGTCCTCGAGGGTCAGAATCCAGTCGGGTTTTCAGGATTTCCCCAATGAATATGCATGAGATCTATGTGCATGCACTGCTTTCAATGCATATTCATTGGGGAAATCCTGAAAACCCGACTGGATTGCGGCCCTCAAGGAGGGATTTTGAGATCTCTACCGTAGACAATGACAATTGTGGCCCTTTAAGGTGTTTTAGTTTGACAATTATCATCTCAAGGGATCATAGAATCACCTCAGTGTGATTATAAGGGAAAGGGAAGTGGAAAGAGAATGGCACTTGATATACTGCCTTTCTGTGGATACACTCAAAGCTTATATACTATATACAGGTACTTATTTTGTACCTGAACATAAGAACAGCTTTACTGGGTCAGACCAGTAGCCCATTCTCACAGTGGCCAATTCAGGTCCTGGCCAAAACCCAAAGCGTAGCAACATTCCATGCTACCGATCCAGGGAAAGCAGTGGCTTCCCCCATGTCATTCTCAATAACAGACTATAGACTTTTCCTCCAGGAATTTGTCCAAACCTTTCTTAAAACCAGCTATGCTATCCGCTCTTACCACATCCTCTGGCAATGCGTTCCAGATCTTAACTATTATCCGAGTGAAAAACAATTTCCTCCTATTGGTTTTAAAAAGTATTTCCCTGCAGTTTCATTGAGTGTCCCCTAGCCTTTGTAATTTTTTACAGAGTGAAAAATCGAAGCACTTGTACCTGTTCTACTCCACTCAGGATTTTGTAGACTTCAATCATATCTCCCCCCTCAGCCGTCTCTTTTCCAAGCTGAAGAGCCCTAACCGTTTTAGTATTTCCTCATATGAGAGGGGTTCCATCCCCTTTACCTTCTTGGTTGATCTTCTTTGAACCTTTTCTAGTGCCACTATATTTTTCTTGAGATAAGGAGACCTAAATTGGGGCAATGGAGGGCTAAGTGACTAACAGGCTCATTTTCAAAAGAAAAAAAAAGTCTTTAAAAATGGCATAAAATGGCATTTGGACATTTTGTTTGCTAAAACATCCAAATTGCCATTTTCAAAATACATTTTTTGAAATGGTTTTCTATGCTGTTTGTCTGCTGTGCATCTAAATCTCAAGGGAGTGTATTGGGAGCGTTTTTGGGTGACATCATCAGTAACACGACAGAGTGAATTCGTGGGTGGACAAGGCCAAAGCAGTCTGTTAGAGTGCTGTCAGCCCGACGCTGCTTAGGGAGGTAAATAAGGCTCGCGACGGGGTTCCGATGGGGGATGAGGGATGAGGGATGAGGGAAAGATGGGGGATGAAGTGGGAAGGATTCGGATTCAGCTGCGCGGCAGGTGCTGGTGCTGGGGGGGGGGGGTGCTTGCTCAAGGGTTCTGCTGCACAAGGGATGGGAGGGAAGGTAGGAAAGAAGCTGGGCAAGGGTCCTGCTGCATGAGGGATTGGAGGGAGGGAAGGGAAGCTGGGCAAGGGTCCTGCTGCACGAGGGAGGGAAGGGAAGCTGGGCAAGGGTCCTGCTGCATGAGGTAAGGGAAGGGAAGCTGGGCAAGGGTCCTGCTGCACGAGGGAGGGAAGGGAAGCTGAGCAAGGGTCCTGCTGCACGAGGGATGAGAGGGAGGAGAGGAAAGATGCTGCACATGTGGGGGAGGGAAAGGAAAGAGGAAGAATTGGGGTGAAGGAGAGGAAGGGAGAGATGATCATGTGCATACCCCGAAAATAAGACCTAGTGCTTTTTTTGGGCCTAAAATTAATATAAGACACTGTCTTATTTTTGGGGAAACATGGTAGATATCATATTAAAAATTGCAATGCCAACCAGGATATCACCTCTGTGGGACAACATTTCAGAAAACCAGAACACTGCATCAATGATTTTATGGTGAGAATATTATAAGGAAATTTTAAGACAATCCAGGAATGCAAGATCTTTGAGATCAAAATGATTAAATATTTTGAAACCCACTAGACAGGACTTAACAAAGATATTAGCTTTCTTTCGTATTACAAAACATAATTTTTACTGCTCTGACACCTTCATATCTCCCTGTCTCCCACCCTCCCCTCCATCTTCCTGTAAGACTGTCATGAACACTTTGATGTTTTGCTCTTATATACTGAGAGCTGTCTTCATTTGCTTATCTCTGATCTGAAGAAGAAGGATTACCTTCTAAAGTTAATCTAGTTAGTCCAATAAAAAAGGTATCACTTGAATTCTTTCTGCTTTGTTTTATTTCTACATATTATCTTTAATAAACGTGGAAACTACGCTAGGGTTTTCTTGGCCTAAATACCTGTAACTAATTTGTTCACACAACAGCACCTAGGATAAAGACATGCACTTAACTTGAAAACACACCCATGATCCACCCCCTAGCCATGCCTATTTATAACTGCACTTTGGCCAAGGCGCATACACAACTCGTAAAGTAAGATTCTATAAAAAGTAACTTTCAATTAACTCCAGTTAACATTAATTAATAGATGTCAATTGCCAATGATCAGCACCAATTAAGCCAATTATTTAATTACGTTAATGCGCATACATCAGCTAAGCGCACTGATGCATATGCATATCTTTAGATGCCATATATACAGTGGCGTAGCAAGGGTGAGAGGCACCCGGGGGTGGGGTACCCCGCCTTCACCCTTGTCTCCGCCCCCCACTCCTTCCCCCATCCCTCCTTCCCTTCCCCCGTACCTCTAGTTGAAGATGTTGCTCGCGCCGGTCAAGAACGTGCTTGTTGCGACCCCGTCAGCTCTCCCTCTGATGTCATTTCCTATGTGCGGCGCCCGGAATTGACATCAGTGGGACAGCCGACGGGGTCGCAAAGAACAATGTTGTTGACCACCGCGAACAGCAACTTCAACTAGATGGGAAGGGGGCACGCTCCTGACTGCTGTAACTGTTAATTTTCGGGCAGCTGCCACGCAGCGTCAATGAGCTGGCCTGCCTAGGCGGGAATAGGAAGGGACTGCAGAATAAAGACTTCTAGGGCAGGCCTACTCATTGACGTTGCCTGGTGGCTGCCTGAAGATTTAAAATTACAGCGACCGGGGAAGGTAGGTGGGGGAGTCGGGTGCTGGAGAGAGTGGTCATGCAGCAGGATTCTGCTGGGGCTAGGGCGGAGCTTTTAGCCCCCTCTCCCCAAACTAAAGTGTTCCAAGTTTCCAAGTTTTTAAAAAATTTGTTATACCACCTTATCAAAATTTTCAAGATGGTTATACAATAAAATCAAGAATGGGACAAATTATAACAAACAAACAAAAAAAGCATCATCAGTTAAAACAATGGACTGTAGAGGTGATTCCTTGTTCACACCTGAAGGTAGGTCTCTCTATGATGTCACAATGCCTGAACCATCTTTTGCAAGAATAGAAAAGAAGAAATCATCTTTGCTGCCTGCCAGGTGCATTCTGGACTTGTTTACAAGAACTCTGTGTTTCTCCAGTCAAGGACATCTGCCCAGCTCAGCTCCTGAGAAAGTTGTAGGAGGAATTAGCTTCCATGATCGGTATGTCTCTCTCTATTATCTACTGAGGCATCTCTCTGAAGGCTGGTACACGAAGATACAGAATGGTTACTAATTGGTGAAAGACTACTAATTGGGATTGTTTCTGGATTGGTCAGAAGGAGGTCATCTAATGAGAACTAAGAAGAAGGTATCTAATTAATATTAGTCTGTGCTAGGGTGTGGGGGAAGCTCGGATCTTAGCGCTGTGCTCTCTACACGCATATTTTTTATAATAATTAAGACCTGAAAAGTACCTCTTGTGATTAGCTCTCTTCCAGGGAGTGAAGGAACAGGACTTTTACCCAGACCTGGTTTTCCTATCACTTACTATTGCTGACAGACTTTACTATTGCTGACAGACTTTACAGCTCACTGCATTAAATTATGGACTCTTACTGACCAGAAGGAATTCTACCATGTGCTATGCCGAGGAAAATTTCCATTTCCTTGATCAGAGGAGGCTTTACCTTAGGGATGGTGAGCAAGGAATTATATTTTCTTATCAGTGGGGCAAGGTAGATCTCTGATTGGTGACAGGAAAGGAGTTGTTAATTACTCTGGGTGATAAACTGTAATAGACTGCTGCTATTCAGGAATTATTATTATAAGGAATTATCTAGTGTGTGTAAGAATTAGTTATTCATTTATCTAGCAAAGTTGTGTGATAATTATGTACCGAGTTTCATTATATATTTGGATATTTTGTGAACAATAATTAGTTATTATTTGCTGCTGGCTTATGAATTATATTTTTCTATTTCCATAATAAAATCTTTCATATAGCCTTGGTCTCATTTTCATATAAGTAAGCAAAGATTGCTGAATCTGGATAAGGTATTTATGGGGTATCCTAGATACGAGATATGTATGTGTGCATGATATACTTATGTAACACTACTTTATTACACCCATAAATAAACCTACAGGACGAATAAGACCAAAGGACATACTGAAACAAGTGGAAAAGGGAGAACTGCAATATAAATAAAGAAGAGAGAGAAACATAGGAAAATACAAAAGGGTAGGGTAACACCTAGCAATCCAACTTAAGTGGGCTGAAATTAAGTTTATAAAATCCTTAGGACAGTCAAACTTGGAATGCATCCTTAAAAAGGAATGTTTTAAGGAAGGATTTGAAGAGATAAACTAATCTAATCTAAGCCGAGTCATCATTCTAAGAAAGCTTGACTCGGTTTACAATAGTCAACTTAACAAATAAAACCATAGGAATAATGGCAAAATTTCAAGAAAATTAATTTTCAAAGTGTTTTGCAAATAAAGTGGTTTTTAAAGATTTACGAAAAAATAGAAGCGAGCCAGAACTCTTAAGAAGTGAGATAAAAAGGCTGCTTTGCTTACCTTATTGGAATGACTACAAGACGGCATTGTATTTTCCAAAACAGACAATATTTTTGTATTGTTAGTTTAATGGCTTACAAATTTATAGCAGCGGAGACATAATAGAAAGAAATATATAGTCAGTTCAGAATATGCAATGGAGAATAACACTTACACTCATATGCCGAGCAGGGGGCTAGCACACCCTCCGGCATAAGCAGGTAAACCTCTCTGACCCTACTTGTGATGCATGTTCTTTTATACAGATAAATTATTGCTTTGTTTCAAAAGGCTCATCCCCGAACTCTGGTCATATGACTCCCTAGTGATACAAAAAATGTATACCTAACTATTCCCCCCCCCCAGTCCACGCCTCTCCCACTTCCTCCCCCCCCCCCCCATGAGAGGGGCCCTAGCAGTCCAGAAACAGAGGGCACTTTGGGAATTTCTTTTGTCCATATCTTGAATCCTTATCACCTTGCTGAGGCTGATTTGTTTGTTATAAAACACTGTATGTCTTCAGGATGGTGTCCTCGTAGACAGTCTTATGCAGCAAACTGAAACAAAGATGCAAGGGTGACATTCCAGCATCCTGGCCATGCCTGGATCCCATGGCTTGCTTTAGAGACAGGCACCAGGCCCCCACATCCCTAATCCCCCTTCATCCTTCAGGGGTTGTTACTTGTTATGGGTGGTTTATGGCTTCTCAGGGTGCCTTGCATATGTCATACGGCACTGATAACAGCTCAGTACAAATGAACAATGGTCACCGAACCTTGGAGAAGTATCCTCCTTAGGAAGACAAGAACTAGGCCAGCAGGAGTATCATTTTCATAGATTAGCGAAGTACATGCTGTTCCATCTGGTTAGCTTGTAAAGAAAGGCTGCTTAGACTGTGAGAAAATATGTGTTAAAATGGCTGTAATAAGAACTTAAGAAGTTGCCTCCGCTGAGGCAAACCAGAGGTCCATCTCGCCCAGCGGTCCGCTCCCGCGGCAGCCCATCAGGCCCATTGCCTGAGCAATGGTCCCAGACTATCCCTATAACCTACCGCTACTCTTATCTGTACCCCTCAATTCCTTTATCCTCTAGGAACCTATCCAAACCTTCTTTGAAGCCTTGTAACGTGCTCCGGCCTATCACAGCCTCCGGAAGCGCGTTCCATGTGTCCACCACCCTCTGGGTGAAAAAGAACTTTCTGGCATTTGTTTTAAACCTGTCTCCTTTTAATTTTTCCGAGTGCCCCCTTGTACTTGTGGTTCCCTGTAATCTGAAAAATCTGTCCCTGTCTACTTTTTCTATACCCTTCAGGATCTTGAAGGTTTCTATCATGTCTCCTCTAAGTCTCCGCTTTTCCAGGGAGAACAGCCCCAGCTTTTTCAGTCTGTCAGTATATGAGAGGTTTTCCATACCTCTTATCAGTTTAGTTGCTCTTCTCTGGACTTCCTCAAGTACCGCCATGTCCTTTTTGAGGTACGGCGACCAATACTGGACACAGTACTCCAGATGCGGTCGCACCATTGCACGATACAGTGGCAGGATGACCTCCTTTGTCCTGGTCGTGATGCCCTTCTTAATGATACCCAACATTTTGTTTGCTTTTCTTGAGGCTGTGGCGCACTGTGCCGACGCCTTCAAAGACGTGTCCACCATCACTCCCAGGTCTCTTTCAAGGTTACTTACCCCTAGCAGTGATCCTCCCATTTTGTAGCTGAACATCGGGTTCTTTTTCCCTACATGCATGACCTTGCATTTCCCTAAGTTAAAGTTCATTTGCCATTTTTTGGCCCATTCTTCTAGCGTCGTTAGGTCCCTTTGCAGATCTTCGCAGTCTTCCATGGTTTCAACCCTGCGGTAGAGTTTGGTGTCATCCGCAAATTTAATAACTTCGCAATTTGTTCCCGCCTCCAGGTCATTTATAAATATATTGAACAGGAGCGGTCCCAGCACCGACCCCTGCGGAACTCCGCTCGTGACCCCATGCCAGTCTGAGTAATGGCCCTTCACTCCAACCCTCTGTTTCCTGTCTGCCAGCCAGTTTTTGATCCATCGGTGGACCTCCCCTTGCACCCCGTGTCTCCACAGCTTTTTAAGCAGTCTTTCGTGCGGTACCTTGTCAAAGGCTTTTTGAAAGTCAAGGTAAATGATGTCAATGGATTCCCCTTTATCCACCTGTCTGTTTACCCCCTCAAAGAAGTACAATAAGTTTGTGAGGCATGACCTACCCTTGCAGAAGCCGTGCTGGCTCGACTTTAGCTGTCCATTGTTTTCTATGTGTTCACAGATACTGTCCTTAATCAGTGCTTCCATCATTTTTTCCCGGGACCGAGGTCAAGCTCACCGGCCTGTAGTTCCCCGGGTCCCCCCTTGAACCCTTCTTGAAGATGGGTGTGACATTTGCAATTTTCCAATCCTCCGGGATCTCTCCAGTTTTTAAGGATAGGTTACATATTTGGCGAAGTGGCTCTGCTATTACGTTCCTTAGTTCCTTGAGTACCCTTGGGTGAATGCCGTCCGGACCTGGCGATTTGTCGCTCTTTAGTCTGTCTATCTGCCTGAGGACATCCTCTTGGCTTACCTCTAGTTAGACCAGCTTTTCATCCAGTCCCCATTTACGATGTCCTCCGGTTCCGGAATATTGGATGTGTCCTCCCTCGTGAAGACTGACGTGAAGAACTTATTTAACCTGTCTGCTATCTCTTTTTCCTCTTTTACCACTCCTTTTTTGTCTCCATCATCCAATGGCCCCACTTCTTCCCTTGCCGGTTGCTTCCCCTTCACATATCTGAAGAACGATTTGAAGTTTGTTGCTTCCCCCGCCAGTCTCTCCTCATATTCTCTTTTAGCTTTTCTGACCACACGGTGACACTCCCTTTGGTGTTCTTTGTGCTCCTTTTGGTTGTCCTTTGTTTGGTCCTTTTTCCATTTTTTGAACGATGCTTTCTTGTCACTTATCGCCTTTTTCACTGCAGTTGTTATCCACGCTGGGTTTTTTGTTCGGTTTTTTTTGCACCCCTTCCTGAATCTGGGGATGTACAGGTTCTGTGCCTCTTGCACCGTGCCCTTGAGTAGGGACCAGGCTTTTTCTACAGACTCCATCTTCCTTGCGCTACCGTTGAGTTTCTTTCCCACCAGTTTCCTCATGCCATCATAATTCCCTTTTTTGAAGTTGAGTGCTGTCGCTGTGGATCTTTTCACCTTTGATGGTCCAATTTCCAGCTTGCACTGGATCATGTTGTGATCGCTGTTTCCTAGGGGTTCTAGCACCGCCACCTCCTTTGCAGGTCCCCCTAGCCCATTGAGGATTAGGTCGAGAGTTGCATCCCCCCGTGTTGGTTCCGTGACCAGCTGTTCCATGAAACATGTCCAACATACACAAGGTATTTCTCCACTAGGTAGTTCAGTATGTCCAGGTTTGTCCAGGTTATCCAACTCAGAAGTTAGGCATTGAATTCCAAAGGGAGAAGAAGTTAGGCCTATGGTTTTGAAAGTCTGTTCTTTTAGGCACCTGATAGTCAGGGTGATTTAAGAGGGCAGGAGAGGCTCCTGTCTGCTTAAATTGCGCTTTGTAGCACCAAATGCTGATATTCCGCAGCACTTAACTAGGCAGTGTCACTAAATGTTGGCACAAAGCAGCCATTTTTGAACCAGGAAGCCCAGGGGTGTTTTGGAAGTCAGAGTTGGGGAGGAGCCAGCAGTTTTGTGAGTGAGTGCCAGCAATATTCAGTGCAGGCATTTGAATACCTAAGTGGACTAACTGAGACACCTCTCACTCACTCCCCTGAAACACATCAAGCCCCTCCCTCCCCCTAAAGGTGGTATACCTTTTCCCACCACCTTAGACCCCCACTAGGCTACCTTTTTAAATTTTGGTGATGTAGTGGGTTCTATGGGCAGGAGTGATGTCTACTCGTTCCTGCCTGGTGCACCTCATTGCACAAAATGTCTGCCGTGACCTCTAGTGGCAGCCTTGAGGTACTTTGAAAAACAAGAAAAAGAAAGATGGGTACCACAGATATAGTGCTTAAACTCATATTCCAAATAAGACTGCAGTGGGAGCACGGGTGCGCTCTACTAGAGGAACCTTATTCTGCTTTGGCAGATGCATACCTGTTAATTTCTTTTCCTTTAATTGGGCCATACTGTCCTAAACAAGCAAGTGTTATCCTCTCCTTAGGTAGAGAAAACTCAATAATATAATCTGCTGGTATTCGGTAGATAACTCCTGTATGCATCTGCCAAAGCAGAACAAGGTTCCTCTAGTAGAGCGCACCCGTGCTCCCACTGCAGTCTTATTTGGAATATGAGTTTAAGCACTATATCTGTGGTCCCTCAAGGAGGGACTTTGGAGACCCCTGATCTAGGTACACATGATCTGTCCTCTGACAGTAAATTTACATTAGAGGAGGCAGAATGTAGAAGGTTATGAGTATGCATGGAAAGGTTCCAAAAGCCCAATCACCATGCTGTGTTTCCTTTTGATAGAAGCTCAGCTTGGAAAGAGTATGGAGAGTGAAAGGGGAAGGGAAGAGGAGAGAAATGCTGGATGCTGGAGGGATAGAGAAGGTGAAAGAAGCTGGACACATGGAGGTAAAGAGAAGTGGAGATACTGAAGATGGTGAGGTAAGTGGAATAGAGTAGGCAAGGGGAGATGTTGGACTACCGGGGTGGGGGTTTTAAAGAGGAGATGCTGGAGACCTGAGGGAGGTAGGAAAGGGAAGGAACAATACTGGTCTGGGGGAAGCATATGGCTGATAGTTCACCTGGAATGTCAGATACTTCTAGGCCAGCCCTGCCACTTTGTAGCATATGGATGGGCTTGTGCTTTCCCATAGGTAGGGTTTGATGGTCCCCGCTACAAGTATTTCTAGTGGCTAGATCCAAGGAGTTCATAAAAGTGCTCCAAGTGAAATTTAAACTAAACTAAACTAAAACTTAGCTTTGTATACCGGGTCTTCAACCAATATGGAGCTCGACTCAGTTAATAGAAACTAAAAAAAAAAAAAATACAAAGAAAAATAACAGTCAGAAAATATTAATGTGGCTAATTTCCGAAGTGTTTAGCATGAAAAGGACCAGGACCCCTTAAGATAAGAGGAAGTTCGTTCCATAGTTGAGATAATTTGACTGAAATTCTTGATTCCTTTCTCTGGAGGAAGGTGAGAGCTTGAATTGTTGGGAGCCTCTTCCATAGAAGAATCTATAAACGTAGTAGTGTAGTATATGCTGGAGAGAATGGGATTCTTAGAAGAGCTCTTGAGGCATATCCTGAGTGATGGACTGCAAATGGGAGAAGCAGAAAAGGTATTTCAGTTCTGGGTACAGGAGCCAGTTCTGGATTCAGGAGCCAGAAAGCAAGAGTCCTGTCCTGGTTTCTAAGTCCTGTGAGAAATGAAGTCCAAGAAGGTGGCAGAGAAGTTTGTTTGAGATGCCTTCTAACAGTGCTGCTACACTGGATATCCATGCTCAATTCTGAACAAAGGAGTCAAGGAGATGTCACCCTATCAGTGGTGATCCAGAAGGCCAATGTCCAATCCCAGAGAGCAAGAAAAAAGAGGAATGCTAAGCAGGGAAGGATTAATTCTTTGAGGGCCCCTAGGCACCCAAGTACACTGGGCCCCCCTGGCCCTGCCCTTCCCATACCCCGCCCTCGCCCCACCATGCCTCGCCCCATTTATCTGTTTTCTTATCCACTTCTTTATTTCCACCTGTATTTCTTTCTTTTTTTAAATTCAAAACAAAGATTAGCATACCAGTGCACAGTTTTTCTTCTATGCCATCCCCAAACATCTCTGAACAAATTCCCCTTCCTTCCCTTCCCACCTACTTACCCAGGACATTAACTCTGAACCCTTTCAATACATATATAAAAGTGTTCAAATATATTGTAAAGCAGTAATACTATCCGAAATATAAGTCTATATTAATAACCAGGTTTACAACGCCTCTCAACTGCCTCACTCTACGTCAACCAACTGTAACCCATATGTATAAACAACCAAATCTGTAACTCCTCTAATATGTTCCACTCCCTGTATGTTAACTTGTAACGAAACAACAAGGCAAGCAGTCCACCAAAGAATCCAACATGAAAAAAAAAAGATTGGCAGAAAATAAGGAGATTCAAATCAGGTTAATTCAAGGTGCTCCCAAGAACCATGCCTGATGCATTTCACCAAACAAGGCTAGTCAACACTAACAGAAAACCATGTTTTTCATACACACGGAACACAGATACACCCTCACCCAATATGGAGGGAGCCCTATCTTCATGCGAAGCAGTGTCGGGCCAGCAGCACTCTAAACAGGCTGCTTGGCCTTGTCCATCGGGAATTTCACTCTACCGCATTACTGAGTAAAATCCACGACGGCCAAGGCCAAGCAGCCTGTTAAGAGTGTTGTCGGCCCGACGCTGCTTCGCATGAAGGTAGGGCTCGTTCGTGGTCAGTGGGGAGGGAAGGATGGAGGGTCAGTGGGGGTTTGGCTGCGCAGTGGGTGTTGGAGGGTGCTCAAGGGTTCTGCTGCACAAGGGATGGGAGAGAGGGAAGGATACAAGCTGAGCAAGGCTGCACGAGGGATGGGAGGGAGGAGAGGAAAGATACTGCACATGTGGGGGAGAGAATAGAAAGAAGAAAAATTGGGGTGAAGGAGAGGAAGGGAGAGATAGTCATGTGCATACCCCGAAAATAAGACCTAGTGACTTTTTTGGGCCCCAAGTAAATATAAAACACTGTCTTATTTTCGCGGCAACATGGTAGGTAAAACACATTAAATAGAAAACATACATATCAATAAAACTAATAAAGGCAGGGGGGCAAAAAACAAACCAGAGCCACATACAACCAGGGAAATGCTGTTAAAATTGTTTTGTTGTTATTCAAGCTAGTTTTTCTAATTTTTTACATAAGGATAATCAAACTATAAATGAACCAAAGCTGTTCAGAAAGGAAATACTGTACTTGATAGAAACAATCAAGTTACCTCAAGTGCAGGCAGCCAGGAGGACGAGGCAGACCCAAGCCGCGACAGCAGTCGGGAGGGTGCAGGTGACCACGAGCGGCGAAGGCAGAGAAAGGCGGGAGCACAGCATCTTAAAGCATGACGGCTGCATGACTTGAGGCATGTGAATCAGCTGATGCAGCGGCAGTAGACAGTGTAGTCGTGGCGGCCGCTAGACTTGAGGGCAGCGCCGTCCGGGAGGTTCATTTTCAGAAGGGTCCGACATGGCAGCAATTCTCGCAAGCTTCCGGCGGCTGTTCCCGAAGTTTTCTCTCTGCCGCAACTTCCTGTTTCCCGACAGGGCAGATCGCTGCAGAGAGGGAAAGCTTCGGGGCAGCCACCGGCAGCTTGTGAGAACGGCTGCCATGTCGGGCCCTTCTGAAAAGGAAAATTTAGCTTTTTAATAGAGCACTTCGGACTGTGGGGCCCCCTGGATCTGTGGGGCCCAGGGCAGCTGCCCTGTTTGCTCCCTATAACGCCAGCCCTGGGGCCCCCCTGCAGGGCCGCCATCAGAAATTTCAGGGCCCCTTACTGAGCAATCCTATTGGGCCCCCCATGCACCCCTTCACCCCCCCCCGACCCCCCCTTCTTCCATGGGCCGAATACACACATACTTTTCTCTGTCGCCGCACTCTTTGACCAAAATATTTGTAAGCCTGCAACCACGTCAAGGTAGACTCTTTTCAGCAGGGCCCTAACCTAACCTAAACTAAACTAACCTATGCCTATCTATTCTAAACTAACATATGTCTAATACTGAACTAATAACAAACTAACAAACATCTGCATAATAAATAACTAATAAATAATAGTGCTAGTAGCTATAATTCACTTTTGAATGTAAAATCTCAGTTAAGGATTTCTTTTGACCTTTGTAGGCCAGAAGTAGATCACAATTGCACAATATTTTTTGTAACAAGTATTAAATGTGTTTTTATAAATACTGTAAGCTTAATAAATATAACAGAAAAAACTACACATCTGAACGCATATTTGAACATACACATCTGTATGATCCCATCCTCCTCAGCTTGCCTATAGCTGCATCATGCATGTTAAAAATGTATGATATGTTGATATGTGCACCTTCCTTCCTTCCCATCCATCCTCCTCAGCTTGTCCTTACACATCCACAGCTGCATGTTAATGATGATGTATATGTTATGATGATAAATAAGTGCATATGAGCACATCATTAACATGCAGCTATGGATGAATATAAAAAAGAAACAATATTCTGTACAATTGTCAATTTATAAATCAGCGTCTTCTCCCCACTTCCCTTCAGTGTCCTCAGCCCATTCTCTCTTCACTTTCCTTCAGCGCACGCACATAAAAACAAGCAAGTAATTTATATCATTTTAATTCTATTCATTCATAAAAATTAAAGTCTAAATAATGCCAGTCACATAACAAAACATGATTTTACAAAAATAATTCCCTGCACAGTCAAGCCTGCAAGGATTACTAGATGTCTTTCAGCAGCTCCCCTCCCTCCCCCTTACCTTTGTGGCCAAGTCAAAATGATCTACCAACAATAAAATTTTAAAAACACAAAGCACGCTATACGCAGAGAAAATGTTAATTATCATTTATATTCCGCGGGTTTTCAAAGAGGTCAAGGCAGATGACTTTATGCAATGTCACCTCAGTAACAACTATACAAAAATAGACAAATTTTCCCCCTCCCTTTTTACTAAAACGCGATAGCGGTTTTTAGCGCAGGGAGCTGCGCTGAATGCCCCACGCTACTCTCAACGCTCATAGGCTCCCTGCGCTAAAAAATGCTATTGCGGTTTAGTAAAAGGGGGCCATAGTGCAAATATAGACAGCATATATAAATTCTCAAAGCAGACACATTATGATCACTAAATTGAAAATAAAATCATTTTTCCTACCTTTGGTAATTTCATCAGTCTCTGGTTGCACTTTATTCTTCTGACTGTGCATCCAATATTTCTTCCCTTCTTTCAGCCTCCTGTATGCTTCCTCTCCTCCAGACCTCATTCCCTCCCCAAACTTTTTCTTTGTTTCACCCTGCCCCTTCTTTCTTTTTCTCTCTCTCCATACCCCCTTTCTTTCTGTATGTCTGTTTTTCTCTCTCTCTCACCCTGCCCCCTTCTTTCTTTCTCTCTCCACACCCTCTTTCATTCTGTATGTCTGTCTTTCTCTCTCTCTCCATGCCTCATTTTTCTTTGTTTCACCCTGCCCCCTTTCTTTCTTTCTGGCTTCCTGCTACCCCCCTTTCTTTCTTTCTCCCTGCCCTCCCCTTTGCCACCACCATTGGGAAAATGCTGCCACCGCCACTGGGGAATAGGCTGCCACTGCCACCATCGGGAACAGGCCGGTGCCGAGTTTGCCCTGCTTCTCTTCTCCGCGGGGCCGACCAACTCTCGCCACCCGACGTCAATTCTAACGTCGGAGAGGACGTTCTAGGCCATAAGGCAGCGATTGGCTGGCCCAGAACGTCCTCTCCGACGTCAGAATTGATGCGAGTGGTGAGAGTTGGTCAGCCCCACAGGGAAAAGCAGGGAGAACTTGGCGCCGGCCTGCTCCCGATGGCGGCGGTGACACTCAAGTGGCTAAAGAGCCGCAGTTTGCCGGCCTAGGGAGAACACTGGAGGGTGGCCAGCTGTGCACCCCCTTGGGACATAAACCCGGGGCGGGGTGGACCGCCCCCCCACCCTCCCCCACCTTGGTATGCCACTATCTGTACCTCACTCCCTCCCTATGACCAAAAATTCTCCTTTCTTCTATTCCCCGTGTACACTACCATCTCTTTCCCTCCTTTCCTCTCTCCCAAGTCGATGCCTTCTGTGCCAAAAACCCATTCCCTCCCCCACCTCAGCATCTCTTTCCCTCCCTTCCTCTCTCCCAAGTCCATGCCTTCTGTGTCCAAAAACCCATTCCATCCCCCACCTCAGCATCTCTTTCCCTCCCTTCCTCTCTCCCAAGTCCATGCCTTCTGTGTCCAAAAACCCATTCCCTCTCCCACCTCAGCATCTCTTTCCCTCCCTTCCTCTCTCCCAAGTCCATGCCTTCTGTATCCAAAAACCCATTCCATCCCCCACCTCAGCATCTCTTTCCCTCCCTTCCTCTCTCCCAAGTCCATGCCTTCTGTGTCCAAAAACCCATTCCATCCCCCACCTCAGCATCTCTTTCCCTCCCTTCCTCTCTCCCAAGTCCATGCCTTCTGTGTCCAAAAACCTATTCCCTCCACCACCTCTCCATCTCTTTCCCTCCCTTCCTCTCTCCAAAATCCATGCCTTCTGTGTCCAAAAACCCATTCCCTCCCCCACCTCAGCATCTCTTTCCCTCCCTTCCTCTCTCCCAAGTCCATGCCTTCTGTATCCAAAAACCCATTCCCTCCCCCACCTCAGCATCTCTTTCCCTCCCATCCTCTCTCCCAAGTCCATGCCTTCTGTGTCCAAAAACACATTCCCTCCCCAGCATCTCTTTCCCTCCCTTCCTCTCTCCCAAGTCCATGCCTTCTGTGTCCAAAAACCCATTCCATCTCCACCTCAGCATCTCTTTCCCTCCCTTCCTCTCTCCCAAGTCCATGCCTTCTGTGTCCAAAAACACATTCCCTCCACCACTTCAGCATCTCTTTCCCTCTCTTCCTCTCTCCCAAGTTCATGCCTTGTGTCCAAAACGCACTCCCTCCCCCCTTTTGTGTTCCGCGTTTGCCTCCCAGCCCATCTTTGCAATTTTCTCAGCAAAACGGAGCTCGAGCCGCGAGGCTTGTCTTCTGTTTCCTGCCTGCCCTACCGCGCACAAATAGCCGACCGGAAGTATTCTCCGTCGTCAGCGTTGACGTCGGAGGGCAGGCTTTGCTTAAGCCCTCCCTCCGACGTCAGCGCTGACATCGGGGAACACTTCCGATCGGCTATATGTGAGCGGCAGGGCAGGTAGGAACAGAAGATGAGCCTCGCGGCTAGAGATGTATTGAACTCCGCGGGTTCACCGTCCAGTTCTCTCCTGTGCACCTGGGGCGGCCCTCCCCCCCCCTCCCCCTCTCTAGACTGTGGCCTAGGACCCTGGGGGAGCCCGGGCCCCCTGTCAGCTCCGGGCCCCTGAATGCAGGACTGGTAGTACTGCCCTGATGGTGGCCCTGCCCCCCTGACAATGTCGGGCCCTAGGCACGTGCCTTGTTAGGCCTATTGGTTACTCCGGCCCTGATGCTAAGAAGAACTTTAAACACTGGAGAAATCAGATACCAAGAGGTCCTTGGGGTCCAGAGAGCCCAGTCAGAAAGAAAGACATTCGGAAGGACGGGGAGTGTCACCAAAAGCAAGGAGACATGTTTTTCTGTGCATGTTATGGTACTGGAACCTGTAAATTGTGTTCCTGAGTTCAAGACTTATTTTCAGAATGTCGCCAACATGCCTTCAGTGTCCCTGTTAAGTGCTATTACACCTCGAGCCCAAGAGTGGATTAATCCTCCCCCATCAGAGAATCTATGCCAGAAGCTTAGGACAGAGAGAGAACCTTCCACCTATAGGGAATATCCAGAAGATGGATGACATCTCTGCCTGCAGGTGTACTCTAAGCCTGAGTCTTCAGGAGACGCTGCATAATTCAGGCTCTGTGCTTTACTCCCCTCTAAGCATTACAAATAGCTCTTTAGATCAGCTGCCTAAATGTTGGCTGCTGTCCCGAAGTTCTCCACTACTTAGTCAGCAGGGTCTGCTTTGTTTTTGATAGGCGTTAATATCTACGGCAGAGCTCACAAATGATATCGCCATCTTCAGGAGTGCTAGCACATACCCTTACTCTCAGAAATTGTTTTAATTGTAATAGAAACATCATTATTTTAATAGAAAAAACATTCTCAGACTGGAAAGATTTTAAGTATAGAGCCTATATACGCAGATTCATAGTAAAGAAGTGTGTCAGTGTGAGGGAGGGGGTTCATACTAAGTGAGAGCAGTTATAGGAGTCTACCATTTTTCAAAGCAACCCCTCGGTTGTTTGCTGCAATGGTAATTTCCAGTTTCTATATCAACGAGTGATCCCTAGTATCGGAGTAGCCATGGTTTTTGCGGCAGAGTGGGAAAGCAGTACAAGCGAGTATCTCATCTGATTTGCATTTTGAGGTAACTTAAATTTTCCTGGTATTATGAAAAATGGAGCGAAGAAGTGGCCTAGTGATTAGGGCTGCAACCTCGGAACCCTGAGGTTGCAGGTTCAAGCCCAGTGCTGCTTCTTGTAACCCTGGGCAAGTCACTTAGGCCCTGATTCTCCAAAAGTGCGTCCCGATTTTAGGCAGCTGTAGGCGTCCTACAGCTGTCTAATCAGCCAATTGGGATGCACGTTTTTAAAAAAAAAATGCTCCCCAGGCAGGCCTGAAGGCGCCTCCGGGAGCCTAGGGAGACCCGCAAGACGCCTAAGCTCGCCTAAGGGCCTTAGGCGGGCCTTAGGCAAACCTAGGCGGCCCTACGCGTCTCCCTAGTAGAGGAAGAAACGCTTATAATGTAGACCAGCAAAATGCTGGTCTACATTGTAAGTAGACGCAGCCGCTATACTTATTGCGGCAAGGGATCTCTCTACCGCTATAAGTATAGCGGGCCGCGGTCTGTCCGATCGGATGCCCCCCTCCGACACTACCGACCGCCCCCCCCCCCGACACTACCAACCGCCCCCCCCCCCCCCGACATTACCGATCGCAGGTAGGAGGGTGCCCAATCCCTCCTGCCCGAAGACGCACCCCCCCCGGCGCTAACAACCCCCAAACCTCCAAACTAACCTGTTCTTTAGGCCAGATGGTTCTTGCCCATCCAGCCGGTAGGCCCGCCTCGTCGAAATGAGGCGGGCTCGCCCCTTCCCGGCCCATCCCGCCGTAGCCTAAGGCCTGATTGGCCCAGGCTCTAGAAGCCTGGACCAATCAGGCCTTAGGCATAGCGGGTCCTCCCATCCCCACTTAATCTAAGGCCTGATTGGCTAATCAGACCTTAGACTTAGTGGGGATGGGCGGACCCGCTATGCCTAAGGCCTGATTGGTCCAAGCTTCTAGAGCCTGGGCCAATCAGGCCTTAGGCTTCGGCGGGATGGGCCAGGAAGGGGCGGGCCCGCCTCATTTCGACGAGGCGGGCCTACCAGCTGGACGGGCAAGAACCGTCTGGCCTGAAGAACAGGTTAGTTTGGAGGTATGGGGGTTGTTAGCGCCGGGGGGGGGGGGTGCATCTTCGGGCAGGAGGGATTGGGCACCCTCCTGCCTGCGATCCATATTGTCGGGGGGGGGAGGTCGGTAGTGTCGGAGGGGGGGGCATCCGATCGAACACGCCGCGGCCCACTATACTTATAGCAGCAGAGAGATCCCTTGCCGCGATAAGTGTAGCGGGCCGTGTCTAATCTAATCCGATTCTCTAACCAGCGTCTGTAACATGGACGCCGGTTAAAGAATCGGGGTTTTGGTGTAGGCCGATTCTGAATAGGACGCCTCTCCCGGGCGTCCTATACAGAATCAGGGCCCCAGGCAGGCCTTCAATATAGGCGGCCTGCCTGGGGAGCATTTTTTTTTTTTTTTAAACGTGCATCCCGATTGGCTGATTAGACAGCTGTAGGACGCCTACAGCTGCCTAAAATCGGGACGCACTTTTGGAGAATCAGGGCCTTAATGCTCCATTGCTCCAGGTACATTAGTCAGATTGTGAGTCCACCAGGGAGAAATACTTGAGTGCCTGAATGTAAACCACATGGAGAAGCATAATTAAAAAAAAAGTCTAAGTCCGTTTTGTGCCTAAGGTGCTAGTCGTCCAAAGTCGGCAGCATCCAAAGTACATTCTCGCAAAATACATCCAAAATATTTTTTTTTTGAGAATCGTCTAATTATACATCCAGACGTTTGATCGTTCAGACCTCTAAGTCATCTGTCTTTATACCCCACTCTCATCCAAAAAATCGTCCAAGCCCAAAACGCCTAGAAAAAGACTTTTTGGATGTGGGAGGGGGGTCAGCAAAGTGATGGACTGGACACCCAGCCATGGCACTGCTGTGAACTTCACAAAAAGGGTGCCACATAAACATCTCACCATAACTCCCTTGCAGGTCATGGTGAGCCCCCTAAAACATCCCCAAAACTTACTATACCCACCTGTTTACCACCCCAATAGCCCTTATGGCTGCAGGTGCCACCTATATGGCAGTACAGTAGCGTTTGGGAGGATTTTGGTGGGTGCACATTTTTCACCATGAATGCAATGGTTAGAGTGGCTTAGGGGCCTGGGTCCTCCTCTCTATGGTTCATGAGCCCATCCCCCAGACTACTTAAGACACCTCTATGCAGCTCTCCTAGGCTTTCCTATGCCATGTGCTGATGTTCTGGAGGCAGGTATGTATGTTTTTATTCCAATTTTTATGGCGGTGGGGTGGGTGGGGAGTCAGTGATCACTGGGGGAGTATGTGGGGGGTCTATACTTTATCCTTGCAGTGATTATCTGATAACTTTGGATGCCTTCTGGGCACTTATACCTGTTTTTAGTTCGCCTAAGTCACAACGTATAAGTTCCATCTAGGTAGTCTCATTAAACTTTTGATTATTGCTGCAGGATGACTAAGTCTAGGTCGGCCTACATCCGGCCTACTTCCCGCCCTAACCATTCCTTCAAAAACACCCTTTTTCATTCTGGGCGTACAGCAGCAGTGAAAAGGCCTAAGCTGCTTTTAGATACATTTAAAATCCGTTTTGATTATCGGTACTTGGACGACCTGTCTTTTTGATCGTCCAAGTGCTGATATAGGCGGGTTTTTAGACGTATTTCTGCTTTGATTATGAGCCCCGTAGGCTATAAGTGGTCTATAAATACTAAAATAAATAAATAAAAAGAGGATTTTGATTTACTCTTCCATCTATGGAGGAAGAGAGGAGTTTGAAGAAATACATTAGGCTTCATACTAGAAATTCCTTTATGCTTGTTCATCATAAGAGTTTAAGAGTAAGAAGAGATTCTTGATTGCCTAATGGATACCTGAAGTAAAGGAAAAAAATTCAGATCCTCCCAAAAAGGGGCTTTCCCAATAGAGAAAGTAGAGGAGGTGTTCAGCGGATTGGCCACCGTGAGAACGGGCTACTGGGCTTGATGGACCATCGGTCTGACCCAGTAAGGCTATTTTTATGTTCTTATGCCAGAGTAGAGAAGAGGAGGCAAAAGTGGCATTAATGGAGTCTGCACTGTATCCAGAATATGAAAGGAAGATTCACATAAACATTGATATTGCATGGGGCCTGGACTGAATTATCCCCTCCACCCATTGGAAGACTTGTAGCTTGGACCTCCCCCCTCCACCACCACCACCACACAAACACCACACACCCCTAGTACTGTGAGGTTCCAACTATCTTGAAGAGCCTAGCGAAGTTTGGAGTAGTTACATAACTATGCAAAAATAATCCATAATGGTGTTCACATGATACAAATAAACATATTTGCATTCAGAGATCAAAATAAAGCATTGGGGGAATCTATCATAGCTAGAAAAAAAGGTTGACTTGAATATAAACCAAACTCGCAGCAGTCTTGCAAGAATACTGTGGGAACTTGTGTCAGCAATTTCGAGTAGTGAGACTGCACAGGGCAGGAGCATAGGAAGATCGCTCTTGCCCTGGCTCACCACTGGACCAGCGGGGCTTAAGGTAGGCTCAGGGAGAGGCCTGCAATGGGTCTGAGAGGGGGAGGACTCAAATATAAACTGAGATCCCAATTTTTGGCCCAAGAATCTAGGTTATATTTGAGTATATACAGTATGGAAAATGAGCATAATGCAAAAAAGTTTGCTTGACTTCAGATAAAAAGAGGAAATGTTTAAAACAGTGTTGCCTAAAAATCATAGGCTTCTAATGCAAAGTAATAGTTATCTCAAGGCACTTAAGTTGGCCACACATAATTGGGTGCAGAAGGAAAAGATTTTTAAATATAGAAAAATGCAACCAGAATCAAGATAATAATAATAATAATAATAATTTTATTCTTGTATACCGCCACACCCAAAGAGTTCTAGGCGGTTCACATCCATTAATTAAGATCCGTGCGACACATGGATTTACAATATTTTGACAGAGTTACAGCAGTAAAGAAAGGGAGCGTGGGAGCGATAATCAGAGCTTTATCAAAAGTACAAGCAGCAATAAAGGAAGGGAGGGAAGGTAAAGGAAAGAAAGGAGAGAGATAATGTAGGGGGAGGGGGGGCAAAGGGAGCCGGGGGAGAGTGGGAGAGGGAGTAGTTGCAGGTGGAAGGGGTTAGTGGGCCTATTCTCGGAAAAGGTGCGTTTTGAGTAATTTTCTGAAGCTAAGGTAGGTGGGGGCCTCGAGTACCATTTGTGTTAGCCAGGGGTTCAGTTTAGCCGCCTGGTAAGCATAGGTTTTGTCTAGGAATCTTTTTGAGATGACATAATTTTAGGGAGGGGAAGACGAACAGCTGGGTTCTGCGGGATTTCTTGTTGGTGGGATTCAACGTGAAATGCTGATTGAGGTAGTTAGGTAAAAGACCGAGAGCTGTTTTGTAGCAGAAGCAGGCGAATTTGAATAAGACTCTGGATTCGAAAGGCAGCCAATGCAGTTGATGGTAGAAAGGAATGATGTGTTCCCATTTGTTTAGGCCGAATACGAGGCGGCCGGCAGTGTTTTGGATCAATTTTAGCCTCCTAGTGGTTTTCTTCGTGGCATTCAGGTAAATGATATTGCAATAGTCCAGTACACTGAGAACGGAGGACTGTACCAGTAGTAGGAATGAGGTGTCGAAGTATTTTTTTATGGTGCGCAATTTCCAGAGAACTGAGAAACATTTCTTGACAGTAAGATCTGTATGATTTTCAAGAGAAAGATGTTTGTCTAGAGTGACTCCCAGTATTTTTACTGTTTCTTCGAGGGGGAAAACCAGTCCTTTTGCTTGGATTGAGGTGTCTTTGATTTTGTCATTGGGTGTGGCTAGGAAGAATTTTGTTTTGTCTGGGTTGAGTTTTAGTCTGAAGGAGCGCATCCAGAGTTCTATCTGGTTAAGTATGCTTGTAATGTAAGTGAGTAGTTCTGGGGAGAAGGAAAAAATACTCATTGTATTGGGTGTCACAGGCTTCATTAAAAGAAATTTTCAAGTCTGTCAGTGCACAAGTCTAGAAAGAAAGGAGGTACAAAGGCCACGTTTCCTTGAATGCTGTCATGTCCAGTGACTGCCCTACAACATGGATATAGCAAGTCCCTTGGTGGACTGTGTGTTGTAAATCCAGAACCTATAGATATTGAAGAAGAAACTACTTCTCACCTTCTTTTTCAGGGTTCTGAAAGGCGGGGGGGGGGGGGTGGAATTTCCTCAAAGCCCTAGCTCATTGATAACCACTCACTTTTCCAATGTATTTCAGGCCTTATGCTCAGACACTCATTCACTCTCAATTGAGCATGGTTAAACATATAGCCAATTTTAAGCTGTTGACAGCTGCATCTCAGTCTTCTCAGAAATCCTTTCACAGAACCTCTTAGATTCTTTTCTTTATCCTGTGATCTGAAACAGCATCTCACATACTTTCCCAACTTTGGATTCTATGAACCCAGAGGAATTCTACCTGACAAGCTCTCCAAAATGCCAAAAAGCCCTCAGTGAATCTCAACACTTTGAAAGACATCTTCCCCCTTCAAATTTCCACTAGCCATACACGCCATCATCAAACTTCTCTGGCTTCAAGCCATCTTTTTCAGCTCTTCCCTGATGCTCATAGAGCAGTTCCCTTCAACTTTCCTCTGTTAAAAGGAGAGAAAATTTTTAACTTCTCTATTACATCCATAGTCCAGGAATGAGACCAGTCTCCAGAGCCAAGACTCAGGAGTTCCTGTGCTCACTCCTTCTTGAACTTGATAGGAAAAAGACCATACTAAAAAAAAAAAAAAGACCATACTAAAAAAAGACCATACTAAAAAAAAGACCATACTAAAAAAGACCATACTAAAAATTCCTCTTCCTCTCTCTGTCTTGTGCCCACTTTAGTGCTTCAGGACCCTGGCTGCCAAGCTTTCGACCTACTTCAGGGAGTCAGAAAAGAGGCCAAAGGGTGTTTCCCTCCAAAACTCTCGTATTTATAAATTCAATAGCCCCATAACTCCTTCCTTGTTCTGGTATGGAGAGCAAACCAACAATATCTGCTCCCCATTCTACTATATCTCCTTCAGGTACAATGATATAGACTCTGTCCATACTCAGTGGAAGAGTAGTCTAATGGTTAGAGAAGTGGAGCGAGACCTATGGGAGTCCAGTTCAAATACCACTGCAAATTCTTGCGAATTTGGGCATATCACTTAACCCTCCAGTGCCTCAGGTACAAGCCTAGAATGTGATCCCTCAGGCACCTACTGTGCTTGAATGAGAATAGCTTTGATAGTTTTTGGGGCTTACAGGCAGTATATAAGAAGTTAAATAAAATTCTATGACACAGCACTAAAATCTAGAGCACTAACATGCTGGAAAAACACAAATCCCACTTTAATGGCCTGATCACATGGATTTCTTGCTATTACAGAAATCCATGCAAGGATGAGGTGGCTGCCTCAGGGCCTACAAACATATGCTGGGTCACAAAGTCTGTGCTAATTCTTTTCAAAATATTTCTCATGTCAGCCAAATATCTGCACTGATGTTTCTCTGGCCTGGTCTTCAGGTACAAGCCTAGAATGTGATTCCTCAGGCACCTACTGTGCTTGAATGAGAATAGCTTTGATAGTTTTTGGGGCTTACAGGCAGTATATAAGAAGTTAAATAAAATTCTATGACACAGCACTAAAATCTAGAGCACTAACATGCTGGAAAAACACAAATCCCACTTTAATGGCCTGATCACATGGATTTCTTGCTATTACAGAAATCCATGCAAGGATGAGGTGGCTGCCTCAGGGCCTACAAACATATGCTGGGTCACAAAGTCTGTGCTAATTCTTTTCAAAATATTTCTCATGTCAGCCAAATATCTGCACTGATGTTTCTCTGGCCTGGTCTTTAGGCACCGAATCCTAAGGCAAAACGTTGGTTGGGGCTTGGTCCCAGTGGCTCACCCCATTCCTCTGCTCTCAATAATTGCTCTGTCCTGCTTACATCCCCTCAGTATAATGTACACATGGGGGTCAGTTTAAAAGCTGTAGAGGAGCACAACAAAGAAAGCCATCTCACGGAAAAGAAACATTGGGTCGAGATTGTGTTACCTAATGTGGTTTTAATTAGCAAGTGTTAACTGCCTATTGTATTTGTGCCTGGCTGTCATCTCCTGCCAATGCCAATGTGAGGACAGAATACGTCAGCACAATAATTTTGCCGTGCTTCTTGCTCATTTTTCTCTCTGTTTAGATTTCATTGCCACTACTCATGCATGTAGACAAATCTTTATTTAAAATAAATGATGCTACCATTCTTATTTGCATTTTTGCACATTCAGCAGCTGGAAAAATAATGCATTTTCCCTTGATCACCCATCATACATATATAATAATAATAATAATAACTTTATTTTTATATACCGCCAGCTATCTTGCGACTTCTAGGCGGTTTACAGTAAAAGAGATTGTGAATACAATAAAAGAATAGATATATTGATGGTAGCATCAATTAAAATAAATAAATAAATAAATAAAAATATATATATATATACACACACACACACACACATATATATACACACACATATACATACACACACACACACACACACACACATATGTCACAGGGAGAACCCTGTCACTAGCACTGTACCTGTCACTAAAGAGTTAAATAAGCCCAGCAAACCTGTTGCCAGCCCCAGAAGAATTCAGGGAGTGCCACTACAGGAGGATTCTGCAGCAAGGAACAGGATTCCTACAAGCATTCCCTATTATCCCTATTATGAGAAGACCACAGGCAGAGCTTGCTGACACAGAATGGTTTAAGAGAGGGGGTGGGGCAGAAAGAAACATTGTCCTAAAGACACAGCATACTGATTCCCAGAGAGGGAGTGCTCAGCAGATGACTCAGTGTAAGAGATTAGGCACACCTGGGAATCCAATCAGGCAGGCAGAAACTCAGAGGGGAGGAAACTTGTCAGAAGCAGGGCAGAGCTCCTGTGCCTCTACCATGAGGAAGCCTGGTTCCAAGGAACAGTAAGGCTGGCTGGAAGGAAGTTCCAGGGCAGCAACAAGCCAGGAGAGAATGGCTACAGGAGTAGGTTTACCCTAAAGGGGAGTCAGATGATATATGTTCTTTTATTCAGATGAGAATTTTCTTACTGGGGAAATTCCTATGGAGGTGGAAGAGTTTCTCTGACATCACAGAGCGTGAGACTGCTATGGATTGGGAAGGAGTGCCTGCAGAAAGTGTGTGCGAGTAGTATATAGTGTGTAAAGTTTGATAAAAGCTGTAACAAAGCAGATGGTCCTTAAGACTAAAGAATAAAGTAATCGGGGTATTCAGCTAGAGTAATTTGAATGGAATGAGTGTGCAGTGAGAGCTTGTGCTAGGAACCCAGTCCCTGCAAGCTTTGATAAAGATATGGCTGACTTAGGAGGGGGATGGGATTAAAGTTATTTGGTAGATAGCTTCCCCTAGTATCGAGAAAACCCTGATATAACTAAAGTTCATAATACAAGGAGAACCTTGGGAGGGATTAAGTCATCTTAATCATATGGGTGATAGGAATTCCCCTTCCACTGACCCAGGTAGAGAAATAGGTCAGTGTGGTGTATGTGATGTACAGGCAGTTGTGGGAGAACTTCCCAGAAACATTCTTAGTAAAGTGCACTGTGATTTTCAAAAGATACAAAAGTCAAGGGACATGTAGGGCGGCCTTAGGGCTGATCCTGAGTCCAAGTGGTGGACAGGTGAAGCTCCAGAGACTTTGTGCCATAAAGGAAAAGACTTGCTATGTGAAAGTGCTGGGATTTTTGCAGCATCCTAGCAGGGGGTGGGTAAGCAGAGTGGGCAGACTTGATGGGCTGTAGCCCTTTTCTGCCGTCATCTTCTATGTTTCTATGACTTTTGTGGACTATTTTTTTTTGTTTGTTTTTGTTTTAAGCAATTGTATGAACTACATTTTTGAGATATGCCCAAAAGTGGAAAACTATAATTTGCTAAAGGAGTTCCAGTGAACTGTTAACTGGCAGAATAAATGCTTTGAACTTTGCTCAGTCGGTGAATTGTGTCTTTTTTGCATCACAAGTAGCCATTTCCTTGTGGTCACTCCAGGGAGCACTGGTCCTTACACCTGTGGTGGAAGTTGGGTCCTCCATCAAGTTGGCAGGCCCCAGCAATAGATATATATACTATATATGTATATATCTCAATATACAATATATACTATATATAATATATACTATAGTATATATTGTATATTGAGATATATACATATATAGTATATATATCTATTGCTGGGGCCTGCCAACTTGATGGAGGACCCAACTTCCACCACAAGTGTAAGGACCAGTGCTCCCTTTTTGAAAAAAGAAAAGGTAAAGTATATCAATACTGGCAAATAGAATACCACATAAAATGCAAATTCAACAATGCATATATGACCATCCCCAAATAAAGGAAACTCAGGGCTACGAGAGGGAAATAAGAGATGATTTGGAAATATAAAGAAAATACTTTCAGCAGAAAAGAAAGGGCACAGTTGGGAATGACAAAGCCAGAGGCACTGGACAAGCCCTTAGCTCCAGAAAATTCTACAAATGAGTAGGTTGAGTTCACACATATATAAGCTTATACAAAATTTAAAGAAAGAAAACAGATCCTAGGACCAATAAGTGAGCCTTCTTGACCATAACAGACTTGAGAACATAAGAACTGTCATACTGGGACAGACCGAAAGTCCATCAAGCCCAGAGAAAAGACCCCTGAGGCAGGCAAGAGCCGAAACACTGGCCGTGTCAGGTCATATATTTTGAAAAAGTATTTTTTTGTCCCAGTTCTAAAGGCAGTTTCACTCTTGTTGGGTGTTGTTTTCTGTTTCCCCTTTTTTGATAAAGCTTCACTGGCTCCCAGTTCGCTTTAGGATCCAGTTTAAATGCGCATGCATAATCTTCAAGCTTCTCTATGGAATATTTGATCCTTTTGTCCCCTTAGACTTTGCCATTTGAGAAACACACAAAGATATGTTAGCCTTCCCTTCCTTTAAGGGAATTAAATCTGCTGGGAAGCTCAGTCGATCTTTTGTTTTCAAGTTTGTAGAGATCTGGAATGAACTTCCTGACTCCATTAGGCTTTTAGACCAGCTGCAATTATTTTGTAAATTCCTGAAAACTTTGTTGTTCTCGCAATTTTTTAATGGTTTAACTACAGCCTCAACGAAATGATAATATTATAGTTATTTTTCTTATGCTTTTCTTATATACTTTAGTTTTTAATTAGTTCTTCCTTCTCTTATGTTTTCTGCTATGTACTCTAGTCTTAATTATATGTGAACCGAATCGAGCTCCACTGGGAGATGACCCGGTATATAAACCAAAGATTAGATTAGATTCCCTTTCTCTGTATGCTGTAGTTAAAAAGCATAACATTCCTCCCAAATGTCTGTATGGTCATCCCTCAGTGCATGATTTGCATAAGGTGCTATCCAACCCCCTCTGCTAGGTAACCTATGTGGACTGGATGCAATTCTGCAGCATTACAAATAGATGGCAGCCACAACTGTTCCCATTCAGTTTTAATGCAAACTGATAAATGCTGGTATTAAACCAGCTATACACAAAGATTTTCTTCTTTTCAAGCTCTGTCAGAAAACCCACCCCCATGGGGTGTTAAGACGATTTGACAAGCTTGTAATTCTCTCAGTTTCTGTTCTGAAGCAGCCAACTTTCCTCTTGTTTCCCAAAAGTCCTTCCTGTGCCTTCCACAAATCTATCCAATTGTATCAGCAAAAGACTGTTCCAAGTCCTCGGTGGCATCCCACATATTCCCCCAACATTATCCTGTTGACTCATACTGTTTCCCAGCTGAAGGTGAACCTTTGCTTTTATTTCCAGCCAAAGCAGTCTTCCCAGCTCAGTCCAAAGTTGAGGCCAATTCACTCATTATCTCCACTTCTTCATATATATTAACCTTTGGTGATGATCTCGGGAGTGTCAGCCACTCGCTGAAACCACCCTGTCCACAGGCTCTGGAGCAGCAGTGATCTACTGTACATATCTGCTCCATCTTCTTGTATCTCATACAGCCAGTGAGTCTGGATCTAGGGGGGGGGGATTCTTATAATTCTTGAGGTTCAGCAAGACATCCACAATGCTGAGAGCAGTCCAAGCTCTGCCACCTGAGGTTCAACACTGGAAACAGGAAGAATGAAACCAGGGCAAGGGAATCTTATCCTTGCATTTCACCATGTTGACCCTGCAATGGATCTCCTTAGCAAAACGGGCTTCATAAGCCCAGAGTCTACCATGCTTGTACTTCCTTAGTTGGCATTTGGTTCTCCCCTCGTCATGTATAATTTGTTGTAAATTATTTCTTGTTAACATTATTAGCTTGCTTTCTTTAGGGCCAGATATGCTGAAGGATGTTTCCCATTTTGTGACTACAGTATAGAACAAGTGGTATGCAACCCAGTCCTCAAGGACCACCTGGCCAGTCGGGTTTTCAGGATATCCACAATGAATAAGGATGACAGAGATTTTGAAAACCCGACTGGCCAGGTAGTCACTGAGGACTGGGTTGAATACCACTGGTATAGAAAATATGCTCTCTATTCATATACGATAACTATTATTTCTTCTATGGAGAGTTTTATACATTTGAGAGTTTTTATGTTTATAAAAACTGGACAAGCAATCCTCTTGGAATGATAAGTACTTCAAAATTTTGAGCATGGAAACTAGCTTCATTTCTTCAAATGAATGTAAACAAATTCCTGTTCAATGTCATTACCAGAACAGCTGAGACAAAATATCTACAGAAAGCCCACAGGTCTCATCTTCCTTTTGACAGTTACTCATACTGTATACTATTTGTACTGTGCCTTGAAATATAATTTGTAATGCTTTTGATTTAAGAAACAAGTAGGGGGGAGGGAGGGGGGGTCACTGTATCTTCCTAATGTGATAAGATATACAGTTCATCTTCGGAGGATTTCGGTTGCTAACAAGAAAAACAAAATAATTTTGGCTCTGATCTGAGGTTGGCCTTCTGGGAAATTACAACATTTTCCATGCGCTGGTACTTCTGCTAACTAAAAATCCTATCAATGGAGAATTAAGTGTGATTTATTTCATGGGAGGGGATAAAGATGGTAATTTCCAAAATCCAAATGTGTGCATATGTTCAGCAACTTTAAGAAGAAGCATTACTAGCATAGATGCCTTGGCTGTGGGTGCAATGAATCTTTGATTACCTGCAACACTGAGCAAACTTCTTTACTAGGTCTAAAGGAGGACAATTTGTTTTCAATTTAGCATCTCAATTGGCTAAGTGCTGACTCTGCCCCTGGACAGCCCATAAAATAGCAATAGCTGGACACGTACGGACACTTTGCCTCCCGAGCTCCACCCCCTGGTTATTCATTCTTCTACTTCACTCTCTTCAGACTTCTCAGCAACTGTCACCCAAACTGTAACCAAGATAACGGTGATGTCACTGCTCCCGCTTTGACCCCAGCCCGTCAGCCAATCGCATTCATGTACTTGAAACAGTCCTTATTTTTGAATGCATGGAACAGAGTCCTTCCAAAGTGAAATAATTCAAGTTTTCCTACAGACGTACACTGGAAATATAGAATTTTCAAAGTTTTACCACAGAAATTACTGAAAACGTTACTCAGAATCACTTTAAAACTTATATCAGACCAATACCAAATACACGTTATATTTCCCATACTTTTAAGTATGGGAAATTACATTCTGGCATTTTTCACAAAAATTCACCCACAATACATCTAAGACCCTCTGACATCCTTTCTAGAAGTTTTAGGGTACCCTCCAAGACATGTTTATTCCCAATAACTACAGCAGAAGGGCTATATCGGAAGCCCTAAAATTTCTGGGCAACCCAACCCATGAAATCAACAACCACCAACCACCATTAGAGGACAATGCTGAGATAGAACAACAACTGATAGTGCTTCTCTATGGCCAAGCAGTGAGAGAATAACTCTAAAGCAGCCTACAGTGAACCACAGAAACTTGCATCCATACTCGCATGTGTGAAAGACTGGTTATCTCTGCTCCAAACCCCTGGAGTGTATGAAATCCTATGTAGTTGAGGCTAATCATACATTGGAGGAAAAGTCCATAGTCTGTTATTGAGAAAGCCATAGGGGAAGCCACTGTTGCCCTGGATTTTTGGCCAGGTACTAGTGACCTGGATTGGCCACCTGAGAATGGGCTACTGGGCTTGATGGACCTTTGGAATGACCCACAAGAAACACCACAAGCTATGAAACATGGAAATATCAGCTGTAGCCCTTCATGTCAAGGAAACTGGTCATACGATTAGATTTGAGAATACAAAAATCTTGGAGAAAGAAGACCGTCGATGGCAGAGACAATAGAGAAAGCAAGATACCCCCATAACTTCAATGGAGATAAAGGGCTCTTCTTCAACAAAACATAGCAACTGCTCATCCAAAAGAAATTTAGTGCAAAAAGGAGTGGGGCCGAGGACAAACACGTTCTTCTTCCTTCTGAAAGTTTTAGAATGTAGCCTTAGAAAACCCTGCTCCCTCCCCCCCCCCCAGCCAGAACTGTGATAATTAATTTTCAGCCTCTTTCCTGCCAAAATTTAAAATTGTGACCAACAGACTTTCCCGCCAAAATTCAAATTAGTGACCAATGGACTTTCCTGCCTCAATCACCTCAATCAGTTTTGAGAACCCACTATATATAAAGACAAACTGCACACCTCACAACACACCCTGAAAAATAACAGAGTATAATGGCTGAAACGTCTGTTCTAACTACCCAGAAGCGGTGAGACCCGAACAACTGTAACAATCCTTTTCATTGGATATTGTTTTATAAGCAAAAAGAACACATGTGAATCTACCAGGCTTGTGAGTTCTGAAGAACTGTAGGTTTTCCCTAAAGCCTAGCATGAAATAACCCAACTGAAGATAGCTAAACAAAGCTGAGAAGCTAACTTGACAACTTGTACAAACATTGTATTAAATTAGAAACTGTAGTAGGTGTATGTATAAAAAATTAACTCAAATGAGCTCACATTTCATAGGTATCCTTCTAGATTTACAGGAAGATTAGCTAAAATGATAATATGAGTGTTTAATAAGTGATGAAAGTAAAGATTGTCTGAATATGCGACTTAAACATGCTGATAGAGTCTGTCAAAGCACAGTAATCTAGAAAGTTAGAGACATGATCAGTTTGCAAATGACAGTATAATCCAAACAAAAGAGTATTCAATATTATGCCTTTAGCCTGCCCCCTTTTGTAATCAGTAGTTTACAGACTATTTTATTAATGTAATATCATTTCATAGAGTTCCATATGCTTGGCGATACTGATATTAATGCAACACCATGATCATTTTAAGGCTTGAAGAGCTGGTATTTAAAGGGAGTCTAGCTGCGTAATTACAAAGTTAGGTGAACTACCGGTAGTCACTCAGAGAATGACACGGGGGTAAATTTGTCCCCGTTCAGGTGTGACCTTAATATCCCCATCCCGTCCCCGCGAGTTCTGTCCCATTCCTGCAAGCTCTGCTTTAACCACATAAGCCTCAAGACACTTTTGATTTTAAAATGCTCGAGACATGTTGCAGATGAAGACAGAGTTGCAGGAATGGGGCAGGGACAGAGCTTGCGGGGATGGAACGGGGATAGAGAGATCCTGCAGGGATGAGGAAAATTTCACCCCCTCACTGGTCAGGATGAAAGTTTCTCCTCTCTTCCCTGATTAGGCAACTAGATTTAAGTGAACTGTACCCTGATAGGAAACTAATGTTGCTAATGCCTATTTGCAGTTCTAGCTAGTTAAACTAAACATCTACTGTTGCATAACTGGCTTAAATCTGGTGGCTAAGTTTAGCTAACGAGGTTTAACCCTTTCAGGACCATAAGGATCGTAGGCCAATTTTTGTGGTTTTGACGACATTTTTATGGTAAAAAGGGCTTGCAGATGCCAAAAAATTGATTTTTTTTGTGAAATATCATTTTTTTTAAAAAAAAATCAAACTTCTGGCTTATGGACAGTGTGGCAAGTGAATCTTCTCGTCAATCTGGCAACGACGCTAATGAATGAATGTCGGAACCAGTTTGTTTACATAAAGGCAGTATCATATGGAATCCGTACATATCAAATTTAGAACTGTAGACTATCCCAATCAAAATTTATAGGATTTTAAAGTTATGGGACAAATATGTCCCTTGGTCCTGAAAGGGTTAAAGGAACTTTTCATCTATAAGGAGTGGAGGAGTTGTTAGGATTAAAATTTTATGCGAATCCCAAGTAGCAAAACAGATTCTATGCTGCTTATCGTAGGAATAAGCAGTGGATTTCCCCAAGCCATCTTAATAATGACCTGTGGACTTCTCTTTTAGGAAATTATCCAAATCTTTTGTAAACCTCGCTAAGCTAACTGATTTCACCACATTCTCTGGCAATGAGTTCTAGAGTTTAATTACACATTTTTTTCTGGTTTTGTTTTAAATCTACTACTTAGTAACTTTATTGCATGTCCCCTGGTCCTAGTATTTTTGGAAACGGTAAAACGAGCGATTCACATCTACCTTTTCCACTCTACTTATTATTTTATAGAACTCCATCATATCCCCCCTGAGCCATCTCTTCTCCAAGCTGAAGAGACCTAGCTGCTTTAGCCTTTCCTGATAGGGAAGTCGTCCCATCCCTTTTATCAATTTTTGTTGCCCTTCTCTGTACCTTTTCTAATTTCGCTATATCTTTGAGATATAGCGACCAGAACTGCACACAGTGGCTTTACCATAGAGTGATACAAGGGGAGCATATGGGGACAAATTTCAAGATCTCAATAAATATACTTTGGAGGAAATGAGGGAGAGGGGAGATATGATAGAGACATTTAAATACCTATGTAGCACATCCTTCGCTCCACTAGTGCACTGCGATACTCAGGAAAACAGAAGGGAGGTGGGACTGGAACCAATGAAGGTAACTCAAGAGAACAAGCGCACCCTAAGTACAAATAAAAAAGCCAAAAACAGAAAACTATTACTGTTGGGGGATTCCATCATCAGAGGCATTAACCTTGGAACACAGGGCGAGGAGACCAAAATAGTGAAATGTCTTCCAGGATCCTCAGCTACCAGGAGTTCCAGGCAAATACTGACTATAATTAAGGAAGAAACTAAGGATTTTAACACTGATGTTGTTATCCATCTGGGAACAAATGACCTGGCCAACAACTCCACACTTGCAGCACAGAAAGCTTTTCGGGAGCTTGGTGAGGGCGTGAAACCTTTTGTAAAGACTTTAGCTTTTTCTGAAATACTGCCTGCATATGGAAAAGGAGAGCAAAGAGTGAAAAACAGAGGACTTTAATAGATGGCTCAGAGCCTGGTGTCATCAAGAAGGCTTCAGGTACATAGGAGGATGGGGAAATACATGGAAGGACAAGAAGCTATATTGCACTGATGGGCTACATATTACTACAGCAGGAAAAAAAAACCTTGCAGAGAAATTTAGACAATATTTTTCTAGGCATTTAAACTAGAAGGTGGAGGTGGTGTATGTACGAAGGACAATTATAGAGACCACCCCCGGCAAAAGAAAAGATGTGATAGTAGTAAAGGCTGCAACATAAGCAATATCAGCAACTCATTTCTTAGTATTGCAACGGAAAGTGAAACGACACAAAAATCCATACGAAAAAGGAGATTATCGCTGAAAAATAGCTGGAAAGCGATGACCACAAATGCTCGCAGTCTAAGCAACAAAGTTCATGATCTGCAAGCCCTGATATTAGAGGCAGATCTAGATATTGTTGCTATCACAGAGACATGGTTCAGTGAATCACATGGATGGGATGCAAACATACCGGGATATAATCTTTTTAGGAAGGACAGAGATGGTCATAAAGGAGGAGGAGTAGCTCTCTATGTAAAGATCAATATCCAAGCGACCGAAATGCAAGGGACCTGGGGAGAGGAAGAAGCGATATGGATTGCTCTGAAAAGAGAAGATGGAACTTCTATCTACGTGGGTGTAGTCTACAGACCTCCGACTCAATCGCAGCAAATTGATAAGGATCTGATTGTGGATATCCAAAAGTTTGGAAGGAAAGAGGAGGTTCTGCTGTTGGGAGATTTCAACCTGCCGGATGCGGACTGGAATGTTTCGTCTGCGGAATCGGAAAGAAGTAGGGAGATTGTGGATGCCTTTCAAGAGGCTCTGCTCAGACAAATGGTGACGGAACCCACAAGGGAAAAAGCGATATTGGATCTGGTCCTCACAAATGGAGAGAGTATCTCTAATGTTCGAGTGGGTGCTCACCTGGGTAGTAGCGATCATCAAACGGTTTGGTTTGATATAACGGCTAAAGTGGAGAGCGGCCGCATGATACTTAAAGTCCTAGATTTCAAACGTACGGACTTTAATGCAACGGGAAAGTACCTGAAGAAAGAGCTGTTAGGATGGGAGGACATAAGAGAAGTGGAAAGACAGTGGTCTAAGCTGAAAGGAGCGATAAAAATGGCTATGGACCTTTATGTGATGAAAATCAATAAAAACAAGAGAAAAAGGAAGCCGATATGGTTCTCCAACCTAGTGGCTGAGAAAATAAAGGCGAAAGAGTTGGCGTTCATGAAATATAAAAAAACCCAAGAAGAGGAGAGCAGAAAGGACTACAGGGTGAAACTGAAAGAAGCCAAGAGAGAGATACGTTTGGCGAAGGCACAGGCGGAAGAACAAATGGCTAAAAATGTAAAAAAGGGAGATAAAAATTTTTTCAGATATATTAGTGAAAGGAGGAAGATATAAAATGGAATTGCTAGGCTAAAAGATGCTGGGAACAAATATGTGGAGAGTGATGAGGAGAAAGCAAATGTGCTAAACAAATACTTCTGTTCTGTGTTCACAGAAGAAAATCCTGGAGAAGGACCGAGATTGTCTGGCAAAGTTACACGAGAAAATGGAGTAGATTCTGCGCCGTTCACGGAGGAGGGTGTTTATGAGCAACTTGAAAAACTGAAGGTGGACAAAGCGATGGGACCAGACGGGATCTATCCCAGGATACTAAGGGAGCTCAGAGAGGTTCTGGCGAGTCCTATTAAAGACTTGTTCAACAAATCTCTGGAGACGGGAGTGATTCCTGGAGATTGGAGGAGAGCGGATGTGGTCCCTATTCATAAAAGTGGTCACAGGGATGAAGCAGGAAACTACAGGCCGGTGAGCCTCACTTCAGTTGTTGGAAAAATAATGGAAGTGTTGCTGAAAGAAAGGATAGTGTATTTCCTTGAATCTAAGGGGTTACAGGATCCGAGGCAACATGGCTTTACAAAAGGTAAATCGTGCCAAACGAACCTGATTGAATTTTTTGATTGGGTGACCAGAGAGCTGGATCGAGGACATATGCTAGATGTAATTTACTTGGATTTCAGCAAAGCCTTTGATACAGTTCCTCATAGGAGGCTGTTGAACAAACTTGAAGGGCTGAAGTTAGGACCCAAAGTGGTGAACTGGGTCAGAAACTGGCTGTCGGACAGACGCCAGAGGGTGGTGGTTAATGGAAGTCGCTCGAAGGAAGGAAAGGTGACTAGTGGAGTCCCTCAGGGTTCGGTGCTGGGGCCAATCCTGTTCAATATGTATGTAAGTGACATTGCTGAAGGGTTAGAAGGAAAAGTGTGCCTTTTTGCAGATGATACCAAGATTTGTAACAGAGTAGACACCGAAGAGGGAGTGGAGAATATGAAAAAGGATCTGCAAAAGTTAGAGGAATGGTCTAATGCCTGGCAACTAAAATTCAATGCAAAGAAATGCAGAGTAATGCATTTGGGGATTAATAATAGGAAGGAACCGTATATGCTGGGAGGAGAGAAGCTGATATGCACGGACGGGGAGAGGGACCTTGGGGTGATAGTGTCCGAAGATCTAAAGGCGAAAAAACAGTGTGACAAGGCAGTGGCTGCTGCCAGAAGGATTCTGGGCTGTATAAAGAGAGGCGTAGTCAGTAGAAGGAAGAAGGTGTTGATGCCCCTGTACAGGTCATTGGTGAGGCCCCACTTGGAGTATTGTGTTCAGTTTTGGAGACCGTATCTGGTGAAAGACGTAAGAAGACTTGAGGCGGTCCAGAGGAGGGCGACGAAAATGATAGGAGGCTTATGCCAGAAGACGTATGAGGAGAGACTGGAAGCCCTGAATATGTATACCCTAGAGGAAAGGAGAGACAGGGGAGATATGATTCAGACGTTCAAATACTTAAAGGGTATTAACATAGAACAAAATATTTTCCAGAGAAAGGAAAATGGTAAAACCAGAGGACATAATTTGAGGTTGAGGGGTGGTAGATTCAGGGGCAATGTTAGGAAATTCTACTTTACGGAGAGGGTAGTGGATGCCTGGAATGCGCTCCCGAGAGAGATGGTGGAGAGTAAAACTGTGACTGAGTTCAAAGAAGCGTGGGATGAACACAGAAGATTTAGAATCAGAAAATAATATTAAATATTGAACTAAGGCCAGTTACTGGGCAGACTTGCACGGTCTGTGTCTGTGTATGGCCGTTTGGTGGAGGATGGGCAGGGGAGGGCTTCAAAGGCTCGGAGGGTGTAGATGGGCTGGAGTAAGTCTTAACAGAAATTTCGGCAGGTGGAACCCAAGCATAGTACCGGTAAAGCTTTGGATTCTTGCCCAGAAATAGCTAAGAAAAAAAAAAAAAATTTTTTAAATTGAATCAGGTTGGGCAGACTGGATGGACCATTCGGGTCTTTATCTGCCGTCATCTACTATATTACTATGTTACTATGAGGCAAATCTCAGTTTGAAAGGAAACTCTGGAATGAGATGTATAGGATGAGAATGAAAGAGGATAGCCTAAGAAGTAACCTCAGAAAATACTTTTTCATGGAAAGGGTAGTGATTATGTGGAACGGCCTCCTGGTGGAGGCTGTGGAGATGAAGACTATTGAATTCAAGAAAGCTTGGGACCAAGGTAACAATAAATCGACTAATATACCCCAACTCATCAAGCCCAGGTTTTGGCAGATTTCTTCCAAAACAAAATTCGTCAAGTTCATATGTCTCTAGCGTTGTCGAATACAACAGCAACTTCCGCCAGCTCACGAGAACAAACACAATATGTTCCCATGAGCTCTTTTTCAAAATTCTCTATCTGAGCTTCGTAAAATTCTACAAACCCTGAACTTGACAGGTAATCCCTCCACTGATAATAAAGCGCAAGTTCAACATTTTTGGTCCTCTCATTCATAGCTTGATTAGCAATAGCCTCTCTACAGGCACTCTTCCTAAAATCTGGAAGATTGTCACAATAAAGCCAATCCTTAAACATCCTTCCCTGTGCATTGACGACTGTGCAGACTACCACCCAATCACTAATATACCATTCCTGGCCAAACTTACTGAAAAAGTTGTACTTAACCAACTGTCCCCTTTCCTTGAACAAATGAATGCACTACATCCGAACCAAACTGGGTTTCGGCCCCATCATTCAACAGAATTGTCTCTGCTTTGCCTCATTACCGCCATTTGCTGCTTTCTGGACCAAAGGAAATCAGTCTAGATTTAATAATAATAATAATAGCTTAGATACCGCAAAACAGCAGCTTTCAACACATTAGATTATGCCTTACTACAGTATAGACTCCAATAATTGGGAGTCTCGTGTATGGCATTAGAATGGTTTAATTCTTATTTGAAGGACTATACTTATGTAAATCTCGGTGACTGTCTCAGAGCCATACATCCAGGAATTTGGCATTCCTCAAGGTTCCATACTCTCACCAATTACATTAGTGACTTCTATTCCGCCAGTACCTTGCAGTTCTAGGCAGATTACAAAAGAAGATAACTGGACATTTCCATTTTGGCCCGCTACTAACTATAGAACAATCAATCGGCTTTGCCGACGACATACAACTTCTCCATCTCATCCAAACACATAGCATCAGTGAGCGTCAGGAAATTAATCATAAACTAGACACAATTAGTGACTGATTAGCAGATAACATGCTTTCTCTGAACGTTCTCTTATTTCTAGCAAAAAAAAGAATCTCTGAAGATCCCTATTTGTATCAAATTGACCCCAATTAAACTTGACTCGTCCATAAAACTATTAGGAATTATCCTTGATGGAAACCTCTCTTTTGATCAACAGATTAGCTCAGTAGTCCACAAGTATTTCTTCAAGCTTACAATGATCCGTTCCTTACATTCTCTTCTGGACAACAAATCTCTTTCAATTCTTATCCATTCATTAGTGATCTCTCAGTTAGATTATTGTAACTCATTTTACCAAGGTATCACTCAAAAGACTATCAGAAGGTTACAAATCATACAAAATACCACAGTTTAAAATTATCTACAAGGCTAAAAAATATGATTACGTGACTCCTCTCTTAAAAGACGCACACTGGTTGCCAATAGTTCACAGGATAACATTTAAAACATTATTCCTTACATTTAAGGTTCAATCCATCCATTTTCCAGTCTTCATTGATAGATTACTGACCCCCTATATTACTGCAAGATGGCTTCGGTCGACCCAACAGTCTCTTCTTGCTGTCAACTCCATGCGCCAAATAGTTTGATACCTCTCGGAACACCATCTTTTCAGTTGTTGCACCATCATTGTGGAACTCGCTCCCTCTTTACCTAAGGCAAGAACACTATTTCCAAATTTAAATCAGGCCTAAAAACCTTTCTATTTCAAGATGCTTTCCACGCTTCAAGCAGCTCCTATTCCCTAGAGTTTTTCTTTCTTAGGGCTCTTCTGTACGTCCTACCTGCCCTTCTGGCCTTTTCCCATTTTTTCCTTCTGTATCTTGCGATATCCATTGTAGTTTGAGATTATGTTCATTTTCCCTTTGTTGTTTTTATATAAAAGTTTGGTTTTACGTAAACCACTTAGGTTTTTAGATGGTATATTAAATACAATAAATTTGAAACTTGAAGTGCATTGGATCTCCAAGGGAGAGGAAGGGATAGTAGATGGCATGGTTAGGCAGACTAGATAGGCTATATATGCTGCCCGATGTTCAGTGGTACTTAGCCAACCAGATAGAGATTCCAATGTGCCAGTTATCTCCTACTGAATATCCTGTTTAGCACATTGGCCAGTGACTGGCTATATTACAGTACACAATATTCATCGGCTCGTTGGCTAAGGTATGCAGCCAGATAGACCCATATATAAAGTAGGTCTATCATTGGCCATTAAATCTTAGCAGGCCAACCAATGAATATTGGCTTGGCTGACTCTTTGGTGGCTAACTTTAACCCAGAAATTCGCCACCAGTGGTTGGATACAGCCCGGGCATTGAATATGTAGGATTGCTGTCGACTGTGGGATGTAGCTAGGCCGTCTCCCACAGTCTGAATATCAAGCCAGTGATCTTTGTCTTCATTTTTCTCTGTTTCTATGTAGTCCTCAAGGACTATTCTGCCCGTATGATCTTTGAATATACAAGATAAATATTTGTATGCAATGCATCCATAGGGAGCAGAACATTTTTTCCTTTGGGGAAGATCCAAAGGCTCTGCCCTAGCCCCATCAGGATCCTGTGACACAACCTCTCTCTCCAGCTCCTGACTCTCCCACCTATCTTCCCCAGTCACTGTAATTTTAAATCTTCTAGCAGTCGCCGCACAACATCAATGAGCAGGCCTGCCCCGGAAGTCTTCATTCTGCACCGATGCTGCACGGCAGCTGGCGGAAGATTTAAAATTACAGCGGCTGGGAGGAGGTAGGGGGGAGTAGAGCCAATTTTTGAGGAGGTCATGGCTCCTGTGGCCTCCCCCATTCTGACGCCCATGAATGTAGCCAGTGTAGACAAATATGTGTTCAGTTTATTTTTGCATACATCCTGAAAAACAAAATTTCTGGGTGGTTCTCAAATAAAGGCCTGAGAATCACTGTTCTAGTTTACCTCTTTACATAGAGTAGAATGCCTTTTAGTTTTCTCATAGTTTAACTGACTTGTGTGTTAAACTGATTACTCCCACAATTAATATATATTATTTTTATATTGCAGACTATCCAAAATACTGCCATTAGGGTATTAACAAATGCCCGTAGATATGACCATGTCACTCCGCTCCTGAAAGATTTTCATTGGCTTCAGATAAAAGATTAATGCATAAAGCTTTGACTCTAACTTTCAAAGCATTACGGACAGGGCAACCAGAATATTTAGCTAATCTTTTGATCCCAAATAGACCAGCTAGAAACTTATGTTCCACTAATGGTCATCAATTATCCTTACCTTCAGTCCACTTAGCGAGATTAACCTCTACACGTAATTCTGCCTTTTTTGCTTCTGTACCTTATCTATGGAATTTGTTGCCATTAGAATTACGTAGTGAACTCTCATATAGTAAATTTAGAAGTCTGTTAAAAAAGTATTTTTTTGGATTGGCATACATTCCTCCCTCCGTATTCGTAGGGGTTAGGGCCAGAGCCGGCCCTCGAATATGGAAAATTTGCAAATAACTTTTGGGCTGACTCTGAGTCACTCCGCCTCCATCCTGCCTCCCTAGCCATGCATGGACCTTACCTGGTGGTCTAGTGGTGACGCGGGGCAGGAGTGATCTTCCTACACTCCTGCCCCGTGCAGAGCCGTCATCGAAAATGGCTGCCATGAGTTTCCGTTGTAGTCTTGTGAGACCACGGAACTCATAGCAGCCATTTTTTTTATAACGGCTCTGCATGGGGCAGGAGTGTAGGAAGATCGCTCCTGCCACATGTCACCGCTAGACCACCAGGTAAGGTCCGTGCATGGCCAAGAGGTCGGCGTGCAGCACGAAGCCGAGGGCTGTGCTCCTGGGGCGGCTGCTCGCCTCCGATCACCCCCTCCTCCTCCTCACCCCAATCCAAGTCCCGGGGCCGGTTCTGATTGATACGGGCTGCCTCCAAGCAATTCACTAAGGGGAGACCCGGGCCAAAAAACTGCAAATATTCAAAACCGCGATTACTGAAACCGCGAATACGGAGGGAGAAGTGTACTCTTAATTGCTTTTTTCAATCAGGGGATATTTAGAATCATATTGGTTTGAACATTGGGGGGGGAGAGAGTTGCAGATTTGCAGTTGTTGCTTTTCTAATTGTATTTTAAGTTTTATAATCCTATTTTTTTTTTTTAATTGGAATTTACTTTGTAATTTATTATTTTCTTTGTATTTTTACTTTCCTATTGATGATTGAGTTCTTTTCTTTTTTTGTTTAGAACAGTGTCTCGCAAACTTTCCGATCGGTGGCACACTAAATCTAGTGTCCCGGCTGGAAGGCACCCAGAAGTGCGTGGACGTTGATGCGATCACATTACGCACATGCATGATGTCATCATATCAACTTCTGCCTATGCGCTGAGGCCCATCTGGCCACGACCTGCTTTGGTGGAGGGACCCGGGAGGTGCAGGGAGAGGAGGAGAGACGCCGGCCAGGAGGAGAGTCGTCCGCACCAGCTGACTGCCTACAGGACGTGCCTCTCACCGCGAGAGGCATGACCTTTAGGCAGTCAGCCGACACGGACGACTCTCCTCCTCGCCAGTGTGTTGCGGCACACCTGAAATCTCAGGAGGCACACTGGCGTGCCGCGGCACACAGTTTGCGATGTACTGGTTTAGTACTATATAAACCGCTATGATGATATATCGAACACTGGTCTATAAATACTGATAAACATCAAGCTAAACATAGTAGGTAGTCTCTTCACAGCAGGACTGCACATGCTTTCCCACTTCTGTGATTAAGTCTTTTGTTTCCTGTACGATCAATCTGGTAGCTTTCAGGAGGACTAAATTCACTAGAAAAACAGGTTTAAAAAAAAATTGTTTAATATTTACTGGTTATGCAATATTTTTGAAAGTGAAGGACATTAGAAAAACAGCATTTATAGCCCATTACCTTGCAGACTGAGTAATATCTCTGAGGACTACTTTTGTTAGAAAAAAATGAATAACCAGGAAACCTGCTATAGTAATTTTAGCAGGGGGGGGAAAAAAAAGGCAATGCAAAGTTTTTTTTCTTTTTTTTTTTTAATGCTTCCTTCTGTACTTCTGGACCACACCATCTCCAACCTGCTGATAACAACAAACAACTACAAATATTTTCGCAAAGAAATCAAAACCCACCTATTCAAAAAATTTATACAGATGGCTTAACCCCAACCGGACCCCCCGCAACGCAACTCCCCCCCTCCTCCCCCCTCCTCCCCCCTTCACCAGTTCCCTTCTCTTTAGCCTCAAGCATGTCAACTGCTTCCCTAACGGTATATATACTGGATCTGCACTATTTCCTATTTGTACAGCATCTTGTAGCTCTTGAAATATACAGCTCCATTATTCTTGTAACTTCTCCTGGAAAGGACCAGAATTCTCTCTGTAATTATCCTGGAAATGTCCAGTTGTCTCTTTTGTAATCCGCCCAGAACTGCAAGGTTGAGGCGGAATAGAAATCAGTAATGGAATGTAATGGAATACTTATAAGCAAGCAGTAGGAAGTAAAAGGGTACACTCATTCTGTACATCAATCTCAGAATTTCAAACCACTGTGCAAAATATGTCTATCAGATTTATTGTTGCAAGACATTGAAATTCTTTTTATAGTCAAGGTTTGCAGGGCCGGTTCAGGGGCACTGAAATCCCTCGCGGGGGAAGGAGAAGGGAGTGAGGGAGAGAGAAGAGGGAGGGATGCCAGGCTAGGGGCTGGAGAAAGAAGGGGAGAAAGCTTTAGCTTTGGGGATGGGGGGGTGCCACCCTCGAAGTTGGCTGAGGGCGCCATAACCCTTTGAGCCAGAGGGTGGTGGTTAATGGAAGTCGCTCGAAGGAAGGAAAGGTGGCTAGTGGAGTCCCTCAGGGTTCGGTGCTGGGGCCAATCCTGTTCAATATGTATGTGAGTGACATTGCTGAAGGGTTAGAAGGAAAAGTGTGCCTTTTTGCAGATGATACCAAGATTTGTAACAGAGTAGACACCGAAGAGGGATTGGAAAAGATGAAAAAGGATCTGCAAAAGTTAGAGGAATGGTCTAATGCCTGGCAACTAAAATTCAATGCAAAGAAATGCAGAGTAATGCATTTGGGGATTAATAATAGGAAGGAACCGTATATGCTGGGAGGAGAGAAGCTGATATGCACGGACGGGGAGAGGGACCTTGGGGTGATAGTGTCCGAAGATCTAAAGGCGAAAAAACAGTGTGACAAGGCAGTGGCTGCTGCCAGAAGGATGCTGGGCTGTATAAAGAGAGGCGTAGTCAGTAGAAGGAAGAAGGTGTTGATGATGCCCCTGTACAGGTCATTGGTGAGGCCCCACTTGGAGTATTGTGTTCAGTTTTGGAGACCGTATCTGGTGAAAGACGTAAGAAGACTTGAGGCGGTCCAGAGGAGGGCAACAAAAATGATAGGAGGCTTGCGCCAGAAGATGTATGAGGAGAGACTGGAAGCCCTGAATATGTATACCCTAGAGGAAAGGAGAGACAGGGGAGATATGATTCAGACGTTCAAATACTTGAAGGGTATTAACGTAGAACAAAATCTTTTCCAGAGAAAGGAAAATGGTAAACCAGAGGACATAATTTGAGGTTGAGGGGTGGTAGATTCAGGGGCAATGTTAGGAAATTCTACTTTACGGAGAGGGTAGTGGATGCCTGAAATGCGCTCCCGAGAGAGGTGGTGGAGAGTAAAACTGACTGAGTTCAAAGAAGCGTGGGATGAACACAGAAGATTTAGAATCAGAAAATAATATTAAATATTGAACTAGGCCAGTTACTGGGCAGACTTGCACGGTCTGTGTCGGTGTATGGCCATTTGGTGAAGGATGGGCAGGGGAGGGCTTCAATGGCTGGGAGGGTGTAGATGGGCTGGAGTAAGTCTTAACAGAGATTTTGGCAGTTGGAACCCAAGCACAGTACCGGGTAAAGCTTTGGATTCTTGCCCAGAAATAGCTAAGAAGAAAAATTAAAAAAAATAAAATAAAATAAAAATTTTTTAAATTGAATCAGGTTGGGCAGACTGGATGGACCATTCGGGTCTTTATCTGCCGTCATCTACTATGTTACTATGAGCCGGCCCTGAAGGTATGCTTTATATCTTTAGCTTTTGCAAATAGATCAATCTAAAAAGATGCAGATTCAAAGTGCAGTTAGAACAAAATGAACAATTCATACGGGAACATGATGCGTATTTTGAGATGCTTATAAAAAGGAATTGGAGTCATTTAGAAAAGAGTATTTCACCATTTGATGACAGTAGCATTAAGTGGTAACTTTAATTACATATGGCGGCTATGCCCCTTTGCTCAAAGCTATTGGAAAGAGATATTGTCTGCTGTCCTAGCTATGTTCCCAGTGCCAAGCAAGCAGTGGTTTTGGGAGCCGAGATACCTGGCAATCAAGCAGAACATAGACTGATCTTCACTATTTACTGTTGGCAGCCAAATGTGCAGTAGGACATTTTTGGCAACAGGGCTACCATCACCCTTTGCCTAATGACCGGACAAGTCTGGGAAATTTTAAAACTAATACGATCGCTACACAACAAAGTAGATTGTTTTGGAAAAATGTGGACTTCATTCTGTGTTGCTTATGGGCGATTTGCATGGATATTGTGACTAATGGAGAGAAAGCTATTCCAGAGAAAAAGAATGTTTGTCTAATGAGATTAGAGCTGAGGAAAGGGTGGAAGGGAGTAAAGAGGGATTTAATATCTTTAAAATAAAGGATTTGTATCTTTTTCATCTTGTCATATGACATAAAGTTGCTACCACATATGGCGATGAAAACGTCTACATTTTGTGCTGATCGTGGTATGGCTGATAAGAATTTGTATGTCGATAATAATTATTATATGTGATTTTGTATGATGTGAAAGTCTCTCTGTTTATATTGAAATTAAAAATAATTACACAAAGATAGGAATGGTTTCTTCCTAGCTATCCTCTCACAAATACCATTCCCATTCAGTTGTTGGGGTTTTTTTTATGGCTGACCTCATCCCGACCGGTTGACTTCATCCCATTCACATACCTTAAATGGGCTGTTTAAAAGTGATTTAGTGGATTTCTGTCTGGCTCTGCAAAACCAGCAGTTGCATTGTTAACAACCCTTGCCAGTGGAGCAAAGGGGGGGGGGGGGTCTATAAATGAGAAGTTTGTGAGACTGTGTAGAGCAATGGCCAGTTTTCTTCCTGGAACAGAAAATGATGGACATCACTGAGAGAGACTGCATCAGCAGTTTGAGCCAGACAAGAGGCAGAAGAAAAAAATAACAACCATGCAGACGTCCTCTTAAGCCGGTAGAACAATTTTTATTGGTTTTCTTTTTTTTTTTTTAACTTGATTAATTTTCAAAGCTAAGACAAAGTGCCGTGAATTATACAGACATTAATAACAAAATAAGCACTTAAATTCCATTAATAACAATGCAGAAGATAAATATCCCTCCCCTCCCATCCAACAATTTAATCAAGAAATGAACCAGAAAGATATCCCCCCCACCCCATCCTGGATATGTATAAAAATAAACAAAAAATTTAAACAAAGACAACTATGTTGAATTAACAAAGGATGTCAACGGACCCCAAACCAATTTAAATAATTTGCTATTAGAGAATGACACGGTGACAAAATTCATTACCGTTCCCGTCCCCGCGGATTACCGCGGGAAACCATCTTCGTGTCATTCTTTAAGGAAAGAGGGAAGAATCAGAGTATGAATGGCCACAACCACTGACCCGCAAGCTTTGCTTTGAAGAATGCTGGTGTAGAAGGACAGAGGATGAAATAGAAACTAGAAAATTACATGGGTTTATTTCCCGCGGTTATCCGCGGGGACGGGAACGGTGATGAATTTTGTCACCGTGTCATTCTCTATTTGCTATGTCCTCAACATATCAGCATTCATCTTTTCGTATTTGTAACCTCAACATAAACTGGCCCACCAAAACGGAAAGTTGAGGCAGTCGCAATTTTTCCAATTGCGGGTTATCATTTGCATACCTATTCCTGTCATAATCAAGAAAAGCCTGCCTTTGTAGTGATCCATGGGAGGTTTGATATGCAGCAACGTTCCACATATAATTACCTCATACGTAACGTGACCATTTATTTTTTTCTAAATAAATTAAACTGACCCGCGTGGTGTATACGATCAGAATCACACACTATAAATGAAGCTTCCACTCTTCCAGAGAAGTGCACAAAACAAACATTCACTTTTATACAGGAAAAGGCCTCAGAAATGGAGCCTACGCATAGTCATAATGTCCCAGATTGAGCTGGTCAGCGTAGTTTTAATGCTCCTTGCTCCAGTCATTGGCCAAAAACCCTTTTACTTATGTTTTGTTTTACTCAATTATTGTAAATTCTCAGACTTTCAATTATTTATCTTTTTAAACTTTTTTTCAAACTTTTCTTGAAGTTCTCATGCACTGCTCCGTTCAACTGAAAAAAGTGACTGAAGTATTACTTAACTTAAAACAGTGCTTGATCTTTGAAAATGCCGACGTGGCCAGCGTTTCATGGAGTGGTATTCTAGTTCGCTGCTTCAGGGCCAAAAGTTTAGACATTCCAAGTTTGGCCCTGAATACCACTCCGCGAAACGCTGGCCATGTCGGCATCTTCATCTACGTGGGTGGGGGTAGGGGGGCGGGTGCCTACCCCCACCCACGTAGATGAAGATGAGCATCTATATTTATATTGATTTACACTAAAGTATTTAAAACATTTAAAAATATTCAAAAAGTTACATTAGTGGCCAATGACGACTATGGATACCAGTAGTCTGTATGATCTAAAAGTTTAGTGGCATACAGGAGGTATCACTGAGGTCTGTAAGCCTAAGAAGTCTAAATCAGATAAACCAATTAAGACTCCTCGTATGATATACATTTTGATTTGGTAAAGGGGAGTTCTGAAAATCAATTGAGCTGGTTGTTTGACTTGTACTTCCTCCAGCTGGCAGGCCTGCCTCCAAAGAGTGGTGGGCCTTCCCTTTCCCAGTACATCCTGGGATATACCAGAGAGGGGCCTAAAGCCCCTCTCATAGGAGGGGCCTTAGGCATCTGGGCCAATTGGAAACTTAGGCCTCTCTCTCAATGCATTCTGAGATGTACTGGAAGTGGCTTAAGACTCCGATTGGCCAGATCCCTCAGGCCACCGTCCATTAGCATACAATTACTGCACATTAATGGCAAAACTAGCACAGGACACTGTATTCAATCCTATGCTAACCCATTTTCACCACTTTAGTGCTTAACTTGGCTTCTTAAAAGGGCCTCTTAACTCTTGGGGAGGGGAGGAAAAGAGCTATTAATCAACATCATAAATTAAAAGGACACACCTAGTAATGTAGTGAATTCAAATCTTTTTTAACCCCATCCTTCATGCAAAATTCTTAAATTTGCTTACCACACTTGGAAAAAAATACAAACCATCAGGTAAAAAAGCAGCAGATTACAGCATAACATCAGTGAAAATCTCATATAACATGAGATTGTAATGGATATGAGACGATTTGAAAAGTCACATAGCTGTTCTTTAACTCTTTCAGCATAACAGGGATTTTCGTGTGTACTGTAAATGGCACGAGTCAAGAATACTTTTTAAATGAAAAAAGTGATCAGCAGCCTGAGAGGCATAATGGAGTTCCTGTCCAGCATTATTCAATGTCTCCCAGAGGTTTAGAGCTGTGACATAATCGTCTAGGGAGCAAACAGATGTTCAACAAAGCTGGAAAAATACCAGCCTTCTGTTCGCTGTGTTTGTACAAAGTTTGCTAAACAGACGTTGGATCAGTCATTCTGGTCATCTAATTTGTACTCAAATTATCTTATCGTACATTTATTGTGTTTCTTAAAAATATGCTTTTTCTTTCTTCAAATAAAAAGTGAGGGCCTGCACAAGGGAACATCCCCCCCCCCCCCCCCACCTATTTTGTAACGGCAGTCGAAAAGTATTGTCTAACAAACCACAAAGGAATGAAGAAAATGTGCTGAGAATTTCTGAAAAAGGTTTTCATATAGATGCCTTGTGCGTTAATGGAGGAACATTATACATGATAAACATCAAAAGTGGAGCAGGTATATACCGTAGTTCTTAGCAAAACATTATAAATTCTTTTTGAGGGTATCAAAAGAATTATTACTCTTTAAATAACCTGTGTTGGCATGAAACAAAAAATCATGGACAAAGGTGGAAAGACCAGTTATAATGCCGCTTTATAGGACAATGGTCAGACCACACTTGGAATACTGTGCCCAACATTGGTCTCCCAACCTAAAGAAGGATATATAACTGCTGGAGAGGGTGCAGAGACGAGCAACGAAGCTAATAAAAGGTATGGAGGAACGACTTAAGAGACTGGGATTGCTCTCCCTTGAGAAAAGGAGTCTGTGAGGGGATATGATCGAGACCTTCATAATACTGAAAGGAATTGACAAAATAGAGCAGGAAAAACAATTATTTACATTGTCCAATGTGACACGGACAAGAGGACATGGACTGAAGCTAAGGGGGGACAAGTCCAGGACAAATATCAGGAAGTTCTGCTTCACGCAACGAGTGGTGGACACCTGGAATGCTCTACCAGAGGAGATTATTGCGGAATCCATCGTTCTAGGATTTAAAAGCAAACTAGATGCACATCTCCTTACGAGAGGCATAGAGGGATATGGGTGACTAAAATTACACCAGGTGTACACCTGGCTGGGCCTCTGCGTGTGCGATCGCCGGACTTGATGGACCGAAGGTCTGATCCGGAGATGGCAGTTCTTATGTTCTCAGACACCCTTTCCCTATTCACAGTAAGATGCCATTCTTTTGAGACGGGGTCCTACGACACTGTGAGGTTTAAGTGTTTGTTTTGCCCACGCTGGTGAGGGAATGTAATGAGTGCCTCTCCATCCTTTCAAGTATGAGTTGTGGACATGGCTATATGTGACATTATTCAGTCCCTGATCTCCTGAGGAAGCTCAAGGCAAAATGGGTCCCGTTGAGATCAGCGATCAGAAATCTGAGAGAAACACATGAGATCAACAATTAGAAATATGTTGATCTGATTTCAAGATTATAAGCTAAGCCCTCTTTTTTTTTTTTTTTTTTTTGCATATTTATGCTTGTTTGCCTATTTAAGTTGGTGGAGGAGGTGCTGGACAAATGATTGAGTAGACAAACCCCTTGAATAGAGCAGCATTTGCTGTCCTATTGTGAACAGGGAAAGGGTCTTTCCACCTTTGTCCATGATTTTTGTTTCATGCCAACACAGGTTAATAAAAATTAATAATTCTTTAGATACACTCAAAAAGAATTTACAATGTTTTGCTAAGAACTATATACTCACTGCATTTTTTATGTTTATCTTGCAGATAGTCTGGTGGAGTGGTTTGTCTTTTTTTGTTGTTTCAGTGGGAACATTATACATGACGTACCTATGGACTTGTGCTCTGAACAATTTTCCCATAGTTCCACTGTAACTGCTTTTCAATTTGTAGCTTAGGAACCAGTTGCAGCTCTCGCTAACACTAAGTATAGACCCTGACCTTTCTCCCAAATCATGTGTCCCATTTTCCATCTTTCCTAGAGCAGAGGTTCTCAATCTAGCCAGTCTAGTTTTCAAGATATCAACAAGCAATATGCATGAGAAATTTTTGCATGCACTGCCTATATTGTATATAAATCTTTATCTCATGCATATTCATTGCTCTGACTTGTAAATTCCACCGGTCAAGCAGTTGCGTTTGAAAGTGTCTAGGGCAAGCATGGTTTCCTGTAGGACCACATGCATGGAACGAGATTCCAAGATAAACACAGGAGAACCAAATTCACAAACTCAAAGTCGCAAGGCAAAGAGTGGATATGTCCTAATAAAATTGGTGAATACTATTTATTACACAAAAGTCTTTTATTTATCAAATAACTGAACGATTCAAACTCATTGACTCGACATGTTCGTGTTTCGGCCTCAACTGGCCTGCCTCAGGAGGCTTTAGCAAGTTTTGATTTCAGCGTGCGTTTGGCCTCATAGGATCAATATATTTCTCATCAAACCAGAAGTTCGTAAGTGTGGGGGTTTGTTTCACCCACAAGACTGTTAAAGACTCCTGAGGCAGGCCGGTTGAGGCCGAAACATGTACAAGTCGAGTCAATGAGTTTGAATCGTTCAGTTATTTGATAAATAAAGGACTTTTGTTTAATAAATATTGTGGAATGAGCTTCCGACATATGTACGTCGGCAGGAGAATTTTCATAACTTTAAGAAATTGAAGAGGTTTTTGCTTTGCAAAATGAAATATGGGAATTAAGTCCTTGATAAAAAGTTGAGCACTGATCGCAGAAATGTTTTTTTTACTCTCTGCGCTTAGTTTGTACTGTATGGGCTCCTTTTACAAAGGTGCGCTAGGGGGGTTTAGTGCGCACTAAAATGCGCACGCTATCCGTTACCACCTCCTTTTAAGCAAGCGGTAATTTTTTGGCTGGCACGCACTAATCTTGTGCATGCGCTAAAAACGCTAGCGCACCTTAGTAAAAGGAGCCCTATGTATCGATGTTTATAATTGTGTGTGTACTTACTGTGACCCGCTTTGTGTAAGGCAGGATACAAATAAAATAAACTATAAACTAAACGTTAAAACCCGACTGGCTGGATGTGTTCTAAAGATTTCATTACTCTTCTTAAGAGAATTATTGCGGGTGTTACCTCCAAAATAGCTGCTCTCTTTTTCACCTGCACCACACACTTGGCTGTGAGTCTGAGCCAGTGGCATGGCGAGGGTGAGAGGCGCCCCCTACCCCGCTCTCATCACCGCCCCCCTGCTTCTTCCCCGATCCCCCTTTTGCCACGCGCACACCCCACCTTTCCTTCCCCCGTACCTCCAGTTGCTCACCGCCGTGAGCAGCAAGAACGTCAACGTGCTCCTCACGACCCAGTCGTCTCTCTCGCCGACGTCGGCGGGAGAGATGACGCGGTAGCGAGAAGCACGTTAAATTTGTTACTCATGGCGGTGAACAACCAGAGGCACAGGGAAAAGGAAGGGGGGCACACGCATGGTGAGGGGACGAGTGAGAAGAGTTGTGCTAGTGCCCCCACCAGCATGGCACCCGGGGTGGACCTCTCCACCCTGCCCTGTGCCACTGGTCTGAGTTATGTGCTTCCCAAACTCCCACACTAATCTTAAGAGACCAGAAAAGATCAGTATATAGTTTAATAATAATAATAATTTATTTTTATATACTGCCTAACCAGCAGTTCATAGCGGTTTACACAATAGGTACTCAGCATACAATATAATAATAACATCATACATAATAAAATTCTAAGTAACTAATACAAGCATTAAAACAAATGAATAAGGAAAATACAATATAAACTAAAATAAGTATAGATAAAAAGATTAAAAGTACATTATAACTACATGATAATATGAAAATCAATAATGTATATTATATTGTTTAAATAAGTGGGTTTTAAGATCTTTTCAAAATTGATAGTAAGTAAGAAATGGAGAAGCAAGAAGATTCAAACATGAATTCATTAATCCTGCTTGGAATGCTAAGGTCCTATCTAAAAAAATTTTGTAACGACGTGCATTTGCTGAAGGAAAATAAAACCAACCATATCTACGAATATTTTTCTTAGAAATAAAAAAAAAAAACTAAAATGAGAAACAAGGTAAGCCGGTGCTAAGCCAAATAAAACTTTTTTTAAAAAAATGCATCCGAATTTAAAGAGTACTCTAGCCACAAACAGTAGCCAGTGAAGCTTTTGATAATATACACTGATATATGATCGTGTTTTTTCAGATTAAAAATCCTCTTTCCGCCAGTCAACAATCTCTTCTTAATATACTGATTGCTATAACGATTCAAATGATACTTCACAATTGGAAGTCTGCTGACTTATTGAATACTGTTTTCTGGTGGAACACTGTTCTTATGATCCACCTGTATGAGGTGAAAGCGGCAGAATCTTCGAATAGAGCTCTGCTTATTTCCCGAATATGGGAACCTATTCAACACTTCTCTCCTTAACCGTTGTCTTTCCCTATGATTACAATGATAACGTCTCTATCCTCTTCCTCATCCTTGTTTCCATTTGTGGGAGTGGGATGTCCGTCCTGCATTCTTCGTATGCTTGTTCTTCTTCCTTGATATCTTTCTGATTTCACTCTTCCTCTTCTTTTTTTTCTCTTCTCTCCTCTTTTTGCTTCCTCTCCAGGTTTCTATTTGGTCCCTCTTGGACCATCCGGTTCTCCCTCTAAGGTATCACATGAAGTATTTAGTATACGGTCCTGATGGTTCTGCTGAACCCTATTGTTCACTTGTTACTTGAAGATTCTATTTGTTTGTTTCACTATTTGATATTTGAAACTCAATAAAAATATTTGAACTGAAAAAAAAAAAAAAAATCAAATGAATAGCTGTATTTTGTATGATTTTTAGTCGGCTAGTAGTTATTTTATACAATCCCAAGAGGAGCCAGAAAAAATCCCCCAGAACAGCTGCTCGAAAGGTGGTGCCACAAAGTTTTCCACAAAGCTATTGGGGGAGGGGGAAGAGGATTTAAAAAACTCTAGGAGGAGAGCAGCTTGAAGAAACTAGTGGATGTGGACAGTTAGGCAAAGACATTTAGGCTTGGTGCATTTTAGCCGATGCACATGCACAACTTACTTGATTAATTGGCCTAATTGGCACCGATAATTTATTAATTTTGTTTATTTTAAAATTTTCTTCTCCACTTAATGCCTAAGCGGATTACAGTAAAATATGCATAATCAAATACACTTGGACACAATATAGCACCAAACATTATCTCTTCCTACTCAACAACACATCTACTAAAACTAGCATACGGCTCATAAAAAGCTTTCACAAAAAAGTATGTTTTTAATTGCTTTCTAAAAGACATCTTATCTCTACACAGTATCAAAAATCCTGGCAGTGCATTCCACAAATGTGGGCCTGCTTCAGAAATAGCTGTTGTGTGCGTCTTCTTATAATGACAATGGCAATTAATTGACACTAATTGGGACTAATTAAAAGTTACACACACAACTTGGAAAGCACAATTCTGTAAAAATGTATGCACCAATTGCAGTGTGTGAATTTTTAAAAAGGAGGCATGACCAGGGGTGAATTGCGGGCATTTCTAAAAGTTAGGTGCGTTTTTATCGAATACGTCTAATGTGTGCATAACTTAGGCATAGACATTTAGGCCTGGTTTTAGCAAGCCTGGTTTTAGGAAGCCTAAATGCCTGCTACTAAGTTATGTGTCGCACACCAGCAGCGTTAAGCACAATTCTAGCAAAGGTATGCTCACTTTGTAGAATCGCATTACGTGCATTATTGGCACTGGTTTTTTAGGCACCATGTGTAGAATAGAGCCCTGACTGACTAGATAGGGTTGGAAGAGAGTAGGTATTTTGGAAAGAGGGTTGGAGAAGGAGAAATGCTGGGAAGAGAGCGTAGGCAGACAGGGATAAAAGGGAGGAGGACAAGGCAAGCCAGCCTCCATGCTTAAATTCAGATACTGTTCTTCTTTCCACTACTTTTTTTGTGACAAATACTGTACAGCAAATTTTACATAGAAGAAATCTGTTCCTGCTCATGGAAGCATTCTTAAACTGAATAAAATTACATGTTTCTCACAAATGAATATAATTTAAACGCGAGTCAAAACAATCCACAGGCATTGCCTATATTAGCTAAGCCAGACACCAAGCCTTGTAATTTAATTGTTGCACCATTGGGATTAACCGTTGTAGATTGTGTAGAGCAATATGTTCATTTACTTATTAGAAACCTCTAATTTAGGAAATATTTGCTATAATTAGCTGCTTCTATGGACCTGACCTAATCATCGCATGTTCATTTTGAAAACTATTACAGAAGAACAATTCTGGATAGGCGCACGTGAAATCCAAGTGCACAAAACTCCTTTCGTATGAGGAAAGACTAGGGCTCTTCAGGTTGGAAAAGAGACAGCTTGGTAGATATATTGATTTGAAGGCTACAAAATCCTGAGTGGTGTAGAACGAGTACAAGTGGATCGATGTTTTACTTCATCAAAACTTACAAAGCTTAGGGGACATTCAATGAAGTTACAGGGAAATACTTTTAAAACCAATAAGAGGAAATAGTTTTTCACTCAGAGAATAGTTCAGCTCTAGAACACATTGCCAGAGGATGTAGTAAGAGCGGTTAACGTAGCTGGTTTAGACAAGTTCCTGGAGGAAAAGTCCATAGTCTGTTATTGAGACAGACATGGGGGAAGCCACTGCTTGCCCTGGATCAGTAGCATGGAATGTTGCTACTATTTGGGTTTTTGCTAGGTACTTGTGACCTGGATTGGCTACCATGAAGACGGGATACTGGGATAGATGGACCATTGGTCTGACCCAGTAGGGCTGTTCTTATGCTGTTCTGAAGGGAAAGCCTGAAAGGTGTTATGATGGGGCAGAAGAAACTAGGTCCACAGCAACTTATTGCCAGCAACTTATCTGACTACGCGTTAAGCCAGAGTAGCAGGTAAAACCTGACTTGGATAGTAGCCTAATGAAGACCAGGATCAGCACTCTGCAAGTGGAGCTAGAGCTGCTGGTAGAAAGAGAGCATGAGGAAACCTGGCGGGAATTAAGCCTAGGATATGCCAGGACAGTAGCATGGGGAATGCATGCTAGTGAAGCTGGAATAATATAAAGGTTGTTCAGGGTGATATGTTTCTGTTTAATGTTCTAAACCAAAGCTGGAGGGGAGATACTTTTGTAATGAGGTTGTGGGTACACAGTATGCTTAAGAAGAAAGACTCCGAGGCTGTGCAAAAGGGGATGTGTTATTTTGAGCCTTATGTGTCAATATAAAGGTTACAAATTTCTTGGATTCGTTGAACTGAATCTCTGGGATCCAGACTAAGCTTTCCAAAGTAACTAGATAGTAGGGAGGCTTGGAAGACAACAATCTTTCCACGGCCAGTGGGAGGGACGAGGGCCATGCAGGAAGTTACAGTATTAAAATTGATTAAAATTTGCATAAAGAGGGGTTTGAAGTTTTTGAACTCTTAGAAATTAAATTCTGGTTCAGATGTTGTAACCTAGTTTTCCTACGATTTTTGCTAGTTTATTTTTCTTTGTTCTAGCAAATCAGGGATCTGGAATATTATGTGGGCTTGAGAAGGATTCGCCTATGCATTTTCTTTCTACATATAGATTATGCATTATTTGTTCTTAGCTAATACTTTCTTGTCTGTACAAGATTAATTCTTGATATTGTATGTTTAAAATTGATAAATAAAAATTTACATAAAGAGAAAATTAAGATGAAGAAAAATACACAATTGCATGTATTGCTTCAGTTTCAGCCCCAACCCAACCCTGCCAGGGAAAACTTCCCCTCTCCCCAAATGTGAATAAAAGTACAATAAAACCTTGGTTCCAAAACACTCGTATATCAAAGCAAATTTCCCCATAAGAAATAATGGAAACTCAGACGATTCGTTCCAGAACCCAAAAACTTTAATACAATATACTGTACGTACTGGTATTGCAAGACCTCGCTCGATTAGAACAGTCACTACACTCCCGCAGCGTCAGAGAGAGAAGAACCATTGGCTCAGTTGTGATGATGTGACGCGTGTATACTATGGGGCTCATAATCGAAAAAAAAAACGTCTAAAAACCGGTCTAAATTGGCACTTGGATGATCAGTAACAAAAGTCATCCAAGTGCCGATAATCGAACAGGGTGTTAGACGTATTTAAAAACGACTTAGGCCTTCACAGTGCTGCTGAATGACCAGAGCTAAAAGGGGCGTTTTAAGAGGAGTGGTGAGGGCAGGATTTGGGTGGGACGAGGGTCATCCTAGACTTAGTCGTACAACATGTATAACCGAAGGTTTTACAACACTGTCTAGACGGAATTTGGACGTTGTGACTTAGGCCATCTAAAACCAGGTCTAAGCCCACAAAAGGTATCCAAAGTGACCTGATAAGCACTGCAGACACAAAGTACAGACCACCATACACAGCCCCAGTGATCACTGACCCCTCCCATAAAAAAAACATAACAACAACTTTACATATCTGCCTCCAGAACATTAGCACCTGGCACAAGAAAGCCTAGTAGAGCTGCACAGAGGTGGCTTAAGTGGTCTTGGGGGTGGGTTAGTGAACCATGGAGAAGAGGACCCAGGCCCATAGGCCACTCTAATCACTGCATTTATGGAGAAACATGTGCACCCCCTAAAAAAAATCCAACCCCTTTTGTATTGCCATATAAGTGGCTCCTGCATCCATAAGGGCTATTGGGGTGGTAGATATGTGGGTTTAGTATTCTAGGGGTGTTTTAGGGGCTCACCATGACCTATAAGGGAGCTGTTGTGAGATATTTATGTGGCACCCTTTTTATGAAGTTCACAGCATTGCCCTGTAAGGTGCTCCACTACTCTGTTGCCATGTCTGGGTGTCCAGTACCTTACTTTTCTGGCCCCTCCCACACCCAAAAGGTCTTTTTCTAAGCGTTTTTGAGTTGGATGAATTTTTGGTCAAAAATGTGGTATAAAGATGGACAACTTAGCGGTCTGGACAATCAAACGGCTGGACGTACAGTTGGACGATTTAAAAAAAAAAAAAAAAAAAAAAAGCTGGACCTATTTTTTGAAAATGGACCGATTCCGGTGTCTGACTTTGGACGACTTGTGAGTTAAGCCAAAACGGACTTAGGACGTTTCTTATGATTATGCCTCTCTATATGTACTTGTATTGCAAGACATTGCTTGTTTATCAAGTTAAAATTGAATAAAATGTTTTGCTTTTCTTGCAAAACACTTGCAAACCAAGTTACTTGCAAACCAAGGTTTTACTGTACTTTTACCTGTTTAGAGGGTAGTTAATTTTCAGCCAGCCAGTTTTCATGGATAAAATATCTTCTGTTTGAATACATATGCGTAGCATGATGGGAATAAAGCAAAAGCCAATGAATAAAAATTTTGTCTGGATCCTAAATTTCTGCATTTTAAATGCTATTAATATACATAATCCAATATCTGTCTGGTTTTATTACCAACTTCTCTGAACTTCAGAACTCAGTGCATGTAAAATGGCATTGTCATGGCTGCTAGAAATGACACAGTGCTCTCTGTTGATAGTTAAATCAACCCATTGGCCTGATGTCCAAAACCACACGATTTCTTCCTATTACACTGTATTCTTCCAGCATTCCTCAGCTCGGAAACACAAGCATTGTAGTTCTGAAGACAAGATCTACGAACGAAAGGGAACAAAAACCACAGCACAACTGAAAACATGGAAATATCAGGACAAAACTACGATGGCTGAATTGAAAACATGATTGGTGGGAGAGCTGACTGCAGTCAGAGCAAGCTGGAAGAGAACGGTTGGAATGTTCTGGCTTACAAAAGGGGAAACTTCATCTCAGTAAGGAAGAGCAAAAATATTATTGACTAAAGTTGATTAATTGTATTAATTCAGAAATAAGAACATAAAAATAGCCATACTGAGTCTAACCAATGGTCCATCTAATCCAGTATCCTGTTTCCACAGTGGTCAAAAAGGCACAGAATCCCCCCAAAAAGGAGAACAAAGACCCCACGTGTATATCAGGATGAAAGAGCTTTATCGAAAAACAAGTCACCTGGTATCGATGGTATTCTAACTGAATTAATCAAAGACTCAGAAGGTGCTATCAAGGCCCTCACTCGACTGTGTCAAGAGATTTGGAAGGAAAAACATGGCCGACTGATTGGAGAAGATCGCTGTTCATACCTATACCAAAAAAGGTGACACCAAGGACTATAACATAGTAACATAGTTAATGACAGTAGATAAAGACCTGAACGGTCCATTCAATCTGCGCATTAGTTATACCCATTAAAATACATGATTAAATTTACTTGTCTCTTCTTTGATATTTCTGGGTCATAGACTGTAAAGTCCACCTGGTATTGTCCTAGGTTCCAAATGCTGAAGTTGCTGTCCAAGCTCACTCTATCCTATCCAACCATCCTGTTTGCAGGATATCTACCATAAAGTCTGGCCAGTAACAGCCTCATGTTCCAAATTAGTGAAGTTCCCATTGATGCCCTCCCCATCCCAATCCTACACCAAATCACCTCATATGAGACACAGACCGTGCAAATCTATCCAATACCAGCCTTAGCTCTTTAATTTACATTCTTAGTTTTCTAATTAGAGATCCTCAATTTTTATTCTACTTTTTTTTTAAATTCCGTCACCATTTTCCTCTCCATCACTTCCCTCAGGAGGGCATTCAAGGCATCTACTACCCTCTCCGTGAAGAAGAATTTCCTAACATTGCTCCTAAGTCATCCTTCCTGTAACTTCAAATTATGTCCTCTAGTTTTACCATTTTCTCTTCTCTGGAAATGATTTGGTTCTATATTAATACCTTTAAAGTATTTAAACATCTGTATCATATCTCCCCTTTACCTCCTCTCCTCCAGAGTACACATATATAGGTCTTCCAGTCTTTTCTCGTACTTCTTTTTGTTCAAACCCCTTACCATTATCGTTGCCTTCTTCTGGACCATTTCAATTCTTTTTATATCCTTCGCCAGATACATTCTGTAATTCCTTATATTTTAAGTCACCTTGAACTTATTTAGGCATAGTGCAACTCAAATACTGGATTAGATTCAAATCTGGCCCTTTGAGTGCACAGGGAGTTAGAATTCCTTTGTTTCAAGAGCAATTTTTGCCACAGAAATACTGTACGAATTTCATCACAAATGTTTTGAGCTAGTCAAAGGAGAAGCATATTGGTTATAGCTGGAACACATTCATTAAAATTTATTTCTGCTCTACCTGAGACCCATAAAAATGTCTAGCAGGAAATATCTGAAGATAGTACTTTTACTGCACTGATATATCTCAACATTTCCTAAGTGATGATTTGTTTGCATTCTGTGAATGACTGAATAACAGAGACATAAATTTAAAATGCCGTTTGGATTGTAACCATAGTGATTGTAACCTGTAAACTGTACACGTGAGTATATTGGTATTAGATCCCTAGTATGCATTATTCAGGAAAGTTATTAATCTTATATGTTCAGGAAAGTTATTCAGGAAATTTGTCAAGTCGAACTAACCTTCTCAATATATCCCCGGACCCCAATGCTTCTTCTAACTATCTATCTTGCAATCTTCTAATTATCTAAACCTTCTACTCTTCCCCCTCCGAATCCGTGGTTTCAGCATCCGTGGATTCGGTTATTCGCGATTTTAATCCCAAAACCCCATTTTAATTTTTCAGGCTATTTTAAGCCCTGTAAGCCCCCCCTCCCTTAAGCCTTGCCTGGTGGTCTAGCAGGTTTTCGGCTCGAGAGACTAAGGGAGCTCAAGGCAGCCATTTCCTGTGAGCGATCTGCACGGGCCAGAAGCGTGGGAAGCTTGCTCCTGCCCCGAAAACCCGTTAGACTACCAGGTAAGGCATAAGGGGGGGGAGCTTACAGGGCTTAAAATAGCCGGGGGGGGCAGCAGGGGTTAGGGGCAGAACCGGCCCAAATATTATTCATGGTTTTTTTAATATTCGCGGGCCGGCTCTGCCCCTAACCACCGTGGATACAGAGGGAGAAGTGTACTGTGTATGTAAACTTGTAACCCGTTCTAGGCTCTTTTGGGAGGAAGGGCTAGAAATTCAACTAAAATCAATCAATTTATCTTGTAATCTCACTGGGTATGTTCAGACCAATTCTTTTGTAATCTGCCTAGAACCGAAAGGTATTGGTGGAATAGAAGACACTAATGTAATGTGTAGAGGTAGGATATAAACTTCGTATAAAAAAATAAAATAAAATCGTGTACTGTAGCCTAACTGTATATTTTGTATGTTAACCTGTAACCCGTTCTGAGCTCTTTGGGGAGAACGGCGGGATAGAAAACTAATTAAATAAAGAAATAAAAGTGAGCCTGAACTACTGATCGGCATTTCACGGGTCCTGAGCAAGCGATCAAAGGTTGCAGCAGCCGAGTCCCTATCATTAGAGAGAGAGAGAAGTACTACACATCCTACTTATCAAACTGTACAAAATGATTGTTGGTTTGGGCTTTCTAAACTCTAAATGCCACAAGCCTCCTTCTGTCTCCGACTTTAATCAGAATTTTGATAAACAAAGTAGGAAGACATTATGAGAAGACTTTATTCTCTGTTCTGATCTCGTATGTGCTGCTGGGAGAGTTATTATTCTTAACTTCAAAAGGTGCTTGTAACACATTCAAAGAGCAAATGTTGTGGTTCAGCATTATGTCTAATGAATTCCATAGGTTGTTTTCTCTACGGGCCCATGCAGAGAAATATGGACTAGTCTATGTGTACCAGTTGGCTTGGCTTTAGCATACAAATTTGTGGGTGCCCTACGTGTAAACTGGTTTTACCTGAGCAGTAGTGTAATATGGGGGGGTGGACTGCCCCCTCCTCCCCCACTGCACACACGCCGTCACTTCACTCCCACCGTACCACTAGCTCTTCACTGGCGCGAGCATCAGCTCCAACCTTCCTGCTGCTTGCGCTGGCCTCGGCACTACTTCCGGGTCCCATGGCTAGAAAGTGACGTCGGAGGGAGAGCCGATGCCAGCGCAAGCAGCAAGTTGGAGATAGAGAGTTGCACGGGGACAGAAATCCCACCCATTCCTGCCAGGATCCTCTCCGTCCCCACCCGAGGAATTACCTCCATCCCCGCCCATCCCCATAAAAAGTAGCAATTACTTCTGACAGGATCATCAATTCCACAGTTTCTTTTGTGTTTGCGCTGCTGTTTTGCTTGTGGAATCTCTTTGGTGGAACCTTTTTTTGTTTTCTGTTCAGGTAATTAACTTATAAACCCTCTCTTTTACTAAGGCTGACGTGTCCATTATATTATATGGACGAACCCTGCTTCCAAAGCCTTACATCCCTGTGGGAGTCCCGTTGGCCAGAGGGGGGTCTTTGTGGGAGTCCCGTGTATTAGTGGGGATTCCCGCGATCTCCGTTCCCGTGCAGACCTTTAGTTGGAGAGACTGTTCACAGGTATGTGGGAATGGAAGGTGTGTGGGCTGGCAAGGAACGGGGAGAGACGGGGGGGGGGCACCATCACCCCATGCGCCTCCCACCCCGACTATGCCAGAGCATATGAGCTAACCATTTACAAAGCCTATCACATCACGTAGTACATTTAAATCCATAGTAATGAGGCTTTTAGCTCTTCAGCACAGATACAGAAAGGTGCACAAAGTTCCAAAAGGCTGAGTGCAATAGGGGGGTCTGAGGGGGCGTAAAAAGTTAACTCAGAAATTTGGCGATAGTGGTAGTGAGGATTTTATGTCTGTTTCTTCGGTTCACAGTCATAAGTGCGCGGGACAAAGGTGCGCCGACATTTGAGAGCAGACAATTGAGCGCAAGACAGAAGCGCACTGCCGTAATAGTTTATTTTAAAGGGCTCCAACGGGGAGTGTGGGGGGGATAGTGTTCACGCTGTCGTTGGAGGTTGTAACCCCCCATTATAGAGGAAACTTAACTTTTTCCCTATTTTTTAAGGGGAAAGTTAAGTTTTCTGTATAATGTGGGGGGTTACACCCCCCCAACGCCCCCCAACGGCAGCACGAACACTATTAAGTAAAATGGGGGGGGGGTTTCCCCCCACACAACCCCCGGAGCCCTTTAAAATAAACTTTTACGGCAACGCGCTTCTGTCTTGCGCTCAATTGTCTGCTCTCAAATGTCAGTGTGCCTTTGTCCCACGCGCTTTTGTCCCGTCATCGTTTCTTCCCTTTACTGTGTGCAATAATGATCTGCAACTTTTTAAAAATGTTTGTGTATTGGCATTTGACATGCTGCCCTATCTTGGAGAAGTTCAGGGCAGTGTACAATTTTTTTTTTTTCTACCAGTCCCTGCAGGCTCACAATCCAAGTATGGCACTGGAGGCAATGGAGGTCCGAGTGACTTGCCCAGGGTCACTGAGAGTAGTGTCGGGATTGAACCCACAATGGCAGGTTGCTGAGGAGGGAGCTCTAACCACTAGGCTGTTCCTCCCCATAGGGTGCTGGTCTTGTGGGAGACGCACAGCTCTGCACAATGCCAACCCAAGTAAGAGAGAGATGCTGAGGGGGGAGGGGAAGTAATGTGATAGGGGGGATGGTGCCACAAGAGCAAGTTGGCTCAGGGCGCTACTATCCCTTGAGTTGGTCCAGCACTGGTTGCAATTCATTTGTTTATGTGCCCTTTTGATGTGTGGCCCTAAATTATGGAATTTATCTGCAGATTTATGCCTTTAGGACAGGGGTGTCCAACCTTTTGGCTTCCCTGAGCCACATTGGCTGAAAAAAATTTTTTCTGGCTCTGCACAAACGCGCAAACACCCGAGCAAGACAGAGGAGGGAGCCGGCAAGACGGTAAACACCCAGGGGCAGCAGAGGAAAACACTGCATCGCTCTTCACCGGGGCTGTACAAAATAGTTCATGGGGGCTGCATGCAGCCTCGGGCCGCAGGTTGGACATCCCTGCTTTAGGAGGAGGCTGAAAATCTGATTTTTATACCAAGGTTTTCAGCCGATTGTATGCTTTCTATGGTTATGTGTAGATCTGAGTTGGATAAGGATGGAGGGATTAATCTTTTCAATGGTGGGGCAGCAAATTTGATATTCTGTCGTGGCTTGGACTAAATGCTTGAGTACCTGATTGTAAACCACTTAGATAATCTTGATAGGCGGTATATAAATACCTAAAATAAATAAATAAATTGTAGGATTTGTGGGTTTATTTATAGACCTGGGTCGAGAGGGAAAATAGGGAGATTTATGGGTTGCTTGTAGACCCAGATTCAGAGGGCGGGAGATTTCTGTTTAATTTGTTCCACACTTCAGGCTGTCTTTGAAAAAGTGTGTTAAATTATGTAAAAGAAAAAAGGTAAAGTAGAACAAGTTTCTGCTAGAACAAACCCAAATCTGCATGTGTCCAGTGCATTCTCCCTCGCTGGTGCATGGCTTTTTGGGCAAGACTGATTTACATATTATTTGGTTACACAATAATGTTACTTGGGGGCATGGGAAACACAGAAATCAAATAAATAAATTCAGAAAAGTCCCCATTAACAAATTCACTAGAGGGACAAACTCATAGCCAAATTCTTAGTCAGAATTGAGAGCTAAAGCAATGGCTTTGGATCCAACAGGCACATATCAAGAGGGAGGGAAAAGCCTTAGAATCTCAACTGAGCACACTGTTTGCAGCTTCCATCATAAGAACATAGGAACTGCCATACTGGAACATACCCGAAGGTCCATGAAGCCTAGTATCCTATTTCTAACAGGTTCCAAGTACCAAGCAAAAACCCAAAGAGTTGCAACATTCCAGAGCTAAGATTGTGATGTCATAATGCCTCATTCCACCAGTGCCTGAGCCAAACTCAATGATGTCACAATGGCTTGATTGTCCTAGAAGAACATAAAAACTGCCATACTGGGACAGACATAAAGTCCATCAAGCCCAGCATCCTGTTTCCAACAGAAGAAATATATTTGCTTTCTAACATAAGAATTGTCATACTGGTCCATCATGCCCAGTATCCTGTTTCCAATAGTTGCCAACCCAGGTCCCAAGTACCAGGCAAAATCCCAAAGAATGGCAACATTCCAGAGCTAAGATTGTGATGTCATAATGCCTCATTCCACCAGTGCCTAAGAGCCAAACTCATCAGTGATGTCACAATGGCTTGACTGTCCTATACTTGACTCACATAAGAACATAAAAACTGCCATACTGGGACAGACAGAAAGTCCATCAAGCCCAGCATCCTGTTTCCAACAGTGGCCAACCCAGGTCCCAAGTTCCTAGCTAGATCCCAAGTAGTAAAGCAGATTCTATGCTGCTTATTCTAGGAATAAGCAGTGGATTTCCCCAATCCATCTCAATAATGGCCTATGGACTTTTCTTTTAGGAAATTATCCAAACCTTTTTTAAACTTCACAAAGCTAACTGATTTCACCACATTATCCGGCAATGAATTCCAGAGTTTAATTATAAGTTGTGTGCAGAGATATTTTCTCCGGTTTGTTTTATGTTGAATCGATTTTTATTATTATCAAACAACACAGAACAGACCAATAGGTCAGAACCACAGTAACAAAAGAAAACAGCAGAAACAAAATAGGAGATCCAACAATCCCACCCACCCCACCCCCCCACCCCAACCCCCCTAGTCTGAAACGAGAAAAAGTGAGTGCAGTAGACTTGGACTCAGATAGCCCACTGCCCAAGACAATGAGGAACACCAACACAGAAAGAAAGAAGGAAGAGAGTAAAGAAGAAGAAGAAAGAAAGAGAAAGAAGTATACCTGGCGCCCCTCAAGGATGGAACACAAGCCCAGGTCTCCGAAAAAGTCACAAGGAATTTAGAATGTCACTTCTAGCCCGTGGTGATAATGAAAAAAGGTAAGAATCCCAGATCCGAAGAAAGAGTCGCCTTCGTCGTAAGCTATAAGACGCATCTTTACACTCCAGCAGCAGCAGAGCATGCAAACGATTCCTCCATTCCCAAAAGGATGGAGAAAGTTCCCCAATCCAGACAGAGAGAATTACTTTCTTACCCAAGACCCCCACCCGTCTCATAAACTGCCGCTGACCCGAATCAGACAAGCGGAAGGCCTCATACTTATCCAGCAAGAGACCAGCGGCAGAAAAAGGTAATGTAGTGCCAAAGACGCTCTCCACATATGTTACAACCTGCCGCCAAAAACGTTTGATTTTCACACAAGACCAGAAGGCATGGATAAACGAATGGGGTTGCTGGAGACACTTAGGGCATAAAGGAGAGTCCGTGTAACCCGAATAATATAACTGACTTTTCGTAAAATAGCCCCGATGAAGAACCCTAAACTGACACTCCCGTAAATCTGCATTAACGGAAACTCCCGGGAGTCTTGCAATCAAGGAAGGGAGATCCAAAGCGTCTCGTGCTATCCCCAGATCCTGGCACCAACGGGCGTGTAGGACAGCTTGGTCAGCCGGACCCAATAATCGATGGAAGTCCTTATAAAGACCCGAAACTGTAAACCCATCTTCCAAATAGGGATCCAGCAGCGTCGCAAATTTGTTCTCAATAGGAAAAGCCAAAGCGGCTCGGGGGAGGGATCGAACATAATGTTGAAGTTGCCGAAACGCAAGAAAGTCTCCCACAGAGAAAACACCCGACCGGACCAAAGCATCCCAGGACAGTAAAGAACCGTCTGCCTGAAGAACATGGGCAATTAACGTGAAGTCCCGGGATGCCAATTTACGAAAACTAGCAGTCTCCATGCCCGGGCTGAATTGCAGATTCCCCTGAATAGGCTCCGGTTTGTTTTAAATCTACTACTTAGTAGCTTCATTGCATGTCCCCTAGTCCTAGTATTTTGGGAAAGAGTGAACAAGCGATTCACATCTACCCTTTCCACTCCAGTCATTATTTTTTAGACTTCTATAATATCACCCCTGAGCCATCTCTTCTTCAAGCTAAAGAGCCCTAGCCGCTTTAGCCTTTCCTCATAGGGAAGTCATCCCATCCCTTTTATCATTTTTGTTGCCCTCCTCTGTACCTTTTCTAATTCTGCTATATCTTTTTTGAGATATGGTGACCAGAACTGCACACAGTATTCGAAATGCGGACGTACCATAGAGTGATACAAGGGCATTATAACATTTTCATCCCTTTGTTGATAATTCCTCTTTCCCACATGCATCAGTTTGCACTTGCTCACATTAAATGTCATCTGCCATTTTGATACCCAGTCTTCCAGTCTCACAAGGTCCTCTTGAAATTTTTTACAATCCTCTTGCGATTTAACAACTTTGAACAACTTTGTGTCATCAGCAAATTTAATTATCTCACTAGTTATTCCCATCTCTACATCTATATATATGCAAAGGGACCTGGACAAGCTGGAAGACTGGGCAAACAAATGGCAAATGCGCTTTAATGTGGAAAAATGCAAGGTCATGCATATAGGGAAAAAGAACCCGTTGTTCAACTACAAATTGGGGGGGCATTGCTGGGAGACAGCAGTCTAGAGAGAGACTTGGGTGTGCTGGTGGATGCATCACTGAAGCCATCTGCACAGTGCGCAGCAGCCTCGAAAAAAGCCAACAGGATGCTGGGCATCATAAAGAGGGGCATAACAACCAGGACGCGGGAAGTCATCATGCCATTGTATCGAGCGATGGTGCGTCCACATCTGGAATACTGCGTTCAGTATTGGTCGCCACACCTCAAGAAGGACATGGCAGTACTTGAGAGAGTCCAAAGGAGAGCAACGAAACTGGTAAAAGGGCTGGAACACTGCCCATACGCCGAGAGGTTGGATAGGCTGGGGCTCTTCTCTCTGGAAAAGAGGAGGCTCAGGGGAGATATGATAGAGACCTTCAAGATCATGAGGGGCATAGAGAGGGTGGAGAGGGACAGATTCTTCAGACTGAAGGGGACAACAGGTACGAGGGGGCATTCGGAGAAACTGAAGGGAGATAGGTTCAAAACAAATGCAAGGAAGTTTTTTTTCACCCAAAGGGTCGTGGACACTTGGAATGCGCTACCGAAGGAAGTGATCAGGCAGAGTACAGTACAGGGATTCAAACAGGGATTGGACGGATTCCTGAGGGATAAAGGGATCGTGGGATACTGAGAGAGGTGCTGGGATTTAATACAAGTATAGAAAGCTAACCAGGTAATAAGTATGGAAACCCAACCAAGTCGTGAATGTGCAAGACCGGAGGGTTAGGACTTCGATGGGAAGATAGGACTTCAATGGGAAACCAAGGTGGCAAGGGGGCCCCTTCTGGTTATTCAGACAGGTCGTGACCTGTTTGGGCCGCCGCGGGAGCGGACTGCTGGGCAGGATGGACCTATGGTCTGACCCGGCGGAGGCACTGCTTATGTTCTTATATATAAAATCGGAGGTATGTATGTGTGTATGTATGTATGTGCCGCGATCATGCAAAAATGGCTTGACCGATTTGAACGAAACTTGGTATGCAGATCCCTCACTACCTGGGATGATATGTTCTGGGGGTCTCGCGGCCCACCTGCACACGTGGGCGGAGCTACAAACATAAAATCAGATTTCACCCATTCATGTCAATGGAAAAAATGTAAAAAGCTGCCATTCTCACAGTAATTCAAAAACGGCTTGACCGATTTGAACGAAACTTGGTATGCAGATCCCTCACTACCTGGGGTGATATGTTCTGGGGGTCTCGCGGCCCACCTGCACACGTTGGCGGAGCTACAAACAGAAAATCAGATTTCACCCATTCATGTCAATGGAAAAAATGTAAAAAGCTGCCATTCTCACAGTAATTCAAATACGGCTTGACCGATTTGAACGAAACTTGGTATGCATATCCCTCACTACCTGGGGTGATATGTTCTGGGGGTCTCGCGGCCCACCTGCACATGTGGGCGGAGCTACAAACAGAAAATCAGATTTCACCCATTCATGTCAATGGAAAAAATGTAAAAAGCTGCCATTCTCACAGTAATTCAAAAACGGCTTGACCGATTTGAACGAAACTTGGTATGCAGATCCCTCACTACCTGGGGTGATATGTTCTGGGGGTCTCGCGGCCCACAACTCTATGTTGCTTGCTCAAGGGTGGGTTCACCCAAGAATTTATATGTTCTTGCTCCTGGAGGTGAAACTAAAAATGTTGTTTATAATCAAGTTTTGCGTTAGTTGTATTGTATTCATTTTGTCAAATATTTCACATTATAGTTTGAATATATGTGTGTGTGTGTATGTATGTATGTTCCAGCATAACTCTTCAATGCATGGACAGATTTCAACCAAACTTGACATACACATTACTTACTATCTGAGGACAAACACTGTGGGGGTGGGAAGGGGGGGATATGTAAAAATGATTGAAAATGACAGATTTTAGTATCTACCCCATAGTGTTTTCGGGCTCACAGATGAATACTCAGCATAACTCTGAAACGCATGGAGAGATTTCAACCAAACTTGGTACACATATGACTTACTATCTGGGGAAAAATATTGTGCAGGTGGGACGGGGTAAAATACTGTGGGGGTGGGAAGGGGGTGATATGTTAAAATTATCAAAAGCGACATATATTAATGTCCAACCCAGAGTTTTCGGGCTCGCAAAGATGAATACCGACACTCCCGATGCCGTTTAAGTCTAAGTTCAGCCCCCTAGAGAGGGACATTCCTTTGGGACATGTGGAGGGTAGGGGGTTGGGACATGGGGGTGGGGCATATAGGACATGTGGGGGGGGTAACGTGGGGGGTGGGACAAGTGGGACATAGGGAGGTGGGACATGTAGGGGGTTGGACATTTTGGGATAAATAAATATCCGGGCAACGCCGGGTAATCAGCTAGTCATTGATAAATATGTTAAAAAGCATCAGTCCCAGCACAGACCCCTGGGGAACCCTACTATTTACCCTTCTCCATTGAGAATATTGACCATTTAAACCCACTCTCTGTTTTCTGTCTTTCAACCAGTTCTTAGTCCATAAAAAGGACATTACCTCCTATCCCACGACTTTTTAATTTCCTCAGAAGTCTTTCATGAGATACTTTGTCAAATGCCTTTTGAAAATGCAAATACACAATATCAAACTGGTTCACCCTCATTCACCCCTTCAAAGAAATGCAGTAGATTGGTGAGGCAAGATTTCCCTTGACTATAACCATGCTGGCTTTCTTTCATTAATCCATGCTTATGTATATGTTCTGTCATTTTGTTCTTTATAATAGTCTCTACCATTTTGCCTGGCACCTATGTCAGACTCGCTGGTCTATAATTTCCCGAATCACCTCTGGAACCCTTTTTAAAAATCGGTGTCACGTTGGCCACCCTCCAGTCTTCTGGTACTATGCTGGTTTTTAAAGAAAAAATTTACAAATTACTAAAAATTGCTCTGCAAGTTTATTTTTTAATTCTATCAGCACTCTGGAAAGTATACCATCCAGCCCAGGCGATTTTCTACTGTTCAATTTGCCAAATTGATCCATTACATCATCCAGTGTTACAGAGATTTGTTTGAGTTTTTCTGATTCATCAGAATTGAATACAATTTCTGGCACTGGTAATGCCCCCGCATCTTCCTCAGTGAAGACTGACAGAGAATTCATTTAATCTCTCTGCTATGGCCTTGTCTTCCCTGTTGGATCCCATGCCATCTCTTTAGCCCTTGATTCTGACAAAGAATTTGACTGAGATTGTCCCTCTAATGAATTTGTTAATGGGAATTTTTTGAACATTTATTTTTAAATGGTTACTGCATCAAGTAGTATTACTTTGCATTACTCTTCTATACAGCCTAACACAAAGTTAGCCCCTTGTGAGTTCATCTTCGCTTCAACCAAGCCTGGGCTGCAGATAAAAACAGAGTAGAGAATAAATTCATTTCAATATTTCCAAAAAAAGATATGTTGAAATGAACGAAGCAAGGAACATGAGCAACAGTCAGACTATGTTTAAAATCAGTTTACAGTACATTTTTCCATACTAGAAAACTAAACTGGGTTCGTTTATTTACTGCTAATATTTTGGATAGATACATGTGCAAACCCTTGAACTTAAACAGCACATTCTTGAGGGCAACCTGTGGTTTAAAGACCAGACATAAGGAAGGAGCTAAATTAAAGCAAGAACAGTATTAAAATAGCTGAGTCAGTTTATACAGTTTTATAAACAGCTATATTTTACACATGGCTGGAATACCTTTTAACTTTGGAGAAGAGAATAAAAAGAAAATGTGGTGGAAGTATAACTCTTACTGTGAGTGACTTTCACTTAGGGCTTCTTTTACAAAGCCATGGTAGCGAGCAGTGGCGTGGGGTGGTCCGCCCTGGTCGCCGTCTTCGCGAGGGTACCAGCACTCATCCTCCTCTCCATCCCCATTCTTTCCCAACCCCCCAACCGCACATTGTGACATCATTGTCACAATGCCATTGTGACATCACTGATGAGTTTGGCTCTTAGGCACTAGTGGAATGAAGCATTATGACATCAGTGTTAGCTCTGGAATGTTGCCATTCTTTGGGGTTTTGCCTGGTACTTGGAACCTGGGTTGGCCACTGTTGGAAATAGGATACTAGGCTTGATAGACCTTTGGTGTGTTCCAGTATGGCAGTTCCTATGTGCCCCTTCCCTTCCCTCGTACCTCTTTCATCTTCCCAGCGGGAGCACACAGTATCACGAGCTTGCTACCCACGTCAGGGTCAGTTCTCTCCAACGTCACTTCCGGGTCTTGCGTCTAGGAAGTGATGTCGGAGGGAGAGCCAACACTATGCAGGTGGCAAATTCGTTATGAATTTGCCACCTGCGTAGTGTCGGCTCTCTCTCCGACGTCACTTTCTAGGCGCAAGACCCGGAAGTGACGTCAGAGAGAACTGACCCTGACGCTGGGAAAATTAAAGAGGTACGGGGGAAGAGAAGAGGGGGCGTGTGCATGGAGGGGGGGAGTCAAGAAGGAGCGGGGTGCAGAGAAGAGGGCGGGGAGGCATGCCCCTGCCCCAGGCACCGCTCACCCTGGCTAAGCCACTGGTATAGAGTACCAGCATGGCAAATGCGACAAAGCCCATAGGAGCTGAATGGGTTGCATTGCATTGCCATGCGGGACCTTGGAGCAGAGATTCTCATCCCAGTCTTCAGGACACACCTAGCCTGTCAATGTTTTCAGGACATCCACCATGAATAAGCATGAGATACTTGTATGCAAATTTATCTCATACATATTCATTGGGAATATCTTGAAAACCTGACTGGCTAAGCGTATCCCAAGGACTGGGTTGAGAACCCTTGACTTAGAATTTTTCATTTGTTAGTGTCTCACTGGAAAGATAACTCACAACTTAGTTTCTCAAATCAATAAAGATATTTGGGAGAGGGAAAAAAAAACCCTCACATAAGGACCTTCATTTTCAGTATTTTGCTTTATTTTTCCTGGAAACTTATCTAGGTCCTCCCCTCCACCAACCCCCTCCCCCTCTTACTAAGCCACAGAAGAGGTTTCTACTGCAGCCCGTAGCACTAAAGGGCAAATTTTATAAGAAGCGCCCAAAAGTAAGGCGTCGAAAAAGGCACCGTTCAGCGTGATTCAAGTAAAATTGGATGCTGTTGAATGAATCACGCCGAGCGAATTCTATTTTGGAGGCGCCCAAGAAATAGGCCAGCTCTAGGCGCAACTAAAAGTTAGGCGCCTAGCTGAGCGCTTATGCACGCTTAGGAGCGGCGATTCTGCAACAAGGCGCCTACCGTGTAGCCACGCCCACACCTAATGTGCATAGCGCCTATTTTTTTTTTGATGGCCACCTAAATTTTTACAGGCGCCTTGTTGCGAAATCGCTCTCTCTCGACAGGCACCTAAGTTTCAATTATTGCTGATTAACAAGCTTAATTGAGCTTGGTAATCGATTTAGGTAGGCGCCTATCTAGATGGGCGCCTCCAAAATAGGTGCCTAGTTACAGAATTTGGGCCTAAGTGCTCCGATGCTGCTCCAACGCTCACACAATTCCTATGAGTATCAGAGTAGCGTCAGAGCATTTAGTTCCCCGAGCTGAGGTAGAAACCTCTGCCGCAGCTTAGGAAAAGAGGGCCTATGTTTGCTCTCACAAGATCAAAAGACAGCAGAAAATCACTGAATAAAAATAAGATGGAAAAGATGATAGCATTACAACAAGGGAATATTCATAATTTTAAGAAATATGGGGGCCATTGACTAATTACTCTAATGATCAGATATCTTAGCACATGGGTAATATTTATGTGGGATGGGGTTGGGGTGGGGTAAAGGTAGGTATATTTATCATATGAAATAGGTATTATTGGGAAATAAAGGGGTATTTATTATATCATATAGGTATATTTGAATGTAAATACAAGTGAGATATGAAAATTGTTTTATTATGTGTAATTCACTTGTAAGATTTTAAAAATGAATAAAGAATTATAAAAAAAACAACAACGTATTTTTTTAATGTTGGTGCCTATTTATTTGGACAGAAGCCAAGCTGAGAGAAAAAATATTAAAGGTGCCAGCTGCAAAAGATGCAGGGGGGAAATCTATAAATGGTGTTAAAAGTTAGGCACCAAGAAACCGGGCATCCTCTATAATAAAACCCTTAGCGCGCATGCGCGCTTAGGACGGCGTGTTCCCTGACAGCATGATGGGTCCCTCTGTGCCAAATTCTATTTTCGAACACGGACGCAGGGAACACGCCGGCGACTCCTCCCTCCCGCCCTCACTCACTGTAAGGCCCGCTGCCGTCGCTCCTGCTCTTCATTGTCTGCCCTCCTCTTCAAAGCAGCCTGCTGAGGACCGCCGGCCGGCTGTAGCGAACCTCACAGGCCACTCTCTACCTCGGTAGCACGTTCCCTCTGACGCGATCCCGAGGGGTGGGCACGTGTCAGAGGGAATGTGCTACCGAGGTGGAGAGCGGCTTGATGGACCGTTGGTCTGACTCAGGTCCGATTGTGGAACAGAGATCGATGTTCCAACGAGTTTCTGTGCAAATGGACCAGTTGTTCTGAGAGCGACTGGACACATGCGCAGAGCTGGTTTGGGGAAACCCGAACAGCTGAGCGGCAGGGGAAGCCCCAAAGCAACCTTCTGCCACTCAGTGATTGTTTTTTTTTCTTTTTTTAATGGCACAGATGTGGGTGTGTTATACACACACAATATCTGCCACATAGTACAGTTGTTATTTTATATATTATATACCGACTGCATTCAGGCGCGAGAGGTATTTTTCTGTCCTTGGAGTGTTCACAATGTGCGTTTCTACCTGAGATAATGGAGAGTTAAGAGACTTGGCCACGATAACCAGAAGTTGTAGTGGGATTGAACCCGGTATCCCTAATTCTCAACCTGCTGCTCTAACCATTAGGTTACTCTTCTACCAACAGACCACCAGCGCCTGTTTCTTTCTGTACAACATTGCTAAAATCCAACCCTTCCTCTCTGAGCACATTGCTAAAACCCTCATCACCTAGACTACTGCCATCCAGTGGCATAGTAAGGGGAAAGCGGTCCATCCCAGCTGCCATCTTGGTGGGGGTGCAGTCACCCATCCTCCTTTATGCCCCCCCCCCCCGCTCCTTCCCAACCCCCCCTGCTGTGGGTGTGCACCCCTTCCCTTCTCTCATATTTCTTCAATTTTCCCGGCCCGAGAAATATCAAAAACTTGCTGCACACGTCGGTGTCGGCTCTCTCTGACATCACTTCTAGGTCCCGCGCCTAGGAACCGACGTCAGAGGGAGAACCAACATGACAGGGGCAACAGGTCTGTGATGCTGCTCACGCCGGGAAAATTAAAGAGGTACAGGGGAAGGGAAGGGAATGCATGGGTGGCAGAGGGAGCAGGGGGGCATAGGAGGGGCACCACCACAGCAGGCGCCACTCACCCTTGCCATGCCACTGCAGCAGCCTGCTTATCACTGGCCTTCCACTAAACCATCTCTCCTCCCTTCAGTCTGTTCAGAAGTCTGCTGCATGTCTCATATTCCGCCAATGTCGCTATGCCCACGCAACCCCTCTCCTCATGCCACCTTGGCTCCCTATCCGTTTCCGCATACAGTTCAAACTCCTCTTACTGACCTACAGGTGTATTCACGCCGCAGCGCCTCTGTATCTCTCCTCTCTCCCCCCCCCCGATACTCTTCCCGGGAACACTGCTCATCAGGTAAGTCTCTCTTATCTGTGCCCATCTGTGCCCGTCTTGGTGTAAATCCTGCTTCTCCCCTAGTCACACTCCCTTCTGAGTTGCATATGAGAGGATTTGGGGCACGGATCCTTATTGAATTGCATGCAGACAGATCCATGCGTAAATCTAAATTAGAGCGAATTAATGTCAATAATTGATTAACAGCCCGGAATACACAAGCCCAACGAGAAAAACAATACTACTATAAGCCACACTCTCAAAAAAATTAACAGCACAGAAAGAGGAAAAGATTCTTGATAAGGCAAAGTATTTTAAGCATTTTCACTATGTTTTTTAGGATTAACCACCTTTACATCCTGCGGCAGCTTGTGATTGGCGAAACGCTGGCCATCGTAGATGTGTGGCGTGCTCTCTATCTCCTATTTCAGATGAGCATTTTTTCATTGTGACTATAAGAGCACCAGTCACTATAAATATTTATCTCATGGTGGATCCAAATACCTTCTTGGCTTGCATTGCACAAGGCTTTTTCTTTAGTAAAATATTAAACGAGGAGGTTTTTTATGCCAGTGATTTAACTTTACCCCGTGATAGCCTCCACTTTTTCGCGACCTTTGTTGTTTGGTTGGTGGAGGAGGGGATCTGAGGCTTTTTTCTACCTAAGCCTAACAAAGAAAAACCTTCAAAGACTCCAGCGGATTCAAAATGCCGCTGCTAAGCTTATCTTCACAAAAAGCAAATTCGACCACGTCTCACCACTTTTGTCCAAGCTCCACTAGCTCCCGATAATCTCCAGAGTCCACTTCAAATGTGCCTGCCTTACTTTCAAGATCCTACACGGCATTCTCCCCCCTTTTATTCCTCTTTCTTGGAATTCCTCTAACCCCCAATTCTACCAGATCTACCCAAAAACTGAAACTTTCCTTTCCCTCTTGAAAAGACGTTTCCCTTGTAGGAAAACTAGGTTCCTCCCTCCCTTTCAGAATCACTGAGCTCTGGAACAATCTTACCTCCCCTCTTAGGAATCTGAGCTCCCTCCAAATCTTCCGTAAACATCTGAAAACCTGGTTATTTTCAAAAATGTAACTCTTCCTCTCTCTGGTTACTCTGTCCTAAATTTTCTCTTCATTTTGTCTTTTCCATTCACTGGAGTTCCTTTCTACCCTAACCCTTGTTAACCGTGTCGAGCTTTGCGAATGTAGAGATGATGCGGTATACAAACCCAAGGTTTAGTTTAGTTTAGTTTTACAGTGAAAACCTTCAAATGTGCTCAACCAGAGTAGAGAATGACACGGTGACAAAATTCATCACCGTTCCCGTCCCCGCGGATAACCGTGGGAAACCATTTTCATGTCATTCTTTAAGGAGAAAGGGAAGAATCAGAGTATGAATGGCCACAACCACTGACCCACAAGCTTTGCTTTGAAGAATGCTGGTGTAGAAGGACCGAGGTTGAAATAGACACTAGAAAATGACATGGGATTATTTCCCGCGGTTATCCGCGGGGACGGGAACGGTGATGAATTTTGTCACCGTGTCAAGAGGTATTGGAAAGTATCTCATGTGAATATATAGACATTTTCCAAGTAGCTCCGTTTGTTTTGCATGGTGAATATGATTGCTGTGCTGTGAATTTTTTGAGAGCATCTAATATAATAAAATGGTAGACGCGCATGCGCACTAAAAAAAACGTGTTCCCTGAGATGTCCCGAAAATACGAGTGCGCATGCGCGCCTACAACGTCACCACAGCCTGGTCTCCGTCTCCACCTCGCGCCGCTGCAGGCCCCACACTCGCAACTCACACATCCGCTGCAGCCTAGCAACTCCGACCACAACCTTCCACCCTCAAACGCCTATGCCGGCTCAGGCTGGCGCGTTGAGGAGTCGGAATGCAGACCCGGTAGAGCGAAGGAAGCCTCACACTGAGCAACTGTATTTACACTGTGCAACGAGCCTCTGCCACGGTCCCGGGTTCCTCTCAGCCTACCCTTCTCGCGGTCTGGCCGGCTACCTTAGTCCTTTGCCGCCGCCGCCACCCCCTTCCCTTCCCTACCCGCGGTCGACAAAACTCTTGCCTCCAGCAGCCGACGCAGCACTGTAAACACGCTGCTTCGCGGCCTCTACTGCCTTCATTTGCTCTTCCGTTTCTCTGATGACGTCATCAGGGACATGGAAGAGCAAATCGGGGCAGTAGAGGCCGCGAAGCAACGTGTTTACAGTGCTGCAGCGGCTACTGGAGGCAAGAGGTTTGTCGACCGCGGGAAAGGAAGGGGGTGGCGGCGGTGGCAAGGGACTAGGGGAGCTGGCCAGACCGCGAGAAGAGAAAATCGCGTGGGCCACGAAGAGACAGGGAGGAACTGGGAAGAAGGAAGAGGGAAAGGGGCCTGCTTTGGGGTAAGGGTGTGCTTGGAGGCACACAGCTTTGCTTGGGGGGGAGACAGAAGGGGGGCCACGGAGAGACAGGGAGGAACTGGAGCTGGAGAGGGAAAGGGGCCTGCTTTGGGGGAGAGGTGTGCTTGGAGGCAGACAGCTTTGCTTGGGGGGGGAAGACAGAAGGGGGGGCCACGGAGACACAGTCAGGGAGGAACTGGAGGGCCAGAGGGAAAGGGGTCTGCTTTGGGGGAGGGGTGTGCTGGGAGGTAGATAGCTTTGCTTGGGGGGGGAGAAAAAATGGGGGGCCACGGAGAGACAGTCAGGGAGGAATTGGAGGGGTAGAGGGAAAGGGGTCTGCTTTGGGGGGGAGGGGTGTGCTGGGAGGCAGACAGCTTTGCTTGGGAGGGGAGACAGAAGGGGGACCACGGAGACACTGTCAGGGAGGAATTGGCAGGGTAGAGGGAAAGGGAGCTGCTTCGGGGGGGGAGGGGTGTGCTGGGAGGCAGATCATTTTGCTTAGGGGGGGAAGACAGAAGGGGGGCTACGGAGAGACAGGGAGGAACTGGAGGGGGGAAGAGGGAAAGGGGGCTGCTTTCTAGCACCCGTTAATGTAACGGGCTTAAAGACTAGTGGTTTATAATACTTGATTAACAGCCACTTTTTCATCGTCCATGGGTCATTGACTGGTTTATTTGCACACAGGGTCTCGGGATCGCGCTCAAATTTGGATGCCATTTATAGAATTTCAGGCGGCATGCGCCCAGTAGTGGCGAGTCCGGGTCACTTGCGGAAGATCTTTTGGAGAAAATCTCTTCTCTGTTGCTCCCCAAGTCTAGCTGGCTGACAAAGTTAATCTGTCCTCCAGAAACCTGTCTAAATCCGGCTGGGCTACTGGTCTTGATTATATCCTCTGGCAACAAATTCCACAGCTTAATTATGCATTCCTGCATTTTTTTGTGTATTTTCAAAAAAAATTCCACTGTAGTCTCAGAAAGATGTGTTTTTCTCAACTCATACATCCCCTCTGAAAATTCTTAACAAATTGTATTCTGTAATTCACTCTTTTTTCTAAAAGGGCACCTCTGAAATTCTAAACAAACTGTTTATTGTAATTTGCTGCATTTTTAAGATTCTGCATACTGTAACTTCACTGACTATCTGAATATTGCAATTCGCTGATTGTCCAGCTCTTCAATGTGAATCGCCTAGAAGTCGCACGATTGTGGCGGTATAGAAGAATAAAGTTATTATTATTATTATCCTAACCCCATAATAAAATTTTCAGGTATCAAGTAATCTATAACCCTAAATATATGTAACTAATTATATTACAGATTTCTATTCCGCCATTACCTTTCGGTTCATAGCGTATTTCAAAAAGAGTTATGGAAGGAGGGTTACAAAATTAGATCAGAGATCGTTTCCAAGAGAGGGTTAGGTAGGATCAGGGGTTAGGGAGAGGATGGTGAGAAGGAGGTATTCGTGCTATTAAGCTTTATTCAGGGATTTCTTGAAGAGTATAGTTTTTATTTCCTTTCTGAACATCTTGTAGTCTGTGATTGTTATCAATAGGGTGGAGATTTGGTTATCTGGTTTTGCTGTTTGAGTGGCTAGTAGTATTTAACCCTATATGTAACCTTAAATATACATATCTGTAATAAATATGTAACCCTACGGGGGCTCATGATCAATGAACTTTAAAATGCCCAAAAACCAGCCTGTCGGCACTTGGTACATCCTAATAGCAGGGACGTCCATATGCCGATAATCAAAACCAACTTTCTAGATGTGCAGCAGCACTTCTAAGCTGCTGTGCGTCCAGAGAGCAAAGGGTCATGTTGGGAAGTGTGTTATGGGTGGGAATCGGGCGGTCTTCAACCTGGACGTACCCCAGCCAAAATCAAAGTGTTCCTAGAGGGACCTTAGACACAACTCAAACAGGTCTAACTGTCGGCATTTAAGTTCCACAAAGGTGTCCAAACTGACAAGACCACTGGAGGATTTAAGGAACGATCCCCCCTTACTCGCCCAGTGGTCATTTTTTATTTATTTATTTCATTTGTGCGTCGCACATACCAATACAATCTCTAGGTGACATTACAGAGGAAGGGATTAGAAGAGGGTAGGGAGGACTATGGAGGGCAGGAAGGAGTGAAGAGAAGCATGTAGAGTATGTCATAGAAATTCCTAACTTTACAGATAGGAGCATCATCTATGTAAATGAAATCTAAATGAATTAAAGGAATATGTAAAAAGGAATAGAAGGGAGGAACGGTTAAACAATAGAATTCAGTTAATAAAATAAACCCCTCACATCACCCAAAGAACAACAAAAAAAAACCCAGCACCAAAATTTAGGAATCAGGAGGATGCTCACTAAGCGTGAATTTCAAAATAGCAGTTCTGCCCATACTTGTCATCATAGAATACTAGACACAAGCGCTTATGCTACGTCACAGGCTGGTATAAGTTCTTGTGCATAACTCCAAATGCTCTATAACCTGCGCCCCTAACTCCTAGACAAGCTTCTGGCCTACCCATGTTTCTCCCTCGTTTAAGCTCCCTAAAGGTTGTGCTCAATAAATTTACACTCGCACCTTCTAAAATAGCGACTAAGAGCAGTTGTGTGTGCAACTGCTAATTAGGGTAAATTAACAGTCAGCTCCAATTAGCAGCCAATTATTAAATTGGGCGCACAACTAACCTTATTCTATAAATTGTGCGCTCAAATATGGTACCTAAAAAATATTCAGTGCTGAAAAAAAAAAAATGTTCAGGGCTATTCTATAAACAGCACTTATCCAGGAATCACACCTAACTTTAGGCGCAGATCCCCAGTATTCTACAATTACACTTGTAAATTCTAGGGACGCCCTGATCTATCAGCTATCCTCCATTTCTGCACACACACACACTTTATAGACTCGTGTGTAAAATTTAGGTACATAACTTTTAATTACATCCAATTAGTGCTAATAATTCCTTGTTAGGATGCCAATTATCAGTGCTAATTGGCTCATAATTAAATTAAATTGCACACCCAAATTGGGCACATATCCAAATTTGCGAACCCAACTCAGCGCACCAGACATAGAATTTACTCCTTAAGTCTATGTTTGGGTGTGCAAGTTTATCAAATTAGGGGAATGCTATATGCACCAAAGGAGTCACTGAAAGATTCAGGTGAGAACATAAAAACCTGTCTTTGGGGAGATTTAATGCGTTATAACTACTAATTTTGCACATTCTTTGACAGCACCTCCTACTTTAGAAGCCAGATCACTCACTCTCTGATCATCACCTCTCAACAGCAGACCAGTAATTACAAACACAGTAAAGTCCTAATCAGACCCTTTCATGTGGCACCCTGAATTACTTTGGTAACTATTAAAGAATCTTTTCTGTAAGGCTATTGGTAAAAATTATTTTATAAATCACCACTTGCAGACATGTTTAATTATAGCTTTCAGTAGTGAAGATCTAAGGACACATTTCAGAGCATGCTGTGAATATTTACAAGGCTATCGTTAGCAAAGAAAGAAGCATTTATTTATTCAATTTTCTATACATTCTCCCAGAGGAGCTCAGAATGGTTTACATGAATTTATTGAGGTACTCAAGCATTTTTTTTCTTGTCTGTCTTGATGGGCTCACAATCTATCTAATGTACCTGGGGCAATGGGGGATTAAGTGACTTGCCTAGGGTCACAAGGAGCAGGGTGAACTCACAGCCACAGGGTGCTGGGCCTGTAGCTTTAACCACTGCACCACTCTAGAAATCATAATATAGTAAAAGTGAGCCAAGTATAGGACAATCAAGCCATTGTGACATCACTGATGAGGTTGGCTCTTAGGCATTGGTGGCATGAGGCATTATGACATCACAATACAAGCTCGGGTTACCAGAGACTGAAACTTTTCATACTATTTATTTATTCAATTTTCTATACGTTCACCCAGAGGAGCTCAGAATGGTTTACATGAATTTATTGAGGTACTCAAGCATTTTTTTTCTTGTCTGTCTTGATGGGCTCACAATCTATCTAATGTACCTGGGGCAATGGGGAGATTAAGTGACTTGCCTAGGGTCACAAGGAGCAGGGTGAACTCACAGCCACAGGGTGCTGGGCCTGTAGCTTTAACCACTGCACCACTCTAGAAATCATAATATAGTAAAAGTGAGCCAAGTATAGGACAATCAAGCCATTGTGACATCACTGATGAGGTTGGCTCTTAGGCATTGGTGGCATGAGGCATTATGACATCACAATACAAGCTCGGGTTACCAGAGACTGAAACTTTTCATACTATTTATTTATTCAATTTTCTATACGTTCACCCAGAGGAGCTCAGAATGGTTTACATGAATTTATTGAGGTACTCAAGCATTTTTTTTCTTGTCTGTCTTGATGGGCTCACAATCTATCTAATGTACCTGGGGCAATGGGGAGATTAAGTGACTTGCTCAGGGTCACAAGGAGCAGCGTGGTGCAGGGTGCTGAGACTGTAGCTTTAACCACTGCACCACACACGATTTTCTACTTAACCTGTTTTATTTAATTGTCATTTCTGTGTACAGCAGCTCACAGACTGTAGATAACAATGCATCCAGTACTCCCTAGAACTACTATTTATTGAGCGAGATGGAAACTTGGAAACCCAAAAATAACATTGGTAGACTATCAAACGTATCCTGTTGTTCAGAAAGCTGGCACTTTCAGTAGAAGTTCATAGAAAAGGATCATCAAGTGTTGGGCTTTGGAATTTGACCATCTGCATGTTCACATTTCATCAGCTTGTGGTCTGCAAGATTTTTGGCAAAACATGTACGATGGAAGCAAATGCATAGGACGATATTGTGATCTCAGGGGGCAGTTCACACTGCGAACTATTTATAGACTATCTGTAAAAGGCAAGTTATCTCTGTAGAGTGAGTCTCATCCTCCCTTTTGGTTTTCTCTTCAAGGAAAGCAGGTAACATAGTAACATAGTAGATGACGGCAGACAAAGGCCCGAATGGTCCATTCAGTCTGCCCAACCCGATTCAATTTAAATTTTTTCTTCTTAGCTATTTTTGGGCAAGAATCCAAAGCTCTACCCAGTACTGTGCTTGGGTTCCAACTGCCGAAAACTCCAGCCCATCTCCACCCTCCCAGCCATTGTACCTGTTGACCATTGCGAAAGAGCATGTGTGTGCTTTGTATGAAATATCTTTCTAGTTTTTCATATCAGTAGTGCCCATTAAAAGCAAGAATGGGAATCTGTTCAGCAGTTTGGGATCCTCCAACACTAGGTTGGAGGATAAAGCGGTTAACCGTGTGTTAAAGCAGTGTTCTTCAACCACCGGTCCATGGACCGGTGCCGGTCCACAGAAATTTCCTGCCGGTCCACAGGGCCAGCACGTGCATCAGGCCCAAAACAGTGTTCTTCAACCGCCGGTCCACGGTGCGATCGATGCGGCGTTATCTTCGAGCCAGCTCCCTCTTCCTAACTGATTCAGTGCACAAAGCCACGGACAGTGGCTCCTATGGGCATCCTGCGCCTGAACCGGAAGCCTTCTTTCTGATGTTGCAACATCAGAGGCAAGGGACATGCAAGGTGCAATTAGTACTATAATGGGGGTGGGGTCTGGGGTGGAGATTGGGTAGAGATGGGCGGGGTCTGGCCCACGACTTAGCCCCGTGTTCTTCAACCGCTGGTCCACGGACTGATGCCGGTCCACAGAATAAATTATTTTATTTCTGCTGGTCCATAGGTGTAAAAAGGTTGAAAAACACTGTGTTAAAAGTACACAAACTTTTTGAGCAAATTGTGAGGGTTATTACGAAACATTAGCCAGTGCTACAAATCCATGACTGCTTCTCTTCATCCATATGCAGAATGGCATTCAGAAGGAATAACAGCTTAAGAGATTTTCGGTGTAAATCAGATGTATGGTCTGGAGAAGAGCAAAAGAACATCACGTTTTGGGTTTTTTTCAAGTTTCAAGATTTATTAAAAATTTAATATTCTGCCTATCTGATTTCTAAGCGGAGTACAAATGAGTCTACAATAAAAAGGGGAGGGGAGAACCCCTGCCTTGCAAATGTCACAAAACCACACAAAAGGCAAGTGAGATCAGTGGTGCAGAAAACAGGGGGTGGTTCACCCTGGGAACCATGTTGATGGGGATGCCGGTACTCCTCCTCCTCTCTTCTCCCCCCCCCTGCTTCTTCCCATTCCTCCCCTCCACATGCGTGCCCCCTTCCCTTCCCCCATACCTCTAGTTGAAGTTGTTAGCGGCAGTCAACAATGTACTCTTCGTGACCCCCTCGGCTCTCCCGCAGACATCACTTCCGGGTGCCACACATAGGAAGTGACAGAGGGAGAGCTGATGGCGTGAACAGCAACTTCTACTAGAGGTACGAGGGAAGGGAGAGGGGCACACGCAGCTTGCGCGATCAGGGAAGAAGCCGGGGGGGGGGGGGCAGAGATGGTGCCTCTCACCCTCACTATGCCACTGAGTGAGATGTCTTTTCTTATCTTCATAGAGGTTTTTACATGATGATCTACAACATCGGAACCAGCTTATAAGAGTTTTGCTGTATCTATTGGGTTTCTCAATACATTCTTTCAACCGGTCCTCAGCGACACCACCACAGATTCAATAGATTTTCATAGTCCCTGGCTTTATGTGCCAACTCCTCATTGGACCTGACACATAAAGCCAGGGACTATGAAAATCTATTGAGTCCATGGTGGTGCCACTGAGGACCGGTTGAGAGATGCCACTGAGGACCGGTTGAGAAATGCCACTGAGGACCGGTTGAGAGAATGTATTGAGAAACCTAATAGATACAGCAAAACTCTTATAAGCTGGTTCGTAAGTTCAGATTTTCAATAGTTTTTCTTTTTTTTTTTTTTTTTAATTCTTTATTGATTTTCCAGACTTCAATAGTGCAATACATAAAAATGTAACATATAATACAATAAAAGCACATTCAATTTACAAGTATTCATATCCAACCATTTTCTCCCACCCACCCATTGATTATTCAATAAAACACAAAAACACAGATTATCGCAAAAACCTTACCCTATTCCAATTAATAATATCCTCCCAACCTCCCACCCACCCCAAGTGCAAATACTCAAAGAACAAAATTAAGACAGAAATGATCCACCCCCCCTTCCCCTGGATGTGTATGAAAACAAACAAAAAAGTGACTCCTAAATTGATCTACAACATTGGTATAAAATCAATCTACAACATTGGTCATGTGCCTTTTCTGAGATTGCTGGATACTGTATTTATGGATCCCTGAAGAAAGCAACTATTGTTGCTGGAATTTGGATCCTAGTTGGGACCTGTCTAATAAAGACTCTACTTTAAAAATGTTTTATTTTGTTTTTTTTAATAAAGATTTTATTCTTTTACTAGTTTTAGGGATGTAAAGTTGGACCACACATTTCAGCTAGGATTTTCTTCTTCATGTATTTCTTCTTATGTGTTGAATGCCCATGTGTTAAATTTTATGCGAGACACTAGGCAATTGAAAACACGTCTTGATGAGCATAAATTTTTTATTAAGCCCATCCCCGCTGGAATCAAACCCATCCCTACCCATCCCCACTGAAATTGAATCTATCCCTACCTGGCCCTATAAACTTCAAAAGTAGTTATTCCATTTAAATATGCTACTGAATTAAAGGCTCTGGTAGAGACCTATTTACAAATAAGCAAAGACACTTTATTAATTTGTAATTATTAATTGGGAAGAATACACACTACGTAAACAGGTCTCTGCCAGAGCCTCTAATGTAAATATAAAATATAAATACTCCAGCTGAGGACACCCAAGCTATGTCAGCTCCCATGAGGAGTTTTAGGTATCCCAGAATGCACTGGGAAGGAGGCCTAAGACACTGTGGCCCAAGTGCCTAAAGGCCCTCCCTATGGGAGAGGCCTTAGGCATCTGAGCCAATCAGAGCCTTAGGTTCCTTTCCATGAATGCTTCAGGAAGGGAAGACCCACCATTTTGCAGTGGCGGGCCTGCCGGTTGGAGGGAGTAAACCTCCCTATGGCTGGATCTTCATTTTAAAAGATACGGGGGGAATGGCGGTGGTCTTCCTGTTAGGAGGGATGCCAGGTGGGGTCTCCGTGTGGGTGGTTGGGGGCCCTGGAAGAAGGGTTGCCGTATGGCCAGATGCTTCGGGGGCAGGAGCAGGAGGAATTGAGCACTCCTCCTGCCAGGAGATGTTTTGGGGGGTGGCAGCAGGAGGAATTGGGCACTCCTGCCAGGGGATGCTTTGGGAGGAGGGTGCGATGCTTTGAAGGAGTGGGGGTGGCAGCAGGAGGGAGTGGACATCCCTCCTGCTGGCCGACTTCATGGGGGAAGGCAGGTTCCCTACCGCAGCCGCTCAGCTGTTTGTGGCAGGGAGATTTCCTTGCCACAATCAGTTTAGCGGCCACGTCTAGTTGAAATGTAGGCCACAAATTTCTTGGGAAGTAATGATGGCTGGTTAACATGTTTTATTACATTCATTTATGATTTTGTAGCTCACTGTGTTTGTGCAGTTTTTCTTATTTTGTTAAACGCATAGAACTGGAAGGTTTTGTGGAATGAAAATAAACTGTTATGTTACTTTTGGAAAACATAAGAATTGCCGCTGCTGGGTCAGACCAGTGGTCCATCCTGCCCAGTAGTCCGCTCACGCGGTGGCCCTCAGGTCAAAGACCAGTATTTTAAATGAGTCCAGCCTCACCTGCGTATATTCCAGTTTTGCAAGAACTTGTCTAACTTTGTTATGAAACCCTGAAGTGTGTTTTCCCCTATAACAGATTCCGGAAGAGCGTTCTAGTTTTCCACCACTCTCTAGGTGAAGAAGAATTTCCTTATGTTTGTACGGAATCTATCCCCTTTCAACTTTAGAGAGTGCCCTCTCGTTCTCCCTACCTTGGAAAGGGTGAACAGTCTGTCTTTATCTACTAAGTCTATTCCCTTCATTATCTTGAATGTTTCAATCATGTCCCCTCTCAGTCTCCTCTTTCAAGGAAGAAGAGGCCCAGTTTCTTCAATCTCTTACTGTACGGCAACTCCTCCAGCCCCTTAACCATTTTAGTCGCTCTTCTCTGGACCCTTTCGAGTAGTACCATGTCCTTCTTCATGTACGGCGACCAATGCTGGACGCAGTATTCCAGGTGAGGGTGCACCAAGGCCCGGTACTGCGGCATGATAACCTTCTCTGATCTGTTCGTGATCCCCTTTTTAATCATTCCTAGCATTCTGTTTGCCCTTTTCGCCGCCACCGCACATTGCATAGATGGCTTCATTGACATGTTAATCAGAATTCCCAAGTCTCTTTCCTGGGAGGTCTCTCCAAGTACAGCCCCGGACATCCTGTATTCGTGCATGAGATTTTTGTTACCGATATGCATCACCTTACACTTATCCACGTTGAACCTCATTTGCCATGTCACAACCCAGTTCTCAAGCATGTTTATGTCACGTTGCAGATCATCGCAATCCTCCTGCGTCTTCACTACTCTGAATAGCTTAGTATCGTCCGCAAACTTAATCACCTTGCTCGTCGTACCAATTTCCAGATCATTTATAAAGATGTTGAAGAGCACAGGTCCAAGCACCGAGCCCTGCGGTATCCCACTGGTGACGCTCTTCCAGTCCAAGTATTGTCCATTTATCCCCATTCTCTGTTTCCTATGCTCCAGCCAGTTTTTGATCCACGTGAGTATTTCACCCTCGATTCCATGACTCGCAATCTTCCGAAGTAGTCGTTCATATGGAACCTTGTCGAACGCCTTCTGAAAATCCAGATAAAATAATGTTGACTGGATCGCCCTTGTCTATTCCCCTGCTTACCCCCTCGAAGAAGTGCAGCAAGTTTGTCAGACAAGATCTGCCTTTGCTGAAGTTATACTGGCTGGTCCTCATCAGACCGTGCCCATCAAGGTGATCAATGATGCGGTCCTTTATCAGCGCCTCTACCATCTTTCCCGGTACTGAGGTCAGACTCGCCGGTCTGTAGTTCCCCGGATCTCCCCTCGAACCCTTTTTGAAGATCGGCGTAACATTTGCCACCTTCCAGTCTTCCGTAATCTTCCCCGATTTGATTGACAGGTTGGCTATTAGTTGAAGCAATTCAGCTATAGTCCCTTTCAGTTCCTTGATGACCCTCAGATGGATGCCATCCAGTCCCGGGGATTTGTCGCTCTTTAGCCTATCAATTTGTCTGTATACCTCTTCCAGACTAACTGTCAGCCCTGTCAGTTTCCAGTCTTCATTTCCAGCATAGAGCCTGATGGGTTCCGGTATGTTGCATATATCCTCTTCGGTAAATACAGACGCAAAAAATGTGTTCAGTTTTTCAGCGATTTCTTTATCTTCCTTTAGTATTCCCTTTATTCCATGTTCATCCAACGGCCAAACCGCTTCCTTTGCGAGTCGTTTACCCTTAATGTATCGAAAGAATGGCTTGAAGTTTTTCGCCTCCTTGGCTATTTATTCCTCGTAGTCTCTTTTGGCTCCTTTTACCGCCTTATGGCACCTGCGTTGATGTTGTTTGTGCTTATTCCAGTTTTCATCCATTTTTGACCTTTTCCATTCCTTAAATGAGGTTTTCTTGTCTCTGATCGATTCCTTCACCTCTACAGTGAGCCACGCTGGTTCTTTGTTCTTTTTCCTCTTGGATCCTTTGTTGATAAGTGGTATATGAAGATCTTGCGCCTCGGTGACTGTGTTCTTGAAAAGGGATCAAGCTTGGACTTATGTTTCATTAGCGTTACCATATGCTTTGAGTTTAGTGGAATTTTTTTTGCTGCCTTGTGCTTTTTTTTTCTCTACTATTAATTTGCTTTGGTGGTTAAGTTGCCAGTGATTGTAACTACCCTAGCCCCTATGTTTAGACATCTATCCTGTTTGGGGTGTTTAGTACCGAGACATTACCTTCCACCTTCTGCTTTTATTTGGTGTTGAAATTATGTGTTATTTATTGCTAGCAGGTGTTGTGTTATTTGTTTATAAGATTTACTCCATAGGGGTTATTTTGTAAATTAGCATAAATTATTCTTTGTTAATAGAACTATTAGAAACATATATTGTAGGGTCAAATGGCTAGATAGGAATAATTTTGTTATCATAATACAACCTTACCATTAGTGCCAAGTGCATAAATGATTTAGAAACATTTTAGGATGAATAGGACAGCTGGATCTTTCACAAATGGATGAAAGAAAGAAAATTAGTAAGGAGGCAGTGTTAAAACTCCTGCCAAATTCCAATGAATATAAGGGTTACCATTCATTCTGAGGATAGCCACAAATAATCCTTTTTACATTCTATTGCCTTTGAAAAGTTCATAAAAAGGATTGCCTTGAATCCTTGGAAAGATGTGAAGTGGTTCCTTCAGATGTGTCCTGTACCACAATTAACAGCATTTACTTCTGGCTCTAAAGTTTAAGAGAGTGGTGGGTTAGTGGTGTTTACAACAACATTTATTATTTCTATAGTGCTACCAGATGCAGACAGTGCTGTATATTAGACACACAAGAGACAGTCCTTGTCCTGTGGCAAAAGTCAGAAGTGTAAACCAGGCATGGATGTCATTTAAAAATACCACTGTGGAAGCCCAGACTAGATATATTCCACGTATTAAAAAAAGGTGGAAAGAAGAGAAAACGAGAGTCAGCATGGTTAAAAGGTAAAGTGAAAGAGGCTATTAGAGCCAAGAAAACATTCTTTTAAGAAAGGAAAAAGGATCCCAATGAAGAAAATAAGAAGAGACATAAGCACTAGCAAGTTAGATGCAAAGCACTGAAAAAGAAATCTAAACAAGAATATGAAGAACAACTTGCCAAAGAGGCAAAAACCTCATAGCAGCAATTTTTTTAGATACATCAGAATCTGAAAATATGTGAGGGAATCCGTGGAACCATTGGATGATCAAGGAGTACAAGGCGCGCTCAGGGAGGATAAGGCCATAGTGGAGAGACTGAATGCATTCTTTGGTTTGAATTTTACAGAAGAAGATGTAAGAGATCTATCTGAACTGGAAATGGTTTTCTACAGTCATGAGGCAGAGGAATTGAAAGAAATCTTGGTGAATCTGGAAGATGTACTAAGCCAAATCGACAAGTTAAAGAGTGATAAATCACATGAACCGGAAGGTATACATCCCAGAGTACTGATAGAACTCAAACATAAGATTGCTGATCTGTAACCTGTCGCTAAAATCATCTGTAGTACCTAAATATAGGAGGATGGCCAGTGTTACACTGATTTTTAAAAAGGGTTCCAGGAAAGATCTGGAGAATTACAGACCAATAAGCATGACCTCAGTGCCAGTCAAAATAGTGGAACCAATTATAAAAAAATAAAATTGTGGAATATGTAGACAAACATGATTTAATGAGACAAAGTCAACATGGGTTTAGCTGAGGGAGGTCTTGCCTCACCAATTTACTTGACTTCTTTGAAGGTGTGAATAAACATGTGGATAAAGGTGAGCCGGTTGATGTAGATTTCCAGAAAGCTCTAGATTTCCAGAAAGCTTTAGACAAAGTTCCTCATGAGAGGCTCCTGAGAAAATTAAAGAGTCATGGAATAGGAGGCAATGTTCAATTGTGGATTAAGAGTTGATTATCAGACAGAAAACAGAGGGTAGGGTTAAATGGGCATTTTTCTCAACACTATGCCATAGGAATCTATACTGGGACTGTTGCTGGTGCTATTTAACTTATTTATAAATCATCTGGAAATTGGAACTACCAATGAGGTGATTAAATTTGCAGATGACACTAAACTGTTCAAAGTTGTTAAAATGCATGCGGACTGTGAAAAGGAAGATCTTAGGAAATTGGAAGACTGGGCTTCCAAATGGCAGATGATTTTTAATGTGGACAAATACAAAGTGATGCACATTAGGAAGAATAATCCAAATCATAGTTACCAGATGTACCAAATGCTAGGATCCACCTTAAGGGTCAGCGTTCAAGAAAAAGATCTCGTTTTCATCATAGACAATATGCTGAATCCTTCTGTCCAATGTGTAGCAGCGGCCAAAAAAGCAAATAAGATGCTAGGAATTATTTAAAAAGGGATGGTTAACAAGACTAAGGATGTTATAATGCCTATGTATCGCTCAATGGCGAGACCTCACCTTGAGTACTGCATTCAGTTCTGGTCTCCTTATCTAAAAAAAAACCCAGAGTAACACTAGAAAAGGTTCAAAGAATAGTGACCAAGATGATGAAGGGGATGGAACTCATCTCGTATGAGGAAAGACTAAAATGGTTAGGGCTCTTCAGCTTGGAAAAGAGATGGCTAAGGGGAGATATGATTGAAGTCTACAAAATCCTGAGTGGTATAGAACAGGTACAAGTGGATCGATTTTTTTTACTGGATCAAGATTTACAAAGGCTAGGGGACATTCAACGAAGCTAAAACCAATAGGAAGAATTTTTTATTCACTCAGAATAGTTAAGCTTTGAAATGTGTTGCCAGAGGATGTGGTTAATGTAGCTAGTTTTAAAAAAGGTTTGGACGGATAGGGTGGGACACTATGGAGGGAATGACCAGCAGAAATGGGTGCTTTACAAATTGGTTGGGTTAAGACCTAAATGCAGCTTAAAAAAAAGTGGCTTTCAGCCTAAATTTGAATACTGTCAGAGATGGAGCCTGACATACTGAGTCAGGCAGGTTGTTCCAGGCATATGGCACAGCAAGGAGCTGACCACAGAGGAAAAGGGTACCACCCAACAAACAGATTTACCTGACAAACGGAGTTCTCCGGGCGGAGTGTAGGGAGGGATAAGAGAGGAGAGAAACTGAAGAGCTGCAGAGTGAATACATTTGTAAGTCAATATGAGGAGTTTGAACCAAATGTGGAAACAGACGGGGAGCCACCTTCAACTGGAAATGTACTGAGGCTTTGAGTACCCTCATATTCATCTCCTGCCTTGGTAAGTTTGCTGGGGCCCTTGATCTGGATGACCAGGATTTGGATGAATTCTTATAGTCCTGTGAAGATGCCCAATAGTGAGAAGACTAGAAGGTGATTTCCAGACTTGTGGAATGCTCTGCCAGGAACCTTGAGAATGTGCAGCAATTTGTTAGAGCTTTTTGCTAGATTGATGCATTCATGGATAACATTATGATTCGTTTGTTTGTCAGTCATCATTACCTTGACGAATTATATGTGGCAGTGTACTGGAATGAGTGTGTTTTGATGTGTGATTTTGTCATATTCTGCTTAAGCCCTAAGTGGACTGCAAAAATGTACATACATATAAAATATATAAGTTTTTAAATGAAATAAATAATGTTGAGAGGAAAGCTAAGAAAAAAAAAGGGGAAACAAAACTGTTTAAAGGGTAGTGATGAGAGGCGAAAACAAGAGTAGGAAGAAAGGGGAGAGAAAAATGGAAAGAGAGAATAAATAAAGGTATCAAGATGGGGGGAATGAGAAAGGGTAGGAGAGAAGTAGGGAATCGAGGTGAGAGGGAGAAAGAAGACCAGGAACGGCAGAAAACCAGAGAAAGAGAAGATCCTGGTCTTGAAGGAAGAAGGAATCCATGATGATTGTGTGTAGAACAGGGGTGTCAAAGTCCCTCCTCGAGGGCTGCGATCCAGTTGGATTTTCAGGATTTCCCCAATGAATATGCATGAGATCTATTAGCATACAATGAAAGCACTGCATGCAAATAGATCTCATGCATATTCATTGGGGAAATCCTGAAAACCCGACTCGATTGTGGCCCTCGAGGAGGGACTTTGACACCCCTGGTGTAGAAGAAAGAGATGGAGAAATGGTGAAAGTTTCAAGTTTATTTAAGTCTCGATATATCACTTTTACAGTCAAAGTGGTTTCCAATTAATACAAAGTTTAAAAAAATAAAATAAAGGGAACAAATTCACAATTACCATACAGACACAACATGATACACATGGGCAAATGGGGAGGATACATTACATAAAATAAAAGAAAGGGGAGGTAAAAAACAAAAGGTGCAAAGGGAATCATTAATGTAAGGCCTTATGTCTGAGATTTTGAATTAAAAAATTAAGTATAAATCTCAAAAGCATCTCTGAAAAGAAATGTGTTTTTTTTGGGGGGGGGCTTAACAAAGATGGCCGCTGATAGCTGGAGCTAAGATGCCACTGAGGTTATCATCGCTAATACCCACGCTATAGAAGCTGCTTTTTACCTTTTGGATGGTTAAACGTAAATCTAAGCTCCGGGTTTTCCCAGAGGAAACTTCAGCAGCAGCGGGGGGGGGGGGGGGGGGGACCAATGGACGCTTTCCTCCAGCGAGGGACAAGAACGACTGAGCCGAGAGACACGCCAGCTGAAGTGTTTGCACTCTCCTTCGAGGCAACATCATTATCTCCTGAGGAGCGGAGTCCTCCGAGTCACCTGGGGGCGTCGATGCAGCAGTTGGTGGAAGGAACGTCCCGGAGTGTTCTCTCTCCAGACCAGCTGAGTGCTGAAGTCAACTCAGCAGGAGGTGGATTGAAGCATACTCAGCCATCGGGAGCTGAACCAGAAGATCCCTCAGGATTTCCTTACATTGAATTCTTCTTCAGCTGAGGCCCCAGGTACTTTAAACATTCCAGGAGGTCTGGGTATTGAACTAACACCCATGCAGAGACCCAAGGTTTTTAATATGGAAACACTTTGGGAAGCAATATCAACATTACAAATCTCTTTGGGGACTCAAATGCAGCATCTTACATTAAGGTATACTACTGTTGTTTCTGAAAATTTGGAAATGAAGAATAGATTATCTAGCGTGGAAAATAAAGTGGACGGACAAGAGACTAGAATAAAAACTGTGGAGTCCCAGGCTTTGGTCTGGGTAAGGCATAGTGGAAACATGAATTTTAAGGTGAAAATGTTGGAAAACATAACTAGACGTAATCTTAGGATTACAAATTTCCCAAAATTACCACCGATTCCAGTGCAAGATACATTTAAGAAATATTTGAAAGAAGTTTTGAAAGTTCCTGAAACCTCTTATCCACCTCTTACAAAAATATATTATCTACCTATTAAATCTTCAATTCAAAAACCAAACCAGCAGAATATATCTGCGGATAGTTTGGATTTAACAAATTTTCTGGAGAGATACGATATTGAGGTACCAGCAACTGCTACGCTGCTAGTACAATTTGCAATTGACTGACAGAGTTGTTTTTCAAGTTTAAGGATGTTCCATTTATGACAAAATTGGTGAGGATGTATCCAGATGTGTCACGAACGACCCAAAAGAAGAAAACAATTTCTTATTTTGAGACCAAAGGTCCTACAATTGGGTGCGACGTTCGTTCTTAGATACCCCTGTAAATGTGTGATAGTTTATCAAGGAAATAGATATGTATTTTTTTGAGCCTCGGCAGTTGATTAAATTTATTTCTGCTAAAGAGCAAGTTTAGTATTCTCGAGAGAACTTCTGCTTCAAGTTAGCTTAGTTTATAAGGTTCCTGAGCCTAATCAGCTACATCTTTTATTTTCTTCATACTGTTTGGTTTAAAATTTCAGTGAATGCATAGCCTTTCTCCTCCTTAATTGAGGTCTAATTATACAAACCAGTATATCTGATTTCCAAAGATAAGCTTGGTATTATTAAAGTGAAGAGAAAAGATTGAAACTGTATTTGTAGGTAAATAATTTTTTTCCTTTATTTTATATTTTTTCTTTTACTTCTCTTTATATATCATTTTTGTAATTCAAAGATGTTGAGTAGTATTGTATTATTTCTTGTTTTGACTAATAATTTTGTCAAAAGTATAAAATGTAAATAAAGATTAAAAAAAAAAAAGAGAAATGTTTTAAGATTACATTTAAAATGATTGAGATTCTTTTCTTGTCTCAAGGTCAAAGGTAAAGGATTCCACAGTGTGGGAGCAGTTACAGGAAAGATTGTTTTCCGCGTTCTATCATAAAACAGTTGGCAGACTGAAGGGACCGCCAGTGGTGTACCAAGGGGGGGGCAGGGGGGACGGTGCACCCCGGGTGCCAGCCCTAAGGGGGTGCTCCCGGCCTTGCCGTTCAGTCCCCCCCACCCCCGAAGGACCGCTCGTCCCACTGACCTTCCTGCACCACCTGTGAAGCAGCCCGCAGCAGGATCGCGAAGTCAGCGTCAGCGATCCCTGCGCTGCTTAGGCGCTGCTTCCTGCGCCGCGATCCCGCCCTTCCTCTGACGTCAGAGGAGGGGCGGGACCGTGGCGCAGGAAGCAGCGCAGGGATCGCTGACGCTGACTTCGCGATCCTGCTGCGGCTGCTTCATAGGTGGTGCGGGGAGGCCAGGGGGGCGAGCGGTCCTTCAGGGTGGGTCGGGGCATCAGGCCTTCAGGGTGGGGCGGGCGGGCAGGCAGGCTTTCAATGGGGAGGGGGTGACAGGCAGGCAGGCAGGCCTTCAAGGGGGGACAGGCCTTCAAGGGGGAGACAGGCCTTCAAGGGGGGGAAAGGCAGGCAGGCAGGCCTACAAGGGGGGGACAGGCCTACAAGGGGGTGGGACAGGCCTTCAAGGGGGGGACAGGCCTTCAAGGGGGGGACAGGCCTTCAAGGGGGGGGACAGGCCTTCGGGGGGGTGCAGACCTTCGGGGGGGTGCAGACCTTCGGGGGGGTGCAGACCTTCAAGGGGGGACAGGCCTTCAAGGGGGGGAAAGGCAGGCAGGCCTTCAAGGGGGGACAGGCCTACAAGGGGGGGAGAAGCTACAAGGGGGTGGGACAGGCCTTCAAGTGGGGGACAGGCCTTCGGGGGGGTGCAGGCCTTCAAGAGGGGGACAGGCAGGCAGGCCTTCAAGGGGAGACAGGCCTACAAGGGGATGGGACAGGCCTTCAAGGGGGGTGCAGGCCTTCAAGGGGGGACAGGCAGACCTTTAAGGGGGGACAGGCCTTTGGGGGGGGGACCATGATTTAGAAGTACACGGAGGGAAGGGGGTGTTCAAAGAGACGTGCATATGCCAAACTTTGGGGGGGGGGAAGAAATAATGGGTCTGAAAATAGAGGAGAGGGAGAGAGATGATGGACCATGGGATTTAGGGAGGGAAGGAACAGAAAGGGAGAGAAATTGGACACAAGGGATGGTGTGGAGGAGGGATAGAGATACTGGATAGGAGGGTAATTAGGAAAAGAAAGGGAGAGATGGTGGACTCTGGGGTGGTGGGGAAGGAGGGAGAGATGCTGGATGAAAGGGTATTTAAGAAAAGGTGGATCTGTGGAGGGAGATGAAAAAAAGTTAAGATACCAGACTTCCTGGGAAGGGAAGGGAAATGGAAAGGGAGGACAGAGTTGGCAGATGGATGGTTAGCATGCAGAAAGAAGGAGACCCTGGCAAGCAAGTTATCAGAAGAAAACCAGAGCCTTGGACCAACAAGATTTGAAATATAACCAGACAACAAAAGGTAGAAAAATTAATTTTATTTTCTGTTTTGTGATTATAATATGTCAGATTTGAAATGTGTATCCTGCCAGAGCTGGTGTTGGACTGCAAACGTGAGCTAGGATTTAACAGAGAGAGGAAAAGTCCTTTTTGTTTCTTTATTTTATTTACACCACAGCGCCAGTGTGGTTAGGAGAAGCCAAAGGGGGTGAAAAAGCTATAAAACCCACCAGGAGTTTTGAAAAAAAATCACCCAACTGGGCAGGAAAATCGAATTGAAAAACTAATTCAATAGGGCTGAATCGAATCAAAAATTTTTTTCCTGTATCTGGCAGCATTAGTTTGCGCTACTGTCTTAGACTTTAGGACCTGGGATTGGGGAGAGATGGCATCCTCAGTACTTTATAATGCAAGTGAAACGAGGATTTGGTCAGACTTTTAAAGGGTCTGCAGAAAAAAAAATATTGTATAGGCCGGAGACATGAGACAGCAGGAAATGGGAACTTTTCTTCCTTCTATTTTTGTGAATGGAAAGGCTGAGGATGTCAGAGAGTTCAGTTAAAATATGTGCTTTATAAGAAAATATAATAATGTGTTTTATAAAGTTTATAGCATAGCTGGCCTACCCAGTGAGGTGTTCCTAGTGGTGATGGTGGCAGCGTGTCAATGTGTTGAGAGGAAGAGGTGGTCTGGGAAATTCTGCTGAGCAAACTCCGGGCCCATTTCCACCCCCCAGTTAGTCCACTCCACTCAACTGGTTCACACACTGAGTGGGTCTTTGGGTGTTGTTTTGGGATCTCTTCCAGTGGTTTATCTCCTTCTGGTCCAAGGAAGGAAACTTTGTTATCCTTAGCATTGACCTACAGAATATGTTTGTAACAGCGCTGCTTGTGTGGCATTAGGCTATGTAGTGATCGAAAGAAAAAAACAGACCTTTGCACATTTTTGCACTATATGGTGGGTGTATGAGGAGATTCACATTTCCTGCACAGCTAAGTCCATGTGAAGTTACCTTGTGCTGTATTTGACATCTAGCAAGGTCTCTGTTTGAAAGGAAAGATCTAAACTTAAAAATGAAGTGGCCAGAAGTTATGGTAAAAGCAGATAGTGTAGCTGGTTTTAAGAAAGATTTGGACAAATTCCTGGAGGAAAAGTCCATAATCTGTTATTAAGACATGGGGGAAGTGTCTGCTTGCCCTGGATTGGTAGCATGGAATGTTGCTACTCTTTGGGTTTTGACCAGGTATTAGTGTCCTGGATTGGCTACCATGAGAATGGGCTACTGGGCAAGATGGACCATTGGTCTGACCCAGTTAGGCTATTCTTATGTTATGTTCTCATCTGTAGGGGCCTTTGTTTTCACTTCTTATTTTAATGTATTTTTTTTCTGGGAACTTATCACTGTTTTTTATAATGGGAACAAAAATGGAAGAGAATTAATGTGTGTGGGATGAGGGGGTAACTAATTTCTTCAGCTAAATAATTCAATCCACTTCAAACAGACATAGGAGAACTCACGCACCATTCACACACCCTCCAACCAAAAACGTCAAAAGAAAAAAACTGTTCGACAACCTCCTAGCCATTCGAGCTGCAACACTCGACCCCCAACTCTACAACCAATTGACATCGACCACAGACTGCAAAACCTTCAAAAAGAAATAAAAACCCTTCTATTCAAAAAACACATAAAACCGAATTAACACAATCAGAACTGTCCCAAGCATCACCTGCAACTACTCCATATGTACTTCTGATGTCATGACAATTCAGACATAATTTATGTTATGTTATGTTTGGAATATAAGAAAATTTTCACTGCCTGTTTCTATTCTGACCATTTATTCTGTTTCATGGTCATTACAAAAAATATTTTTTTACATGGGGGGGGTGTCAAAAAATGATGGGCCCCGGGTGCCACATACCCTAGGTACGCCACTGGGGACCGCTTAAAGATATTGTTGGGAAGAACGCAGAAAAAAATAGAGCATGAAAACAGGAATGAAGAGAAAAATAAAAAATAAAAAAAAAACAGAAAATATGTACGACTTAACATATCTACTGCTAAAGTAAAGAAATTAAGAAGAAAGAGTAAAAAAAATGAAGGAAAGGAAAGGAGGACGCCAGAAAAAACAGAAAAAAAAAATAGAGTAGAAACAAGAGCAAAGAATGGGAAAAAAAGATGCTGGGCCAAGAAATCAAGCCAGAGACATGAAAGCTTAGAGAATATTAATAGAAAGTAGTTCCCTGTTTAGGGGAGAGGGTGAAAGAAGAAACTTTCTGAAGCCAATCCTCTCTCCGACAGCCCACTCCTCTGTCTCAGTATCTCTAAATAAGTTAGTCATCGGCTGCCTTCAATGATGCCCCTAGTCAGTTGTGTGGGCAGAGTCTGGCTACTGTGTTTATGTTGGACTGTGAGCTCTGAACTGGATTTCTGGACTACATAATTCTGCTTTATTTAGTACTGGATGTGCACCAGGACCCACTGCACGCCATGTAGTGATTGTTCTACAACAAATTGCCCAATAAAGATGTCATTTTTGAATCATCAGTCTGGAGTGTTGTGTGCTTCTCGAATGCTGGGACTTGTGCCGACAACCTCAGAAATCCCGGGGGCCCTGAAAAACCATCTTTTCCCCATTCAGAAAGATTCTAGGGAGCATGGGGAACCAGTGTGCCTCTGAATTCTGCTAACCAGGCAAAACGAAACTACAGATGGGATAGACAATGTTTTTCTAGTTTCTAACTCATTAAGGCAGAATATACCTGGTAAACTTAACTGGTTTTCTTTAACCAAACATTCAGAAAGATATCTGATGAGTCAAGGATTTTAAAAATACCAAAATTAACTTTATAAATCATCTGAATATTGACCCCATTATGTCTCTCTCCTTCTCTACAACATTCAAGTTTCAATTCACCTCCAGACATGTAGGCCTTGTTTACCGTAAGTGAAAAGTGGTCAAAAACTTGAGATCAAATTAGGGGGCAGTCAGCTGCTATTCATTCTGCTTTGAAACAAGATTATTTGGTAGGGCCCCAATCAGTAACATAGTAACATAGTAGATGACGGCAGATAAAGACCCGAATGGTCCATCCAGTCTGCCCAATCTGATTCAATTTAAATTATTATTATTATTTTTTTTTTTTCTTCTTAGCTATTTCTGGGCGAGAATCCAAAGCTTTACCCGGTACTGTGCTTGGGTTCCAACTGCCGAAATCTCTGTTAAGACTTACTCCAGCCCATCTACACCCTCCCAGCCATTGAAGCCCTCCCCTGCCCATCCTCCACCAAACGGCCATACACAGACACAGACCGTGCAAGTCTGCCCAGTAACTGGCTTAGTTCAATCTTTAATATTATTTTCTGATTCTAGATCCTCTGTGTTCATCCCACGCTTCTTTGAACTCAGTCACAGTTTTACTCTCCACCACCTCTCTCGGGAGCGCATTCCAGGCATCCACCACCCTCTCCGTAAAGTAGAATTTCCTAACATTGCCCCTGAATCTACTACCCCTCAACCTCAAATTATGTCCTCTGGTTTTACCATTTTCCTTTCTCTGGAAAAGATTTTGTTCTACGTTAATACCCTTTAAGTATTTGAACGTCTGAATCATATCTCCCCTGTCTCTCCTTTCCTCTAGGGTATACATATTCAGGGCTTCCAGTCTCTCCTCATACATCTTCTGGCGCAAGCCTCCTATCATTTTCGTCGCCCTCCTCTGGACCGCCTCAAGTCTTCTTACGTCTTTCGCCAGATACGGTCTCCAAAACTGAACACAATACTCCAAGTGGGGCCTCACCAATGACCTGTACAGGGGCATCAACACCTTCTTCCTTCTACTGACTACGCCTCTCTTTATACAGCCCAGTATCCTTCTGGCAGCAGCCACTGCCTTGTCACACTGTTTTTTCGCCTTTAGATCTTCGGACACTATCACCCCAAGGTCCCTCTCCCCGTCCGTGCATATCAGCTTCTCTCCTCCCAGCATATACGGTTCCTTCCTATTATTAATCCCCAAATGCATTACTCTGCATTTCTTTGCATTGAATTTTAGTTGCCAGGCATTAGACCATTCCTCTAACTTTTGCAGATCCTTTTTCATATTTTCCACTCCCTCTTCGGTGTCTACTCTGTTACAAATCTTGGTATCATCTGCAAAAAGGCACAATTTTCCTTCTAACCCTTCAGCAATGTCACTTACATACATATTGAACAGGATTGGCCCCAGCACCGAACCCTGAGGGACTCCACTAGTCACCTTTCCTTCCTTCGAGCGACTTCCATTAACCACCACCCTCTGGCGTCTGTCCGACAGCCAGTTTCTGACCCAGTTCACCACTTTGGGTCCTAACTTCAGCCCTTCAAGTTTGTTCAACAGCCTCTTATGAGGAACTGTATCAAAGGCTTTGCTGAAATCCAAGTAAATTACATCTAGCATATGTCCTCGATCCAGCTCTCTGGTCACCCAATCAAAAAATTCAATCAGGTTCGTTTGGCACGATTTACCTTTTGTAAAGCCATGTTGCCTCGGATCTTGTAACCCATTAGATTCAAGGAAATACACTATCCTTTCTTTCAGCAACACTTCCATTATTTTTCCAACAACTGAAGTGAGGCTCACCGGCCTGTAGTTTCCTGCTTCATCCCTGTGACCACTTTTATGAATAGGGACCACATCCGCTCTCCTCCAATCCCCAGGAATCACTCCCGTCTCCAGAGATTTGTTGAACAAGTCTTTAATAGGACTCGCCAGAACCTCTCTGAGCTCCCTTAGTATCCTGGGATGGATCCCGTCTGGTCCCATCGCTTTGTCCACCTTCAGTTTTTCAAGTTGTTCATAAACACCCTCCTCCGTGAACGGCGCAGAATCTACTCCATTTTCTCGTGTAACTTTGCCAGACAATCTCGGTCCTTCTCCAGGATTTTCTTCTGTGAACACAGAACAGAAGTATTTGTTTAGCACATTTGCTTTCTCCTCATCACTCTCCACATATTTGTTCCCAGCATCTTTCAGCCTAGCAATTCCATTTTTTATCTTCCTCCTTTCACTAATATATCTGAAAAAATTTTTATCTCCCTTTTTTACATTTTTAGCCATTTGTTCTTCCGCCTGTGCCTTCGCCAAACGTATCTCTCTCTTGGCTTCTTTCAGTTTCACCCTGTAGTCCTTTCTGCTCTCCTCTTCTTGGGTTTTTTTATATTTCATGAACGCCAACTCTTTCGCCTTTATTTTCTCAGCCACTAGGTTGGAGAACCATATCGGCTTCCTTTTTCTCTTGTTTTTATTGATTTTCTTCACATAAAGGTCCGTAGCCATTTTTATCGCTCCTTTCAGCTTAGACCACTGTCTTTCCACTTCTCTTATGTCCTCCCATCCTAACAGCTCTTTCTTCAGGTACTTTCCCATTGCATTAAAGTCCGTACGTTTGAAATCTAGGACTTTAAGTATCGTGCGGCCGCTCTCCACTTTAGCCGTTATATCAAACCAAACCGTTTGATGATCGCTACTACCCAGGTGAGCACCCACTCGAACATTAGAGATACTCTCTCCATTTGTGAGGACCAGATCCAATATCGCTTTTTCCCTTGTGGGTTCCGTCACCATTTGTCTGAGCAGAGCCTCTTGAAAGGCATCCACAATCTCCCTACTTCTTTCCGATTCCGCAGACGGAACATTCCAGTCCGCATCCGGCAGGTTGAAATCTCCCAACAGCAGAACCTCCTCTTTCCTTCCAAACTTTTGGATATCCACAATCAGATCCTTATCAATTTGCTGCGATTGAGTCGGAGGTCTGTAGACTACACCCACGTAGATAGAAGTTCCATCTTCTCTTTTCAGAGCAATCCATATCGCTTCTTCCTCTCCCCAGGTCCCTTGCATTTCGGTCGCTTGGATATTGATCTTTACATAGAGAGCTACTCCTCCACCTGTATGACCATCTCTGTCCTTCCTAAAAAGATTATATCCCGGTATGTTTGCATCCCATCCATGTGATTCACTGAACCATGTCTCTGTGATAGCAACAATATCTAGATCTGCCTCTAATATCAGGACTTGCAGATCATGAACTTTGTTGCTTAGACTGCGAGCATTTGTGGTCATCGCTTTCCAGCTATTTTTCAGCGATAATCTCCTTTTTCGTATGGATTTTTGTGTCGTTTCACTTTCCGTTGCAATACTAAGAAATGAGTTGCTGATATTGCTTATGTTGCAGCCTTTACTACTATCACATCTTTTCTTTTGCCGGGGGTGGTCTCTATAATTGTCCTTCGTACATACACCACCCCCACCTTCTAGTTTAAATGCCTAGAAAAATATTGTCTAAATTTCTCTGCAAGGTTTCTTTTTCCTGCTGTAGTAATATGTAGCCCATCAGTGCAATATAGCTTCTTGTCCTTCCATGTATTTCCCCATCCTCCTATGTACCTGAAGCCTTCTTGATGACACCAGGCTCTGAGCCATCTATTAAAGTCCTCTGTGTTTTTCACTCTTTGCTCTCCTTTTCCATATGCAGGCAGTATTTCAGAAAAAGCTAAAGTCTTTATAAAAGGTTTCACGCCCTCACCAAGCTCCCGAAAAGCTTTCTGTGCTGCAAGTGTGGAGTTGTTGGCCAGGTCATTTGTTCCCAGATGGATAACAACATCAGTGTTAAAATCCTTAGTTTCTTCCTTAATTATAGTCAGTATTTGCCTGGAACTCCTGGTAGCTGAGGATCCTGGAAGACATTTCACTATTTTGGTCTCCTCGCCCTGTGTTCCAAGGTTAATGCCTCTGATGATGGAATCCCCCAACAGTAATAGTTTTCTGTTTTTGGCTTTTTTATTTGTACTTAGGGTGCGCTTGTTCTCTTGAGTTACCTTCATTGGTTCCAGTCCCACCTCCCTTCTGTTTTCCTGAGTATCGCAGTGCACTAGTGGAGCGAAGGAATTCTGTAGAGGTAATATTAGTGAAGGTGGATGTTTCTGTGTTACATGTCGCAGTCTTCCTGAGCCTACTGTGACCCATTTATTCCTGGGCTGTTTTATTCTTTGAGGTAGAGGTGGTAAGTTGGTATGATTTTGTGGAGTGATGGAAGCTGCTTTAATTGTATTCAATTCCTGTTTAAGTTTGCAGAGCTCCTCCTTAATACTGGCAAGTTGAAGACAGATGGGGCAAGCCTTAAGCCTCCAAATAGTATGTCTTGGAATTAAAGCACCACAGTGATTGCATAGAATAAAGGTCATCTTGATTGGTTGTGAAGTGACCAGAAATATAGGCTCTATACCACCTAAAACACAGTATTTTAAACAAAAATGCAGGTTCTATCAGTGCTACCCTAAAACACAGGATTTATAACAGGATTTTCCCTACTTTAGTCACCCTGAGCCACAGGCACCAGAAATATAGGCTCTATACCACCTAAAACACAGTATTTTAAACAAAAATGCAGGAAGAGGAAATAAGATTTAACAGAGGAAAGAGAAGGATTTATTTTTTTGTGCTTTTTTATATTTTTTTTTAGTAAGAAACAGGGAGGAGAAGAGAAATTAAGCAGATATAATGCTGAAAACCAGTGAAAAGAGCAGAATATGAAATGTTGAGTAACTTAGCTTTTAGAAGTTCACAGGGCAGCCTTGTTTCAGCAATGTCCCAAAGATAATCAGAGTGTTCAAAATGAGCAACAGGGAATCACAGTTATGCTCTTCTCTATACTCCAGTCCCAACAGATTATTGACCAGCTAATATAATTTTATTCAACTCCCCAAGTCTTTTGGTCTGACTAAATTTACCTCTACTTAGAGCATGAAATAAATCTAACTGGCCTTCTATTTGCTTGACTTCTGTGAAGGTGTGAATAAACATGTGGATAAAGGTGAGCCAGCTGATGTAGTATATCTAGATTTTCAGAAAGCTTTTAACAAAGTTCCTCATGAGAGGCTTCTGAAAAAATTAGAGTCATGGGATAGGTGGCAAAGTTCAGTTGTGGATTAGAAATTGGTTATCAGATAGAAAACAGAGGTTAGGGTTAAATGGTCATTTTTCTCACTGGAGGAGAGTAAACAGTGGCCGCAGGGATCTATGTATACTGTGACCGGTGCTATTTAACTTATTTATAAGTGATCTGGAAATTGGCATGACGAGTGAGGTGATTAAATTTTCAGATGACGCTAAACTGTTCAAAGTTGGTAAAACACATGCAGATTGTGAAAAATTGCAGGCACACCTTAGGACAGGGCTGCTCAAGTCCGGTCCTCGAGATCTACTGGCAGGCCAGGTTTTCAGGATATCCACAATGAACATGAATGAGAGAGATTTGCATACCAAGGCGGCAGGGCAGGCAAATCTCTCTCATGCATATTCATTGTGGATATCCTGAAAACCCAGCCTGCAGGTAGATCTCGAGGACGGGACTTGGGCAGCCCTGCCTTAGGAAATTGGAAGACTGGGCATCCAAGTGGCAGATGAAATTTAATGTGGACAAGTGCAAAGTGATGCACATTGGGAAGAACAACCCAAATCACAGTTACCAGATGCTAGGGTCCACCTTGGGGGTTAGCGCCCAAGAAAAGTATTTGGGTGTCATCGTAGACAATACGATGAAACCTTCCACCTAATGTGTGGCAAAAAAGCAAACAGGATGCTGGGAATTATTTAAAAAAGGGATGGTTAACAAAACTAAGAATGTTATAATGCCCCTGTATCGCTCCATGGTACGACCTCATCTGGGGGATTGTGTTCAATTCTGGTCTCCTTATTTCAAGAAAGATATAATGGCACTAGAAAAGGTTCAAAGAAGAGCAACAAAGATGATAAAGGGGATGGAACTCCTCTCGTATGAGGAAAGGTTAGTGTTCTTCAGCTTGGATAAGAGATGGCTGAAGGGAGATATGATTAAAGTCTGCAAAATCCTGAGTGGAGTGGAACAGATACAAGTGGATCAATTTTTCACTCTGTCAAATTAGAAAGACTAGGGGACACTCAATGAAGTTTGAGGGAAATACTTTTAAAACCAATAGGAGGAAATATTTTTTCACTCAGAGAATAGTTAAGCTCTGGAAGGCCAGAGATGGTGGTAAGAGCAAATAGCATAGCTGGTTTCAAGAAATGTTTGGACAATTTCCTGGAGGAAAAGTCCATAGTCTGTTATTGAGAAAGACATGGGAAAGCCACTTCTTGCCCTGGATCAGTAGCATGGAATGTTGCCACTCTTTGGGTTTTGGCCAGGTACTAGGGACCTGGATTGGCACCCGTGAGAATGGGCTACTGGGCTTGATGGACCATTGGTATGACCTAGTAAGGCTATTCTTATGTTCATATAAGAGGAAACAAGAACATATAAAATAAGGAACGATAATGGCCATACAATCTATACAGGCTATTCATCTCTATAGCCCTTTTCCTCTGTGTTCACCCATGTCATCTTGAAGTCAGATACTGTTCCCATTTCCAAGAACTCCACTGGGATGCTATTCTATACATCAACCACTCTTTCCATTTTGTAATATTCCATTAGATTATCCTGAATCTGTCTCCTTTCATCCTCATCCTATGACTCCTCGTTTCAGAGCTTCCATTCTATTAAAAGATGACCGACTCCTGTGCATTTATACCCTTGGATGTACTTAATAATTACTCTATCATATTTACTACATCTCACAGTTGGGCCTGTAATCAACAACACATTAACAACATAAGCATAGTCTATCAGTAATGGGGTCTCACTAGAGAGTTATACAGTGGCAATACTGCTTCCCTTTACCTGTTGTCCATTCTACTACTTAGACACCCAAGCATCTTCCTGGCTCGTCCCATCAGCTTATCTACCGGTTTGGCCACCTTAAGATCACCAACAAAAATTGCAACTTCAGGTGCCACAATCATAGAAGACACAAAACCACGAACACCTGATAATCTCTAAAGCACAAGTTGTATAGAAAGGGGAGAAAAGACCTCAGAGACCTTAATGGCAGAACCAGTATTTTGCGATTCTTGACTCAGGCAGGTCAAGTCTCAATCATTGGTCTAAAAACTCCCAATTTGTGCATCAACTGTGCAATATTTAGGATGAATTTCTTAAATAAAGCGCCATGAATATAAATCAGCGTGTATCTGTATTTTTAGAGAAATGGTACTTTCAAACTCCAGCACTTCTTCTTGAACCCTACGGGGCCTCTGGTTCACCAAATTCTGAGGCTTCAACAAGCAGCTAATTGGCAATCATGCAGACTGGCACCTACAAGTTAGGTGCCATTTATAGAATCAGGCCCAGATTCTCTAACTGGTGTCATTGTCAGCGGCCACCTTAAAAGCGCCCGCCAATCATGCGACAGCACCGGGTACAGAATCACACCTCCGGCAAAAGGTAGGCACCAGAAATGTAGACCAGGATTTTTCACCTCCTTAGATATTTTAAGCCACCTTATGCCACTCTAGGCATTAGCCACGGCCATAGTAGTATTAGGCAGCTTAAAGAGTCTATGGAGGCATGATTCTGGTGCTGATTTTTTTATACGCTGGTAGGTGCTTTGAAACTCAGTGTTTTGTTTTGTTTTTAACTGAGCTTGGGTGCCTACTGGGGATCTGAAATGCGTTGAGATAAGAATAAATCAGTGTATGACAAAGGTGTGTGAGTGGATGTCACAATATGAATTGAAGCTAAATGTGAATAATCATAGTGGGGAGGGAGGATAAGACTGATGCGATTAAAAGTATGGATGTCATGGGTGAACAGATATAGGTACATTAGCAAATTACAAATCTTAGGAGTCTGTTTAAACTCAGCTTTCACTATGGGGAAGCAGATTATGAATGTTATTCAGAAAGGCTATGCCCAATTTAGAATGTTGTAGTCCAATGTTTGCTAATAACTAGATTGGACTATTGTAATTCGTTATTTCTGGGATTGGCTAAGACAAAGTTGAAAGCATTGCGGTTACTGATGAATTCAGCAGCTAGGCTGATTAGTGGGGTTAAAAGAACAACACATATACGGTAACTCCCATACTGAAAAAACCTTCATTGGTTGCCGATTGAATACAGAATTCAGTTCAAAGTGCTATCTTTGGTGCACCAGATCCTGTCTCAATCTGCACCTTGTTGGTTTCAGTTTCTCTGTGAGGTTTATAGACTGAATAGAGCACTACGATTTGAGGGGGGGCATGAGATTAGTAGCACGAACAGCTGATAATGTAAGGTATGGGTAAAGTGACCATTTATTTTTTTAAATCAAAACGGGACATCTACTGATTTTCAGTCCCGTCCCCAAACCCGCCCTTGCCCTGTCCCAGACCCACCCCCAATTTCTTCCATTCATTTTTCATGTACACACAATATCTTATTAATTCATAATGGTAACCATAAATTTAAAAAAATAAATAAATAGAACATCCTGGAGTGGCAAGATGGCGGAAGGACTGTTATGCTGAGAGCTTCGTCGCAGAGAGCTCTACCAATATTGTTTCTTCTCCTTTTTCTCTTCAAGAAACTTACCTTCTAGCATGCTGAAGCGGAGGGGCCAAAGCGCAGTTGGAGCCTCACGGCGTTCGGGCCCAGCCGGCTTCAGTTCAATGGATGAACTTCTCCGACAAATGCAGGGAATTGCGGGGGCACGCCCGCAGGAGACGCACCGTGGCAAGACGGAGGCGTTCTCCATGGGCGCAGACACCACCTTGAGCCCCAACGCCAGAGTGCCTCCTCCTCCTCCTCAGACCGCCAGCTCCCCGCGGGTGGAGGAACCATCGGAAGGCGGTGAGGAACTCTCCCCGGAGGTCGTTGGGAGCAAAGAGGGGAGCATGGATGTGGATTCCCTGTTTCAGGGGATTCCAGTGGAAACTGAGGTCTCATCATCCCCGCGGATTGCCCGTGAGCAGAGGAGTCATACCCAGGAGGGTACACTGGTTGGTAAGAGTTTTTCTTTACAAGAACCTTTCTTTATATTAAAGAAGCCCCAAGAGGTAACATTTGATGCAATTTGGGACCTTGTAGCGGATCTATCTAAATCAGTTAAGCCCCAACTGTTGCAGTTGGAGCATAAGATATCTTCCCAAGAAAATGAAATTAAGAATATCAAAGTTGACTTGCAAGATTTAAAAACTTCAACAATGAATTCTTCCCAGGAAATTAAACTTTCTAAACAAATAACTGAAACACTGGTGAAAGATAATACTAATTTAAGGAGAAAATTGGAGTCTCTAGAAAACTTTTCTCGCAATAATAATCTTAGATTAATTAACTTTCCTAGGGTTGCGGAGGTAACCCCCTAGAGACATGTTAAAACGTTACCTAAAGGAAGTCCTGGAAATTACCGAGGAATTAATACCGCCATTCACTCAAGTGTACTATCTACCTATTAAAAGGGAAGAATAATTAATGGAAGAAGCTCAACAGTCGTTTAATATTTCCAAGGTTTTGGAACTTTCAGACCAGGAGGTAGCAATGCCCGCAACACTTTTGCTTACAGTGGCCTTATCACCTGATAAAAATTGGCTATTGAAACTTTTCTTCAAAAATAAACAGAAAGCTTTTCTTGGGTATAAGATACAAATGTTTCCAGATCTGTCACGAGATACACAGAAACGTCGACGTGAATTTCTGTTGTTAAAGCCAGGAGTTATTGCTCTTGGGGCAACCTTTTTTCTTCGTCACCCATGTAAATGTGTGATAATCTATCAAACGCAAAAAATATGTATTCTTTGATCCTAGCCAACTTACAACCTTCTTGTCAATGGCTTCTCTGAAAAAAGGAGAGGGAATTTGAGTACTCATTGATTGTTGATTACCTTCTCAGCATATACAACCTTTAGTCTTCATTTTATTTTGTAATGTATATTATACTCGCTGATTCTACATCTTGCTTTCCTTATTAGAGGACTTGAGTTAAAGTTAAGCTTTATATATATTTCTTATTAAGATAGCAGATTATCTGTTTAGTATCATATTGTATTATATTTATTTTTGGCTTTACTTTACCTTTCTGTACAAGTGGATACTTGATATATTATTGAAAAATGAAATAAATAAATAATAAATAAATAATACAAAGCACCCTGTATGCAGAGAAAATGTTAATTATCATTTATATTCGGGGGGTTTTCAAAGAGGTCAAGCTAGATGACTAAAATTAGCAATATCACCTCAGTTAACAACTATAGAAAAATAGACAAAAATAGTGCAAAATATAGACAGCAGATATAAATTCTCAACTGACACATTTTGATCACTAACTTGAAAATAAAATCATTTTTCCTACCTTTGTTTGGCGAGTCTCTGGTTGCACACATCCTTTTTCTTTTATTTCTTTCTTTATTTCTTTTTCTCCCTGCTCCCCTTCTTTCTTTCTCTCTCCCTGCCCCACAAGCCACCGCCGCCACACTCCCCCTAAATTTTTCTTGCTTTCTTTTTCTCTCCCTGCCTCCCCCCACGCCACCGATGACAAGTTCTCCCTGCTTCCCCACCGCCAATGCCAACACAGCAACAGGGCCGGGTGAGGCGAGTGCAGCGACTGCATAATGGCCGGCCCAGAAACCTTCTGATGTCAGAGAGGAAGTTCCGGGCCAACCAATCTTATTTTCTCAAGGTCAACATAAAAAAAGGTCTTGGGAACCCAGAGGCTTCCAATGCGTTATACCTACCACAGATACAGATTTGGAAGCTGAGTAAACTTCATATCTGACCAGTCTTTGCGGAACTGATTTCACTTGGCTTTATACAGGAAAAGCCAATCCAAAGCTTTTTCATTTTCCATATTCTAGCTCATTGATCTTTCCTGTGGAACAGCCCAGCTCAGTCAGTTGAAACCTGGATAAACTGGGATAATGGTAATAACGATGTCTTATTTTATTCAACAGTATAAAAAAACGTGGTTCTGTCCACTTCAAATCTCTCTCTGCCCCATGAAAATTAACAACATCTGGCCTGCTAATGATCATATTTTCTGAGAAATAATATTACAGTTTAAAATATTGAATTGCAAGCCATTTTAAACGAGATTTCATTTCCCAAATGTTTTCATTGGTTTATTATTTATCAAGCTGATTAATAATTCCAGTGACAGTATATGCGTTCAGCAGAATCTTGGGAGTTGAAATGAAGTTAATACGTCCATATATCACAAATTCTCATCTCCACCAAATGACATGTTCAAAAACATTTCCACTAATCAGAAACAGTATAGTGCAATTTTAGAAAGATTGCAGTTTCTATTAAAAGGACATATAGGGCAGTTCTATAATTGGGCACTTACATTTACACACCCCTTGCGTGCATAAACGTTATCACAAGAAATGATAACTATGTTGTTTTCCAAGGGCCTGATATTCAGACCGCGGGAGACAGCTTGGCTATTTCCAGCGGTTGGCAGCAAATTCGGAAATCGTTTGCTATGTTGTATCCAGCAACCAGCACTGAATGTTCATGGGGGGAGGGGGTTTTTGGGTTGCTAAAAACCGAGGGCTTCTTTTACTAAACAGCGGTAGAGGTTTCTACTGTGGGCCAGCGATGCACATGCTCCGACACTCATAGGAATTCTACGAGTGTAGGAGCATTTAACTCGCCAGCCCACGGTAGAAAACTCTGTTGCTGTTTTAGTAAAATCCAGCGATAGCTGATTAAGCCGAGAGTCATCAGCGGGCCGGCTAAGTTATAGCAGTCAAAGATAAACCTGTCATTTATGCAGGTTTATCTGGCTGCTCAACTTAGCTGGTCAGCCAATGAATATTGCTGCTAACCACCTATAAGAAAATAAGAATAGCCTTATTGGGTCAGACCAAAGGTCCATCCAACCCAGTAGCCCATTCTCACGGTGGTCAATCCAGATCACTCGTATCTGACAAAAACCCAAAGAGCAGCAACATTCCATGCAGAATCCCAAAGAATAGCAAGATTTCGGAATCCCAAAGAGCAACAAGATTCTAGAACCCCAAAAAGTAACAACATTCCATGCTACCAATCTAGGGCAAGCAGTGGCTTCCCCCATGTCTTTCTCAATAACAGACTATGGACCGTTCCTCCAGGAAATTGGCCAAACTTTTCGTAAAACCAGCTACGCTAGCCGCTCTCACCACAACCTCTGGCAATGCATTCCAGAACTGAACTATCCTCCGAGTGAAAACACATTTCCTACAATTGGTTTTAAAAGTATTTCCCTGTAACTTCATCGAGTGACCCCCCCCCCCCCCCCCACCCAATATGCCGTGCAAAAAAGTACTCGCAAACATCTATGGACCTTTTAGCTCGCCCTTATATGGATAATTCCTGCACGATAAGGCCATTTTTATGATGGGATAAAATGAATGAAATTCCTATTTTTGCATTAATGGCCGTGCACTAATTTTGTCATTAGCATGTGGCCATTAAAATGGATTAGTGTGTGAGCTCTTACCACCACCCTTTATATAGGCCAGGGGTAGGTAATTCCGGTCCTTGAGAGCCGGTGCCAGGTCAGGTTTTTGGGATATCCACAATAAATATGCATGAGATAGATTTGCATCTCAAGGAGGCAGTGCATGCAAATCCATCTCATACATATTCATCGTGGATATCCCGAAAACCTGACCTGGCTACGGCTCTCGAGGACCGTAATTGCTTACCCCCGATATAGGCAGTAAGAGCTCAAGCATTAAATCCCCTAATTCTAACACAGTGTGTCGCAAACTTTTTAAGCTTGTGGCACACTAATCTTGGAGCTGCGACTGGGGGCACCTGGAAATGGGTGGATGTCGACACCGCTGTGTGTGTGGGGGGGGGGGGGGGGGGGGGGGTGCTGCAGAAGGAGAGGCGAGGAGAAGGATCAGAGACACCAGCGAGGAGGAGAGGCGAAGGCGCCAGTTGACTGATCACAGGACATGCCTCTCGCCACGAGTAAGTAGTCAGCCGGTGCTGGCCCCTCTCCTCCTCGGGATCTCAGGGCACACCCAGAATCCTCTGCTACAACAGCACTACATATTGCACACGTCATTTTGGTTGTATACCCAAATTACACGTGCAATTTAACAAGCTAATTAGAGCCGATTATTGCCATTTTTAACAAGCTATTATTAGCACTAATTAGAATCAATTACAAATTTTATGTGCCAGTCAAAGAGGGGGGGGGGGGGGGGGCGCAAAAATGGATGAGTCATGGGCATTCCTTTAAGTTACATGTCTAAATGTAGGCACACACATGTGCACCACATTTTCATCCTGTGCCAAACGGCCACACTTGTTCCTTGGCGTAAGTGCTACTGTATAAACCGTGCCTAACTTTAAGCTTGGCTTATAGAATAGTGCTGTTTTCAATGCTGGATTTTTTTTTAAGGAGTTATATATAGAATTCAGTTCTAAATGGTTAGCACATGACAATGTTTCTGCACTGATTAGCTCAGAACACACCCTCTCTTCACCCCCAACATTACGCCTCCACCATATATAAATATACAGTATTTTATTTTCTTAATGCCTACGAACCGTGCACACGGCAAAATTATCATGATGAGATGCCTTGATATGCCCTGAGGTACCCCGTTTTTTGCTGCAGTACACATGCATTAGTGCTTATCGCTTGAAGGATGCTAGGGAGAGGAATGACCAATAGGAAACAGGAGGTATTAATGCCTTTATATAAAACTCTGGTGAGACCTCATTTAGACTATTGTGTACAATTCTAGAGACCACATCTTCAAAAAGATATAAACAGAATGGAGTCAGTCCAGAGGAAGGCTACTAAAATGGTCAGCGGTGTTCAGTATAGAAGCAGACTTAAATATCTCAATATGTATACTTGGGGGGAAAGGCAGGAGAGGGGAGATATGATAGAGACATTTAAATTCCTATGCGACAAAAATGCACATGAGGCGGATCTCTTTCATTTGAAAGGAAGCTCTGGAACGAGAGGGCATAGGATGAAGTTAAGAGATGATAGGCTCAGGAGTAATCTAAGGAAACACTTTTTACAGAAAGGGTGGTTGATACGTGGAATAGACTCCCGGCTGTCGTTATAAAAAAATACTATCAACGTCTGTTTTCTTATCAGGCAGCTCTTTGGGATAGGGAACTGAAACCTTATTGCTAAGCTCTATGTCTCACGATCATTTTCAAAAGCAATCGAAGACACATTTGTTTATTAATTAATCAAATCTTTCTAGCTTGTATTATTTCTTTTAATATTTGTTAACTGCATTGAACTTACCGGCTATGCGGTATAGAAATAGCTTATTATGTTATGTGGAGACAAAGACTGTGTCTGAATTCAAGAAAGCGTGGGACAGGCCTATGGCATCTCTTTGGGAGAGGAGGAGATAGCGGATGGGCAGGCTGGATGGATTTGTAAAAGAGCCCCTTTATCTCCTTGTAAAGTGACTGTTTTTATTGAGCAAAATTCAGAAGTATGCATCTATTTCCAAACCTCTCCTCAGGAATGTCTCTGCATAATGTGGGTACCATCACACACATCAGGGCGCTGTACTTTTCATTTAATCCACATAGAGCACTCTTCCATCCAAGGAAATGAACTTGGAAAAATTGTTCTCCCCGAGGATAAATTCACAGAGCATGTGGCCAATAGATCAGAGGCATCAGAACAGGATGGTCTACCCAGTCTCTGGCGCAACCAGCTGCTTACAGCAGGAAGACGAACAGGAGTTGTCTATATTAGCTGCCAGCGCAGAGAGCAGAAATAATGTTTGGTGTAATTCTTGAAGTTCTCCATTTTCTTGTTGAATTAAGGATAAACCAAGCTATCAGCTCTGTATAACCTTGTCAACTTCCCAGCATAATCTTGCAGTGTCTTTTCATATTTCATAGGCTCTGAAATCAACGCAGACACACTTGTCCTGTTTTGATTATTATTCTGTGAAAAGCACCCACACGGATCAGCATTGCGGTAAAAGCTCCGACGCTCACAGAATTCCTAGGAGCGTCGGAGCTTTTACCACAGTGGCTGCCGATTAAAAAAACCCTAACGCAGCTTGATAAAAAGGAGGCCAAAATGGGGGAAAATAAATAAAATCGTAATTTGCGCATCCTGATCGTTCCATGCGTTGGCCGAGGTTTCATCTAGGGCCTTGCTGCCCAATATTAAGACCCCAGGAGATGGCCTGCTGTCTCCTGCGGTCTGCGACAGAACTGGAAATTCTATGCCAGCACTGCATCCAGTGACTGGCATTGAATTTTTTTTTTTTTTTTTTTTTTTGGGGGGGGGGGTTGACCAGCCGTGGCATAGCAGGCAAAGCCGATATTTATTGGCAGGCCGGCTAAATCATAGCAGCCAAAGACAGACCTGGGTTATAGGCGAGTCTGTCTAGCCGCTGATCATAGCTGGCCAGCGGAGCCAGACCGGAGGAGCAGAAACTCTTTCTCCCCTCCCTCCCCCCCACCCGCTCCTCACGCACGTCCCCTACTGCCCATACCAGATCAACCCCAGTGGCCTACAGTCACCGCGGTCAGCAGCCGCTGACAGCCGTGGCGGCCTACATCGTCGCTCTCCACCAGCGATCCCGCCATCTTATTAGGTTCAGAGCTGCCAGGGGGGAAGGAAGAGGTGAGGAGTGAGCTCGGCCGAGACTGGCAGGAAGAAGAAGGCGGGGCAGGTGAGGCTATCAGGCAAGCGAGAGAGGGGATGCCAGATGTGAGGCTGGGCAGTCAATGGAGATGGCTACATCGGCGTTCTGTGCAGGAGTTGAGGGCATTTTAAAGATCGGTCTGCCCTGCTCCTTGCCTTACTATATTTTTAAGTTGAAAGATGCGGCTGCGGCGGCTCCTCTCAAGATCTCCGACTGCATCGGACTTCCGACGCAGGTGGGGATCCTGAAAGGATCGTCTTTCAACTTAAAAATATAGTAAGGCAAGGAGCAGGGCAGACCGAAGAACAGCAAGGCCGACTTCCACCTCGGGGGAGGAGAGACAATAGAATCGGGAAGCAAAGACATTAAGGGAGCAGTGGTGCGGCAAACTTACAGGAAGGGACGGAGGGAGCATTTTTTGCTTCTTGGCTTTATCCTTCAGGCGGCAAGACACGCCGCTGCGGCGCCGCGCGCATGTGCACTCCTATCTGCGGTTCCCTACAGCGCACGGAAAACAGAACACGCGATGGGAGTACGCATGTGCAACTTAGCCTTTTATTATATTAGATATTATATCTAATCCTCCACAAATTTGAAATAGGGGGCTTATAATAAATCGAGAGAGAAAACAGAGGAAATATAATAAAGGAAAAAGCTAATGAATGAGAACTGCTGGACAATTATTATTAGATCATACTTTAGCTGATTCTATTCCCCTCATGATCTTTTTGAAATCTATAAAGACCTTCAAATGTTGAAATACGTATTTTAACCCAAGGCATTTCGCCACACATTTGCAAGAATACATTAGAAGAAATGAGGCCGCCAAGAATCTAACCTCTTCCCACATAGCTAGAAATATTTTTCTTTTATCTTGAGTTGTCTCAAATTATCTTTTCCTACACTGGTAAATTAGGGAAGTCTCTTCTTTTCAAAATTACTGCGCTCTGGAATAATTTTCCTGTCCAATTGCGCGATCTGGGCTCTCTTCAATTATTCCAAAAACATTTGAAAACTTGGCTATTTGCAAAATTGTAAAACTTTGCTTCCCTCTATATTATCCTTATTCCTATTGTATTTGTATTTGTATTTTTTTTTTAATAATTTCTGTAAACCGTGCCGAGCTCTATTTTTATAGAGAAGATGCGGTATATAAGCCTAAGATTTAGTTTAGTTTAGTCTAGTCTTTGTAATACCTGGATATATCCAGATCTTTTGTCCCAGGAATAAGGACTGTGATTTTCAGGAAAAAAAACATTTCATAACCAAATTTAAATCATTTTCAAAAACAAATGAAACTAGAAGTGTAGATCTCTCTGTAGCCATCTTGCATTGATCTTAATGTACTCCTGAGATAATATGGTCTTAACGAATTTAAACATTCAGGTTGTTGATGATACAGAACCTGATGAACCAAAGTTAGCGTTTTAAATTATATCCTATAGGAAATAGGCAACCAATGAAATTTTATGAATAAAATTTTGAGATTCCCAGCTAAACTGAGGGAGGGAAAACCCCCCAATCTTTCTGCAAGTCGGGCTTGAAACACAGCCACGCAGCTCTGTGTGTTTAACTCCAGCTTCCTACCCCTCCTGCCCAGCTTAGCAGTTGGAGGAGCGATCGAGTGGAGCTGGTGCTTTTAGCTCTCCCAGGTACTCACCATAGCCCAGCTAGAGCAGCGGTCAAATGGAACCAGTGCCCATTTTCTCCCCTCCCCCCCCTAATCCTGGAGAGATTAGAGGTGAGTGAGAGGGGATGAACAAGTGGCACACCAGATGTGGAGACTGGCATTGAGGTAGGGATGATCGGGGGTGGGTAAATTGGAAAGCAAAGCAAAGTAGGGGGATGGGGACATTTAGAAGCCACACAGAAAGGAAAAATTGAGCAAAATCCCTTAAATACAAGGAAATTTTGAATGGCTCACACTGGTGTATTTCAAAGGGTAGAATGCCTTGTATTCCCTCTACCGGAATTTTGTTAGCAGCCTGTGGAGAAAGTATTTGTCTTTTCGTTCCCCGCTGTCAACGGAATTTCTGTTCAGATGCATTAAACTAATATACTCATGTGACTGCTCTGAAATAAAAACCACTGAAAGTTAATTTAAACCAAAGAAAGCTAAATATAATTTTGTCTATACTATAACACAACTAACACACTCCACAAGGGTCTCAAATCAATAACCGTTCTTCCCAAGGTAGCGTATATTCAACCACCCTGATATGCCCTCATGCATAAATATTTCAATCACTGCTCTTCAGGATCCTCAGCGGCACCACTTGGGGCTCAATACCATCTCATTGCCCCAAGCTTTACGTGTCAAAGACTTCATCGGGTCCTATCTTAACTTAATTCAATCACTTTTTTGCTTTTATACTGTTGTTTTTATAGTTTTTATATATATTTATTTCAATATTTTTAAAAAGCTATACTTAGCTTTTGTCATGTGGTCTCTGGCCCAGGGATTGTCATACCGACATGTTTCGCTATGAACTAGCTTTATCAAGGATAATCCCCATATATTAAAACGCCAGCAAACACGACCACTCTGCCTAGGCCGCCATCCTGAATGAGCATGCGCGCGACTTCTCTCTCCTCTCCTAAGTCAGCCGCTCCCCCGACAACACGCTCACCACGTACAAGGACGTCCTGCGTGCTTGTACATGGTGAGCGTGTTGTCGGGGCAGCGGCTGACTTGGGAGAGGAGAGAGGTGAAGTCGCGCATGCTCATTCAGGATGGCGGCCGGTTTAGATGGGAGCCGGGAGAGCGCTGACGGACGGCAGAGGCATCGCCGAAGCAGGAGGGCAGCCGCATGGGGACCCCGAGGCAAGGAAGGCACCTCTTTCGAATCACTGTGAAGTACCCGCAGGCAGGTACTCACCCCTGGGCCACCATTGCTGAGTGCTCGTTTATCGGGGCAGTGCTCGGTTTACGAGACAAAAGTTTGCTGAGTGTTTTGCTCGTCTTGCAAAACACTCGCAAACCGGTGCACTCGTAAACCGAGGTACCACTGTATATCAAAATCTTTTTTCACTACTATTAATTCTACTACTTATCATTTTTATATAGCACTGTATAACCACTCTTTCCTCTACCTCATGGAACAATGACAAAGTACTTTTGCCAATCCTGTACTTTGTTTCATAATGAGAAAGGGCTGTACACCTCAGCTATAGAGACCGCATTTGTTGTAAGCTATCACTCTTCTGGTAAAGCAGAAAATTGTCTAATATAATAGATTTTACAAACTGTAGCCTCGACATAGCTACAAAATCTCCTCGGCTAAGGTGATCAAGTTCTCTCTTCCAACAGACTCATTAATCACAGCCTCCATGCAGAACTGTGCGGTAAGCTATAGGCCAGAAATGCTTTGCACATTTTGGAAACGGTGTGCTGTGAAGCATCAGCAGGCTTGTCTAGACATCCGATTCTCATTTTCTCTCTGGCAAATCTTCTCCGAATCCCTGCGCTGATGACTTCATGGATTTCATTACAATGTACTTGAAGGTTGGGGGGATTAGGTCCAGGTGTTGGGGAAGGGGGGGGGATGTCAATATTCAAAAGCAATTTAAACAGCCAAGAGAGACTCTTGTCAATTTAAAATCGCTTATCTGGGACTACGCGGAGATACAGTATTTTCCGACTCCTTCCTGCCTTGTTGTATCTCTGAAATACCTAACTACTCTCGGCTTACTAATGTAATTTGACGTTTTTTTCTGTAACATCACTGTCTGTGTACAGTCTCTTCCTCTGTAAACCGCTCTGAACTGCTTGTGGTATTGCGGTATACAATAAATAAATTAAAAAGAAAAAATAAATATTCAGTAGCTCCTAACTGGACAATGCCTGTCAATGATCTCACAGTGTTAAACCAGGTACCAGTCTCCAGTGAAGCCGCCTCGTCTATATTCCAACACTCTACTCTAACAGTATTCTATATTGCAAATAGAAAACTAACAAGCGCTAAGGCCGCGATTCTATAAGTAGCAGCTAAAACATAGGTGCCGAGGAACATGGCATGGCTTATCGCATGTCAATCTTAAGTTAGGCACTGTTTACAGATTCACGCCTAAAGCGGACTTAGGCACAAGTAGGGGTCCTAACCATAGTCACTCCCTATTTATGCCATGCTTTTCATGGCCTCCAGTCATGCGAAAAAATTAGGACACCCCATGAAATATTCAGTTCTTTAAGAAATATTCACATATCAACGTGCATTCTAACTGAGGCCTCATTGTAGAACATTGTGTACCATTCTGGAGACAAACTGGATGGAATCGGTCCAGAGGAAGGCTACTAAAACGGTCAATGGTCTTCGTCATAAGGTGTATGGGGACAGACTTAAAGATCTCAATCTGCTTACTTAGGAGGAACATAAGAACATAAGAAGTTGCCTCCGCTGAGGCAGACCAGAGGTCCATCTCGCCCAGCGGTCCGCTCCCGCGGCGGCCCATCAGGCCCACTGCCTGAACAGTGGTCTCTGACTAATTTCATAATTTACCTCTAATCCTGTCCCTATAACCTTACCTCTACTCCTATCTGTACCCCTCAATCTCTTTGTCCTCTAGGAACCTGTCCAGACTTTCTTTGAAGCCCTGTAGCTTACTTCTGCCTATCACATCCTCCGGTAGCGCGTTCCATGTATCCACCACCCTCTGGGTGAAAAAGAACTTCCTGGCGTTTGTTCTAAACCTTTCCCCTTTCAATTTCTCTGAGTGCCCCCTTGTACTTGTGGTTCCCCTTAGTTTGAAAAACCTGTCCCTGTCTACTTTTTCTATGCCCTTCATGATCTTGAAGGTTTCTATCATGTCTCCCCTGAGTCGTCGCTTTTCCAGGGAGAAAAGCCCCAGCTTTTTCAGTCTGTCAGTATATGAGAGGTCCCCCATACCCTTTATTAGCTTAGTTGCTCTTCTCTGGACTCTCTCAAGTACCGCCATGTCTTTCTTGAGGTACGGCGACCAGTACTGGACACAGTACTCCAGGTGCGGGCGCACCATTGCACGATACAGTGGCAGGATGACTTCCTTCGTCCTGGTTGTGATACCTTTCTTAATGATACCCAACATTTTGTTCGCTTTCCTTGAGGCTGTGGCGCACTGCGCCAACGCCTTTAATGTTGTGTCGACCATCACTCCCAGGTCTCTTTCAAGGTTGCTCACCCCTAGCGGTGATCCTCCCATCTTGTAAGTGAACATCGGGTTCTTTTTCCCAACATGCATGACCTTGCATTTCCCTATGTTGAAGCTCATTTGCCACTTTTTGGCCCACTCTTCCAGCGTTGTCAGATCTTTTTGGAGGCCTTCGCAGTCCTCCATGGTTTTGACCCTGCTGTATAGTTTAGTATCATCCGCAAATTTAATAACCTCACATTTTGTTCCTGCCTCCAGGTCGTTAATAAATATATTGAACAGGAGCAGTCCCAGCACTGACCCCTGCGGCACTCTGCTCGTGACCCATTGCCAATCTGAGTAATGGCCCTTTACTCCAACCCTCTGTTTCCTGTCCGCCAGCCAGTTTTTGATCCATCGGTGGAAAAAGGGAGATACGATGGCAGAAATGCACACGAGGTGAGTTTCTTTCAGTTGAAAGGAAACTCTGGAATGAAGGGGCCATAGGGTGAAGGTGAAAGGGGATAGAGGTGGTGGAAACAAAGACAGGGGTCTGGATTCAAGAAAACGTGGGACAGGAACGTGGGATCTCTTCAGGAGATTAGGAGATAATGGATGTTGTGGAGAGGCAGACTGGATGGGCCATTTGGCCTTTATCTGCCATCATGTTTCTCTGTTTCTATCCATGGGATTAAAACATTATGTACTGCTCTCCCAATCTCTCATGTTTTACCAGTTGCAGCTGGTTTGACTGATGCTCTCAATCACACATAGTTCAGTCACTAGAAACCTGGGACTAGCAGCATGTTAAACCTTCTCCAAGAAATAGACATATAGACAGGTCAAATCAATTTGGTTTGCAACATTTACTTGTGTATAAAATCAACTGATGGACCATGCAACCAGTGGGATACACTTGTATATGCAAAACCAGAATTTACTTCCTTTCACTAAGACAGAAGTCAATCCATAATTAATATTTGTCTTTACAGCACAGCTTCATAAAATGATTACGCTCATTCTAATTGGGAAAAATATGCTAATAGAAATTCCAATTGAATCCAGGCAGTGGTTAGAGCTACAGCCTCAGGTTGTGGGTTCAAATCCCAGGCTGCTCCTTGTGACCCTGGGCAAGTCACTTAATCCCCAATTTGCCCCAGGTACATTAGGTAGAGTGTGAACCCACCAGGACAGATAGGGGGAAAATGCTTGAGTACCTGAATGTAAACCACTTAGACCAGGGGTGCCCACACTTTTTGGGCTTGCGAGCTACTTTTAAAATGACCAAGTCAAAATGATCTACTAACAATAAAATTTTAAAAACCCACAAAGCACACTGTACGCTGAGAAAATGTTAATTATCATTCCTATTCCGGGGTTTTTTCAAAGAGGTCAAGGCAGATGACTCTATGCACTGTCACCTCAGTAACAATCATACAAATATACCCCTTTCCTTTTTACTAAACCACAATAGTAAATAGAATAGTAATAGTAAATAGTAAATAGGAATAGTAAATAGTAATAGTAATAGTAAATAGTAAATAGGAATAGTAAATAGTAAATAGTAAATAGGAATAGTAAATAGTAAATAGTAAATAGAATGCGCTCCCGGGAGAGGTGGTGGAGAGTAAAACTGTGACTGAGTTCAAAGAAGCGTGGGATGAACACAGAAGATTTAGAATCAGAAAATAATATTAAAGATTGAACTAGGCCAGTTACTGGGCAGACTTGTACGGTCTGTGTCTGTGTATGGCCATTTGGAGGAGGATGGGCAGGGGAGGGCTTCAATGGCTGGGAGGGTGTAGATGGGCTGGAGTAAGTCTTAACAGAGATTTCGGCAGTTGGAACCCAAGCACAGTACCGGGTAAAGCTTTGGATTCTCGCCCAGAAATAGCTAAGAAGAAAAAAAAAAAAAAAAAAATTTTAAATTGAATCAGGTTGGGCAGACTGGATGGACCATTCGGGTCTTTATCTGCCGTCATCTACTATGTTACTATGTTACTATGTTACTATGTAATAGCGGTTTTTAGCGCAGGGAGCTGCGCTGAATGCCCAGCGCTGCTCTCGAGGCTCCCTGCACTAAAAACCGCTATTGTGGTTTAGTAAAAGGGGAGCCATAGTGCATAATATAGACAGCAGATATAAATTCAGACACATTTTGATCACTAAATCTAAAATAAAATCATTTTCCCTACCTTGTTGACTGGTGATTTCATGAGTCTCTGGTTGCACTTTCTTCTTCTGACTGTGCATCCAATCTTTCTTCCCTTCTTTCAGCCTGTATGCTTCTTCTCCTCCAGACCTCATTCCCTCCCCCAACTTTTTCTTCCTCTCTCCCTGCCTCCCTTTCTTTTTTCGTTTCCCTTCTTTCCTTCTGTCTCCCTACCTGTCCCCTTTCTTTTTTTCTCCCTGCTCTCCACCAAGTCACTGCTGCCACCATCGAGGAACAGGCCCCCAAGCTGCCGCCACCACCACAAGCTGTCCCTGCTTCCCTGCGTCGGGCCGACCAGCATTCCTCTCCCCGACATCAATTCTGCCGTCGGAGAGGAAGTTCCGGCCTAGCCAGCAGCGATTGGCTGGCCCCCAACTTTCTCTCCGATGGCAGAATTGACGTCAGGGAGAGGAAGGCTGATCGGCCCGGTAGATAGCCAAGGCAAAGTGAGTCTATTGCGGAGCCTGGGATGGGCTCCGTGATTGACTCACTTTGTCTTGGCGATCTACCGGTCGATCGCGATCGACCTATTGGGCACCCCTGACTTAGACTATAAATGGTAAATAAAAAAATATATAGCGCCTGGTACTTACTCAAAGTGAAAAGATCTGTTGAAAGGATGGTTCCACGACCTGTTTGCATACACTAAATCATAGGTTGTCTAAGAGGCTAAGAATGAATTTGTAAGAGGCAAAGATTCATGGGTATATCCCGTCTGCACTGTGATTTAGTTTCATGTTTGGCAATGCCGCCACAAAGTCTAAGCTTTTTCCTTCTTTTGAAATGTTTCATTTGAATTACCTGGCTTATGTATACAGAGTTTGATGTGGAAAAAAGTACTGGTGCTCTGGCCCTGAAATCACTCTGCTTCTCTCCTTTCCCTCTCAGTGGCATAGCCAAGACATAATTTGTGATGGGGCCTGAGGTTAACATATGAGGTGCTACCCAAAAGTTCAGGGAATTCAATTGAAAAAAAATAAAAAATTGCTTACCGAAACTCCAAGTTTCCACTGTCTCCTTCAAAATCGTCCCCTTGAGAATGTATACAGTGACCCCAGCGTTTTTCCCATGAGTCCTTGCATCCATGGAAGTCATGTTGGGTGAGTGCCTTGAGAACCTCCTGCGATTCTGCCTAGATCGCTTCAATTGTGTTAAAACAGCGCCCTGAATAGGGGGGAAAAAAACCACAGGGAGCAAGGTCAGGTGAATAGGGAGGGTGCATAATCACCGTAATGTTTCTGGAAGTCAGGAATTGAGTTCCGAACAGACAGAAATGCGATGGGCCTTCTGTTCACCGGTTAGCAGACTAGGCAAAAATTTTGCAGAAATGCGTCTCATGTTCAATTCATCCGACAAAAATTCATTGAACTGTCCCGTATGACTGTCCTACTACCTCACAAACATCGTGGATAGTTTGCCTACGATCTGCAAGGATAGTCTCACAAATTTTATCTATGGATTCCAGTGTCGTGCTTGTTGATGGTCGTCCAGAATGGTCATCATCGTGGACAGATATTCATTTGTCCTTGAAGCATTTGTACCAAAGAAAGGTTTTGCTTTGGCATTATCTTCAAAGGCTTCCTGGAGCCTACGATGGGTTTCTGCAGCAGTTTTTTTAAAGTTTGAAACAAAATTTGATGCAGATTCTTTGCTTAGTAAAATACGTCATATCGAAATCCGCCGAGTCACTAAAACACAACCTTACTAAATCGCACAGAAAAAAACAGCGCGACCACTCAGCTGCACGCCCATTGGCACACTGATCCACGAAGCATATTGCTAGACACCTCTAGTGGCGGAAGGGCATACTATATCCAGTTTGCGCTCGCTGTTCAGTCCCCGAACTTTTGGGTAGCACCTCACAGATGGGTCACTAGGCAGAGTGAATGCTGACAGCATCTCCATTTTTTTTCTCACACTGGCCCAAGCCAATTACACCGATTGGGGGGCTTGTGTCCAATCCTGGCTACACCCCTGCTCTCCCTTTGCCATCCTTCTGGTGCTCTGCTCACATCTGGATCCATTCTTCCCTTTTCTTCTCTCCACCAAATGTTCAGTTTCTTTCCCCTTCTCCCTACTTCCTTTCAATCTCATATGTTTCTCTCTGCATCTCCCTTATCAATTAGCTCACCCTCATTTTACCTTCCTCTTTCTCCTGACTACTCCTTCTTCTCTTGCTGTATGTCTTCCCTTTCAGCTTATCTTTTTTCCATGATCCCCTTTTGGCTTTCTTCCTACACCTTACCACCTTCAGATTATTTTCCCCTGCTCTCCTCCTTTTTGAGGTCCTCTCTTTACCTTATTCCCTTCAGATTCCTCTTCCCTCCACATCCACCTCATCTCCCGTCCCCCAACACCCCACCACCAGTCTGTCCTAGGTGTAGACTTCTTTTTATTCTTTCAAACTCATCTTTCCATTTACTCCTTTCAGCTTCCTCTCAATCCTCCTCAATATTCCCCCTTTCATTTCTTCTCCTTGTTCTTCAGGTTCTTTCTTTCTAATACTCTTTCCCATTCAGGTTCTCACCTTCTCACTTCTGCTTCTTCTCTTTGTCCTTGTTTCAAGTTCTTCTTTTCCCCCTCCTTTCTGACTCTGCTCCTCTATTTTATTTACCTTCTTCTCTTCCCTATCCCTCTTTGTGGCTCTTCTCCTTCTTCTTGTATCCCTTATCAATATGGGGGGGGGGGGCAGAGACAAATTGTCTGCAGCACCACAGTGTGCTCCCCCCCAGTCACATTCACTCTTCTTCCTCCTCATTTTACTAATTATGCAATATAATACAATTTAATTCTTATGTTCCGCTTACTAACTTTACAGCTCAGTGCAGATAAAACTGTCCTACGACCTTGAAATCCTTGTTTTATCAGCCAACACGGAACCTAAGGTCTATGGATAAGCTGTGCTTGGATGCGTCTCCTTTGAGCGCAGTGAGATTGTCTGGGTATCGTAAAACAATGTTTTCAGTACAAGGGATCCACTTGCTGGAATATGTTACCCTTGGAGTTAAGGCAAGTTTCCAGTATGTTACAGTTCAAGAAGGGGATAAAAACTGTATCGTCGGCACAAATTTTTACATCTTGGCGTTCATTTGTTGGTGTCTGTTGAAGAGCTGATATGTAGGGTTCTTTATATAAGTTCGATTTGAACTTCTGTTGTATATGTCTTTTACTGATTTTAGTGTGTTTTTTAGTATAGAGATAATGTTATTAGTTAAGCTCTGGAACGTATTGCCAGAGGTTGTGGTAAGAGCAGATAGCGTAGCTGGTTTTAAGAAAGGTATGGACAAGTTCCTGGAGGAAAAGGCCATATTCTGTTATTGAGAAAGACATGGGGGAAGCCACTGCTTGCCATGGATCGGTAGCATGGAATATTGCTACTCCTTGGTTTTTGGCCAGGTACTAGTGACCTGGATTGACCACCGTGAGAACAGGCTACTGGACATAATGGACCATTGGTCAGACCCAGTAAGGTTATTCTTATGTGTGCCAAGTATAGGACAATCAAGCCACTGTAACATCACTAATGAGGTTGATGGGGTTCCGGAATCTTGCTATTCTTTGAGATGCTAGAATGTTGCTACTCCTTGGGTTTTGGCTAGGTACTAGTGACCTGGATTGGCCTCTGTGAGAACGAGCTACTGGGCTTGATAGACCTTTGGTCTGACCCAGTATGGCTGTTCTTATGCTCTTACATGTGCCAAGTATAGGACAATCAAGCCATTGTAACATCACTGATGAGGTTGGCTCTGAGGCACTGTGGAATGAGACATTATGACATCACAATCTCAGCTCTGGAATGTTGCGCTCTTTGGGGTTCCGAAATCTTGCTATTCTTTGATATGCTGGAATGTTGCTACTCTTTGGGTTTTGGCTAGGTACTAGTGATCTGGATTGGCCACCTTGAGAACAGGCTATTGGGCTTCATGGACCATTGGTCTGACTCAGTAAGGCTATTCTTATGTTCTTATTTTTTTTAATGCTTTTTGTTACTTGTTCGATTGTATGTTTTTTATGTTTTTGTGATTTTATAATATGTGTTATGTTGTTATCCACATAGAATTGTTGGATAAGCGGATTATAAATTTTTAAATAAATAGCAAGAAACTGGAAAATCTAGGAATATATTAGTTCAGCCATTAGCATCAGGATACAATTTCAATATTTACATAATATGAGAAAAGTATCATTACTTATTCTGACCTTGTACCATCCCAGTATAAGCTCTATTAAAACTTTAAAAAAACAACATTTAAATACAAGCACATAATCTTGCCCACTTAAAAAATTACTTCCTAAATACAGTATGTATTTCTTCCAAAGCAACACAGCTTTTAAAGCAGTATATTTGACAAGTGGCATTGTAGTAAACTAAATGTAAGAGATGAGAATAATCCCAACTTTGAACATTATAGTAAAATCTTTTAATTTAAATACAGTTTCACTGTCTATAATTAGCAAGCATTATAATCTAGTAACTTAATCATAGTTGTGTCGTTATTTTGACAGTAGACAAAATGGAAGTCTCAACCACAATTATCTTGTACAAAACTTGCCGACACTATGAGCGACTTGGCAACACAAAGCAACAAAAACCAAGATCAGATTTACTTAGCATGGCCAGTCTGGTGACTCAGGTGATAAAAGGTATTTACTGTCACACAGGGGATTCCTAGTTAAATCCTCAGTTCAGGTCTGGGTCAGCTGAGACTGGAAATTCACTAAGAGGGAGTGCATTGTGGTCAGTGCTAAATTCAGGGCCTAGTGGTTGAAGGGAAGGGAGAATTTAAGAAGAGAGGACAAAAGATTTCACTTCAGTACGGCGATGTTTCATGCACCGACAGGAAAGGGAAAAAAACCCCCAAGAGTTTGCCCTTTACAGAAGCTGTCAGGTCCAGGGCACCCCTAACCCAGGTACGCCAAGCCAGGATACCCCTGGACCAGGCATCCAACACAGGATGTGCCTCAAAGATGTGCCATTCCCTGCTGACTGGTTCTGAGGCAGCAGCCTAGAGCAGTGGTTCCCAACCCTGTCCTGGAGAACCACCAGGCCAATCGGGTTTTCAGGATAGCCCTAATGAATATGCATGGAGCAGATTTGCATGCCTGTCACCTCCATAATATGCAAATCTCTCTCATGCATATTCATTAGGGCTAGCCTGAAAACCCAATTGGCCTGGTGGTCCTCCAGGACAAGGTTGAGAACCACTGGCCTAGAGAATTCTCTTCCTTCAGTGTCATCTTTGATAATGACGATGTCTGTCCCCGAGGTAAACTGGAATGTACCAACAGGGAAGCACTCAAAAATCTAAAATCTCAGAATAAGGGAGCACTCCGTTATCTGGCAGGCCGATTCCTAGTGTGACGTCCCAACATATTGCTAGAGGCCAGATGTCCATTGCAAAATGGCAGTGCAATGGACACTAGTGAGAGCACTTTACCACTGCCTCCCGACTAAAGGGTGAGTAGAAGATGAGGGCATTTTAGGGCCCACTTGGGTCACCAGAGGTTTTTGTTTCAAAGTTATCGGACTCCACCTTTGAAAATTTTTTTCAAGGGGGAGGGGAACATGCTCCGCTGGGGTCCACTGGGGACATCGGGGACTTTTTTTCCCAGCCGCTATTAACTCCCACATTAAAATTAGAATAATATGGTGACAGAATTTGTCACTGTTCCCATCCCCGCAGATAACCGTGGGAAAGCATCCCCATTTCATTCTTTAAGGAAAGAGGGAACAATCAGAGTATGAATGGGCACAAACATTGACCCTCAAGCCTTCCATTGAAGAATACTAGTGTAGAAGGACTGAGGCTGAGAGAGACACTAAAGAATAACACCAGACGGTTAGAACATTAGACCCTAAGCGTTACCATATTGGGACAGACTGAAGGTCCATCAAGTCCAGTATCCTATTTCCAGCAGTGGCCAACCCAGGTCCCAAGTACCTGGCAGAAACCAAAGAGTAGCAACATTCCAGAGCTGACATTGTGAGGTCATAATGCCTCATTCCACCAATGCCTAAGAGCCAGCCTCAGCAGTGATGTCACAATGGCTTCATTATCCCCTACTTGGCTCACATAAGAATCAGAGTATGAATGGGCCCAGCCACTGACCCTCAAGCTTTACATTGAAAAATGCTGGTGTAGAAGGACTGAAGTTGAGATAGACCTTATAGAATGACACAGGATGGTTTTATGAGGTTATCTGTGGAGACAGTAACAAATTCCGTCACCTTGTCATTCTCTATTTTACTACAGCTTTGGACTGTTGTAAAGATTCATTACTAAAAAAAAGAAATGGAGTTAGTGTCAACTCATGGTGACCTTCTGAATAGTTGCTTTGAACTGTGTTTGTTCTTCAGTCTGGCAGCTAAACATTGACAGATGGCAGCCATAGTTATTATTGTATCGATCCATTGCATTACAGGTCTTACTCATTTACACTGCCCTGTTTTGGGTGATTTTTTAAAATTGGGAGCATTTTTAATTTTCCACTATGCATGCCGACCATGCTATCTATTAATGGAATGTATTTGCTGCAGATTTTTCTGTACTAAAACTTTTACTACATTGGGTAGCAATGTTAGCTCAGAAAAATCCTGAGTAAACTATTAAACTTCATTATAGGGAGAACAAGGCCAGTGCCTGGCAGACTTCTGTGGTCTGTTGTGGCCACCAGGCCCTGGACTAGGCTGATAGCACCCCGAGTAGACCACAGGAACACTGTGCTGGCATGCTGCTCAATAAGGTGACAGTCCCCACAGGCAAAATATCAAATAAGACAGTCAAAAGGAAACCAGGTAATTAGTTAAATTATATCCAGGGTTCTTTATTCCACAAAACAAAATCAGAATGGCAAACAAGAAACAAAAAGGAAAAACTCAAAGCAAAAATCCTGGCCAGCAAATCAGGATATATACAGTCCCTGTGCTATAGCAAGAGTAGCACAGCTTCCTGCAACTAGGCCTCGCCTGGGCCTAGGCCTTGTTCTAACCCTAAAACTTGGCCTTTCTCAAAAGAGAGTTAAGTCCAACTATCACAGTGCATCACCTCCACAAAACACCAAAACAAAAAAGTAAATGTTCAGGAGGTCCTCAGCTCTGCTCCTGAGCTGGGGCAGGAGAACTGCCAAGTTTGTCTTCAACAATATTCAAATATTCCCACCCGAGGTCTTGACAAACTTCTCCCTCTTTAGAACGGTTCTCAGTCACTGTGCATTACTGCATTCAAACAAAAAGCAATGCAGTTCAAAATAAAACAAAACATTTCTCCAGCAAAACAAACTGTAAAAGCACCAGTAACAGTCCTTTAAACATTACAGCTAAAGAGCCCTGCCCCCGCCTGGGGCCTTGCATTGGGCCTCAGCAGTGCTGTGAGCCCATGTAGCGAAAAAGAAAAAAAAAAAAACTCTTTCATACTAGGCCACAAACTGTAACACAAATCCTATTAATTGTCCACACCAAAAATCCAAAGAAGCATTCAAAACAGTTCAGTTCAAAGTAGTAGTTATCTATAAAGACTTCCCACAAACAAATACAGTTTTAGAGTTTAGTGGGTCTTACAGGCAACTCCTATTTCCATAGCTTCAGGATCTGGAAATACCTGTTCAAAAATGTCCATTTCTTCTTCTTGAGGCCTAGCCTCAGCTCCCTGGTCTGGAGTTAAATTATCCACTTCCATGGGTTCTAGGCTGTTCAGTTGCTCTGGGCTGGCTGCTGAACACCGGAGAGAGGATCTTTTCCCTTCCTTTTCCTCTCTGATTCTGAAGGGAAAGAAGCTGGCTTTTCAGGGGGAAAGCCACACCCTACTCAGTGTGCCTGTGCTGTTCTGAGGCTCTCTTGGGCTCCCCCTGTGGATGTTGTGTAACTGTAGGGTTTTCTCACAGGGGCATTTTGCTTAAACCAGGGGTGTCCAATGTCGGTCCTCGAGGGCCGCAGTCCAGTCGGGTTTTCAGGATTTCCCCAATGAATATGCATTGAAAGCAGTGCATGCAAATAGATCTCATGCATATTCATTGGGGAAATCCTGAAAACCCGACTGGACTGCGGCCCTCGAGGACCGATATTGGACACCCTTGGCTTAAACCTAATATTTACAGGTTTGGGGACAAACCTAGCAGAGCTGGGCTGAGTCTCCATGTCCTCAGCTTCTGAATGGTCAGAAAGAAACTCATCTTCAGTCAGATCCTCACTAGTGTACTCCTGGAACCTAGGCTGCTGGGCTCTGTGGGGCTTGGGAACAACTTTCCTAGCACTGTCTCTGCCTCTCCTGGGGTTTCTAGATGGGAACACGTCAGGCACAGAGTCTGTGTCCTGATCATAGCTGGACAGATTTGGATTGGCTGGAGTGAGGCTTCAATGGACAGACCAGGCCAGGCAGACTTCTGCAGTCTGTACACTGAAGGACAAATCAAGATCAAGAATGCACATGTAGTATCCCATCATGCCTTACGCCAGTGGTCTCCAACCACTTCCATCTAAAGGGCCATAGGATGAATATGAGAAAGCTCTGAGGGCCCCTAAAAGATTTCAAACTAATTTTGTAAGCCATCTTGATCTGCTTGAGTATTAAGCATAAAAAATTATTACTAATCTTGATTCCACAAAACTTCAAGGATATATTTTAAAAGCACAGTTTAATATAGATTGTCAACAACAGCAAATTCTATTCTGAGGAACACACTTAAGAGATTGTTTGCAGTTACTATATCAAGTGGGTAAGATTGAAGGGGGAGGGAAGTGGATGGGGACTTATATACTGCCTTTTTGTAGAGTTACAACCACATTCATAGAAACGTGATGGCAGATAAAGGCCAAATGACCCATCGAGTTTACATATAGGTACTTCAAGCATAAGCCCTATCTGTCCTGGTGGGCTCACGGCCTGTCTAATGTACCTGGGGCAGTGGAGGATTAACTTGCCCAGGGTCACAGTTGCCCAGGGCAATGCAGAGTTTGAACCGCAACCTCAGCATTCTGAGACCATAGCTCTACCCATTATGCCTAGGTTACCAAATTTTCCGTCTGAAAAATGCGGAACCCCTAGATCCGCCACCAGGCCCGCCCCATCCCACCCAGCCCCACCCCATCACGCCCCAGTTCCGCCCCCAGCCCGTCACACCCCAGCCCCATCCCCCGCTGCCTGCTCTCATCGGGTAGGACATCCACGCATGTGTGGAGGCGACACAATGGCATCACGAGCACGCGTGTGACATCTTCACGTCATATCTGTGCGTGGACGGACACCCTCCTACCCGAAGGAAAGCTTTTCAAAACACGGACAGATCCCCAGACATGTCCTCAAAAGGAGGACTTGTCCGGGGAAATCCAGACATCTGGTAACCTTAACTACGCCACACTCTTAATGTATTTGCAGGATTTAAAGAACATTCCAGCCAACTGTTTGAGGGCCGCAATGGAGGACTACGTGGACCGCACGTTGGCGACCACCGCCTTACACTATGAGTTTATCTTGTTGGGCGGACTGGATGGACCATAGAAGTCTTTTTCTGCCATCATTGGTTATTGTTATTGGTTACTTTATTTATCTCCTGCCTTACTCCGAGGCAGGCTTCATCCAGAAACATACACAATCAGTGTGGGGGGCGGGGGGATGGGGTCTGACTGGGGAGTGTGCGTGAATTGCTTGATTGACTGATTGTCTGGATGTGTTGTATGGTGTGGATGTTGCCCCTCATGTTGGGGATTACTAGGGAAGAGTCATACATACAGAAAAATTTTGGGGGGGTCACTGGGGGAGCCGGGTTGTTTAGCTGCTGGATTGTCCCGAGACAGCGGTTTGGAGCTCTCTATTCGTCGCTGCTTTCCTCCTCTTAGCCTGAAGAGGGAGCTCTGCTACGTGATCTCTCACACTCTCTTCGATTTGTGCCCATGATTTTGTGGTTTGTTCTGGGTGGGGGATCTTGGGCATCTCCTCTTCTCTTTCTATATTACATATGGTTGTTATGTTGTTCATATCTCCTATGCTGATGGTGCTTGTTTTGCACTGCTCACAGCCGCTTTTGTTATGCGTCTGTTTGTCCTGTATCCTGTTTATTCCTCTGGTTGACTTTAATAAAAATGATTTGCAAAAAAAAAAAGACAAAAAATAATCTGAACAAAGATCTGAAAAAAAATCACGTTAGTTCTAAGCTATTCAAACATTTTTGACAGTTCAGGAGAGCTTGCTTAACAGGTACTGACGCAACCTTGTCTTGAATGAAAGCAGATCCTGTATTGATTTCAGCACAAGAGGCATGTACTATGTAAACCACAATGGTAAAAAGTAGTCTGCTTATTACATTGGCTCCTGGATTAGTTCACAGAGCACAACCTGTTAACATACCATGGAATCAGTCGGAGTGCTGAATAAATTAAAGAAACTGAAGGGACTTAGCACAAGCTGAGGTATATTATTGGCTTTTCATTCAAGCACTTTGCCTGATATTTTTGGAAATGTGATCATTTTTACATGCATATCTGGTAGTTTGCTGGATTTTTTTTTTTTTTTTTTGCTTGGTTTATTGAGGGGGTTTGTACCGGGTAAAAGACTATTTTTGTTGTGTTTTTCTAATTTAAATGTGTGAAGTAGAACAGGTACAAGTGGATTGATTTTTCACTCCGTCAAAAATTACAAAGACTAGGGGGCACTATTTGAAACTACAGGGAAATACTTTTAAAACCAATAGGAAGAAATATTTTTTCACTCAGAAAATAGTTAAACTCTGGAACACATTGCCTGAGATTGTGATAAGAGCGGATAAACTTCAACTACACCAATCACTATTTCCTTTTCTTTTTCCTAATATGTCCCCCCCTGAAAAAAAAAAAAAAATTCTAAACAAACTGTACTATGTATTTCGCCACTTTATCTAAAAGAACCCCTCTGAATTTCTAAACAAACTGTATATTGTAATTGCTGCTTTTCCATAATTCTGTATACTGTAATTTCATTAATTATCTGCATATTGTAACTCGCTGATTGTCCAGCTCTCTTCAGTTGTAAACCGCCTAGAAGTCGCACGATTGTGGTGGTATAGAAGAATAAAGTTATTATTATTATCATTATTATAGTGTAGCTGGTTTTAAGAAGGGTTTGTACAAGTTCCTGGAGGAAAAGTCCATAGTCTGTTATTGAGAAAGACATGGGGCAACCATACAGATGATAGGTTTCAAAAATACTAAATTAGAAGGGTTGGAAGAGAAAAATGTCCATCTGCCTGTTTATGCCTCTTTTTAGATATTTTTCTCTTTTGAAAACAAGCCCCATAGCATCTGTGTTTTACTATTTATCCTGTTTTGAATTCAAATACATGGGCTAACAATAGTACTAATGCATGGCCATCATTTCAGAAAATGAAAACGCAGCAATTTTCTGGCTGTGGTAAAGACATTCTTAGTGCGCGTGAAAAATCCGCGATAGGGCATGCTAAGGCCTCTTTTTACTAAAGCTTAGGGCTCATTTTACTAAGCTACGAAAGCTTTTGTAGCGCACGCTAAACACACGCTATGTGGCTAGAACTAATGCCAGCTCAATGCTGGCGTTAGCATCTAGCGCGCGTGGCAATTTATCGCCCGCTAAAACCGCTATCGCAGCTTAGTAAAAGATCCTCATGGTGTTTCTGGATTTCGCAAGGCATCTGACAGCCCCTCAGGAGAGATTTCTGACAAAAGTCGCGGAAAGATGACAGTGTCCTATTGTGGATTTGGAATTGGTGAAAAGATAAGAAATACATGGATCCTTTCATCAAGCTGCCGAGCAGCACTCGCTAAATGCCGAGTCACACATTCTAAACCTATGGGCTGCTCAGCATTTAGCATGCTTTGCTCGGTAGCACAGCTCTGTAAAAGTCCACCAGGGAGTACGACTAAGCAAATAAGTTTTCTTAATGAAGAAAGCTAAATATAGAAACATAGAAGATGACGGCAGAAAAGGGCTACAGCCCATCAAGTCTGCCCACTCTGCTTACCCACCCCCTGTCTATGCCCTAATGACCCAATTTCCTTATCTTGACCCTCGTAGGGATCCCACATGGGTATCCCAGTTATTCTTAAAAACTGGCACGCTGTCTGCCTCGATCACCTGCACTGGAAGCTTGTTCCAATGATCAACCACTCTCTCTGTGAAGAAATACTTTCTGGTGTCTGCAGGAGCCACTCTCTCCTCCTCTCCCTATTGGCTAAGGCTCTTAACATTTGCATCTCCTCTTCCTATAGGCTAAGGCTCTTTACACCTGCATTGTGATGTCATAGAACTTTCTGATTATAGAAACATAGAAACATGATGGCAGATAAAGGCCAAATGACCCATCATAGAAACATAGAAGATGACGGCAGAAAAGGGCTACAGCCCATCAAGTCTGCCCACTCTGCTTACCCACCCCCTGTCTATGCCCTAATGACCCAATTTCCTTATCTTGACCCTCGTAGGGATCCCACATGGGTATCCCATTTATTCTTAAAGTCTGGCATGCTGTCTGCCTCGATCACCTGCACTGGAAGCTTGTTCCAATGATCAACCACTCTCTCTGTGAAGAAATACTTTCTGGTGTCGCCATGAAATTTTCCGCCCCTGAGTTTGAGCGGGTGCCCTCTTGTGGCCGAAGGTCCCTTGAGAAAGAAAATATCATCTTCCACTTCGACACGTCCCGTGAGGTACTTAAATGTTTCGATCATGTCTCCCCTCTCCCTACGTTCCTCGAGAGTGTAGAGCTGCAATTTGTTCAGTCTCTCTTCATACGAGAGACCCCAGAAGATATGGTAAAAAAAATAATAAACATAGCTAGATTTAAAAAAGGTTTAGACAAGTTTCCTTTAATCATATTTCACCAGGTAGACTCAGGGAGAAATATTGGCATCTACTCAGGGCAGGATTAACCCATAGGCCAAGTAGGCACATGCCTAGGGCCCGAAATGGTCAGGGGGGCCTGATGAAGGAGGGCATCAACATTGTTTTTTACAAACGGCGATGGGCCCCTCCAGCATCGATCGGCAACGCGGGGCCCACCCCAATCGGCAACGCAGCCCTCCCCCATCGACGGAAAGTAAGACAAGCAAGCAACGCGGGTAAGAAAGGCAATGGGAACTGTAATTGTGCAAGCGGTGCTGCTTGCCCAAAGCTTCCCTCTGACGCGGCTTCCTGTTTCCGCCTGGGCGCATGGTCGGGTGGGGCGGGGCAGGGGGCCCAGTGTTCTTGTGTGCCTAGGGGCCCTCAGAGAATTAATCCTGCCCTGCATCTACTTTTGGGAATCTACCAGGTACAATATTTATGACCTGAATTGGCCACAGCTGACAATAAGTTACTGAACATAAAGGACTTTTTATTTCACCCAGTATGGCAGTTCGTATGTTGAAGTTAGTCGTCATTTCTGATGGAATCATTCGAGAACTCTACTGTATCTCTTGTGGTTTGGGCTGCTATAAAAATGAATATTGCAATAGTGAGAGAGGAAAGGAACAACATATGGTGAATGTCAAAATTTAAGTTAAAACTTTCAGAAATGGTATAATGCAGTTCATTGAACTGTTTCCACTGAATAACGGGAACTTTTTTTCTTTTCAGCATGCGCCCCCCCCATTACCCTCCTCCGCAAAATCCACATTCCGTCTACGAAACAGATGATTTTACGCATAACATCATTGCCACCTACACTGCCAAAAGAAAACTGGATATTTCTGAGGAACCGTTGAGTGTTTTCTGCCAGCGATGAAGTCACTTTATTTAATGCCAAACTAAGATTGGGTTTGGACCTCAACCAACATATTTTTCAAGGTATTAGCAGCATATGGTTTCCACAGTGTCCATAGTGAGGAAGAATGCCTTACTCTGAAAAAGGGTCAAGTCTGCTATATAAACTATATAAACGTTCGTACTGCATAAGTCTAGGCCAAGAGTTCAAGATCTGACTAAAATGGAATGCAACACCACTCTTTCGGGGTCATTGTCGCTCTCTGTAGTGTAACCACCAGTAGAAAACTTAAGGAGGGTAATTTTAGCAATGATATTTTTTTGCTTGCTTTATAAACAGTCTCTTCTAAAATTACATCATAGGCACATACTTTCATAAACGAGGGGTCCATGAAAAGTTCTCGGCCCATCCAAGAAGAGAATGGTGTGGAGCCATGAAATTTACAAGTTATTCTACACTTTTCTTGGCACTTTTTGTTTCAATGATATGAAATGAAATGAAAAGTGTGGAATAACTTGTAAATTTCTTGGCTCCACGCCATTCTCTTCTTGGCTGGGCTGAGAACTTTTCAGCAGCCCCTCCTATCGTGATGTCATAATACCTCATTCCACCAATGCATAACAGCTAACCTCATGGGTGATGTCACAATAGCTTGGTTTCTCTATATTTGTGCCCATTTACAAGATGCATTTGCCTCATTGAAACGAAAAGTGTGGAATAACTTGTAAGTTTCACAACTACACACCACTCTCTTCTTGGTTTGGTCTGATAACTTTTCAGTGATCCCTTGTAGCCTACAACAGTGTTTCTCAACTCAGTCCTGTAGAACCCCCTTGCCAGTCAGGTTTTCAAGATATCCACAATGAAGATGAATGAAAGAAATTTGCATATAATAGACGCAGTGTATGCAAATCAAGTTTATGCAAATTCAGTGTGGATATCCTGAAAACCTGATTGGCAAGGGGGTACTCCAGGACCGAGTTGAGAAACACTGGCCTACAATACATGTAGATACCTTTGGGAACATAGTTAAGAACATAAATATTGTCCTACTGGGGCAGACCAAAGATCTATCAAGTTCGGTCATAAGTATCTGGCTGGATCCTACCCAGTTGGTAGTTTCCATGCTACTAACATGCAGGGATAAGTAGTGGCTTTCCCTTGGTCTACCTTAATAATGGTATATGGATTTTTCCTCCAGGAATTTGTCCAAACCTTTTTTAAACCCACCTACAGACTTAAAGATCTCAATCTGTATACTTTGGAGGAAAGGCGGGAGAGGGGAGATATGATAGAGTTGTTTAAATACTTAAATAATATAAATGTGCATGAGTCGAGTCGAGTCTCTTTCATTTGAAGGCAAACTCTGCAATGAGAGGGCATAGGATGAAGTTAAGAGGTGATAGGCTCCGGAGTAATCTGAGGAAATACTTTTTTACAGAAAGGGTGGTAGATGCTTGGAACAGTCTCCCGGAAAAGGTGGTGGAGACAGAGACTGTCTCTGAATTCAAGAGGGCCTGGGATAGGCACGTGGGATCTCTCAGAGAGAGAAAGAGATAATGGTTACTGTGGATGGGCAAACTAGTTGGGCCATTTGGCCTTTATCTGCCGTCATGTTTCTATGTTTCTACGCAGTTATTACCACAACTGCTGATAAACAGTTTATACCTCTATCACATCTCCCCTCAAAGCTGAAGAGCCTTAACCTCCTCAGCCTTCCTTCATATGAGAATCATTCCATCCCATTTATCATTTTCATCGCCCTTCTCTGTATCTTTTCTAATTTTGTTTTTTAGATGGCGGTGCCCAGAATTGCACACAATACTCAAGGTGTGATCACACCATGGAGCTATACAGAACCACTATGATATTTTTTTATTTTATTCCCTATTCCTTTCCTAATAATTGCTAACATTATTATTTGCTTTTCTGGCTGTCTCCGCATACTAACCCCCTCTTCTACAAAGCCGCGCTAGAGGCTGCCGCGTGGCAACAGCCCTGAAGCCCTTTAAATCTCTCTGGGCTTCGGGGCCATTACCGCGCGGATTTGTACAAGACGGGGTAAAACTTCAACTTATTGAGAGTGGGCACTTTTACGCTAATCAGTTAACACATGTATATTACCATGCACTAAAGGCCCAATACTTTCAATGGCTCTAAAACTTGGGCACCAATAGTGTGATTCTATAAAAATTAGACACACTTTATTTGATTTATTTACATTGGCCTGTGTGCATTAGTCCACCTATAAAGCCATGCACTTATCTTTTTCTGTAGCAACTTAATTAGCTCCAATATCGGTCCTGAAAATAATTTCCCAAGAGAAGGACTCCCTGTTTTGCTAGAGCTGGGTCAGGAGAAATAGAGCTGCTTCAAACACGCCTCAGCTTCAATCATCATGGTGGTGGGAGGAGGCAAAATGCGCCATTGTTTTTGATCTTCTGTATCTCAGTGGGGGAGGGGAAGACATCTTATAGCAGAATTTAGCAAGTAAAATGTAATAATACTACAAGTCTGTTGGGTCAATATTGCCTTGAAAATAAATATAACTGTTGTACAGACTGGATGGACCCCACCGCTGTATCTGCTGTCATTTACTATGATAGTATGTTACCATGTTAAAAAAGCTTTAGCATGTGGGAAGGACCCACATTAAGAGCTAGATTCACAAACCTGCCTGATTGTGCCCGATCTGGGCAGGTCCGATGAATTCTCCAAAGCCCAATATGCAGATGGGGCGATCAGAGAAACGCCTCCCATCTGCCTGCCCGGATCGCTGCACGTGTATGTGCTTAGATAGATGTTTTATGTGTTATATATTTATGTACTGCACTTTTGAAGTATGGAAAATCAATAAAGAATTATTTTTTTAAAAACCCCAAAGTCCTAAAGGGTAGGTTATTCCCATTTGTCGACATGATAGAAACCTTCAAGATCCTGAAGGGCATAGAAAAAGTAGACAGGGACAGATTTTTCAAATTATGGGGAACCACAAGTACAAGGGGGCACTCGGAGAAATTGAAAGGGGACAGGTTTAGAACAAACGCTAGGAAGTTCTTTTTCACCCAGAGGGTGGTGGATACATGGAACGCGCTCCCGGAGGCTGTGATAGGCAGGAGCACGTTACAGGGCTTCAAAGAAGGTTTGGATAGGTTCCTAGAGGACAAAGGGATTGAGGGGTACAGATAAGAATAGACATGGGTTATAGGGATAGGAGTAGAGGTAAGTTATAGAAATAGTCAGGGACCACTGCTCAGACAATGGGCCTGATGGGCCGCCGCGGGAGCAGACCGCTGGGCGAGATGGACCTCTGGTCTGCCTCAGCGGAAGCAACTTCTTATGTTCTTATGTCTTTTGGGCTATGTACGCTATTTCCTGTCCCAGCTTGAATTTCCTCTGTTTTGAGGAAGGCTGCCATCACCCTCGTTCCCATGGCTGGACATGGGGAGAAAGAGCAAGTGGTAGCCCTAGAGGGAAACGGATGCATTGAAAGAGATCAGACACTGGACAGCAACAGCCGGAGAGAGACCTGCTGCTAGAGGGGACGAGCCCCAGTAGGCAAGTGACTGGGACAGGGCATCTGTATCAGACCACCATTCACACATAGATACACCCAGTGGGAGTACATCCTTTCAACTTGTTCTTTCTGAAAATGCATACTTGGAAGAGGTGAAAAAAAGTTGAGCCAGAGAAGCTTAATTTCATCCAGTTTAACAATATATTCCCCAATCTTGTCATCAGAGTTATTTAAAATGTATGTACTTTTGGCGCTGTGCTAAAAGCCAGTGAAAAATGAAAAGCAAGCAGCCTATCTTGTTTAGAATATACAAAAAGAGTGGGGAAACCACTTCTGATCAGAGCAGTACTTCATGGCTCTGGGAGAGAGAGTGAAGCAGATGAGAGCAAAGGCCAAGGAAGAGGTTGATATGAGGGTCGTTCAATAATTTATCTACCTGAGTATGAAAGAAAGTAGAAGGATGGACAGAGGAGACCCCATAGACATCATATACCTTGATTTCCAAAAAGCCTTTGACAAGGTGCCTCACGAGCGTCTACTCCGGAAACTGAAGAACCGTGGAGTGGACGGAGACGTACATAGATGGATCAGAAACTGGTTGGCGGGTAGGAAACAGAGGGTAGGGGTGAAGGGCCAATACTCGGACTGGAGGAGGGTCACGAGTGGTGTTCCGCAGGGCTCGGGGCTCGGGCCGCTGTTATTTAATATATTCATAAATGATCTAGAAACAGGGACGAAGTGTGAGATAATAAAATTTGCGGACGATACAAAACTATTTAGTGGAGCTGGGACTAAAGAGGAATGTGAAGAATTGCAAAGGGACTTGAACAAACTGGGGGAATGGGCGGCGAGATGGCAGATGAAGTTCAACGTTGAGAAATGTAAAGTATTGCATGTGGGAAACAGAAACCCGAGGTACAACTATACGATGGGAGGGATATTATTGAATGAGAGTAACCAAGAAAGGGACTTGGGGGTAATGGTGGACATGACAATGAAGCCGACGGCACAGTGCGCAGCGGCCGCTAAGAAAGCAAATAGAATGCTAGGCATAATCAAGAAGGGTATTACAACCAGAACGAAAGAAGTTATCCTGCCGTTGTATCGGGCGATGGTGCGCCCGCATCTGGAATACTGCGTCCAATATTGGTCTCCGTACCTTAAGAAGGATATGGCGTTACTCGAGAGGGTTCAGAGGAGAGCGACACGTTTGATAAAAGGGATGGAAAACCTCTCATACGCTGAGAGATTGGAGAAACTGGGTCTCTTTTCCCTGGAGAAGAGGAGACTTAGAGGGGATATGATAGAGACTTATAAGATCATGAAGGGCATAGAGAGAGTAGAGAGGGACAGATTCTTCAAACTTTTGAAAAATAAAAGAACAAGAAGACACTTGGAAAAGTTGAAAGGGGACAGATTCAAAACGAATGCTAGGAAGTTCTTCTTTACCCAACGAGTGGTGGACACCTGGAATGCTCTTCCAGAGGGCGTAATAGGGCAGGGTACAGTACAGGGGTTTAAGAAAGGATTGGACAATTTCCTGCTGGAAAAGGGGATAGAGGGGTATAAATAGAGGATTACTGCACAGGTCCTGGACCTGTTGGGCCGCCGCGTGAGCGGACTGCTGGGCATGATGGACCTCAGGTCTGACCCAGCGGAGGCATTGCTTATGTTCTTACGTGTTGAAATAAGTCTGTGCATGTTGTGACATGTCTCAAGGTTACTCGTGCACAGTTGCAGCTCAGTGCGAGTCTAACATTCCAAGAGACAGGATGTTAGGAGAGTCCTCATGCGAATCAAGTACGATTTGGAGCACTTTTAAGTGACAAAATTTCTAACAAAAGAAGGGAAAAAGCCAAAGGAGATCCATGAACACATGACTGTAGGATGAAGGCGCAGACTCACCTTAAATTACAAAGTAAACATTTGGAGCAAGCAGTTTAACTGGGGTAGAGAGCCCATTGAAGATAACCCTCACACTGGACAGCCTGTGGAAAGTTTAAGATTTTAGTTTGACGGAGAGATGAATTAAGGTTTCCTAAATAGCTGAAGAAATGGGTATCTCGGTAGGTAATTAAATAATTCATGAAAATTTGGGCATGTCCAAGGTTAGTGAAAGATGGGTTTCAAGAATGGTGACACCATGTCAGAAGGCCACGAAGTTCCAGTGCCGTCATGAGAACTTGGAGATGCTCCATGAAGACCATGTAAATATTTTTCATCATTTGGCGATCCTGAGTCCAAAATGGAGTCAATGCAGTGGAAGCACAAGTCATCCCCCCTACCCCAAAAAAGTTCAAGACAGAAAAATCTGCAAGCAAACTCATGGCAACTGTCTTCTGGGATGATGAAGGTCTTTTGCTTCTGGAGTTCATGCACAGAAGACAACCGTAACTGGGGAGAGTTATGCTAACACAATGATCGCTTTGGGGGAGTCAATCAAGGAGAAAAGACGAGGAAAACTAAAAGCAGGCGTGCTGCTTCTTTACCACAATGCAGATGTCACGACAATCACAGGCTGCTATCCAAGAATGTGGCTTTTAGCAACTGGTTGCCAACATCCCATTGTATTACCTATAAAATAGCACTACTTTCATTTAAGATCCGCCAATCTAATCTGCCTACCTTTTTGGACAGGTTACTTATCCCTTATACTCCATCCAGAACTCTGCGGTCCTCTGACCAAAACCTTTTTTCAGTACCATCTCTTAAAGTCATCGGCCCAAGCGACAGAAATATTCTCAATAGCTGTGCCTCAGTTATGGAATTTTTTTGCCAGGATATATTAGTGAAGAACCCGCTCTAGATAAGTTTGAAAGTTTTTTGAAAACATTTCTTTTTTTAAAGATGCTTTCGGAAGTTAAAATTCACCAGTCAATCTTATTTTTATAGGTCTTTTTTTAAAAAAAACAACAACAAACAACCATATCTGCTTCTGCTTTTAGCCCCTCCCCCCATTGTTTGACCCTTCAATGTTATCTTTCTCAAAAATTTTGGCGTTCCACCCCCTCTCCCCATTGTTTTCTGTAAGTCTGTCTATTTTTTTTTTTTGGTCCCACTCTAAGTTGTGCTGTAAGACTAATTGAAGCTTTGCAAAGGAGGATCAGGGCCTACTTGGCCTTGTGGACGGTGTTCCTGTGGTTGCCTCTGGCCTCCCGACTTGGGGGTAGGGGGTAGGGAGGGGGTGTATGATTGTGGTGGGTGACTGGAGTCAGTGGCGTACCTAGGGTATGTGCCCATCATTTTTTGACACACACCCCATGTAAAAAAATATTTTTTGTAATAACCATGAAACGGAATAAATGGCCAGAATAGAAACAGGCAGTGAAAATTTTCTTTTATTGAACCTCATATATGTAACCATTATTCCAATCATAACATAAATTATGTCTGAATTGTCATAACATCAGAAGTACGTATGGAGTAGTTGCAGGTGATGCTTGGGACAGTTCTGATTGTGTTAGTTCAATTTTATGTGTTTTTTGAATAGAAGGGTTTTCATTTCTTTTTTGAAGGTTTTGTAGTCTGTGGTCGAGGTCAATAGATTGTAGAGTTGGGGGTTGAGTGTTAGGAGGTTGTCGAACAGTTTTTTTCTTTTGACGTTTTTGGTTGGAGGGTGTGTGAATGGTGTGTGAGTTCTCCTATGTCTGGTTGAGGTGGATTGAATTATTTAGCTGAAGAAATTAGTTACCCCCCATTCCACACACATTAATTCTCTTCCATTTTTGTTCCCATTATAAAAAACACTGATAAGTTCCCAGAAAAAAATACATTAAAGTAAGAAGTGAAAACAAAAGCCCCTACAGATGAGAACATAACATAAGAATAGCCTAACTGGGTCAGACCAATGGTCCATCATGCCCAGTAGCCCATTCTCATGGTAGCCAATCCAGGTCTCTAGTACCTGGTCAAAACCCAAAGAGTAGCAACATTCCATGCTACCGATCCAGGGCAAGCAGACACTTCCCCCTGTCTTAATAACAGACTATGGACTTTTCCTCCAGGAATTTGTCCAAACCTTTCTTAAAACCAGCAACGCTATCTGCTTTTACCATAACTTTTGGCCACTTCATTTTTAAGCTTAGATCTTTCCTTTCAAACAGAGACCTTGCTAGATGTCAAATACAGAAAGAACAAGATAACTTCACAAGGACTTAGCTGTGCAGGAAATGTGAATCTCCTCATACACCCACCATATAGTGCAAAAATGTGCAAAGGTCTGTTTTTTTTCTTTCGATTACTACATAGCCTAATGCCACACAAGCAGCACTGTTACAAAAGGTCAATGCTAAGGTTAACAAAGTTTCCTTCCTTGGACCACAAGGAGATACTGACAAACCACTGGAAGAGATCCCAAAACAACTACCTAAGCACAATACCCAAAGACCCACTCAGTGTGTGAACCAGTTGAGTGGAGTGGACTAACTGGGGGGTGGAAATGGGCCCGGAGTTTGCTCAGGAGAATTTCCCAGACCACCTTTTCCTCTCAACACTTTGACACACTGCCACCACCACCACCACCACTAGGAACACCTCACCAGGTAGGCCAGCAATGCTTATAAACTTTATAAAACACATTATTATATTTTCTTATAAAGCACATATTTTAACTGAACTCTCTGACATCCTCAGCCTTGCCATTCACAAAAATAGAAGGAAGAAAAGTTTCCATTTCCTGCTGTCTCATGCAGTGTTCCTGCTGTCTCATGCAGCGGGCGGGTGTTGTGAGCAAACTTTTTTCACTGTGAGCTAAAAATATCGGGCGCCAGCAAGTTATGAGCCAAATAAATATGTTGTCAAAGTTGCTGATACATGAGGACGAGGTATTCAAAGGAATTTTAGGCCTACACGCTAAATTAAATAACGTTAAATAATATTTTTAAGAACACAGAAATTGTAGGGATGAAATGATATCTTAATAAATGTTTTACAACAAATGTAGTTATGTCTGTTACATCCATATGTGTAAACTGTAAATTAAAAACAGTCCAGAAGACAATACGTTTGATGCTTTCAATTTCTAGACCAGTGTTTTTCAACCTTTTTTGGGCAAAGGCACACTTGTTTCATGAAAAAAATCACGAGGCACACCACCATTAGAAAATGTTAAAAAATTTAACTCTCTGCCTATATTGACTATATATAAAGTAATTCTCTTGAATAGGAATCAAATAAACACAAAGAAAGTATTTTATAATTACTTTATTATGAAATAAAAATTATAAAAATTATAAAATACTTTATTCAGTGCGAAACCTGGGCTTGTTTGGCTGAACACAAAGCTGATATTCTGGCTGGAATGGAAGAAAGACACACACGTAGCTCTTCGTCAACAGCTCTCAGTCTCTCTCTGTATTTGGTTTTTATAGCATACAAAAATAGACAAATATACCCTCCATCCTTTTTATTAAACCACAATAGCAGTTTTTAGCGCAGGGAGCTGCGCTGAATGCCCAGCACTGCTCTTGACGCTCATAGGCTCCCTGCGCTAAAAACCACTATTGCGGTTTAGTAAAAGGGGACCATATTGTAAAATATAGACAGCAGATATAAATTCAGAACTGTGCATAGTAAGTGAAGGGAAGTTTTCATCTCTGGGAATTTACCCAGTTAACTATTAAGTTATTTGGGCAAATTCCTTTGAAAACTGTGGTAATACTGCCTCCACTTTGCTAAATTTAAAATAAAATCATTTTTCCTACCTTGTCTGGTGATTTATGGTTGCACTTTCTTCTTCTGACTGTGCATCCAATCTTTCTTCCCTTCTATCAGCCTGTATGCTTTCTCTCCTCCACACCTCATTCCCTCCCCCAACTTTTTCTTCCTCTCTCCCTGACCTTTCTTTCTTTTTTCTGTTTCTCTTCTTTCCTTCTGTTTCCCTGCCTGCCCCCTTTCTTTCTTTCTCCCAGCCTCCTGTCCAGCAGTAACTCTCTTCCCTTCCTCCCCTCCCAGCAGCATCTCTCCTTCTCCTTCTCCCTCTCCAGTAGCAGCTGTCCCTTTTTTTTCCTGGCCCAGCAGCTTCCCAGATTCCTTTCCCTCCTCCCCTCCCAGAAGCATCTCTCCTTCTCCCTTTCCAGTAGCAGCTGTCCCTTTTTTCCCCTGCCCAGCAGCTTCCCAGACTGATAGTGGTTTTCTCCCCTCCCAGCAGCTCTTCTTACTTCCCAGCGCAGCGATTCACGAAGGCAGCCTCGGGTCCTTTGTTGTGTCGCGCCGCCTCTGAGGAAAGAGGAAGTTGCATCATCAGAGGCAGCCGCGACTCAGCAAAAGCCCCGAGGCTGCCTTCGTGAATCGCTGCGCTGGGAAGTAAAGGAGAGCTGCAGAGAGGGGAGAAAGCCACTGTCGGAGGCTCCCCAAGATCTCTCCGGCCCAGTGCACGCTTCCGATGCTGATCTTGCAGAAGTTCAAATGAGTCAATCTTGCCGGTCCTGCGCTGTGACGAGAAACTTGTGCGCTGCGACCTAATATTTTGTGCGCCAGCGCACGCCAGCGCAGCTTAGCGGGAACACTCTCATGTCCCCGGCCTATACAATATTTTTCTTCTGCAGACCCTTCAAAAGTCTGACCAAATCCTCATTTCACTTGCATTATAAAGTACTGAGGATGCCATCTGTCCCCAATCCCAGGTCCTAAAGTCTGAGACAGTAGCGCAAACTAGTGCTGCCCGATTCAGGAAAAAAAAAAATTCGATTCAGCCTATTTAATTGGTTTTTCGATTCGATTTTCCTGCCCAATTGGGTGTTTTTTTTCAAAAATCCTGGTGGGTTTTATAGCTTTTTCACCCCCTTTGGCTTTTCCTAACCACACTGGCGCTGTGGTGTAAATAAAATAAAGAAACAAAAAGGACTTTTCCTCTCTCTGTTAAATCCTAGCGCACGTTTGCGGTCTAATACCAGCTCTGGCAGGATACACATTTCAAATCTGACATATTGTAATCACAAAACAGAAAATAAAATTAGTTTTTCTACCTTTTGTTGTCTGGTTATTTTTCAAATCTTGTTGGTCCAAGGCTCTGGTTGTCTTCTGATAACTTGCTTACCAGGGTCTCCTTCTTCCTTCTTTCTGCATGCTAACCATCCATATGCCATCTCTGTCCTCCCCGTTTCCCTTCCCTCCCCAGGAGGTCTGAAATCTTTCCTTTTTTCGTCTCCCTCCACAGATCCATCTTTTCTTAACTACCCTTTCATCCAGCATCTCTCCCTTCTTCCCCACCACCCCAGGGTCCACCATCTCTCCCTTTCTTTTCCCAACTACCCTCCTATCCAGTATCTCTATCCCCCCCTCCACACCATCCCTTGTGTCCAACTTCTCTCCCTTTCTGTTCCTTCCTTCCCTAAAAACCATGGTCCATCATCTCTCTATCTCTCCTCTATTTTCAGACCCATTATTTCTTCCCACCCAAAGCCGGCATATGCGCGTCTCTTTGAACCCCCCTTCCTTCCATGTACTTCTACACCAAGGCCCCCCCTCCCCTGAAGACCTGTCCCCCCTTAAAGGTCTGCATCCCACCCCTGAAGGTCTGGCCCCCCTTGAAGGCCTGCACCCCCTGAAGGCCTGTCCCCCCCTTGAAGGCCTGCCTGCCTGATCCCCTCTTGAAGGCCTGTCCCCCCTTGAAGGCCTGTCCCCCCCCCTTGAAAGCTTGCCTGCCTGTCTCCCCCTTGAAAGCTTGCCTGCCTGTCCCCCCCCCTTGAAGGCCTGTCCCCCCCCCTTGAAGGCCTGTCCCCCCCTTGAAGGCCTGCACCCCCTCGAAGGCCTGTCCCCCCCCCCCTTGAAGACCTGCCTTCCGGCCCCACCCTGAAGGCCTGATGCCTGACCCACCCCGAAGGACCGCTCATCCCCCTGGCCTCCCCGCACCACCTATGGTAGAGAAGCAGCCCGCAGCGGGATCACGATGCCAGCGATCCCTGCGCTGCTTCGGCGCTGCTTCCTCCGCTGCAGTCCTGCCCCTCCTCTGACATCAGAGTGGAGTGTGCCTGTTTGGGTGTTTGGCTTGGGTGGCATGGTGTGTCTGTCTTTCTGTGTGTTGATGTAGGGGGTAGGCAGGCCATGTTTTTTCCACTTGCAACATATGGAGTCGATGGGGGAGACGGGCTATTTTTGTTCTTGAATGGTCTTGTAGCCTCTTGCTGTATTAAGTTTTTTGGTGATGATCGATGTAATCTTTAGTTTGCTATTGTGTGCTTGCTTGTATTATGCACCATGTCTGTTTCTCTTGTTGACTCGTTAATAAAAATGATTTTTTTTAAAAACCATATGTGTGAAATGTTCTTATTACCCCTTTTTTATATTTGTAATTTGCTTTGAAACTGTGTTATAAGCATTTGCATAAAATTTTAATAAACATGAACCATGAAACCATCCACCCTACAGTCCTGACCCGGCTCTCTCAGATTATTTCCCGTTCTGAGCTTTGAAGAAATCTCTCTGTGGACAGCGGTTTTCAGGTGATGAAGATGTCAAGGAAGCTATGACATCCTGGTTTGAAGAATCCTTTTCAAAAGTGTTAAAGTCATTGCAGCAAAAGTGGATGAAGTATATGGAGCTATCAGGGGACTATATTGAAAAATAAAACAGAAATTCTTTGAAAACTCTTTCCTTTCCTACTGAGGTAGATCAATTATTGACAATGAATACAAGCATGCACAGATGGTACCATCCAGAGTGTCTTCCAAAGCCAGCTGAGCAAAGAAGGCAACCACCTATCATAGGAGAGAAGTGTCTTTAGCAGCAGACTGGTGAACCTACTGAAGAAAGCTTTAAACTAGGGTTATCAGGGATGGGTGAACAAGTGTTCGGGTAAGAAACACATTCATTCATGTAATTCATTTTCTAGCCTGTCCTCCCCAAAGACCTCAGAATGTCTTACAGGTTAACATGCATAATATACAGTTAACAAGTTACAATTTGCCATAGTTATAGTACAAGGTTTTTTTGGGGGAGGGGGTTTGGTACAAGTTTTTATCCTAACTCGACACATACCGAGGATCTTCTAACAATATATACTTCTTTGTAATCTATCAGTCATGGGGAGGGGAGTTATGTGAGCAAGTATGTTTTTATTGCTTTCCTAAAGTTGAGAAGTCCATCAAGGGATCTAATCCGCGGGGGCAGTGGATTCTTGTGGCTCGGTATGAAGTGGGATTAGGAACGTCGTTTGGCCATTTGCAGTTGAAGAGCATGACGGGGGGAGGGGGAGGGGGTTTGAGGCGCATTTCATCCTGGGAGTGGAGGGACCTGTTTGGCACGTACAGAAGAAGCTTGGCCGTCATATAGCCCGGTGTCATGTCATGCAAGGATCTGAATGCTAGCATCAGGCCGTTGAAGACACAAAATTTGGCTACGGGCAGCCAGTAAGCCGACGCTAGAGGCTGGGAGACAGAGTCACGGGGATGGAGGATTTTTTTTTTTTTTTAACCACTCATTCTGTAACAGGTTGCCTAAATTTAAGCACCTGTTATGAATTCAGCTGCTATTCTAAAATTACCCACTACAATGGCTTAGCAAGTGTTCGCTCTCTCTTTCAGCGGCATCGTCCTACGCGTGATTTTACGGTCGTCAGACAGCTTGAGGTTAGAAATTCCGTCATTGGCGGCCGTGAGGCTTACAAGGAACCATAAATCAATGCTTGCCGTGCAAGGCCCGGCGTTGTGGAATGCCTTACCTCTGTTGTTACGACAAATAAATATGCTTTGGCATTTCAGGGGAGGGGGGATAAAATCTGTGCTGTTTGAGCGCTTCTTTTGTGCAAACGCTGTGAAAGTTTGAGGATGTGTAGTTCTTGTTCATGCTGTTTTTCTTAACATGTTGTATTTGTTTTTATATTTTTTTGGTGTGATTTTGTATGTGATTTGTGGATAGGCGGGTTATAAATAATTTTTAGGGGGGGCATTCACAGGGGAAGAGCATGAGTGAAGCAGAGGCGAGACCTACATTTACGCATTCAGGGATAAGTTCAGTAAATGATCCGAGCCTGTGAGGGTTTAATTTATTTAATCATTTATTTACCACTTATCACCTAAGTGGTTTTACATTCAGGTAGTTTATCATATTTCCCTATCTGTCACGGTGGGCTCAAACTCTATCTAGTGTACCTGGGGCAATGAGGGGATTAAGTGGCGTGCCCAGGGTCACAAGCAGCAGTGAGGGATTTGAACCCACAACCTCAGGGTTCTAAGGCTGTAGCTCTAACCACCGCACCACACTCGTGGCTGGCAGCCATGCTACCACACCATGTAAGTTACATGTATATTTACAGAATAACGCTTAGGCAGATATTTGGAGCTTAAGCACCGAACACCAAACTTCGCTTAGGAAAGTGGGGTGAGTGATTATGATAGGGTTGTTCAGGTTGTCCTGTGTAGCTATTTGACTGTGGCGTTGTAGTTTTCGATATTGTTGGTGTAACCCCGTTAAAGAGGTTAAATTAAATTATCTGCAAAGGTGGTGGGGGGGAGTAGCTGTTGACCTGCGTCTGCTGGCAGCCATTGACCCAATCGCAAGTCTGAATTTCTATCCGGTGGTTACACCAGATCATTGTTCATTGCAGCCGTTCAGGGCCATTGAGGTTGCAGAGGTAGGCAGACAGGATTAAAAAGGGCCTGTTGGGAACAGCCCAGGCCTATACCGAGGCCTGGGTAAGGCCGGAGTGTTGCCGTGTCCTTGCAAGGCATGAGGAGAAAAGGCAGGGCTGCAATAAGGCCTGAAGGCACAGGAGTGCGCCGAAGAGGAAAGGGAGAGTCGAGCAGCGTGGAAGAGGCCATAGGGAGATGCTGTAGCTGTAGCAGTAGGCAGGTGAGCGGGTCTGGAGGGGATGGTATCAGGAGGTGCATCTTGATTGGGGGGATGTGCAGCCTGATTTGCGGTGGTGCTGGGAGGCGCAGCCTGGTCCGGGGGTGTCAGGTGGTGCAGGTTCCAGTGTCGGGTGTTGCCGTTCAGCGGGAGCATGCTGAGACTCATGGCAGGCTCATGGCAGAAGGTAATTGATAAGAAAAGTAGAAGAAAAGAATTTCCCTGAAGGTAGGGAACAGGCAAAAGGGCTTATTTAATTTGAACTTGTGGTGGGGATTCATGTTGAGTGTGTGGGATTTGTTTAAAAATAGCTGATCTCTGTCCTGCGCACTTTGTGGCAGCAGCTGTTATTTTTTTTGAGGAGGGGGGGGGGGGGTTGGAGTTCTAAAACTGTCAGTGTAACAGTTGGGTGGGATCGCTTGTGACAAGCAGCTGTATGTTGGTGGCTGTCTCTGTCAAAAATGTACCCTACCTCATGTACCTTGTCAATGTCTATTATATGTATTGATTAAGCCCCTCAACAAATATATTAATCTTTTAATTTTGTATGTACACCGCCTAGACAGGTTGATGGACGGTCTATCAAAATAAAATACATTTTATCACAATGAGTTTGAAGTTTGAGTACAGTGTGTCTGGTGAGCTAAAGGAAGTACAGCCCACGGGTTTATTTTGGCTCTCAGGGCTCCTCTTACTAAGCTGCGGAATAGCACGCCCGTGAGCTAGACCTTAACGCCAGTGTATGTATATGGTACTTTGAGATTAGAACTGTTGGTATTAGATTGTGGATTTTTGTGCGAAAAAATTTGTTTATTAATTCCAATTTCTATTTATCACAAATCTAATGCCTTTATCAGACAATTTGTAGAAGAAATGGAAATTTGATTTGTAGTTTATATATTCTCTCTCTGTGGTGTAAAGGTAACAGAACACCTGCCAGTGAGAGACTTTTAAAGTGCTCCCTCTCCTGGTTTTAATGTATTTGTGCTTGGCAGAATTGTAAGGGTGATCTAGGCAGCTTTAGACCCTTGATAAAGTTGGAAAAGACCCCACACCATTTGATAGCGGGAGCCTGAAAAACATATTAAGAACATAAGAATAGCCTTACTGGGCCAGACCAATAGAAACATAGAATATGACGGCAGAAAAGGGCCACCGGCCCAACAAGTCTGCCCACTCTAAGGACCCTCCCCCCCTAAGCACTTCCTCGAAGTGAACCCACATGCTTATCCCATTTTTTTCTTAAAATCGAGCACGATGCTTCCCTCAATTACCTGAAGTGGAAGATCATTCCAACGATCAACCACCCTTTCGGTGAAGAAATACTTCCTAGTGTCGCTATGAAATCTCCCACCCCTGATTTTTAACGGATGCCCTCTTGTTGCCGTAGGTCCTGTAAGTAAAAAGATATCTTCTTTTGCCTCAATACGGCCAGTAACATATTTGAACATCTCTATCATGTCTCTCCTCTCTCTGCGTTCCTCGAGAGAGTATAGCTGCAACTTACCTAGACGTTCTTCATACGGAAGATCCTTGAGTCCTGAGACCATCCTGGTGGCCATTCGCTGAACCGACTCCACTCTCAGCACATCCTTTTGATAATGTGGCCTCCAATGGTCCATCAAGCCCAGTAGCCCGTCCTCACGGTAGCCAATCCAGGTCACTAATACCTGGCAAAAAAACCAAAGAGTAGCAACATTCCATGCTACCGATAAAACTGATGACATCTTTATGGGCTCCTTTTACAAAGCCGCAATAGCAGTTTTAGCACGCTCTAAATTGCCCTGTGCGCTAGATGTTAACGCCAGCATTGAGCTGGCGTTAGTTCTAGCCGCGTAGCGCGGGTTTAGCGCACACAGCAATTCTGCATGCGCTAAAAACGCTATCGCAGCTTTGTAAAAGGAGCCCTATATCTTTTGAGGTTTAACTTCTATTCTTATTTGATGACAACTTAAAACAGATTTTGAGAATTGAGAAAATCTATTATTTCAATTTTTTTTTTTTATTTGGTGGGAGGTTTTAGTTTAAGGTTCCCCCAATTATTTGTTTATTGAGCTAGTTATAATCAAGAAATTTTTAAGTTTACTTGTGTTAAAGAAAGGTAACAGTTAAAAGCATACTTAATAGGGATTAGGGTTTTCCTTTATTGAGATTATTACAGCTAGGTTAGTAGGTTGCTTGCTGATTTCCAAGGACTTCAATCACGAGTGCTCTGGTATCCATCGCAAGACAAGAAGAAAGAAAGAGAATTTTTACATACTTATCTGATCCCGAAGAAGGGAAGTCCTGTCATCTTAAATCATCAGATTCTCCTGTAAGAAAATCCATTTACAGAAAGAATCAGATTCTTAGATTTACCTTTTAGTGCTACCCGATTCAGGGGGAAATGTGCTGATTTGATTCAATTTGGCCTGTTGAATCGATTTTTTGGTTCAATTCGCTTTTCCTGCCGAATTGGGCATTTTTTTATCAAACATTCTGGCGGGATTATTTTGTAGCCTTTCCACCCACCCCATCCCCATTTTCCCTTTCCAACCCCATGCTGGTGCAAAAAAGACTTCCTCTCTCTGTTAGATCGTAGCTCACGCTCAGTGTCTAACACCAGCTCTGGCAGAATACACATTTCAAATCTGACATATTGTAATCACAAAATAGAAATAAAATTATTTTTTCTACCTTCCACTGCCATATCCAACATTTGCTTCTTTCCCACTGTCTACCATATCTCTCTCACTCTTCCTGCCTTGTGCCCTGGATCACAGTTCCCTATTCTCCTCCATGCAGCATTTTTCCCTCCCCTCCATTATGATGTGCAAACATTTCTTTCTGTCTCCCTATGCACCATCTCTCCCTGCCCTCCATCCTATGTCCAACATTTCTCCCTCTTTCTTCTCCATGCATGTCTCCCTCTCCTCCACCATATGCAGGATTTCTCCCTCTCACTCCTTTCAACCTCTTCTCTCCCTTCCTCTCCTCCACCCCAACAATTCTTCCTCTCTCTCCCCCATGTGCAGCAACTTCCCTCCCCTCCCACCCATTCCCCTATGTAGCAGCTTTCCATCCCTCCAATCCCCCTGTGTGGTAGTTTTCCATCCCTCCTTCTCATCCCTCTGTACATCAGCACTCTATCAGCTCTTACACCGTGAGACCTGACATACCTTCGAGGCCTCCTAAATCAGCAGCGGTGGCGGCAGTGGGCAGACAATAGTGGCATTGCTCTGAACAGTCTACCCATAGCCTGTCCCACTAGGGCTTCCCTCTGCTGCATCATCAGTGATGCAGCAGAGGAAAAGCCCCAGTGGGAAGGCCATGAGCAGCCTGTTCAGAATGATGCCACTGCTGACCATCCACTGCCATTGCCGCTGCTACTTTAGGAGGCCTCAGAGGCATGTCAGGTCTCAAAGGGAAGGGGGGGAGGGATTGGTTGGTCGATGAGTCCAATTTTCTTGGACAACGAATTGATTTGAATCGATTCACCTAAGTTAGGGGTAGGCAATTCCAGTCCTCGAGAGCCAGTTCAGGTTTTCAGGATATCCATAATGAATATGTATGAGATGGATTTGCAGGCACTGCCCCTCCTTCAGATGCAAATCTATCTCATGCATATTTAATGTGGATATCCTGAAAACCTGACCTGCGTGTGGCTTTCGAGGACCGGAATTGCCTACCCCTGACCTAAGGGAATCAGTGAATCGATTTGAATCGGCACTAGTGATAAGCCCCACTGGAAACTTCTGGGGCTGAACACATCCCACGTGAGAGTCTTAAGACATCCAAATGGAGTACTGATTGTTGAGAATGCAGTATTTTATTTGTCTAATGTCATACAGCTGCTTTATCTGACTTCAGATATTTATGTAAAACTTTCCCTTAGACTGGAAGAGCACAGCGGTCGCTCTTTGTGTATGTGTATATATGGTCAGACCTTTCAGATCAGTGCACAAGTGAAGTGTTCCTTGATGCTTTCCACTATAGCAGAAGAATGAATGTATTCAGTGGGATTTTCCACCTTCTGACTAATTTCCAGATACGCTATTTTCCTTAACTGATCTTTCCATGGTGCCTGGTGATTTCTTGCAGCTAATCCTACATGATGGTACTTGTTTTTAAGTTCTGTTTTCCTGTATAACATGTAGCTCAACCATTCCCTCACCACCCCCACCCCCCAAACCCCCCAACTGAAGGAAAATATCACAATAGAATTATTCAACTTTCATTCTCTCCATCGTTATTCCTGGAACCTCTGTTATGCCCCACAGCTGCTTTCAGCTGGCTGGTAGATAATGCAAGTAAACCACTCCCTGATTAGAAAGGGGTCCAGAACTTTCAGGCTGTCCATATACAGTGATTTCTTTAAAAGGCATGATGTAATAATAAACAATTTGATCCCAGCTCTCACAAAACAACTGATGGGAGGTTTCTGCGAGTGCCACGGTTAACCTTAGGATACATGATACATTCACTGCAGGCTGGGAAACATTGAGTATATCTAGATAGGACAGTGTATTGGCTGGATCCCGGTGTTTAACAGGACATAAAAGATGGGGTTCCCATATGGCTCCAGAAAAAGAAGGATGGATTGAGACATCCAGGTTTTACTTCCATTAAAAGCAATGGAAGTAAGGAGGACAGATTGAGACATCTGGGTTTTACTTCCATTGAAAGCAATGGAAGTAAAACCTGGATGTCTCAATCCGTTCTCCTTTTTCTGGAACCATATGGTAACCCTAAAGCAGGGGTGTCAAAGTCCCTCCTCGAGGGCCGCAATCCAGTTGGGTTGTCAGGATTTCCCCAATGAATATGCATGAGATCTATTAGCATACAATGAAAGCAGTGCATGCAAATAGATCTCATGCATATTCATTGAGGAATTCCTAAAAACCCGACTGGATTGCGGCCCTCGAGGAGGGACTTTGACACCCATGCCCTAAAGCAGGGGTAGGGAACTCCGGTCCTCGAGAGCCGTATTCCAGTCGGGTTTTCAGGATTTCCCCAATGAATATGCATTGAAAGCAGTGCCTGCAAATAGATCTCATGCATATTCATTGAGGAAATCCTGAAAACCCGACTGGAATATGGCTCTTGAGGACCGGAGTTCCCTACCCCTGCCCTAAAGAGAAGCTTGGTCTACATTTTTAACAAAAGCAAAATGTTCTTCTGCTCATTTTGTGCTGTGAGATTTCACTGAAAGCCTGGCCTGCTCTCCATGCAATTTTCTACCCTTTGGAAATTTATCTCTGTGAAGGAAGCAATATGGGCTCAATAATCAAAAGAATTTAACCAGCCCAAAACTCTACTGAACTGCCCTGCTGATACTCCATTTAGCAGCACATAAACATAGAAATTGCAAACCAGCAAAAAGGCCGTCCTGACTTTATCCATCAAGTTAACCATGCATGAGTCTGGGCAAAAATAACTTAGCTGTCAAGTTGCTGGGGAAAGGGATCAGACTTATCCTCTATAATAAAACCCTAAGTGCGAATGCGCACTTAGGAGGCTGTGATCCTTGCCGCCGTGATGTGTGCTTCCATGGCCACATTCCATTTGCGGCACATGGGGTGGCTTGCGGCGTGTGTGTTGGCTTGGGTCGGCTTGCGGTGCGTATGCCAGCTTGGGGTGCGTGCAGTGGATTGAGCAGTGGTTTATCTCAGCAACGGCAGGAGTTTGTCATGCGGGTGCTGCGAGGTGGCCCATGCTGGTAAGAAGTGGAGAGGGAGAGGGAAAGAGGGCTGCTTTGGGGGGAGGGGTGTGCTGGGGGGCAGACAGCTGGACAGGTATCGATGGACAGGGGTAGCAGGGAAGAGGTGCTGCTGGACAGTGGGGAGGTAAAAGGAAGGTAGAAGGGCTACTGCAGGACGGGGGAGCAGGAAAGGGGTGCTGCTGGACAGGGGGGAGGTAAAAGGAAGGGAGAAGGGCTACTGCAGGACAGGGGAAGCAGGGAAGAGGTGCTGATGGACAGGGGGGAGATAAAAGGTAGGGAGAAGGGCTACTGCAGGATGGGGGAGTAGTGAAGGGGTGCTGCTGGACAGGGGGGAGGTAAAAGGAAGGGAGAAGGGCTACTGCAGGACAGAGGGAACAGGGAAGGGGTGCTGCTGGACAGGGGGGAGGTATACGAAGGGAGAAGGGCTACTGCTGGACAGGGGGAGCAGGCAAGGGGTAGTGGTGGACAGCCGAGGAAAGAAAGAGACAGAAAGAAAGAAAGACAGACAGCGGCCAAGGAGAGAGAAAGAAAGAAAGACAGACACACATATCTATTCTAGCACCCACTAATGTAACGGGCTTAAAAACTAGTGCATTAAGAAACATTCCAGCCTGTTCGACAGATTCAGATGGGCACACAGACACAAGTGAGCTGGTGTGAAGACTGTTCAGGACCCAATTTTTAATGTCTAGAGCGAGGGTCTGAGGTCCCACTTTTAAATTCTGTCAGGAAAGAGGCTGGGACTTTTGAGACGGAGGAAGAAGGCATTTGTCCTCAGCCCCAGTGGATGACCACAATGGAGACAGAGGCAGCAAATCTATCCTTACATACTCATTGTAGATATTCTGAAAACCAGACTGGCAATGGAGTATTCCAGGGTCACTTTGGGAAACATTGTATCATGCTACAATTTCAGGGTTGCAGACACTGCCTGTACACAGCACCCAGGCTCAGTTGACCCAAGAACTAGAAGCAAGACCTGGAAAATGAACTCCTAGATTGCTGTGCAAAAGTGTGTTGTTTTTTTGTATCTGGATAGGCTATGGAAAGTATTTTCTTGCTAAACACTGAGCCACAATATGCCAGATGAACGAAAAGTAAAATAGGATGAAATATATGGCCAAGCAGACACTGCACATAATTTACTATCTGGATCAATTAACTGTGCAGACTCCAACAAGCAGAAGCACAGAGAAGCATTTGCCAGGATCCATAATTGATGTTGAAAGGTAGTGCTGTCTCCCAGCTGAAAGGTTTGCAATGTGTCTTAAGAAGAGGCAGAGAAATAATGCATTTTCCTCGCTGTATGACAGCTTGGTGACAGCGCAGACGGGTCTGGTTTTCAAGATACGAAAAGGAAATATTCATCAGATGGAACTCCATGCATGTGGTCAAAGAACAAGGCTAATTTGCATAGTCTGGTTGCCCTGAATACTAGACCGGGAGAGGGTAAAACTCAGACTTCGCGGATCTCTACCGCACGTCCTTAAAAATCTGCTTACCTCGGGGGTGAGCGGGATCCGCGGGAGTTAAAATGAGGGTCTCTGCAGACCCCACACCATGGCCGCTTTCTTTTTTAAGTCCATGTGCTTTAGCTCCGTGGGATCTGTGGGGCCTCCAGGTAGAAGGCGTTTGGGGCACTGGAGTGCAGAAAAGCTGGGCACAACAAAAGGGAGGGCTAAGATAAGACAGCGGGAAATTTGTGCCGCATTCAAAGGTATCTTAAAAAGCTGGGTCTTTAAGGATGCTTTCTACTGAGCTGCTTGAATTCTTTAAAACTCAAACACTCTATAGTGGACTAAAATCCTCTAAATCAGTGGTTCCCCAAACCTGTCCTGGGGGACCCCCAGCCAATCAGGTTTTCAAGATATCCCTAATGAATATGCATGAGAGAGATTTGCATATAATGGAAATGACAGGTATGCAAATCTCTCTCATGCATATTCATTAGGGATATCTTGAAAACCTGACTGGCTGGGGGGTCCCCCAGGACAGGTTTGGGAACCACTGCTCTAAATGAAAATTAAGTGGGTAATAATTCCCATCCTACTGTCTTAACCTCTATGTTCATTTTATTTTTTATGAATTGTAATTAAACCTAGGATGACATTTAATAAGTCCTTAAAGGAGGTGTTGAATCTCCCTGAGAGTAGAATTCCCCCTTATAACAAGATTTAATCTCTCTCTGGTAGGGATAAATCTTGGGGCGAGGGAGGTGGAATGAAATTCTCTGCAGACAGTCTAGATAGAAAAGCAATATTAGAACAGTCTGGGTTAGAGAAACAAAATCAAGTCACTCTTGGTTTCATTTTCTCTCAGGATATTGATATGATTTTGAAATTTTATCTCCAATCAGCGCAAGTTTTTTTATTAAGTCAAAGAATTTGGGGTTTTCCTGCTGTGACCAAAAAAACTTGGCAGTGTAAAAAGTTATTCCTTGCTTTATACCAGAAGACATGATGTTATGGAGCATCTTTTACCTCGTGTTTCCCATATAAATGTGTGGACCCAAAAGTTAAAAACAGTACTACTACTCATTGCTGGTGGAAACTAGGCATTGTGACAGATGTGGTATTGTGAGCTATTTAGAAATGTGTCTGGGATAGTTGGTTGGGCTGGAGTGAGCTTGGATGGCAACTTCAGCATTTGGAATCTAGGACAATATCAGACTTTGTAGTCTACGGCCCAGAACTATCAAAGAATGTACAAGTTAATCTAATCACGTATTTTGTAATGGGTATGACTTATGGGCAGACTGGATGGGCCATTCAAGTCTTTATCTGCCGTCTGTTACTATAATTATGTGTATTATCTCTTTACTTGGCTAACGTTCTATTCCCTTATAGACTCATCCATACCCTTCACTCCTTGAAGGAGTGGCCTAGTGGTTAGAGCTACAGTTTCAGCACCCTGAGGTTGTGGGTTCAAATCTAGCACTGCTCCTTGTGACCCCGGGCAAGTCACTCAACCCTCCGTTGCCCCAGATTGTGAACTCACTGGGACAGACAGGGAAAATGACTGAGTACCTGATTGTAAATGCTTAGATAACCTTGATAGGTGGTATATAAATACCTAATTAAGGCCCTCTTTTACTAAGCCACAGTAGAGGTTTCTACTGTGGCCCAGAACCCTAAATGCTCCGATGCTGTTCTGATGCATCGGAGCCTTTAGTACTCTGGGCCACAGTAGAAACCTCTACCATGGCTTAGTAAAAGGGGAGGGGGAATAAAATTAAAAACTCACAACATTCCCTCTAGAGTCTAGACCAGGGGTCTCAAAGTCCCTCCTTGAGGGCCGCAATCCAGTCGGGTTTTCAGGATTTCCCCAATGAATATGCATGAGATCTATGTGCATGCACTGCTTTCAATGCATATTCATTGGGGTAATCCTGAAAACCCGACTGGATTGCAGCCCTCAAGGAGGGACTTTGAGATCCCTGGTCTAGACCTATGTCTACCAGGCACTCAGTCCCAAATTCTGTAACCATCGTCTAATGTTAGGCACCTATTTTGGAGGCGCCCAACTAGATAATAATAATAACAGCTTATATACCGCAATACCGTGAAGTTCTATGCGGTTTACAAAGATTAAGCAAAGGTACAAATTGATTGACTTTAAGAGGGGAGGAAGAAAGAGGGTTAATAGGACAGGAAATCCATTTTTGAGGAGAGAGTGATCAATAGAACAAGTTAATCGCTATAGAGGGGAGAGAGAAGAGAGGATCAGTTGTCTAGATACTTTAGGAACAGGTGTGTTTTCAGACGTTTCCTAAATTCCTCATAAGTAGTGGGCGAAAGCAATTGTTCTAGGTCTTTACCCCATGATGCTGCGTGGTGCAAGAGAAGATGTTCATGGTGTTTTTTCAGTTTACAACCTCTCACTGGGGGGGAAACGAAGTTGGAATGTGAGCTTCTCTTGTGTTTGTTGGCTGAGAAGATGAAATAGATAGGTAGATACATATAAATTAAGTCTGCTGACTCTCAAATCTCTTCTTTATAAAACTCCCGCCTTTATTTATCTATTTTATTTATTTATTTAGATTTTTATCCCATCCTCCCAGCAGATGATATTCAACTAGATAGGCGCCTATCTAAATTGAATAACAAGCTCAATCAAGGTTTTTAATCAGCAATAATTGAAACTTAGGCGCCTATCAAGAAAAAGCGATTCTGTTACAAGGTGCCTCTAAAAATTTAGGCGGCCATAAAAAAATAGGTGCTATGGATATTAGGCATAGGCGTGGCTTTGTGTTAGGTGCCTTGTTACAGAATCACTGCTCTTAAGCATGCTTAAGCGCTCGTATGGCCGCCTAACTTTTAGTTGTGTCTAGAGCTGGCCTATTTATTGGGCGCCTCTGAAATAGGTGCCCAAATAGGTGCAGCCAATTGTTCTTGAATCGAACTGAACGGTCCCTATATCAGCGCCTAACTTTTGGCCGCTTCTTATAGAATTTGCCCCTCAGCTTTCTTCACCACTGCACCATACTTCTGGAATTCCCTTCCTGTAAAAGTACATTCAGAATCTTCATATCTCAAGTTTCAAGTTTATTAAATTTTTGATATATCGTCTATCAGAAACGTCTAAATGGTTTACAATAAAATTGGATATATAAAATAAATAAAAACAATAGCAGTTACAGGGAAGGTAATAATCAACCAACACGAAACAGGAGGGCTAAGGGGCAAGATATGCAATGTAATAAAAGAAAAGTCGAGATAAGAGGCAAATGGGAGGGGGAGGGGAATGTAAATGATTCCTTTCTCGAGTTATTTTTCTCATACATTATATGTACAGTATCTTTAAACAAGAAGTTTTGATTTGAACTTTGTAATAGAGTTGTCCTGTCTAAGATGTTGAGGTGGTAACGGAAGAAATGGATTTAAGCGTTGTGCTCTAAACGATTTGACGCATTGAGGGGATGGATAGGAGATTCTGATGATTGGAACTAAGTGTTCTTGGTATTCAATCAAATATCTGAGTTCATAGAAAAGACCAACATTTTATATCCAAATCAAACAGGCTTCAGGCAGCATCATTCTAAGGAACACTCCTTAATTGGCATGTCATCTGCTTTTGACACAATTGATCATAACCTCCTTTTAGAAAGACTACAGACTATCAGCATCACGGATCAGGTCCTCTCTTGGTTTAGATCCTATTTCTCTAATCGATCCTCGATTGTGGCTTTCAACAATAGTACCTCAGAACGTATTCCCCAAGGGTCCATTCTCTCACCACTTTTGTTTAATATTTTCCTGGCACCCTTGATGACTCTCTGCCAATCCATTGGCTTCAACGTATTCGCTTATGCAGATGATATTCAGCTTATACACCCGTTAGACTCCAATAACCCTCTTGAAACAACAGCAATCAATAAGAAACTTGAACAGATTCACCAATGGCTTGACGCTAATAGATTAGCTCTCAATGTTAATAAATCAAATGTTATGCTCTTCCCCTGGAAAGATGGTCCTAAGCTCAAGTTCCCAATTACTATCAAGGGTTCCACCCTGCAGTCGATCAGTAGCATTAAGATTCTAGGGGTTATTTTTGATTACAAACTAACTTATCATGAACATATTAGTAATATTGTTAAATCAACCTTCTTTAGACTACGTCAAATTCGTTCAGTTTCGAAATTCTTATTCCCTAAGTCACTTAACACACTAATTCATTCTCTGGTTATTTCAAAAATCGACTACTGTAATGCTCTGTTTAAAGGAATTGCCCAAAAAGAAATCAGACGTTAACAGATTATTCAAAATGCTTCAATCAAACTCATAATGAAAGCTAAGAAATTTGACCATGTGACACCTGTCCTTAAGAAAGCGCATTGGCTCCCAGTTGCTCACCGCATAACATATAAATTAAGTCTGCTGACTCTCAAATCTCTTCTTTATAAAACTCCCGCCTTTATTTATCTATTTTCCCATCCCTTCGCCCTGCCCACCTTACTATTGTCCCTCATATTTTAACCTTTCCCTGCACACGCATATTTATTGTATCTGTATTCACTGATTGTAACTATTCGCCGACTGCCCTGCCCTTCCCTGTTATAAACCGTATTCGCTGATTCTCTGTTGTATCTGTGTTCACTGTTTGTAACCATTCGCTGATTATCCAGCCCTTCTTTATTGTGAACCGCCTCGAACTACTATGGCTTTGGCGGTATATAAGAAATAAAATAATAATAATAATATTTTATTTATTTATTTAGATTTTTATCCCATCCTCCCAGTAGCTCAGAGTGGCCTACAAGCAAACATTCGCAGTGGAGTACATTTGGACAATACAAAGATTATACAGTAGTTTAAGTACAAGGATTATACAGCAATTTAAGTACAGGTTCAGAATGGACTATACAGCAATTTAAGTAGAAGTTTAGAATGGAGAAGAGAGGGTAGAGGGGAGGAGGGTTTAAGGGATGTGAGGCGTAGACTGTGGTTGAATTTTAGTTGAAGAGGAGGGTCTTTACCGCTTTCCGGAAGGTCATCAATGAGTTCTGTAGTCTGATTTGTGGGGGGAGTTGGTAGCAGAGTTAGGGGTGGTGGCGTATATTCTTTTATGCACTATTATTCATAGATTATTGATTCCCCATACTTCTACAAGATTACTCAGGTCTAACGACCAATATTAATAGTTCCCTCACTCAAAAACATTAACACACGGCGGCAATTCATCTTTTCGGTCACAGCCCCCCAAATATGGAATTCCCTTCCTATTTATGTACAGGAAGAGCGCAATTTAGATAGGTTCAAGAGCAAGTTAAAATGCTTTCTTTTTAAAGATGCATTTGACAGCTAGAAAGTTAGATTAGGAGCCTCAGTTGAATCTTATTTCCTAACTTTTTTGAAGCCCACTGCTCTCCCCCCTCCTATTGCTTTTTCCCTTACTTGTCTTAGTTACTATCAATAACTTGTATTTCTTTCCCCATTTTTTCCCTCTGTATTATATGTTCTGTCAGGTTAGTCATATTTATTTGGTTTGTTTCCCCCAGAAATTTGTAATTTTACTATTTTGTACATCGCTTAGAATTTTGAATAAGCGATTAATCAAATTTATAATAAACTTGAAACTTGGTGTCTTATATGGGATAAGTATTTTGTCAACGACAGCCAGGGAGTGTTCTAGGCTTGATTTAAGAGTGAGAAGTAAAATTGTAAATGTTATACGGTGAGAAATGGGCGGGCAGCGAGCGTCCTTTTGAAGCATTCTCACTGGATTTGGGAGTTTTTCAGAATGCTCTGGTCACCATAGCACATGAGGTGGTTGTGTTTTCTGGCAGGTTTTGGGGTTGAGTGGTTTTCCCTTATTTCTGCTTTACTCTCCTATTTGAATGAAGTTCTGCTCTATGATTTTTTTTCTACTCTATGATTATTGAAAAGTATTCTGCTGGGTTTTTCTGAGTATATGAGCATTTTAATAAACCAAAACATTCTTTATCTGTGTCCCTTTTTTCTATTATTCTCTCTTGTAAATTCTTTTGGTGTCTACCCCACCTTTATAATTGGGTCTAACATGGTTCAGATACTTAGGGCCTCTTCTATCAAACTGCGCTAGCAGTTTTTAGCGCAGAGAGCCGCGTTGAATGGCCCGCGCTGCTCCCGATGCTATGAGCGGCGAGAGCAGCGCGGGCCATTCAGCGTGGCTCACCACGCTACAAACTAGCGCAGTTTGATAGAAGAGGCCTTAAATTTTCTTTGTATTTTTGGGTCCTTTTACTAAGGCGTGCTAGCCGATTTGGCACGCGCTAAATGCTAATGCATCCATTATAATAATAATAATAACAATTTATATACCGCAGGACCGTGAAGTTCTATGTGGTTTACAACGATTAGAAATGTTACAGAGAATGAATAAACAAAGTACAGATTTAGTGATTGATAGTTCTTGCAATCGTTTGTTGAGGACTAAGATTGAATAGGTTGGTTTCCTAAGTATTTCAGGAACAGATGTGTTTTTAGGCGTAGGCACGAGTAATTGTTCAAGGTCTTTACCCCATAACGCTGCTTGATGTGCGAAAAGATGTCGGTGATGACTTTTAAATTTGCAACCTCTAACCGGTGGAGAAACAAAGTTCAGGTGTGAGCTTCGCTTGTGTCTGTTGGTTGAGAAAGAGAAAAGGTCTGTTATGTATTTAGGGGCTAAGCCATAAAATACCTTGAAGCAAAAACAACCAAACTTGAATTTTGTGCCTCCATCAGCTGCCAGTGTAAAAGTTGATAGGAAGGTGTCACGTGATCAAACTTCTTCAGTCCACAAAGTAGGCTAACTGCTGCATTCTGAACTAGTTGCAATCGCCGCATATACTTCTGGGGGGTTCATAGACAAAATTGCGCGAGACAACGGCGCGCCGACAACTGAGCGCAGACAACTGAGCGCAAGGTTGACGGCGCGCCGAAGAAAAGCACTATTTTAAAGGGTTCCGACGGGGGGTGTTGGTGGGGAACACCCCTATTTTACTTAACAGACATCGCGCTGGCATTGTGGGGGGGTTTGGGGGGTTGTAACCCCCCTCATTATACTTGAAACCGAACTTTTTGCCTGTTTTTTAGGGAAAAAAGTTCAGTTTTAAGTATAATGTGGGGGGGGTTACAACCCCCCAAACCCCCCACAACGCCAGCGCAATGTCTGTTAAGTAAAGTGGGGGGGTTCCCCCCCACACCCCCTGTCGGAGCCCTTTAAAATAGTGCTTTTCTTTGGCGCGCCATCAACCTTGCGCTCAGTTGTCGGCACGCCGTTGTGTCGCGCGATTTAGTCCCGTCACCCTTCTGGGGGAGTGCCAAGTAGGAGATGAACACATTATAGTCTATGAACACGTTAGCGTTTAGTGCGCACTAATATTTAGCATGCGTTAAAACGGCTAGCATGCCTTTTTGTGGAAGGTCTTTTCACAAGATATTATTTTGTAAATTTATCGGGGTTCTTTAATTTAAAAAAAACAAAACACAAAAACCTAACTGTGCCAATGTTCTTTGTAGAATGCAGAGCACAAATGCAAATTTTTGTGACCTGGAATCTTTTAATCACAAGCTGCAAGTAGCTGCAACACTGAGTACATTAGCCATGAGCTACTGCAAGCACTATTTATGGTTTGTTCATACCTTAGAGAGCTCAGACCACCTATCTGGTAATTGTTTGTTGACAGTGCTAAGCAGCTCTTGTGCTAGGAGGTATTGGAAACTGTTCAGGAAAGAGCTTTCATCACTTTCACAGGTACTACCAAGCAAAAACTGAAGAGATGCAACTTTTTGGCAACGTTTGTCCTTGCTGACAAACTTCAATTTTAGTATATCAGTTTCAGAAATGGCATTCTTCACGTTCTCAGCATGCCCAAACCAAAAGAGGTCTTTGTTCCAACACAGACTATATTATTTGTTTATTGGGATTTATTAACCATCTTTATGAAGAGATTCACCCAAGGCCGTGAACAGCAGGTACAGTTTAACATGGCAATGGTAGAATAACCAAATATAAGCACAGTTTAAAATGGCCACCAGCATAAAAAGATTAAGTGGTCGATATTCAACGTGATTTAGACAGACTGGAGATGCCTCTACCCGCTTAAATCATGCTCAGTGGGCCAGTCACCAATATTAGTGGCCTTTAGTCAGACACAAACCAGTTGAATTGGAACTGAGCAAGAGAGGAGAGTGATGGAGCAGAGTTGGGGAGGAGCTGGCAGGCATGCGAGTATGTGGGTGCTGGTGATATTCAAGCAGCCAAAAAAGCACCGTTGCTGCCTGAATATTGGCTATGAAGCATTTACTTATCAAAACAGATTATTCAAAACATAGCTGTGAAATTGATCTTCAGAGCAAAAAAAAATACGATCGCGTGACCCCCCCTACTAATAGAGGCTTATTGGCTACCGCTCAGTCACCGAGCTTTCATAGCAGGATTCTTCAAAATTTTCTTTTAATTTTATTGATTTTTTTTTTTTTAAATGTAATCCATATTTCTAGCAATAACCAATATAAGTTGCACAAGCAAAGAAGTCACATAGATGTCAGCCTCAACATTTTCGGTTGGCCTAACCAATGCCAACAAAGGCCGATTGGAAATCATATCATTCATGTCTGACCTTAGGGCATGTCATTGAAAACAGCCATAGCCAGCCTAAATTAAATCAGTGCTTAAAGGTAACAAAGGACCTTGCAGTGAAGAAGTGTTAAGATGTGCTATGATGTGTTAATGTCTGGTGCTTAAGATGCAATACAAAAGAAACTCCAAAAAGAAACTGCCACAGGAGCTTACAAAAGATGCAAACGTAAAGGCAGTAAACAAGTCAGTAAGTTCTGAGGGTGGTATTCTGGCAATAAAGTATGTGAACACAAGGCAAACCCTCAAATTTTAACATATATAAAATTTTAAGTGAAACGGAATATCCTCAGTGTGAGGGATCAGCAAAGGGAGGAAAACCTCCAGCGCTTAACACAACAAGGCAAGGGCAGAAAGCCCCTACCCGCACACCATCATTGGATATCTCACGTGTGCCTCAACAGAAACTGTGAAAAATAGTGAAATAAATAATTACAATAATCACACAGAAAATTAAAGCCAAAATACCACTCTGAGAACGCCCCCGAATCAACTCAGATTTAGCTTGGATTGAATATAGGCGATTTCCTCAAATAAGCAGGAGAGTCCAGGGAATAACCGCATTCAAAAGATTCCCTTATACCGGGGTTCGACCAAACCCAGTTTCGGAAACAAAACGTCCCTTCATCAGGAACCCGTTAGGATTGAAGAGCTGTAATCATCAAGAACCGTACAGGTGCTTAAGATGGACAGCTTAAGATATACGATAAGTCCAGGTGCATGAGCTAGCACAGATAGCTAAGATTAATCAGAAACCATTGTCAGAAGCGTACTGGAAATTACATTTGACTCCAGTCTGTAAGGGACAGGTTCTCCCTCTATTCTTCTCCAGTCTCTCACACCTCACTCACCTTATTCACCATTGTTTCAAACAGTTTACAAAAGGTAGGGGTACGTAATTTCAATAGATTCTATTTTTAGAACAAGCCTCAATTGTATAAATATGGGAGATTAGAACTCCCCTCTTCTCTCTAAGTCTGGAACATCACCACCTTCTTCTCTGTCTTGCCTCTGGACTCTGTAAGGCAGGGAAATTGGCCTTTTCTCTCTCATTAATTGTAATGCTTAATTGATGTATCTGTATGAATCTTTCTTTTCTGTAATATTAAGCTTATTTCTGCACAATCTATATATTCTCTATGTAATCACTTCTGGCTGTTTTTGTCATTTGATTTTACTTCCTACTGAATCTTCTGCGAGGGTATTGAACCCGGGACCTGGCGGATTGTAAGGCCGCCTCAACATTACCTCTCCAAACCTTACAGCATGGTCATACTTTTTCATTTAAATATCAAACATGCAGCTGTCTTTGGCATTTGTTGGAGTCTTTTACGGCTTGCCAGTACCAACCTAACCAGCCTGTGAATCGCAATGTCTCTAATCTGAACAGTGCCGTTTACAAAGATAAATAGTTGATTTGCTTCTCTGCAGGTAAAAGTAGGCACTGATGGGCTGATTCTCGAACTGTGCATTCCAATTTTAAGTGGCGGTAGGCATCCTAGCGCCATCGAGCAGCCAATTGGAACGCACGTTTTTTAAAAAAATGCTGCTAAGGAAGGCCGCCTTCAAGGAAGGCATCTGTGGTAGGTCTACAGAGATACGCAAGTGCACTTTTAGCATCCCCAAGGCAGGGCATGGGTGTGGCTTCTCTTGAAACAGGCCTTGGGCGGGGCTTAAACATCATTAAGCGTCTCCATAGAGGGGAGACAGATGCCTTAAACGTAGGCCTGCAAAATGCTGGCCTACATATAATGCGTCTGTCCGGGAGTGCAGCCCCGATTCTGAAAAGGACGCCACTGCGTTATTGACATGCGATCGGCGGCCGCTTCTTAGGCAGCCACCGATACCGGCATCCTATACAGAATCAGGCCCTGATGGTTCTTTGAATCACTGTGGCGGTCAAAAACCTGTCATTTTGGTATGACTTCAGCTGCTCTTTGCTGTCTCCCAGAAGTTGCCACTTTGGGCTACTGCCTAGTTTGCTTAATTGTTAAGCCAGCCCTGATATCTCATTGTAACTTTACAATTCTTTCAATAAACTGTGCCAGCTCCTTGCAAAAGACAGTAGAAATGAATGAAAGAAATTAGCATATAACGGAGGTGATGACCCTTCAAATGCACGGACATTGGCGCACCGACAATCCCGCCCCGACATTTGCACGGAGGACAAATGCATGCTGCACCATGTGTTCCTGTTTAAGTTCTGAGGGGGGGTTGGGGGGAACCCCCCCCCAACACTCTCGCTCTCCCCTTGAGGGTGTGTGTGGGGAACCCCCTTCTACACTTAAAACTCGCGCACTTTTCCCGAAGCCTTCCCATTTCTGCTCTGAGGGGGTGTGGGGGGACCCCCCCCACTACAGTCGCACTCTCCTTCAGGGGGATGCCGACGCGCTCGTTTGCCGCAAAGCCCCCCCACTACATTTACAATTGCACCCTGAAAATCCCGCTTCCTTCATGCGTACACTTGTCCATGCACACATTTGACGGAGCAGGATTATTGGGGCACAATTGTCCTGTGCGCTATTGACGATGTACCAACGGAGGCAGTGTATGCAAATCAAGTTTATGCTTATTCATTGTGGATATCCTGAAAAACCGACCGAGTTGAGAAACATTGCAGTAGAGCACCTCCAATGATGACCTAGCATAGAATTTATATGAGCCATATAAGAACATAAGAAATGCCTTCACCGAATCAGACCTTAGGTCCATCTAGTCGGCGACCTGCACACGCGGAGGCCAAGCCAGGTGTTCCCTGCTGAAGACCTTGTTTACCCGTATCCCTCAATGTGATTTGCAAGAAGGTGTGCATCCAACTTGCCCTTGAATCCTGGAATGGTGGTCTCCGTCACAACCTCCTCCAGGAGAGCATTCCAAGCATCCACCACTCGTTGTGTGAAACAGAATTTCCTGATATTTGTCCTGGGCCTATTGCCTCTCAATTTCAATCCATGACCTCATGTCCGAGTCACATTTGACAATGTGAATAACAATGTTTCTTGCTCTATTTTGTCGAATCCTTTTAGTATTTTAAAAGTCTCTGTCATATGTCCTCGCAGTCTTCTCTTCTCGAGGGTGAACAATCTGAGTTTTCCGAGGCGTTCTTTGCAGCTCAAATTCTCGATATCTTTTACCAGCTTCCTAATGATTTCCTAATGACACTAGTGAGATAGTGGTTACCGGAATTTCTTCCACGTAAATGGCTACATCTGTGACAAGTTATTCCACTCTGAAAAAGGCATATTAAGCTAACACTGGAGGATCACAACTCTAGGAGTAGTAAAGCAGAGTTAGTGCTCATTACAATGTGACTTACAAAGAGAACATTTTTCTTTTTTTAAAAAAATTCTTTATTCATTTTTACATATTACAACAAGTGTATCAGATGAAATCATTCGAATTTGTATATATACACTTGATTAACTTTCATATAACACTTTAAATATAACATTTCAGTCAATACCTATGTTCTATAATATCTTGAATATTATATACTACATCTAATATCTAAAGAATTAATATTAGGATAGAAAACCCTCCCATCCCCTCCCTCCCTCTACAGAAATTCCATCTACAATATATCAAAAGTAAGAGAACATTTTCATCAAAGGCACCAAATCATTATTACAGCCACAACACGAAGAATCTCAACATCTGTTTCCTTATGTTAATATCTGTAGACTGAATACTGAGTAATTCAGCTCAAGTCTTACAAGTGTTTTTCCAAATTAGCCAAAATTTAAAAAAGAAAAAAAAGAAGAATCCACCGCCTGTGTTAGATTGCGAGCATTTGAGTTTACCAAGAGATTACTTTATTACTCAATGATATAAGTGATATATATTTTTTAAAAATACACTTAATTGATGATGTTTTTACAGGTTAGTTCTAGATATAAAATATAAAGGCTCATTTCACAAAGCCGTGGCAGTGATGCTGCAGTAAGAGTATAACAACATAAGAATAGCCTTACTGGGTCAGATCAGTTTAACATAGGTCCATCAAGACCAGTAGCCCATTCTCACTGTGGTCAATCCAGGTCAACATTATATATGATTGAAAGCTATGTATAGGTATAGTATAAATACCTTGATTGGTGCATGGTAACGTGTAAATTGTTCTGCATTGTTGCACCACTACAGAAGTCAGGCTTTGTGACACCATTGTATAAGCTCATGCAAACCACTCAGATTTGACTGTTTTCAGTCTTTAGTAGCGCTATACTGTAACTGTATAAGCTTTGAATAAACAATAAACTGCACTACTTATTGCAACAGGATGAGGGCGACAGAGTTATCTAATTATTACCAGCTGCTGCTTTTCATCAGCAGATGTTGCTGGATACTCTTCTTGGCAACAGAGTAGGTGTAAATCATAACATACTGTACCTATCCAACAGTAATAAATGGGTCTGGTTTCAAGGCCATGATTCATTGGATAGAACTGAGTTACTTAAGTGATGTTCTATGTCGTCAGATGTGGGTAAGAAGAAATGATGAACTTTTGCCCATCACAAAATGGAAAATCAATCAGAAGTGTAGGGTATGTTCAATCTTATAGAAAGAGCTGATACAGCAGGGATGGAGAAATCTATAGATTAGAAAAAAAAGCACTATAGAATAAAGGCTAATATGAACTCTGCAAATACTCAGTATAATGCAGGAGAGGTAGAGAGGCAAGGCGGCAGAGCAGAAGAGTTGGGGAGGCAGAGCAGGAGAGTCGGGGTGGCAAGAGCAGGAGAGTCAGGGCAGCAGAGCAGGAGAGGCAGAGAGGCAGAGAGGCAGGTAGGGCGGCAGAACAGGGTTTCATCAGGGTGGCAGAGAGCAGGAAAGGACGTAAGCAACTGGTCCTCAGCAGTCATATCTTCTTGATCAGCCGGCCCAGTCAGTGTTCCTGAATTTTGTTTAGTGAATTGAGGCCCTTCCTACTTTGCATGCCGTTTCTCCTCATTTGCATGCGCTGATTAGTTCAGGTGCGAGAGGAAGGTTAGTGAATCGGGTCGGGGGTCGCAAAGTGGTCAGGACACGGTCGGTGGGCTTAGTGAATCTAGCCCTTAGAGTCTTAAGAGGGCAATTTGCAACAAAAGATAGATGGGGGTTGTCTTGTTTATAAAGATTTCCTGCAATTGTTCCCTGGTGTCTCTTCAGTTGTTTCTCCGAGGTGATAAGAAATACAACAGCCATATGTAGAATAATACAACTTGAATCCTGCATTACTTTTAAGACAGAAGCATGTGTATTTAATAAAAGCATCTTTTTTTTAAATTCAGTCTATGAATTTAGGATTTTAAAATGATTTAGATGTTGGCTGGGGGTCTTATCATTTGAGTTCTGCCAAAACACATTCTGTCTAATTTACAATCTAACACATGTAAAACAAGTGATAGAATACAGAATAACATAGCAGATGGTGATAGAAAAGGTCTGACTTTAGACAGTCAGAAAAAAAAAGACAAACAGGATCTCCACCCAAATAACCAGAAGAAAGCAAAAAAATGGAGTCCAAATAAGTCCAACCAAGGGATTGAAGAAGACTCAATATCGGTTGTATTTTCGATTTATTCTTATGTCCATTTGATGCCCCTATTCATTTGATTTTGTATTTTGATCTTTATGATAATTATTCATATTTATTGTTTTATTCACTGATTATATTTTATCATATGTTTGTTTTTAGTGTCATTGTCAACACGACTCTTGATGCAGGCCAGGTGGAGCCGAAACACGGACTGTGTCGGGTCATTGTGATACAAATTTCCACGCTATTGAATCCTCTTCAGTCCATTGGTTGGACTATTCTGGACTCCATTTTTTGCTTTGTTCTAGTACAATAAAGGTCCAGCAGCCCAAGCTATGCCCCTGAGAATGTCTGTAGACGGCATGCAAAAGAAAGGAGGTGTTAATGCCCCTGAACAAGTGTTGGTGATGCCCCTATTTGGAGTACAGTGTATGTGCATCAGCATTTGACCCCCCCCCCCTTAGAAGGAGATCTGGGTGCCTCTTTTGTAAAATAAGACAGCTTAAAAATTAAATGTGGACTGGGCCTTAATAAGATAGGCCTAAAATATGTGACTTTTGTGGATTTCTCATATAGGATTGTTATTATAAAATCAGGCCTAAAGTGATGATAGCTTTCAATACCAGAAGGTCGCCTTAATATCTGGCCTCCTAAGTTCCTGAGTTGCCAGAGAGACCCAGCTACTAGTTCAAATCAGTCATTCAAGCAGCCTTAACACTCACTGTTGAATCATCAGAGTATGGAACTTTTAAGGCTTTTACCATCTCGGGGTTTAAAATAAATATGGAAAAGACTATCGGCCTGTTTTACAAAGCCGCGCTAGTGGCTGCGCTGCGCTAACGGCCCCAAAGCCCATAGAGATTTAAAGGGCTTCGGGGTTGTTGCCGCGCAGCAGCCACTAGCGTGGCTTTGTAAAAGAGGCCGTACGTGGCTTATTTTCAAAAGAGAAAAGCATCCAAAAAATGGCATAAACTGGCACTTGGACGTCTTAATCACCAAAATGTCCAAGTGCCGATTTTCTGTAACTAATTTTTTAGACGTATTACAGGGCGTTCACCCTCCAGGACATCTACATGTTAAGGGGAATTGTAAGAACCATGGTTTGGGTGGGATTTGGGTGGGCCTAGCACTTGGGCATCTTGCAGAGACAATCAAAGCTAAATCAAGACATCCAGGGCGTCATTTAGACATTCAGAGTTAGACCTGTTTTAAAAATGAATAAGGGCCAAAAAGGTCATTGACCTCCCTCCCACCCCTCAAAGATGTAAATGAAACAGTACATACCTGGTATGGGAAAGCCTAGTAGAGTAGCAGACAGATGGCTTAAGTAGCCTGGTGGATGGTCCAGTGAACCATAAAGAAGAGGGCCCAGGCCCATAAGCCACTCTACCCACTACATTTATGGTAGAAAGTGTGAGCCCACCAAAACCCACTATACTGCCATATAGGTGACACCTGCAGCCATAACAGCTATTAGAGTTGTAGACAGGTGGGTATAGTAAGTTTTGGAGGGCTCACTATACACTAAAAAGGGGTTTTTGTAAATATGTACCTGGCAGACTTTGTGTAAAGTTCACAGCAGTGCCCCCTAAGGTGTCTCACTGCCCTGTTGGGATGTCTGCGTGGCCAGTCCATTAAGATGCTGGTCCTTCTCACGTCCAAATGGGCTTGATTTGAATGTTTTGAACATGGACATTTTTGTAATCGAAAATGACCCCAAAAGGTAGACATCCTAAGGGCTACAATGTCCAAATAGGTCATTTAAAAAAAAAAAAAATTGACATCAAGCGGTTTTGAAAATGGATGTTTCCCTGCCCTAACATCTGGACATTTTGCAGGATATATCCAAAATTGGACTTGGATGCACTATTGAAAATGCCCCTCCACAGTTCTACTAGACCTGAAATTCTAAGATGTACACCCTTTAGGACTGGAAGTCATAAAACGTATTATTTGGACACTCAATTACCTAAGTTACAGGGAAATACTTTAAAACCAATAGGAGTAAATATTTTTTCACTCGGAGAATAGTTAAGCTCTAGAACGCATTGCCAGAGATTGTGGTAAGAACGGATAGCATAGCTGGTTTTAAGAAGGGTTTGGAGAATTTCCTGGAGGAAAAGTCCATAGTCTGTTATTGAGACAGACATGGGGGAAACCTCTGCATGCCCTGGATTGGTAGCATGGATTTTGCCAGGTACTAGTGGCCTGGATTGGCTACTGGGCTTGATGGACCATTGGTCTGACCCAGTATGGCTGTTCTTATGCTCTTACATGTGTCAAGTATAGGACAATGAAGCCATTGTAGCATCACTGATGAGGTTGACTCTGAGGCACTGTGGAATGAGGCATTATGACATCACAGTCTCAGCTCTGGAATGTTGCTCTCATTGGGGTTCCGGAATCTTGCTATTCTTTGAGATGCTGGAATGTTGCTACGCCTTGGGTTTTGGCCAGGTACTAGTGACCTGGATTGGCCACCGTGAGAACAGGCTACTGGGCTTGATGGACCATTGGTTTGACCCAGTATGGCTGTCCTTATGTTATTACAACTCCACTAGTGGAATTGCAATAACCATACACTTTCAATCATGTCCCTAAGAATAGGAGGCTGGAGAAGAATTAAAAAGATAGCATAAGCTGATTTACAAGTGTGATTGGTACATGAGCTGTGGTTAAAAATGTACGCTGTAGTTTGCTTAAATTGATTTTTCTTTCTGTTGCCAAAGCATATACATCGTCCCTACATATAACATTACATTACATTACATTAGGGACTTCTATTCCGCCTATACCTTGCAGTTCAAGGCGGATTACAAAAGAGCTAGCTGGACATTTCCAGTGAAGTTACAACAGTTTTGGGGGTTTTTTGTTGTTTTTTTTGTTTTGTTTTTTTTTACAAGGGAGGAGAGGTACCTGGATTAATTCTGGAAGAACTTGCAAATTGGATATTAAATTGACTGTACGTTACTGTGTGATATAACAAATACATACATCCCAAATTATTTTGCTAAACTTTAATTAACAATGATACATGAAAGTAGAATGGAATTGACAGAAGCAGAACAAAAAAGGATAGGAGACGGATATATCTGTACATCCATTTGCATGGCAAAGCAGCTGTTCTGAAACCCTAGCAGCATGATCCGTCTGGATGACTTGGGCCACAACAGAGCACAAACATCGCCAAAATACAGGGTGCTCCCTATGTGATGATGGAATGAGGCTTGATTGAGCAGAACTTAGCATGCAGGTGGCAGACGATCAACTCCCATTTCTGGTTCCAGTTTGATGCATGTGGAACGTGGGACGTTCAAGAATGCAATCGTATAATGAAAAGGGAATCTCCCTTTTATGTTGCTGAATTCAGGGGCTGGTGCCATAAATTAAAAAGGAGAGAGCGGAGGATTTTGTTTGAAGATGACATTTTCTTCTCATTGCAACAGACAGAAAACAGGTCTTAAATTTCCCTTTTTCCAAGTTTCCATCAATTAGGACTTTTTTTGAAAGTAAAAGTTAAGAGATCACTTTCCAGACGGTATAAATCACAAGGGGAGTGAAGTGGCGCAGTAAAGGGGGCGGGGCGGTCACCCTGTGCACTTTCTTGGTGTGGGCGCTAACACCTGTCCTCCTCTCCACCCCCACCCCCGCTCCATCCACGTTTCCATCCACACACACACACACTGATGTGTGTACACTCTCCTTCCCTCTTTCCTCTTTAACGTTTGCAGCATGAGCGGCAATCCTAACCTGCTAGCTGGCACCAACGTCAACTCTTCTTCCGACATCACTTCCTGGCTCGGAATTTTGGAAAACAAGAGGGAGAGCGTTACAATTGGTACAAAATGCCGCAGCAGAGTTAATAATAGGCGTTGACAGGATGGCACACATCACGCCAGTTCTGAAGCAATTACATTGGCTATCAGATGTATTTCGGGGGCAATATGTTTATGTTTATTAAAAACTTTGTATACCGCATAATGGCCTAAAAGGATCCAAGCGGTTTACAAAACATAAATCAGATTCATCATGAAAAGAACTCCATTAAAAATAGAAAAGGAAAGATTAAGAAGTTATAATATTTATGAAGAAATTTTTTTTTTTAACAAACCACATTTCAATAAGAACCATTCTAATGGCAAAACAATAAAACACTCAAAATCTCAATGAACCATAATTTATGCATACAGCTAAAAATTCTCCATTGCAAAATCAATCATTACATAAACACAGATCACAGTTCCAAACTCTATTCTAAGTTGAAAAAGCCAATTGAAAAAAAAAAATATGCTTTTAAATGTCTTTTAAAATTTATATATAAATTGTTTCTGTGGTCCACCAGACTATTCATCATCAAACACTATGTTGTGGCACTCTATAAGCCTAATTGATCTTTACAATCCCAAAATCAAAAGCTATTAATTCCAATTATGCAGAAATTATGCAGAAACTAGAGCGATGACTTTCTGTAATGCTGGTGTTAAAATGTGGAGTGCTCTGGTCAGGGCAGGATTAATTCGTCGAGGGCCCCTAGGCACACAAGTACACTGGGCCCCCTGCCCCGCCCCACCCCACCATGCGTCCAGGCGGAAACAGGAAGCTGCGTCAGAGGGAAGCTTTGGGCAAGCAGTGCCGCTTGCATAATTACAGTCCCGTTGCCTTTCTTACCCGCGTTGCTTGCTTGGGGGGTTGCCGATTGGGGTTGGGCCCGCGTTGCCGATCGATGCTGGAGGGGCCCATCGCCATTTAGAAAAAACAATGTTGATGCCTTCCTTCATCGGGCCCCCTTGACCATTTCAGGCCCTAGGCACGTGCCTACTTGGCCTAAACTGGTTTCAGTTTCAGCTGTTTGTTACTGCATTTTTGTGATTTATTAGTCGGCTTTTGAAGAAAAAAAATCTGCTTAACCATGTTTGATATTGTAATCTTCTGATTTATTAGTTGACATTTGAAGAGAAGAAATTGTTTATTGATGTAGATTTTATGACATGGTTTGTTTTTATCTAATCTAATGCTTGACTTTATATACCAAATCATCATTCAAGGAAAGCTCGACTCGGTTTACAGTAGTTAAGAAAACAAGTAAAAGCCATAAAAGAATAAGACTAAATTTAAAGAAGTTAATTTTCAAAGTGTTTAACAAATAAAGTGGTTTTTAAAGATTTGCGAAAAAATTGAAGTGAGCCAGAACTCCTTAAAAGAAGTGGAAGGTCATTCCACAGTTGGGATAGGTTAAGAATCAAAGATTGACTAAAAAGCTTGACTCCTTTAATCCCTTTTATCTTATGTATGTTTCAATTGATGTAAATTGTTTAATCTTTTGTAGATTTGCTATAGTTGTCCTTTATCTTTATCTTTATTTTCCGTTGTTTTTCACCCACACATCCAGGGGGCTGGGGGCAGGAGGGGGGTATATCTTTTGTTTTAGTATTATTCCCGATGGTAATGATGGATGGGGGAGGGAATTTTTATCTTTTGTGTAGATACTAATTGATTATAAGTGCTTGGTTGATTATCATTATTTGTATATAAATTGTATTGCACTTTTTGTTGGCATTAAAAACTAAATAAAGTTTAAAAAAAAAGTTTTAAATAAATAAATTAAGACAGTTTAGGATAGTGAGATCTTATTTCTTAAAAGATCATTTTACTCTTTTGGTTCAATCACTAATCCTTCCCCAGATGGATTATTGCAATTCATTATACTGAAGAAATTTTGATTAAGCTTCAGAAAAAGCTCCATCTGCTACAGAACACAGCAGCTAAAATAATATTCGAGATGAGGAAATTTGACAGAGCAACACCTTTAGACTGAGGATAATCTAAAACACAGCTGACCGATTGATCTTTGGTTACAAAAAAAACCAATCATGTCAGCCTGTATTATTGTCTATTGCACTGGTTACCTGTAGAAGCAAGAGTATTATTCAAATTTGCCTGTATTTGTTTTAAATTGATCTCGGGACCGTCTCCAATCTATCTTTTCCCCCACTTTGAATTCTATAGACCTTTGAGGGAAACCAGAAGATTTCAATTATTTACCTATCCTAAGGTAAAGGCTTGCCGATATAAGACTTTTCTAGACAGGAGACTGACGTTTCAAGCAGGCAAATTGCAATCTTGGCTAGGTGAATACATCCATCGTGCTATGTCATTGTTCTTCTCGAAAATCAGTTAAGACTACTTTGCTTGTCCAATTCATTACCTAACTTAGGAGTTTTTAAGACTGGAACTAGTATATTCTGTGTGATTGGGCTCTTGCTGATTGTACAGCTTCTCTTAGGGCTCCTTTTACGAAGGTGCGCTAGCATTTTTAGCATGTGCTACAATGCCACGGGCGCTAACCCCATGCTACATGGAAAATACTAACGCCAGCTCTATGGAGGCATTAGCACGCATGATAAAAGGAGCCCTTAGTGTAAACCGCCTAGAACTACCGGTGATGGCGGTATTGACAAATAAAGTCACACTGGCTTCCAAGTTTGTATTAAATGGCTTGTTTAATCTTCAGTCCATACAGCCTCAATTATATAGTTTCTTTATTCTTTTGTCTTTTATCTTTTATGACCTCAGTAGTACAAACTGTGAGAAGATTTTCATTCACAGTATAGTATGTACTAAAATCTTCATCGGTCTATCTTATTTATTTATTTTATATATATTTTAATTTATTATTCAAATAAGTTTAGAAAAGGTTACTCATCTCTTTATCAGAGCATAGCAGGGGTGAAGAACCCCTGCTATGCTCTGATAAAGAGATGAGTAACCTTTTCTAAACTTATTTGAATAATAAATTAAAATATATATAAAATAAATAAATAAGATAGACCGATGAAGATTTTAGTACATACTATACTGTGAATGAAAATCTTCTCACAGTTTGTACTACTGAGGTCATAAAAGATAAAAGACAAAAGAATAAAGAAACTATATAATTGAGGCTGTATGGACTGAAGTTTTCTGATATTTAGCCTTAAAAAATCTTTATACTACCGCCTTTTATATTTGTCTATTTGTTTAATCTTCTACATTCTTCTTGGTCAAGCCTCTCTACATCTTGTTGATCTAATTGAAATCCCCCCAATCTAATAGGTCATCTCAATTACTTGACTGTAGTTTATTACATTTTAAATAGCCAAAAGGTGTTGGCTCAATAGCAGACTATGGATTTTTCCTCCAAGATCATATTCAAAAGAAAGCAGCGTCATTATGTTTGTATATGTGTAAAGTGACAGGTTTTGCTACCCACACTTGTTAATTATCAGCATTGGCAATTTAAGTACTTAATTATCAGAACTGGCATTTTAAGTACTTGATCCATGGATTACAACGAATTGTATACTGGTCTGTGTCACGTAAGGATAACTACACCTAATGTGCCAACCAGGATGAAAACTTGCATTGTGTAATCTTGTACTGATACACTTCTCCCTCGTTATTCGCGGGGATAGGGGCAGAGCCAGACCACGAATGGCGAAAAAACGTGAATATCTGGCGCTGACCCACCCCCACCTCCCCCCAGCATCCCGGCCTTACCTGGTGGTCTAGCGGGTTTTCGAGGCAGGAGCGATCTTCCTACGCTCCTGCCCCATGCAGATCGCCAATAGGAAATGGCTGTGGGGAGTTCCAGTAGTCTCTCTGGTTTCTGTTTTCCTCATCTTCTTGTCACTCTCTTCCTTTCGTCCACTGTCTATCTTCTCTCTGCCCCTTCTTTATGGCATCTTCTCTCCTTCTATTCCCCTTCCAGAAACTTTATGCCTCCCCCCTTCCATTTCTCCCTTCACCCCTATTGGTCTGGCATCCATCTTCTTCCATTCCCTCCTCCAATGGTCTGGCATCTCTCTCCTCTCCTCTCCCATTCCCCCCACTTCCATCAGCATCTGCCCCTTTTCTTTCCCTCCAACCCAATTCCCTCCAGTATCCTTTCCCCGCACACCAATTCCATCAGCATCTGCCCCTTTCTTTTCCTCCAACCCAATTCCATCCAGTATCCTTACCCCTTTATGTCTCTCTCCTCTTTCCCTGAACACCAATTCCATCAGCATCTTCCCCCTTTCTTTCCCTCCAACCCAAATCCATCCATTACTCTTGAGTCTACCACCCCTCAACCTGAGAACATAATTTGAGGTTGAAGGGTGGTAGACTCAAGAGCAATGTAAGGAAATTCTTCTTTACAGAGAGGGTGGTGGATGCCTGGAATGCGCTCCTGAGAGAGGTGGTGGAGATGAAAACCGTGACAGAGTTCAAAAAAGCATGGGATGAACACAGAGGATCTAGAATCAGAAAATAATAGTAAATATTGAAGAACTAAGACCAGTACTGTGCAGACTCGCACAGTCTGTGTCTGTATATGACTATTTGGTGGAGGATGGGCTGGGGAGGGCTTCAATGGCTGGAAGGGTGTAGATGGACTGGAGTGAGCTTTGACAGAGATTTCAGTAGTTGGAACCTAAGAACAGTACTGGGCAGAGCTTTGGATTCTTGCCCAGAATAGATAAGAAGAAGAAGAAAAACCATCAAATTTTTAGATTGAATAAAGTTGGGCAGACTGGATGGACCATTCGGGTCTTTATCTGCCATCACCTACTATGTTACTTTATATGTTACAGTATCCTTACCCCTTATGTTTCTTTCTTCTTTCCCTGCACACCAATTTAATCAGCATCTGCCCCTTTTCTTTCCCTCCAACCCAATTCCATCCATTATCCTTCCCCCTTATGTCTCTCTCTCCTTTCCCTGCACACCAATTCCATCAGCATCTACTCACTCTCCTTACACCACCCTTGCATACTACCTGCCCCTTTCTCTCCCTCCACCACCCTTCCATACCACCCTGACCCCCTATCTCTCCCTCCACCACCCTTCTCTGCTCCTCTCTCCCTCCAAACCAGCAAGGTCCCGCGATGACTGCTTCTGCTGCCTCTGCTTCGGAAGACGTAAGTGAGGTTGAAGGGGGTGGGCTGGCAGATGCAGGTAGTTACGGCAAGGTTCCACGATGACTGCGGTTGCCATTCCACCCCTTCCGACCTCACTTACGTCTTCCGGAGCAGAGGCAACTTTGTTTCGGAATAAGTACGGCAGCCATGCTGAGGTGCAGGTGCCATTTAGAGAAGCGTGGGAGGTTCTTCACCCCCCCACCCTGCCCTTGGTATGATACTGCATTGATGTGCCCCATTTATGTGGTGCCTTATTAAATGTATTTTGAGCTTAATAAAGCAAAAATAAAAACCTAGAGAGATATTTAGCAGATCATATTAAGGACATCCACACTGTGCCTAAGTTCCGGAAGAACGTCCAAAGAGTGCCTAAGTTCCGTCCATAGAACTCAGATCTATTTGAAGCCCAAACGAAGCTCAAAAGTAGACCTGGTAGGGGGAGAAAAAGCAAGATGGCGCTCGAGCAGGACGCGAGTTGAGAAAGCTCCCGTCGTTTTGGAAGTTTTTCTTCTAACGGATCACTCCAGTTACCTTAATAATTCTAATTACCTGCGGAATGCCCAAAAGACGGGGAAGGCCGAGGGGCAATCCTCCAGCTGCTCCGGAAACCTCAACGCCGTGGCAGACTGTGATTACAGCATTCACAGTCCATCAAACCTTTGCGGGTGTTCCTGCTGCTGTGCCAGGGGAAGTGCACAGCTTAGGCAGCGATCTTTTGCTGAGCCCGCGTGGGCCACACACTCCCCCCATGCCCGGAGATACTGAGGCGGGACAGACAAGTCTGGAGGACTCACAGATTGGTGAGGAGCGTTTCGAACGTCCAGCTAACCTGGATGTCAACACATTGTCATCGACTCACATCTTGAAGCCGATGCAGGTTGGGAGTTTTCTCCCGCTGAGAATGAGTGGTGGTGAGGGTGAGGGAACTAGCGGGTTAACCCACTTGGAAGGAGCCATATTTCAACAGGCTGATCTTTTCCCCCTCAAGCCACTTGTGAAGCCGTCAGCGGTGATTTTGGATTCGATTTGGACCGTGATAGAAAATCTTCACGCGGTATGTACCAACTTTGTTATAAATACTTTAACCTTATCTGCTAAGATAACCCATTTGGAGACTTCTACTCAACTTCAAAAGGAAGAGTTATCTAAATTGGAGAAAACAACAAAAGAAACGAAGACTATGCTTGTTAAACAAACTACTGATAAAATACTACTAATGAAGAAAATTGAAAATTTGGAAAATCAATAAAGGAATTTAAACTTAAGACTTTTAAATTTTCCTATTGCCAAATATTTTTCTCCTCTAGAACTGTTTAAAAAATTTTTGGTAACGGTGCTTAAATTCCAGACTCTAACTTACCCACCCCCTGTACAAAAAATTTATTACTTAAAAAAGATTGCAGAGGACACTCAAGGGGAAAAGACTGAGTTAGATGTCTCTGCACTTTTGGAATCATCTGTGATAGAGGTGCAAGGTCGTGCTACATTGGTAGTTACGCTTGTGTTTCTACAAGATAAAGAAATGTTACTGAAATTATACTTTAAAATGAAACAGATCTCCTATTTAGGTGAGAAGGTGAATATATTTCCAGATGTATCTAAGTGGACTCAATCTCGCAGGAAAGAATTTCTTACATACCGTACAAGAGTGATTTCTTTAGGGGCAAGTTTCCAATTAAGGTTTCCTTGTAAGTGTTTTATTTCCTATCAAGGGAATAAGTATATCTTTTTTGAACCGGCCCAATTGGGTTTCTTTTTGGAAGGTAAAGGGCTTCCTACCGTGGCCCAGACCGAAACCGTATAATGTGGCAATAAAATGTTAGGAATGATGTATATTCGAGCTTATTTACTCTTTTTTATTACATATTTAGTTTTTAAATCCTTGATTCCCACAAGGAGGTTTCTTAAAGCTTTTTCTCCCTTAACAGGTGGACTATATTCAAGAGATTTTCTTCTTTATTTTTGTTTCTGTTTCATATTCATTTGTTTAATGATGAATTTAAAAAGATGTATTCAGTATTTCTTGTACAATTCTGTATGTAATTATTTGAAATTATAAATTAAAAAAAAAAAAAAGTAGACCTGGTTTTCATTCACCTACAATATAGGCATGATATGGATGCCCTAGACCACTCAGTGTTATGTAAATGAATCAAGAGATGCCCAAATTGAATCATTGCCCAAACCACGCCCATGCCTAATGAGTTAGGCGTGAGATTTAAACATGGGTATCCATGATATTGTGGCTGCGTCTACAAAGTGGCGTCTACATCCTTTGGATGCCTAAGTACCAATTATTGCTTGTTAAGACCCTTAATTGGCTCATTAACTACTTAGATTGGACGCCTAAAGCATGCCTACCTTTAGGCGTGACTTAAGCGCCCTTTATAGAATCAGGGCCTTAGTGCCTGCATGAATACTTCTGGCATCATATCCTCTTTGAACTGCTGTTCAGTGTCAAACAACAACATCGGTAGATTGCCCAGTTCTACAAGCCAAGGAGATAATATATTTTAGTGATGGAATCAACATGAGGAAAATCTTAATTTAGTTATAAAGTATTTATTAAGATATAAAAGTCATGGAACAATAATAAATTAAAAGGAAACTTTGATTTTCCAGACAGTATTGTAGTCCAGAGGAAACTCATTAGAATCCTTTTGTCATGAGCAATGATAACCACAAGTTCTCATGGCTTTCATCTAGAATTTTCAAGTGTAACCTTTGCATTGACATTTTTTTTGAAGATTTTCTCTTCTCCTTTTAATCTGTTAGAATAATTGCCCTATCAGTCCGACACAGTTATAGCTGGCTAATGGCCAAATCTAGATTTCTGAAACATGGACTAAACCTTATCCTGTAGAAGAAAATAATCTCAGTGTATCTTGCCGGCCATTTTGAATCGGCAATGGCAATTTAACTGAGTGCCAGTAACAGAACTAAGAGAGAGGTAGAGATGAACTTCATAAGCTCTGTGTTTCACTGAGTGAAGACAAGTATTTGAATAGTATTTGCTTGTCTTTTAGTATCTCCCTGACCCTGAAGAAGAACAAGGAAACACATTGGTGAAGGGATGATTGATTTCAAAGTTAAGTAAAAACTTCATGCATATTTACCTTGAAACTGTATGTATTAAAAAATACACAAGTGAAGATAAAACTCAGAAAAAGTAATGTATATATTGTGACCAGTCAGGCACTGAGACTGACGGGGTCCCTGTGAGAGTGGAAAGAAAGGGTGGCAAGAGGCCCAAAAAGAGGGTTGCCAAGGCCAGCTCCCAGAACCAAGCTGGCCCTCCTGAAGATGACCCAGATCCAGAATGGGGGGATGAGGAAAACCGTTACAATCACTACCATTCACACGGCAGGGCTAGGAGACATAGGTTTTAAACCTTCTTCCAGGAATAGTGAGGAAGGCTATTTCCCTAGTGCCCACCGGGGGAGCCAGAGAGAAGCCCAGGTGAGAGCAGGCTCAGTCAGAGCAGCACGTGGTTCCCCTCTTGAAAAGCCAGTGGATGTTAGTAAGCTGCTAGGCAGGTTAGGGAGAAAGCACAGGGCTCTCCCTAAAGAAGAGCTGGGTAATGCTTCAGTGGTGGCTCTGTATCATTTGCCCAGGCAACTGTATGATATAATAAAGTGAATGTGAGTATGCATATGGCTTCCCCTCTGGGCATCAGCATAACAGTGGAAGAAATTCTGTGTTCTCTTCTTTTATATAAACCAGTTACAAACTTCAGACCCAACCTCCCAAGGTCTAGAACTCCAAACTTTCCCACTCCTCTACCTGTTTTAAAATAGCAGGAGCAAGGAAACTTATCCGTGCTTCCTAAGCTGAAAAGGAGGCAAAATTCAACAACCCCTCTGTATTATTCTTTCTTCTGGGATTAAGCTAGTACCCGGGACTCAGCTATTCAGACACGTGCTCCTTTTTGAAATTGACAGAAAAAGAGCCCCCTTCCCCCCCAGTTTCTCCTAAACCTAGGCTCTAATACTCTTCTATAACATCACCTAGTCTCCTCATACATCCTTGCCAATGGGGAAGTCATCTGTATACTCACGTTCACTTTATTATATCATACAGTTGCCTGGGCAAATGATACAGAGTCACCAATGGCAACAATAGCTCTCTCCTGGCACTCGCAAACCCCAGCTTAAGTGATCAACTGCTCCCCGGCAAATCATATCTTAATTGGCTTAATTAGCAGAAGAGTTCCAGGAAGAAGAGTCCCCCTCAACGCAGCAGAGACCTCAGTTTCACACTCGACAATAAATCATTTGGTTATCTTTTGCTGCTCAGTCGGAAACCGCATGTATTCCTTTGCATGCAGAAAAAAATTGTCAAGTGCTCACGGAACCAGATCATGAAGGCACCATGGAGCTTTGCTACGCAAAGAATCGCAAAGATTTCAGAGGTCAATGACGCTCCAGCTCAGCATCGCAACTCCAGTCTCCTACCTCAACGAACAGGTTCTTTAAATGGCTTCAGCTGCATAAAAACATAAGAACATAAGAAGTTGCCTTCACTGGTCAGACCAGAGGTCCATCGCGCCCAGCGGTCCGCTCCCGCGGCGGCCCATCAGGTCCATGCATAGTTGAAAGCCCTGCCCTAGCCTCCATGGTCTCCTCTCAGCACACCTGAAAAGAACATCTCGTACATGAGGCTTCGAGCTCTAAAATTCACTGCTGAGGTTCAGCAGTCCAAAGGACCATGCGACATCAGCATGAAGCACTAGGGCCCGAAAGTCATCTCTGAGAATCTGCAGCCCAAAGGACCTCACGAGCCACATCAGCTCCCAAAAAGTTGAAAAAGATAAAACAAAATATTATGGTTACAAAACTAAATGAAAACTTCATGTGAATGTCTCTAAAACAAAAAAATAGTGGCTGGAAGGGGAAAGACTCTGAATCAAGCAGCCATCTTCTTTGGTGCACTGGCTCCGCCTGTTCTGCTGTCTGACAATTCAAGTGAGGATGAAAATGATGTAGACACTTGCTCGGTTTTGTATTTGCCTGCTGTAAATGAATCACAATCATGCACAATACAATTTTTCCTTTTTTCGTTGCTAATTAGTGTTAATAAACAATATTTTAAATACCAATACCCTATGCCTGTTCTTTATGAATAAAGTATGTTTTCTATGCGTTTTTTTAGGGTTACCATATTTTCCCATATTATTCTACTTTTCACTTATCTGACAACAGGTTAGTCACATTTATGTCAGATAATTGAGACTGTATTGTATTGACTTTATTGTTGTTAGGTGCCATTGACTCATGCTAGAGTCCTAGCGATTAAATAAATTGCAGATCTAAAAAGAAATCGGTTTTGTGCTAGTCCGGAAAGGTCCTCCAGCGTCATCCCCATCCTCTTGAGCAGGCAGTAGTTTTTTGGCTTGAGCGCGCTAATCCAGTGCATGCGCTAAATACGCCAATGTACCTTCGTAAAAGGAGCCCATAGAGCTTTGTTTCTGCAAATTGGCTATAGTGGCAAAATAGTGCTCAGAATTTAGGAAGTTGGTTGGTTGGACTGAGAACTTTTCAGCATGCCCTTGTGTTTGGGTGAACGAGAAGAGACTCAGCCATCCATGAGAAGAACGAAGATTAATCTAAGAAAGAATCATCTATAATTTAAGATATGAAGTTGCGTGTTCCACTACTGCCATCGCCACACCACCAGCTATGGACAGTTTTTAGTCACTGGACTGAGTCGACTCATAAATAGTTGAAACCAGAAGATTTATCACACAAAATCACATTCTCTGATGTACATCTAGGTATTTAATGCAATTCCAGAGGACGTTATAGGGCAGAGTACGGTACTGGGGTTTAAGAAAGGATTGGACAAATTCCTGCTGGAAAAGGGGATAGAAATTTACTGCACAGGTCCTGGACCTGTTGGGCCGCCGCGTGAGCGGACTGCTGGGCGCGATGGACCTCAGGTCTGACCCAGAGGCGGCATTTCTTATGTTCTTATATTTAGGTAGCCCATGCATTTTGAATCTATGACACGAAACTTGGCTTCAGTTCAGCATCTGCCCAGCACTTCTGGCTTTTCACATAATTTTTCATTTTTATGAATTTAACCCACAAATCACGCATTATGCCAAGTCTGCCTTTGCACATCCAAGAAGGCTTTTTACATGAAGGGAAAATGGTAATGCCGTCACTTCATGAACATTAATAAAAGCTGCAATTTGATTCCGTTGCTGTTAGCTACAGAACAGCTACTACAAAATAAATGGCTTAGTATTCCCCAGTTTGAATTACAGGCCTTTCAGAAGATACTTACGTATATTTTCCACTTTAAGTTGTTTGTTTTCCAGGTGTTATGCCTGATAACTTTTCTAATAGACGTTCATCATTGCAGAAGTGCATTGTGCTAGAACTTTTATATCCGCTTACTGATGCATCTTTTTTAGAAGTGGAGCCTCTAAGGCATAGTTTCTCAACATGCAGATGTGATATGTGAGCCGTTTGTTGGGGGTACGCAGCATTGCGCAGGTTTCCCACCCGCCTTCCTCCTAAAACCATTGCTGCCACCGAGGATCTCATGCCCTCCTTCCTGCCTGTCACCTCCCCTCCTTGACCCAAAAGGCATCCCTCCAATGTCAGAGGGTTAGCAGGGGTCCCAGTTACCTCCTTCCAGGTGGGCTGCTCATTCCTGCCTTCAGTGGCACTTGTTACAGGGACGCACAGCTCTTGCATGCTGCGTGTGGCTAACCCGGAAGCCTTCTCGCTGATGTCAGATGGAAGGCTTATAGTTCAGCCACGTGCAGCATGTAAGAGCCGCTGCCTGCGTTGTTGTAACAAGTGCTGCTGAAGGCAGCTGGACGGTCCTGTAGGAAGCAAGTGCATCCCTGGAGCGAGCAAGTAAGGGAGAGAAGGGACATGATCAGGGACAAAGGGAGAAAGGAGGGGTGAAAGGAGCGCTTTGGGATATGGAAGGGGCACGATTTTGGGACACAGGCTGGAAGGCAGGGAGGTGAGCACGAACTCGGGACACAGAAGGAAGGGAAATGGCATGAACTTAGGACACAAGGGAGGAACTTAGGGGGCACTAACTTGAGACATAGGAGGAAGGGAATAGAAAGGGAGAATTGTTGGGCATAAGTGTGTGAGTGAGATGGAAATAGATGGTGCACATGGGGTAGGAAGAAAGGAAAATTGGGCATAGAGAGAGGAATGAGGTAGAGATGTATGGGAAATAGAAGGATGAGAGGGCGAAATGTTGGATATGGAGGTGGAGAGCGAACAGAGGGACAGATTGAAGGGGATGCAAGGGGAGGAATCTTGGACATAGTGATGGAGGGAGAGATGTGGCATGGTGCTGTAGAGGGGTTATAGAAGGAGAAATGGGCACGGGGCTGGTGGGCAGTGGTAAAAAAATGCTGCACATGATCCAGGGGATGAGAGAGGGAGGAATGTTGGATGTGGCAGCAGAGGGGAAGGGAGAGATTCACCCTGGATTTCTCTCTCTCTCTTTTTCCACTCCCTTTGCAGCAAAGGAGGGAATGAGAGAAAGACAGATGGTCAGTGAGAGAGGGAGACATGTTGCCAATGAGTGGAGGAGAGAGGAAGAAAAGTTGGACTCATGGAGAGACAGAGAGAGAGATGTTGGTTGGGGAAGAGAATAAGGTCCGGAAGAGAAGAAGCATGCAGGAGGCAGAAAGAAATAAATATTGGATGCACAGTCAGAAGGAAGTGCAACCAGAAACTCATGAAATCACCAGACAACAAAGGTAGGAAAATTATTTTATTTTCAATTTAGTGATTGAAATGTGTTAGTTGTGAGAATTTATATCTGCTGTCTATATTTTGCACTATATTTGTCTATTTTTCTATAGTTGTTACTGAGGTGGCATTGCTTATTTTAAAGTCATCTGCCTTGATCTCTTTGGGGAAAAAACCCTGAATATAAATGATAATTAACATTTTCTCTGCATACAGTGTGCTTTTTTAAAAAAAAAATTTGTGGTTACCATTATGTATTAATAAGGATAAGAATATATTGTGTGTATATGAAAAATGAATGAAAGGAGTTGTATTAAAATTAGTACTATTATTATGGGGTGGGGTCAGGGACGGTGCTTTGTGGGTCTGGGGTGGAGCTTGGATACTTGGTGGAGCTTGGGGTACTCGGTTGATATTTGTTAGACTTAGGGGGTACTTGGCTTGAAGAAGCTGAGAAACTGCTCTAAGGGACATGACATACTACTACTACTAATTATTGTTATTTCTAGAGTGCTATCAGATGTACACAGCATTGTATAGAGTCTCAAAGGAGACAGTCCCTGATTCAAAGAGCTTACAATCTAAACAGACAAACAGGATGCCAGGGTGGGGGACACAGGGATGATGGTCAATCTGCTAGCTAGGGTGGCGAGCATTGGGCAATGGATTGAAGGTTATGGATTGAAGGCTATATCAAAAAGGTGGGTTTTCAGTCTGCTTTTAAGCAATGTAAGATAAGGGGCATGGCGGACAAATTCAGATAGTTTATTCCAGGCATTCGGGGCAGCTAGATGAAAGGAACAAAGTCTGAAACTGGCAGTGAAGGAGAAGGGTACAGATGAAAGCAGCTTATCTGAGGAACGGAGTTTTCCCGGAGGCATATAAGAGAGGAGAGATACCGACGGGCTGCGGCATGAACACACTTGTAGGTTAGTAATACGAGTTTGAACTGTATGCGAAGGCAGATAGGGAGTTAGAGAAGGCAATCTCTGTGATGCTACTGTAATTTGTTGCTCTCACAATATGGCATTCTTGAATGTTAATACTGGACAACAAATTTTTCCAAATGTTTTGCTTCCTTAAAACAAATTGGTGATTATGATAGACCCCTTCAAAATAAATACAAATATAATTTCCACTGACTGTATCACATAGGAATTTTGAGAAACATGATGGTATTTTTAATTGGCTATAACTCATTTTAATGTACGTTTCTGATACGCTATGATAGTTTGCCGTGGCTAAAAGTGCTTTCCTGATGATTTTTGTCTATACCCAGTGGCCAGTACATCTCGTTGCATTGTCCAACAATAGTTAGCCAGCATTGATGGATTCCAGTTGCCTGATATCTTTTTTCCATAGTGGCAATGAGCTGGTGAAACCTTTCACCATGTTAGTCACTGACTGCACCATGCTTTGCAAAGAAGAAATTCAAGTATGAATGTAGAAGGTGCATCTTCAGTGACATGTTGCATTTCATAGTTTTGTCAACCAGTTGAATATAGTTTGGTGCTCTGTAACTGCCAAGAAAATTCTCAACGACATCCTTGAATGCTTTTCAGGTGATTTTCTCTGGTCCAACTTAGAGAATGACACGGGGAAAAAATCTGTCCCCGTCACCGCCCCGTCACCGGCCCACCATCCTCTGCACCGCCCCGTCACCGCCGTTTCCTTCACCGCCCCGTCACCATCACCGCCATCCCTTTCACCGCCCCGTCACCGCCACTGCCATCCCATTCACCGCCCCGTCACCGTCCCCGCTGCATCCATATAAGCCTTAGTACTGTAATATTTAGCTTATTCCTTTCTTATAAATCAAAGTTCCTGCTGCTGAACTAGAGAAAGAGATGTTCAGCTGGCAGGGCTTTGTTTATAAATTTTTATCAACACAACTAATATACTATTTTATCCTAAAGCAAAAAATAAATAAATAAATATAATTTTTTTTTCTACCTTTGTTGTCTGGTTTCTGCTTTCCACATCTTCTCATTGAATTCCTTCCATCCACTGTGTGTCTTCTCTCTGCGTCTTCCATTTGCTGTTACTGTGCCTCTCCCTTCACCCCCCCCCAAATTGGTCTAGCACCCATCTTCTTCCCTCCGCTCCCTCATAGTCTGGCATCTGTCTTCTTCCCATTCTGTCTTCCACATTTCCCTTCAGGGTCTGTTCCTCTCCACCCTCCTTCAATGTCTGTCCTATTCCTTTCCACCACCACCCTTCCCTCCCTCCTTTACCATCTGTTCCTTTCTACTACCCTTCAGCTCCTCTCGCGTGGCCTATCTATCTACCTTCCTCCCTCTTATTTTCATGGCACGTTACAATGTAATTTGTGCAAGCCACTGGAGCCTGCGAGCTCGATCCCTGTCCCATCCCCACAAACCATCTCGCTTCTGTGCTCCTATTTTCCCCATTTCTAATATCTCCCCTATGTATCTGCCATTGCCCCCCCTGTGTCCATATACCATCCCCATGGCATGTCCCCTTTATGTCTCTGTCCCTATGCCCCATGCACATAATTTTCCCTCTTTCTGTTACCTTCCTGTGTCCAGATTTCCCCTATCTTCCTCTTCCATACCAGTGTGTCTCTTCTTTTCAACCCCATCTAGCTTTTTTCCCTCTTTCTTCCCCCCCCCCCCCCTGCTTCTAGCATCTGGCTCACCTGCCTGTCCTTCCCTTTCTTTCCTGCTGTGGGTTTTTCTTTCCGTTTTCATCCCCTTGGCCCAGAATCCTTTTCCCTTTCACTCCCTCCTTACAGTTTGAGCCGGGAACACGGGTGATCGCACGGTCCTCGCAGCCCCCACCCGCCTGCCCAATCGATTCTTGTGTTTAGCCAGCTCTCTCCCTTCTCCTCACCTTAGTTTGCAGGCTTTCTTTTTCAGCGACCTGCACGCTTTCCCAAAGAGCCGCACACGCGCGGCTGCTCAGTGTTCAATCTTCTGCTCTGCTGCAACTTCCTGTTTCCGGTTGCGTCAGAGCAGAAGATCGAAACTGAGCAGCGGCGGGTGCGTGGCTCTCTGATAGCGTGCGGGTCGCCGAAAAAGAAAATCTACAAACTAAGGTGAGGAGAAGGGAGAGAGCTGGCTAAACACTAGAATCGATTGGGCAGGCGGGTGTGAGCTGCGGGGACCGCGCGATCCTTCATGCCTCACTGCGGGGACAAGACCCATTCACAGCCCTGCGGGCGGTGAATGGCCTTGTCCCCGTCGCCGCAGCGACTGCTAGTTTTCTTCCCCGTTTTCGGCGGGTGACCCGCGGCTAAAATGCGGTGGCCGCGGGTAAACCGCCACCGTGTCATTCTCTAGTCCAACTCTTCAAATCTCTTGTCATTGATGATGTGTCTGATCTGTGGACTGACAAAAATGCATTCCTTAATCTTGGCATCAGTTATTAATTATTAGTTGCATTAACCTGAAAGTATAACAAGAAATCGTAAAAATATACTTTTTTGTCAAAACGATATGTGATATGTAATTTTAAATGTGATTTTTGTGATCAGCGGCCAAAAATCTGTAAGATACACCCAAAAGGGTTGACGATACAAAAACTTTGTTGTCCATTGTAATTTTTTGAATAACAAAAATGTAGAGGTAAGAGAGGTCATTACACTTCAGATACTCCTGTACTTTAAATTAAAAAATTAGTTCATGCTTCTATAGACTCCGCATGATTCATTCCATCTCCAATCTCCTTGAAACTCCCTCTCTAAATATCCTTTTACACTCTATAGTCACATCACAACTGGATTACTGTAACACCCTATATCAAGGCATCATCCAAAAAGAACTCAGAAGATTTCAAATCATCCAGAACACCGCAGCCAAACCTTTTTTCGAAGCAAAAAAATTCAACCACGTTGCCCCTCTCCTAATGAAGGCACATTAGAAACATAGAAAATGACGGCAGAAAAGGGCTATAGCCCACCAAGTCTGCCCATTCCAAATACCCGCCCCCCTGGTTTCACCCCCTTAGAGATCCCATGTGAATATCCCATTTTCTCTTAAAATCTGACACGCTGCTGGCCTCAATCACCTGCAGGGGGAGTTTGTTCCAATGATCCACCACTCTTTCGGTGAAGAAGTATTTTCTGGAGTCGTTATGAAACTTCCCTCCCCTGATTTTCAGCGGATGCCCTCTGGTGGTCGAGGGTGCCATGAGGTAGAAGATATCTTCTTCCGACTCGATACAGCCCGTGATGTACTTAAACGTTTCAATCATGTCACCCCTCTCTCTTCGTTCTTCAAGTGAGTGCAGCCTCAATTTATTCAGTCTTTCTTCATATGTAAGATCCTTGAGCCCTAAGACCATCCTAGTGGCAATTCACTGAACCGACTCGATTCTCAGCACATCCTTCCGGTAATGTGGTCTTCAGAATTGAACACAATACTCCAAATGAGGCCTCACCATGGACCTGTATAGTGGCATCATGCTGACAAAACCTCTACGGATACAACCCATCATTTGTCTTGCCCTGGATGAAGCCTTCTCCACTTGATTGGCAGCCTTCATGTCCTCACTAATGATCACCCCTAGATCACGTTCCATCGTGGTCCTGGCCAAGGTCTCACCATTTAGTTCGTAAGTTCTGTGTGGATTTCTCTTACCCAGGTGCATTATCTTACACTTTTTAGCATTGAAGCCTAGCTGCTGACCACCGTTCCAGCATCAGTAGATCCTGTGTCATATTATCAGGCAAGATGCTTTCACCTACTATGTTGCAAAGTTTGGCATCGTCGGCAAACACAGATACCCTTCTTCTAAGTCCTTGGGTCATATCTCTTATAAATAAGTTGAATAGAATTGGGCACAAGACCGAACCCTGCGGTTACCTGTATCTTTTTGCTTGACTTATAAAATTCTTCTCCTAACCTTCAAAACAAAAATGACACATTCCCCAGGATTCATCAACAGATTTCTCACCCCATATACTCCCTCATGCTCCTTACACTCCTGCTAGAGATCCCTTTGACTCATCACATATTTTATGATACAACCAGAAAATCCATCTTCGCAGTTACTGTCTCAACGTTATGGAATAACTTGCCATCTTACCTCCCTTTCCAAATTCAAATCCAACTTGAAAATATTCCTATTTACAGATGCCTTCGATTGTTAATTTCTCCCCAGCATTTCACAACACACAGGATTTGAATTCCCCCCCCCCCCCCATTGTGTTTCCCTTTTAGCTCTCTCTTTCCTATCGAAGATTATATTTTTTTCTCCTGCCTCTCCTGACCTGTATGTCCTTATCATTGTGATCACTTATTTTATTTTATTTTATATTTTTAATAATATACACCACTTAATCATTTTTTAAGCAGTATTTCAAATTTTAATAAACTTGAAACCTGCTCAAATGTTTCTCGTCTTTCCTGGCATGCTCCCCAGCACACATGATATTAGATTGGATTGGATTTATTCATTGATAGACTGCGTGGACAAAGTGTATTAAGCGGCTAGAGTTGGTCAAAAATACCGAGTGTAATTGGTGGTAAGAGTTACATATACTTAACACGAAAGATCAAAGACCACGGATGCATTCCTGGTGCGATTGCTGGAGGGCTGCCCTGTTTTGCAATATTTATTTATTTAAAAAATTTCTATACCGCCAAAAAATCTCAGCGGTTTCCAAGTTTACATACATAAAAAACAAAAATACACATACATGAAAACATAACAATCCAAGAGCGTCCTACTAACACGCCCTCTTACCACTTCTCCCACAGCAGCCATTCCCTGCGAAAATATGAAAGCGTGGAAACTTTTTGACGAACCAAGCATTGTCATACTGGGACAGACTGAAGGTTCATCAAGAACCTGGCAGAAACCCAAATAGGAGCAACATTCCAGAGCTTGTATTGTGATGTCATAATGCCTCATTCCACCAATGCCTGAGAGCCAGCCCTCACCAGTGATGTCACAATGGCTTGATTGTCCTATACTTGGCCCGCATAAGAACATAAGAGCTGCCATACTGGAACAGATCAAAGATACATCAAGCCCAGTATCCTGTTTCCCAACAGTGGCAAATCCAGGTCACAAGTGCCTGGCAAGATCCCAAAAGAGTAAAACAGATTTTATTCTGCTTATCCCAGAAATAAGCAGTGGATTTTCCCAAGCCATTTTTATAATGGCTTAAGGCCTTTTGTTATAGGAAGAAAACTATTAGGGGAAAATAAAGATGCAAGGGATGTGCCCTGCAGTTAATGCTCATGTGGCAGATAAAACAAAATATTTTCCATGTTTGCAGCTACGCCATTAATGTATGATAGCGAATGACCAAGGCCAATCTCAATAATTACTCCAGTTGCTCAGAAAGCTATGCAGATTGATTTTTTTAGTGAGATTCTTTAACCACCTTTATAAAGAAATTCACTCAAGGTGGTAGCATTTGCATGAATGCGCATTAACTGCCGAACCTTAATGTGCTGAAGAAAATAGGGGCTGAACTGTGTTAAACCTTCAGTGCAAGGTTTAGGAATTGGCAATGGAGGTATAGACAGATTTCTCTAGACCAGGCCTGCACAACTTCGGCCCTCGCCAGGCCAGGTTTTCAGGATTTCCCAAATGAATATGCATGAGCTCAATATGCATACAATGGAAGCAGTGCAGGCAAATAGATCTTATGCAAATACACTGGGGAAATCCTGGAAACCCGACTGGATTTGGCCCTTGAGGACCGGAGTTGTGCAGGCCTACTCTAGACCTTCCGTTTAGCCATCTCGCTCCCCTCCAATCCGTCCAGAATTTGGCTGCACAGCTCATATTCCAGGAGAGCCGCTATACTCACATTACCCCTCTCCTAAAGTCACTTCATTGGTTTCCGAATATAATTCAAACTCCTCTTACTGACCTGCAAATGCACTCAGCTGCCCTTCACTATTTCTCTTCACATATCTCCCCTATGAACCTTTCCCCTCCCCCTGTGAGCTCCGTTCAGCTGGTAAGTCCCTCCTATCTGTGCCCTTCTCTTCAACTGCCAGCTCCAGACTCTGTCCCTTGTGCCTTGCTGCGCCTTATGCTTGGAACAAGCTGCCCAAATCCCGATGGCGGGCTCCGTCTCTGGCAGTGTACAAGGCCCATTTAAAAGCCCTCCTCTTAGAGAGTGCTTTCAACTCCTCTCACCTTGGGTTCTGCAGCATCCCCAACCCTATATGTCATGTCTGACTGTCCAAGTTAGATCGTAAGCTCTTTTGAGAAGGGACCGTCTATAAATGTCAAAATGTACAGCACTGCGTACGCCTTTCGGCGCTATATAAGTGATAAGTAGTAGTAGTAATCTATCTTTCGCCTTGTTCATCTACCACTGTTTAGATCAGCTTCTGGGTGCATATTTAGTTTTCATCTCCTTTCATGAACAACAAAAAACAGCAAGAGGTTTACTTCTAAATTCTGCTGCAAATCCAACTACTATCTCCTACTCTCGATGCTGAAAAGTTCACAAATTCCAAGACATTGGGAAGAAAATGGTTGGGACCACATCATCATTCAACCATACTCCCCTTTTGTGAGGGACTTTGCTGTGGGTACTTTCAAGTTTCTGCTTTTCCTAGTTTTCTTCTCTCTCTGTCCTGTAAAGTTAAATTGCTATAATAAATCATTTTCTTGGTAATGTTACTAGGAAAATTTACATATGGCAAATGCTTCTGCTCTTCGCATAATACAAACCACCTGCTGTTCATTTGAAAGAAAAATAAATAAATAAAAGATAAATGCTTTCAAGCCAGATTTGTTTTTAGGTGAAAACACAGCAGAGTGAACGCAAAAAAAACCTACGAAGACGGTTGTGCAGTTTTAAAAATTGTATATGCTTTGTGCAGGGATCTAGGGGACTGTGTTTACTGTAAGAGTTTTAAAGCATTGTCAGCTCACTTACAGCCCGATTCTGTGTATGCAGATCTGTGCACATTGTTAATTTGCTACGTGCAACTTAATTAATGAGCCAACCGATGCCATCAATTGCCGATTAACAAGCAATTATTGGCACTAATTAGAATTTAAGTGCACAACTTTCTAAGCGTATTCTAGAAAGCGGTGCATGTCAGTTCTAGTGCGCAGATCTCAGAAGGGGGCATAGCCATAGCATGGGCAGGTCGTGGGCATTCCTAAAAGTTAGATGCGCTGTTATAGAGCATGCCCAATCTGCATTCCACTTAAGCACAGACATTTAGGTCTGGTTTTCATTGGCATAAATGCCTTCCAGTCATAAATGCCTTCCGGAAGCATTGGCTTCCGGTCTCCCATCGTATTCTATACAAATTATCTTTACTTACATTTAAATCTCTATTATATAAAACTCCAGCTTTTATTTATAAAGCATTGATACCTTATAATTCTCCCAAATTTCTGAGATCAAACGTCCAGCTCTTGTTGGTCATCCCTTCTCTTAAAATTATCAGTACTCGTAGGCAATTTATTTTTACTGTTACGGCGCCTCAGACTTGGAATTCATTCCCGCTATACTTAAGAGAGGAGAAGAATTTGGAAAAATTTAAGAGCCAACTTAAGAGCTTTCTTTTTAAAGATGCGTTCAATACTTAATTGAAATGTTAATTTGCTCTTTCGTTAATTGCTCTTTTGTTTACTTTTATCTTACCTATTTATTTGTCTTTCCATTCCTGTTGTGTTTAACCTTTAATTGTTGACTCTTTCCTTTCCAAGATTGTATTTCTATCCTACCTTCCCTATTGTATTCATGCCTTAAGTTAATTAGTTTTTTTGTAACTTATCCCCTTGTTAATTATGTAGGTCTATTTTATGTATATTTTAGATCATATATTTTACCAACTTGTACATCGCTTAGAATTTGGAATAGGCGATTAATCAAATAATAAATAAACTTGAAACTTCATCTAAATGTTACTTGTGTAAATGGGTACTACGCATGATTCTACAGGGTGGGTCACGGTAAAGTAGCCCACCTCCAAAAATGGTGCCAGAAAGATGGTGTTCTCCCTACTAGGGACACAGACAGCTAATATTGACTCCGACATCTCAAAATTACTGATCGAAATTACAGACATAAAAGAGTTCCGAAAAGAAATAAAAACACTACTGTTCAAAAAATATCTCCCATCAATCTAAACCGCCATCTAATGAGTCCCAATCAATTCCTTTGGGAACAGAATCTCTTTATCCAACCAAAATAAACACCCCTACTGTCCATATCATCAACATTAATTAATCAACAGCATGCAATCATCAAAACAATAAATACACCTCCGCTTACAGGCATATGATGCTACTCTCCATCCGAAGAAACTTGACTCAGCTCATGAAACATCTTTTGTAATCTAGAATATATGGTAATTCTTTATTATCCACCAGTTGTAAACTGACTCAGTTGCTATGTAACATCTCCTGTGATATTGAATGTACTATAATTCTTCAATATAAACTGTAATTAACGCTTCTCCTGTAATGTAATTCTACTGGAAATACCCAGATATCTTCTTTATTGTAATCCGTGGCTATGTTACATCTGCTGCGATATGTATTGTAACTCTTCACTGTTACTTGTAATCTACTCTTTTCCTGTAATGTAATTCTACTGGAAATGCCCAGATATCATCTTTATTGTAATCCGCCTAGAACCGCAAGGCACAGGCGGAATAGAAATCCCTAATGTAATGTAATGTAATAGTGATTATAGAAGGCTACGAAGCAAATGGGGACCACTTTCACCATCTTTTGTAACTTGTAGGTAAGTGAATAAAAACAATCCATTTGCTCATTCATCTCATCATACTATTGCTGGGTGGAGGGCGCACAGCAGGCGGGATTGAGGAAGGAGCAGAAGGGGCAGACACGAGGGGGGAGGGGTGCTACCGCCCTGGGCACCTCTCGCCCTTGCTAAGCCACTGCATATGCATTGGGACTAATTACAGCAACAAGACGATTGATAATAATACTAATAATAATTTATTTTCTTGCATACCGCCCTGCCAATAGTTCTGGGCGGTTCACAACAAGAGAAGCTGAGACATTTCAGTGAAGAAATACACTTCAAAAATCATGTACCTAATTTGAATACGTCAATAAAAAAATAAAAATACAATTCAGTTAAAATGCGAATACCTAATTAATACACCGTTATTATACTGTTAAAAATTAACATTCTTGCTTATCAAATAGGTAAGTTTTCAATAATTTCCTAAATTTGATATATGAGTAAGAGTAAGATCGGACAATCAAAGGCCACATCCAGGAGTTCATCTTCCCCGCTTGATATGCTAATGTCCTGTCCAGAAAGGTTTTATAATGACAGGCTTTTAGAGCAGAGAAGATGAACATACCGGAGTTTCTTGTGCATTTATTTGACTTGAATAATTTCAGATAAGATACCAGATAAGAAGGCAATAAACCAAAGTGTGCCTTGTAACAAATACACCCAAATTTAAAAATCACTCTGGTCTAAAATGGGAGCCAATGCAATCTAGTACAAAAAGAACTTACGTGGTCATATTTCTTTAGACCAAAAATCAGACGGACAATGGCATTTTGAACCAATCGAAGTATTAATGAAGTCTTTTTTGTTAACCCAAGATAGATGATGTTACAATAATCCAGGGTAGACAGTATGGTAGTCTGAAGAACTAATAGCCGAAAGGACTCTGTATCGAAATATTTCTTAGTGGTCCTCAATTTCCATAGTATTGCATAACATTTTTTAATTAACAGATCCGTATGCTTCCAAAAGGTTAAACTACGGTCTAAAGTTATTCCCAAAATTTTCAAATTAGGTACTATCTCAAAACATTGCCCATTCAATTGGATAGTTGTTTCCTGGATTTTACCATTAGGGCTAGCTAAAATAATCTTAGTTTTTTCAGAATTGAGTTTCAGCTTGAATTGCAACATCCACAGTTCTATCTTTTCCAAGACATTTGAAATCTGAGTAATCAAATCACTCGAGAAAGCTTTGCAAGGTAATAATATGGTAATATCATCTCCATATATATAAAACATCACATTTAAACTTTGGAGTAAATATGCCAAAGAAACTAAATATATATTAAACAGTGTCGGAGACAAAGGGGAGCCCTGCGGAACTCCACATGAGTTCGTCTATGAAAAGGAATATTTTCCTTCATTATATACTTTGTATGTTCTACGTTTTAAAAAGCAACAAGCAAAAACCAAAAAAAATGACCCCAAAATATCCACAGAGAAAAAAATCCAGAAGAATCCAAAAGAAACTCTGTGGAATGACAATGTTCCTTAATGGACTTTATTTGAAAATGTCAAAGTTCCAAAGGTACACTATAATCATCCACATAAAAGTAAAGAAATCCACATAAAAGCCTTAAAGGACCTAGTCCGCTAGGGATGCAGGACCCAACATGGTCCGCGTTTCGACAAAAAGTGTTCTTCAGGGGTCCCTGGGGGTCCTATAATGGTGAGCAGTGTTTCACTTCCGGCTCACCACATATTAGCTTTTCCATGTATTCACCATTATAGGACCCCCAGGGACCCCTGAAGAACACTTTTTGTCGAAACGCGGACCGTGTTGGGTCCTGCATCTCTAACGGACTAGGTCCTTTAAGGCTTTTATGTGGATTTCTTTACTTTTATGTGGATGATTTTAGTGTACCTTTGGAACTTTGACATTTTCAAATAAAGTCCATTAAGGAACATTGTCATTCCACAGAGTTTCTTTTGGTTTGTACATTTTAAAAAGCCACAAAACCAGTTTGGTACGTTACCCCTAATCCCAATTGAATCTAAACTAGAGGTCTGCACAGGAACGGGGATCATGGGAATCCCGCAGGTCCCGCAGGGTTCCCACGGGAATCCCCCCTAACCCACGGGACTCCTACGGGGACCCCCTCTGGCCCACGGGACTCCCACAGGGACCCCCCTCTAGCCAACGGGACTCCCACGGGGATGGAAGGCTTTGGAAGCAGGGTTCGTCCATATAATATAATGGACATGTCAGCCTTAGTAAAAGAGGGGGTTTATAAGTTAATTACCTGAACAGAAAACAAAAAAAGGGTTCCACCAAAGAGATTCCACAAGGAAAACAGCAGCACAAACACAAAAGAAACTGTGGAATTGATGATCCTGTCAGAAGTAATTGCTGCTTTTAATGGGGACGGGCGGGGATGGAGATAATTCCTTGCGGGGATGGGTGGGGACAGAGAGGATCCTGACCGGGACGGGTGGGGACGGAGAGGATCCTGATGGGGATGGGTGGGAATGGAGAGGATCCTGGCGGCGATGGGTGGGATTTCTGTCCCCGTGCAACTCTCTAATCTAAACAGCTCAGCAGTAGATCATGATAATACAATTTTACCGATATGGGCACAGACGTTTTAGAATGGTATGATCTAACATATGTGTTGGGACTAATTGCATCAGCAGAACAAGTTATTACAACAGTAAGACTGGGTGTGGGGTCACATGATGCCGGGCACTTGAACGGACGTGTCTCTCCACAGCTCCGGGCCATGCCGATGTAAATCTGCACAATACCCTCAGTAATTTTACTGCTTCACCACTCTCAACGATATTTTCGTAAGCCTTTTGCTTTGCTGACTGAGTGGAACGCTTCCCCGGAGTGCCTGGTACGTGCGATGACTGCTAAACCGCAGCGCGGCACTTGGGACAAAGTGAAGCAGCAGGAACCAAAAATGGCGGAAAGCCACGAGGTTCCCATGTTTACATTACAGGAGGCCGCAGTGCAAGAACTCACCCGCTCCTTGACTTTGGTGATGGATGACAAGCTCGCTAAAATACACACATTTATGGAGGATATTAAAGAAAGTTTGGACTCTCATGCGGGTCGCTTGCAGCGTGTAGAGGATCGTGTAGCACGCCAGGAAGATCAGGCTGCTAATTTTGAAGAACGGCTGCGTGCCCTGGAGTCCTCTAACAAAACCCTGCAGGAACGCGTGGATGACCACGAAAATCGAGGGAGGAGAAAGAACCTGCGATTTATAGGGTTTCCCGCATCTATTCGAGATGTAGATCTTCGCAAGTGCCTAGAGAGCTGGTTGCTACAGACTTTGGATCATCCGGACCCGGGCCTGCCTATCCAAATCGAGCGGGCGCACCGCGTGGGCCAAAGGAAGGATGATGAAACTCGACCGCGTCCTGTGCTCGCCCGGTTCCTCAACTTTGCAGTTAAGGAACGGATCCTAGCTCATTACCGCAAAGGGGTGGATTTTATCTACGATAGCCGCAAAATTTTGATCTTCCAAGATTTTTCCCCCCTAGTTTCCTCCCAGCGCAAAGCAATGGCACCACACTGCAACACCTTGTATCGCCGTAACATCCGAGTATCCCTCCTCTATCCAGCCTGGGCTCGGGTATTCTATAACAATAAAGTTCACTATTTGGAGACACCAAGAGAGCTGGAGCAGTTCGTTCTACAATTGCCAGCACCTGTACACCTTGAATCTGTACCTACCAGAACTCCGGTGATGGGGGCTTGGATTTCTACTTGGCGGCATGGCCGCATGTGCTTCTCTTTGAGCGGCCTAGTTGAGTGCGTGATGGCTGGCTACAGTTGGTCTTGATTTCAGCTCTTCAGCCTGAGACAGAGTTTGTCCAGATGGCTGCCCTATGTGGTGGCTGCCCCGTTTGCTGGCAGGGCTTTAGGAGTTTGCTCTTTCTGTGTTCTTTTATCCCTGCAATTTTTATTTTTTTATTTTTTTCTGGCTGAGGATATGATGCCAATATCTCCTCCTATGTTTCTCCTTATTTAACTGCTGACATGAAGCTATTTTTGGTTCTTTTTACTCTTGGGTTTGCTGGCTTTGCTTTTACATTATGTGCGGGGCATGGCCTGGGGCTGTTGTTGTTATTTATTACCTGTTATCTGTTCTCTGATCTTTGATTTTGGTTTTCTTTATCTCTTTCCTACTTCCTGTTGGGGTTCTGGGAAGATTGTATGGTTATGGGGGGAGGGGGGGTTGGCTTGTATGTGGGGTGGGGAATGTATGGGGGGTTTGCATGAGTATGTATGTTTGGGGGCTGCTTGCGATTTGTGATTTTGGATGCTGGGCTCACGTATTCGATTCTATTGTGTATTTATGTACTGCTGTCACACATATGTGGAGGGGGGATATGGCTGGGACGTCCCCTGCTCCGTGTCTCTGTATGTACTTGCACGCTCTGCAATTGCTAATACAAATGTAATGCTATATCATCTTTGACTGTAACATCCCTCAATGTGGACGGGATCCATTCTCCCATTAAACGTGCCAAACTTCTTGCATACCTCTGAAGGGAGCGCACGGACGTAGCGTTTCTTCAGGAAACACACTTCACAGACGAGGAACATCATAAACTGAAGCGGGATTGGGTGGGACAGATTGGCTTTGCCTCTTACAGCTCTCGACAGCGTGGGGTGGCTATCCTCATACATAAACAAATACCGTTCACTATCCTGCAACAGGTCTCAGACCCCGAGGGGAGATACATTTTGCTAGTGGGAGAATTATGGGGTCAGTCCATTGTTTTCTGTAATGTCTATGCCCCTAACACTTATTCGCATGTTTTTTTTTCTCACTTGGTCACCATCCTGGCCCCTCATACTTCTAGCTTACTTGTGTTGGGGGGTGATTTCAATGTGACTGCTAATCCAGCTCTAGATTGTCAACCAGTGAGAGCTGCCCCCAAGGAACATTTCAATAGGGGTGTGAACTACCTCATGAGGGAATTGGGCTTGCTGGATGTTTGGAAGACTCTCCACCCCGAAGAGCGTGATTTTTCTTTTTACTCCCACCCTCACCTGTCCTACTCTCGTCTCGATTATTTTCTTATCTCCGAACTTTGGTTTCCTAAATTTGCATCGGCCGCCATGCTTGCTCCGACTTTATCTGACCACTCATTAATTAATATCACTCTTCAGTTTTTGCAGTCCTCCGGTGAACGTATATGGCGTATGTTTCCACAATTATACACCGATAAAAATTTTCACGAATTTTTTTCCAAAAAGTGGGAGGATTTTCTCCTCACAAACTCTGTTTTAGATGTGGGACCAGTCGTTTACTGGGAGGCTGCAAAGTCTGTCATGCAAGGTCACATTTTGGCATACTCTTCCGCTCTGAAGAGGCGCCGAGAAGGCGAACTCCTCGCTCTCACGCGGGAACTGCAGGAGCTTCGTCGGGTACACATTTCCCAACTTACTCCTTCAATCAAGGCCTCTTTGAAACAATTGAAAGATAAGATCAATCACCTTCTTGATGCACGAGCCCAGCGCAGCATATATTTTTACAAATATAGACTACATGCCTGGGGTAACAAAACGGGACGTATGTTAGCAAACCTGGTTAGACCACCCAAAGCCAAACATGTCATCACCGGTATTAAAGACAAAACGAGCTGACTTCACACTAATCCCAAAGATATTTCGACTCACTTTGTCCGTTTTTATAGAGAACTCTATACGGCATCCCCGGCTGACTCCCAGGCCCGAGAGGACTTTTTCAAGAACCTTCCTCTGCCGTCACTATCGGAGGAGCAGAGGTGCACATTGAACTCCCCTATATCGGGACTGTAACTCCAAGTAGCTATTGGTAAACTCACCCTTGCAAAGACACCAGGCCCTGATGGCATGGGACCGGAATTTTACAAATTGTTGCCCCCCACTGTTTTGCCGGCTTTGCAATCCTACTACACCGGTCTACTGACCGATCTCCCACCTGGGGATACACATAATCGAGCACATGTTATCCTTCTCCCCAAGCCAGGCCGCCCACAGGACCAATTGGGCTCATATCGACCAATATCTCTCCTCAACCAAGATGTTAAGATTCTAGGTAGTATACTGGCGGCGCGTCTTAATACTTTTCTGCCGGAGCTGATTCACGAAGATCAGGTCAGTTTTGTCCCTGGCCAACACGCCTCTCTGAATCTTTTGAAAGTTTTATCGGTTTTGCAGGCCTCCCATGTACCGGGGGACAGGGCCCTTATCGCCAGCCTTGACGTTGAGAAGGCATTCGATATGGTCTCATGGGAGCATCTTTATTGGGTCATGGGGCGGTTTGGCATCACTGGTGACTTTGTACGGTGGGTAGTGGCTCTTTATAACCGACCATCTTCGCAGCTTTTGGTGAATGGGGAGTTGTCTGTTTCCTTTCCCTTGGGTCGCGGTACCCGTCAAGGCTGCCCGTTATCCCCTCTCCTCTTCTTGCTATCCTTGGAGCCCTTGGCACAACGTATACGTCAAGATTCGAGCCTTGAAGGTCTTCGTGTGGGGTCCCACGAATTCCGCATTAGTCTATTTGCGGACGACATGCTTCTTTACATTAAACATGCGGACACCAATATGCCACGTCTTATGACGATTATACAACTATATGGGCGTTTTTCGGGTCTTAAGATAAATTTTGAAAAGACGGAGGCTCTTCTGCTTGGGACATTGGGTACACCACGTTGGACGGAGACCTTGGGTGTAGGAGTGGCCCCTGGGAAACTTAAATACCTGTGAATCATGTTGTATTGTGATCCCAAACGCTTATATACAGCCAACATCACTACTGCGCTTGGTAAGATTAAAAATCTGTGCCACCGATGGCATGCCTTGCCATTGTCCCTTATGGGGAGGGTTGCGTTGGTCAAGATGGTGCTCTTCCCTAAGTTATTATACCCTCTTCAGACCATTCCTGTTTGGGTGTCCTCCTCTGATGAGCGTTCATATCTCGCTACTATTAGATCTTTTATTTGGTGAGATAGGGCGCCCAGAATTAGTTTTTCCAAACTTCTCCGAGCCAAGCAGCATGGCGGCCTAAACGTCCCTGACCTACGTGCGTACAATGTGGCAGCTTTATTTCGATGGATATACTCACATTTGGCACCTGATTCCCGCTCTCTTTCTCCACCTACCAGTCTCTTGGAAACCTGTTGTACCCCCATCTCTTTTTCCTCATTTCTCCATGGTTGTTCTGGAGGGAGTTCTGGCACCCCCTCTTCCTCCCTTTCTTCATCTTTCCTCCCTTTTCTCTTTTCGTTTCGGAAGGCTTGGGCATGGTGGCGTAAGAAACAGACACAGCTGCCCGGTTTCTCCCCTTTTCTCTCTCTTCTTCGTAATCCTGATTTTCCTCCTGGTATGACACGCTTATGGGGTCTGTCCGACAGAGGAGAGAGAGATACCACTGTGGGGGCAGTTTTGGATATTGGGGGGGGGGGATCTTTCCTACATTTTCTCAGGTCCAGACACACTGGGGTCTCCCATCTCATCACATACATACATATTTACAGCTTAAGCACTATATTACCCCTCAGATTGCTCGTTATGCTGGCCGTTGGGAGAGTGGATCCCTTGACAACATTTTTCTGGAGACTCCATCTTCCATGAACACTATTTCTCGCTGGTACTCTGCCTGCCGAGATCATCAGCCCGAGTTGGTATTGGTGCCACTTGCCAGGGATTGGTCCTCTGAGCTGGGTAGAACTGTTACCGTACAGGACCTGCATATGTTTTTTCAGAACATTTACATATTGGTAAAAGCAGTATCTCTTCAGGAGACACAGTTTAAGATTCTCCATAGAGCGTACATAACCAGAACCCGTGGGGTACGCATGCACTTGTGGGCTGATGCTCTTTGCATCCGTTGTAACACAAATCCTGGTACATTTCTTCATACCTTTTTTGAATGTCAAGCTCTTACGATATGGGGCCGGGTACATCACTGCCTTGAACAGGTACTTCAATGCACTTTTGTTTGGAATTGTGTAGCGCTTCTGCTAGGGGACGTCCAGGACTTAACTCAACAAGGTATGGACTTCCCGGCTCAGAAATTTATTCTGCATGCTGTTCTTCTGGGCAAAACACTTGTACTGCAGCAGTGGTCCACTGCAGAAGCCCCCGCCTTCAGTTTATGGCTTGCTAGAATGAAGATGCAAGCCAGATTTGAACTTGACTCTTATTCCTCCAGATCTCAACCTGTGTGGATTGCTTACTGTGCTCTGTGAGAACGTTTATTGGCTGTTTCCCCTCCTGCCCCCGCACCTCCATGATTTTGTTTTCCTGACATGGAGGGTTTGGGTCCTTGATTGCAGATTGTAGATTGAACACTAGATCTCTTGTGTTCTGTTTTTCCTTATCATAATATGCCTCTTTGTTGACAGCTGTGGTGAGCCTCGATCATCGTGAGCAATGTTTGATTTGAACCTGAATGGATGTGTGTGAGTGGCGGACTGTCTGTGGGTTTGTCTGTTGGTTTGTACGATTGTGTTGGTGATTCGTTTGGGGATTCCCATTTTTCTCGATATTTCCTTATTAAGTAGAAAACGGGCACGTGTGAACCATGTCTTTGTACCCTCAATGCAATTGTTGTATATGCAAACTATTTCAGCCCACTAACAATGTTTTTTGTTCATTGATGTTTTGCATACTTTGCATACTGTACATGGTTTTGACTGCCTAATAAATATGATATTACAAAAAAAAAAAAAAAGACTGGGTGTTTAGTAAGTAAAGCTCTAAGGGCTCCTTTTACGAAGCCGTGGTAGCAGTTTAACGCATGTAATAGCGCGCGCTAAACCGCTGGATGCGCTAGCCGCTACTGCCTCTTCTTGAGCAGGCACTAGTTTTTTTGCTAGCGCGGGGGTAGCGCGTGACTAAAGCCGCTAACGCGGCTTCGTAAAAGGAGCCCTAAAAGTTGTTATGCGGCTCATTTCAATCGGACACTCGTTTCTAGGTTAGAAAAGACACGGCAGATAAATTTTGTGGTTAAATATTTGAGATACACCTCTCAGTTTGCAAAAGCCAGCCTCAGGAGCTCACACAGTGAAGAAAGGCCAGATAATGAATGTATAATGAGGTATTTGTAGCTGACTGAGCTCTCAGGCATTGACAGTAAGCTTAAGCTCCATTATCCCTTTACAGTCATGCAGAAGTGTTCTGAAGATGTCAATCTTCTATTGAAAAAAAAAATTAAATTAAAAAGGGCAGAAAAACTCGTGGTGCATGTTTGGGCAGTGTTTCTCATGCCAGTCCTGGAATACTTCTCCTGCACAGCAGCCAGGATGTGAACCCTCACCCCAACATCTGCCTAATTCAGTGATTCCCAAACCCGTCCTGTCGGAATTTTCTGAATATTTTCTGACTGGCTGGGGTTCCTCTAAGACAGATTTGAGAGTGAGCTGGGAACCAGGTTTGATTCTCACTGCGGCTTCTCATGACCTTGGTTTAGTCACTTAGCCCCCAATTCTTTAAAAAAAAATAAAAAAGCACATGTAAACTGACACTTAGCACCCAAATTTGCAGATGCTGTTATAGAAAAAGGTCAAAATCTCAATGAGCCAAAAGAATGCAGAGGAGCTTAAAAAGGTATATCACTCTAGAAAAACCTACTCCAAGTCTCCTAATCAACACAAAAATCGCTTATGTAAAACTGTTTCAAAAAACAATATACGGTAAATACAGTAAAACCTTGGTTTGCGGACATAATTCGTTCCAGAACTATGCTTGTAATCCAAAACACTCGTATATCAAAGCGAATTTCCCCATAAGAAATAATGGAAACTCAGACGATTTATTCCACAACCCCAAAACTTTAATTCAAAATACGCTACGTACTTGTATTGCAAGACCTCGCTCATTTAGAACAGTCACGACACCTCTGCAGCATCAGAGAGAGAATAACCATTGGCTCAGTTGTGATGATGTGACGCATGTATACCGTATGTATTTGCATTGCAAGACCTCGCTTTTTTAGAACAGTCACGGCACTCTTGCAGCGTCAGAGAGAGAAGAACCATCAACCTGGTTGTGATGTGTGTTTATACTGTATGTACTTGTATTGCAAGACATTGCTTGTATATCAAGTTCAATTTTAATAAAATGTTTTTGCTTGTCTGGCAAAACACTTACAATCCAAGATTTTACGGTATATTGAAATGCTTATTTGCATAGGGTGGTCAAATCAGTTATGGGGAGACTCATGAAAAAATGATAAGAATCCACCAGGGTTTTTCCCACAATACTGTGTACCCTAAAGCACACCATAGGTTTTACCCCTCACATCATTCATGTCCACCCTGCAAATGCATTTTAACTATATCAAAAACACTTTTCTGTGGGGAAACTTCAAATATGTCACACTAAAACATCCATTTGGTGCTCTTAAAATCCTTATTAGTTCTTAAATCATGTAAGAGAGAGCGTAATGCTTTTCTTTGAAAGCTTGACAGGAACTGTTTGTTCTTCCTGTAAATGGGGTGCCAAAACTGATTTGCCCATTTACAGGAAGAACAAATTGTTTTAAATGGAATTGCCTTCTCTATTGCTCAACCATTAGGATATTAGGCATCCATTTGGATAGAAACTTATCGATGATCTCTAATGTTGATGCTCAGGTTCGGAAATGTTATTTTACATTATGGAAGCTTCGTACAATCCGACCTTATTTTAATGATAATGAATTTATTTTTTAAGTTTAAATGTCTTTATTGAATTTCATAAAATACAATAATTCAACACAATAATTAATCTAAATGACATTTAAGCCCTTCCCCCCTCCCCCAACAAAATTGTAAAAGTAGACGAATTGGGAGTATAAACCAGAAAGAAAAGTCAATTAGCATGTATTAAGAACATAAGAACATAAGAAATGCCTCCGCTGGGTCAGACCCGAGGTCCATCGCGCCCAGCAGTCGGCTCACGCGGCGGCCCAACAGGTCCAGGACCTGTGCAGTAAATTTCTATCTATACCCCTCTATCCCCTTTTCCAGCAGGAATTTGTCCAAACCTTTCTTAAACCCCAGTACTGTACTCTGCCCTATAACTTCCTCTGGAATTGTATTCCAGGTGTCCACCACACGTTGTGTAAAGAAGAACTTCCTAGCATTAGTTTTGAATTTGCCTCCTTTCAACTTTTCCGAATGCCCTCTTGTTTTTTTATTTTCTGAAAGTTTGAAGAATCTGTCCCTCTCTACTCTCTCTATGCCCTTCATGATCTTGTAAGTCTCTATCATATCCCCTCTTAATCTTCTCTTTTCTAGGGAAAAGAGTCCCAGTTTTTCCAATCTCTCAGCGTATGAAAGGCTTTCCATCCCCTTAATCAGTCGTGTCGCTCTCCTCTGAACTCTCTCGAGCAATGCCATATCCTTCTTAAGGTACGGTGACCAATAATGGACGCAGTACTCAAGATGTATACAGCGGCAGGATAACTTCTTTCATTCTGGTTGTAATACCTTTCTTGATTATACCTAGCATTCTATTGGCTCTCTTAGCAGCAGCTGCGCACTGTGCTGTCGGCTTCATTGTCATTGACTATTCTACAATAGTCATCTAAAAGAGTCCAAACCCTCTTAAAATATCAAACTGAACATTGCCTAATAGCAGCTACGGTACTTCTTCATGTTTACGCGTAAGACAGACTCCCGCCCACTGTGCAGGAAAAGAAAGAACTTTGCTATTTTTCCATTCTGATATAACTTGCTGAATTGCTAGACCCATAAAAACATCAAATAATTTGAGGAACTGAAGAAAAAGGGAAGATATGCATGTGGATGAAGAGGAAAAGAAGAGAGAGGAAGGAGGTGCACATGGATAAAGTGGAATGGAAGGAAACAGAGAGAGGAGATTCACATGGCTGGAAGGGAAAAGGAAAAGATACATGTGGATGGAGGAAGGGAGGGGCATAAACTTGGGACACAGAAGGGAGGGAGGGAATAGAAAAGGAGGATTGTTGGGCATGAGTGTGTAAGTGAGAGGGAATGACATGGTGCACATGGGGAAAGGAAGAAAGGAAAATTGTTGGGCACAGAGAGAGAGAGAAAAGTGAGGTAGAGATGCATGGATAAGAGAAGGAGAAGAGGGAGAAATGTTGGATATGGTCATGGGAGGGAACAGTGGGACAGATTGAAATGGATGCAAGGGAGATAAATGTTGAACATAGTTGTGGAGGGAATGGAGAGAGAGATGTGGCATGTGCTGGAGAGGGGTGATAGAAGGAGAAATGTTGGACATGGGACTGGTGGGCAGTGGTGAAAGATGCTGCACATGATCTGGGGGATGAGAGAGGGAGAAATGATGGATATGTCAGTAGAAGAGGGTGGGAGAGATGCACCATGGATCTCTCTCTCTCTTTCCCACTCCCTTTGCAGCAAGGGAGGAAATGAGGAAAGACAGATGGACACTGAGACAGGGATGCATGTTGCCAATGGGGGTGGAGGACAGAGGAAGAAAAGTTGGACTCATGGAGGGACAGAGAGAGATGTTGGTTGGGGAAAGGAATGAGGTTCAGAGGAAAGAAAGCATGCAAGAGGCAGAAGAAAGAAATATTGGATGCACAGTCAGAAGGAACTGCAACCAGAAACTCATGAAATCACCAGACAACAAAGGTAGGAAAAATGATTTTATTTTCAATTTAGTGATCGAAATGAGTCAGTTTTGAGAATTTATATCTGCTGTCTATATTTTGCACCCTATTTGTCTATTTTTTGTAGCTCTTCCTGAGGTGGCATTGCATATTTTAAAGTCATCTGCCTTGACCTCTTTGAAAAAAAACCCTGACAATAAATGATAATTAACATTTTCTCTGCGTACAGTGTGCTTTGTGGTTTTTAATTTTGTGTTTACTATTATGTATTGTTAATAAGATTATATTGTGTGTATATGAAAAATAGATGGAAGACATTGCATTACAATTATAATGCTGGGGTCTGGGTCAGAGCTTGAGCGTGTCTGGGGGTGGAGCTTGGGTGGATCTGAGGCAGAGCTTGGGCGGGGTACTCGGTTGATATTTGTTACACTTAGAGGGTACTTGGCTTGAAGAAGTTGAGAAACGCTGGTGTATGGCATGGCTCCAGGGTATTTAGTTGGGCATTTAATTTCTCCAGTTCTTGACGTTCCTTACAAATATCAACAATATTTGATTTCCCATTGGTTAGGGGATGCCATTATAAAAGATTCCATAAAAGATTGCTTTCATATCGGACAGCCACTTGGGATTCTGTTTTTCGCTGATTATTTTCAACTTCCACTTCTTATGCGAATTTTAGAAAACTGCTCAAGGCTTATTATCTATGTGATAAATTTTTATAATTGGTAACTTATATGTTTAATTATAACTCGCTGTTTGATGTTCAGCTTCTCTTGCTTATTGTGAACTGAAAGATCCATATGGTTTTGCGGTATACAAGTGACATGTTATGTTATATTATGAGTGACGTTATGACGTCGTTATGTTATGTTATGAGTGATGTTATGATGACATTCTTTCAGCTAAGTTAGATTTTTTTTACTTTAGCTGTTTTTGAATCGTATTCTTTATTATTAGTTCTTTGATTACTTTGATTAGTTTTGATTGGATTTTGTTCACGATTTTTTCCGGGGGTTTGAAAACGCCTCCCAGTCTTTTTGCTCTTGTTTTGAATTCACACTCAGAGTTGATTATTGTTATTATCACTATTTAAATTTAACAAATATTTGCAGGAACATTATGATGTACGGGGCGGTATTCATTTAGACCGTTCTGGTCTGGTGAAGGTCACCTAATGAACGCTTGCCCAGGGCTAAATTAGGATACGAAGGGTCGATCGAGCCCGTACTTAGGTTCCTTAATATCTAATATTAAAGTTTTTTAATATTTCAGCATTGTTAAATGGGTGTGAATTTGCAACAGGTAGCTTAAAGCTGCAGTGATACCTCGGTTTGCGAGTAACCCGGTTTGCGAGTGTTTTGCAAGACGAGCAAAACACTCGGCAAACTTTTGACTCGCAAACCTAGCACTGCCCTGATCAACGAGCACTTACAGGGGATTCCTCTTCCGTCTTCCGGCCAGCCTTCTACATCGGGTGCCTTCCGCAGGTTGGAGGACCTCTGTCTGGGCCTGCGCGTCCGGGTGCTGTCCCTCCTGCGCGTTGCGTGTGACGCGCACAACGTCAATCATCGGCGTTGTGCGTGTCATGCGCGGCATGCGGGTGGGGCAGCGCTCAGCTGCGTGGGCTCAGGTGGGGCTCTCCAGCATGCGAGGGGCAACCGACGTGGAGGGCTGGCCGGCGTTCAGTATTGGTCGCCGTACCTCAAGAAGGACATGGCGGTACTTGAGAGAGTCCAAAGGAGAGCAACGAAACTGGTAAGAGGGCTGGAACACTGCTCATACGCCGAGAGGTTGGATAGGCTGGGGCTCTTCTCTCTGGAAAAAAGGAGGCTCAGGGGAGATATGATAGAGACCTTCAAGATCATGAGGGGCATAGAGAGGGTGGATAGGGACAGATTCTTCAGACTGAGGGGGACAACAGGTACGAGGGGGCATTCGGAGAAACTGAAGGGAGATAGGTTCAAAACAAATGCAAGGAAGTTTTTTTTCACCCAAAGGGTCGTGGACACTTGGAATGTGCTACCGGAGGAAGTGATCAGGCAGAGTACGGTACAGGGATTCAAACAGGGATTGGACGGATTCCTGAGGGATAAAGGGATCGTGGGATACTGAGAGAGGTATCCAGGTAATAAGTATAGAAACCCAACCAGGTCGTGCATGTGCAAGACCGGAGGGTTAGGACTTCGATGGGAAGATAGGACTTCAATGGGAAACTAAGGTGGCAAGGGGGCCCCTTCTGGTGATTCAGACAGGTCGTGACCTGTTTGGGCCGCCGCGGGAGCGGACTGCTGGGCAGGATGGACCTATGGTCTGACCCGGCGGAGGCACTGCTTATGTTCTTATGAGGCATCCCTCTGAAGGCACTGCGAGGTTCTCCGGCAGCTGGCATCCCCCTCCCCCGAAGCGGCACTGTGGGGTTCTCTGGCAGCTGGCATCCCCCCCCCCCTCCGAAGCGGCACTGTGGGATTTTCTGGCAGCTGGCATCTCCCCCCCCCCCGAAGCGGCACTGTCGGGTTCTTCTTCCGATGACAGACGGAGGAGGCAGACGGAGGAGACAGCGCTGCAGCACCCGGCCCTGACAGGTACAGACCCCGGGTTCTGGAACCAATCGTTGCTGTTGCCACTATTGTTTATGGGGAACTTTAATTTGATAAACGAGCATTTTGGATTACGAGCATGCTCCTGGAACGGATTATGCTCGTAATCCAAGGTACCACTGTATTTGTCAATTTTGTTTGTTCTATTCTGCTCATATAACACCAGTATTGAAGCAGTTGCACTGGTTACCAATACAAAAATACACTCCAACTCTGCCAAAAACCTAAACTAGCAATAACAAAAAAAGGCAGACCTAGTCACTACAGGTTCGTTAAGGGGACGCTCAGGAGCACAGGCTGTGCAAACCACACATACAATATAATGTGAATGATATCACAATAAAGAGTGCTCTCAGTGTGAACCACCAGCGATAGGAGCAGGAGAACCTGCTCTCCTGGCGCATTTTTCCTGTGTTGCATTTTTCAGATAAGTACTTGATTTTTGTTTTTTCATATGGTGCAGTTTGATTTTTTTGTTGCATTTTTCGGGGGGTTTGGCTGGCAGGGTTTGTTTAGGGGTCGCTCAGGTTACATCGGTTTATTCACCTGTTGATTTACTGGCTTAATTGGTGGAAATTTTCACTTTGATTTTCAGCACACTTAGGGTGCTCTATGATGGTGTGCGGGTAGGGGTTTATCAGCTCTACCTAGAAGTGAAGTGTTGGAACTGGACTCCTATCGCTGGTGGTTCACACTGAGAGCACTCTTTATTGTGATATCATTCACATTATATTGTATGTGGTTTGTGTGGTTTGCACAGCCTGTGCTCCTGAGCATCCCCTTAACGAACCTTGTAGTGACTAGGTCTGCCTTTTTTGTTATTGCTGGTTACCAATACAACAAATTCTTTCCATAATTCATCAAACTTTGTACCAAGTCTCTCCTGCCCTTTTTCAAGAGTTTTTTTTTTTTTTTTAATCTATCAGCCTATAAGAAGTCTGAGATCAGAAAACAGTATGAAATTATGTTTGGAAGTGCAACTATCGACCTCTTTTACAAAGCCGCGCTAGGTGCTGTGCTAATGGCCCCAAAGCCCTTAGAGATTTAAAGGGTTTCGGGGCCGTTGCCGCGTGGCTTTGTAAAAGAGGCAGTATGTTATCTGTAACGGGTGCAAAGCTGTGGAATACCCTGCCAGGAATTTTGCGTTTGTGTGCCGCTAGAATGAATTTTAAGAAAATGTTAAAAACTGAACCGTTTATGAAGGCTTTTTTTGGAGTTGAAATTTTATTTTATTTTTTTTCCTTATTATTTTTTATTTTCAAATTTTACATAAAGTGTACAAAATAGTAAAATACAATTGATGAATACAGAATATCACTTTTATATCTAATACATCATATTTCTAAATATATTTTTCCCCCTCTCCCTCCCCCCACCCTTCTATTACTTTTCATATATTATTTTTAATTTTCAAATTTTACATAAAATGTACAAAATATTTAAAAAAAATTGATAAATACACAATATCATTTTATATCTAATATATCATATTCTAAATATATTTTTATCACCTCTCCCTCCCTCCACCCTTCTATTACTTTTCATTCATACATTACGTATTGTATAACATATTATAACATATTATGTAGAAATTATTTTCATTACCCCCCTCTATGTGTGTCATAAAAAAGATATTTAAAAGAAGAAAAGAAGAAGAAAAATCCTACTATTTATTGATTGCAGTATTTTGTCAATGGCCCCCATATTTTTATAAATTTAGTATATGTCCCTCTTTGTATTGCTATCGTTCTTTCCATTTTAAATATATGACATATTGTATTCCACCAAAATGTATAATTTAGGTTGTTATAATTTTTCCAATTATTAGTTATATGCTGAATGGCAACCCCTGTCATAATTAATAAAAGCTTGTTATTTTCTGGTGAAATTTGACTTTTTTTCCTCATCATCATTCCAAATAATACTGTATCATATGATATAGCTATATGATTTTCCATCAATTTATTAATTTGTGGCCAAATTGAATTCCAAAAACTTTTAATATAGGGACAATGATATAATAAGTGATCCAAAGTCCCTGGTTCTAGATTACAGTGCCAGCATTTATTGGACTTAGAACCGTCTAATTTTTGCAAACGTGTAGGGGTCCAAAAAGCTCTATGTAATAAAAAGAACCAAGTTTGTCTCATAGATGCTGACACTGTACATCTTATTCTCCAAGACCAAATTAGTGGCCATTGAGATGCATTAATTTGATGCTTAATCTCAATGCTCCAAATATCTCTTAGACCATTTTTTGGCTTTTTATTCATATATCCAGATATTAATTTATACCACAATGCGGCTTGATGTCCTAGGAAGTCTGCTTGAAAACATAAGAACTTTAAACTATATTGATTATTCAATGTTTTCCATTCAGGGAACCCAACCTGAATGGCCTGCTTCAATTGCAACCATTTAAAACTTTGTGTTTTACTAAGACCAAATCTATGTTGCAATTGTGAAAAATCCAGCAGTTTACCTTCTGAAATAACGTCATCCAAAGATCTAATGCCTGCAATAATCCAGTTCTTCCAAAGGATTTGAGCTCCGCCAATTTTGATCTTGGAGTTTATCCATAGAGATTGATTTGTTGATTTGTTTATTGGGATAGGTGTTAATTTACTAATAAATCTCAACGTTTTCCAAGTATCCATTAATATTTTGTTTTCTCTGTATCTTCTAGGCATGTTAATACTTGGAAGGTGAACTAAATTTAGGGGAAACATAAGGCGCCATTCCAAATATAACCAGTCTGGTACATTATCTATAAGTTCTGGGAGGATCCAATACATACCCTGACGTAGAATATAGGCTTGATGGTACCTATAAAAATTTGGAAAATTTACCCCTCCCTCCTTAATTGATTTTTGCAAAGTTACTAAAGCTATTCTAGGTGTTCTACCAAGCCAAAGAAATTTCGTTAAAATGCTATTAATCTTTTTATAAAAGGACCCCTGAAAATAAATAGGTATCATACTCATTTGGTAGCAAACTACAGGCAAGATCATCATTTTAATAGTTTGAACTCTCCCCCACCAAGAAATATGTAAAGGGTTCCATTGCTCACACAACTCTGTAACTTTTTTTAATACAAATTTTTCATTTTCTTTTACAGTATCTTCAATTGTATTTTTAACTTGAATGCCAAGATATTTAAATCCTTCTTCCTTCCATATGAACGGAAAATCTTTAAATAGTCCTTTTACACAATGAACATTTAAGGGTATAACTTCAGATTTATTCCAATTAATTTTATAACCTGAAAATTTACCAAACTTATCAATTAATTCCAATAAAGAAGATAAGGTAGATTCTGGATTTTTCAAATAAAGCAAAATATCATCAGCATAAGCCGAAATCTTATATTCCATATCTGAATATGGAATACCCTGTATCTCCCCCGTTTGCTGTATTGCTAACAATAAGGGTTCTAATATAACATCAAATAACAAAGGAGATAAAGGACAACCTTGTCTAACTCCCCTCTGCAATTGAAAACCTTCAGATATCATATTATTAATATTTAATCTTGCAATCGGGAAGCTATACAATGTTTTTACCATTTGTATAAATCCAGAACCTATACCAAACCATTCTAAAGCTTGATACATAAAATTCCATTCTACCCTATCAAATACTTTTTCTGCATCCAAGGAAACTGTAAAAGTCGGTTCATCTATTTTTTTTGATAAATTTAACATATGAAACAATAATCTAGAGTTATTAGAGGAATGTCTTTTAGCAACGAAATCCGTCTGATGCATATCTATAATATGTGGGAGAGCTTTGGCTAATCTCAAAGCCAAAATTTTCGCCAAAAGTTTATTATCCACATTTATTAAAGATATAGGCCTGTAGTTCGAAACCAAAGTAGGATCTTTATTTGGCTTAGGCAGAACAATTATTATTGATTCAGCCATAGTACCTTTGATATCACCTTTTATAAGTTGTGTTTGATATAAATTTAGTAAATGTGGGGAAAGGATATTTTGAAATGTTTTATAAAATTCTACTGTATAACCATCACCACCTGGAGCGGATCCAACTCTGAGATCTCAATGCTGTTTCTAATTCTTTTAATGATATAGGTTCATCTAAACTCCGTTTTATATGATCAGGAACCTTAGGTCCATTAATTAAATCTAAAAAATTTTTACCATCTTTTTGTCTCTCCAAATAAGGCTCAGAAGAATACAGATCTTTATAAAATTTTAGAAATTGTTTTAAAATTTTATCTGTTTGATTTGTTATTGTACCATTATCATCTTTTATCCCATTTACATTAGTTTTCCTTTTTTTTGCTTTAAGATAATTTGCCAATAATCTCCCCGCCTTATTAGAATTTCCATAATACACTGCTTGTTTGGAAAACAAATCCTTTCTTATCATTTTTGAAGTTAATTCATTATATTTACCTTTTGCTTTCAACAAAGCTTGTAATATATCATTTTCCCATTTGTTTATCAATTTAGCTTCTAATATTTTGATTTCTTTTTCTAATTCTATATATTGCATTTTATTCTGTTTCCTAATAAAAGCTGAATATGATATAATATTACCCCTCATAGTTGCTTTAAACGCATCCCATACATTCTCAATAGATGTATCCTCCACTAAATTCATTTGAAAGAAATCTTTAATTTGTGTTTTGAAATTTTCCAAAAATTTATCGCCCACAAGCAGTGCATTATCAAATCTCCAAAGAGGTCTACCCTTTTCCAATTTATCCAATTGTAATTCTATCCATATTCCTGCATGATCCAAAATAATAATAGGATCTATGGAAGCTTTAATCACCTGTTGTACTTCATTTGTTGAAACAAAAATATAATCTATTCTTGAAAATGATTTATGAACCTGTGAACAAAATGAAAACTCCTGATCATTAAAATGAAGAATACGCCATATATCCTTCAAATCGCATGATTGAGCCAGATTATCTAAACCTAAAGATTTTATACTTTTACTTGGTTTTTTATCCAATAATGGATCCATTACAGCATTAAAATCTCCAGCCACCACTAAATTAGAAGTAGCCAGTGGTAACAACATATTCTGTAATTTTTTAAAAAATTCTGATTGATTCGAATTAGGGGCATATATATTAAACAACGTCAGGGCATTATTTCCCATACCTATATCAACATGTATCCATCTTCCATGTGGGTCTGAATTTATTACCTTAATCTTGGCCATACATTTTTTATTTATAAGAATTGCTACCCCTGCTTTTTTACCCTCTGCTGGCGCAAAAAAACATTCTTTTACCCACCCACCCGTTAATTTCTGTGATTCTTTTGTATTAAGATGGGTCTCCTGCAGACAGTAAATATCCGCGTTTTGCTTTTTTAAAAATGTTAATACCTTTTTTCTTTTGATTACATGATTCAGGCCATTGACATTAATAGAGTATATCTTAAAAGACATTATATATTTTAAATCTTATCAGTATAATCTTCTTCCCCTCTTCTTTCATATTTAGAATCCATAAATTGTTTTCCATGACACACATATTTACCTTTGAAGTATCCAATCCCTTATTTATTTTTTCCTTAATCATTCTAGTAAATACCCTCTTTTTCCCTCCCTTTCCCACCCAATATAATGACTGCTTAAGGATACACATTGGAACTGCAACCCGAACATTCTCCTCCCCTCTAGGCAACCAATATTCAATCAACATCTCCTTCTATCTATCTATATTAACCTTTAATATCTTTAGTCATTTTTTACTTCTAACATTTCATTAATGTATCTTTATCCATTTATCAATTTTTAATTTATATTTCCCTAGTATTATATTATACATCAAAAAATTTTATCTTAAACATATATTTAATATGGTATTAATATTTTTTTTTCCTATATCTTATTCTTTTTCTCTTTATATTTTTATTGTCTTTTTTTTTTAGATCATATTTTTCTTTCTTCAGTATTTCAATATCTCATACTTTTATAATTTTTTATAATGTTATCAAAACCAATCTTAATGTTTTATATTAAAATGTCATAGGTTCTGATTTAGAAAGAAAGGCTTTTAGTTTTTCTGGATCCTCGAAGTATAAGGATTTATCTCCTGATGATACTCTCATTTTTGCCGGATAATATAGTCCATATTTATATCCTTTTTCTTTTAATTGTGGTCTCATGTCTAATAGTCTCTTTCTTTTATTTGCTGTGTTTTTAGCAAAGTCCGGCAAAAACCATATTCTGGATCCTTTATAATTTAGATTTTTGTCTTTTTTGGCAGCATTTAATATTTCTAATGCTTGTTGGTATCTAAGCATTTTGAATATTAGTGGTCTTGGCCTGCCTTGATTTTCTACATTTTTAACTGGGATCCTATGCGCCCTTTCTATTTCTAGTGGTTGTTTTAAATCTAGTTGTAATATTTTTGGAATTAAGTTTTCTAGAAAATGTATAGCATTTTTTCCTTCTAAATTTTCTTGTATTCCAAAAAGTTTAATATTTTTCCTTCTTCCTCGATTCTCATAGTCTTCCAGTTGATCTTTCAATTTATTCAATTCCAGACTGTCATTTTTGCATCTATTTGTTTCACTTTCTATGACCTCCATTTTAGATTCTAGTACAGTTGTTCTTTTATTATTAACTTCCATTTGTCTGTGGATATTCAATATTTCTTCCTTCATTTCAGACATATTGGTTACAGTTTCCTTTAGCATTTGTTTAATTTGTCTTAGTTCTTCCATAACTTCTGCTTTACTCAATATGTCAGGTTCTTCAACAGGAAGTGGGATCTTGCTTGGTGTTATTTGATCCTGCTTTTGTCTTTTTGCTGACATACCAGCCTCATTTTTGTTTTGTCTGGTACTTGCCATGTTGTTGTTTTCTTTTTCTTGGGTTTTACTTTCTTTATATTTATTAGGAGACACAATAGTCTCTTTCAGTCACAATTCCCAGTAATCTGTCTTTGATATCTTATTATACCAGCAATTTTTCTTGTTGCTTTACATTAGCACTGAGATGTCATCAAATCTTTGTCAGTCATTCCATCAACAGCTTATCCAATATAATAATCAATAATAGAGAAAATAATCCTTTTTTTTTTTTTTTTTCTCTCCCAGGATTTAGTTCTAACTTCAGGCAGCAGGATTTTTATTTGACAGTTTTTCTTTATTTTTCTTCCTCTCTTGTCTGTTATATCTCCCAATGCCACACTGAGAAAGAAAAAACCAAAGATCAAAGGGGGAAACTTTTTTCTTTCTCTCTCTGTCTTCGGGTATTTCAAAGCCTTCAAGCTGCTTCAAATTCGTCTGTCACTTATCCCTCAGCACTGCATCGCTCTAGCACAGAGAAAATGGCGCTCCCTCTCCCTGACTTTTTCACTTTCAGGTTTTATTTTAGTCTCAGCGGAGGAAGGCAAAATCTGTCACAATTTTAGTTCCTGAAGAAATCGACTATAGGGGGCAAATTCACAATTTATTGTAACCTGTCTTCAGTCTCTTACCGTCCCAGTAAAAGAGATAGAGAGTCGCCGATTCTTCGTCCTCAGTTCTCAGTTTAGAGCCGGCAGGAGAGGACAGCTTCAAAAACCGCCACAGTTCTAAAGATCAGTTTATAACGGTTTCACATCACATCACATCAAAATCGATCCCTCTCAAATTCTCTTCATTGCTATTTCCCCTCTTTCAATGCCTTTCCTCTAGTCAGTAAGAAGTTGACTTAATTTAATTGTATTTTATGAGTAAATTGTTCATCTATATCTCGCCGTTTAGTGAAGGAAATATATATAGATTCAACAACTTGCCGTGAAAAGCCGTCAAAAGGGAGACAGACCTGTTCTTTCAGGGCTTTTTTTCAGATTCGGCAGCACTTTCTTTCCGATGATCTTAAGTCTTTTATTTATTTTATTTTTTCCCATCTGCTCTCAATATCGTTCCAGCACAGAGGAGAAACGCTTTTTTGATTCTTTCCTTCAGGCTCTGCTTCTATTTCGGCGGATGAAGATAATATTGATCTGCCACAAGTTAATATTATCAGGTAGTTATTTTCATTGAAAATCGGCAAGAAGAGGATTTATTTTTTTTAATAATTTTGCCCAGATGGAGAGGAGCGTCGCGATCACACGTCCATTTGTGTTCGCGTTAAGCCACGCCCCTCTGGAGTTGAAATTTTAGATTCAAACTGGATTTGAAAATTTCTGATGTTTATCGACCATTTTTAAGAGTTATTTTATAACAACTGAACTATGTATGTTTGTTTAACATTTTATGCTTGTTAGTATGGAAATCATATAGGTAATATATGGTATATAAATTTTTTAAATAAAATAAATAAATATGCCTTTATAAAATAGGTTCCCAGAGCCAGCCCAGTAATGCACAAAGCCTCATGCACAAATATACATTACATTACATTATAATAATAATAATAATAATAACTTTATTTTTCTATACCGCCATAGTCAGGCGACTTCTAGGCGGTTTACATTGTAAGAAGGCTGGACATTCAGCGAATAACAAAAGGTCTTAATACAATACAATAAGTCTACATACAATACAGTGAGTCTAAATACAATACAGTACAATACAATACAGTGAGTCTAAATACAATACAATACAATAAGACTAAATACAATACCATAAAATGAGTCTAAATACAATATAATAGTCAATGGGAAACTTACGTGCTAATTGGAGTTCTATGGGTAGAGGATATCTGAATAGATGAGGAGCTTCTTGAGAGAAAGAAAAGGCGTTTACGGGGAGGGGAGTCCTAGTGAGGGAGGGTCCTATGAGGGGGGGGACAGTTTTAGTCAATGAATTTCGCGAATAGGGCGGTTTTGATCGATTTACGGAATGCACTGTAAGACAGATTGGGTTCGTTTATGTAGTTTTTCAGGCAAACTTGCTGTCTGTTCGCTTGGAACTTAAAGGTTCTATCCAGGAATGATTTGTATCTGCAGCCTGTAATCTTTGGGTATGCAAAGATGTTTTTGTTAGGGATTTCTATTCCGCCATTACCTTGCGGTTCAAGGCGGATTAGAAAAGAGTTACAGAGGGTGTTTTACAAAAAGATTTCTGGACCTTTTTGGGGCAAAAAAGAGTAGAGTAGATTGATTTGGGGGTTCGAGGGGTTAGAAGGATGAAAGGAGGAAGCTCCAAAGAGGGAATAAATGTGTACATTGTCTATGCATGTGCACACATATGTACGTTATAAAACATGGTTTAGAATGCAATTCCGTCTTTCTCCACCCACACTGCACCCTGTGAACACTTGTGGGTAAGCTGCATATCTTTCAGAGAATGGACTGTACCCATGTTCATTTTGTTGAACCCTTTATATCAGTGTCTCTCAAACTTTTTTTTTAGCTCTGGCACACTAAACGGAGCAAATGTTTTTCGTGGCACATTATAATTGAAATTATAAAATTACAAAACCAATTTGAAAGTTATTTATTTAAAGTTCTTTAAGCTATGTATGGGTAATTGTAACAACGGTGAAACTAAAGCAGAAAGAAGAGTGAAAATTAACTCAAAACGCGGCTCAATACACATTTCATCATTCACCATCTGTAGTTCTCTTTTTTTTTAACAAAAATTTAATTTCTGTCAAAGCTGAAAATCCCAAGTTCACAAAGATAAGGAGATCCAAACGGCAACAAAGCCTTGATTGCTTTGTTGCTCATGTTAGGATAACTACTGCATAAAAAATAAAATAAAAATTACTTGCCATTAGTTTTCAAGGACCAATCACGTCAAAGAATGACCTTGTCTGGGTGGTTAAATCCTTATGCACACAGGTGCTCATAACATTGACAGACTCTTGCGTACGTGACATATTCTAGTGCATACTTATGAAGGGAATTTTTACAAATAAAGTAAAATTCTGGAATCTCTTGTGGCACACCCAGAATCTCTTTGGGGTGCAATACTCTGCCGTGGCACACAGTTTGAGAGACACTGCTATAAATGCTTTATAAAATTATCCCTCACAATGGACTGTTCATATTCCTGGAATTTGTGATCTATTCAAGACAGATAATTCTTCAAACTCTTGTGAAACACACTAAAATCTTTGAGACTTGGCTAAAACACAAGTCTATATTAACCCAAACTGGGTACTATAGAGAGGTACTGGGGGTCTCAAGCGCTCACAGCTATAAGCCCGACATACCTTTCAAGGCTAATAACCACAAAGTGAGCTATCATCGGTCCCATACACTCTCTTCTTCAGTGATTTTAATTCCTTTTAAATATTTTTAAATCGTTTAGTGATCTTATTTAGTACTCTTAATTTCTTATGCAATACTCTCCCACTATGGAATATAATCATGAAGTACTTAGCTTCAACATATATGCTCAAAGATCTATTCAAGACAGACATAAGCGGATTTGCATATATATTGAAGCTAAGTACTTCATGATTATATTCCACAAGTATTTTAGCCCGTTACATTAACGGGTGCTAGAATATATGTCTGTCTGTCTTTCTTTCTGTCTCTCTCTCTCTCCCTGGCCCCCTTTGTCTGTCTGTCTTTCTGTGTCTCTCTCTGCCCCTGTGTCTTTCTTCTTTTCTTTCTGTCTCCCTTCCTCCCGCTGTCTGTCTTTCTTTCTTTCTATCTGTCTCTCGCCCTGCCTCCTATGCAGCAGCATTTCTCTCCCCCCATTTCCCTGTGCAGCAGCAGTGTTTCCCCTACCTCCCCTTTCTCTTCCTGCGGTCTGGCCGGCTTCCTTACTGCCCCCCTTTTCCTTCCCGCAGTCCCAACAAACCTGCCGATTCCAGCAGCATGTGCAGCACTGTACATACGCTGCTTTGGAGCCTTCTACTGCCCTGATTTACTCTGGCACATCCCTGATGACATCATCATAGACGCGGCAGAGCAAATCAGGGCAGTAGAAGGCCCCGAAGCAGTGTGTGTAGAGTGTTGCACATGCTGCTGGAATCGGCAGGTTTGTAGTCGGGACCGCGGGAAGGGAAAGTGGGGGGATTCAGTAAGGGAGCCGGTCAGACGTAAGCTTGACTCCTAAGACTGAATATTGGCAACGCATCTCTCTGTCTCGCAGTGGGCTTGCCAGCTCCGGTCAGACAAAGTTCATTTTTTAGTTCAAAGCTGACGCTGCATCTCCTCTCTTGATCTCCGCCAGAGTCGGAAGTCTTCTCCAACTCTGGTGAGGTTCGATAGAAGAGCCGCGGCGGGGGCTTTGAACAAAAAAATGAACTTTGTCTGGCCGGAGCCGGCAAGCCCGCTGCGAGACAGAGAGATGCGTGGTAAGCACGCAGGTGCACTCTGCCAGCCACGGAACTACAGATTAGGCAACACGGCGTTAAGAGTGCACATGCACGCTTAGCGTTTTATTATTATAGATAGTGGGAGAGTATTGCATAAGAAATTAAGAGTACTAAATAAGATCACTAAACGATTTAAAAATATTTAAAAGGAATTAAAATCACTGAAGAAGAGAGTGTATGGGACCAATGATAGCTCACTTTATGGTTATTAGCCTTGAAAAGTATGTCGGGCTTATAGCTGTGAGCGCTTGAGACCCCCAGTACCTCTCTATAGTACCCGGTTTGGGTTAATATAGACTTGTGTTTTAGCCAAGTCTCAAAGATCTATTCAAGACAGACATAAGCGGATTTGCACTCAGGTGGTGAGGTATGTGCTCTTCAAAGAGGGATCACGTACAGTAGATTAATTAAAGCTGCAAGAAATCATGAATCCTTCCCTCTGCCCTCCCCCCCCCCCCTTAAAATAACTTATAAAAGAAAAGGAAAAGCTGGGACGGTGAGAGGGGTTTCACTCTGAACAGAAGTCTTAATATTAGCTGCTCATATTTCAAAGTTTCCTCTTCATGAGTCAAATACGGAAATTACTTAAAAACAATTGTTTGTTAAATGCCTTTTCTAGATATTGATTCCTCATGATTGCTGACTTCTGAGAACTTGTTTATAATTGTCTGCATAGGCCTCTTTTGGCATTGATTTTTCTATTGCCAACTCTCCGAGGATATGTCTATTTATGTTTATGAGTTGTTTTTTTATTTTGTTTTATACATTTATGTATATCATATCATGTAAACCATTTAGGCTTTAGACCAGTGGTCTCAAACTCACGGCCCGGGGGCCACATGTGGCCCGCCAGGTACTATTCTGAGGCCCTTGGTATGTTTATCATAATCACAAAAGTAAAATAAAACAGTTTCTTGATCATATGTCTCTTTAGCTATAAATGACAATATTATTATTAAGACTTAGCCAAAAGGAAAGATTTATAAACTTTAATAAATAACTATTTTTTTCTGAGGCCCTCCAAGTACCTACAAATCCAAAATGTGGTCTTGCAAAGGGTTTGAGTTTGAGACCACTGCTTTAGAAATTTTTTAAAATAAAATATGTCCCAACATGAGAAAAAGTGAGAGCAGTACCATCGTCATCTACTATTTGCTCTTTGAAAAGCTCCTTTTGATTACCAGGCAAATGCATGTCTCTGTTAAATTAAATTCTTTCTAAAACAAGAGGTGAATTGAGTCTTTCCATAGCTTTCGTGGAGTCAAATGTCTGCCTTCCTTTTATTTTCCATAGCTCCATTCCATAGCTTGCCTTAAGAGAATATTCATCTGGAGCCATTATAAAGGTTTGCATTTTCTCATACTTTATTTGAATTTTTCATAATTGAAAGAGCTATTCCAGTTTCTTAGTCACTCCAGACCTCATGTCTTACATCATTCATTAACCACAGACTCAATAAAAAAAAAAAGAACGAAAAAATGCCAGTGTTTTGAAAGTGTGTTCTTTTTTTAAAAACAGTCATTGTTCAGCTCAAGACTGAACTTAGGAGGAGAAGTGAACATTTTCCAAACTTTTGTTGAAAGTATGCTTTAAAGTTCTAGAGTGCCTTTGGAAAAGGATGGTTACAATTAAACAGGGGTTTGTGTATCTCCAAAATCCCACAGAAGCCGGGAAAACAAATAAGACTTCCATTGAGAAGAGAGTTTTTGCTCTGATGTTTCATTTTTAATCATTTGCAGAATCGGCCTTTTCAGATCAGTGCAATATGTGGATTTAGGATTGGAGAGTTTTAATAAATAAAAAAAGTGTGTTGTCTAAGTAGGTAATTAATTATGAAACTGTTCAATTAGATTACTTAGTGGAAAGTATTGTGTAAAAAGTATTTTAATTTTCTTCTAATAAAACATGCACATAACTGAAGAGGTTGTTAAAACGCATGCGGAATGTGAAAAATTGCAGGCGGACCTTAGGAAATTGGAAGACTGGGTATCCAAATGGCAGATGAAATTTAATGGGGACAAATGCAAAGTGATGCACGTTGGGAAAAATAACCTGAATCACAGTTACCGGATGCTAGGGTCCACCTTGGGAGTTAGCGCCCAAAAAAAGGATCTGGATGTCATCGAAGACAATACAATGAAATCTTTTGCCCTATGTGTGGCAGCGGCCAAAAAGCAAATAGGATGCTAAGAATTATTTAAAAAGGAATGGTTAACAAGACTAAGAATGTCATAATGCCACTGTATCGCTCCATGGTGCAACCTCATCTGGAGTATTGGGTTCAATTCTGATCTTTTTATCTCAAGAAAGATATAGTGGCGCTAGAAAAGGTTCAAAGAAGAGCGACCAAGATGGTAAAGAGGATGGAACTCCTCTCGTATGAGGAAAGACTACAACGGTTAGGGCTCTTCAGCTTGGAAAAGAGATGGCTGAGGGGAGATATGAATGAAGTCTACCAAATCCTGAGTGGAGTAGAACGGGTACAAGTGGATCGATTGTCTACTCCGTCAAAAATTACAAAGACTAGGGGACACTCGATGAAGTTACAGGGAAATACTTTTAAAACCAATAGGAGGAAATATTTTTTTCACTCAGAGAATAGTTAAGCTCTGGAACGCGTTGCCAGAGGATGTGGTAAGAGCGGATAGCGTAGCTGGTTTTAAGAAAGGTTTGGACAAGTTCCTGGAGGAAATGTCCATAGTCTGTTATTGAGGAAGACATGGGGGAAACCATTGCTTGACCTATATTAGTAGCATGGAATATTGCTACACCTTGCGTTTTGGCCAGGTACTAGTGACCTGGATTGACCACCATGAGAACAGGCTACTGGGCTTGATGGACCATTGGTCTGACCCAGTAAGGCTATTCTTATGTTCTTTTAAATGTTTGTAAAGGGTTCACCGACAGGCAACTCAGAAATTTAGCCTAATTTTTCTTCCTTTACATAAATTAAGAGACTGGATAAGTCCTCAAGCTGCCAAACACAAGAACAAACTCAGTTCAGATCTCTTTATAGCTGAAACAGTTGAAGGGAAATCCCAAACTAGAGGTTTGTGCCCAACTAATGTGTCTTAATGTCTGAAATCTGATCCCTGCCTTGAAAAGAAATAAATATTTGGACAGGCTGCATTTTGTATTCTAGTGGATCAAACAGTGGGAAAGCATAGTAGCGAAAACAGAAAAGTCTTATATCACAACTCTTTGCCTGCCAAGAAAGTATATTTTCATTTAACGTTATTTTTAGCAGATTTCCTCGGTTATGTGGTCATTCTAGTTACTAAGCACCGATCAGTGTTTTCTTAAATGTTGACGATGGGCAGAAAATTAGCCCTGGATATTCAGGTCTGGCTCGTATGCAAGCATCGGCACTAAATATCCAGTGCTTAAGTTCAGTGGGACTGGTCGGTGGAATTTATACATGTCCCGGGCCTAGCAGATATGGAGGGCCATTTTCGATATGACATCTAAATCCGACTTTACATGTTTTCAGAAGTGTGTTCAAAAATCAGGTAGAGAAAATAGCCATTTTTGAAAAAGTAAAACATCCATCTTAATAAGTTTATCCTTTGTGATCATTTAAAAAAAAAAAAAAAATATATATATATATATATATATATATACAGTAAAACATTGGATTGCAAGTAACTTGGTTTGCAAGTGTTTTGCAAGACAAGCAAAACATTTGATTAAATTTTAACTTGATATACAAGAAATGTCTTGCAATACAAGTACATACAGTATACACATCACAACTGAGCCGATGGTTCTTCTCTCTCTGACGCTACAGGAGTATAGTGACTGTTTTAAATGAGTGAGATCTTGCAATATGAGTATATACAGTATACACGCGTCACATCATCACAACTGCTTCTTATCCATATAGGTATGAATGACACTGCCAGGAACACCCCGGAGACCATCACCAGAGACTTCGGAGCCTTGGGTGAGAGGCTGAAGCAGACAAGTGTGCAGGTAGTCTTCTCATCAATCCTCCCAGTTAGAGGCAAGGGAAGAGCCAGAGATGAATGCATCCTGAGAACGAACGAATGGCTACAAGGATGGTGTCGAGATATGAACTTCGGATTCCTGGATCATAGAGAGGCGCTACAGGGACTACAGGGACCAGACGGACTCCATTTGACCAGCAGAGGTAAGAACGTCTTCGGACACCGACTAGCCCACCTGCTTCGCAGGGCTTTAAACTAGGTAAGTTGGGGGAGGGGACCTACTCATATACTGGTGTGGAAAGGAACTATCCTGATGGGACGAGTCGACACTCTGTTTCCGAAGTAAGGACCCAATTTGCAAACAGTTCTATAGGAGCCACACAGACTCAGTCAGGAATAGCCTCACAGGGACTCAGCAAACACAAACACAAAGTGTGGAGGGCCATGTATGTTAATGCACACAGTTTAGGCAATAAAATTCTAGAACTGGAAACTGAAATAAGGGATGCCAACCTGGACGTGGTGGCAATATCCGAGACTTGGTTCACGGACACACATGGGTGGGATATGGCTATACCTGGGTACAATCTACTTCGTCAGGACAGAGAGGGCAGGTTAGGTGGAGGGGTAGCACTATACATTAAAGAGGACATCAAAACCACCAGGATCACTGATGTCAAGTATACCGGGGAGTCCCTCTGGGTAAACCTGGCAAGAGGTGGCAAAAAATGCCTGTATCTTGGTGTGGTATACAGACCTCCAAGACAACCGGAAGACATGGATGCAGAATTAATTGAAGACATAGAGAATATAACTCTATGGGGCGACACTGTACTGCTAGGGGACTTCAACATGCCTGATGCAGACTGGAACACATTTTCGGCAACAACCAGCAGCAGCAGGAGGCTTTTGACCTCCATAAAAGGAGTACATCTCAGACAGATGGTAAAGGAGCCCACTAGGGCCCAGACGATCCTAGACCTGGTACTCACCAACGGGGAAAGCGTCTCAGAGGTCTCGGTGGGAGATACGCTGGCCTCCAGCGACCATAACATGGTATGGTTCAACCTTGGGAAAGGGTCCCCTAAATCAATTACAAAAACAAAGGTGCTCAAATTCCGGGGCACCGACTTCGCACGCATGGGAGATTTTGTTCATCAGACGCTGCAGGACCAAGCAGAGACCGGCAATGTGGAAACTATGTGGTCGTACCTGAAATCATCCATACACGAAGCAACTAATCGCTACATAAAATCAGTAGATAAACGACAAAGAAACAACAAACCCCAATGGTTCACTGAAGAGATCTCGCACCTCATTAAGGAGAAGAAAAAAGCATTTCTTTCCTACAAACGTACGCAGAGAAGAGAAACTAAAGTAGAATATAAGACCAGATCTGCAGCGGTTAAAACAGCAGTTAGGGAGGCCAAACTTCGAGTGGAAGAAACTCTGGCAAAAAACATTAAAAAAGGGGACAAATCCTTTTTTAGGTATATCAGCGATAGGAAAAGGAACACAGACGGTATAGTACGCCTTAGACAACCGGACGGAAACTACGCGATGGCGGATTCAGAAAAAGCAGAACTACTAAATGAATATTTCTGCTCAGTCTTCACCTGCGAAGCACCGGGACACGGACCACAGTTGATGATAAAACAAGACGTGGATGACCCGTTTCAGAATTTTGTGTTCACACCTGGGGATGTCTACAACGAACTGGCAAGGCTAAAGGTAAACAAGGCCATGGGACCGGACAATTTACACCCAAGAGTGCTCAGAGAATTGAGAGATGTTCTGGCGGAACCGTTGGCAGTGCTCTTCAATCTCTCACTAAGTACGGGGAAAGTTCCGTTAGACTGGAAAACAGCCAACGTCGTTCCTCTGCATAAGAAGGGTTGCAAGGCTGAGGCTGCGAACTATAGACCGGTAAGCCTCACCTCAATAGTGTGTAAACTCATGGAAACACTAATTAAGTATAAATTAGATACGATCCTGAACGAGGAAGATCTCCGGGATCCCAGCCAACATGGATTCACCAAGGGTAGGTCATGCCAGTCCAATCTAATCAGCTTCTTTGACTGGGTAACAAGAAGACTGGACTCAGGAGAGTCTTTGGACGTCGTGTACCTGGACTTCAGCAAAGCGTTTGACAGCGTCCCACACCGCAGGCTGCTGAACAAGATGAAATCGATGGGATTGGGAGAGACTCTAACTGCATGGATTAAGGATTGGCTTAGTGGCAGACTTCAGAGGGTGGTGGTTAACGGTACCCTCTCTAAAATGTCGGAGGTGACTAGCGGAGTGCCACAGGGTTCAGTCCTGGGCCCACTCCTCTTCAACATATTCATTGGGGATCTGACTCAGGGGCTTCAAGGCAAAGTAACCTTATTCGCTGATGACGCCAAACTATGCAATATAGTAAACGGCTATAATCTACAGGATGCTATGGAGCAAGACCTGCATACTTTAGAAAGTTGGTCCTTGAACTGGCAGCTGGGCTTCAATGCCAAGAAATGTAAGGTCATGCATCTCGGTAACGGAAATCCTTACAGAACTTACACCCTGAATGGAGAAACTTTAACCAGGACTACGGCAGAACGAGACTTAGGAGTAATCATCAGTGCTGACATGAAAGCAGCCACTCAAGTGGAGAAGGCTTCATCTAAAGCACGGCAGATGATAGGTTGTATCAAGAGAAGCTTCGTCAACAGGAAACCTGAAGTCATGATGCCATTGTACAGAGCCATGGTGAGACCTCATCTGGAATACTGTGTGCAATTCTGGAGGCCACATTACCGTAAGGATGTGCTCAGAATTGAATCGGTTCAGCGGATGGCCACCAGGATGGTCTCAGGGCTAAAGGGTCTCCCGTACGAAGAAAGACTGGGCAAATTGCAGCTCTACACTCTCGAAGAGCGTAGGGAGAGGGGGAGACATGATTGAGACATTTAAGTACATCACGGGACGTATCGAGGTGGAAGATGATATCTTTCTTCTCAAGGGACCCTCGACCACAAGAGGACATCCACTCAAACTCAAGGGAGGGAAGTTTCGTGGAGACGCCAGGAAGTACTTCTTCACGGAGAGAGTGATTGAGCATTGGAACAAGCTTCCAGTGCAGGTGGTCGAGGCACGCAGCATCCTAGACTTCAAGAACAAATGGGATACCTATGTGGGATCCCTACGAGGTCATGCTAAGGGATAGGGTCACTAGGACTTGAATGAGCGGGTCAGTAGAGTGACAGTATAATTACAATTATATTTTAGGGGGTCAGTAGACTTAAGAGGGTGGGTAAATAGTGTGGGCAGACTTGATGGGCTATAGCCCTTATCTGCCGTCATTTTCTATGTTTCTATGTTTCTAACTGAGCCAATGGTTCTTCTCTCTCTGACGCTGCGGGAGTGTAGTGACCTTTTTAAATGAGTGAGGTCTTGCAATACAAGTACGTATAGTATTTTGTATTAAAGTTTTTGGGTTGTGGAACGAATCATCTGAGTTTCCATTATTTCCTATGGGAAAATTTGCTTTGATATACGAGTGCTTTGGATTACAAACATGCTTCTGGAACTAATTATGCTCGCAAACCAAGGTTTCACTGTATATATATATACTAGTCTTATAGCCCGTTACATTAACGGGTGCTAGAATATACCCTGTACATCAACCCCTTTTGTGCCCTCCATTTCCGTGTATTGCAGCATTTCCCTCCCACCCCACTTCCCTGTGCAGTATTTTCCTCCCCCCCATATGCCGCTCCGCAGGAGAAGCAGTGCCCAACTTAAAATCCAGAAGGGTTGGCTTTTGATGTTTATGTGCCAGACCTTACCTCAGGACATAAAGATCCACAGTGTTTTTCCATTCACTTTCCACAATCCTGTTCTTAATCCCATACAGGAGCTCCTAGTACAGCCTAATATGTCATTGGTGGATGCCTGTGTAAAATCAGATTTTCCTTCCTCTATTGAGGGTTTCAAATATACTGCCTAAAGGTAGAGAGAGTGTGTGTCATCATAAGCATGCCAAACCTTTGAACCTACTTCTGTTTGAGGAAGGTTACTAGGATTATACTAGAGTGCAATATGGATTCCAAGCAGGCTATATATTACTTCATTAACCAAAAAAGAACAAAGGCAATGAGGAGTTAAAGAAAGTAAATTAAATTGGTTTGAACTTGTGTCTGCAAATATTTTCTCTTTATAAAGCTTTGTAAAAGATCCTTCTTTCACTATATCTCTCTCTCACTCTCTTTCTGTCCTGTTTTGCTTTTTTGGGTGTATTTTACAGAACAGCTGGAGCGCTCAATGTGAAGGGTCAGTCCATCTGTCTCTGTCTACTGTGCCCAGCTGTGTATTTCTTTGCAAAAGAATCAGAGGCATATGGCGTAGAAGAGAAACAGCGCAAGGCTGCTGCAGCGTCAACCTGAGACCCTAGGTCAGGGGTGGGCAATCTCAGTTCTCAAAGGCTACAATCTTCCTGTGGCCCTTCTTCTCTCTTCCAAGGCCACAGTTTTCCTCTCTTAGCATTTTCCCTTCTGCTTCCCAGTTCCCTGTCGTCACACATTTGCCCTTTCCCTTCCCCATCTCTCTGCATCTCTTACTTCCCCCTTGGATGCAATATCTCCCCTTCCCAATCCTCTAGGCCCATAATATCTTCTTCTATTCCAAATCCCTCATGTCCAGCATCTCCCCACTTCATAGCAGATTAATACTGCATTAACACAGCCACAGGAGCCAACTTTTCAAAATTATTGGGGGTGCTGAGTGTATGTTTCACTCAGAGAATAGTTAAACTCTGGCATGTGTTGCCAGAGGTTGTGGTAAGAGTGGTTAACGTAGCTGGAGGAAAAGTCCATAGTCTGTTATTGGGACAGACATGGGGAAGCCATGTTGCTACTATCTGGGGTTTTGCCAGATACTTGTAACCTGGATTGGCCACCGTGAGGACAGGCTACTGGGCTAGATGGACCATTGGTCTGACCCAGTAAGGCTATTCTTATGTTCTTATGCTAAACCCAATGGAAATGACCTATCCCTGGACACAATGATTTTGTTCAATATTAAGGGTGCTCAAGTACCCACACAGCTAAGAGACTGAACATACCCCATCCTATTGCCTTCCTATAGTATCCCACACCTCCCACGCCCCCTTTGAAGTTCTCAATTATATAGGATTGACAGTTGAGTTTAATGAAAAATTCATGGGCCATAACTCTATGTAGATTGCACAGTAATTACAAATTGAAATGACGGGGATGGGAGGGGAGACCTTATTTTGTGCTTCCTGATAAAAAAAAAAAAAAGCTTTTACAAACTATAAGGGCCATCGCAATCGGTCGTCGCTTTCTGAAGACATGAGCTCAGCAGATGCCATATCAGTTATTACCCATACCAAGCTGTCAAGGCCTTCCCTTAAATCTAGCATAACACAAGACAAAAGATGCGCGTCTATAAGAGCTAAGAGCAGTTTAAAAAAAACACTTTCTGTTCAGTGTGGTCTAGGTTTGCCTCAGTACACACAGCAGCCTATGTGAGGAAGACTGAAATATCTGTACCTCAGGGTCTTTTCATGCTGGCACTCATCAACCCTGAGGGTATGGGAATCACTGCATAATACAGATAATTTGTGGTATTTTTATTTGAAATATTTTTATGCCCAGGCATATGCCCTTGCTTGTAGTTGTTGAAAGGAGCAGCAAAGTAAATTATTGCTCTATTCTCTTTAGAAACTTGGGCTTTTTTTCATTAAACCATTTTGATCATGAATGCTGAAACTTTAGAGCAGGTTAATACAACTAAGCACTTGGGTATGGTTTAAAAAACGATAAAAAAAGCTATTGTCCACAGAAACTGGAGAAGTAGAAAGTTGTTGCCTGTCCTAAAATGTTGTGCAGTTTATTGAAAATATCATGGCTTGGAAAGAGGCAGCGGATCCACATTCATGCTGTCTAGCAGAAAAAGTATTGACAAATATTGTGTATGGCGCGACCAAGGCATAGTAAAGGGGGGGGCACGGTCTTCTTAGGGGCACAGTGGTATCACCCCTCTTTGCACCCCACGACCACTCACTCGCTTCTCACTACTCTCCTACCTGCGTGCACTGCACGTACCCCTTGTCTTCCCCCATACCTTTCCCCAGCATTAAGTTGCTGCCCGCGTCAGCAGCTGCATTCTCTCTGATGTCACTTCCAGGACCCGCGCCTAGGAAGTGACATCAAAGGGTGAGCCGACACTGATGTGGACAGTATGCTGCTCACGCTGGAGAAGCTAAAGAATTACAGGGAAAGGGAAATGCGTGTGGCAGGGGGGTGGGGAGGGGTGCCACTGCCCCGGGCAACACTGGGCACAACTAAGGGGTCCAAGACCACAAGAAGAAAGAGATAACACAATTACCAAAATGTCGGGGGATGTTGGAGGGGAGGGGAATAGTGCAGAGGCATTCTGTGGAGGGGGCTTGGGGATCAGTAACTGGGAAGGAGGGAGGAAGTAAGAGAGGAATCTCCCTGGCAGTTCAGCTGATCCTGGCAGGGGGAATTCTCCATCAGCTGAGCTGGCAGGAATCCCCAAAACTGGCTCAGCTGATGGGGATTCCCCTGCCGCAATCAGCAGATGGGAAGCCTAATGGTCTTTTTTCACCCTATGGGTGGTGGGAGGGGGTTGTGACCACTGGGGGAGTAAAGGGAGCTCAGCCTTAAACCCTCCAGTGGTCATCTTTCTCAGTTTGGTAACCTTTGGAACACTTACGCCCTCTTCTATCAAACTGCGACAGCAGTTTTTAGTGCGGGGAGCCGCGCTGAATGGCCCGCGCTGCTCCCGATGCTCATTGAGTTCCTATGAGCATCGGGAGCAGCACGGGCCATTCAGCGTGACTCCCCACGCTAAAAAACTGCTATTGCAGTTTGATAGAAGAGAAAGTTAGACACATGTATAACAGGTCTAAGTAAGTTTCACCTTGGACATCCTAGGGAAAGCTTAGATTATTACTGCAGGATGTCCGGGTTTAAGTCTACTCGATGCCCACTCATCACACACCTCCAAACACACCTCTTTGGGCTCTGGATGTTCAGCAGCTTTGAAGTCCTGCTGGATGTCCAGAAAGTTGGTTTTGATTGGTATTTGGACCTCCAAGTGTCAACTCAGGCTGGTTTTTGGACGTTTAAATGTTTTGATTATGAGCCTGCTAGACTCTTAACAAGCATCAAAATTCAGTCCTTTTTATACATCAGCCTATCATCTAGATAAATTTAATGGAGCCCAGATTTTTCTAAACACTGAAAAGCTATAGTAACTTGCAGATATTTCCATGTCCAGAAAGGGGGATATTGCGTGACATCTATTTGCCACACTTAATTTACTGTAAGTCTCCTGGTTTTTACCCCGTACTCAGTAGCAGAATGCAGCTGTGAGCATATGGGGGCAGGATTGAACTATTGTTGTAACTTGATTTAAAGGAATTTTTAACATTTTCACCAGGGCTTTGGCATTTTGGTGAAAAAATGCATGCCTATCTATGGTAGAGGTAAAGTGTGCAGCATCTGCAATATTATCTCCTGTAGAAATTATTCCAGGAAGATTTTTGATGGCTACGAATGTGAAACACATGAAGAGAGTGTTTACGTGTTGACAATAACGGACGCAATTCAAGAAACAAGGATAGTAATTTGTCATAAATTGACGGGGTGACGTAGGCACCTGGAAGCTGGTAAACTAAAGTACGAACGTACAGACTGCCTGTAAGCAGGTTCAGTAGACAGAGGGAAAAGGTGTGCAGCGCAAGAATAACAGCGGCTATTTCTGATCGCTGAGCAGATTGTTGCGGGAGAGAGAATAAGACCCGAGAAGCATTTTCTCGCGTGTCTTGCTGCCGTCTGTATAGACAGTGAGAGCGTCAATGATAGGTGTAAAGCTTAGTGCAGAATGAAAATCCAAAACGCCTGTTGCCACTAGAATTAAGCATTTATCTTAAGGATAATGATGACAAATATGATCAATGTAATTTGTTAATGCAATTTGCAATTCCTCATTATATTTAAAAAGAAATTCCCATTGCTCTTGTGAAATGGGAACGGTGAGAGATATCAAATCCAATCTCATAATGTTTAATGCTCTATTTTGTGCCTTACAAATCAGTGAACTATACATGGATTGAGGAGAACTGATATTCTTAAGGGGTGTATGTGGATAGGTTGGCGTTTCTGCGGAAGGATTAATAAAGAAAGTGCTATAGAATCTTGAATCCTATTAACCCATTGCGTTAATAATAGCTGGTTAATAATCACTATCACCTTTTGAATGTCTGGTGTTATATAGATCAAATCAAAAAATTGTAATAATGTATAGGAGCTGCAAATGATTGCAGTAATTTGAACTTTTTCAGGTGCAATGCACAACCCGTAATGTTTTAAATGTGTGGTCAATTCAGAACTCCATTCAGTTTTAATTGTCGGAGCTACTTATTAAGATATTTGCTTTATCATCTGGATGTAGAGGAATGGTAAAAAAACATTACCAAAACCTCCCTTTTTATCGGAATTTTGTTAGGATTTGGAGTGCCACACTGTAAAGGACCCATAGGTTGAATGCACTGATTAAGTTTCCTAAGATCATGCAGCAATCTCCATTTACCTGATTTTTTCTTTATTACAAACACTGGAGAGTACCAGAAGCCAGCATTTTTCTGTATGAATCAGTAATGCGTTCTTCCATCAAATTACCAAAGTACAATTAATATCCAAATTTTAATTTGTGACCACTCGATGAGGAGGCTATTAATTCTTGTAATAACATGACTCAGAAATAGCTTACCTTAATTACAACTAACTGGGAAGGCGTTCCATATCAGGGCAGAATTCATTCAGTGACGTAATCACTTACCCACTTTTTTCTGTAATAAACTTAGATTGCAAGTTGATTAATATGTAAACATTACTATTACCGTAGCAGGTTCCATCTTATAGAGATTACCTGTCAAAAAGTTTAAATTCACCTCTGAGTGAGTCCTACCATTCAGTTAATGATTGTCTTACCCAGAGTGGGCAAATGCTATGGAAGGACATATCCTGCATACATCAGAGTCATCAGTACGGAAGAGTTGCAAACAAAAGGACCTGGGCTGTAGTCTGTCAACAAACGTGATAAGATGTGCAAAGGTCAGTTTGGGGAAGAAATGACCCTAGTCACAATGTCATTGAATTTAGAATTTTAACAATGACTCCAATTTATGAGGGATAATTATTTAGAATTTTAACAGTGACTCCAATTTATGAAGGATAATTAGTACCCCACATCGTAGTCACCAGTATTTCAACTAATTTACAAAAATAGAATTTATTGTTGTTAATTTCTGAACCAAGTCTCAACTTTACAAATATAAGAGGTTATAAAGATAAGAGGTTAAAGTCCCCATTCTCTCTCTAGAACTTTTGACCAACTTGCTAATTTCTCCTCAGACTCATCTTATCAATAATACACACAAGAAAAAAAAAACCCTCTCAGGCAGGCAGACAAAAACACACCTTCTTACTGACAGTCAGTCCTATTTTTCTCACTCACAGAAGCAGTCTCTTCTCACACACAAAAGCAGTCTCTATATCCACTCTGTATTTTAATATTTCTCGGTTCTGTTAAACTAATTCCTGCGCCTACGACAAGCATCAGGCGGTCTCCCTAACCTGTTTATAAGTTCAGCTTTCTGTTTGATGCTTGCATAACTTTTAACTGGTGTCCCTGAGGCTAATTGGTCTGGGGTATAAAGCCCTCCAGACTGTAAAGCTCTCCGTTGAGTCTCCTTATTATTTTCACTATCCCACATAACATAGTGACCCATAGTCAATACCATGTGCATAACGTCTAGTATGAAAGTATGCGCTCCAGCCATGGATTCAAAGAACACGGCTGGGAAATTACTTCTTAAACCTGTCTCTGAGATATATTGCGCTAATGTTTCTGCCTTTTTTTCCTGTAAAAGAGCTGGGGATACCTGTGCTGGAGGTATGATTTTTGGATATGTGTTCTGACTTGAATAGTCAGGTGGGGGAACGGTTAATGAAACTGTTGGCAGCCTAGAATGCGTCTCTGTCCTTACAATTTCCAAGGCACGCTAACACTGAGGCCATACCCATATGGCTGCCAAGGCCAGAGGCTCAGCATACAAAACTTTCCCGACTCTAAGCCAATCTTCTAATGTTAATAATCCCTTGTCCGGATACTGGGAGCAGTGCTCTCCTATCTCTTGTACTAAACAGTTTAACTGTGAATCAGAGGCCTCTCTATCTATATGTCTCAGAATATTCTTCAATTCTGTCACATGAGCATGCTGTAAATCTGACAGGGAATTGCCCATACTTACTAGAAGGGATCCCGGAGGATGAGGTGCACCAAGTCTAATCGTCAGATGGAGCAAGCAGGGTGAGGGTTGGCGAAGGTCCCTGTGTTCGGGCGCCACTTGTAGGAATGCCCCACAAAGGAAACACACACACACACACGCAATCTTAGAATTGGGAGGAGGCGCTAGTAAGTACTAGCTCCAAGTCCCTATTTATTATGCTTCTAAGCTAATGACATCATAGTAACTCCCTTGTTTACACATCTCATGATAGGTGGGTACAAAGGTACATGGTTTTACATTGGGGGATACAAAGATAGGTACATGCTTTTTACCTCGTGATTACCTCGTTCTTTTACCTCGTGATAATCCTCCAACTCAGCACTTAGACAAGGGCCTGATTAACACGTGGACAGGGCCTGAGTCTATGCACATATGCAATGCCTATGCAATGCCTGTCAGCTGATGTCCTTACCAAATAAGGACAGCTCACATAAGATAAGCATGTGACAGTCCAAAGGTTATAATGCATGCTCCTTAGCCTTAAGCTGTAGGCAAAGTCTGATTGTTGCCCATATAAGGGATGCTTAAACAAGATAAGGAATGAGGGTAAATGTGTGTCAGGTTAATATGTGACAAATGCAGTCTTGTGACAAGATGCTAGTATTTTTCCTTTACTTAGAATGGCTGCATGGCAAGAAGGGAAAGGGAATGAGAAACAGGGCCTCAGATCCAAGCACAGGCCTAGATCCACACACAGGGCCTAGGTCGGTGTGCCGACCTGGCCTGCGTTCAGAGCCGCCTGTGTGTTGACCTTGCCTGTGTTCTGATGCCCTGGATCAGAACTTATCAGATCTCCATCCCTACAAAAAGCTCCATCATTTGAACTGCAGCAATTTCTTTGTACTTCCTAATGACACTCACAGTATTCCACACAGCATTTATAGACAAGACTACATATAATGTCTTTCCACTCAGATGACATATAACCCATAGAGCTATGGCCTTAAGTAAATAAAATATCTTTGCCTGCTTCATAATAAATGAGCTACATCAACTAATCACAACACAACCACCTCATAATTTAGCTCAATGCAAATTCCTAGCACATTCTAAAATGTTGGCATAAAGCAGCCATATTGGTATTTGCCTCGGGTCTCCAGGTACAATTCTGAAAAACAGCACTGGTGGGGGCAAGGCTCCAGTGGGGGGGATTGGTGGGGGATTGCACCAGTCTCTTGACTGGATACAGTAAGAGGGATTTAAAGGATCCATAAGGGTGGGCCGAGGGGTAAAGCACAGTTACTTACCGTAACAGGTGTTATCCAAGGACAGCAGGCAGCTAGTCTCACATATGGGTGATATCATCGATGGAGCCCAGATGCGGAAGCCTCGCAAGCAGACTTGCTTGTAGAAACTAGAAGTTTTGAGTCTACCGCACCACGCATGCGCGAGTGCCTTCCCGCCTAGTGTAGGGTGTGTCTCCTCAATTCAGGTAGCTAGCAGAGAAGCCAATCAGGGGAGGTGGGTGGGTTGTGAGAATAGCTGCCTGCTGTCCCTGGATAACACCTGTTACGGTAAGTAACTGTGCTTTATCCCAGGACAAGCAGGCAGCCTATTCTCACCAGAAAGGGATGGTGGGAGTGTTGGCAATTTAGGAGAATAGATTTTGTAATACTGTCTGGCTAAACTGGCCATCCCGTCTAGAGAAAACATTCAGACAATAGTGAGAAGTGAAAGTATGAACCGAGGACCAAGAAGCAGCCTTGCAAATTTCCTCAATAGGTGTAGATCTGAGGAAAGCTACTGAAGCTGCCATTGCTCTGACTTTATGGGCTGTGACTCTACTGTGTAGGGGTAATACAGCCTGGGCATAGCAGAATGAAATACAAGCAGCCATCCAGTTGGAGATGGTACGCTTAGAGATTGGATGTCCCAACTTGTTTGGATAGAAAAAGACAAAAAGTTGAGGAGCAGTTCTATGTAGTTTGGTGCATTCCAAATAGAAGGCCAAAGCACGTTTACAGTCCAGAGTATGAAGAGCTGATTCTCCAGGATGAGAATGAGGCTTTGGAAAGAACACTGGAAGAACAATGGGTTGGTTGAGATGAAATTCTGAAACCACTTTAGGGAGGAATTTAGGATGAGTACGGAGGACCACCTTGTCATGATGGAACACAGTGAAAGGTGGATCCGCAACTAAAGCTTGCAGCTCACTTCGAGCAGAAGTGAGGGCAATGAGAAACACCACTTTCCAAGTGAGATACTTCAGATGAGCCATAGACATTGGTTGAAATGGAGGCTTCATCATTTGAGCAAGAGCAACATTGAGGTCCCAAACCACAGGAGGCAGCTTGAGAGGAGGTTTGACATTGAAAAGTCCTTTCATGAATCTGGAAACCACTGTATGAGCAATAGGTTGATGGAAAGCCACAATTGCACTGAGATGGACTCGCATCGATGTAGACTTGAGGCCAGAAGTGGATAAGTGCAAAAGATAATCCAAAACAGAAGATAAGGAGGAATGTTGAGGCTCCTTATCATGAGAAAAACACCACATAGAAAATCTAATCCAATTTTGTTGATAGCATTGTCTAGTGGTCGGTTTCCTAGAAGCCTCTAAAATGTCTCTGATAGGTTGAGAAAACTGAAGAGGAGTCATGTTGAGAGGTACCAAGCTGTCAGGTGTAGAGACTGCAGGTTGGGATGAAGCAGAGATCCCTGACTCTGTGTAAGCAGAGATGGAAAAACTGGTAGAAGGTATGGCTCCCTGCTGCTGAGTTGAAGTAGAAGGGAGTACCAAGGTTGTCTCGGCCACCGAGGAGCAATCAGAATCATGGTGGCATGATCATTCTTCAACTTGACAAGAGTCTTGAGAATGAGAGGAAATGGAGGGAATGCATAGAGGAAGAGATTCGTCCATTCCAGAAGAAAAGCATCTGCCTCGAGGCGATGAGGAGAGCATATCCTGGAGCAGAACTGAGGCAGTTTATAGTTGTGGGGAGCTGCAAAGAGGTCTATCTGAGGCGTTCCCACTGTGAAAATATGTGATGAAGAGGCGAGGAATGGAGTGTCCATTTGTGAGGCTACAGAAGATGACTCAGGTTGTCTGCCAAGCAATGTTTCGCCCCTTGGATGTAGACAACTTTGAGGAAGGTGTTGTGGCGGATTGCCCAGTCCCAAACCTTCAGAGCTTCTTGGCAAAGGGAGGAAGATCCATCCCTCCCTGTTTGTTGACATAATACATTGCGACTTGGTTGTCCGTCCGAATGAGGACTACTTGGTCATGAAGAAGATGCTGAAAAGCGTTGAGAGCCTTGAAAATCGCTCTGAGTTCCAACATATTGATGTGACATTGACAATCCGTACTGGTCCAGTGACTTGTGTACGGAGACCATCGAGATGAGCGCCCCAAGCGTAGGACAAAGAATCTGTCGTGAGGACCTTCTGATGAGGGGGCGTTTGAAACAGCAAGCCTCTGGAGAGATTGGAAGAGAGCATTCACCAACGGAGAGACTGCTTCAAAGAAGGAGTGACTTATGTGTTGAGAAAGTGGGTCGCAAACCTGTGACCATTGAGAAGCCAGGGTCCACTGAGGAATTCTGAGGTGAAGTCTGGCAAAAGGAGTCACGTGTACGGTGGAGGCCATGTGACCTAGTAGTACCATCATGTGTCTCGCTGAGATGGAAGAGCGGGAAGACACTGTATGACAGAGTTGAAGGAGAGCATCCAGACATTGTTGTGGAAGGAATGCTCCGAGTTGGACAGTATCCAGAACAGCTCCGGTGAATTGTAGATTCTATGAGGGTTGAAGTTGGGATTTGGGAAAGTTGATTTTGAATCTCAAACTTTGTAGGAACCACGTAGTCCGTTGGGTCGCTACAATAACCCCCTGATATGTGGAATCTGATGAGCCAGTCGTCTAGGTAGGGAAATACTTGAATACCATGGTTCCTTAGAGCTGCTGCTACCACTACCAGGCACTTGGTGAACACTCTGGGTGAGGAAGCGAGGCCAAAGGGTAGCACGCTGTATTGAAAATGCAGATTCCCCACCCGAAATCTGAGATATTGACGGGAGGCTGGATGAATGGGGATATGAGTGTAGGCCTTCTTGAGATCCAGATAGCATAACCATTCATTCTGATCTAGAAGGGGATAAAGGGATGCCAGGGACAACATTTGAAATTTTTCTTTGACTACAAATTTGTTGAGAGCCCTGAGATCCAGAATGGGCTGCAGATTACCTGTCTTCTTCGGAACAAGGAAGTAACGGGAGTAAAACCCCCTGTTCTGCTGTTCCAAAGGCATGTTCCAAAGGTTCAATGGTATGGAGACGAAGCAGAGCTTGAGTTTCCTGAAGAAGAAGGGCGGTCTGGGATAGACTGGAAGGATACTCTCTTGAAGGAAGCTCTGGTGGAACCTGAGTTAAATGAAGAGAGTATCCTTCCCTGATGATGGACAGCACCCAGAGGTCGGATGTAATTGTCGTCCATCAGTGGTAAAAATGATGGAGACGACCTCCTATAGGGGGGAAGAGAAGTCAGAGACATAACGGTGGAGATTATGCTCTGTTTTAAACAGTCAAAAAGGCTGGGTAGCCTTAGGTGCAGCAGAAGGTTGAGATTTTTGTTGTTTCTGAGACTGCTGTTTCTAAGGAGGAGGGCGAGTATAAGGAGCCGTCCTCGGAGCAAAACACCTCTGGTAAATGGGAGGGGGGCATACAGACTTGGCAGGAGCTGGCTTTGGCTTAGGTCTGACAATAGAAGCAAAGGATTTTTCATGTTCAGACAATTTCTTGGTGGCTGCCTTGATAGATTCATCGAAAAGATCATTGCATGCACAAGGAATATTAGCCAAGCGGTCCTGAAGATTAGGATCCATATCAATAGTACGAAGCCAGGCAAGGCGATGCATTGCTACAGAATAAGCAGCCGCCCGGGCAGACAACTCAAAGGCATCATAAGACGACTAAAGAGATGTAATCTGAATTGTGATAGAGAAGCGATGACCCTGAAATTTAAAGTGCTTTTGAGTGTCTAAATAGGTAAGAAATTTAGGCAAAAGAGCAATGAGGAACTCAAAATAGGTGACAAAATGGAAATTATAATTGAGGACTTTAGAAGACATCATGGCATTTTGATAGATGCGACGTTCAAATTTGTCCATAGTTTTCCCTTCTCTTCCAAGAGGAATTGTAGCATAAACCTTGGAAGGATGGGATCTTTTTAAAGAAGACTCTACAAGTAGGGATTGATGAGATAACTGTGAATTCTCAAATCCTTTACATGGAGAGTTTTATATCTGGAGCCCAATTTTCCTGGAACAGCTGGAATTGCATAAGGAGTCTCCAGGTATCTGGTAAAAGTTTGAGACAAAAGCTTATGAATAGGAAGCTTATGTGACTCTGCCGGATGTTGAGGAAGATGTATGACTTCGAGATACTCCTTAGAGTATTTGGAACCAGCATCCAGTTGAAGGTCCAAGTCCACAGCCATCTGACGAAGAAAAGATGAGAAAGATAGCTGATCCGGTAATGCTTTGCCTCGAGAAGGACTCGAGGTCGTCGAGGCAGCCTGGGTCGAAGATGAAGGTTTGGCTGGAAAAAAGGCCTCAAAAGAATAGGGAAACTTGGACGAGGCTATGGAAGCCGCTGAGTCCTCGAGGCATGGAAGTGGAGACCTCGAACGAGGAATCGTCGGTCTAGTAGAAGTAGGTGTAGATCGAGGCTTAGTTGAGAAAGGATGCTCCTTAGAAGAATAACTATGCCTGGAAGGATGCCTCGATGAAGGCCTCGATCGGTGGTGAGAATGGTGCTTGGAAGCAGATCTCGAAAATTGAGGAGACTTTGCCCCGGAGATGGAAGCAGCCGATGCCACCAAAGAATGGATAGGACTGCAGGCTGTATTTCGAAGCTCCAGAGGCTTGATGGAGGAACCTCGATGCACTCCCAAAGACTCTACTCCTTGTATGGAGTATGAGGATTCCTGCTTCACATGCTTAGATGCCAGACCGGACACTCGCAGAGACTCTGCTCCCTGCATAAAGTGTGTAGACTCAGACTGAGGAAGAGGCTCGACCTCATGGGAGTCTGCAGAATGCCCAGGCTAGATTAGAGTAGCTAGCTTCGGTCCCATTTTGGTGAGGAACTGAACAAATTGCTACTCTAACATGGTCTGGAAAGAAGCCGGCAAAGATGGATCCGCGTCTGAAACCAGACCACCTGCCTTGGCTGGAGGTTCCACCGAGGCAGTGGAAATGTGCTTCGACTTGGAAGTCTTAGGCACCTTAAGCATTACCGGTGGAACTGTCTGCTGAGCTATCTGACCTGAGGAAAGAGCCGCTGCAAACAAAGAAGGTCTGATGAGGCTCGAAGTCGAAGCAGAGGAGGCAAGAGGTCCCTCGGTCGAAGGCGAGACCGAGGTCAGCTTCGGAGTCGAAGAAGTGGATGAATCCATCTGGAAGAGTTTCTCCACTGAAAGTAAACGACGTTTAAGGGCTCGAGGTTGAAGAGTAGTATAGCGTTCGCACGACTTCAGATGATGTTGTGGCCCAAGGCACTTGAGGCACCTGGTGTGAGGGTCCGTGAGAGAAATCGCACGTTGACACTGGCTACACTTCTTGAAGCCTGTCGCTGGCCGGGACATAGAAGGAAAAACATCTGCTGCAAGGTCGAAACCCCTGGGCTGCGGCCGAGCAGCCTGCCTCAGCAGCCGAACGGAAGAAACAAAAAATAAAAAAAATTAAAAAAACTAGAAATAAAATAAAGAAAGTACGAACAGCGATTCATGAAGAAAAACAACACAAACCGCGGTGAGAGAAGGCACGAAGTAAGTAAGTTAAACGCAGAGAGTCAAAGACGGACTTCTCGGCTCTGCGGGAAACTGAGAATTGAGGAGACGCGCCCTGTGCTGGGCGGGATGGCACTCGCGCATGCGCAGTGCAGCTGACTCAAAACTTCTAGTTTCTACAAGCAAGTCCGCTTCTGAGGCTTCTGCATCGGGGATCTGTCGATGACGTCACCCATATGTGAGAATAGGCTGCCTGCTTGTCCTGGGATAATCAACTTTACGAGTGAAGTTATGATCATCCATTCCAAATGAGTCCAAATATTATAAGCCCATTCCAAATCCCACCACAAAAAATGACTACAAGAAAACTAGGCTTTGTACTAAAGGAGAGAAACGCAAGAATGGCATAATAAAAGTGTCAGTACCAATCGACTACTCTGTATGTGGGTAAAGAGAATATTATTAAGTATCAAGAAATGAACTCAGTATCCATAATAAATAAGTATGAGATCAATTTGCATGTATCAAATCTCCAGTTTATGCTGATTCGGTGCCTATTCATGGAAGATATCGTGAAAGCCTTCCAGGCTGTGAAGACCCCAGAACAGGTTTGGGAAGCCGGCCCTTGAGCTAGGAAAATGTGGCAGAAAAATATAAGAATTGTCCTAATTGTTTTGGGCGTTGCCAGCATGATTCATAACATACCTTGATATGTTGCCTGGACATATCACTTCCCATGAACTCTAGTAGAAGATTGTTCTTGGCACAAAGTTGAAGTACTGAGACAAAACTAATAGTAATTTGAGAGAATGAGATCTTAACCAATATCCCCAGCTCACAAGTGAACCTCATTCCTTTCAAAGTATGTGCGATACAAACCCTTCAGGAAAATCTCCTAGATGACCATAGCAACAATATTTTGGAAATGAAGTTACAGAAATGTAAGGACCAAACTTATTTCTGAGTTAGCATTAGAGAAAAATTTTGCCCACTATAATTATTGATATTCCATGCCATTGCTGCCTTGGATTGGAAAACTATATTGGGAATTCATGAAAATGTTGTTCTCTATTGATTTTTCTCATATGTGTTTAACTCTTTCCTTGCTGGGATGGAAAGTTTAATTTTTGCCTACAACAAAAATAACCTTGGTCATCTGAGTTAACTCTTTTGCATGCCTCTCCTCCCTACTCAAACCTTCTCCCATACAGTTCTCAGTGGTAGCAGTGTTGTTGGTGATGGATTTCATGATGTGATTAGTATACAAAGTCCTAATCAATATAAACTTTAGAAATTTCTCCCAAAGCTTCGCAGCCTAGATCATTAGAACTCAACAAATGAATTAAAGGGACTATGAGGGATCCAGCTCTGTGGGTACTAAAGCACCCTGAATATTGTGCAATCTCCTTGACAGTATCTGTTAGATGCCATTGACCGGTGGTTTTTGGGAGTTGTAACCCCCCATAATAGAGGAAACATAACTTTTTCCTTATTTTTTAGGGGAAATAAACCTCCCCCCCCCACACACACACCCCCAATGGCAGCACGAATGGCAGCACTATGGCAGCATTATTAAGTAAAGTGGGCCCCCCCCCCCCCCCCCGTTGGAGCCCTTTAAAATAAACTTTTATGGTGGTGTGCTGGAGTCTTTTGCACAATTGTCTTCTCTCTATTGTCAGCATGGCTTTATCCGTTGCGCTTTTGTCCCGTCACCCTTCTGAACAGATGTAAGATAAGTACTAAATCATTCCAAAGGCACTTCTATATATTGGCACTTAAAGATAGGCACCAATTGTGCACATTCATTATAAAATAATAGTACATACCCATAATTGGTGCCACAAATTGGCATTTATGACATTAAGTGCTAGGCGCTATTTTAGAACATTCGCAGATAAAATCACTTAGAGCCAGATTCGGTAAATGATGCTCAAAAATCGGTCTTCAGTGCTATTTTATAACAGATGCTCCTGGGTGAGCATCTTTTCTAGAATAGCGCATAGAGTCAATTCCCATGCCCAACTTGGGGTGTAAATCTTAGCACACATCCCTGGTATTCTATAAGTTTTAAGTTTATTTAAAATTTATTATACCGCCCACTCGAGCCTTCTAGGCGGTGTACAAAAATGCCATAAAAATAAGCCAATTAAAATGCAATATAATAAAAACAAACCGAGGGAAAAGGCAATTTTAAGAACAAAGACAAACGGGAACGAAAGGGAAGAAGGGATTAGAACTACAATTGATAGAAAGAAAGAGAACACTTAAGGAGAAGAACAAGAGGAAGGGGAACTGTAAGTAGAAATCTTTCTTAAATCTAAGTCATCTTTAAAATGACAGTTTAAGTTTCAAAGGCGTCAAGGAAAAGAAATGTCTTTAGCTTCACCTTAAAATTGATAAGTGTTGTATTTTCACGTAAGTAGTTAGGGATACTGTTCCAGAGAAAAGGGGCGTTAACGGAAAAAATTGTAGTCCTCGTACTAATATGTTTCAGAGAGGGAACAGTGAGAAGATTATGAGCAAAATATCGTAGGGTCCTAGTTTGATTATAAGGGATAAGTAAATTATTAATGAATTCTGGCTGGTTATTTTCTTTAGTTTTAAAGGTTAGTAATATAATTTTGTAGATGATCCTATGCTCTATTGGTAACCAATGAGCTTTATATAAAGGAGGAGTGGTGGTCATATTTTTTTTACATTAAATAAAATTTTTACCACAGTGTTTTGAACCATTTGAAGTCTTTATTTCCTTTTTTGTAATGCCCTTAAGGAGGGCATTGCAGTAATCTATGCAAGAGATAACAAGTGAATGGATTAAAATATTCAGGGACGTAGGCTCTAACAATTTTGCTAAAGCTTTAATCATGCATAATCGATAAAAGCAATGTTGGACCACCGTATTAATATGTAAATGATAGGTAAATTTACAATCAAAGGTGACTCCCACCCATTCCTCTCCCCTTTTGGGCTGTGCACTATGGGATTTATGCTCCCAATGTTATAGAATAGCACAGAGACAGATGCACACACAAATCCTAATTACTGCCAATTAATGTCAATAATTGACTTAGCATCCAATTAACTAAGCTTCATTCTCATCTCAGGATTGCACCCAAACTTGAGTGACCCTTATAGAATTTAGGGGCTAGTGTGTAATTTTAAAGGGGCACATGCAAGGGCAGGAGTAATGAACAAAAAAACTATGGGAAATACTGGACAGACAAGCAAAGAGTCCCAATCAGACAGCTCTTTATTATAGAAATCCCAAATAAGGACCCGACACAGGCTGTGTTTTGGCAGAAACGCCTTCTTCAGGAGTCCATTTGACATTATGGAAGTTCTACGACTACTGCAAACAAGAGCTGTCAATAAATTCTGCAGCCCTGAAGAAATTTTTAAGGACTAGCATTTTTGTGATTTCAGCTGGACTGCACACTCATGAGACCTATAACAACTGGACCGTAAATATTTCATACAGCCTGCAGAATTTGTTGACAGATCTTGTTTTCAGTAGCCATAGAACTTCCATATTGTCAAATGGACTCCTGAAGAAGGCGTTTCTGCCGAAACACAGCCTGTGTCGTCGGGTCCTTACTTGGAATTTCTAAAATAAAGATTGGGATTCTTTGCTCATCTGCCTGGTGTTTCCCACTGCTTTCTGTGTTTTTACTAGTGTTTTTGTGTGATTCTTTTGGTTTTCCTTTTATTTCTAATGTCTGAGTAACGCACATAATTTATAGAATAGTACAAGTTATGCGCACATCAGGGAATACTCAAGGCACCAACAATTACAAACACCATTGACTTGGTATAACTGTTAGCATCTCACTTTTGGCGTACTAATGCCGACTTATGCTCCATCTTGATGCCTGGATGCCATTATAGAATTGGCAGTGACGGGACAATCGTGCGCCAGACACCAGCGCACCAACAATTGAGTGCTGTCAATTTGGCGTAAGACACAAGCGCGCTGCGGGAAAACAGTTTTAAAGAGCTCTGATGGGGGTGTGTGGGAGCTGTTCACGCTGACGTTGGAGGGGGTGTGGGGGGTGCAACCCCCCACATTATAGAGAAAACAGAACTTTTCCCAAAAAAATCAGAAAAAGTTCTATTTTTTCTATAATGGAGGGCTCCAACCCCCCCAACCCCCCCCCCCAACAGCAGTGCGAACACAATGCAGTAAAGTGTGTGTGGGGGGGTTCCCTCTCACACCCTGCTTCAGAGCTCTTTAAAACTACGTTTTCCCGCGGTGCGGTGTCTTGCGCTGAATTGTCCGCCCTCCATTGTTGGCACGCTGGTGTCTCAAGCGCAACTATGAACCAAATTGGCACTAAGCACACAGCATTGGGGCACCAAAATCTTGGTACCAATTTATAGAATTACAACCAGGGATAGGAGCAAGAGGTAGTTATAGAAATAGTCAGGGACCACTGCTCAGGCAATAGGCCTGATGGGCCGCCGCGGGAGCGGACTGCTGGGCGAGATGGACCTCTGGTCTGCCTCAGCGGAGGCAACTTCTTATGTTCTTAACCATAGCAAGGCAATAACTCAACTATATTACGGTTTACCAGCAACACATCCTTAAATCTCAGCCATATGCCATGGGCTGTCAGGTCATAGTTGCAGTGCTCACAGCAACACTCCTCACAAAAGTAAAACTGAAGCTAAGATGAAAAAAAACCATTGCAGTGTTTTTACTACTATCCATTCATTCATGTCCAACCCTTGGATACTCTGTAGGCCAGTCCTTGCCATGCTTCCCTGTTTTCCAAGGCTTCTTTCAATTGCTTGATGTTCATTCTCGTGTCATTCTTAATGGTATCCAGCCAACGGGCCTTTGCTCTCTTCTGCTTCCTTTTACCACTGACCATTGCGAGTAGCACCTCCTTTTCTAGTGAATTTGCCCTCATCCCTATATCCCTAGTAATGTGCTAGAATATATGGATTGTTATTTATAACTGTCCGTATGTGGACCTGAGTCAATACTATGTAGAAGTTTTTGGAATCACTGTTCTTATTGTTATTCCTAAGCCCTGCCATCATTTATTACAGAAGGGCCTATAAAAGGAAAGAAAAGAGACTTGGAAAACTACAGCCTGCATGACACAACCATTAAACTATCAAATATCTGATTTCTGCACCATTCCATAAATATATTTCCTTTTAAAGCCAGTAGCTGCTAATTTTTACTACAGAAACCTTTTGGATTTGTAGCTGTGAGTGACCAAGGATATGTAAGCTTTGGACAGGTGAAAGCCTGTGAGGCACATTTGACCAACATTCACTAATACCCTAGAGCAGGGGTCAGCAACCCGTGGCTCGGGAGCACATGTAGCTCTTTGGCCACTTGGCTATGGCTCTTCTCAGAACGATAGACACATTCAACTCATTCGTGGAGCCACCACTGCCATTGCCCCTCCCAATTATTTTACCACTGTCGCTGTATCTCCCGCACTTCTCTTGCTTCACCGGGTTAGTGGCAGCGATTCCTACAGCTGCCTGTCACTAACCCAGAAGTGTCTCCTCTGCCGCATCCCACCCTCTGTCAGAATTTCCTGTTTTTGCCCTGGTGGAACACGACAGGAGAGGCTTCCAGGTTAGCGCCAGGCAGCTGTAGGAATCTCTACTGACCCGTTGAAGCAAGAAACAGCATAATATTTGTGAGGGGGGTTGGGGTTGAGGGGGAAGGAAATATGCTGCAGGAGAGATGAGAGTGGTGAGAGAGGGAGAAATGGACATGGGGTGGAGGGGAGGGAGAGATGATGCATGCCGATACTTCACACTGCTGACATTGAGCAAATACTGCTAGATGTGCGGGAAGGGAATAAATGTTTGTGTCTACAACAAGAGAGCAATTTTGGATCTATGAGTTAGACACTGACTCCAAGTGGTTTAAATCTGGGTATTGACTGGTTCTACTTTTTTTTTTTTTTATTCCAGCCCGTTAAGTATTTCATTTTAGCCCCTGTTTTGGAACTGTTCTGCTAGATTGGTATGAGAACTCAAACTTGACATGGCTGGCATTTGACAAATTGTGATTGGCCAACAGCACTGCCTTGGTGTGAAGTGGTGTGATAGGATTAGCAGCTGTCACAATTAAATTCACTGAGACACCAAGCTGAGTCATGAACAAGGAAGGAGCTGTTAAGCCAGTGAGTACATTACAATATTTCCTAATAATAATAATTCTGATATTGACTGTTCTACAGATTGTGTTGGACAGTATGGAAAAATCCAGTATGCCCTGAGGAAGCAGCAGAGTTGCCGTGAAACATTGGCTTGGATTATTGGACTTAAGTACTAATAGGAATAAGAAAAAGTAGCAATAAAAGTATTGAACATTTACAGAGATCCTCATTTGTTCATTATATATAAGTTTACTTAACATTTGGCATTGATCACATGAATGAAAGATTTTTATGCAGATGATGTGGAGGTGGAGGTCGAGCATTTATAGGTTCACCATTACCTGAGGCTTTTTCTTTCATTCATAGTGATTTGCTCAGGAGTTTTGGTGGAGAGACTAGTTAGTAGGCATCCCTCCTGCTATTTTGCCATGGGGCAGGGGGAGGGATCAATCGAGATTGCAGGAGGAAGTGGGCATCCCTCCTGCCATTTTATTGAGGGGGAGGTCCTTCGTGACAGGAGGGAGTGGGCATCCCTCTTGCCATTTTGCCGTGGGGCGAGGGTCAATTGAGATGGCAGGAGGGAATGGGCATCCCTCCTAACATTTTATGGGGGTTGGGGGCACATTTGTTGGGGAGGGGGCCGTGTTTATCAGGGATTGTTGAGGAGGCCTGTCACCAGTGGGTGGGGGGGGACTTTTTCATTTTTTTTCTTTATAGGACAGATATTTTGTTTGTGTAATACATGCAAAATATCTGTGCCATTGGAAAAAAAAACCAAACAACCCAGGCAGACCTGTCAGTAACACAGAGGGAACGTCAGAGGTACACAGAGGTAAAGTCAGAGGGAAGGCTTCCAGATGAGGGGCAGGACACGCGTGAGGAGCCGCTGCCCACAGCTTTATGCAATGCAGCACTCAGGGAGCCGGCCCGAAGATGCCGCATTGATCGCGCTGTGGACCGGCCCGAAGATAACACCGACTTAGCCCAATGTTCTTCAACTGCCGGTCCACAGACCGGTGCCAGTCCACAAAATAATTATTTTATTTTCACCAGTCCAAGGGTGTCAAAAGGTTGAAGAACACTGGTCTAGAGCAATCAGTTTTTACGATCAGTAAAACCCGATGCTAAATAGCCATATATAAATAGCTAAATAGTGCATCACTGGAAAATAGGCGATTGATTGGAAAAACATGCAGTAGGCCATTTTGTGCATCAGGTCGGTTATCAGCGATCATCGCTAAAGCTGTGAAAACAGGTTTAGTGATGATCGCTGACTTTAGTGCATCCCCCAGTTAGTAAAGTGGGTTGGAAGGTTATTTTCTCCTTTGAGCAAACTGTGAAGACAACTAGTGCCTACCAGACTTCAAAACCGTTTAGGAACTAGCTGCAGTCCTCTGCAAAGTACTTTAATGAGTTGTTCAAAGAAACAAAAGGAGAACTGATTATGCTGTTTGACATAGAGTAAGATAGTACTTCACCACTGTGCAACAGTCCAGCAATCAAAGGTTAATTCTCCATGAAGCAACCCCTAACTGAAATTTGGCTTTCCATTCAATATGTAGGCAACAAAGTAATGTATGGCCTCTATGCTCCAAAAATATTTAATTTCAATAGATCTCACCATCTAAAACTCTTAATCCCTAAAAAAGCAAAACCAAAATACATTTGGCTGTGTGAAGTACCTTTTCTCCAAAAGTGTGTAATTGATAATAGTCAACGCAGTTTGCATTTCAAAGGTTCTTTTGTACCTAAATATCCATAGAAGTCATGAATCCTACAAGTCAAGAAGAATCCATTTAATGGATTCCATTGTGTTTGCTCTCTATGAAGTCTTGTCCCCTCCTCTGTCTTTTTCTGAAAAGGCGTCTCCAAGTTTTGCCAGATTCTCAAGGGGATGCATGACACAAAAAACCCATTAAGAACACCTTTAGCCTGAGACTTTCTTCAATGTTATGGAGCAGACTGCATGTTTGAATTAGATAGCCACCTTCCAGAGAGAAATATAAAGAGAAGAAAGGTAGAGTTAAAGGAAATCTTTCAGAAGAACTTAAATTACTCCCTAGCTGAAAGTCACAGGCCGTATCGAGGTGGAAGAGGATCTCTTTTTCCTTAAAGGACCCACGGCAACAAGAGGGCATCCGTTGAAAATCAGGGGTGGGAAATTTCATGGCGACACCAGAAAATATTTCTTCACTGAAAGGGTGGTTGACCGCTGGAATAATCTTCCACAACAGGTAATTGAGGCCAGCAGCGTGCCAGATTTTAAGAAAAGATGGAATTGGCATGTGGGATCTCTTCATGGAGGTAGTTAGGGGGTGGGCCATTAGTGTGGGCAGACTAGATGGACCGTGGCCCTTTTCTGCCGTCATTTTCTATGTTTCTATGTTTCTATGTTGAGCACTGCTAAAGAAGGAAAGTTGTTGGTTGTTTGATAGATGTACAAAGGAGAGAACCCTCACTAATCTATTATTTTGAAGAATGGACTGTCAAAGGTAATTGGTATTACTGTTAAGGAATCTGCCCTAAGAGATAAACTAAGAAATGTTCAAAAAAGCCAACTCATGCAGCAGTAGGCATATTTAAAAAGGCTTATACAGAGGCCCCCCCCCCCCCCCAGACCCTCTTCCCCAAAGTGCCTCTGATCTCTAGTGGCCCTAAAGTTATTCTTCCCATCCCCCTGCTCAGATGCAGGCCATAAAAATAATCCCCTCCCCCCTGCACACATGACAAAACCTCACCCCACATGTAAAGGGCTCTGAGGATTGGCCTTCCCCAATTCTCCCAGAAATTTGACTCACCCCAAGAGAAGATGGATGTTTGTTTTTATCCTGGTGGAGTCACCACTTCAAAAATGTTACCGCTTGATTTCTGGCAGTAGTTTCCTGGTACTATTATTAGGGGTCAGACTGCCAAATAAGAGCTTGTTGGGATAGACCCTCCCAAATTTCTATATTTAAGGTGTGGGTTTCAAGAGTTGCTTTTATGGTCCACATTGCGACAGGGGAAGGAGGCCATCAGGTCTACTAGCCACCAGGGACCACCTGGGGAGGGGGTTTCAGGGAACAAGAAACTTCTAGGTTGTCACCTTTTTTCCCCAAAGTTCAGGAAAATTAACTATACTTTTAGAGATATGGGATTTTTTTGGTTTGTTTTAGAAAAGAGGCAGCAAGGTGGTGATAAACCGCTCCCGGGAAGCCAGGAGGGACTGCACTCCGCCGCCCAGGTTCAGGCCTGTGGGTGTACCTCTAGAGCTCCTCCAAATCCAAATGTAGGAGGATCAAGACCATTCTTTGTGTTTTACATAATAAAAGTCAATTAAAGTAAAAAGAAAAGAAAAGGGACTGATGAATATATGCTCATAGGAACATAAGAATAGCCTAACTGGGTCAGAGCAATGGTCCATCAAGCCTAGTGGCCAAGCCAGGTCACTAGTACCTGGCCAAAACCCAAAGAGTAGCAACATTTTTGTAAACTTTTGCTATTTTGCATGATTTGGTGTAACAGCACCTCATTTACAGAATATTTAGATACACTTGTGTTTAAGCTTATTACTCTGAAGTCCACTTTTGCAAAGTACATTGCAGGAAAAATGGCCTACAGCACTTTACATTTGGTACTTTTCCGATTTCATGAAATTTTATTGTAAAAAGGTTTTATACAAAGAGAACATGGCAAACAAAAAACACAAGTACAGTAGAGGACAATATAAGTACAGTATACATACCCAAAGAGACCATAAACAGATATGGCAAATCCACTGATAACAAGCATGCAACCTAGAGAGAGACAAAATATGATAACAGTTTAAGATTGTACAATCTAATCTAATCCTTTGCTTTATATACCGGGTCATTCCCATAAGGGACTCGAACCGGTTAATAAAACTTAAGATAAAATTCATTAATGGAACAGTAATAAAATTAAAGAGAGAGAAAATTTGCATTCTGTCTTTAACTAAAAAATACTTAAAGTATTTCCCTTCAACTATCAGTTAAAAATTTCTGAAATAAATACGTTTTCAGAGTTTTTCTAAAATATGTCAAAGAAAAAGAAGTTCTGATAATTGAAGGAAGATTCAAATTTTTATCATAGTGAATTCCAGAGAATGAGAAAGTTTACCTAAAGTTTTAATCCCTCTTACAGAAGGTAATATTAATTTGTATTTATGTATATTCCTAGTAGACTGGAGGCGATAAGAATTAAAAGAAAAAGGAAGCAACGGAGAAAAAATTCCATATAAACTCTTAAAGACAACACTGGCACACTTAAACTAGATAATAGAGAAAGGTAAAAAGGTTATATACCCATTATTACGAGATACAAGATGAAATACAGTAAGCACTTAATAAGAGGAAGTTGGGATTGGAAACAAAAAGGAAAAATGAGATATGTCAACAGTTTTGGTTTGAAATTCACAATGGAAGCCCAGATCTTAGTAACTCTGAATAATCTATTAGAGAATTCAGCAGCTTTGAATTCATATAAGTGAATCTGGAGGACTGTGTTCCACCAGAATGGGATATTCAACAGATCCCAATTATATAAGATCATTTTGATAGTAAGAGCAATTAGTATATTAAGTAAAGATTTTTGCCAATTATCAAGAACATCATCAAGGACAGTGTTCTTCAACCTTTTGACACCTATGGACCGGCGAAAATAAAATAATTATTTTGTGGACCGGCACCGGTATGCCGACCAGCAGTTGAAGAACACTGGGCTAAGTCGTGGGCCAGATCCCACCCATCTCCACCCAATCTCCGCCCCAGCCCCCACCTCCATAATAGTAATAATTGTAACACCATTTTTTCCATTCATTTTTCATATACACACACACACACATACACACAATATAATCATATTAACAACACATAATGGTTAACCACAAAATTAAACTACACAAAGCACACTGTATGCTTCTCAATATTCATTCCTACCAGAACACGGATAACCATATGCAAATACAGGGCCAAAAACTAAAAGTACTAATATATACAAACAAGCCCTAAGGTGCAAGACTCTGCATGCAGTACAACCCCAGAGGAAAAGAAACAAATGCATTTCTTCCTGAATAGACAACAGATGTAAATCAATCACTAAATTTAAAAAAAAAAAAAAATTCCTCCTACCATTGTTCTCTCCCTCTCTCCATGCAGTGCCTTCCCTTCTGGCCGGTGTTATCTTCATGCCGGCTCCCTCTTCCTCAGTGTTGGCAGTGCACAAAGCCGTGGGCAGCGGCTCCTCGCGCATCCTGCGCCTCATCTGGAAGCCTTCCCTCTGATGTTGCAACGTCAGAGAGAAGGCTTCCGGTTCAGGCGCAGGACACGCGAAGGATCCTCTGCCCACGGCTTTGTGCACTGCAGCACTGAGGAAGAGGGTGCTGGCCCGAAGACAACGCCGCATAGATCGCATCATGGACCGGTGGCTGAAGAGCATTGTCTGGGACCCGATGCACGTGCCAGCCCTGCGGACCGACAGGAAATTTCTGTGGAGCAGCACCGGTCCACGGACCGGCAGTTAAAGAACACTGATCGAGAGCAAGGATATTAGGAGTAAGTTCAGATTGGATCGGGAGAATCTCTCTGATGATATTCCATATCTTTGACCAGAATGTATGAATATTAGGACAAGAATAAATCATATGAATCAGGTCCCCCCAAATGGAATGACAATGCCAACAGCTATTATTGTCTCTAAGGTCGGCATGGAATATTTTATTAGGTGTCCAAAAAGCTTTATATAAGAGAAAGTATAAAGCTTGGGAGAGACTAGAAGAAGCAGTTGGACGTAGAATCTGGCTAAAATAATAGTCCCTATCTGCTGAGGAACCCTGCGAGGGGTTTTCAGTAACCCAAGAGTCCGTTGATTTCTTGAATCTGGGAAAATGCATTCACCTCATTTCCTTATAGAAGAGGGAGGTGATGTGCCCTAAATTGAATCCTAGCTGTGATAGAGATATGAAGTTAGAAGAGTCGGGATATTCAGATGGGGGGGGGAGGGGGGGAAGGAGAATTTCTTTAAACAGTGAGAAAGTTGTAACCAATGAAAAAATTCTGTTGCTGGAATATCAAATTTGTCCATGATTTCAGAAAAGGAAAGATGTGTAATATTCACTAGTAAATGATCAAGGGACCATATACGCCAATGGATGGGCTAGTTATCAATACAAATTTGGGAGTTATACCAAATAAGAGATGCAGTAGTAAACCATCTATTTTGGTTGGAGACAGAATCAAGATGATGAATCGCATGTATAGTAGCAATAATGGTAACAGACTTGTTAGGAACCATATGTAAAGGTATATAATATGGAAGATATGAAATAGGGATGGGATATACAAGTTCTTTTTTCTACAGCGAACCAAGCAGAACATTGTTCCTCATGTATGTGATCTTGTAAACGGAAAAAAGCAGCAATGAGATCGAGAAAAAAAGTCAGGAAAACCAACACCTCTATTTTCTTTGGAAGATTTTAGGATTTTTAAAGCAATCCGAGGAGTTTTCTTATACCAGAGATATTCAGATAATTTGTTATCAATAGATTTGGAAAACTCATGAAGGGACAATTTAGGAAGTTTAGACAAATAATAATTGGCAATTGGAGTGATGGTCATTTTGATCGCCTCAATGCGACCCCACCATGAAAAAGACAATGGGGACCAACGTTTGAGCAAAGCATCTACTTAGGACGAAATAGCAGAGAGATTAAGGGACATCATGTTATTTTTATCCACGTAGAAAGAGGACACCAAGGTATTTAAGGGAAGAGTGAGACCATTTAAATGAAACATCATCACAATCTGAAACAGTGGTGAGGTCATTCAAGGGCATAAGTTCAGATTTTTCCCAGTTTACTGGCACAATCTGAGAATTGGGAGATCACTTGAAGTTGAGCTGGAATAGAAAATGTTGGATTGGAGACATTTGGTACCGTTCCAAGTTTTTTTTAAATTTTATTTTACACTTTTGTTTAAAGAACTACACTTTTGCAAAATTATATTTAAGTAGATGAGGCCCAACATACCAAGCTGGGTCATGTTAAAAAGGTCCATCAATCCAGCATTTTGTTTCCAACAGTGGTTAATCCAGGCCTCAAATACCCAGCAGCACCCCTATAAGTGAATCCAATTGTTACTGTTCATACCCAGAGGTTACTAGTATCTTTCCCAAGCTTAAAAAGGCTAGTAATGGTTTACAAATTGTTCTTCCAGGAAATTGACTCAATTCTTCTTAATATGTTTGTCAGACACCATATAATTATTACACATACATGATTTTTTACTGCATTCAAATTACATTCGATTATTTTGTTAAACAGATATAGGGATCCTTTTACTAAGCTACAGCAAGCACTAACATGCTTACTACAGCTAAAATTGTCTTACTGCAGGACACACCGAGGCATCTTACAGTAATTTTGCAGTGTGCATGCACAAACTGAGCTAAATTTTTTAAATCTTTTCACTGAGGGGGCTTTTCTGTGCTAATTAGCGCATTTGCATTCCCATGTGCTGATTAGTGCTAAATTAGTACATGAGCCCTGACTACCAACAAAACAGGTGGTAGTAAGACTTGTACATCTAATGCACAGTCTCACAAACTTTTTCACTATGGCACACTAAACTTGGGGCCACAACTAGAGGGCCTCTGAGCATGTGCAGATGATGAACAATGATGTCACACATATGTGCATGATGTCATCACACAATGTCCACGCATACTCAGAGGCCCTCAGACGCAGCTTTGAGCTTGGGGGCCTTCCAAACATGAAACTGCTGGGTTTTGGAAATTCTTCCATCGCCGGGAAGGGATAGGAGGGCAGAGGAGGAGGAGGAGAGGCTGCCAGTGACAGGTTCATCTCTCACTGCGGCACAGTTTGCGATTCACTGGTCTAATGGCAACATTAGCTCATGGCCATTAATTTTGAAAATTGGCCATTTTCTTGCCTGAGGTAAAAATTTATTTATTTAATTTATTTTTAAGTATTTATATACCACTTATCGCCTAAGTGGTTTGCATTCAGGTACTCAAGCATTTTTCCTTATCTGTCCCGGTGGGCTTACACTCTATGTAATATACCTGGGGCAATGATTACATTGTGGGGATTACAATCCAGCCTGATTTGAACATTTTTGAATGCATTTTCACTTTTGGAACATATTTCTTGATAGGCATTTTATATTTTCTTTTTTATTTTAAGGACATTTTGATTTCCATCAAGCACATAACACCACTAAGAAACAGAAAAGCCAAATACAGTATCCAAAAAGAAATTGCAAAGCTTATGCAAGTACTCCCTCAAGTGCACAAACAGAGCAGAGACGCAAAAGAAATGTTAAGGAAAAAAAACGTCTCATTCATTACATTCTCAATCCCCACCTCACATCTGATAGATAATCACAACTCTATAGCTACTTATTATCTAGGAAACCCTCAATTAGGGCAGTTAAAAATACATTCTTAACAGTTTGATAGCAGAGAAAAACACAAAGAAACAGTACAAGAATGCCTGCTCAGTTGTATTTCTAGAAACATCTCATCACATGTGTCTCTCAAGGCAGGTCAGGGAAAATATGAACTTGGGGGAAGGGCTGTGGCTCATTGGTTGAGTTGCTGCCTCTGCATCCAGAGGTTGTGAAATCAAATCCCAGTACTGCTCCTTGTGACCCTGGGAAAGTCACTTAGGGGTCCTTTTACTAAGGCGCGTTAAATGCTAAGGTGTCCATAGCATTTAGAGCATGCTAAATCAGTTGGTACGCGCTAAATCAGTTAGTGCGCCTTAGTAAAAGGACTTCTTAATGTCACCTTTGAAACACCAACGTGGCAAAAAGGTGGCAAAAAAGTCCCCCTTCCCTAGATAAGCATTTTTCAATCTAAAACTCAACCCCAGTGAACCTTGAAACTTTATGGAGACTTGCTTATTTATGGAGATTTATTTTGTGGCCAAAAAATATCAACTCAGAATTCTTCTAAAAAAATTAAACAAAAAAATCATTTTGATTGTAGCAGCAAGGTAGATTTCGGATTTGATATTACCTTTCTTTGGTTACAACCAAAGTTATTTACATACAGGTAAATATTTTGTACCTGCCCAAGGAGGGTTAAGTGACTTGTCCAGAGTCACAGGTTGCTGCAGTGGGAATTGTAACATAGTAACATAGTAACATAGTAGATGACGGCAGATAAAGACCCGAATGGTCCATCCAGTCTGCCCAACCTGATTCAATTTAAATTATTATTGAACCCTGTTCCCCTCTTCTCAGGACACAGCACTAACCATTATGCTCAGCTGGTGAGCCTTGATAAGCAATGAACTATTCATCATTCTTTTTTTTCTTTTTTTTTAATTAAATTTTCAAAATTATTTTCCAAGCTTAAACATCTTGTACAGAAAGTATAATCTAAGACATAAGATTTTAAACAAAAATCATCAAGATAAGAAAAATATTTCTTAATACACTCAAGTCCTCATAAGTGATCCAAGAAGTAAGAAAAGAGTAATTACTAAGTCATAATAATATAATAAAGATATGTATATCTGCTGCTGAAACAAAAGGCATTTATCTCAAATCATTTTTTTCTGATCAAAAAATTAACAAGAAGTTCCATTCAGAGCTAATGAAGTTTACGTTCTGGGATATATATTTTAGGTTGGACCATAGTAGTAGTAAAAAAAAAAAAAAAATCAGCCTTGTCAAATCTTGTCTCCATAAGGCTTATTTTTGTCCACTTAGTACATCTTACTCATGTCAAATTTCAGCTTGTTTAGACAATATTTAGGCCACCCCAGCATGGACTATTTACTTGTGTGTTTTGTATGTAGGCGATTACACATAATTAGTTTGTATGGTGTCATCTATAATAGTTTGCGATTTGCACCCAAAACCTGGCTCCTTGGGAAATCAGTCTGTCAGCTGTCAACTGCTAGACTGCTATATGGACTGGATATTCTTCGATTGGTCAATTTTATGAAGGAAAACCTTTACCAGAAAGCTACAAGACAGCGATTGCAGCATGGGATCGAGTCAGGATACCAACACAATGAATAGACTCTTGCGTTAGTAAGCTAAAGAAACTACATTATTTGTCCCTAAAGAAACACAGAAGTCGTCACCAAGAAGATAGTAGACAGAATGGAAAAAAAAAATCTTTAAAAGTGAATGAACTCAGTTGCTTTAAATGTCAAAAAAAAAAGATGTTTTGATTGAACTTAAAAATGAAGATCGAGAATTCCTACAGAAGCAAAGGAAAAACGTGTTTTCTTGCTGTATGAGTCGAGCTGACCTTCAAACAACTGCAAAAGAATGCAAAAAGAAGCAGTGCAAGGATAAGAAAATAATGACAAAAGCGAGGTATGATGAAAGGCAGACCAAAACAGTTACCTATAACACATTTGAATTTTCTTCAACCACCTGGCGAATCTGAAAGTGAAGATGAATATTAGTCTATGAAATCAGTGTCTACTGAGGTTGCCAGTACTACATCATTGACAAAACACCTAAGAATTTCTTGACATCTCCTGTGGTTGTTAGTGCCTTAGATCGTGTCTCAGTGTTTCTGATTGGAGTGCTGTATTTGTTGCCGGAGCCATTGCTCAGGCCCTTGGTCATGACATTACTGATATAACACTCTCCAGAAGTTCAATCAGATGATCTCAAATGCAAATTAGGAGAGAAGTTGCATCATCAGAAGAAAATAAAACTTCCTTTGAAGGTTCTTTTCTTTTGCACTGGGATGGGAAATGTTACCAGACATTGATGGATCCAAGAGAAATGTAGACCGACTTACTACCATTGTTACTGGAAATGGCCAGGAAATTCAAAAGACGAGAAAAAAACAGGAGAGTCACAAGCAAAGGCTTGTGTTGAAGCTATCCAGAAATGGAACCTTAGTTCCAAAATTTAAGGACTTATTGATATAACAGCAAGCAATACCAGACTTCACATAGGAGCTGTGTCTGAATCAAAAAAGCTTTGGGAACCTACATATTATGGAAATCATGGTGTCCACAAACTTAATTTTTCAAGCAATTTCAGAAGTAGTCAATAAATCAGTCCGATTTTGCAGCTGTGAGTGATTTTGGGATCTTGTACTAAGCAACCTGCATCAAGAAATGATCAAATATTTACCCTGTGCATGTGAAACCCAACAATTGCAAGAAATATAGCAATTGTCTCTTTTTCCTTGGAGGATGATGTCCAGTTAAGGCAATTCGAGCACAGAGGCCTACCTACCACGCAAGATGGATGGGAAGAAGGATATATGAATTGAAGTTATTCCTATTCAGAGCACAGTTTCAAATGACAAAACGACTCAACAATGTAACTGACTTGGCTTTGTTTGACAGTCTTGTGTACATTCAACAGTGGAATGAAGCGCCAATGGGAATTACAGCTCCATACAATGATGTTGAACTGCTGTCAACTCAACACATATTCAAATAAAACTGTTGCAAACAAAGCATAGTCGTTTCCAGACATTAATGGTTTCTGTCTGAGCACCTAGCATCTCTTGCGTTTTTTGGTGACAGAATTGCACCAGAAACAAAACTACGAATGGTGTAAAATAGCATCCACTGTTGCCAGATATTCCATGACATCTCATGCAAATAGATGAAACAGAACCTGTGACCTTTGAAAGTCTTGTAACAGAGAGAACACAGTCATTTTTTGATCTCTTTATTGAAGGAAGATTAACAAAAGCAAAAATATTCCTGAAGAAACATCCCACAGAGTGGACTGATGATCCAGTTTTCAAGAAACTTTGGAATTAGGCATCCCAACTGACTGTTGTTAATGATGCAGCAGAATGAGGGATAAGCCCAGTGGCATAGTAAAGGGGGGAGGGCAGCCGCTCCTATTGCCATTCCCGCTCTTAGAAAGTGACATCAGAGGAAGAGCTGATGCTACTGCGAGCAGCAGGTTGGGGATACTGCTTGTGCTGGGTGATGGGCATAAGATTCTGGTTGTCCCAAGTGCCTAAGGCCCTTCCTACAGGAGGGACCTTAAGCACCTGGGCTAATCAGGCCATTAGGCCCCACCCCAGTGCATCCCCACTATTCCAGCGAAGGTGGGCCTGCCGGCTGGACACAGGCAGGAGCCATCCATCCGACCAATTAAATCAGGTTTGGGGGTCTGGGTAGGGGCAAACTTTTGTGGGGGTTTGTGGGTGTCAGCAGGAAGGACTGGGCATCCCTTCTGCTGCAATTATTGAGGGGTTCACGGGTGTCAGCAGGAGGGACTAAGCATCCCTCCTGCCATGATCGTTGAGAGGGTTTCGTGGCAGGTGTCAGCAGGAGAGATTGGGAATCTCTTCTGCCATGATCGTTGCAAGGGGGGGCTGCGGCATGTGCCGGGCAGGAGGGACTGGGCATTGCTCCTGCCATGATCATTGAGGTTTTGCAGCAGATGTTGAGAGATTGGGCATTTCTCCTGCCGCGATTGTTGCAGGGGGGGAGGGGATGGTTCCACGATTCTCTAACTGGTGCTTATGATAGACACTGGTTAGAGAATTGCATTTTTAGAAACATAGCGTATGACGACAGAAAAGGGCCGTCGGACCAACACGTCTGCCCACTCAAAAGAACCCTCCCCTTAAAAGAACCCTCCCTCTAATCAATTCCCCAAAGTGAGCCCATGTTTATCCCATCGTTTCTTGAAGTCGAGCATGTTGCTGGCCTCAACTACCTGACGTGGAGGCCATTCCAACGGTCAACCACCCTTTCGGTGAAAAAGTACTTCCTGATGTCACCATGAAATCTCCCACCCTTGAGTTTGAGCGGATGCCTTCTTGTTGCCGTAGGACTTACCATGAAAAGACCACACAGTTCATTTCAACATTCAAATAAAGCACTTTGAAGCACCAATGCACTTTAAAAATCTAGCACAATTTTTCTGTCAGTTTTGAGTGTTGAAATGAACTGTGCAGTCTTTTCATGATAAGTCCCAACCATAATGAATTGAAAAGGCTTTTAAGATTTATAGATCTAATTTAATTGATGAATGAAAATTGATTAAAGATTAAATATAAAAAAAAAGATTAGGTAAGGAGATATAATAATTTTAAGAATTATTAATAAATTAACATTAAATTAATGGTTTTAGTTATGGTAGGGAGGATGGGTTCAAGCCAGTGATGTAAACAGGAGTAAGAGAAAATAATTTATTTCTCTTGGAAGAAATCACAGAATGGGAAAATTACTCCATAATCTGAGGTTTGTTCCTGTTTAATTAACAATTAAATAAAAATCACATGCAGTGTCATTTTGACTTCTAGGAATGGTTCCCATTAAGTTTAGTTTATTGAGGTAAGAAAGATAGTCATACCTACAGTGAAAAGGCCAGCTTGTTGAAAATCAGAGGTGAAGGAGATAAGACGCAGCTTGGAGACAGCAGGGTGAGGCCAAGGAAAACACCATCCATCAACAGAGGCAACACAACTCACATCTACTTGGCTGGAGCTCTGGAATCTCAGAGCCTCCTCTTACCTGTACCATGACAATAGCAGAGATCAAGGCACTTCTGAGCAAGCCCATGGTGGTTCCAAACTGGCCATCACACACTCGGTCCATAGAAAAGTGTGCAAAAATGACAACTGAGGCTGCTGGTCATATGTACAATCAGGAGATGAGGGAACATTATATTAGGGGTCAGATGGTCAGTAAGGAGCTCATGAGTTGAAATAGAAGCAAATAAGATAATTAATATCCAGCATAGAGGCCACATTCAATTAACAGCATACATGAAATTTTTAAAGACAATTATGTGGCACACAGCACTGTAGCCATGTAAATGCAAGATGTACATGGCTACAGATGTAGATTTGTAAGTTCTAATAAACATTATTTAATTTTTACATACTTCAACTGTAATTTGATGTAGGTAAGATTCACTAAGCCAGCGGTCTCAAACACACGGCCCCAAATACGCGGCCCACGGGCTGCATGTGGCTCTCCAGGTGCTATTTTGCGGCCCGCAGTCTGGACGTGATGATCAACTGCTCCCTTGCTGCAGTTGATTGTTCCGGTTAAAGCTGCAGCCGGCAGCGGCTCCTCGCGCCATCCACACCAGCATTTCTCTTCCCCCTTTCTTTCCTTCTGGAGCAGCAGCATGTCTGGTCGGCTCCCTCGCTCAGTCGATCGTTCCGTTCAAAGCCGCAGGTGGCGGCTCCTCGCGCTATCCACTCCTGCATCGGAAGCCTCTCTGACGTCACAACATCAGAGAGGCTTCTGACTCAGGCGCGGATCTCGCGAGAAGCCGCCACCCGCGGCTTTGAACGGAACAATCGACTGAGCAAGGGAGCTGGCCAGACACGCTGCTGCTCCACAAGAAAGAGAACGGAAGGGGAGGGGAAGAGAAATGCTTCTGTTGCATAGGAAAGGGAGAGGGAGGGAAGGGGGAAGAGAAATGCCTCTTCTGCACAGGGAAAGGGGGGAGGGAAATGCTGCTGCTGCATAGGGAGGGGGAGGGAAAGGGGAAGAGAAATGCTTCTGCTGCACAGGAAATGGGGAAGGGAAATGCTGCTTCTGTTGCTACTGCACCCAATTGGGGAAAGAGAGGGAAGGAAGGAGAAGGAAGACAAGGGAGAGGAGAGGAACAAGAGATGCCAAGTTCATGGGAGGGAGGGAAGGAAAGGAGATATCAGACCATAGGGGGGGGGGAGAGATGCCAGGGCATGGGGGAGAGAAGGAGACAGATAGGAAGGGAAGGGAAGACATGGAAACGTAGATTTTGAAAAGAAAGCAGAAAAATTGAATATTAAGTTAATGCCAAAGATGGATGCAAGGCAGAAAGTGAAGACAGAGAGAAAAACAGTCAAAGGACAGGAAGGCTCTGGAAACATAGTTAAAAGCACAGAAAATAAAGTCACCAGCCAACAAAGGTAGGGAAAATGATTTTATTTTCAATATAGTGATTGAAATGTATCAGTTTTGAGAAAGAAAAGATATTAAACTTTAAATGTGAGGGCTGCAGAAAAAATAGACTACTTGGAGGGCCTCAGAAAAAATAGTTAATGTCTTATTAAAGAAATGACAATTTTGCATAAGGTAAAACTCTTTATAGTTTATATATCTTTCCTTTTAACTGTTAAAGGAAAGTTTTATAAACTATAAAGAGTTTTATCTCATGCAAAATTGTCATTTCTTTAATAAGACATTAACTATTTTTTCTGCGGCCCTCCAAGTACTTACAAATCCAAAATGTGGCCCCGCAAAGGGTTTGAGTTTGAGACCACTGCTTTAAGCAGTTTCTGAAGATAGCTTTAGATTCAACATGCAAAACTGAATAATTTAGTTACTACACTCCTCCCCTCCTTATTCGTGGTTTCGGTACCCGCGGTTTCGACTATTCATGGTTTTTAGCGTGCTGGCCCCATCCCCCAAATTAGGTCATCCATGGCAAATTTATACAACTAGAAACAAAAATTTATACAACTGCCAATACCACTTATTCCAAATCAAGTTAAGGGGTGCATACCTGCCATTTCAAAGGGGTGGGTTAAAGCCTCATTTCCACCTGGCCAAGTGCAACCACTGCTCATCTCTGCTGGGACCCTTGCACGTCAGGTGGCGGATACCGCCGCCCTCTTGAGCTCCTGTTGCTATGGAATGGATTGGAGCGCCGCCCAGCCATTGGTCGAGACCGTCACATGAGGACTGCTGGAATTTAGGTCCGTGGCTCTGAGGAGACAGGCTGAGCACGAGGGGGACCCGGAGGTAAGAATGGCGGCTTGGTGGGGTGGGAGGAGTTGGAGCAATGCAACGGCAGTTGTAGGTGGGCTTCTCTTTCCCCTACTCTGTAGACGGGGCCAGGGTTAATGACAGACCCGGGCAGGTGGGGGGAGAAGGCGAATAACTATCTCATATGTTATTTGTGGTTTTATCATATTCTTGAGGGTTTTTAACAGAAAACTACGAATAACATGAGATATTTGCGGGTTTTCCATATTTGCGGCTATGTTCCGCCCGTAACCACCGCGAATATGGAGGGAGGAGTGTAGTGTCACAACCCCAGCCTTAAGGCTGGGCTTGTGCCAGGTCAAGCCCCTCCAACTTCAGGCCTTACCCTGAAAAGGGCTAACCAGAGTGATAGGCTAAGCTCAGACAAACAGATAGGGTCTGTGTTCCCATTGAACCACAAGGTTACAGAACCCTGGGGAGGGGAAGATGAGAGGGAGAACAGCCTGGAGCAGCAGGAGGTGCCTTACAAAAAAGAACAGCCTAAGAGGCAGGCTCACAGCTCAGCTAAGGCACAACTGCTGGGCCCAATTAGGGCTAATCAGAAAGCCCAGCAGAAGCAACAGGTTGTCCCTCCCCCTTGCAGGTTGGGGCGTGTCCAGCTCAGAGCTTTAGAGGCTCAGCTCAGGAGAAACAATTCAGTCTATCCTGGGTCAGCCCAGGAAGGAGGCTCGAGGGACTGGGCTCCTGAAACCCCACCAAATCAGGACATTGAAATGGCAGATGTTACTACTGTCCCTGAGGCAAACCAACCAGCCAGGATCCCATAGAGCTGATGGATACCTCCATGGAGCCTGGAGAAATCCACATGGATGAGAGTTAAGTGGAATGTCTTGACTGTTTGGGATTTAAATTTTTGGTTTTTCTTTTGGGGCTGTCTGAAAGCACAAGTGGGAGCCAGTGCTAGGCTCACTGCTGCAGCTGTGCCTTATTTTGGGGACAGTGAAGAAAGTGTTTGGTGCATTTTTTACTTTTGCCTTTTTCTATTTTGAGAGGACTTTGTGGCTGTCCGTGTGAAAGGGATAGTAGTGGGGAGAATCCACGTAAGATCCTCAGGGTGGGATTGTGGGGCCAATTCTTTGTCAATCTTTAAATAAAGTGGATTCAGCTACTCCCCTCCCTCACCAACTACCTGTTAAGTTGGTTGGGGTAGGCCTGCTAAAAACCAGGCCTAGGCAGCACGTTCTGAGAGTGTTTAAAACACGGCAAATGACCAGTGTAAAGGCTGGGTAATTCCTGTAGCCTTAGTTTGCCCTTGTGACTGTGGGACTGACAGGGCAAGGCTACACTAGAACCATTTGAACTTACCTGCAAGAAAGGTGTGGGCTGTATTTTTTACAAGTCCCAATTTTCTGTTTATATTTGATTTTTGAGTTCAAAACTTGAACTGTGGCACTTTTGCTATTTGGAGAACTGTGATAAGCAATAAAGTTGGACCCCAGTTCTTTTGGAAAAGCTTTATTGTTCCTGACATTTGGTTTTTTTTTATTATATTCATAAGAACCAGCAGGACCTTCAACTTCCTTTGAAGGCACGACAAGTTCGGTGTTTTCTGAGTCCTGGTCGGTGGCCATTTGCAAAACCCGGCACCGGCAGGCTCACAGTAGTAATTTGTAAAGTTTGAAAAAATAAAAATCTACTCCTAAAATTGACATGCCCTTTTGTGCAGGGTCGTTGTTATTCAGTGAGATTACAAGAAAAGCACAGAGTTTGACACCTCAACAGCCAGTATAATGGAAGTGTGGAGCAACAGCAATAGATATCTGGAGACAGGAGTGGTTCCTGGGGATTGGAGGAGAGCGGATGTTGTCCATATTCACAAAAGTGGTCACAGGGATGAAGCAGGAAACTACAGGCCAGTGAGCCTCACTTCAGTTGTTGGAAAAATAATGGAAGTGTTGCTGAAAGAAAGGATAGTGTACTTCCTTGAATCTAATGGGTTACAGGATCCGAGGCAACATGGCTTTACAAAAGGTAAATCGTGCCAAACGAACCTGATTGAATTTTTTGATTGGGTGACCAGAGAGCTGGATCAAGGACATATGCTAGATGTAATTTACTTAGATTTCAGCAAAGCCTTTGATACAGTTCCTCATAGGAGATTGTTGAACAAACTTGAAGGGCTGAAGTTAGGACCCAAAGTGGTGAACTGGGTTAGAAACTGGCTGTCAGACAGATGCCAGAGGGTGGTGGTTAATGGAAGTCGCTTGGAGGAAGGAAAGGTGAGTAGTGGAGTCCCTCAGGGTTCGGTGCTGGGGCCGATCCTGGTCAATATGTTTGTGAGTGACATTGCTGAAGGGTTAGAAGGAAAAGTTGGTCTTTTTGCAGATGATATCAAGATTTGTAAAAGAGTAGACACCGAAGAGGGAGTGGAAAATATGAAAAAGGATCTGCAAAAGTTAGAGGAATGGTCTAATGCCTGGCAACTAAAATTCAATGCAAAGAAATGCAGAGTAATGCATTTGGGGATTAATAATCGGACGGAACCGTATATGCTGGGAGGTGAGAAACTTATATGCACGGACGGGGAGAGAAACCTTGGGGAGATAGTGTCCGAAGATCTAAAGGCAAAAAAACAGTGCCAGAAGGATGCTGGGCTGTATAAAGAGAGGCGTAGCCAGTAGAAGGAAGAAGGTGTTGATGCCCCTGTACAGGTCATTGGTAAGGCCCCAATTATTGGTAAGGCCCCAAGTATTGTGTTCAGTTTTGGAGACCGTATCTGGCGAAGGACATAAGAAGACTTGAAGCAGTCCAGAGGAGGGCGACGAAAATGATAGGAGGCTTGCACCAGAAGACGTATGAGGAGAAACTGGAAACCCTGAATATATATACCCTAGAGGAAAGGCGGGACAGGGGAGATACGATTCAGACGTTCAAATACTTGAAGGGTATTAACATAGAACAAAATCTTTTCCAGAGAAAGGAAAATGGTAAAACCAGAGAACATAATTTGAGGTTGAGGGGTGGTAGATTCAAAGGCAATGTTAGGAAGTTCTACTTTACGGAGAGGGTGGTGGATGCCTGGAATGCGCTCCCGAGAGAGGTGGTGGAGAGTAAAACTGTAACTGAGTTCAAAGAAGCGTGGGATGAACACAGAGGATCTAGAATCAGAAAATAATATTAAATATTGAACTAAGGCCAGTACTGGGCAGACTTGCACGGTCTGTGTCTGTGTATGGCCGTTTGGTGGGGGATGGGCTGGGGATGGCTTCAGTGGCTGGGAGGGTGTAGATGGGCTGGAGTAGGTTTTAACGGAGATTTCAGCAGGTGGAACCCAAGTACAGTACCGGGTAGAGCTTTGGATTCTTGCCCAGAAATAGCTAAGAAAAAAAAAAATTAAAAAATTTAAATTGAATCAGGTTGGGCAGACTGGATGGACCATTCAGGTCTTTATCTGCTGTCATCTACTATGTTACTATGTAGATATGCATTTTTCTTGTTGGTAAATTTGAGGGCCTCCCTCAACCTGAAAAATGTTTTGCAGGGTTCTTTGATTCAGGAGGAACCCAATGCTGGTTTTTAACATTATGAAGATAAGTTGTGCAAGGTCTGAGCTCTGGAAAAGCTGTTCCATCCAGGGTGATGTGGATAATCTCATCCCTTGTATGCCTGATTCCCATCATTTGGCAGTTTATTTTCAATGAAGCCTGGGAGTTGAATATGATAACAGAACCACCATATAGGTGAATACTGAAATGGAACATATACAATCCAGATTTAGTGCAACAATCATCAGCAAACCTAATTTTTAAGTAAGGAGTTCTACAAATCATGCTCCTGAATCTAGGCATCGAGTAAATATTACATCTAATCAAAATAAGTAGAAATTCCATTTTTTTTATAGTTAGTACTATTTAGCAATTATAGTTTTAGTTAAAGAAAAACAGATTTAAACATGGAAAAAAGATAAAAACATTTTATTAAAATGAATCAAAAATCAATAGTCATTACAGAAATTAAACATTGTTTTAATGAGGGATGGTTTATATACAGATCACAGTGATTTTATTGTGCAATGACTAAAGACTTAACATCATTCATATTGGTTAGAGTCTAGGAATGATCTGTCTTAGAGGCCTTTTTACTAAAGTGCTGTTACCAAAGCCAAAAATGTTTCACTGTGAATTGTGCATTAACAGATAGTAGGAGGTAAAAAGTAAATCTGGGCTGAGAAGGAAGTTAGATGCATCTGTGCTATCAAGTTGTGACAGCATGTGGTAACTTACTGTGTTATCTGCAAGGCGCAGCCCATACCCATTCTTACTTAGCACATGAATTAGCGCATGCTGTGTCAAAGCATGATAACCGTCACTACTGCCATGTATCAAGTGTGTGGCAAGTCACACGCTAACTACTTAATACACTTTAGTAAAAGGCCAATTTAGGTCCAGATTCACTAAAGATAGCGACTCAATCGCTGTTGGCCAATTCTCTGGCCGATTTTAAAACTATTGATTCACTATCTTTTTTGCATGCAAACAATGGCCAATCGGGGACTTCCTTAGGCTCATCCCTAAGCCCCTGATTGGCTCAGGCACTTCAGGCCCTTCCCAAGGGAGGAGCCTGAGGTGCCTGAGCCAATCAGGGCCTTAGGTCCCTCCCTGTACATCACATGATACAAGGCCCACAGTTTGTCACAGGAGGCCTCCAGAGCAGGAGGTAATGAGCACCCCTCCTGCTCCCAACTTTTAAAGGGACGGAGAGGGGCATCCATTTCTGGTGGCAGGAGTGAGTGAGCATCCCTCCTACTGTTTGTTTAGGGGGGAAGGAAAGATTCCGCCCACAATGGCAGGGGGGAGTCAGCATCCTTCTTGCATATTTTTGAGCACAGTGGGGGAAGTGTCGATGGCAGGAGGGAGTGAGCATCACGCCTGCCAATTTTTGGGGTTCGGGGAGGGGGGGGAAGGGAGAGAGCACTTTGACGGTGGGGGGGGGGGGACTTGGCATTTATTTTTATTGGCCAGATATTTTGTGTGTGTAATACATGCAAAATATCATGCTGTTAAAAAAAAAAATTTGAAAAAAAATCTGATGCAAAATAGCCAAGCAATTGTTATTGAATCAACTGCTTGGCTATTTTGCATGGGGTTTTACTCATTTGCATGGGTGGATCAGATCGGGTAAGGAGATTCATTGGACAGCAGTTTAGTGAATCGGGTCGGGGAACATGAATGATCACAAAACCAGTAAAACCAGTTTTGCAACCATCGTTACAGGATCGGTAAGTTCAGTAAATCTAGCCCTTAGTCTAAATTGGGGTTGGGAAATCTCTAGTCCTTGAGAGCCACAAACTGGTTGGATTTTCAAACTATTCCTGATGGATATGCATGATGTAGTTTGCAAAAGGCCATATGCATGCATGCAAATCTCACACATTCATCGCATTTATCCTAATTCTTAACCAGTTTTTGGCCATTGATGACTGGGGCTTCCCCACCCCTTGTCTAAATAAAAATTGGAGTTGGTGATCGTACAACTTGCTATACAGATTACTAAATCCTGCAAAAGTATCTCTAGTGCCTTTACATATTTTCAATTTAAAAAGCAGTTAGGAAAGCCATAAAAAAGTGCAAAACATGGCAAATCTGTACATAGTACAGTACCAAAGGAATCCTGCTACATTTCTTCAAAAACAAAAAGTGATCTATAACAAAGTAGTAATGCATTACACTCTTCTGAACAAGAACAGTTTTCAGTTTATAGATGTTTTGCATTTCATCCTGTAAACAGTTTTTAATATAAGTATTAGTTAGTTAGTAACAATGGCTGTTCTATACTGGAAGACATTTTGCAAACTGAAGCAAACTCAAGATAACTAAAAACACACTTCCTATAGTACGCTTCATTTGAACCCCCCCCCCCCCTTCCCCGTTTTTATTTTTTTTACAAAACCGTGCAAGAGGTTTTTAGCACCGGCCAGCATGCTGAATGCTCTGTGCTGCTCCAACGCTCATAGGAACTCTATGACCATCAGAGCACTACAGACTCTAGTGCTTTGATGGTCATAGAGTTCCTATGAGTGCTGGAGCAGCACAAAGCATTCAGCGTGCTGGCCGGTGCTAAAAACCTCTTGCACGGTTTTGTAAAGGGGGGGTGGGGTGGGTTAATTACATGCTTACCATTTGCTACTGGGTTACAAAGTTGAGTATACAGTGCACATTTTAAAAGTAATTTAAGAGGGATTTATGTAAAAAAGCCTACTTTTGAAAATTGTCCTGGACCTTTTGTGGGTAAAAGCAGTGGTGTTAAGGTCAGTGCCTGGGTGGGCCAGCATTTCATTTTGATGTTCCTGCACATGCTTGAAAAATATTTGGGAGGGGGGGAGCTGAGCAGAGGGAATGCCTCCTTGCAGTACCAGCGGTATAGTCAGTGAATTAAAAATAAATAAATAAACCATCCATGGAGAGTTTCTTTTCAAATCTAATTGCAGGCTTGTAGTTACCCAGTGGGTTGCAAGCTAAGCAAGATGGCTGAAAATAGTGCTCTTTCATTTAGAACCTTGCTCTGCATCATAATTTAGCATCAACAAATGAAGTATTATTTAATAGATTTTTAAATGCTGTGTAGTTCAGTTTTGTTCTCTCTCAGACTAGCATTTCAAAATAGTTTACCAAAATGCATCATGTTTGTAAACAGATAAAAGCAGATGTTATTCAAGTACAGCAGGCAGATATTCTCACATGTGGGTTCATGTCATCCATGGAACCCGGTACAGACATTCAAAAAGTGTACTGTCACTTCAAAACTCTAAGACTGCCCCCTCCAGAATGCGCGCACGCGCCTTAAGTTCAGTAACAAACCTAAGAAGCCAACTAGGGGAGGAGGGAGGGTTTTGAGAACATCTGCCTGCTGTCCTTGTATAACACCTGCTACAGGTGTTATTCGAGGACAAGCAGGTAGTATATTCTCATGTGGGACTCCTTAGCTGCCAGGATCATGCCTCTGAGAAGAGGGATATTGACAACTACCATGAGCCTGGCGAAACCAAAAGGGTTGGAGAAGTTGGCATCCAAGTGGAGAATAAATTTTATAAAACTGCTTGGCCGAACCAACTGTCCCATCAGGAATGACTGTTCAAATAACAATGGGATATGAAGGTATGAACTGAGTACCAGATAGCTGCTTGTCCTCAATCGGAGTGGAACATAGATGAACTTTTATAATAATAATAATAACAACTTTATTCTTCTATACCGCCATAGTCAAATGACTTCTAGGCGGTTCACATCGAAGAAAGCTGGACAATCGGCGAATTACAGAATGCAAGAAGTGAGGGTACAACTTATTACACAAGAAATAGATAAAAGGAAAATATGAATCATAAGTATGTAATATAGGTCTCATGTATGCAACCCAAGGAATGAAGCTGGACAATCAGCGAATTGTGGCATGCAGAAAGTGAGGGAACAACATATTGCACGAGAAATAGACAAGTGGTTCGACTCCGAACTCCTCCTACAAAAAAGGCATTGCAGACAACTTGAAAGATCTTGGAGAAAAAAGAAAAGTGATCAAACCAAATCCGCTTGGAGAACCCAAATCAAACTATACAACATCAAACTTAAAGAAAAGCGCAAAACATACTACTCTAAACTAATTGGCACAAACACCTCTGACACAAAAACACTCTTCAACTTAGTAAAAAAACTTACGGACACAAACCCATTCCTTGCCACTCAAGGCAATAAACCACCAACAGCTTCTCAACTAGCAGACCACTTCAAACACAAGATCACTACAATCAGAAATACCTTCAACAACTCAACCACCAAACTCTACGAGATAATAACCCCCACAACGGAAGAAGCCATATCTGCAGACAGAACATGGACCACATTCCCAACCCTACAATGGTCTGATTTGAACCGACTATACAAAAAATACAGCCACTCCTCATGCGACTTGAACTACTGCCCATCGTATCTGCTTACAAATGCCTCCCTTAAATTCAAAACCAACCTCATGCAATGGATTCAAAGCACTCTCATAGAAGGTCAATTCCCACAAGATCTTGGAGAGATCATAATCACACCCCTACTGAAAGATCAAAAAGGCCCTATAGACGCTCCTACCAACTACAGACCTATCGCTTCGATCCCATTATATGTCAAACTGATTGAAGGACTTGTGGCTCAATACCTCACCAACTACCTATTTGACCATAATATACTTCACTCCTCTCAATCAGGATTTAGATCTCACCACAGCACGGAAACACTACTAGCAACACTACTAGACATAGCCCGACAACACCTCAGTAAAGGACACAGGATCCTAATTATCCAACTAGATCTTTCCGCCGCCTTCGATCTAGTCGATCACACCATATTACTCCAGATACTTGATGCAATCGGGATCTCAGGGGTGGTTTACAATTGGTTCCAAGGATTCCTTAAAACAAGAACGTACAGAGTTAAGACAAACAACACGAAATCTAACCCATGGTCAAATCCATGCGGAGTCCCGCAGGGGTCACCACTATCGCCCATTCTATTCAATCTCTTCATCTCCTCCCTCGGCACCACTTTAGACAACCTAAATGTAACATCATTCAGCTACGCAGATGACATAACTATTCTCCTCCCCTTTGAAATCCAAGACCACACCTCAACAAGACACCTGGAAATAATTCTGGAAGAAGTAGAAAAATGGATGACAAACCACAAACTGAAACTAAACTCGGACAAAACCAAATTCCTAATGCTTGAAACGGACAAAAACCCATCCATAACAGACCTAGAAATTAAAGCAACCAAATACCCAATCCAGACCTCACTCAGAATCTTGGGAGTGCTGATAGACAGATGCTGCACTATGCAGACCCAAATCAACAAAACTACCCAAAAAGCATTCTTCACAATGCGCAACTTAAGAAAAATAAGGAAATTCTTTGACAAAGAACACTACAGGATAATTGTACAATCCTTGGTACTAGGTCTCGTGGACTACTGCAATATCCTTTATCTACCATGCCCCACAAACATGATCAAAAAACTTCAAACTGTTCAGAACACAGCCCTTAGACTAATTTACTCACTCGGAAAATTTGACCACATCACCAATGCCTACCTAGACTCACACTGGCTACCGATTCGAGCCAGAATTCAATTCAAACTATACTGTCTACTCTTCAAAGTAATTAACGGTACTGCACCCACCTACCTAAATGACCGCCTAAACCGTAACCTTCCAACCAGAACAAGAAGAACACTGACATCATTCACATACCCACCACTCAAGGGTACTCACCGCAAAAAGCTTTATGATAGCCTCCTGGCAACACATGCTGCAAAACTCGAACCTTCCATCACCAGATTGTTAACCACAACATCAGACCTCAAGACATTCCGTAAAGAAATCAAAACACTGCTGTTCAAAAAGCATATACAATCTACCTAACCTCCCTCACCCCATCCCCTAAGAAACCAAAACACTGCCGTCCAAAACATCTTCCGATGTTATTAAGTCTTTACTATCATTCTGTTATTAAGTCTCTATCCTCAAACTGTATTCTCTATTGTCATGTACCATCCTGGAAATGTCCAGTTCTCTTCTTATGTAATCCGCTTTGAACCGCAAGGTACAAGCGGAATAAAAATCACTAATGTAATGTAATGTAATGTAATAACTTTGTAAGTAGTGAGGCTTCTGTTTGGGAGATGAATCTGTCAAACAGTACGGTTTTAATTACTCTCCGAAAGGCACCGTAGGTCAGCCTGGCTCCATTGATGTAATTACCCAGCCAGGACTGCTGTTTATTTGCTTGGAACATGAAGGACCTGTCCTTAAAGGATTTGTATTTACAGCTGGTGATTTTTGGGTATATAAATATGTTACAGTTTCTGGTTGACCTTGTGGTGTTGTGTAGTACGAAATGTGGTAGAAGGTAAGAAGGCGCTAGTCCCCAAACCTGCTTGAAACAAATACAGGCAAACTTGAACATTATTCGCGCCTCCATTGGCAACCAGTGTAACCTTCTGTAGTAAGGGCTAATGTGGTCGTTTTTCCTCAATCCAAAGATCAAGCGAACTGCAGTGTTTTGTACTATTCTTAATTTTTGTACTGTTTTCTACTGTTAATTTTGTACTGTTATTCTTGTGTTAATTTTGTACTGTTTTCTTTTATGTACTGTGACACAGCCTTCATGCGTCAGCCCTGCCCGAGCACAGCAAAAGGAGAAACAATCTGCCAGCCATGTTGAGATTGTTCTCTTGGTGACAAAAGCTCCAAGTCTGTATGATCAAAAGACGGGAACAGATGAGTGGAAGTTCTGCAGGGTTTAGTATGATCTAAGTAATAAGCACGAGCATATTTACATGTGTAGAGTGCTGCTTCACCAAGGCAAGGATGTGGTCTTGGATAGAAGCAGATAAACAGAAAGGCAAGGGGGGGCGTCTTTTCAACCAATGATCGAGTCTTTATTTAAATCAAGTAGACCCAACAAGGATCCCAGTTTTGGCATATAGGAGACACCTTCCTCAGGGCACACTTAGCTGGTAATGTTGAGCCACAAACACTCCTGTATAGACAAGCGGCAGTGCTCGGAGTAGAGCAAAGCAGACTAGAGCAAATTCAGACTAGAGTATCGAGTCTTTGTTGAAATAGGAAGGCACAAATTTGAGTTGTACCTAAGAGGGCTCCAATGAACTCTAGAGTAGAGGTGTCCAACCTTTTGGCTTCCCTGGGCCGCATTGGCAGAAAAAATTGTTTCTGGGGCCGCGCAAACGCTGCAGCAAGACAGAGGAAGGAGCTGGCAAGACGGTAAACACCCGGGGGCAGCAGAGGAAAACACTGCATCACCTTCGACCAGGGCCGCACAAAATACTTCACGGGGCTGCAGGTTGGACACCCCTGCTCTAGAGTTTGAGTGGGTTTTAGATGGGATTTCCCATAGCTGAATGTAAATCCCAGGAGGCACAGTAGACAAACTGTTGCATTCGTGCCTTGGTGAGCTTGTTCAGGTGTGAAGGACTTGATCAACCCAGTCATCCAAGTAAGGGAACACATGAAAACCATATGAGCGGAGCAGTGCAGCTACTACTAAGCATTTTGGGGATACTCTGGATGCCAACGCCAGACCAAATGGAAGCACCTTGCACTGAAAGTGGCATGTTCCCAATTGAAAGCGGAGGTATTTTCTGTGAGCAGGCAGGATGGAAATATGGGTTTACTTTTCTTTGAGTTCTAGACAGCGGAGCCAGTCATTCTTCACTAATAGTGGTAATAAGGTTCCAAGAGAGATCATGCAAAACTTCTCCTTCGCCAAGTATTTATTAAGATCTCTGGTCTTTTTCGGTATAAGGAAATATTTGGAGAAGAACTCTAAGTAAGAGCTCCTGGTAAGGAAGGCCCTTTGCTCAGAGTTGACTAACCAGCTGAAGGACCCAATGATCCAATGTTATTAGGAACCAACATTGATGATAATGGAAGAGTCAACGTCCTATGGGTAGAGTCTGAGGCAAAGGTTGAGAAACACTGACCATGCTCTCTAGGAGGAAGTCAAAAAGACTGCTGCTGTTTGAACTGTGTTGCAGAAGTTTTCTGATGCTTCTGTTGTCTGGGGCATCTGAGTTGTTGGCTGAATAGATATAGAATGTTGCGATATTTGTCTCGAGTAGTAAGTGGAGCAATTGGAGGCGTTTGAGTATCTCCTTGGCGGGTGAGACCGATGATAGGTAGTCATGCAGTCAGTATGACTTGATTTTCAGTGTGGCCTCCTCTATATAGTGTCCAAACAAATCATCCCCTATAAAGGGTATGTTAGAGAGACAGTCTTGAACATTGGTGTATCACATGAGATTCTTAGCCACATTGTCTTCGCATGACAATCGAGACTGCAGAGGTTCAACAGGTGATATCAAAAGCGTCAAATGTAGAGTGCATCATGTACTTTCTGGTCTCTAGATCGTTCATTAGATGTTGGTAAGAAGGGAGATGCTCCGATGGTATAAGGCCTCTTTCATGAGGTTGTGGAGGAACCTTAATTAAGTCTTTAGGCATCCATGAGTTCTGTCTGAAGTTATGTTTCAGACTCCATTTTTATTGGAAGTGCTTACCCCTTCTTTCTTATGAACGTAAGGACAGACTCTCTGGGGGTGACGTTCAATGAGGTAGTGGAACAGATGGGTCTGACATCTCTTGATAGTCCCTGGAAGAGCATAGAGAGCAAAGTTGGAGTCATAGCCCTTGTCAGGCCTTACAGATTGAGATCGAGAGGAACATAGAGATCACTGTGAGGAGCATTGGGGTGAGTGCTGGGATGATCAACGATGATGCTGCTATCAGCCTCTCTACGATGCCTCCTTCAGTCTCTCTCTGCTGCTATCAGCCTCTCTTTGACTGGGTTACAAGGAAACTGGATATGGGGAAGTCTCTAGACGTCGTGTACTTGGACTTCAGCAAAGCTTTTGATAGCGTCCCGCACCGCAGATTGTTGAGCAAGATGACTTTGATGGGATTGGGAGTGATATTGACGACATGGGTCAATGACTGGTTAAGCGGTAGAATCCAGAGGGTGGTGGTTAACGGTACCCCCTCCAATACATCGGAGGTGACCAGTGGAGTGCCACAGGGATCGGTCTTGGGACCGATCCTTTTCAACATATACATAAGAGACCTGACTCAAGGGCTTCAAGGTAAAATAACACTATTCGCCGACGACGCCAAACTATGCAACATAGTAGATAACAGCACCTTAACCGACAGTATGGAGCAGTACCTGCTCTTATTGGAACATTGGTCCTCGACTTGGCAGCTGGGCTTTAATGCCAAAAAATGTAAGGTCATGCACCTTGGCAGCAAAAACCCATGCAGAACTTACACTCTGAATGGTGAGACCTTAGCTAGGACTAGGGCAGAACGAGATTTGGGAGTAATCATTAGTGAAGACATGAAAACTGCCAAGCAGGTGGAGAAAGCTGCATCCAAGGCTAGACAAATGGTGGGATGCATCCGTAGAGGTTTCGTCAGCCGGAGGCCCGAAGTCATAATGTCCCTGTACAGATCCATGGTGAGACCTCATCTTGAATATTGTGTTCAATTCTGGAGACCACATTATCAAAAAGATGTGCGGAGAATCGAGTCGGTTCAGCGAATTACCACCAGGATGGTCTCGGGACTCAAGAGCCTCCCATATGAGGAAAGACTGAATAAACTGCAACTATACTCGCTCGAGGAACGTAGAGAGAGGGGGGACATGATTGAGACTTTTAAATATATCACGGGCCACATCGAGGTGGAAGATGATATCTTCTTTCTTAAAGGACCTTCAACCACAAGAGGTCATCCGCTGAAAATCAAAGGTGGGCAATTTCATGGCGACACCAGGAAGTATTTCTTCACCGAAAGGGTAGTCGATCATTGGAATGAACTTCCATTGCAGGTGATTGACGCCAGCAGCGTGCTCGATTTCAAAAAGAAATGGGATATGTATGTGGGATCTCTAGCCGGGTGAAGTCTGGGGGTGGGTCATTAGCGTGGGCAGACTTGATGGGCTATAGCCCTTTTCTGCCGTCATATTCTATGTTTCTATGAGTGTCTTGATGATCATCAAGAGGAGTGTAGAGAATGGGTTGAGCTATGCTATCTAGAATGATGCAGGCCTCGATGTACTTGATGTCAAAAATCTAATCACCTCCCGTGCTCTAGTATCCTGTCCCCCTCTATCTCCTCAGTCCCTCTCCTATATCCTTTCTTTGTAGTTCCTTTCCTCTCAACCTCTGTAAACCGTGCCGAGCTCTGCGCACGCAGAGATGGTGCGGTATACAAACCTAAGGTTTAGTTTAGTTTAGTCATGGTGTATGAGCTCAATCCTACGATGAAGTTTTGGGGCATTGCTTGGACTGAATTGAGGCTGGGAGTATGGAAGCAGGAATTGGCATAGAGTGCATCTGCAGCAGACCAGCTAGGTCCTTCTGCAACAGCACGCGAAGCTGTTCTTGCAGAGCTGATACAGTACCATTGACAATGGTACAATAGGTGCTGGTTGCGTTGAGTGTCGAGGACCTCAATGTTTAGGCACGCCTCAGAGGAGATACCAACTGTAAAGAAGGCAATCTGGCATCGGTGTGTTGACGCTTAGAATGCATCAATGGCGATGATGCCGATGTCTGCCTTGAAGGAAAGAGATTTATGCTTCTTAGCTTTCTTATGAAGCTCCCCTGATGATGGTGGAATCCACAAGGAGATGGGAGTGTATCATTGCAGCAGTCGGTACCAGTGTCTATGCCTGCATCAAGTGATGTTGAATGTTAGAGTTGGAGTCTCCAGCCATAGTCGATGCATCTGAAGGTGAACAATAAAGTTTCTTAAATTGCAATTTTCTGGGTTTAAGTGACCTCTTCTGCAAATGAGAGCAGAGTGTGCAAGTAGTATCCCAAAGATCAGGAACTAGGCACTAGACACACCAGTTATGTGGATCCTTGCCTGAAATGGCCCCATGGCATCAAGTGCACCGCTTGAAGCTGCTAGGAGCCTTGGACATCGAAGGGAAAACCTCTGCTGCAAGGTCAGGATTCATTGGTTTGGGGAGATCATGTAGATGATATACTGAAAATAAGTAGATGTTCCCTGCCTGAAAACAGGCTGAAAAAAAGCACAAAGGCCCAAAGCTGATCAAACATTTAAAATTTTTGAACCGAACTAAAGCAAAAGAAATAAAACAGAAAAATATGACTGAAAGGGAAAAAACAAACAGGAAGGCACAAAATAGCACACGTTTAACGGCTTAGAAAGACTCCAAGAACAACTTCTCAGCTCTGCTAAAAACTGACATTGGACAGGAAGGCACCTGCGCATATGGTACAGGCAGTCTTAAGAGTTTTTAAGAGACAATACACTTTGACTGTCTGTGCCAGGTTCCATGGATGTTGCCCATATCTGAGAATATACTGCCTTCTTGTCCTCGGATAAATATACATACAGCACTAACTGGTCTGGATGCTCACTATATTTTCAGCATCTCATGTTAGACTCTCTATGTGCATAGATAGTATTCCATACAGCAGAGGAGTGCTTAGACAACTTTTAACACGCTGCAATGTATGCTAAATTTGTGAGATTATTTTAGTAGTGTGGATGCCAATTCTGACCCTGGGAAGTTTATCTTCCTTTTTAAGATTATGTCAACCAATATTATTGCAATTCACTTAAAGATGGCCTTTAATTTTATCAATTTAAGTCTATTGTTAGGGTTGAAAACGCTTAGAGTAAGGTGGTGGACAATAACGGCTCTGGGTGTTCCTTGAAAAAGCAAATATTTTGCGAAACATTGTCCACATTGTTAGCTTACAGTAAGGCGGGCATCATAGAGGGAAGTACTTTATGAATGTTGCGGTTTGTTGGAGTTAAACATATGTCTAACAATGAAAGCTTATTGTACCTACAGTGTGAACACACCATTTACAGACACTTATATAGCCACCATTTTATTGTGCATGTGGAAAGACTAAGTTAATATAAATTACTAAAAAAACAAAAATCAGCACAACCCCCCCAACCAATAATTAAATGCCAGAAGTTAAATATTTCAGTCTTAGCTTACTGGCTGTTTAAGCATAGATCTGGGAACACAAAATATCTAGTTTACATAAAAAGTTTATTGTTCCAACTAAGGCCTACAGAAAAGAAAAATGGGCTTAGCAACAATGCCTTTTCAGTGTTTTAAAGTGGGAATTTAAAACAGGTTGCAGTATATGGGGGAAAAAACCTTCAACTTGGATAGGTGTACTAGAAAAAACTCATTGAACACACAGCATGATGTGCCCTTTATACATTTTATTTGTATGTGTCTTCCCAATTGTAATATGCTAAAATAAACTAATTATACTATACATACCTCTTGCATATTTTAGCAAAGAAAATGTCACATGACTCTATACCAGACCTTTCGTACGGTTTCTTGTCAAAGTAGATGTGCAAAAAATAATTTTAATATATTCAATAGAAAATGTAGCTCCATAAGCTAACTCGGGGGACAAATGACCATTTTAGAAGTACCCTACAACACTTTTTTGAAGCTTCTTTCTGCCTTATTCAAAATGTGAAGACTTAAATATTGTCTGAAGCAATGCCTTCCTATCTTTAGAACTAAGGGACAGCAATTTTAACAACCTGCGCATGCAGGACAGTATTTCACATGCCCAACTTAGTACTTCTAAAACTGCCCTCATTAAGACACACATAAATATAGGTGCTAAAAAAGTAGACACCTTTGTACAAGTCACGTAGATGGGAAAAGAGATATTCAAATTCCCATTTCAAAGTATCCAAGTGTTTTACAAAAGGTTCAATGAGTGAGGAACTTTTTTTTTATAAATAAATTCCCCTATTTATGGCAGTTTTAAAATGTGTTAATTTTGTACATTGCACAAAATGTGTGTAAATGTTTTAAAAGTTAACTACAGGCATGTGTAAAATGTGATTTTGCAGTTTACACATATACATAGACTTTATAAGCCTCACGTACGAGTGGTTAATTGGGGAACTTTCCTTTGAAACTCCACAAGAGTGAGTGTTACGTGCTATTCTCCTCTCAAACACTCCTCCAAAACTCAGGTTCAAATAGAGAAATGCATGACTGAAAGCAGATGCATGCCTAATTGCTATATGCCACTGTATAAAGGTACTGTCGGTCTAAAAAGCACAGTTACTTACCTAAAATGAGTGTTATCCAAGGACAGCAAACAGATATTCTCACAGGAAGGTTACATTATCCATGAAGCCCAGTACGGACAGTGCAAAAGTGTTCTGTCACTTCAAAAAAAGTCTTGAGACTGCCCATACCGGGCACGCGCCGGTATCTTCCCGCCCATCAGTTTGCAGGACCAGTAAAAAGCCAAGAACCAACTTGGGGAGTTGGGAGGGTTGCGAGACTGCCTGCTGTCCTTGGATAACACCCATTACAGGTAAGTAACTGTGCTTTGTTCTAGGACAAGCAGGCAGCATATTTAATGTCACGCTTGAGAGATACTATGAGATGCTTTGCGGTGTCAGTCCACTGAGTGTCTCATTCTGGATGAAGAGCTCAGACGCTTCAATGATTCAGCTTTCTTAGACCTCATCGTTAATGCCATAGAGACTGAGATGGTAGAACAGAGCATTGCTCAGACTATGCTGGTACTGGATGTGTCGAAGCAAGTGCTTGGGCTTGTAAGATACCAGCTAATTCCCTCTGAACTAACTCCCATATTTGGTCTTGTATAGATGGCACTGGTACCTTAGAGACTGGCACAGATGATGCAGGGAGTGTAGAGTGTTGAGGCACACCTAAAAGGTGACAACTTGAAGAGAAGGAGACCTTGTCTCGGTGCATCGATGAAATAGACCTTGGGAAGAGATTAAACTATGCCTGGATGAGGAGGATGATTATGCTTTCTAACTTTTTTAGCTGACTCCCCCGACAGAGATGGCATCGACACCGCTGACATGGCTTGCAGTGTCGATGGATACACTTGTACCTGCGCTAAGCTAAGATGAATGGCATCAGCATCCGGAGTCGCTGACATCCTCAATGTGCTTGAAGACTCTCCTAAAGAGTTTCTTAAACTGGAGTGACAAGCCTCAAGTGATCTCTTTTGAAGCTTGGAGCAGCATTGGCACGAATTGGGTCGGTGTTTAGGACCAAGGCACTGGACACACCAATTGAGTGGGTCAGTTACCGAGATAGTCCTGTACACTAGAAGACTTGGATATCGAGGGAAAAATAGCTGATGCAAAATCAAAGAACTCAATTGTCCTGTGAGGTTGAGTAAAAGTTAATCTGAAAAATGATTGACACTCTCAGCCTAGAACAGGCTGAAGTGAGCCCATAGGCCCCCCCCCCAAAAAAAAATCAGTAAATTAAAAAAAAAATTACCGGAATGCAGAAAATAAAATAAAAATAATGAAGAAAATAAGCAAAAGGACCAGCAAGGCACTACAAAACAGTTTGATGCACTGAATCAAAAGACATGGCTTCTCAGCTCCATGGAAAACCAAGAACCGATGGTCCCATGAGCCAACATTGAGCGGGAAGGTACCAGCGCATGTGCAGTATGGGTAGTCTCAAGACTCTTCAGTTTTTTAAAGTGACCGTACACTTTTGCACTGTCCGTACCAGGTTCTGTGGATGATGTTACCCTTACATGAGAATATGCTACCTGCTTGTTCTAGGATAATCCAGAATACATGGACAATTTGAAGTGCCACAAAGAACACATCCCTTGAAATTGCTGTATACTGCCATCTATGCATACAAGTAGAACCACTTCTAAAATCATATTATATATATTATACACACATTCACACATGCCAATTTACATGTATAAATTCACTTTTTATAAAAGGCATCTAAGGCTTCTAAAATTCACTCTATAGCACCAACATTTATGTGATATCTGCACAGTTTTTCAGAGGGCAAAGAATAGCTAGAACAGGAAAAGGTTTGACAAGTAGTGTGTCATAAAATATACAAAAAGGTCAAATCAAACTGGCATAAACTCGCACAAAGTTACTTCTGCCTTGGGGCAAGTCTACTTCTGGGTTGTAGCTTCCAGAAAACTCATAAAAAAAAAGATATGCGTCTTTGTGCAGTCACAGTTCAAGCACCCTCTTGAAGTCATAAAATTGCTTACAGCTTGTTATCTAGAACCCTGCATTAAGATTTAGAGTAATTGCTGTTCAATTTAATGAGTTACTAAGCTTCTCCAAAGCTCTCATATGCTAGACCGTAAAGAGAAACTTGAGTTACTGTTCAAGTTACTGACTTGCATTATAATTATTAAGATTTTCAAGTGCCTGCTACATATTTTCTGTAGAACAGTTTATAGTAAAATATTTCTTTCAAGATATGCCCAGATAAAGAAAACAAAATCTAAGGTATGACATTTTACCAATATTGTTTACAAGCAGTATTTTAAAATCTATTTCGTATGAATTTAACCTGCAAATCATCCAGGCTAATATCTCATTTGCTTGCCACCATAAAATATATATCAGATATTTGAGAAAATATTCAGTATATCTTTGATTTAGCATCTGGCATGCACAGTGTATATTACCTGTACAGTGGTGAACCAGTGGGTATGAAACCTCTAATGATCCTTACTCACAGAAGGGATGAACAAAAGAAAAATATATTTTTAGCCTCACTGAAATGTACAGTTTCACACAATTAAAACATTTGAATAGCTCTGAAATGCAGAATCTGTCTTGTCACACTTTCTTTCATTTTACACATGAAATGGACAAAAAATAAATATTTACTACTTTTATGCAAACTATTCAGTCTTTGAGCTGCCTACCCCAAAATGAAATGTCACTTGTTTTCTTCTTTTAAGAAAAATTCTCAATAACCCTTCAATCAATATCTGAAATAAAACTATTTTTATTAATAGTCTGCAAACCTTTGTATGCACTACAGTTTGTCCAATATACAAATGACATAAGAACGTAAGAATAGGCTTACTGGGTCAGACCCATGGTCCATCAAACCCAGTAGCCTGTTCTCACGGTGGCCAATCCAGGTCACTAGTACCTGGCCAAAACCTAAGGAGTAGCAATATTCCATGGTACCGATACAGGGCAAGCAGTGGCTTCCCCCATGTCTTTCTCAATAACAGACTATGGACTTTTCCTCCAGGAACTTTTCCAAACCTTTCTTAAAACCAGCTACGCTATCCGCTCTTACCATATCCTCTGGTAATGCATTCCAGAGCTTAACTATTCTCTGAGTGAAAAAAATTTCCTCCTATTGGTTTTAAAAGTATTTCCTTGTAACTTCGAGTGTCCCTCTTTTTTTTTTTTTTTTTTATAATTACCATTAACATCTAAATCAGTTGTGCACAAAGTAAGGTTATGTGGCTAGAAAAAGGGAAAGTGGCAGCAATTGCAGAAATTCAAATTAAGGACCCCCTTGCAAAATATCAGAAAAGACCTTCAGGGCAGGGAGGATCCACCTGGGTCCTGAGTTGGCCACTGTTGAAAATAGGATGCTAGGGTTGAACCACCTTCAGTCAGTCCCAATATGGCAATGCTTATGTTCTTATGAGAAGAATATTGCTATCGGTGGGTTACTCCTTCTCTGAGTCCTCCTGCACTGCAGAGGCTTCTTGGGTGGAATTTGTACCACCGAGCCAAAGAGTTATAGTGAACATGAAGTTGGCAGTGCCTTGCAGTAAGTTATAAGGATCACGTTAAGGAGTACACATGTATTTCTTTTCTCAACCTAAATTTAGGGCTCCTTTTACTAAGCTGTGTTAGGGTTTTAACGCGCAGAATAACGCGTGCTATATTGCCGCACATGCTAGACCTTAATGCCAGCATTGAGCTGGCGTTAGTTCTAGAAGCGTAGCGCGCGGTAACTTCCTGCATGCCAATACCCTTCTTACCTTATGTAATGCAAATATGTATTTCCCAACGTAATTACTTATAGTTTGTACTGTTTGTTTTTTTTATTGACTATCGTTTTAATATGTACATCGCATTGAATTTGATTAAGCGATTAATTAAGAAAAATAATAAACTTGAAACTTGAAAAATGCTAGTGCACCTTAGTAAAAGGAGCCCTTAATGTTTGTGGCAGGATATTTTTATTGAAATGCACTATAGGTGCAAAATGCTTAAAAACTTAAACAAATTACAAAAGTCTCCAAAGCAATGCCAATGAATTTAACACATGATACCAAAAGAATGGATAACTTAGTATAGAAATCCAATGCAAAATTAACCAAAGCACAGTAATCGGTAAACCAAATATATAAACCAAGGGTGCCCAATACTACAGGTTCTTTATGGAATTTTAAGAAAACTGTTTTTATGCTTCTACTATTAATTATGCTTCTACTATAAATTACTGCAACAGCCTGATTGCCATAAAAATAGTGACAAATTATTAAATGAAATAAAATATTGCACTTTTGATTTTGGATAATGGGGAATTCAGGAAACGCCTAAAAACATATCAGTTCCTGAAATATCTAGGCAGCTGACCCGTACAACTCTTTCTCCTCAATAACTGATCCCTTGAACTGTTAATCACTAGCTTCCACCCTGTTAAGTTCAATCTATTTGTACCTTCTTTAAATCTTTGTAAACCGCATAGAACTTCACGGTCCTGCGGTATATAAACTGTTATTATTATTATTGTTCTGGATTATGAAAGACTTTCTGCATAACATGAAGCCAAACAGATTTTTTCAATAGAAGCTTTTTCTGGATAACAGAATGTTAACCAAAGCTATTTTTGTTTTCAGATAATGGGCCTTTGGATAAAAGGTGCTCTGCTGTATAATGTATATTTACTGCCCCATTTCAGAAAGGATATGCATAAGTCAGAATATCTCAAGTTTTACTAGTATTTCAGAACAGAATCCTACTGATGAAGAGCCTGCTCTAAAATAGAGGTGACATTGATTTTTATGCCCCAAATGGAGGCAGCATGAATATCCGTTTTAGGAAAAAAGTAAAAAAATTTCAATGGGTTGAAAAACAGCTATGTTGGCACAAAGGTTTATGTTTATAGTTTTAGAAAAATAAACAAGTATTTTTCCCAGTACTGTCGCAGACTGGTTCCCCTTGTCATTTTGACACTGGAGGGAGGAGGGTGCAGACCAAAACTCACTGAAGTGCTGCTCAATAACAGCTGTTTACCAAATCCTAAATGTGTTTGGCAGCAGGTGTAATTCCTGATGATGTTTAGTCTCCTTCTGAAATGGGGACCATTTATCAATATGGCCCTTCCTTGTCCCAAAACATATCCAGACAATATTCCCTTGCCATCTGCATGCCCTTTGTTCTAATACATGCTTATCCCAGGCTTTGTAAAAATGGGGACTTAGAAGTTCATTCAAGATAAACATTTAATTGACGGTTTCTGCATATCTCAAACTATGAAGAGGGCTTATAAAATGAGGGCCTTAATGTAATGCACTGTGCTAAGCTAGTAATATGTGTTGAAAAAACTTATGTATATGATAAAAGACTAAGAAGTGACAGCAAGCCAAGAAACGAAAAACACACTTCTTCATATAAGACAATACCTTAGTGGCTATGTAAAACCATCCTCCCTTTCATTTCCTCATATCAGTGTTTATATGAAATGGCCAGATAAGTTTTATTTTCTTATCAGGTTTTTCTTATCAGATTGATTGATTTCTGTTTTTAAAATATATGAACAATTAAGTGTGTATACTATATTCATTCATACTGCATATATATAGAGAGAGGAAATATTACATAAAGCTCTTGAATCCTTTAGAACTCTTAGTACTTTTGCTTTTAAAACCATCATACACAAAGCAATAAAATAGTGCAGAAACTTATCTGATCATTGGGAGACCAATCGCTAAGCAGAGTTAGCATTTTAAGGCCATACACATCTCCAAACACTAACATTATAAAAATGCATTTCAAAATCTTGAAAATGTACTTAAAGCAAAGGCTATTGATCTGTGGGAATCATAAAACAAATAGCCTACATTTAGAGAAAGATGCTCACAAGTAATGGTGTCCCCATAATTATAATATATGGTAATGGGATAGCTGCAAACCTTCAAGACAAGAACGTTTATCTGAAAGTTATTAACAGTTTAAATTAGCCCTGATAAAATGAAGGTGGCTACTTTTTTATACTTAGCAATACGGGTTTTTTTTTTAATTGGGTGGTAAATGCGTGGAACACACTCTTGGAAGATGTGGAGACAGAATTCAAGAAGGTGTGGAATAGGCACGTGGGATCTCTTAGAGAGAAGAGATGGTTACTGTGGGCCATTTGGCCTTTATCTGAAATCATGTTTCTATTTTTAAAATGAATTTCTCCTGAGGCAAAGTCAGACAATTGGTCACAAATGTCTTAAGTCTAAGCTGCAATAGTTCTCAATAATTATATAATTACCAGTTCCAAAGATATTTTTATATTACTATACATCACAATGGAATTCTGCTTTCATAAATCTTTTCATGAACACAACTTATAGAGAAATTCATTGGACCCAGTTCTCCTATTCCGACTTGGTGGTTGCGGTCGAGAGAGGTTCCCTGCATCAGAGGGGGGCAGGACAGATCTGGAGGGGCTTGAAAGATAAACTTGAGTTTGAGAATGACTAGAGGTAGCGTACTACGGAGTTTCTTCCGCTTTGCCTCTCACCGCCCTTAGAAGTGTTGATACGTTGGGGCGGCTTTGACCTTGTTCATGTTCCTGTGCTGGGGTCATTAGGAGTTCCCTGGAAAAGGGGTGCAGGGCGGACCCGTCCTTGGAAATCCCTACAGAGAAAGCGACATCTCTGTGTAATGATCGCCTCAATTTTCCTTTTTGGTGGGTGAATTTATGCTCAAGTTATAGGTATGAGAAAATGAATGCCGATATGTTAGGGCATAGCAATTTATTTAAACTGGTTAGGGGCCCGTTGACATCTTTCATTACTTCATTGTAGTTGTCTTTTATCTTTAATTTATGTCTATTTGCTCACACATCCAGGGGAGGGGGAAGGTGGCTATCTCTTTGCTTTGTCTTAATCCTTGATGAAATATAATGGAAGGAAAAATGGGGATTTATTCTTTATGCATTGTTATTGATTATGATAAGTGTTTAACCTGTTGATTAATGTAAATATACATTTCTGCACGTTTGTTGACCTTAAAAATCAATAAAGATTTATATATTTTAAAAAAGATTGTCCTTGCACGCTCCGCTGAAGGCAAACCTGCGAAGGGTTTCCTACACTTCTGCCTTGCACCCAAGTTTTAGTGCTTCTCCCTTGCACCCTAAAAGTTTTTTTTCTTTTTTCAATGGTCCCTTGTTTTTGTGTCCTTGCACACCTGTTACTCGGGTCTGACTTCTCTCCCGCTGATCGACTGCTTGTCTGCTTGCCTCGGGATGGGAGGGCCCTGCCTGAGTGCCTGTCACTAGGCCATTAGGCCTGCCTGCCTGGTGTCCTGTCCCGGCCTACCACTAGACCACCAGAGGAGGGACAGGGTACAGAGCCTGGCAAGGAGGGAGAATAGGGTGTAGAGCTTGGCAAGGAATATGGGGTTGGGGTGCAGAGCCTGGCAGGGAGAATTTGGTTCAGAATAGGGGCTTTTTCTTGTTTTCCTCCTTTAAATCTAGGGTGCGTCTTATGGAGCGAAAAATACGGCACTTTATATATTATTGAGTCTCGACCAAAATGATAAGAGGATAGAACTCTTCTCATTTGAGGAAAGACTCATATGAGAGGAAAGGTCTTCAGCTTGGAAAAGTGAAGGTTGAGGGGAAATATGATTGAGGTCTACAAAATCCTGAGTGGTGTAGAACGGATAAGATTGAATCAATGTTTCACCCTTTTAAAAAGTACAAAAACCAGGGGACACTCAAATAAGAGGAAATATTTTTTTTTATTCAAAAGAATAGTTAAGCTCTGGAACTCATTGCCAGAGAATATAGTTACAACAGTTAGCATAGCTAGGTTTAAGAAAGGGTTGAACAAGTTTCTGGAGGAAAAGTCCATAGTCTGCTATTGAGAGAGACATGGGGGAAGCCACTGCTTGACCTGGATTGGTAGCATGGAATATTGCAACTATTTGGGTTTCTGCTAGGTAGTGTAGATTAGATTAGCCACTCTTGGAAAGAGGAAATTGGGCTAGATGTTTTTAACTGCTGCATATTCTTCAAGGTTATCAGTGTAAAGTCCTTTTACACAAACTTAAGAATTGGGTATTTATCTCTACTTTTAGACACAGGATGAACAGATAGGAAAAGATGAGTCATTCTAGGGAGGATAATGCATAATGGATGACTGCAAAATTAACTACTGTTTATATAAATATTTATTTAAGTCCATTTCATGTAATGACATAACATGATAGCAGATAAAGACCATTCATTCCAGCCAATCTCCCCATGCAAGAATCCTGTTCAGCTCTATAGGGCAGAATTTATAATTTACTAGTTTCATCTGTAATTGAATGGTTCAAACTAGGATGAGGTCAAGCAAGCTAGCAACAAAATACCAGCGCTTGAGAGAATTATTAATATAAGCAGTGTATGGATTACAATTAAAGCCCCAAAATTTTCTCTGACCTGATCTTTTTACTCTCTCTCTAACTCAAATGTCAATAAACCATTGTTTAACTCATCCTAATCCTGGTTATACTTCCCATGGCTTTCAAAATCTTTCAGTCCATTTCATACCTCTTCTTATGCATTGTTAAGGTACTACATACAGGGAAAAAAATGAACTGCCAAAACAGGACACGTTCTTAAATTAAAATTAAAAAAACACAAAGCTTTTTACTGAAAACAAAATAATTACATGATATTTGTTCACCCATGAACTATGTGCACTGCAGTCAAAATGTATTGTTGAAAACAAGGAAGCTGAATGCTTAAAATAAGAGGTGTACTGTATATTGCCTTACAAGTTGCTTCAAAATTAAGATTTCTAAAGAAATGGAAATGATATTTACTATAGGATGACAAAATAAATGTGATCAGGCTATTTACAAATTCCCTTAGCAAAAAAACTCTTTAAATAAAACATCTTGAATTAACAATAAAACATGCCCTTTTAAGTATTGCTTTGACCTTTTATCAACTACTTTCAAGTACCATGGCTATAAATGTGAAACTAGAAATTCCAGGTAAAATTTTTTCAACTAAAAAATTTATGTTACATGATGAAAACAACTTCTCTCCCATTCAAAAGCACTTGGAAATTTTCTGAATACAAGTCAGATTTTGAAAAGTACAAAAACATTTACATCTTTGAGCAGTCCCTGTAACTATAATATCTCTTTTTTTTTTTTTAACTTTATATATATATATATATATATATTTATAAATTTACACACACACACACACATATATACATACATACTAGTTTGTGCTTTTAGTTACTCACATTTGCCATGAATAAAGTTAATCCAACAGAAGACACATAGTACATAAAGAGGACCTGGGTATGACAAACTAGCCTAGAAACAGGTTAAGCTCAGTAGTACAATGTACTACTTTATATACTAGAATGACAGATGTAGAAATGAGAATGGAAGGGTGATAAGTATGCATCCAGAGTCCACAGACAGCAACACTTTCATATGCATATATACATATTTTGAAAATACACACGAAATCAACAATCTCCAGCTAAGAGTCAAAATTGTGTGTCGTTGAACAATCTTTCAATCAGCATTCCATCCCATTTCCACTAGAGCAGAAGTCCATGCTTTTTGTGAAGAAAATGCCAAATATGTACAATCTCTACTTGTTTTCTTCTTTTAGTATAAATTATGTAATTGCATGTATGACTGAAGTTATTTCCTCATGTATTCTAATGAATGTCTTCATTCCCAGGTACTCCATTCTTCGCAGTATATTTTCAATTATCTTCCAGTTTCTAACAAAAAAGGAAAGTATGGAGTTTGTAATTAGAATCTCAAAATGTACTAAATATGGATATAGTCTTCGGGATTAAATGAATCTTTGTAACATGTTTACAGCCGAGATCATATTGTTAATAGTAAACCAAACAAAATGAAGGGGAAAGCCAAGTGAAATATAAACATATAAAACAAAAAGAAGCATTTGGGATACATACTAGCAACAACCTATTTTATTTTAAGCTATTCAATAATTTCCTTGAAGTTGGCGAGATCCCGCTTATGATGTGGGTAGCCAATATAATCGTAGTGGCAAAACCTACTGTATACTTGTATACCATGATCAGTAAGAGTAGGAAGCAGGCATGTTAAATGTCTGGGGGAAACCTTAATCTAATCTAGCAGATGCAAAAATGAGGGGAGATGGTACTGCTCTCATCACTGGATACTGAAAGAACATTTGAACAAGTACCGTATATATTTAAAGAGATTTTTGGGCCAAAAAAATGGCCCAAGAATGGGGGTCTTGGTTTATATTTGCGTCTACACTTCTCTAACTAGTTTTTTAAAAATATCAAAATGTATACCTATTGGGGGTCTGGCTGCGGGGAATGGGGTCGCGGGTCCGGGATAGGCCCGACATGTGAGGCAGACAGTTGATTCCTCCAGGTGGTGGTCACGGTGGTTGTCCATGCTGTTTGACAGCCACTGAGAGGAAGAGGGAGTGAGGAGTCAGCAGCATACCTGGATTGCAATCAGCCCTGCCTACGATCCCGGTCCTGCTAAATCAGCTAGCAATGAAGCAGCAAGACGCCATGGGGGCCTTCTCTCTTGCCAAATCACTATAGGCTCTGTCGATCTCAATCCCACCCCTCAAAATCAGGAATTAACTTCAGAGGGGGTAAGATCAAGACCGACAGAGCCTATTTGGCAAGAGGGAAGGCCCCGCGGCGTCTGGATTCTTCATTGCCAGGCAATTTAGCAGGACCAGGACCAAAGGCAGAGTTGATTGCAATTCAGATGTGCTGATGACTCTTCACTCTCCCCCTCCTCCCAGCAGCCAGCAAACAGCATGGACGACCACTGCTGGGAAAAATCAGCTGCCTGCCTCACATGTCATGCCTGCCACGGACCCATGACTCTGTTCTCCACAGCCAGAGCCCCAGATACTGTAGGCAGTGTTGGACGTAGCAAAGGGAAAGGGTGATAGGGAGATATTACATTACATTACATTACATTACATTACATTAGGGATTTCTATTCCGCCATTACCTTGCGGTTCAAGGCGGATTACAAAAGGTTAGTTTAAGGACAGAATTACAATGAATTACAGAATTACCGAATTACAGAATTACAAAGGTTAGTTTAAAGACAGAATTACAATGAATTACAGAATTACAGAATTACAGAATTACATGAATTATAATGAGTAGCTAGAGAGGTAGGATGTAGATCTTAAGGGCTTTTAGAGGTCGTGTTGTTATTGCTGTTTTAGGAATTTCTTGAAGAGTGTGGTTTTTATTTCTTTTCTGAACGTCTTATAGTCTGGGGTGGTCATCAGAAGGTTGGAGATCTGGTTGTCTAGTCTTGCAGCTTGAGTGGCTAGGAGGCCGTCATGTAGTTTTGTTCTTTTTACTTCTTTGGATGGGGGGGGTATGAATGGGGAGTGCGTTTTTCTGTGTCTGGTATTGGTTGCTTGGATGAGGCGATTGTTCAGGTATGATGGACTGTCTCCGTGTAGGGTTTTAAATAATATGCAGTAGAATTTGAATTGGATTCTTTCTTGGATTGGGAGCCAGTGTGAGTTGATGAAGGCCTCAGTGATGTGGTCGTGTTTTTTCAATGAATAGACGAGTCTTAAGGCTGTATTTTGGATTGTTTGGAGTTGTCTTATCGTAGTTGCCGGACATGGGAGGAAGAGTATGTTACAGTAGTCCAATATACCTAGTATTAGGGATTGTACTATAAGTAGGAATTGTGTACTTTCAAAGAATTTTCGGACTTGTCTCAGGTTTCTCATGATTGCGAATGATTTTTGCGTTGTTTTGTTTATTTGCGGTTGCATAGTGCAGCATCTGTCTATGGTCATGCCAAGTAGTTTTATGGTTGTTTGGATGGGATATTTGGTTGCGTTTATGTCTAGGATGGTTGTGGTTTGGATCTTGTCATTTTCTAGGAGGATGAATTTGGTTTTGTCTTGGTTGAGTTTAAGTTTGTGATTTTCCATCCAGGTTGTGACTGCTTCCAGTGTTTGGTGAAGTTCGTCTGTCATGGTAGGTTTAGAATGATCGTATGGGATGAGGATGGTGATGTCATCCGCATAGCTATAGGATGTTATGCCTAGATTATCCAGATGAGTTCCTAGAGAGGCAGTGTATAGATTGAAGAGGGTGGGGGATAGTGGAGATCCTTGTGGTACGCCGCAGGGGTTTGACCAGGATTCTGATTTTTTTTTGTTTGATTTTACACTGTAGGTTCTGAGTTTTAGGAATCCTTCGAACCAGGAGTATACTTTGTCTGAGATGCCTATTGCGGATAGAAGAGAAAGAGATGAGGTGTTGCGAGGAAAGAGAAGAGAGGATATGCTGGATGGACGGGGCAAGAAAGTAGCTATTGGTTAGAAGAGGGAAAGATGCTGGAAAGGAAGAGCCCCAGATACCGTAGGTAGTGTTGGATGTGGCAAAGGGAAAGCATGATAGGCAGAGATCTTGGATGGAGGTGGAGAGAGAGAGAGATGAGGTGTTGCGAGGAGAGAGAAGAGGAGGGGGCAAGACGGTAGATATTGGTTAGAAGAGAGAAAATAAAGAGGGAAAGATGCTGGAAGGGAAGAATTAGCCAAAAAAACTGGAGAATAATAGGATGAGCGAGATGGAAAGCTGTAAACAGAAGCAGATAGAGATGCAGAAAAACAAATGGAGGAAACTGAAAGGAAAAGGTTAAAGCCAGAGACAGATGTAGGAGAGGAAGTGAAGAGAGGAAGGAGAGAAGAGGCAGACTGCAGACCCTGGAAAGAAAATTAAGAAAAGACAGAAGAAAGCAGAAACTGGAAACTGGGATAAACATGAATAAAATGGCCAGACAAAGTTAGAGGAGAAAAAAAAAAAAGGGCTTCTGCTGTGTTTAGCACACGGGTTGATTTGATTTTCGGATCTTTCTGTGCGGAATCGACATCAAGAGATTTCGGAAGCATAATTTTTGCAGCTGGGGCTGTCAGTGATCTCGCGTCCGGGCGCCTCCCCCCCCAAAAAAAAAATAAAAAATTTTTATTTTAATTTCATGAACAGAAAATGCAGTTTTACTATAAATTTGTACTGATTTCTTTTTAACATAACATAACAATCAGCTTCTATACTACAGGACTGTGAAATATCTAAGCGGTTTACAAAAGAAAAATTATCCAATTGAATAAGAAAACTTAGTTACCCAGATATTTAGCAAACAAGTAAGTTACAAAATTCTAAATAAGTACTGGAAGTCATAATCAGTCTACATCCTTAACCTATAAACCTGCCTGGTAAGACAATAGGCGTTGGTGATTCTTTTTAAGTTTACATCCTTTTACAGATGGAAAAATGAAGTTTAAATATGAACGCCTAATGTGCTTACTGGTAGCAAAAGAAAATAGGTTGGTTAACTATTTAGGAGTTAATCCAAACAAAACTTTATAACAGATACAACCAAACTTGAACATTACCTGCACCTCCACTGGCAACCAATGCAGCTCACGAAAGAAAGGCTTAACATAAAGCACAGTTACTTACCATAACAGTTGTTATCCAGGGACAGTAGGTAGATATTCTCAACAGGTGGGTGATGTCATCGACAGAGCCCCGCAGCGGACAGCCTCACAAGCAGACTTGCTTGAAGATCTTTTAAGAGCTTACGAGTGCTGCATCGCGCTTGCGTGAGTGCCTTCCTGCCTGAGTTAGGGTGCACATCTCCTGTGAGGTACCTCAGTTCAAATAACTAGCTAAGAAGCCAACCAGGAGAGGTGGGTGGGTTGTGAGAATATCTGCCTGCTGTCCCTGGATAACAACTGTTACGATAAGTAACTGTGCTTTATCCCAGGACAAGCAGGCAGCATATTCTCAACAGGTGGGTGACCTCCAAGCTAAGCAAAATGGGATGGAGGGAGAGTTGGCAAATTAAGAAAACCAATTATTTGTAAAACAGACTGGCCAAAATGGCCATCCCTTCTGGAGAAAGTATCCAGACAATAATGAGAGGTGAAAGTATGACCCGAGGACCAACAGGCAGCCTTGGAGATTTCCTCAATAGGAGTTGATTTAAGGAAAGCTACAGACACCGACATTGCTCTAACTTTGTGGCCCGTAACTCGACCCTGCAGAGGGAGACCAGCCTGAGCATAGCAGAAGGAGATACAAGCAGCCATCCAATTGAATATGGTTCACTTCGAGACAGGATGCCCCAACTTATTTGGATCGAAGGAAATTAAAAGTTGTGGAGCTGTTCTGTGAGGTTGAGTGCACTGCAAGTAGAAAGCCAAGGCACGTTTACAGTCCAAAGTATGAAGCACAATTTCTCCAGGGTGAGAATGAGGCTTTGGAAAAAAATCCTGGCAGGACAATAGATTGATTAATATGAAATTCTGAGACAACTTTAGGCAAGAATTTTGGATGAGTGGAAGACTACCTTGTCATGGTGGAAAACTGTGAAAGGTGGATCTGCAACCAAGGCTTGTAACTCACTGACTCTTCGAGCAGACGTGAGGGCAATGAGAGACGACTTTCCAAGTGAGATGCTTGAGATGAGCCGTATCAACTGGTTCAAATGGAGGCTTCATCAATTGAGCCAGGACGACATTGAGATCCCAGACCACTGGAGGTGGTTTCAGTGGTGGGTTAACACTGAAAAGTCCTTTCATGAAGCGGGAAACCACAGGATGTGCAGACAGAGGTTTCCCCTCAAGAGGCTGATGGAAAGCATTAATCGCACTAAGATGTACTCGGATAGATGTAGACTTAAGACCCAAGTGCGATAAGTGAAGTAAGTAATCCAAAACTGAAGACAAGGAGGTAGATATTGGCTCCATGTTTCGAGTAGTACACCAAGCAGAAAATCTAGTCCATTTTTGATTGAAACACTGCCTAGTGGACGGCTTTATAGAAGCCTCTAAAATGTCCTGTATAGACTGAGAAAACTGTAGAGAGGCAGTTAGGTTGAAAGGTACCAAGCTGTTAAGTGTAGAGACTGCAGGATGGGATGAAGCAAAGACCCCTGACTCTGAGTAAGCAGTGAGGGAAAAACTGGTAGAAGCAGAGGCTCCTTGGTGCTGAGTTGAAGTAGAAGGGAGTACCACAGTTGTCTGGGCCACCGATGAGCTATTAGAATCATGGTGGCATGGTCGGTCTTGAGTTTGACAAAAGTTTTGAGAATCAGAGGGAATGAAGGGAAGGCATAGAGAAACTGGTCCGTCCATTCCAGAAGGAATGCATCTGCCTCGAGGCGATGAGGAGAATATATCCTGGAGCAGAACTGAGGCAGCTTGTTGTTGAGGGGAGACGCAAAGAGGTCTATCTGAGAAGTCCCCCATTGAGCAAACACCTGACGTAGAGGCGAGGAATTGAGTGTCCATTCGTGAGGTTGCACAAGACAACTCAATTTGACCTTGAATGTAGACAACTCTGAGAAAGATGTTGCGATGAATTGCCCAATCCCACAGCTTCAGAGCTTCCTGACAAAGGGAGTGAGATCCCGTGCCTCCCTGTTTGATGACATAGTACATGGTGACTTGGTTGTCCGTCCAGACAAGAACTACTTTGTTGTGAAGATGATGTTGAAAAGCTTTGAGAGCATTGAAAATCGCTCTGAGTTCCAACAAATTGATGTGACAGAGACGGTCTGTGGGGGACCAATGACCTTGAGTACGGAGACCGTCGAGATGGGCTCCCTATGCGTAGGTTGACGAGTCTGTTGTGAGAACCTTCTAATGAGGAAGAGCGTGGAAAAGCAAACCTCTGGAAAGATTGGAAGAGAGCATCCACCAGTGGAGAGACTGTCTCAACAAAGGAGTTACTGTGATGTGTTGAGATAGTGGGTCGGTGGCTTGTTTCCACTGAGATACCAGGGTCCACTGAGGTATTCGAGGGTGAAGTCTGGCAAAAGAAGTCAGGTGAACTGTAGAGGCCATGTGACCGAGTAGACTCATCATGTGTCTCACTGAAATTGATGTGAGAGGAGACAATTGTTGGCAAAGGCGAATGAGGGCTTCTTGGCGTGGTTGAGGAAGGAACGCTCTGAGCCTAACAGTGTCCAGAACGGCCCCAATGAACTGAAGAGTTTGAGAGGGGTGCAACTGTGATTTTGGAAAATTGATTTAGAACCCCAGACATTGGAGGAACATAATAGTCTGTCGGGTCGCTGCAATAACCCCCTGTTGAGACAGAGCTTTGATAAGCCAGTCGTCCAGGTATGGAAAAACTTGAAGACCCTGGGTACGGAGGGCTGCAGGCTGCAGCCACCACCACCAGACACTTTGTGAAAACTCTGGGGGGATGAGGCGAGTCTGAAAGGAAGAATTCGATATTGAAGATGAAAGATTCCCCACCCGAAATCTTAAGTATCTGCGAGAGGCTGGATGGACTGGGATATGAATGTAAGCCTCTTTGAGATCCAGAGCGCATAACCAATCCCCCTGATCCATCAGGGGATACAAAGTTGGTAAAGAAAGCATCCGAAACTTCTCTTTGACTAGAAATTTGTTGAAGGCTCTGAGGTCCAAAATGGGTTGCAAAACCCCCGTTGTCTTTGGGATTAGAAAATAACGGGAGTAAAATCCTATATCCCGTTGGTTCAAGGGAACTTCCTCGACCCCTTGAAGGCGAAAAAGAGCCTGAGCTTCCTGAAGAAGAAGGGGAAGTTGCGACGAACTGGAAGGAAACTCTCTTGGAGGGAGATCTGGAGGTAATTGAAGAAAGTGAAGTGAGAATCCCCCCCCCCCCCGAGGATGTTGAGAACCCAGAGATCTGAGGTGATCAGCTCCTACTGGTGATAAAAATGGTGAAGTCGACCTCCAATGGGCAAAAGAGAAGTCTGATGGAGGGAAACTGGTATGCTCAGACTGAGAATGTCAAAAAGACTGAGCCGGTTTAGCCGCAGCAGGAGTCTGAAATTTCTGCTGTCTTTGCTGCTGCGGTGGACGCCTAGGCGGACGCCTGGAGAAAGCTGGCATTGTTTTTTGAGGATAACAACGTGATGGAGGCTTGTAAGGCCGAGCAGGAGGAATCTTAGGCTTCGGCCGAATCAAGGAGGCAAAGGAGCGTTCATGTTCAGAGAGACGCTTTGTAGCAGCCTTGATGGAATCATCAAAAAGTTGGCTAGACGATCCTGTAAATTAGGGTCCATGTCCACAATGCGGAGCCAAGCAAGGCGACGCATAGCCACCGCAAAGGCAGAAACTCTGGATGAGAGCTCAAAGGCATCATACGGGCTTGCAGCATGAAGAGTCATAGTTGTGACAGAGTACGAATAATTTGTTTGAACTCAGGAAGACACTGCCGGGAAAAACTTAGGCATTATTTTGAGGAAGTGATTAAAATAAGCAGTGAAAATGTAATTGTAGTTGAGAATTCTATTGGCCATCATGGAATTCCAATATAGCCTGCGGCCAAACTTGTCCATGGTACGGCCCTCCCTGCCTGGAGGGACCACAGCGTAGAGCTTAGATGGTTGAGCTTTCTTTAAAGAAGATTCCACAACTAAGGACTGGTGAGATAATTGGGATTTCTCAAACCCCTTACAAGGGATGGTGCAATATCTGGACTCCAGTTTAAAAGGTATAGCTGTAATAGAGTAAGGAGTTTCCATATTGTAGTTCTTCCCCTCTTTTCCAATTGTTTGAAGTTGGTCTATATGTCTTATTAAGTGTTTTAGATTTTATCTAGAATCCTGATTTTTAATATGTTTTTATGTAAATTTTAGATTGTACACCGCTTAAAAATCTGATTAATCAGTTAAAAATTTTTTTTTAATAAACTTGAAACTAAGACAGGAGTTATGGAAAGCCTCAATGTCTCCTTGGGTGGATGAGGTAACTCCATGTCGGCTAAGTACTCAGGAGTGTACTTAGTCAGAGTGGAGATCCAGCTGAAGAGTTTTCCCCATGTCAAAGACAAATCTCGCAAATGAGGTAGACTTGGAGGTAGACGGTTCCTCAGAAGAAGGAGAGCGAGACCTAGGAGCCGCAGAATAGGATGGAGAAGCCTCTCTGGAATATTGAGAAGGAGGCTCAGAGTCCAGGACCATGATCACCAAGAAAGCTCCGCTACCTGTGATAGGAGGAGTCAGAGAATGTTTGCGCTTGAGAAGCCTCGATTGTGAAGTCCCCAGGGTCCAAGGAACAGAGTGGGTCGAGGCAGGAGGAGAAATCTCCCTCGGAGGCGGTCTCGATAGAGGATTGTTCGACCTGGACAGGCTTTGAGGTGAAGCAGCAGGTGTAGAAGTTTTGCGAGACTGAGACTTATGTTTAGTTTTTGAAGGAGTCTTGACGACCTTTGATAAATGAAGCATAGCAGACTCAGTACTGGGAGGAGGAGAGCCCTTTTGCTTGAAAGAAGACTCCTGACTCCGCTTGAAAGCAAGATGCTTCGATCGCGAGTGATGCCTCGATCGAGGTTCAGGAGACTCTGTCCCAGGAGGAGGCGAAGAGTCACTGGATGATAAACGACGAGACTTTCGAGGCTTGCCTTGAGGTGCTTCAACAGGAGACTCAGGCAGGCTCGTAGGAAGCAGGGTCGAGGTAGGGAGAAGTTGAGCCATGACCGAGGAAATTTGAGTGGTCAGAATGGCATTCAACATGTCCTCGAACATAGGCACCGAGACGAAAGGATCAGGTCTCTAAGAGCAGCAGTGCACTCCAAAGAGGGCGATCTCGAGGATGAGTATTCGCTATGTTTGGAGGCACACTTAGCTAGAGATCTCGTAGAGCAGGGGTGTCCAATGTCGGTCCTTGAGGGCCGCAGTCCAGTCGGGTTTTCAGGATTTCCCCAATGAATATACATGAGGTCTATTTGCATGCACTGCTTTCATTGTATGCTAATAGATCTCATGCATATTCATTGGGGAAATCCTGAAAACCCGACTGGATTGCGGCCCTCGAGGACCGACATTGGACACCCCTGTCGTAGAGGCTGGCAAGACCGTAGGCACGGCCCGGGATGCCTGAGACTCTAGAAGCTTCTTAGGAAGGGTACCTGAAGGAGAAACAGGAGACTTACCCGCAGATGAAGACTTAGAAGGGATTGCAGCCGAGGCCTTCGAGGCCGAGGCCTTGGTCGAGGCAACCAGAGGTGTCGGGGTTGAGGTCTTGGAAGTCGAGGCTGTCCCTGAAGCCGAGGTCGAGACCCTCTCAACAGACTGCTCCATAGTGCCAAATAGTTGAATCTTAGTACGGCGTCTGCGAAGGGCTCGAGGTTGAAGGGTAGCACAGTGCGAACAAGTGTCGGGGCAATGTTCGAGACCCAGGCAAACAATGAGGGTCGGTGATTGAAATTATCCTGCCGCACAGGCTACACTTTTTGAACCTGGTAAGAGGCCGGGACATAGAAAAGAAAGAGACCGGCGAAAAAACGAGGTTCAGCGGCCAAGCCTAGGCCCAAGGGCCGTCGGCCGAAAAAAAGGCAAGAAATTTTTTTTTTTTAAATGTTAAGAAAAAAGACGCGTGGGCACAGCGACTACGTAGAAAATACAAAGCCGCGGTGCGAGAAGGTAACGAAGAGTTGCAGAGCTGAAGTGAAGAGGACTTCTCGGCTCCGCCGAAAACATTGAACTGAGGTACCTCACAGGAGACGCGTGCCCTAATTTGGACGGGAAGGCACTCGCGCATGCACAATGCAGCACTCATAAGCTCTTAAAAGATCTTCAAGAAAGTCTGTTTGCGAGACTGTCTGCTGCGGGGCTCCGTTGGTGACGTCACCCACCTATTGAGAATATGCTGCCTGCTTGTCCTGGGATAATCATATTTCTTCAGCCCAAAAATCAATCTAAATGCGCTGTTTTGAATTATACCTACACATCTCCCTCCTTATTCGAAGGATTGGAGATGAACAGGCCTGCGAATACAGAAAAACTGCGAATAACTTTTTCATGTTGTTTGGGTTTTTTTGTTAAAAACCCAAGTGAATATAATGAAACCGCAAATATTGCCTCAAGACACCTTTAAGGAAAACATCTTGTTTAGAGGCGGTCACTGAATCAGAAAATATAGTAACTGAAGTCAGTACTACTTAACTTAAATGGAAGGCAATTAGTTTTACCCATTTATCGAAAGAACAAATAAAGTGCGCGGACACCAGAGAGGGCAACACTGCACAGAAAAAGGGCAGACAATCTTTTCGGGGATGGGTGATTGCGAGTAGGGCCCAGAAGCAGCCCCTCCATAAATACAGAAGTGCACATTCTTGACTGGGAGAAACACGCTTGTATACAAACACTTAATTTCAATGGAAGGCGATTCTTCTTTATCAACCTGACACAATGTGCAAGCTGGGAAAAATGTTAAAAGCTGAAAAGCCTTTGACCAGTGAAGATTGGTACTGTAAGCTCCCCAGTGAACTACATAATAACGGATAGAGGAGTGGTGGTTCTGAGGTCTATGGCAAATCGGCAAATATAATTGTTGTAAATGTATAATGAAAATAAGTTAATGAGAGGAGTGTATCTTAGAGTAATTTTTGATTGACTGCTGAAATACTCTAAGTAAAGGTCTAAGCCATTTGTGGATCGTTAGTGACGTGACAGCAGAGGGAAGGCCCTGGCGGGGAAGGCAGCAAAGCAGCCTGTTCAGTGCTGCCGCCACTGCTGCTTTTCAGAACGGAGATTGGCGGACAGTGGACCGGGGGTTGGTCGAACGAAGGTATGTCGAGGTCTTGCAGTCAGAGGGTCATCATGGTTCTGCTGCACGTGGGGGATTGGAGGGAGAGATAGAGAGGTGCGCACGGGGATGGGTTGGTGGGGTCACCGGAGTTCCACTGCACGCGTGTCACTGTCTTTCATCGTGCCCAGATGGGATTGTTTGGTTGCAGGAAAATCAAGCTCAGAGCTCCCACTGATTCTGCATTATGGTAAGCTGTATAATTTCTATTATGATATTATAATTCAATAACAGAAATGTAATATATATTGTGTATAAAACTATCCTACGAACCTGCCCCGAATTCCCCTCCCCCCCGGTCCCTGGAAAAATTTGCTTCTATAAAAGCGGTTCTTGGGGTCAAAAAGGTTGGGGACCACTGCTCTATGCCATATAGACTTCTACTGCACTGGTCATTTTGCTGCTTGGTTCCAATCTTTCTAAGCTTCATTGTTTAATTTTATGTAGCAACTCTGGGACTACACTTCACCTTCCGCATTCGCAGTGATAGGGGAACAGCATGACAGCGAATACAGAAAAACTGCAAATAACTTTTCGTATGTTATTCATGGCTTAAAATAAAAACAACCTTAAAAAAGATACAAAACTGCAAATAACCTGACCTGCAAGAGTATACTTCCTGCCTAGGAGCATCGATTTTCCCTGTGAAATGCCGGGAGCAGCAATTTCCTCTGTGCAACGTCGGAAGCAGTGATGTAAATTTGGGGGTGGAGCCAGGGAAAAAAATATCACGAATAATCGAAACAGCAGTTAACGAAACCGCGAATACGGAGGGGGAAGTGTACCCTTACTTCCTAAGCAAGAGGTGGGCTATACTTGTGACATTTGAGACACTACAGTTAATTGTTTTGTAAAGCAACACATAGGCTGTCTTTTCTGAAAGTCACAAATATATTTGCATATAAGCTGATCTGGAAATTTCTTAAATAAAAATACCAGTGACCCTTAACTGAAAATGCTTTCTAGAAAAATATGACTGAAAATTTTATGTATGGTGCTTTTTAATACATTTGAGTGATCAGATTGTGCATTAGTTCCACTGTGCTACAATTCATTTTAGCTTTGAAACTTACCGTGCAAAATAGTTTAGTCTTCAAATCTAAAAATCCTTAAAAATTTCTAAATCTTTTGAAGGTACCGGAGAAATATTGGTCCAGTCATCTTCAGGATAAGTTTCAAAATTGGATGTGTCACCATCATGGCATACCTTTGGTACTATTGGAGGCTAAGAACAAACACAAAATTGCATTATTAGTGCTACCCATTGAAGACTAGAAAATTACTAGCCATAAAAATATAAACTGCCCTACAGGGTGAAACCAAGAGTTCATCTAGCCAAGTATCCTGTTTCCAACAGTGGCTGGTCTATGCTGCTTAGCCCAAGCAGTGGCTTTCTTCAGGCCTATTTTAATGATTTATGGAGTTTTTCTCCAGGAATTTGCCCAAACCTTTTATTAAACCCTGCTACATTAACTGCTTTTACCATTTGTTCCTATAATAAAATTCAGAGTTTAACAATACATTGAGTGAAAAGTATTTTCACCTCTTACTGGCTTACAAATGCACTCACTTACCTGACCCTCACTATCGCTCTTTATCTCCCTCCGTGTTCCACCCATCCCCCCATGAGTTCCACTCTGCTGGTAAGTCCTTATCTGTGCCCTTCTTTTCAACTGCCAACTCTAGACTCCATCCCTTCTACCTTGCTGCTCCGTATGGTTGAACAAGCTGCTCGAATCCCTACGGCGGGCACAGTCTCTGGCAGCGTTCAAGGCCCAGTTAAAAGTCCACCTCTTCGAGAGTGCGTTTGACTCCTAACTCCTCTCACTTTGGGTTCTGCATGCCCAACCCTTTATGTCATGTCTGTCCAAGTTAGACTGTAAGCTCTTTTGAGCAGGGACCGTCTATAAATGTCAAAATGTACAGTACTGTGTACACCTTTCAGCACTTTGTAAGTGATTAGTAGTAGTAGTAGTCTGTTTTAAATATGCTATGAAACTTCATGGAGTGTTCTCCAGGCTCTGTACTTCTTGAAAGTGTAAACAATTGATTCACCTTTAACTTTATTCAATTCTTTCTTTCACATATAGCTCCACCCTTCTCCAATTTAATCCACTAACATTGTGAAATAATTTATGCCCTTGTAAGCATCTGATTACGCTTGTTTTATAAAAATGGTATATTGCATGTTATATTTCTTTTTTTTAAACATTTATGGCTTTTATTCCTAAAAAGTTGATGACAGGCTAATCTCTTGATAATGCAAGCATTCTACTACAAGAAAAGATTGCAATGTGGTGTGCATGCTTTGGCGTCATGTTTGAAAAGGGCACCATGTTGGTAAGTGAATTTTGCTCTTATGACGAGATTTCAACATATAGAGTACGCATGCGCATCATCGAGAGAAGAGATGAGATTTCAACATACGGAGAACACATTCACAACTTCAAGAGAAGGGGAGATTGTACAGTATTGGCGTCCTGTTGGATAAAGGCGCCATCTTTTAATGGCGTTTTTTGCAAGAAATTCCCCCGGAGCCACTGCTATGATGACTGAATGCACTATCTCCATTCAAGTATGTGGAATCCTCAGACAGACACAGACTGTCTTGAGATCCAGAATGGGTTTCCAGTCCTCTGAGCCTTGAAATCCAGAATGGGTTTCCAGTCCTCTGAACCTTTCTTTAACACAATGAAATATATAAGGAGTATTTACCAGACTTTGATTCATTTTCAGGAACTGGCTCTACAGCTTGTATGTCCAAAAGACACTGCAATATTGCCTAGAACTTTAACGCCTTTTCCGGCCTTCCTGCTAGAGAATCCAGAAGGGGGAAGATGAAAAAAGTCTATCTTGTGTCCCTCCCGAATGATGTCCAGCACCCATTGATCCTAGGATATCCATTCCCATTCCTGGAGAAACTTCGACAACCTACCCCCAGTGTTAGGAGGCACAGCTGAAGTCCTGGCGTCATTGGCACTTCTTAGAAGAGGGGCTGGTATGAGAACCCAAAGCCTGTTGGTGTCTAGGATTGCTATAGCGCAGACAAATCTCTGGGGTGGATGAGCCCGCAGACTTTTGCCATCTGGGAGAGATTTAGGACAGCAGTCCTCCATCCTAGCTATGAGGTCATCTAGCTCCTTGCCAAAGAGCATTTGTCCCTTTAAGAGGTGCCTGCTGAGAGTTGCCTTAGATGCCAAATCTCTAGCCCAGTGGTGGATTAAAAGCGTCCTGTGATCTGATATTGCATAGGCTCAGACCTTGCGTAGAACCCCTTATGAAATCATACAAGGCGTCTGCTACATAATCCTTGCCCTCCAGCACCATCTGGGGGCAGGCATCTTCCTCTGCTGAAGGATCCCGGTGCAATCTCGTGTGACAGGCACATGCAGCAAACAAGGTCTTAATGCATGAAGAAGTAACTTCAAAGAGGTTCTTTAAGACCATGGCCACCCAGCAATCCTGGGAATTTTTAAGCATCACTCCTCCTTCACTAGGGAGGCCTGTGCAGTTGGTAACCTAAGCCATTGCCAAATCTGCTTTCAGTTGCTCAAACAGCTGCTGAAATTCCGAGGCCATAGGATGAAGCTTACACATAGCTTTAGTCAGTTTGAAAGAACTCTCTGGTGTTTCCCACTGTTCTGTTAACCGAGCAGCAAGATCTGGATATGCCAAAAAAAGGGACTTCAGAGCATTAGAACAGCTCATGACTGTGCACTGAGATGTAGAGGGCTGACCTTCCAACTTCAGTTCTTTCATAGCATCCATAATGAAATGCTGGACTGAGGCAGACTTAAACAGCTGGTGGAGGGAGGAGTCATCACCCGGAGCAGGGCTCACCAAGGCCTCCTGTTTAACTGTTCCACAAAGAGAATCAGTGTCATCCAAGGTGGAAGCAGCATCTGGTGACAAAAAAGCATAGTATCAGTGTGCCAACTAAGGCAGTCTGGGTCTATAGATACTTGGGCACTGGGGACCTGGGCAGTGACCTCCATAAAGGAATACACTGGCTTGGAAGCTTGCAGCATGCCTGCTGGCTACTCCATGTGAGTCAGGTCTGAAGATACATTCTCAACATGAGCTGAACAAATACTGAGGAAAAGCCACACATTAGGGCCAATGCTGGCTACTAACATACCCCAGACAATGCTTGCGAGGTGTCCCTGAACTTGGCACATTTGTGTTTTGGTTAGCCACCAAAAACAGGTACCAGGTGAGATTTTCAGTCCATTTCCCAGACCTACATTGGTTCCCAAGCCCTAGACAACCCAGAGATGAAGCCTGAAGCTACCGCCACCTTCTTGCTCACGCCGTGGCACACGGTACATGGACATTTCTACGCCAGTAGTCTGGCGTAATCCACACATAAATTCATATGATTAGGGGTTGAGGAATACATCCTTGATAATTTATTGCAAAATTGAGAGATAATGAGGCAGAAAAATGAAGTTGAAAAAAGAGATACATAAAATCCAAGATGGCTGCCACCAGTAAATTCACAGCAAAAACGCTTAAAAACAGGTTTTGGTAGGAGACCTGAACCCTATCGCCCAGAAACTGTTACAAACCAGATTTTGACTCCCACCCCCACCTCAATTTTCCCATAGGAAATAATGGGGCTGTACTCAGTCTCCAAAGTGCCTACCTGTAAGCTCTGTCTGTTCAGCTGAAGAGAAGGGAAAAAAGTTTCTGCCTCAAATTTTCTCCAAACAGTCCAATCTTCAGGATATTTGGGCTGCTAGTCAGACAGACCCTGACCGAAACCTCCATCCCCTCAGAACCTCGACATGCAACTGGGGGCGGGAAAATGCAGCTTGCGCCCTGATAAGAACATAAGAATTGTTGCTGCTGGGTCAGACCAGTGGTCTATCGTGCCCAGCAGTCCGCTCACACGGCAGCTTCCAGGTCAAAGACCAGTGCTCTAAATTAGTTCAGCCTCACCTGTGTACGTTCCAGTTTAGCAGAAACTTGTCCAACTTTGTCTTGAATCCCTGGAGGGTGTTTTCCCCTATAACAGACTCTGGAAGAGCGTTCCAGTTTTCTACCACTCTTTGGGTGAAGAAAAACTTCCTTACGTTTATACGGAATCTATCCCCTTTCAACTTTAGAGAGTGCCCTCTCGTTCTCCCTACCATGGAGAGGGTGAACAAATCTTGTCTTTATCTGCCAAGTCTATTCCCTTCAGTATTTTGAATGTTTAGATGTTCCCTCTGTCTCCTCTTTTCAAGGGAGAAGAGGCCCAGTTTCTCCAATCTCTCACTGTACAGCAACTCCTTCAGCCCCTTAACTATTTTAGTCTCTCTTCTCTGGACCCTTTCGAGTAGTACCATGTCCTTCTTCATGTATGGCGACCAGTGCTGGACATAGTATTCCAGGTGAGGAAGCACCATGGTCCGGTACAGCGGCATTATAACCTTCTCTGATCTGTTCGTGATCCCCTTCTTAATCATTCCTAGCATTCTGTTCACCCTTTTTGCTGCCGCCGTGCATTGCGCAGATGGCTTCATTGACTTGTCAATCAGAACTCCCAAGTCTCTTTCCTGGGAGGTTTCCCCAAGTACCGCCCCGGACATCCTGTATTCGTGCATGAGATTTTTGTTACCGACATGCATCACTTTACACTTATCCACGTTGAACCTCATTTGCCATGTCGATGCCCATTTCTCGAGCTTGATTATGTCACGTTGCAGATTTTCGCAATCCCCGTGTCTTCACTACTCTGAATAACTTCGTATCGTCCGCAAATTTAATCACCTCACTCGTCGTAACAATGTCCAGATTGTTTAAAAGATGTTGAAGAGCACGGGCCCTGCAGCACCCCATTGGTGACGCTCTTCCAGTCCGACTATTGTCCATTTATCCCCACTCTCTGTTTCCTATGCTCCAGCCAGTTTTTAATCCACATGAGTATTTCACCCTTGATTCCATGGCTTGCAATTTTCCGAAGTAGTTGTTCATGTGGAACCTTCTCGAACGTCTTCTGAAAATCCAGATATACAATGTCGACTGGGTCGCCCTTGTCTAGCTGCCTGTTTACTCCCTTGAAGTGCAGCAAGTTCGTCAAACAAGATCTGCCTTTGCTGAAACCGTGCTGGCTGGTCCTCATCAGACCGTGTCCGTCAAGGTGATCAATGATGCAGTCCTTTATCAGCGTCTCTACCATCTTTCCCGGTACTGAGGTCAGACTCACCGGTCTGTAGTTTCCCAGATCTCCCCTCAAACCATTTTTGAAGATCAGCGTAACATTCGCCACCTTCCAGTCTTCCAGAATCTTTCTCGATTTAAATTGACAGATTGGCTATTAGTTGAAGCAGTTCGGCTATAGTCCCTTTCAGTTCCTTGATGACCATCAGATGGATGCCATTCGATCCCGGGGATTTATCGCTCTTAAGCCTATCGATCTGCCTTCATACCTCTTCTAGACTGACTGTCAACCCTGTCAGTTTCTCGTCTTCATTTCCAGCATATAGCCTGATGGGTTCCGGTATGCTGTGAATATGCTCTTCGGTAAATACAGACGCAAAAAATGTGTTCAGTTTGTCGGCGATTGCTTTGTCCTCATTTAGCACTCCCTTTATTCCATGGTCATCCAACGGTCCCATTGCTTCCTTTGCGGGTCGTTTCCCCTTAATATATCGAAAGAATGGCTTGAAGTGGCTATTTTTTCCTCATACTCTCTTTTGGCCTCTTTTACCGCCAGCGTTGATGTTGTTCCAGTTTTCATCCGTTCTTGACCTTTTCCGTTCCTTAACAAAGTTGTCTTATCTCTGATCGTTTCCTTCACCTCTACAGTGAGCCACGCCAGTTCCTTGTTCTTTTTCCTCTTGGATCCCTTGTTGATACGCGGTATATATAGATTTTGCGCCTCAGTGACTGTGTCCTTAAAAAGGGACCAAGCTTGCTCTAGCGTTTTTACAGTGCTTATCCTCTTAATCGTCTTCCCCACCATGAGTCTCATCCCTTCATAAAGTTCAATGCCATGGCCGTCGTTCTAGACCGATGTTTTGCCCCTGCATCTAGGTCAAAGCGGATCATGTTGTGATCGCTGTTTCTAAGCGTCCCTTCTACTTCTACACCTTGTGCTGGTCCTCGCAGTCCAATTAGAATTAAGTCCAAAATTGCATTTCCTCTTGTATTTTCCTTGACAAGTTGTTCCAGGAAGCAATCGCCTACAGCATCCAGGAACTTGGTCTCCCTAGTGCAGCCGAAGGTGCCTAGGTTCCAGTCTAACCCCGGATAATTGAAGTCACCCATGATAACTGCGTCGCCTCCCATGCAGTTGTGTTTAATCTCGTCCATCAATTCTCCATCAATTTCTTCGGACTGCCCTGTGGGCTTTTATTCAGGGTGCACACAGCCTTAGCTTAAACCTCTGACAAGATCAGAAAGCAAGCTGTTCCCAGGGGGATGTACCCCGAGCTCTGATGGTGGCACATAGCAGGCTGGCCCCACAAGTCAACCCGAAGCTTGCTCTTTGAAGCTTCAATCCAGCTCTGCGGAAACTGCTTCCTTTCCCAGGCAGAAAACCCCTGAATAAGGGGTCTCAAGGCACTAAAGCCTCTGAAAGGAACAAACTTATGTTGAAAAAAAGAATAAAATAAACAGAACAGATTAGAAACACTTCTGCACGGTTCACTTGCCGAACAAAAAACTGTAGGAGGCTCTGTGTTCCTCTGCTATGTAGTAGGAGCAGAAAATGTGTGGCTTTCTGCAAGACCCAGTTCGTGGGTTAAGACAGAACATCTATCATACTGACTCCAGAGTGGATGTAACAAAAATGTCATTAAATGTAAAATGTTGCTTATTGTTTATGTATACTTTGCCATATCTAGTTTATCACCTCATATTTTCCATTGCAATACTATCCTGACATCTTATTTTGCTCCAAGTATTGCTGTGATTTCTTATGGTTGGAATACCAGAGCATACATAGGTCTTTGCTGCTCGGTCTATCAATTACAAATGACTACACACATTGGAAATCATCTTGCTCATGTTCTAGTAGAGGTGGGCCAACAAATCTCATTTCTGGACTGTGATCACAAACCTTATCCAAAAGCAGGATTTTAACCAAAGAAAAAAATTTTGGGAAGACTGGACACAAATAACCAAAGCCATACATAAGTGAATATTTTAGTTACCAATTTTGCAGATCTGTTTTTTCACCTTGCATTAGTATCCATTTTGTATAACGAATCTCATTTACCTCTCTCTGTACTATTGATATTACTGAACTCCATACTACACAATTTACCTTTAATATTCGTTGTGGTACATCATTCCAATCTATAGTCCGGAACCATCGATGCTTTTTCACATCATCTGCTCCATTCTAAAATTCAAGCATGAAGGAAGACTTAGGCCACTTGAAGTTTACATATACTTGCTCCAGAATGAAGATCCTTTCTAAAACGACACCTGAATTTTTTTTTTAATACAGCTAGTTATTTTCATCCTTTAAATTCTCTTGTCAATTAAACCAGTGTTCTTCAACCGGCGGTCCACAGAAAATTCCTGCCGGTCCGTGCAGGGCCGGTGAGATCGACGCACTGAAATTTCCTGCCGGTCTGTGCAGGGCCGGTGAGATCAGGGGGCCCGATTCAGTACTTGCCTGCAGCAACGCAGCGATTCACTTTGGCAGCCTTGGGGCCTGCCTCTGATGATGCAACTTCCTCTTTCCTCAGAGACAGCACGACCCAAAGGACCCAAGGCTGCCTAAGTGAATCGCTGCGCTGATGCAGACAAGTACTGACAGCTGCCGAGAGGGGAGGGAAGGGAAGGGGAGGAAGCCACTGTTGGAGCTGGGAAGCTGCTGGACAAGGGAAAATAAAGAGAGAGCTGCTACTTGACCTGGAGGGAGAAGGAGAGATGCTGCTGGGAGGGGAGAACGGAAGGGAAGAGAGTTACTACTGGACAGAGGAGGAGGAAACAGCTGGCAAGGAGATTAGAGGAGGAGAAGGGGTCAGAGTGGACTAGAGAGATCAGATGAGGGAAAGGGGCAAGATGGAAGAATGAGAAAGTAGAAAGATTGATGCTGGGTAGGGGGTCAACAGAGAAATAAGGAGAGAGGGACAAAGATGCTAGATCTGGCGTAGGAGCGATAAAAATGAAGAGAGCAGAATGAATCATGTAAAAAGGAAAGAGGGGGCACATGCTGGATGGAAAAGGGAAAGGGGAGAGGAGCATAGAAAGAAGGCAGATACATATGGAAGAGGGAGAGGGCAGATGTTGGATTGAAGAAACAGAGAGGGCAGACGCTGAAAAGGAGTGAAAAGAAGATGAAAGCAGAAACCAAAGACAACAAAATGTATACAAAAAATTTTTTTTTTCTATTTTGTGATTAGAATATATCAGATTTGAAATATATATCCTGCTAGAGCTGGTGTTAGACATAACTGGGGACTGCAAAGCCCTGGTAGTGCTTCTTTAGCTTCCAGCTGGCTTAGGGCTCTCTCTGACCTTGGGGCTGTTGCCCTAGTTGCACTCCTCTAATACTATTCCTGTCATGTGTGACTGCGCTATTCTATTAGCATGATAGTTCTGTGTAGCATTCTGTAATAATTTGACTTATTCCGTTTCTTGATAGTAGAGGGGATATATGTGATGGGGAGGGGAGACAGGGATTTTGTTAATCCTTGCTCTGTATTATTTGTATTTATAAAATGACAATTGTTCAGAATATTGTTTTTTTTATACTTTAATAAAATATGTTCAATATAAAATCATAACTGAGGCTTGTGTAAATGGGTTCAGATGGTTTGTGGGGGACTGAGCTCACGGAGACGGGGCAGAAACGGGTTTTTTTTATTTCAGTCTTAATAGTTTGCCGGTTCACAAAATAATTCTTTTATTTCCGCCGGTCCAAAGGTTGAAGAACACTGATTTAAACCTTAATTCTGCAGAAAAAAAACCATATTTGGTAGTTATCTCTTTAACTGTTAGCACACAACTAACATGGAAAATGCCATTTTGGGATGCGGACTGAACTGAGCATAAAACAGGGGTTTTCAACCTGGGGTGTGAGATGGAATTTCAGAGGCTCTGACAAAGAGCAGCTTAAGTCCCTTAGTGACAAGTCATAAGTCATCACTCAGCTAGCTGCCAGTGTGCCTTGAGCAGTGGTAGTAGGTAGCTATGATATTACTTTTGTAAGGGGTGTGATAAACATTTCCTAGGAGTGGGGTATATATAAAAGGTTGGTAACCAGTAGCCTAAAAGTTAATGTAAGGCATTACTGTGCATTCATTTTAACAGGGCAGATAACAGAGCTGCTAAATCTACCTCGGAGTGTAGTTAACTGCATCAAACACTGCATTACATGCAAACAGTAGAAAATTTTCCTCTGAAAAAATTGCATAGTAACCCTCCCTAGAAAACTAGGAACACTCCCAATCATTAGAGGTTCTGGAAATTACTGCACTTTAGTAAATACAGGCCAAAGTGCACAATTCACCCTCTACACCAGGTAAGAACTGGATAAGTGATACTAGTTAGAAATGAGCATTGCTCTTCTCATATATAGCATATAAAATAAGAAAACTGACCAGAAAAAAAGGCTCAGTATAACCACCGGTGTAGCCAGAACTAAATTTTTAAGGTTAACATGGATGGCCATCTGGCATAAAGATCAGTTAGTAAATTATACAAGGATGCACAATATATTACATGTTTATATAATGATTCAAAATGTTGAATCATTATATGAGCATAAAGATCAATGCCATACTAGATATATTCTTGCTTAGAAACAGAAATAATGCCTTAGAGAGAGTACCTGATAACGGACTTCTAATAATATGAGATAGCTATCGGACATCACAGATGATAAGTGATACTTTAAATATTTCCAATTCAATGATTATTAATCTGTATTTTAACAAAAAAAATTTAAATCTTGTCTTTTATATTTACTGCAGTTCATAAATACACAAGCATATGTAAAAAGCAACCACCACATTTCAGAAGCACCAGTTAAGTATAAACAGCAATAATCGTAAGAATGTACAAAGAACACTACACAAGATTAGTTTCAGGAAGTACTCTTCAGAAATACTGATTATAGGGATGTGCACAGATGGATCAAGCACTGGTTGTCGGGCAGACTGCAGAGGGTCGGAGTAAAGGGTCAATATTCTGACTGGCGGGGAGTCACAAGCGGTGTACCACAGGGGTCGGTGCTGGGGCCGTTACTCTTTAACATATTTATCAATGACCTGGAAAAGGAGGCAAAGTGCGAGGTTATAAAATTTGCAGACGATACCAAACTGTGCGGCAGAGTTAGGACCAGGGAGGAGTGTGAGGACCTACAAAGAGACCTGGAAAAGCTGGAAAACTGGGCAAACAAATGGCAAATGCGCTTTAACGTGGACAAATGCAAGGTCATGCATATAGGGAAAAAGAACCCGTTGTTCAACTACAAATTGGGGGGGGGGTATTGTTGGGAGACAGCAGACTTGAGAGAGACTTGGGTGTGCTGGTGGATGCATCACTGAAGCCATCTGCACAGTGCGCAGCAGCCTCGAAAAAAGCCAACAGGATGCTTGGCATCATAAAGAAGGGCATAACAACCAGAACACGGGAAGTCATCATGCCATTGTATCGAGCGATGGTGCGTCCACATCTGGAATACTGCGTTCAGTATTGGTCGCCGCACCTCAAGAAGGACATGGCGGTACTTGAGAGAGTCCAAAGGAGAGCAACGAAAATGGTAAAAGGGCTGGAACACTGCCCATACGACGAGAGGTTGGATAGGCTGGGGCTCTTCTCTCTGGAAAAAAGGAGGCTCAGGGGAGATATGATAGAGACCTTCAAGATCATGAGGGGCATAGAGAGGGTAGATAGGGACAGATTCTTCAGACTGAAGGGGACAGCAAATACGAGGGGGCATTCGGAGAAACTGAAGGGAGATAGGTTCAAAACAAACGCAAGGAAGTTTTTTTTCACCCAAAGGGTCGTGGACACTTGGAATGCGCTACCGGAGGAAGTGATCAGGCAGAGTACGGTACAGGGATTCAAACAGGGATTGGACGGATTCCTCAAGGATAAAGGGATCATGGGATACTGAGGGAGGAGCTGGGATGTAACACAAGTATAGAAAGCTAACCAGGTAATGAGTATAGAAACCAAACCAGGTCGTGCATGTGCAAGACCGGAGGGTTAGGACTTCGATAGGAAGACAGGACTTAAATGAGAAACCAAGGTGGCAAGGGAGCCCCTTCTGGTGATACAGACAGGTCGTGACCTGTTTGGGCCGCTGCGGGAGCGGACTGCTGGGCGGGATGGACCTGTGGTCTGACCCGGCGGAGGCACTGCTTATGTGCTTATGTTCTTAGGTATAAGCTGACACTTCATTCTAGGTAAGCAGGAACATGAGTATATGGTGGAATTCTAGTCATCAGCTACTTTCACAAATGACCTCTTATATACAATCACCAACTAGTAGAAAAATAGGGCTACAGAGTCAGTATGTCCAACTCCTGATATTAGGCTTTACATTTTTTTTTGTTCTGAACAGCGTTTCTCAACTCGGACTTGGAGTACCCCTTTGCAAGTCAGGTTTTCAGGATATCCACAATGAATTTGCATAAACTTGATTTGCATACATTGCCTCTATTATATGCAAATATATTTCATGCATATTCATTGTGGATATCCTGAAAATCTGAGTGGCAAGGGGTACTCCAGGACCGAGTTGAGAAACTGTTCTAGAATATACATGCATACTGGATAACATCTAGGCACAAGCATTTATGCCATCCATAGGGCTGCATAAAGTGACCACTCCTTTAAATGCTGGCAAGTTTTGTCACCTACACTAGTATTCTATAGAGAAAAGTAGGTGCTTGCTTTATAGAATAGGCTTGAAATAGGCATCTGCCTACTAGTGCTGCCAATTCAGGGAAACTTTTTTGATTCGATTCAGCCTATTAAATCAATTTTTCGATTTGATTTTCCTACCCAATTGGGTGTTTTTATCAAACATCCTGGCGAGGTTATTTTGTAGCCTCTTCACCCACCCCACCCCCTTAGCCCTTTCCTACTCACACTGGTGCTATGGTGTAAACAAAATAAACAAACAAAAAATACTTTTCTTCTCTGTTAGGTCCTAGCTCACCCTCACTGTCTAACACCAGCTCTGGGAGGATATACATTTCAACTCTGACATATTGTAATCACAAAACAGAAAATAAAATTATTTTTTCTACCTTTTGTTGTGGTCATTATTCAAATTATGTTGGTACCAGGCTCTGGTTGTCTTCTGATTACTCGCTTGCTAGAGTCTCCTGCCCATTTGATGTTTTCTTCTTTCTCCGTGCTCACCATCCATCTTCCATCTCTGTCCTCCCCTTTCGTTTCCTTTCCCAGGTCTGGAATCTCTCCTTTTTTTGTCTCCATCCTCGCAGGCCAGCATTTCACTAAGCGATACCCCCCCCCTCCCGAGTTCCTCTCCTCCATGTGATCCGATAAGGCAGTAAACTTGCGTTCTTCAAGCCACCCGCAGCATGAGTAAAGCTTTCCATCCATAGCATCCACTATCTCCTCTCCTTAAGAAATTCCACATGCCTGTTCCATGCTTTCTTGAATTCAGACAGTGTCTGTCTCCACTACTTCTACTGGGAGTCTATTCCACTTATCTACCACCCTTTCTGTAAAAAAGTATTTCCTTAGTGTAAAAAAGTATTTCCTGAGCCTTTCACCTCTTAACCTCATTCTATGCCCTCTCACTCTGGAGTTTCCTTTCAATTGAAAGAGACTCGCCTCATGTGTTATTTAGGCAACAAAGGTAAACGTTTTTATCATACTTCCCTCTCTCCCATTCTTTTTCCAAAGTATATTTATTGAGATCTTTAAGTCTATCCCTGTATGCCTTATAATGTAGACCAGTGTTCTTCAACTGCCGGTCCGTGGATCGGAGCCAGTCCGCAGAAATTTCCTGCTGGTCCACAGGGCTGGCATGTGCATCGGGCCCAAGACAGTGTTCTTCAACCGCCGGTCCACAGTGTAATCAATGCGGCGATGTCTTCGGGCCGGATCCCCTCTTCCTTACTGCCGCAGTACACAAAGCCGCGGGCAGTGGCTCCAACGCACGTCATGCACTTTAACCGGAAGCCTTCTCTCTGACATCGCAAAGTCAGAGAGAAGGCTTCCAGATGAGGCATGGAACGCGAGAGGAGCTGCTGCCCGCGGCTTTGTGCACTGCAGCAGTAAGGAAGAGGGGAGCCAATCCGAGGATAACACCAGGGGCAGCATAAAACAGCCAGGTGGAAGCAGGCCAGAACGTAAAACACAGCATGAAGCATATACAGCATATGTGTAAACAGCAAGGTGAGAGCAGGCTAGAACGCAAAGCACAGCATGGAGCATACACAGCATGTGTATAATGGGGAAAAAAAAAAAAAAAAAATCCTGCTCATTGAGGCCTCACTGCTTAAAAAGTATCCTAGGCTAGCTTTCCACTACCCTATTTTCTAACCTGCTGATTTTTTTACATGGTGGATAAATCATATCACAATCATTAATTTAATTTTTAATTGCATTGTTACATAATGTTCATCCAGAAAACAAAGCATTAACTGAGTTAGGCAAAATTGTCTGATTCAGTGTGTCCGATAGAGCTTTTGTTAAAATTGCCTCCTTTTCCCTGTAACTAGGGGTTATCTGTGTTCTGGTAGGAATGAATGTTGAGAAGCATACAGTGTGCTTAGTGTAGTTTAATTTTGTAGTTAACCATTATGTGTTATTAATATAAAATTATATTGTGTGTGAATGGAATGGAAAAAATAGAGTTACAATAGTACTATTATGGGGCAGAGATGGGTGGGGTCTGGCCCACAACTTAGCCCAGTGTTCTTCAACCGCCAGTCCGCAGACCAGTGCCTGTCCACAAAATGATTATTTTATTTCCGCCGGTCCATAGGTGTAAAAAGGTTAAAGAACACCGATGTAGACCATCAATCATTTAAGATGTCATCCTCTGGACTGACTATCTTGTTTAAATCTTTTTGAAAGTGCAGTCTCCAATATTGTACACAATATTCTAAATGAGATCGCACCAGTGTCTTATACAGAGACATCGATACCTCCTTTTTCCTACTGGCTATTCCTCCCTCTATGGCCACCTTAAGATAATAATAATCATAATTATAACATAAGCCAGATCCCTCTTAGAATTAAGCCGACTGAAAGCTAACTTAGATCCTTAGATGCACCACTTTGTATTCAAACAATTTCATCATGCTAAGCTTTATGTGCAAAATCTTCCCCGAATCAATTATATTAATCACCTTTTTAAGTCCTTATTAAATCTTGTACAAAGTTGTGGTCAAGATTGATGGGGTTTCACTACTAGGGATCCAGCCTTGAAAAAGCGTTTGTCGCGAAACATTTTGGCAAAAAGTAGTCCCTAACAGTAACCACAAAAACAAGCTAAGTATTTATTATATAGAAGAAACTAATTAAGAAATAAAGATTTAATAAGCACTTAAAAAGGTATTAATATAATTGATCCGGGGAAGATTTTGCACATAAAGCTTAGCGTGATGAAATTGTTTGAATGAAGAGTGGTGCATCTGAGGATCTCAGTTAACATTCAGTCGGCTTGATTCTAAGAGGGATCTGGCTTATGTTATGATTTCATAGAGTGAATGTTTATTAAGTGAAATTTTGAAAAGAGTGCGGTGTAATTGATTGCACCTTAAGATAATCACATACTATCACACCCAAGTCCCACTCTTCTTTTCTGCACAAAAATTCTTCACCCCCTAAACTGTACCGTTCCCTCAGGTTTTGGCAACGATGGCTCTAGATTTCTTCCTGCACCCTGAATCTCTTCCCTACTCCCCCTTTCTGGCTTGGGTTTCCTTCTAACCCCCTTCCCATCCATGTCCCCTCCTCTACATCCCCACTTGCAATCCAGCATCCATGTTCCCTCCTCTTCCCCCTCCACTTGCAGTCCAGCATCCATGTTCCCTCCTCTCTCCACCCTCCAATTGCAGTCCAGCATCCATGTTCCCTCCTCTCCTCACTCCCCTCTTGCAGTCCAACATCCATGTTCCCTCCTCTCCTCACTCCCCTCTTGCAGTCCAACATCCATGTTCCCTCCTCTCCCCCCTCAACTTGCAGTCCAGTATCCATGTTCCCTCCTCTCCCCCTCAACTTGCAGTCCATCATCCATGTTCCCTCTTCCCCCCACCCTCCACTTGCAGTCCAGAATCCCTCCAACTGACTCCCCCGGTGAGATCAGACATACCTGCAGGCTTCATAGAACAGCAGCAGCACGTCAGCCCCACTAGAGCCTTCCCTCTGCGTCATCTGTTTAAAGGAAGTGATATGGCACAGGGAAGGTCCTGGAGGGGTTGGCTGGCTGCTGCCACCGCCACTCTGTGAAGCCTGCAGGTATGTCTGATCTCACGGGGAGTGTGGGGGAAGAGAATTGGTTGGAGGGAGAGAGGCCAGACCCACGCTGGGGAGGAAGATGGGACAGGACAGTCTTTGGGGAGGAGGGCCATGCAGGAGAGCAATGCCGGTCATGGGGGACTGTGCAGGAGAGGTCATCGGGAGGGGCATGCAGGACAGCAGCACCAATCATCAGGTGGTGGTAGGAGTGTAGAAAAGCAGCACCTGCCATTTTAAAGGGTATACAGAAGCGCCAGCTACTGAGTTGACTCGAATACAAACTGAGACCCTCATTTTTCTGGCCCAAAACTCTTGAGTATATATGGTATTAAGTTGTTAAAATTTCTTTGAACATTTTTCCCTTATTGCTTGGATTTAGTTTGAATCCTCTTTCTTTACATACTTAATTTAGGCCTAAATAGATAGCGAGGCTAAATATACATACTACTTTTAAGAAACAGTGCTTAAATTAAAGCTATCACTGTACTAGCTGAAAATCTGCTCAATCAAATTTCAGGTTCTCATATGACCTTTAATGTTGTAGACCAGTGTCTCACAAACTTTCCAGTAGAAGGCACACTAAACTCAGTGCCCTGGCTGGAAGGCACTCGGAAGTGCAAAGTCAATGCGATGATGTCATACACATGCGTGACATCATTGTCTACGTCCATGCTTGCGCGGAGGCCCATCTGGCCGTGACCCACTTTGGTGGAGGGATCTGAGAGGAGGGGAGGTGCGGAGAGAGGAGATGCCAGCGAGGAGGAGAGTCATCCGCGCCAGCTGACTGCCTACAGGACATGCCTCTTGCCACGAGGCACACAGTTTGCGATACGCTATTGTAGACAATGAAATGTATAAGGCTGATGTAAATGTATGATATTACATAATTACAAAGGGCCAGATGTATTCAGAATTAATTTCAAACTTACCTTCATATTTCCTAATCGTCTTGTTCGATCAACAACAAGAAGTTTCTTGATAAGGTCTCTGTAATACAGAAAGATGCATTTTCAGAATGCAAGTAAAATTCTTTGTTGAAAAACAGTGCATAACATTACCATGCTTAAATTTATTCTCTATTTGTATAGCATATATTACCATTTTTGCCATTTCTTATTCCAAATTTGTAGTTTTGAAATTTACAAATTTCATTAGAGAAAATAGCTAAAGCACATTTACTTACCATAACAGGTGTTATCTGGAGACAGTAGGCAGATATTTTCACATATGGGTGACATCATCCACAGAGCCCGATATGGACAACATGAAAAGTGTACTATCATTAAGTTTTAAGAAACTTTGCAACTGCCCGCACTGCGCATGCACAAATGCCTTCCCGCCCAACACCCACTCGTGGTACCTCAGTAAGCAAGCTAAGAAGCCAACCCGGGGAGGTTGGTGGGTTGTGAGAATATCTGCCTGCTGTCAGATGTGGCCCCTAGGTATCTCAGAAGATGACGCTGTTCGTCCAGAGACCACAAAACACGTTCCCTGGACCTGGAGCCTGATGGAACAAAAGCAGGCAGCCGGACTTTGTGATTGTCATGGAACGCTGAAACCACTTTCAGAAGAAATGAAGGCACTGTCCGCAAGAGGACCATCATATCCGTGAAGCTTGAAGCTCTGATACACTACGTGCCGAAGTGACTGCTACCAGGAAAACGGTCTTGATGGAAAGATCTGACAGAGATCTGATCCAGATGGAAAGATCTAACAGAGGAGGAGGCAAGGGGGACCACTCCAGAGGAGGTAAGTGCGGAAACCGCGCATGCTTCGCCCCTTCGCTACCCACGGCGCAAGTGATATACGGCTGTGAAACTGACAGCCATCCGCCGCAATTGAGGCAAAAATTCATGCCATCCATTCCTGAGGAGGTCATCTGAGAAATTTGGAGCAAAAACAAAGCTCCTAAGGTCAAAAAATATACCGTATTTTCACTCATATACCGCGCACCCGTGTAAAACGCGCACACGGGTATAGTGCGCGGGGAACACAAATCTATGTAAAAAAATTATTATATACCGCGCACATGGGTATACCGCGCATGCCGCCCCGACTCTCAGTTCGCCGCCTTGACTCTCCGTTCGCCTGCCCCGACTCTCCTTTCACCCGCCCCGACTCTCCTCTGGCTGCCCCGACTCTCCTTTCACCCGCCCCAACTTTCCGTTCGCTGCCCCGACTCTCCTCTGGCTGCCCCGACTCTCCTTTCACCCACCCCGACTCTCCTCTGGCTGCCCCGACTCTCCTTTCACCCGCCCCGACTCTCCTCTGGCTGCCCCAACTCTCCTTTCGCCCGCCCTGCCCTGCTCCCAGTTCTGTAAGCATGCGCAATGGTCTGAGCATGCTTGCCGCTCAGTTTTCTGCGCTGGGTTGTGGGGGCGCGCTTTTGACCTGTCACCAAGGCGGTTTTTCTGGCGGTGTGCTTTTCACCACGTGGCTGTGGCCCCCCTCTATCTGGCCTTGTAATTTGCCCAGTGAATACTATTTTGACTATACAACAGCATCTCAGCCTTTGGGTAAGCCTATAAAAGATTAATGCTGCATGTAGAGCCCACATTTTAATTTGATCTCTTCAGATTGGTATTCTGCATTTATCTACCCGGTAGTAGAGTTTATCAATTAAATTTAAATTTACCGCCATAATGCCAGGAATGAGACGAAAGTCATATACAGTGGACTTAAAGTCATTGCGAAAGCTGAGGAAATAGGCAACCGGGCCGCAGCGAGAGAGTTCAATGTCGGAGAAACATTGGTGCGTGAATGGAAAAAAGATAAGAAGGAACTGGAGAAATGCAATCCGCGCATACGGGCACGTCGTGGGGCCAAACCAAAATGGCCTCAGCTGGAGGATGACTTGAAGCAGTGGATTCTGGCGAGAAGGGAGCAAAATCAATCAGTCTCTACTGTTGCGATTTAGATGAAGGCAAAACTACTTGCCAATGGAAGCGGAATACCCGACTTCAAAGCTGGCTTCACATGGATCTCAAAATTTATGAAAAGGAACGGACTATCAGTTCGAATGAGAACAACTGTTGGCCAGCGACTTCCGGATGACTGGCAGCAAAAATTGATTGATTTCCATGACTTTGTTTCCAAAGAAATATCTGAACTTGCCATCACTGCAAAGGACGTCATCAACATGGATGAAATTCCAATGGCATTCGACATTCCAGCGACAAGAACCGTAGCCCCCACAGGTACTAAATCTGTTGCCATCACCACAACTGGGCATGAAAGAACGTGTTTTACAGTAGTTCTTGGTTGCTCAGCTAGTGGGGTTAAGTTAAAGCCCATGCTCATTTTCAAAAGGGTCACTATGCCCCGTGAAAAGCTGCCCACCAGTGTGGTTGTGCACTGCAACAAGAAGGGATGGATGGACTGCGATGTAATGAGATTGTGGGTAGATAAATGCTTTAGGGCAAGACAAGGTGGATTCTTTGCAAAAAAATCCTTGTTAATTTTTGATGCCATGGCTGCCCACAAAGAAAAAAATGTTCAGGCCTACATTAATTCTACTGGTGCCCACATTGCTGTGATTCCTGGAGGTCTGACGTGTAAGCTGCAGCCACTTGACATCGCAGTGAATCATCCATTCAAGACTTTTGTTAGAAAGGAGTGGGAGGAGTGGATGCAGAGCGGCACGCACGAGTACACACCCGCGGGGCGGCTGAAGCGGGCAACTTTCACAGAAGTCTGCAAGTGGGTGGCTTCAGCATGGGACAAAATAACACCAGATACTATTGTAAACGGATTTAGAAAAGCGGGCATTGTTTATGAAACCAATGACACTACGGCTACTACCAGTGCAGCGGAAGGAGGCAACAACACGGATATCAGCGATGATGATGACGACGATGACGATATCACTTCGGAAATAAACGAGGATCGTCTGCAGGCCGTGCTCACTTTATTTAATGACAATGATGACAATTCGGATTTTGATGGATTCAACGATTCAGATGACTGTGATGTTGATGACTGAATAAACCTGTAAACTTTGTTTATTTACAACTTTACCATAACTAACTCTGGGTGGGAGTGCGAGCGGTCCTTCGGGGTGGGGGTGCGAGCGGTCCTTCCGGATGATGAATCGGGCATCGAGGGGGGGGGGGAACTATGTAAAAAAAAAGTTGTAAACCGCGCTCACGCGTATAACGCGCAAGGTTATGCACGGTTTGTAAAATCATGTATAACGCACGCGTTATATGCGTGAAAATACGGTACTTTAAAAAGTTTTAAAGAAAATCCAAGAAGGCCGCTGCAGATGCCGATTTTCCCCTAAAATGGCTCAGGGGAAAAAAAAAAAAAAAAATCACTGAGAAACCGGGAAAACGGCGATTTTGTAATTTTACAGGTGGGGGTAGGTGGGGTAGGGCATGCAGGGAAACCACCCAAAAAACCCTTTTTAGGTCCCCCAAATATCACCAAATCAGTGTGCACACAGACACTTACAGAGGCAGAATCTGCATAAAACAGAATGGCAGGCAAGCTTAAACAGAGCATGCAAGGAGATCAGTAACTCAGGAGCTGATAAAATTGGATTTCAGGTCTTCTGACCGCCTCGCCTTCCCTGCTGCCTCATTCAGTGACTACCAGGGTCTCTCAGGGAAATTAGGGAAGCCATGTGGTCCGGTCCCGATTGTGCCTCCATGGGACCACACAGCCTGCGCTCTAACCCCTTAGCGGACGAACCTGGGGCAAGATGGCTCCCAATCCCAGAGCCCAATCTGACCTGCAGGCTGTCCAGACGGCTTACTGCAGTGATACTAACAGGTAACCCCCTCCAGAAGCAGACTTTTTCAGAAAATTTGCAATCTCCCGTCGAAGGATTTCCCCGTAGGGTGAATCCGTAGCACCAGGGCAAGACCTGCGCCACGAATAAATCATTTGACTAGAACTTTTAGAAAAAAATAAAGCACGAGCAGAAAAGATAGCCCCTACAGCTAAGGCTGTTGGAAACGAAACTGAATATCCAGGGGTGAGTAACAGGAGATGACCACAGAGGCAGTAGCTAGAAATTGGTTTTGAGTTCCCTACAGTTTTAAGGCTGGAAGAGTTAAACAACCCTATGGTGTAGATTCCAGAGGTTATTGTACAAGAATGAGGCTTAAAAGAGAAAAATAGAAGCACAATGATGAGATGTAAATGACATATCCTGACCTTTATTGTCCAGACAAAAAGGAGGGGTACAGAGAAACTATTGTATCATGGTACAACTGTACAAGGATTAAAAGAAGGGAGCAACAGTGTAGAGAAAACAAGTTGAAGGTCTCAAACCACTAGAGACAAGACCTGTGCAAAGTTAGAAACCAGAGGATGAAGTTTATTGATCTGACCATGGAAATTACTCATAACCTGAAACATAGAAACAGAGTATGACGGCAGAAAAGAGACGTCGGCCCAACAAGTCTGCCAACTCGAATAACCCACCCCCCTAAGCACTTCCTCGAAGTGAACCCACATGTTTATCCCATTTATTCTTAAAATCGAGCACATTGTTGGCCTCTACTACCTGAAGTGGAAGATCATTCCATCGATCAACAACCCTTTCGGTGAAGAAATACTTCCTAGTGTCACCTTGAAATCTCCCACCCCTGATTTTTAGTGAATGCCCTCTTGTTGCTGTAGGTCCTGTGAGGAAAAAGATGTCTTCTTCCACCTCAATACGGCCAGTAACATATTTGAACGTCTCTATCATGTCTCCCCTCTCTCTGCGTTCCTCGAGAGTGTATAGCTGCAACTTACCTAGGTGTTCTTCATATGGGAGATCCTTGAGTCCCGAGACCATCCTAGTGGCCATTCACTGAACCAATTCCATTCTCAGCACATCCTTTTCATAGTGTGGCCTCCAAAATTGAACACAATATTCCAGATGTGGTCTCACCATGGACCTGTACAGGGCATTACCATTTCGGGCTTTCGGCTGACGAAACTTCCCCGGATGCAACTCAGCATTTGTCTAGCCTTGGATGAAGCTTTCTCCACTTGATTGGCCATCTTCATATCTTCACTAATGATTACTCCCAGGTCCCGTTCTGTAACAGTTCTAGTTAAGGTCTCACCGTTCAGAGTGTAGGTTCTGCATAGCTTTCCGCTACCAAGGTGCATAACTTTACACTTCTTGGCATTAAAACTCAGTAGCCAAATAGTAGACCATTGCTCCAGTAAAAGTAGGTTCTGTGTCATAGTGTCAGGCACGGTACCTCCGCCCACTACATTGCATAATTTAGCATCATCGGCAAATAATGCAATTTTACCCTGAAGTCCCTGAGGCAGATCCCATACGAAGATATTAAATAGGATTGGACCCAGGACCGATCCCTGCAGTACTCCACTAAACACCTCCGACATTTCGGAGGGAGTACCGTTTACCACTACCCTTTGAAGTCTGCTACTGAGCCAGTCTTTAACCCATGCAGTTAATGTTTCTCCTAGTCCCAGCGAGCTCATCTTGTTCAATAATCTACGGTGTGGGACACTATCAAAAGCCTTACTGAAGTCCAGATACACTACATCCAGGGACTCTCCCTTATCTAGTTTTTTCGTTACCCAGTCAAAGAAGCTGATTAGATTGGATTGGCAGGACCTTCCCTTTGTAAATCCATGCTGAGGGGGGTCCCTCAGCCTCTCATCGTCCAGAACCGTATCTAATTTGTGTTTAATCAACTTTTCCATAAGTTTACACACTATTGATGTAAGACTTACCGGCCTATAATTTGCAGTCTCTGACCTGCATCCCTTTTAGTGAAGCGGAATGACGTTAGCTGTTTTCCAGTCTAATGGGACTTTTCCCGTGCTCAGGGAAAGATTGAAGAGCTTGGAAAATGGTTCTGCTAGGACATCTCTCAATTCCCTAAGCACTCTGGGGTGCAACTTACCGGTCCCATGGCTTTATTCACTTTGAACACAAAAAAGAATCCAACAAAAACTGCAGTAATCCAAAGGACAAGCAAGGACAAAACAAAAACTGCAGATCATGTATAAGATGCAGACACTGTTTATTGCAACATTAGTGGTATAAATACTTATTACCAACCAAGGGACCCAACACGGTCAGTGTTTCGGACAACTTGCCTTCCTCAGGGGTCTGTGGTAAATAAGTTATTGTAACAAACAGCAATAAATGGAATAAATGAGTGCCGCTCAACCTCCGATATCGAGTGTAGAAGTGCGACAAACCTCTATACCTCCCTCCAAGGACCGGGAGCATGCGGGGCAGAGCGGGAGCAGAGTAAGGCACACTCTGGGCGTGGGAGCGAACTCCGCCCCTCCCCTCCCAACAGTGCACCGCTGAGCCAATAAAAGGCTCAGCGCCTAATGGCGCACAGCCATTTGGCGCACCGTCTAAAGCATGCGTCAAAGGCGCTCACCTTAGCGAGAGCGCCTTTGCGAAGCGACCAAGAAGAGACCTGCCATCTACACCAAACTTCTCTACAACAACTTCCACTCCTAAAAACTCCTTTCACAACACATACTCCTATGCAAACACAGCACAAGGACAACCACCTAATCACTGAGAATCACGCTGCCTCTAACCACCTGCCCCAACCTTCATAATGAAGCTAATCCCACAAACAATCTTCCTATTGATAATCCTTCTTATCTCCAGCTGTAAGGTAGAAGCAAACAACCTACCCAACATACCCACCAATTCAATTACAAACAAAACTCATCACCCTAACAGGAGAGTTCCAACAGACAGAAACCCTAACCACCAAACAAGCGTTCAACACCCTATATCCCCAGCATGGGAAAGAAGAGCAACACAACCCAAGACCAAACCTCACCATCATCAAAACTCATTCATCTACCCTAAAACGAATCACAAATACCAAACAGAAACCACAACTCTTAAATGTGCCTATTTAAACATCAGAGCCCAAGACCCAAAAACAGAACTTATAAAAAACTGGATAAAAAACGAAAACCTAGACTGCCTCTTCCTCACAGAAACCTGGCTAACATCGGACACAGACCCAAGAATTACGGAAGTCTGCCCTCAAGGATACAAAATTACAATGACCTGCAGAGAGAAAAAAAGAGGAGGAGGATTAGCAATCCTAATCAAAGACACCCTAACCCTAAACATACTGGAAAAAACATCCACCCCTTACAAAGACCTTCTAAGCATGTCAAATCTCAGCCACCACACTAAAAAACTCACTAAACTGCATGCTCTGTTATATAACACCGGGAAACTGGGCCACGGTTAGGCCCGAATTTGAAAACTTCATATACCAAAACTCACTAACAGCAGCATACAATCTTATCCTAGGACATCTAAACCTTCATCTTGAAGACCATTCATCCAAGCCAGTAAAGAACCTCCTTTCTTTCCTCAATGCCTTATCCTTCCAAATTTTAAACCCACAAACCACTCATGAGAAAGGACACCAACTTGATATCGCAGCCTTCATGACCCATCAAACATCTATTGCAGAAATTCAAATGTCTAATGGAACCTGGTCCCCATCCCTCTGGTCAGACCACTACACATACACCTTCAACATTAACTGGAGCAAAAACAAAAACAAACTTTACTACAGGAAGAAGCGGTCGAAGCAGACTATTGACAGAGGCTGCACCATGCAACCACAAATAAACAAAACAATACAGAAATCTTTCGCAGTTATGAGAAACCTTAGACAAGTCCGAAAATTCTTCGAAAGACCACAATTTCAGCTCCTAGTACAATCACTAATCCTTAGTATACTGGACTACTGCAATATCCTCTATCTCCCCTGCCCGGCAATAATGATTAAACAACTACAAACAATTCAAAATACAGCTCTGAGACTCGTCTACTCATTGAAGAAATATGACCACATCACTGAGGCATACATCGATTCACACTGGCTTCCAATCCAGGAAAGAATACAATTTAAATTCTACTGTATACTATTTAAAACTATAAACGGGGACAGCCCAATCTACCTAAACAACTGCCTTATCCAAACTACCTCTATCAGGCAGAGAAAAACACATACCCCATTCACATACCCCCCAATCAAGGAAGTAAAACAGAAAAAACTATACGACGGCCTACTAGCCACTCAAGCAGCAAAACTAGATAACCAAATCTCCAACCTATTGATATCAACCCCAGACTACAAGATGTTCAGAAAGGAAATAAAAACTATACTCTTCAAGAAATCCATGAATAAAGCTTAAGACCACGAATACCTTCCTCTTACCCCCCTCTCCCTAACCCCTGATCCTACCTAACCCTCTCTTGGAAACGACCTCTGATCTAACTTTGTAATCCTCCCTCCACAACTCTTTTTGTAATCCGATTTGAACCGAAAGGTAATGGTGGAATAGAAATCTGTAATGTAATGTAATGTAATATACATACATACACATATAAGGCTTATAATATAAGATTCTGGGAGCCCTTATAATGGTAAAGGGCGTATCCTAGCTGTTATGAAGGGCCTCTTTGAGAAGTCCTCCAAGTATTCAGCACTGAAGGCAGAATCAGCTTCTAGCTTGAGTGATAGCTCTTTCCCCAACTATCTAACAAATGTAGTGAAAAAGTCTTTCAGTAGAAGATTTAGCCGTTGGTGGACACTTGTGTGGAGACTTTTCCAAAGGAGTATCGTAAGGCTCTGATGTAGACTCAGACAAGTCCTCAATTGAATCAGAGGGATATGAAGGCTTGGCAAAAAAATGCATTGAGAACATCGGTGACTAGGAAGAGTCTGGTGACTAGGAAGAGGTATGATGGGAAGCAGTTTTTCTCTTCAAAGAACGTGAGAGCGTGATCTCTTCTCCTAAAAAGCATGTGAGGAGGAACAATGTTCTTTGGACTGTCAATGAAGAACTGGACCGGTGGTGAGAGGATCAATACCTAGACATGGAACATCGATGTCACTCTGGAAAACCAGCTGTGGTACCATAGGACCTGGTAGCCATGTACAGTGCTCCCCCACGAATTTGCAGACTCAGTCATTCGCAGTCTGCTCTGACCGCCTCTTCCTGTAGTAAAGTCGGGCTATACCAATCAGGAGCTGCGTGTTAAAGCAGCTCCTGATTTGTGTAGCCCAACTTTACTACAGGAAGAAGCGGTCGGAGCAGACCACAAGTGATTTTCTTCACCTGCTGGTGGTGCTCCAGCTGCCCTCTCCTGCCTTTTGACAGGCGAAAAACTGCATTTACATTTTTATTTTTTTTAAAAATTTGTAGGGGTTCCTGGAACGGAAGCTCCTCAAATTTCAGGGAATTACTGTACTTAGGTTGGGCCAGTACCGAGGGAGTCGATACTGGGGTAAGCAATCTACATGCATCACCCAAATCTCTTCAGAACACTGCATCGAGCTGTACCCAGAAGGAAAGCACCAGTACCTTGGCTTATCTGCTGGTACCATTGGTGCTATGGCTTGTCCCAAAAAGGGTGACCTCAATGAGGATGCACACCTCGAGGCTGAGGTAGGCCGGAAGGTGGTTATCGCTGCTTGGTTGGCATCAAGAAACTTGATGCAAAAGTGACCAGAGATGCTAGTTGGGAAGCTGGCGGCCTCTGAGCTGGCTTACCAGATGAAGTGATGTCTCCCGTTGCCAATGTCGATGCCTTTGACGACAAAGGTTGCGAAGTCTGATCGATGCCCATGCCAGTCCCAACCAATGTTCAAGTTCAAGTTTATTGGTATTTGATGAATCGCTAAATCAGTCTGCAAGCGATGTACAAAAATATAAAAGAAGGTAAAAATAGAAAAGGACAAACCCAATGACAAAGAAATTTTTTAAGACAAGACAAACTTGAATAGGGAGGAAAGGGGGAAAAGTTACAACTCTTTTTAGAGGAAAAACAATAATGGAAAAAAACAAAAGGGAACGGGGAAGTTAAGTCTGTAAATAATTAAACGAGTCTAAAATTTAAATGCTAAAAGCGTCTTTAAAAAGATGAGATTTTAAAGATTTTTTAAAAGAGGAGAGATCTTTTTCATTTTTAACATATTGGGGTAATGAGTTCCACCATTGGGGGCCCATTACAGAGAACATGTCGGATCTTCTTGTGCCTATTATTTTCAGAGAGGGTATAGCTAAGAGATTTGGGGAGGATGATCTAAGTGGACGTATAGTGTTGTGGGGTATTAACATTCGAGCTATAAATTGAGGTTCATTATAGGTTAGTTTTAAATATCAGCAGCATAACTTTAAAGAAAATACGATGACTGATAGGGAGCCAGTGAGAATCAATCAATAGTGGTCATATTTCCTGGCGTTGTGGATCAGTTTAATAGCAGTATTTTTGATAAGTTGGAGTCGTCTTTTTTCTTTTTGGGAGATGTTAAGTAATAAAGAGTTGCAGTAGTCCATTTTGGCTATTACCAACGAATGAACCAGAATATTAAGTGATTTGGGCTCAAGAAATTTGGCGATTGATTGTATTAAACGCAATTTATAAAAACATGTTTTGACTATGTTATTGATGTGTTCATGGAAAAGTAGTTTATCGTCGATTATGACCCCAAGAATTTTTAAGGAGGGGACAATCTCTAATGAGTTTTATTTAGGACAAATGGGATCTTCAAGCCTATATCTTTTTTCCAAGTATAAATCATGGATTTTGTTTTATTTATGTTTAGTGCTAGTTTGTTTAAATTAAGCCAATTTTGTATTGTTTCAAATTTTTTTATTTATGGACAGAATATCGTTGTGATTTTCAGGATCAAGAGGGTGAATAAGTTGAATATCGTCCGCATAAGAGAAAGAAGTGAAACCGATTGACTGGCAAAGACTCAACAGTGGGGAGAGGAAAATGTTGAACAGCAGAGGCGACAGAATAGATCCTTGGGGAATCCCAAAGGACGAGGAATAGGCATTAGAATATTCGTCATTAAACTTAACAAGGGAGGTGTTGAAATTTCTGGCTGATTCTCAAGCATTTCTGCAGGGTACAACACCGGGCACAAGTTTAACCCAGGATTCTGGGCTAAGGGACTGGAAGCACCAACTGTCCGTAAGAGAGATTGGTCTTGGGCACCTGCAGCACCTTTTTTTTTTTTACCCGTTAACAGGCTGGAATGGTCAAAAAGACTGCGTCATCCAAATCGACTTCAGTGGCTGAGGCAAAATGAAGGCCTCGGCAGCCGTAGCCCCCGAAGAAAGAGGAGGAAAAAATGTTCCTCCTTCTTTTCAAAAGAAGTAAACTTTAAAATAAGTTAAGAACAAAGAAAAACACGCGTAAGCGGGAAGGCAAATGGCAAAAAACTGAACAACGTTCAGAGTCACGACTTCTTAGCTTCATGGAAAACTAAGAACTGAGGAGCCATAAGCCTGCATCGGGCAAGAAGGCAAGCGTGTATGCATGGTATGGGCAGTTCATAAACTTTCTTAAGTTCTTAAAGTGGCAAAGCACTTTTAAAGCTGTCCATACTGGGGCTCTGTGGATGACGTCATCTACATGTAAGAATATGCTGCCTCTTTGTCCTGGGATAATATTCCATATCAGAAATGCTCACGTTTTCATACCACAAAGAATGTTGTTCTCTACTTTATGTCAAATGTTTTCTGACTTTTTCTACCTAACTGCATATAATAAATGTCTCTACATTCATTAATATGATATCTTATAACTCTATATACATTTAACACAAGCAAAAAAGACATTTAAAAAACCCCAAACAAAACTTACTTTACATACATATCCAAATGCCTGGGAAACTCTATTTTGCCAGCAAGAATCTTCTGATAAATTCCAAATGGGTTGTCATCAAAAAATGGAGGAAATCTGTTATTTAAATAGAATTTTAGAATGTGAAGAATTTACAGTGTAAATTAAGTCACAACATGTTACTTGGCTGAGTTTGTATTAAGAACATAATTTTATATGGATGTTGGGTTTATTTTATGAACATGTAATATAGAAAGACACATGACCCTCCCCCAGGACAAACTTTGAATTTAGTATTGATGTATATGTTCCATGAGAGAAGACCTGACATAACATCTTCTCCAGTCTAACTGGCTGATTTGGAATTAGAAAGAGGATCCGTGTATCACATTAGGGGTTCTTATCCCAGTCCTTGAGACACACCTAGGCAGTCAGGTTTTCAAGATTCCCACAATTTATTTAAAAATACTATTGAATATAAATCTCTCTTATCCATATTTATCATGGGCATCCTGAAGACCGACTGGCTGGGTGTGTCCTGAGGCCAGGGTTGAGAACCCGTACTCTATATGGATGATGTATATAAGAATTAAAGGGTGTGTAAGTATAAGAACATAAGCAGTGCCATATATACTAGGATAGACCGAAGGTCCATCAAACCCTGGTATCCTGTTTCCAATAGTGATCAATCCAGGTCACAATTTCCAGGCATAATCCTCAAATCATATTTTATGCTGCTTCTCCCAAGAATAAGCAGTGAAATTTTCCCAAGTCCATCTTAATAATTTTCTTTAAGGAACTTGTTGAAACCTTTTTTTAAACCTTACTATAACTGGGTTTGTTTGTTTTTTAACTAAACTAACTCAATGTTCCAAGTCTAGGAAAAACAAATTAACTAATAAACAGACTGGAAATATTGAAGATTTTAGAACTAGAAAGACTTTAGTTGTACTCTCAGATATCCGCCAGGTTGATCATCAAAGATCTCAACAACCTTATATAGCGGGATCGAATATCAATCATTGAGTACTTTTTCTAAATGTCACAGTGTACTAAGTGTATAAATAAGCTAATAAATAAAGCACTTATCTTAGTGAAGCATTAAGTAAGACCACTGTGCCCTGAGGCTTTGAAAAAAGCCGCTATTCCCTACGGGGACCCGTTTCGCCTTAACTAGGCTTCATCAGGGGTCAACGTTCTGAAAAGATAATAAATCAAGAAAAAACTAGTTAAAATCTTTTAAGATGAAGGAAAGAAATACACTAAATATAAACTAACAGGATAAAACTTTCAGACTTACTTATGTATCGACTCGGGTTCACGAGACAAAATGGCGTTAAAGCTCTGTGAACGCCGACGCATGCGCTGTATTTATATGGATACCTAGTGTCAATATTAGCGCATGCGTATTCTCTATCACCTTCTAAGTATGTGCTAGATGTTATCACATATATGTCACTAATTAAACGTTTATTAAAATTACTGTTCAATAGAATACCTTCCAGTCTATTGTACTATTCAAACCTTTAGGACTCATAGTCTGGAGTCTATAGATCCATCTTATCTCCCTTTGTGCAAGACGTTTTTTTCTATCTCCCCCTCTATGATGATCTTCTTCTTTATCTATACAACAACATTTTAGATCTTCGAACTTGTGTTTAGCTGTGTTACAATGTTCTACCAAAGGGGCAGATCTTTTATTCAGTTTGATGTTAGATTTATGTTCTATCAATCTGGTTCTAAAACTTCTGGTCGTCATGCCTATGTATATTTTATGACATGGACACATTATCATGTAAATCACGAAGTTCGAAGAGCAGGTTAAAAATTTTTTAATATGGTAGATTTTACCGTCTTGTGTATTAATAAAAGAATTTTGGGAGACTGTTATCGCACAGATGCTACAGTGACCGCATCTATGAAAACCGTTGGGTAACAGTCCATAAGAATTTTCTTTATCTGTAATGTCCCTCATTGGAGTAAATATTTCTTTCAAGTTACGTTCTCTGGAATATGCTATTCTTAATTCAGTGTTTTCAAAACAACTAAGTGACTGAACGATCTTCCAATTGTTTCTGAATATCTGGGCCAGTTCGCTACCTTTATTAAAGTACTTCAAAACGCAAGTCATAATTTCTTCTTTGGACTGCTCGGTACTGTGATCTTCCTGTACATCTTGGTGTACATGTTGTTCTTCATGTATTAACCACTCTCTATGTGTGTATCTAGCTCTCTTCTGAGAATATTTCAAAACTTGTTTAGGATAACCTCTCGTTTTCAACTTTCGTAAAAAATCTTTAGAATGTTTAGAATAATCAGTCTCTTTTGTGCAATTTCTTTTTATCCTAAGAAGCTGTGAGAAAGGTAAGTTCTTCTTCAAACCATAGGGATGACAGCTACTGAAATCTAAAAAGGTGTTTTTATCAGTGGGCTTCACATACAAATCAAATTCAAAACTATTAGATGTTTGTATTATGATCAAATCTAAATACTCAATCTGTTTGGTAGAATATTTCATCGTGAACTGGATATTCTCATCACAGTTGTTAAGCCACTGTATAAACTGATTTAAGCTGTCAACTGAACCTTTCCACAGTAACAAAATATCGTCTATGTATCTAAACCATTTTGAGATATTATTATCAAAAGGAGAATGCTGTATCCAAATTCTCTCAAATTCACACATGTATAGGTTAGCGATCGACGGAGCGAAAACTGCTCCCATAGCCACTCCCGATTTTTGTAAATAGAATGTCTTATTGTAATGAAAAAAGTTTTCTTTCATAGCAATTTGTGCCAGGTTTAGAATGAAGTTAGTAGGAATTGTATGGGGTCTAGTTCTTCTCTCCAAGACCTCCTTCACGACTTCAAGGGCTTCAAATTGAGGGATGGAAGTGTATAATGAGACCACATCCAGTGTGACCAAAATATAAGGAAAACTTTCAATATCAATTTGTTCTAACTTTATCATAATGTCTCTAGAATCTTTGATATATGAAGGTATTTTGATGACTTCTGGTTTAAGAAATTCATCTACAAAAGTAGAAAGCGGCTCTAACAGAGAACCCTTTGAGGACATTATAGGACGCCCTGGGGGATTTTCCACGTTCTTATGAATTTTTGGTACTGTATAAAAAGTTGGTGTCAAAGGGTTTAAGGGATTCAAATATTTGTAATCTTTTTGAGTGATGAACCCCTGTAGTAATCCAAGGTTAGTGACTTGTTGTATCTTCCTTTGTAATTTCCTAGTTGGATTGAAAATTAAAGGTTCATAAACTTTAGAATCTTGTAGTTGTTTCTTAATTTCTTCATGATATTGATGACTATCTTGGACTACTACTGCTCCTCCTTTGTCCGCCTTAGATATAATAATGGTACGGTCTTTGGAAAGTATATCCAACACTTTCCTTTCTTCTTTATTTAAATTATTATAACTAAATGTATGTTGATTAGTCTCTTTCCAATCATTAACATCTTTGATAATACATTGTTTGAAAGAGTGTAAAATTGGGTCCAAAGGGGTGGGAGGACACCATACACTTTTTGGAGATATAATAGTACGATCTACTGTCGATGTTACTTCTTGAAAAAACACTTTGAGATGTAATTTTCTTATTAATTTTTCAAGATCTATATTAAATTGTACTTCATTAAATACTGTAGACGGTATGAAAGATAATCCCCTTGAAAGAACATTTACCTCTATGGCAGATAATGGACGCTTAGAGATGTTTACTACCACTGATTCCGTGTGGTTTGAGACCGGGTGTTGGGTCTTGCTCGTTGTGAACCTCTTCTTCTGAAGGTGATAGAGAATACGCATGCGCTAATATTGACACTAGGTATCCATATAAATACAGCGCATGCGTCGGCGTTCACAGAGCTTTAACGCCATTTTGTCTCGTGAACCCGAGTCGATACATAAGTAAGTCTGAAAGTTTTATCCTGTTAGTTTATATTTAGTGTATTTCTTTCCTTCATCTTAAAAGATTTTAACTAGTTTTTTCTTGATTTATTATCTTTTCAGAACGTTGACCCCTGATGAAGCCTAGTTAAGGCGAAACGGGTCCCCGTAGGGAATAGCGGCTTTTTTCAAAGCCTCAGGGCACAGTGGTCTTACTTAATGCTTCACTAAGATAAGTGCTTTATTTATTAGCTTATTTATACACTTAGTACACTGTGACATTTAGAAAAAGTACTCAATGATTGATATTCGATCCCGCTATATAAGGTTGTTGAGATCTTTGATGATCAACCTGGCGGATATCTGAGAGTACAACTAAAGTCTTTCTAGTTCTAAAATCTTCAATATTTCCAGTCTGTTTATTAGTTAATTTGTTTTTCCTAGACTTGGAACATTGAGTTAGTTTAGTTATATACTTTGTCAACAATGGCTACAGAAGGTTGGAAATCAGTTTTTAGTTTCACTTCAGAAAGAGTAGGTAAACTTATAGATGTGCCTACACAATTCGACTTACCTACTTCTATAGATACACAATCTCCAGCTTGGCTCGACGTTAATAAACTTTATAAAAACATCATCAGCATGGAGGTTAACAGTGATATGCTGATTGAATATTGCAAAAAAGAACGTATCCCAAGGGGACTAAGAATCCTCAAGGCTCCTCAAATCTTTAAATCAGATTTATCATTCTTGGATACTTGGAATAAGATCCTAAACAAATGCGCTTTAGATTTGATGCTACTCATTATAGAGAACAGCTCAAAGGAGATCAACAATCTTAAAAGCGAATTAGATAAAGATTTAGTTACTCTTAAATCAACTAATATAGAACAAGATTTTGAGAGCAATTACAAAAAACTTAATGAAGAAATGGAAGTTTTCAGAGAAAACCTGAAAAAAGGAAAATTACGAAAATTTAAACGTGACGAAAATGATTACTTCCATCAAAAAGTGTATCCATGGATGACTAGCACAGATCAAGATGTGAATGCAAAATCTGGAGGAGCAAGTTCGGATATATCATCTTTCTCTTCCTCTTCTAGTGGAGACAATTCCCGTTTTTTAGGCAGAGGCCAAAGTATGAAAATAAGAGGCAGGACCAGAAGAAGAGGTTCACAACGAGCAAGACCCAACACCCGGTCTCAAACCACACGGAATCAGTGGTAGTAAACATCTCTAAGCGTCCATTATCTGCCATAGAGGTAAATGTTCTTTCAAGGGGATTATCTTTCATACCGTCTACAGTATTTAATGAAGTACAATTTAATATAGATCTTGAAAAATTAATAAGAAAATTACATCTCAAAGTGTTTTTTCAAGAAGTAACATCGACAGTAGATCGTACTATTATATCTCCAAAAAGTGTATGGTGTCCTCCCACCCCTTTGGACCCAATTTTACACTCTTTCAAACAATGTATTATCAAAGATGTTAATGATTGGAAAGAGACTAATCAACATACATTTAGTTATAATAATTTAAATAAAGAAGAAAGGAAAGTGTTGGATATACTTTCCAAAGACCGTACCATTATTATATCTAAGGCGGACAAAGGAGGAGCAGTAGTAGTCCAAGATAGTCATCAATATCATGAAGAAATTAAGAAACAACTACAAGATTCTAAAGTTTATGAACCTTTAATTTTCAATCCAACTAGGAAATTACAAAGGAAGATACAACAAGTCACTAACCTTGGATTACTACAGGGGTTCATCACTCAAAAAGATTACAAATATTTGAATCCCTTAAACCCTTTGACACCAACTTTTTATACAGTACCAAAAATTCATAAGAACGTGGAAAATCCCCCAGGGCGTCCTATAATGTCCTCAAAGGGTTCTCTGTTAGAGCCGCTTTCTACTTTTGTAGATGAATTTCTTAAACCAGAAGTCATCAAAATACCTTCATATATCAAAGATTCTAGAGACATTATGATAAAGTTAGAACAAATTGATATTGAAAGTTTTCCTTATATTTTGGTCACACTGGATGTGGTCTCATTATACACTTCCATCCCTCAATTTGAAGCCCTTGAAGTCGTGAAGGAGGTCTTGGAGAGAAGAACTAGACCCCATACAATTCCTACTAACTTCATTCTAAACCTGGCACAAATTGCTATGAAAGAAAACTTTTTTCATTACAATAAGACATTCTATTTACAAAAATCGGGAGTGGCTATGGGAGCAGTTTTCGCTCCGTCGATCGCTAACCTATACATGTGTGAATTTGAGAGAATTTGGATACAGCATTCTCCTTTTGATAATAATATCTCAAAATGGTTTAGATACATAGACGATATTTTGTTACTGTGGAAAGGTTCAGTTGACAGCTTAAATCAGTTTATACAGTGGCTTAACAACTGTGATGAGAATATCCAGTTCACGATGAAATATTCTACCAAACAGATTGAGTATTTAGATTTGATCATAATACAAACATCTAATAGTTTTGAATTTGATTTGTATGTGAAGCCCACTGATAAAAACACCTTTTTAGATTTCAGTAGCTGTCATCCCTATGGTTTGAAGAAGAACTTACCTTTCTCACAGCTTCTTAGGATAAAAAGAAATTGCACAAAAGAGACTGATTATTCTAAACATTCTAAAGATTTTTTACGAAAGTTGAAAACGAGAGGTTATCCTAAACAAGTTTTGAAATATTCTCAGAAGAGAGCTAGATACACACATAGAGAGTGGTTAATACATGAAGAACAACATGTACACCAAGATGTACAGGAAGATCACAGTACCGAGCAGTCCAAAGAAGAAATTATGACTTGCGTTTTGAAGTACTTTAATAAAGGTAGCGAACTGGCCCAGATATTCAGAAACAATTGGAAGATCGTTCAGTCACTTAGTTGTTTTGAAAACACTGAATTAAGAATAGCATATTCCAGAGAACGTAACTTGAAAGAAATATTTACTCCAATGAGGGACATTACAGATAAAGAAAATTCTTATGGACTGTTACCCAACGGTTTTCATAGATGCGGTCACTGTAGCATCTGTGCGATAACAGTCTCCCAAAATTCTTTTATTAATACACAAGACGGTAAAATCTACCATATTAAAAAATTTTTAACCTGCTCTTCGAACTTCGTGATTTACATGATAATGTGTCCATGTCATAAAATATACATAGGCATGACGACCAGAAGTTTTAGAACCAGATTGATAGAACATAAATCTAACATCAAACTGAATAAAAGATCTGCCCCTTTGGTAGAACATTGTAACACAGCTAAACACAAGTTCGAAGATCTAAAATGTTGTTGTATAGATAAAGAAGAAGATCATCATAGAGGGGGAGATAGAAAAAAACGTCTTGCACAAAGGGAGATAAGATGGATCTATAGACTCCAGACTATGAGTCCTAAAGGTTTGAATAGTACAATAGACTGGAAGGTATTCTATTGAACAGTAATTTTAATAAACGTTTAATTAGTGACATATATGTGATAACATCTAGCACATACTTAGAAGGTGATAGAGAATACGCATGCGCTAATATTGACACTAGGTATCCATATAAATACAGCGCATGCGTCGGCGTTCACAGAGCTTTAACGCCATTTTGTCTCGTGAACCCGAGTCGATACATAAGTAAGTCTGAAAGTTTTATCCTGTTAGTTTATATTTAGTGTATTTCTTTCCTTCATCTTAAAAGATTTTAACTAGTTTTTTCTTGATTTATTATCTTTTCAGAACGTTGACCCCTGATGAAGCCTAGTTAAGGCGAAACGGGTCCCCGTAGGGAATAGCGGCTTTTTTCAAAGCCTCAGGGCACAGTGGTCTTACTTAATGCTTCACTAAGATAAGTGCTTTATTTATTAGCTTATTTATACACTTAGTACACTGTGACATTTAGAAAAAGTACTCAATGATTGATATTCGATCCCGCTATATAAGGTTGTTGAGATCTTTGATGATCAACCTGGCGGATATCTGAGAGTACAACTAAAGTCTTTCTAGTTCTAAAATCTTCAATATTTCCAGTCTGTTTATTAGTTAATTTGTTTGTTTTTTACCACATTCTCTGGCAAGGAATTCCAGAGTTTAATTACATGTTGAGTGAAGAGATGTTCTGATATGTTTTAAATTTACAACTTAGTAGTACCCTTGTATTTTTCAAAAAAGTAAAATAAAACATACCCAACTTCCACACAGACTTCAATCCTTTTCTGACTGAAGGTTCACTTTAATGGAATGTATTGTTTAAAATTAATATTTCCTGCAAAACTTTGTTTAACAAACCTAGTTATTTGTAAACAAAGGCAATTTCATTTGTGTTTTACCACATAAAAAAGAAACAGCTTTATAAACACTCCCACTTAAGGCACGGATGATGTCCCTAGTTTTACTACAGATCTCATTTTCCCCCTCCTTCCCTGGGATGGTGGACTTCTTTCCCCAAGTCCTACCAGACTAGCTCAGATGAGTTATGCCCCCCTGCCAACAGATGGAGTCTATGGAAAAATAAAGCTCAGAGTTGACTGATCTCCTTATAGTAGGCTGGTATTGCCTTTAGCTCCTTAGCATCTTATAACAAAGCTAAGACAATTGAATGTAACTTATGCTCTGGGGTTCTAGATCAGTGTTTCCCAACATGCAGTACACGTATCATTAGGGGTATGCATGGGAAGCTTGTTGGGGGTACGCAGCCCAGCCGCCACAGAGGATATTCCCTGCCCCCCACCCCCCACCTGGGGATCCCTCTTTGCAGCACGCCCTACCCGCTGAAGCCGCTGCCGGAGATCCCATTCCGCCCTGCCCATACATTGAAGTCTATCACTCCTTGCTTCCCGCCACACCCACTGCCAGGGTTCCCTGCTCCTCTCTCCCTCAAATGTTAGAGTTGATGTCAGACGAAAGCCTTCCTAGTCAGCGGGGGGTTCCCAGTTACCTCCTTGTTCATTCTGCCTTCAGCGGCTTGTTAGAGGGATGCACAGCAGGCAACGATTTACATGCTGCACATAGCTGAAACTTGTGCGTCCAATCCAAGAGAAATGCGTCCACCTCAAGGCGATGAGGTAAGTAGAGTCTGGAACAGAACTGGGGCAATTTGTGGTTGTGTGGAGATGCAAACAAATCCATTTGAGGAGTCTCCCATTAAGAGAAAATAGGATGGAGAGCGGCAGAACTGAGCATCCATTTGTGAGGTTGAAGAATTCTGCTGAGTTTGTCTGCTAAGAAATTCTGTTCCCCCTGAATATAGATTGCTTTGAGAAAGATGCTGTAAGCAATCACCCAAAACCAGATCTTCTGAGCCTCCTGACAGAAAAGGAGAGAACATGTCCCTCCTTGCTTGTTTACATAGTACATGGAGACATGATTGTCCGTGCAGACTAAAAGGTCATGTCTTCTAGATGCTGAAAAGCTCTGAGAGCATAGAGCACAGTTACTTACCGTAACAGATGTTATCCAGGGACAGCAGGCAGCTATTCTCACATATGGGTGACGTCATCGACAGAGCCCCGATGCGGAAGCCTCGCAAGCAGACTTGCTTGTAGAAACTAGAAGTTTTGAGTCAGCCGCACCGCGCATGTGGGAGTGCCTTCCTGCCCAGCACAGGGCGCATCTCCTCAGTTCAGATAGCTAGCAGAGAAGCCAACCAGGGGAGGTGGGTGGGTTGTAAGAATAGCTGCCTGCTGTCCCTGGATAACACCTGTTACGGTAAGTAACTGTGCTTTATCCCAGAACAAGCAGGCAGCCTATTCTCACATATGAGTGACCTCCAAGCTAACCAGAATGGGATGATGGAAGCGCTGGCAATTTAGGAGAATAAATTTTGTAATACTGTTTGGCCAAACTGTTCATCCCGTCTGGAGAAAGTATCCAGACAATAGTGAGAAGTAAAGTATGAACCGAGGACCAAGTAGCAGCCTTGCAAATTTCCTCAATAGGTGTAGATCTGAGGAAAGCTACCTTGAGACCAACCACCGGAATACAGGAGGAGACTGAAGACGCTGACTCCTGGCAGCTCATAACTTCCTCCACAGGAAAACACAGAAAACCTTCCTCATCTTCTGTTTCTTTCTCTCACATACAGGGCTGTTCTACATCGACCCCGCAAATCACTTTGAAGAACAGATTCCAGCTACTACAGGAAGTATCTGACAACGAGGTACAGGGTGTTGTTCAGCAGAAGGCCCCAGTTCCGGAGACAACAGGTCGGCCCACCCCTAAGAAGCGCAGAGTAGTGGTGATCGGGATTCGCTACTGAGGGGCACCGAGGGACCAATCTGCAGATCAGACTTACAATCCAGAGAGGTTTGCTGTTTGCCGGGGGCCAAGATTCGGGATGTTACCGCTTGCCTGGACAGACTCATCAAGCCCCAGTACCATTTCCCTATGCTTCTCATCCACGTTGGAACTAATGACACTGCCAAGAACACCCAGGAGAGCGTACAAGAAGACTTTAGAGCCCTGGGTAAGAAGCTGAGGAGGATGGAAGCGCAGGTGGTCTTCTCCTCAATCCTCCCAGTGAGGGGCAAAGATAGAGCCAGAGATGAGCGCATCCAGAGGGCTAATGACTGGCTGCGAGGATGGTGCAAGGAGATGAACTTCGGGTTTCTGCACCATGGAGAGACGCTACAAGGATCAGACGGGCTACACCTGACCAGAAGAGGGAAGAACGTCCTTGGACACCGACTTGCCCGCCTACTTCACAGGGCTTTAAACTAGGTAAGTTGGGGGAGGGTACAGGCTCAATCAACCCACCTGGCAAGCTAGGCTGCCAACACTTTTTGGAGACTGGGGTAAGTGGACACCAAAATTCTGGGTCCGGGACTGGGGCGAGTACACACATTTCAGAGTCTGCGGTGGGTACATGTTGTGATTTGGGGTCTAGGGAGGGTACACACCTTGCAAATTGTACCAAAAGAGTCCAAATAGCTCAAGAGGGAATTCCCCCAAAGGGTACACACATTTTTGTGTCTGGGGTAGATACTCACATTAAAACTAGCACTAAAAGCGAACATGCGACATGGAAAGCCATGTACGTCAACGCCCACAGTTTGGGCAACAAGATCCTAGAATTAGAGACTGAAATGAGGAACGCTGACCTGGATGTGGTGGCGATATCTGAGACCTGGCTCACGGACTCCCACGGGTGGGACATGGTCATACCAGGTTACAATTTACTTCGCTGTGACAGGGAGGGCAAAATGGGAGGAGGTGTAGCACTATATACTAAAGATGACATTAAAGTCACCAGAATTGCAGATGTCAGGTACACAGGGGAATCCCTTTGGGTAAATTTGGCCAGGGGGAAAGACAAATGCCTGTATCTTGGCGTAATATACAGACCCCCAAGTCAAAAGGAGGACCTGGATATGGAATTGATCGGAGACATAGAGAATATCACCTTGCGTGGGGATACAGTACTGTTAGGTGACTTCAATATGCCTGGTGTGGATTGGAACACACTTTCCTCTGCATCCAGCAGCAGCAGGAGGCTATTGAACTCTATAAAGGGAGCAGGACTGAAACAACTGGTACTGGAGCCAACAAGGAAGCAGGCAATACTGGACCTGTTACTTACCAATGGCGAAAGTGTCACAGAGGTCTCAGTGGGCGAAGCGTTGGCCTCCAGTGACCACAATATGGTATGGTTCAATCTCAAAAAGGGGTTCGCCAAATCTAACACATTGACCAAGGTCCTAAGCTTCAAGGACGCCAACTTCGAGGGCATGGGGGAATTCATCCATCAAGCGCTACAAAACCAAGCAGTAACAGATAAAGTAGAAGAAATGTGGTCAGCTCTGAAAGATACCATACAGGAGGCAACCAACCGATATATAAAATCAGTAAGTAAACGGCGAAGGAACAATAGGCCACAGTGGTTCTCTGCGGAGATCTCGGGCCTCATAAAAGAAAAGAAAAGAGCGTTCATTTCTTACAAACAATCAGGGAATCAGGACTGGAGAGAAGACTACCTGGCCAAGGCAAGAGCCGTCAAAACAGCAGTTAGAGAGGCCAAATTCCGAAACGAGGAGACGTTAGCGAAGAACATCAAGAAGGGCGATAAATCCTTTTTCAGGTATATTAGCGACAGAAACAGAAACACAGGCGGGATAGTACGCCTTAGGAAAACAGACGGGAACTATGTAGAAGCGGACTCGGAAAAGGCTAAACTTTTAAACGAATACTTCTGCTCGGTCTTCACCCGTGAGGAGCCGGGATCTGGCCCTCTGCTACAGACAAGGGATTGTTCAGTAGACCCGTTTAATAGCTTCGAGTTTACGCCAGGCAGTGTCTACTGTGAGCTGTCTAAACTCAAGGTTAACAAAGCGATGGGGCCAGACAACCTACACCCCAGGGTGCTCAGGGAGTTAAGTGATGTCTTGGCGGAACCACTATCCACGCTCTTCAATCTCTCCCTTAGTACGGGTATAGTCCCGTTGGACTGGAAAACGGCTAATGTCATTCCACTCCACAAAAAAGGTTGCAGAATGGAGGCTGTAAACTATAGACCGGTGAGTCTCACATCAATAGTGAGCAAGCTGATGGAAACTCTAATCAAACGACAATTGGATACGATCCTGAACGAGGAAAATCTACGGGATCCCCGTCAACATGGATTTACTATGGGGAGATCCTGCCAATCCAACCTGATCAGCTTCTTTGACTGGGTGAAGAGAAAGCTGGATGTTGGGGCGCCCCTGGACATCGTATACTTAGACTTCAGCAAAGCTTTCGATAGCGTACCACACCACAGGCTGTTGAACAAAATGAGTTCTATAGGATTGGGTGACACTTTGACAAAATGGGTTGAGAACTGGCTTGGAGGCAGGCTTCAGCGGGTGGTGGTGAATGGCACCCCCTCTGAAATGACAGAGGTGATCAGTGGAGTGCCGCAGGGCTCGGTCTTGGGCCCGATCCTGTTCAATATCTTTATAAGAGACTTAGCAGAAGGGCTTCGAGGTAAAATAACGTTATTCGCAGATGACGCCATACTATGCAATGTAGTAGAAAGGAGTGCAACGGTCAAAAACACAATATCCGACAATATGACGCACGACCTACTCCTATTGGAGCGCTGGTCTAGGATCTGGCAACTAGGTTTCAATGCCAAAAAATGCAAGGTCATGCACCTTGGCAGCCAAAATCCATGCAAAAGTTACACCCTTAATGGCGAGATCCTAGCAAGGACTGTAGCAGAACGGGACTTAGGGGTGATCATCAGTGAAGACATGAAGACTGCCAATCAAGTGGAGCAGGCTTCATCTAAGGCTAGACAAATCATAGGGTGTATACGTAGAGGTTTTGTCAATCATAAGCCTGAAGTCATTATGCCATTATATAGATCCATGGTGAGACCCCATCTGGAATACTGTGTACAATTCTGGAGGCCTCATTACCGCAAAGATGTGCCGAGACTGGAGTCGGTCCAGCGAATGGTCACCCGGATGGTCTCAGGACTCAAGGACCTCCCGTACGAGGAACGGCTGGATAAGTTGCGGCTATACTCACTCGAGGAACGCAGAGAGAGGGGAGACATGATCGAGACGTTCAAATATCTCACGGGCCGCATCAAGGTGGAAGAAGATATCTTCTTTTTCAAAGGTCCCACAGCTACAAGAGGGCATCCGTGGAAAATCAGGGGAGGGAAGCTGCACGGTGACACCAGAAAGTACTTCTTCACTGAGAGAGTGGTATATCGCTGGAATGGTCTTCCACTTCAGGTGATTGAGGCCAGCAGCGTGCCCGATTTTAAGACAAAATGGGATCGTCACGTGGGTTCTCTTCACAGAGAAAGGTAAGGGTGGGTCATTAAGGTGGGCAGACTAGATGGGCCGTGGCCCTTATCTGCCGTCTATTTCTATGTTTCTATGTTTCTAAGTTTGCCATTGCTCTGACCTTATGGGCTGTGACTTTACTCTGTAGGGGTAATCCAGCCTGAGCATAGCAGGAGATACAAGCAGCCATCCAGTTGGAGATGGTACACTTAGAGATAGGATGTCCCAACTTGTTTGGATCGACAAAAAGTTGAGGAGCAGTTCTGTGTGGTTTGGTACATTCCAAATAGAAGGCCAAAGCACGTTTACAGTCCAGAGTATGAAGAGCTGATTCTCCAGGATGAGAATGAGGCTTTGGAAAGAACACTGGAAGAACAATGGATTGGTTGAGATGAAATTCCAAAATCACTTTAGGTAGGAATTTAGAATGAGTACGTAGAACCAACTTATGATAGAACACAGTGAAAGGTGAATCAGCAACTAAAGCTTGCAGCTCACTGACTCTTCGAACAGAAGTGAGGGCAATGAAAAACACCACTATCCAAGTGAGATACTTCAGATGAGCCATAGACATTGGTTCATATGGAAGCCTCATCAATTGAGCAAGAACAACATTGAGGTCCCAAACCACTGGAGGTAGTTTGAGAGGAGGTTTGGCATTGAAAAGTCCTTTTATGAATCTGGAAACCACCGGATGAGCAGAAAGGGGTTTTCCTTCAATAGGCTGATGGAAAGCAGCAATTGCACTGAGATGGACTCGGATCGATGTAGACTTGAGGCCAGAGGTGGATAAGTGCAAAATGTAGTTTAAAACAGAAGACAAGGAGGAATGTTGAGGCTCCTTATCGTGAGAAAAACACCACGTAGAAAATCTAGTCCATTTTTGGTGATAGCATTGTCTAGTAGTAGGTTTCCTAGAAGTCTCTAAAATGACTTTTACAGATTGAGAAAACTGAAGAGGAGTTATGTTGAGAGGTACCAAGCTGTCAGGTATAGAGACTGCAGGCTGGGATGAAGCAGAGATCCCTGACTCTGTGTAAGCAGAGATGGAAAAACTGGTAGAAGGTATGGCTCCCTGCTGCTGAGTTGAAGGAAAAGGGAGTACCAAGGTTGTCTCGGCCACCGAGGAGCAATCAGAATTATGGTAGCATGGTCGTTCTTTAACTTGACAATAGTCTTGAGAATGAGAGGGAATGCATACAGGAAGAGATTTGTCCATTCCAGAAGAAAAGCATCTGCCTCGAGACGATGAGAAGAATAGATCATGGAGCAGAACTGAGGCAGTTTGTGGTTGTAGGGAGCTGCAAAGAGATCTATTTGAGGTGTTCCCCACTGTGAAAAAGTGTGATGAATAGGCTAGGAATGGAGTGTCCATTCGTGAGGTTGCAGAAGACGACACAAGTTGTCCGCCAAGCAATTTTTCGCCCCTTGGATGTAGACAGCTTTGAGGAAGGTGTTGTGGCGGATTGCCCAATCCCAAACCTTCAGAGCTTCTTGACAAAGGGAGGAAGATCCCGTCCCTCCCTGTTTGTTGACATAATACATGGCGACTTGGTTGTCCGTCCGAATGAGGACTACCTGATCTTGAAGAAGATGTTGAAAAGCTTTGAGAGCCTTGAAAATCACTCTGTTCCAACAGATTGATGTGACAATGACAATCCGTACTGGTCCAGTGGCCTTGAGTACGGAGACCATCGAGATGAGCGCCCCAAGCGTAGGTCAAGGAATCTGTTGTGAGGACCTTCTGATGAGAGGGCGTTTGAAACAGCAAGCCTCCAGAGAGATTGGAAGAGAGCATTCACCAGCGGAGAGACTATCTCAATGAAGGACTGACAGCAATGTGTCAAGAAAGTGGGTCGCAAACCTGCGTCCACTGAGATGCCAGGGTCCACTGAGGAATTCTGAGATGAAGTCTGGCAAAAGGAGTCACGTGTACTGTGGAGGCCATGTGATCCAGGAGTACCATCATGTCTCTCGCTGATATAAAGGAGCGGGAAGACATTGTATGACGGAGATGAAGGAGGACTTCCAGACGTTGATGCGGAAGGAATGCTCTGAATTGGATAGTATCCAGAACAGCTCCGATGAATTGTAGATTCTGAGAGGGTTGAAGCTGGGATATGGGAAAGTTGATTTCGAATCCCAAACTCTGTAGGAACCACGTAGTCCGTTGGGTCACTACAATAACCCCTTGAGATGTTGAATCTTTGATGAGCCAGTCGTCCAGGTAGGGAAATACTTGAAGACCATGGTTTCTAAGAGCTGCGGCTACCACTACCAGGCACTTGAACACTCTGGGAGATGAAGCCAGGCTAAAGGGCAGCACTCTGTATTGATAATGCAGATTCCCCACCCGAAATCTGAGATATTGGTGGGAGGCCAGATGAATGGGAATATGAGTATAAGCCTCCTTGAGATCCAGAGAGCATAACCAGTCGTTCTGATCTAGGAGGTGATAAAGGGTTGCCAGGGATAACATGCATAATATTTCTTTGACTAAAAATTTGTTGAGAGCTCTGAGATCCAGAATGGGCCGCATATCGCCCGTCTTCTTCGGAACAAAGAAGTAACGGGAGTAAAACCCCCTGTTCTGCTGTTCCAAAGGCATGTTCAAAGGTTTGATGGCATGGAGACGAAGCAGAGCTTGAGCTTCCTGAAGAAGAAGGGCGGTCTGGGATGGACTGGAAGGATACTCTTGGAGGAAGCTCTGGTGGAACCTGAGTGAAAAGAAGAGAGTATCCTTCCCTGATGATTGATAGCACCTAGAGGTCGGATGTGATTATCTCTCATCAGTAAAAATGATTGAGACGACCTCCAATAGGGGGAAGATAGGACAGAGATAGAACGGTGGAGGTTATGCTCTGTTTTAAACAGTCAAAAAGGCTGTGTAGCCTTAGGTGCAGCAGAAGGTTGAGGTTTCTGTTGCTTCTGATTCTGCTGTTTCTTAAGAGGAGGGCGAGTGTAAGGAGCCGCTCTTGGAGCAAAATGCCTCTGATAAATAGGAGGAGGGCATGCAGGCATGGCAGGAGCTGGCTTTGGCTTAGGTCTGACAAGAGAAGCAAAGGATTTTTCATGCTCAGACAATTTCTTGGTGGTTGCCTCAATAAATTCATCGAAGAGGTCATTGCCTGCACAAGGAATATTAGCCAAGCGGTCCTGAAGATTAGGATACATGTCAATGGTACGAAGCCAAGCAAGGCGGCGGGCGCATTGCTACAGAACAAGCAGCCGCCCTGGCAGACAACTCAGAGGCATCGTAAGAAGATTGAAGTAGATGTAATCTGAGTTGTGATAGAGAAGCTAAAAAGGTTGAAAAACACTGATGTAGAGTATGCCGGCTTTCTTTTTCGCCCAGCCGCACGCGTTCAAAAAGCCGCGCTTGCGTGGCTGCTCGAGTTGATCAATCTTCTCCTCTCTTACAACTTCCTGTTTCTGGTTGCGTCAGAGGAGAATATTGAACAAATGAGCACCCGCACGTGCGGCTGGGCGAAAAAGAAAGCCGGCATATTCTACATCTAAGGTGAGATGGAGGGAGAGAGATGGCGGAACACTGCAATCGGTCGGGTGTCTGCTGTTTTTGTATCACTGCCTGCCTGCGCTCACGTTCCAGATCCTCCTGCATTTTTAGTATGCAAAATTGACCTGATTCGAGCTATAGGTGAACATGGGGGTCATTGCAAGGGAGGACAAGTCAATTGATTTATTTTATGTTCTGTTTTTACTACAGGGCAGAGGCACTGAAACAGATTCTCAGTGCAGTAGTAGTAGTGGCAGGACTCTCTTCTGTCTTCATGGTGTTTCGCAGTACTGAGGCTTATATGGATGCTGCGGGGACGGGGCGGTGAATGGGATGGCAGTGGCGGTGACAGGGCGGTGAAAGGGATGGCGGTGACGGGGCAGTGAAGGGGACGGCGGTGACGGGGCGGTGCAGAGGATGGTGGGCCGGGGACGGTGCAGTGATGGGGATAGATTTTTTCCCCGTGTCATTCTCTAATGCAGAACACAGTTAAACCCTATGCAAATATAGGACCACCAGCAAAGTCCTAAGATGCCAGATTCTGCATGCAGTACACCAGAGAAATATGAACAAATGCATTTCTTCCTGAACAGTGCAAAATATAGACAGCAGATGTAAATTCTCAAAACTGACATATTTCAATCACTAAATTAAAATAAAATCATTTTGCTTATGGTGATTTTATTTTTCTAATTATCTTTTCCCAATCTCTGGTTGCACTTCTTTCTGTTTGTGCTCTAACTTCTTCTTATGCATTTGCTGTTTTTCTCTCCTTTATTTTCTGCTCTTTGTCTATCTTTTGATATGCAATAATAATGATTTGGCAATGCTATATATATGTAAAGATCAGCTCAGAGATATTGAGGGGCTTTTACAGAAGGCAAAACCCCCCCTTATACCACCTCACCACCCAATCATTGCTGTATCTTCCATACTTTGAAGCATAAATAGTGCCAATTTGTGCCAAATTAATATCAAGTCAGTATAAACAAATTTTTAAAAAATCAATTGGTTTCTTGGTTTCAACATGCGCACGTTTCATGCTCCTGCTTCAGGAAACCAAACAGCTTAGAATCCAGCCGCACTCATCAGAAGATTAAGCACATCATAAGATCTCATTGGAATGTGTTACAGTATCATGTTGTGTTTCAGGAGCTACCCCGGTTCACTTTTTCCAAGGGGCGTAATATGCACAATCATTTAATGAGAGCAAATATAAATCCATCGATGAAGGCTCTAGATTGCCTATACAAGGACATGTCACCTGTGACAAATGTAAAATTTGCAAGTATAGTTTTCCTTTACAAGCTTTATGTTTGCCTCAGTGGGCATCACAGCAAAAATACTCTTCTGACTGCACCACTAGTGGAGTAATTTACATAATAAAATGTCCCTGACTAAAACTTTATGTGGGACACACAACGAGAACTATTCGATCACGAATCACTGAACATCTAAGCAGAATTAAAACACAAGTCCTATCAGCTCCTTTAGTCAAGCATTGGATAGATTTACAACATCCATTTGAGTCCCTCTCTTTTTCAGTATTGGAAGTACCCCAACTACCACGGGGTGGCAACTTTGCACACACCTTGTGGAACAAAGAACAAAGTTGGATCTTTAAACTACATACTTTAGCTCCTGCTGGTTTAAACAGTGAGCTTGAATGGCAAGCATTTTTGTAGGAATTTAGTCTAGGACATTGCTTAAGATCGCCACTAGGTGGTGCTGTCTAATGGAATGAAAAGTACTTTCAGAGCCCGATTTTTTCTACACCTGTGACTGGTTCTTTTCAGTAATTTGACTTTTCTGTATTTTTGCTTTTTGTCTTTCAGCTTTAGTTTTTCAGCTTTTCAGTGTTCAGCATCTAGTTTTTTAATAAGAGTGGGTTTTAAGTGGAGAGTTGTAGAGATTGAACGTCATCACATGTCTGACATTGTGTCTCTCACGAGCTGATGCACAGAAGTTTAAAATCAGCTGGTAGTTGGAGTTCTCCCATTAAAGAATCAGTGGGAGCATCCTTTGGAACATTCAAGCTGAATTTAAGGTAACCAGCGTTTTGAAATGCCTTTTTAATTGAAGCGTTTACCATATATGTTTTACTAAGTAGGGCTTTTGCTTATATTGATTTAGAAGTAACATACAGTGGTACCTTGGATTACGAGCATAATCCGTTCCAGGAGCATGCTCGTAATCCAAAATGCTCGTTTATCAAAGCGAGTTTCCCCATAGGAAATAATGGAAACTCGCTTTGATAGGTTCCCACCCTCCACCCCCCTGAGGCCAGCAGCGCTGCTCCCCCCCCCAAGAGAACCGGCATTGCTCCCCCCGAAGGCCCCCCCCGTGAAATCGGCACCCTCCCCCCTGCGATTCGGCCCCCCCCCCCGCCACCATCGGGCACTCCCCCGCCGCGACCTGAGGTCCCCCAACCCACCCGAACCCTCTTCTTACTTCAGTGTAGCCTCCACACCGGCACCGGCACCAGCATGTCCTGCCGGTGCCCGAAGATCTGCCTCCTGTGCTGGGCCCTGAGCATGTGCGCATGCTCAAGGCTTGAGAGTTCACGTTCTCTCGAGAGTATGGGTATTATGAAGTATATGGAGAATCTGTCCGAGCCTGATTCTTCTGGTGGCATTGGTTTTATGGCTTTAATTTCTACAAGTCAACTGTTGCTAAGACTCAGCATGCCTTTTCTGGACACCCCACCAGGAAGTCTAAACAGACACCTAGATATTTTAAATGATTTGAAAGCTTTCTGGGTTGAGTACCCAAAAGAGGTGACAAAGATGGTGTTTGTGATGAACTAGTGACCCACATCCCAACTGTTTTCTGTGGATTCAAAATCAATTTATTTTCAGTTAGCCAATCACTAATCATACTGCTGCATGATTGTAAAGCAGCTAAATCTGGATTAGCAATTGGTTGTAGGAAAACCAGTAATATGTCGTCTCCATAAAAACATTTGATTTGATGTTCCTGAATTCTCAAAGCCAAAGGACTCAAAAAGATATTAAACATTAAGGGCAAAAGTATAAAACCTTGAGGCACACCACAAGGAAGACTACTAATTGAGGAGCAAACAGAAAAAAAAGAAACTTTGAAAGTCCTCTCTCTGAGAAATTATTTAAATACTCCAACCAATTTATGAGACGAGAATGGTTAACAAGATCAAAGGCTGCCGAGAGATCCAAAGAAACTAATAGTACCGCCTTATCCTGATCAAAGGCAGTAAAAGCAAAGATGCTAAGATTGTTTCAGTAGAATGAAATCTTCTGAAGCCAGATTGTGATGGATGCAGCATGAAAGAGGATTCAGCGTGTTGTGAAAGTTGTAAATAAACAATTTTTTCTAGAACCTTAGAAACGAATGGAAGGTTAGAAAGTGGGCAAAAATTAGAGAAACAAACATTGCTCTCAACATATAAGTTGAACATAACAAATGTAATGGTTTGGAGAACTTGATATTTCTGAAAAGGTACTTACCCTGAAAGCATCTCAAATATTAGAATCCCTAATGCCCACCAATCTACTGCTCTTCCATAGCCTTTACTCTGAATAACTTCTGGGGCAAGATATTCAGGTGTCCCACAGAGTGTCCATGTCCTGAGAGAGAAAAAAAGACTGTTTTCAGCAAATTTAACCTTACATCTGAAAACATTGAATCTGTACAGTAACAAAGGTCAAAAAAAGTCAAATGTGAGAAATCAATATACACTTCTCCCTCCGAATCTGTGGGTTTAGTATTCACGAATTTGGTTATTCACGATTTCTTGCCTCCTATTTTTAAAAGGATTAATCTAATCCATCACTGCGTCCCGGACCTCCCCAGAACTTACCTAGTGGTCTAGCGGTGACGTGGGGCAGAGCGATCTTCCTACGCTCCTGCCCCGTGCTGCGCCATCATCAAAAATGGCTGCCGTGAGTTCCCGTGGTCTCATGAGACTACAACAGGAACTCACGGCAGCCATTTTTGATGACAGCTTTGCACAGGGTAGGAGCGTAGGAAGATCACTCCTGCCCCGTGTCACCGCTAGACCACCAGGTAAGGTCTGGGGAGGTCCAGGAGGGAGACGGGGGTGGGTCAGAGTCGGCCCTAAAAGTTAGCTACGATTTTACATATTCACGGGCCAGCTCTGCCCCTAACCCTCGCGAATTCGGAAGGAGAAGTGTACATCTTCAGCTTTTTTTTTTTTCACTTGTTCATTTGAATTGGAAAATGAGAAATTCACAATACAAAGATATTTAGCCAGAAAATTCACCTGATTCTGATACTGATTACACCTATCCCCAAAGATCAGAAAAACTCAACAGCACTGACATCCAATTACAGACCCATAGCAAGCATCCCCCTTTTCACAAAGTTACAGGAAGGATTGGTCAACCACAACTAGTAAATTACCTAGACAAATTTAACATACTCAGTGAACACCAATCAGGTTTCAGGAAAGGATACAGCACAAAAACTGTCATAGCTTCCATACTAAACCACTTCTATGATCTTTTCAGCAAAGGCAAAAGCGCTCTGATCTTGCAATTAGACCTCAGCAGTGCGTTCAACCTAGATCACAAAATCATGCTACTGTGCCTTGATGCAATGGGAATCTCGGGAAAGGTAAAGAAATGGTTCCAAGAATTCCTAATGAACAGATCCTACCGAGTAACCAGCAATGGAAATTACTCCAACCCATGGAAAAACCCATCGGGAGTCCCCCAAGGCTCCCTACTATCACCCACATTGTTCAACATCTACATCGCATCCTTAGGTCACCTATTACAAAAATTAAACTTAAAGCACTATATATATGCTGACGATATATCCATCCTAATCCCCTTAAATGACATTATAGATAACTTCTCACACACAATGATAGAAATCGAAAAATGGACCACCAACTTCAAACTAAAACTAAACACAGAAAAATCAAGTCTTTTTGGCAAGCCCCAATGACAAAATAACGAGAACATCGTTAAAAATAAAAGACCACGAATATCCAATATCCAAAACCATAAAAATACTCGGTATCACACTAGATACATACCTAACCATGACTGACCACACAAACTTACTGGTGAAGAAATGCTTTTACATGCTGTGGAAGCTAAGGACTATCAAAAAATACTTTTGACACAACATCCTTTAGATTACTGGTGCAGTCGCTGATCCTATATATCCTGGACTACTGCAACATCATCTACCTGGGTATCCCACAAAAAACAGTAAAAAAATTGAGATTAGTGCAACACTGCAGTCCGCTTAATCTTCGGACTGAGAAAAAAAGACTACATTAGCCTCTATTACAAAAAACTATACTGGCTACCAATGGAAGCGCGAATACTATTCAAATTTGCATGTATCTGTTTCAAATAAGTCTGGGGTCTAGCACCTTCCTACCTGCAAACACACTTCATTCTACACAACCCCACACGAACCACCAGAGACAAAAACATCTTTGCATACCCAAAGATCACAGGCTGCAAATACAAATCCTTCCTAAACTAAACTAAACTAAACCTTAGGTTTGTATACCGCGCCATCTCCGCAAGCGCAGAGCTCGGCACGGTTTACAGAGTTAAGAGGAAAGGAAGAGTTAAGGGATAAGGAGAGGGACTAAGAGGAAAGAGAGGGACAGAATACTAGAGAATGGGAGGTGATTAGATTTTTGCAAAGAGCCACGTTTTCAAGTGTTTGCAGAAGGATTGGAAGGAGCTTGAGTTTCTGAGTGGGGATGAGAGGTTGTTCCAGAGTTCTGTGGTTCTAAAGGGGAGAGATGTTCCAAGTTTTCCTACGCGGGATATACCTTTTATAATGGGGAATGATAGTTTCAGTTTTTGGGAGGGTCTGGTGGAGTGTGGTTTTGAGGAATTCCAAAAGAGTGGGATAACGGGAGGAAGGATGCCATGTAGGATCTTGAAGGCTAAGCAGGCACATTTAAAGAGGACTCTGGAGTATACTGGGAGCCAGTGAAGCTTGGAGAAGAGTGGGGAGACATGATCGAACTTGCTTTTTGCGAAAATAAGCTTAGCCGCGGCGTTCTGAATAAGCTGAAGTCTATGGAGGTTTTTCTTAGTAAGGCTTATATAGATGGAATTGCAGTAATCCAGTCTAGAGAGGATAGTAGATTGAACGAGGACGGTAAAGTGAGAATGATGAAAGCAGGATCTCACTTTTCTCAACATATGAAGGCAAAAGAAGCATTTTTTTATCAAAGAGTTGAGGTGATCGTTGAAGGAGAGAGAGGAGTCTATGACGATGCCTAGGACTTTGCTTGAAAACTCAAGCTGAAGAGTGGGTCCAGAAGGTAATGGGATGGAGGTGGGTAAATGATCTAATGTTGGGCCGAGCCAAAGTAGTTTTGTTTTGGACTCGTTCAGTTTCATTTGGACAGATTGGGCCCAGGATTGGAGATTCGTAATACAAGTGGATATGTTCTCAGCGAGGTTAGAGAGGTTCGAGTCGGTCTCGAGGAGGATGAGGATGTCATCGGCGTAGGTGTAGAGAGTTTCCAGGGGGGATAGATGAAGGAGTTTCAGAGGACATGTAGATGTTGAAAAGGATAGGAGAGAGGGGGGAGCCTTGCGGGACTCCGCATTTTGGTTTCCAGGGGGGGATGAAGTACCGTTTAAGTTAACGGTGTAGGAGCGGAAGCGTAGGAATTTCGAGAACCAATCTAGGACTGTGGAGCTTATGCCTATTTCGGAGAGTTGGAAGATAAGGATATCGTGATGGACGACGTCGAAAGCTGCGGAGAGGTCGAATTGTAGGAGAACAGCGAATTTGTTGCGAGAATGGAGTTGCTGCACCTTAGAGATTAGTAAGGCCAGAAGGGATTCGGTGCTGAAGTTGGGTCTGAAGTTGGGGTAGGAGGATAGAGAATCTTTCTAGGTAGGATGAAAGTTGAGTGGATATGATGGATTCTAATAACTTGGTTAGGAGGGGGATATTTGTTATTGGGCGGTAATTTGATGGTATGGAGGGGTCAAGGTCGGCCTTTTTCAATAGAGGGGCCAATGAAATATGTCCCATGTTGGAGGAGAAGAGGCCCGATGTTAGGGCTGAGTTTATAAGTTCGGTGAGGGAGGCGATGGCCTGTGTAGAGGTGTTCTCGAATAGGTAGGAGGGGAAAGGGTCCAAGGTGCACTTGCAAGTTTTTAGTTTGAGGCAAAGTTTGGAGACTTGCAATTCGGAAACGAGTTCGAAGACGGTCCAGGATCTGTCGGCTGGAATGGGGGTGGAGACAGGTAAGGTAGGGTTGGGGTCAGTAGAAACCAGGGAGTTGTAGGAGACTGTGGGTGGGAAGGAGCGTCTTAGGGTAGTAACCTTTTCATTAAAGAAGATTGCAAGGGCATCAGCTGATATGGACGGTGGGAGCAAGGGTGGGTCTTTTTTTGTAGTTAGGGAGCGCCAGATGTTAAACAGTGCACTAATCTGGTTGTTGGATTTAGAGATCTTGTCTCCGAAGAAGTTCTTCCTGGCTTTTTTTAGTGTTGAATTGGACAGAACCTTCATGTACCAAGCAAACAGACAGCAATCCTGGCTGGGAAACTGCATAAATGAAGCCAATCTGCACTACAACGCATTCCGAAAATCAATTAAAACCACTCTATTTGACAAATTTATTACCTAAACAGATGACCTTCTCTCACTATGTTATTTCCCCACTGCAATTCCTGATGAAATCTCTCAGGTATCTCCAACCTCTTATATTTTCCTTCCCCATATAACCCTTTCTCTTATGTAACTTTTCTCTTCATGCATCTGTAATTCTGTAACTCCAATCTCTTATGTAACATTTCCTCTTAATGCATTCTGTAATTCGCTGATTGTCCTACCTTCTTTCAATGTGAACTGCCTAGAAGTCGTTTGATTATGGCGGTATAGAAAAATAAAGTTATTACTATTATTATTATATGTATTTTTAAATCAGAGAAGTGATATGTTTGTGATGTGAAAAATTATTGAAGTGTTTTAAAAGTTTTCTTAATGATAAGATACAAAATAATTGTCTTAGCACTAGAACTAATAAACCCTGAGCAAAAGAGGTCATCAAAGCCTAAGAATTGAAAAACAATCAAAAAGGAAAGCAGCAACTCTGTAAAATGTCGTGGTCACAGATATGAAGAAAAATCATTTGGCGAGGCAAGATTTCCCTTGACTAAATCCAATGTTGGCTCTCATTAATCTATGTTTATGTATATGTTCTCATACAAAAAAGAAATATAAAGGTCAATTTATTATTCTTTTTTTTTTTTTTTTTTTTTTTTTTTCATCTTTATTCCTTTTTATTTCTTTCAACAAGTGTACAATATTATTACAAGTAATTCACATCACTCACTTGACATTCTTAAGCAATATTATTACACATGTTTTAATTCCCTCCACCCACCTCCCATCCCCTCCCCTATCAACAAAATATTTTATCCAAACATATACATATTTAGACTCTCCCTCCCCCCCATTTTTACAAATTATCCCCTAAGGAAAAAGAATAACCCTTAATCATTACAATATTCAATTAATGGCCTCCACACCTCCTTAAACCTTTTAAAATATCCCCTCTATACGGCAAGAAATCTTTCCATCTTATATAAATGACAAACTGAGTTCCACCAAAAACTACAATTCAATCTAGAACAGTCTTTCCAATTAGTCGTTATTTGTTGAATTCCCACTCCAGTAAGAATCATCAATAATTTGTTGTTTGCTGCAGATATCTGACTTTTGGCCCTCATACACATTCCAAAAATCACTGTGTCGTAGGATAATGCTACATGATTTTCCATCAATATATTAACTTGATCCCATATTGATATCCAAAATGCCTGAATACATGGACAATAAAATAAAAGATGGTCTAAAGTTCCAATTTCAATTTTACAATGCCAGCATCTATTAGACTTAGAGCAATCTAATTTTTGTAATCTAGTAGGGGTCCAGAATGCTCTATGCAACAAAAAGAACCATGTTTGCCTAATAGATGCCGACATCGTACCTTTAATTCTCCAAGACCAAATACGTGGCCATTGAGATGCATTAATTTGATGCTTAATCTCAATGCTCCAAATATCTCTTAATCCATTTTTTGGTTTCTTATTCAAATAATTACCGTATTTTCACGGATATAACGCGCACCTGTGTAAAACGCGCACAGGGGTATAGCGCGCAGAAATCACGATGATATGTACCAAAACTTTTCTATACCGCGCTCAGGCATATAACGCGCATGATGCCCGACGCTCCTTTCGCCCGCCCTGACTTTCCGTGCGCTGTCCCGACTCTCCGTTCACCCCCCCTGACTTTCCGTGCACTGTCCCCCCTTGAAGTCCTGTCCCCCCTTGAAGGTCTGTCCCCATCCTGAAAGCCTGATGCCCCCCCCCCCGGCAGGACCACTCGCACCCTCACCCCGAAGGACCGCCGACTCCCCAACAATATCGGGCCAGGAGGGAGCCCAAACCCTCCTGGCCACGGCGACCCCCTAACCCCACCCCGCACTACATTACGGGCAGGAGGGATCCCAGGCCCTCCTGCCCTCGACGCAAACCCCCCCCCCCCAACGACCGCCCCCCCCCCAAGAACCTCCGCCCGTCCCCCAGCCGACCCGCGACCCCCCTAGCCGACCCCCACGACACCCCCACCCGCCTTCCCCGTACCTTTGTGTAGTTGGGCCAGAAGGGAGCCCAAACCCTCCTGGCCACGGCGACCCCCTAACCCCACCCCGCACTACATTACGGGCAGGAGGGATCCCAGGCCCTCCTGCCCTCGACGCAAACCCCCCCCCCCCCCCCCAACGACCGCCCCCCCCCAAGAACCTCCGCCCGTCCCCCAGCCGACCCGCGACCCCCCTGGCCGACCCCCACGACCCCCCCACCCCCCTTCCCCGTACCTTTGGAAGTTGGCCGGACAGACGGGAGCCAAACCCGCCTGTCCGGCAGGCAGCCAACGAAGGAATGAGGCCGGATTGGCCCATCCGTCCTAAAGCTCCGCCTACTGGTGGGGCCTAAGGCGCGTGGGCCAATCAGAATAGGCCCTGGAGCCTTAGGTCCCACCTGGGGGCGCGGCCTGAGGCACATGGGCCAAACCCGACCATGTGTCTCAGGCCGCGCCCCCAGGTGGGACCTAAGGCTCCAGGGCCTATTCTGATTGGCCCACGCGCCTTAGGCCCCACCAGTAGGCGGAGCTTTAGGACGGATGGGCCAATCCGGCCTCATTCCTTCGTTGGCTGCCTGCCGGACAGGCGGGTTTGGCTCCCGTCTGTCCGGCCAACTTCCAAAGGTACGGGGAAGGGGGATGGGGGGGTCGTGGGGGTCGGCCAGGGGGGTCGCGGGTCGGCTGGGGGGGCGGTCGGAGGTTCTTGGGGGGGGGCGGTCGTTGGAGGGAGGGGGGTTTGCGTCGAGGGCAGGAGGGCCTGGGATCCCTCCTGCCCGTAATGTAGTGCGGGGTGGGGGTAGGGGGTCGCCGTGGCCAGGAGGGTTTGGGCTCCCTCCTGGCCCGATATTGTCGGGAAGTCGGCGGTCCTTCGGGGGGGGGGGGGATGTATCGGACGTCGGGGAGTCGGCCGGGCAAGAGGGCTTGGGCTCCCTCTTGCTCCGATCGTGGATGCGGGTGCGGGTGGGAGCGCGTGCGAGCGGTCGTTCGGGGTGGGGGTGCGAGCGGTCCTGCTGGGGGGGTGAATCGGGCGTCGGGCGGGAACTATGTTTAAAAACTTTTCTATACCGCGCTCAGGCATATAACGCGCGAGGGGTATGCGCGGTAGGTAAAATCGCGTATAACGCGCGCGTTATATCCGTGAAAATACGGTAGATATCATTTTATACCACTTTGCGGCCTGGTGTCCCAGAAAATCTGCCTGGAAACATAAGAATTCTAAGCTGTAATGATCATTTAAAGATTTCCATTCAGGGAACCCCACCTGAATAGCCTGCTTCAATTGCAACCACTTATAACTTTGTTTTTTATTCAGACCATATTTATGTTGCAATTGTGAAAAATCAAGCAGCTTACCATTATCAATTACTTCCGTTAAGGATCTTATACCTGCTTTAATCCAATCCTTCCAGACAATCTTAAACCCGCCTATTTGTATCTTGGAGTTTACCCAAATAGTCTGCTGTTTCGATTTTAAAATAGAATCACTAGTTAATTTATCTACAAATCGTAATGTTTTCCAAGTATCCATTAATACTCTATTGTCTTTACGTATTCTAGGCACTTTTATACCAAGCAGAAGATCAAGCCTAAGTGGAAAAATAAGTGATCTCTCCACCCTTAACCACTCTGGTAATTGTTCCAAAAGCTCTGGGAGGACCCAATACATACCTTGGCGCATGATATAGGCCTGATGATACCTATAAAAATTGGGAAAATTTACCCCACCCTCCTCAATTGGTCTTTGCAAAGACACTAGAGCCACTCTTGCAATTTTACCCAGCCAAATACTATTTAATTTTTTATAAAAAGACCCCTGAAAAAACACTGGTATCATTCCCAATTGATAGCAAACTACAGGCAAAATCATCATTTTAACAGTTTGAACTCTTCCCCACCATGACAAATGTAAAGGATTCCATTGCTCACATAACTCTGTTACTTTTTGTAATAAAAATTTTTCATTTATTCTCATTGTCTCTTCAAGTGTTTTATTCAACCAAATACCTAAGTATTTTATACCATCCTCTTTCCAAATAAAAGGGAAAGAATCAAGTATACCTTTTGTACAATGCACATTTAAAGGTAAAATTTCTGATTTATTCCAATTTATTTTGTATCCTGAGAATTTTCCAAATGTATCTATTATCTCCAGTAGACATGGAATTGTTGTTTCCGGATTCCTCAAATGAAGCAATATATCATCTGCATAAGCGGATACTTTATATTCCACTCCAGCACATGGAATACCCTCTATGTCCTTTGCCTGTTGAATAGCTAACAACAAGGGTTCAAGAACTATATCAAAGAGCAAAGGAGATAATGGACAACCCTGTCTAACTCCCCTCTGCAATTTAAAAGCATCTGAAAAATTATTATTTATGTATAAACGAGCAGTTGGGGAGCTATACAGTGCTTGAATCATTTGTATAAATCCGGATCCAATACCAAACCATTCCATAGCTTGATACATGAAATTCCATTCTACACGATCAAAAGCCTTCTCAGCATCTAGTGATACTGAAAAAGCCGGATCATTAATTTGTCTTGTTAAATAATACATCTGAAATGCCAGTCTAGTATTATTTGAAGAGTGTCTTTGAGCAACAAATCCAGTTTGATTTATTCCTATTATATGCGGAAGAGCTTTAGCCAATCTTAATGCTAAAATCTTAGCTAATATTTTACCATCTACATTTATTAAAGATATAGGCCTGTAATTTGACACCAATGTTGGATCTTTATTTGGCTTTGGCAAAACAATAGTTAAAGATTCTGCCATAGTGCCTGATATACAACCTTTATTCAGTTGGTCCTGATATAGTTTTAATAAATATGGTAAAAGGGAAATTTGAAATTCTTTATAAAACTCCACTGTAAATCCATCTCCACCTGGAGCGGTCCCAACTCTAAGGGATTTCAATGCCATTTGTAACTCTTTTAATGATATAGGTTTATCTAAACTTCCTTTTATATGATCAGGAACCTTAGGTCCTTTAACTAAACTCAAAAAATCCAACCCATCTTTCTCTTTATCTAAATAAGACTCAGAAGAATACAGTGACTTATAATATTTTAAAAATTGTTTTAATATATTTCCAATTTGAGAATGAGAATGTCCTAATTCATCCTTAATTATGCTTATTTTCTCCTTTCTTTTCTTTGCTTTTAAATAATTTGCCAATAATCTTCCAGCCTTATTTGCACTACCATAATACATCGTTTGCTGAGCAAAAATATCTTTCCTTACTAATCCAGAGGAAATTTCATTATATTCACATTTTTTTTTAACAATAATTGAAATGTCTCTTGTTCCCATTTATTAACCAATTTTAATTCCAAATTTTTAATTTCTTTTTCCAAATTTGCAAATTGCTTTCTTATCTGTTTCTTTTTATACGCAGAATATGATATAATTTGTCCTCTCATAGTTGCTTTGAAAGCATCCCATAATATTCCAATCGACATTTCCTCTAGGTCATTAAGTCTGAAATATTCATTCATTTTTATCTGAAATTCAGTGCAAAATTTAGAATCAGCAAGCAAAGTATTATCAAACCTCCATACAGGTTTGGAATTATCTTGATCTAATAAGTTAACTTCTATCCACACACCACCATGATCAGATATTACTATTGGTTCTATGTCAGCTTTTACAACTTGCTGTACAATCTGATCTGAAACAAATATATAATCAATTCTTGAAAACGATTGATGAACATGTGAACAAAATGTAAATTCCCGATCATTAAAATGAAGAATACGCCATATATCTTTCAAATTACATGCTTGTATCAAATTTTCTAATCCCATTGATTTCATAATTCTACTAGGCTTTTTATCCATTATTGGATCTATAACAGCATTGAAATCCCCAGCCACCACTAAATTAGTAGTAGCCAGTGGTAAAACTAATTGTTGTAGAGATTTAAAGAATTCACTTTGATTCGAATTAGGTGCATATATATTTAGTAACGCCATTGTATTACTGCCCATGCTCATGTCAACAAGTACCCACCTTCCTTGAGGATCTGCCTTTACCATATTAAATGTTGCTGAACATTTTTTATTAATCAATATTGCTACTCCTGCCTTCTTTTTTACCGCTGGTGCAAATAAACATTGTTTTATCCACTTATCTGTCAGCTTCATAGACTCTGTTCCAGACAAATGTGTCTCTTGCAAGAAACATATATCTATATTTTGTTGTTTAATATATTCCAATACCTTTTTCCTTTTTATAGGGTGATTAAGGCCATTTACATTCAAAGAAAAAATTTTAAAACCCATTTTACAAATAAAATATAAAATACATATATAATCCACTCAAACATAAAATATACATTTTTTCTTTTTCCTTAAACCAATATATGAGTCTCCCCCCTCCCCTCTTTCCCCATCCCCCCTATTCCCATCCCCCACCCTCCCCTCCCCTAACACAAATGCAAACTTCGAAACGCACATATTACTGAGCAAAAATAAACTCCCCACAGGCAATAACATACTCATTTTTCTTTCTCTAATCTTTCAAACAACCAACACTAAATTATCCTGCAGTCAATCCATTCTTCAATACCCTAAATACCTATATTTACTATAATTCTTTATTATATACTTCCCCTCTCATTCAAATTTCCAAACATTCTTCCATCCTATACCTCTAATATATTTATAAAAGTATATACCCAATATTTCGGAAACCATTTCTTACAATATATACCCCCTCAAGATTAATATTATTATTATTTTTTTTTTTTAACCTAAGTTTCTCACAACTTCAATGGAACATACATCACTCCATCCTATAATATTCATTTTTTTTTTTTTTTTTTTTTTTTTAACCTTACATCAAAAGAAGGATCAAACATTTCAACCAAGCAGACCTCATATTTTTTAAAACTCTCATTAATTTTCATTGCATCTTCAATCTATTACAGTCTATTCTCCATTCTGCACAACTGTAACACTTGTACATCTTCATCCTGCTGTTTCAGTCTCTTATTCCATCTTCTTGCAGATTGCTATTTCATCTTTCTCCAATAAAGTATTTTTGCAACATCATCCTTATATCTCAGTCAATTTCAGATGCAAATTGTAAATCTAAATAATGCTCAAGTCATTTCCATCAGTCCATCTTCACATCTTCTTCTCTTTACATCAATAGTCTTTTGTATTTTTCATCTTATTATATTCTAAGTTCCCACATTTCTCCAATGCAGCATTTATGTGTCCTCTTATTATCTCAGTCACGCTCAAATGCAAATTATAAATTCACATTAAGAAACCATCCAAATCTTATAATTGTTCCTCATATTTTCTTCACTTCCTATATGCTCCATCCCTCTTCTTACCTTGTCAAAATCTTCTTTTCTTCTTGTCTCTTTAAAATTTTTCATTTCTTTTCTTTAAATCTTGTTTGAAATGTTGATCCCCCCTTAAACCTAACTGCAACAATTTTCTAGAAAATATTTTCTCCTTTTCTATTTTTTTTCCACTTTTTCCTTCTTTATAAAATATCTTTCAATTTTCACTCAAAAATATAAACCAAAAATAATCTAAGTATATTATTTATTACATTTTCTAAATAATTTCATGAAACCATAGGCAAATTATATTGATCTAGAAATTCCTGTAATTTGCCTGCTTCTTCAAAATTATAAGTTTTATTCTCATAAGTTACCCTCATAATAGCAGGGTATATCAATCCATATCTTGCTCCCATTGCTCTCAGTTTAGTCTTAAATCCAAAAGCTGTTTTCTTTTGTAGGCTGTAGCTTTTGCAAAGTCAGGTACTATAAAGATCTTAGAATCCTGGCATTTAAGATCCTTGTTTGTTTTAGCCAGTTTTATAATCTCTACCACCTGCTGATGTCTTAGCAGCTTAAAGATTATTGGACGGGGACCCTTCTGACTATTTGATCTTTTCATCGGTATCCGATGTGCTCTTTCTATCTCCAAAGGAAAAGAACTTTTAAATGGCAAGATCTTTGGGATAAAATTAGTCACAAATTGAATAGGATCATTCTGCTCAATCCCCTCAGGTATCCCAATCAGACGCAAATTATTCCTTCTTTCACGATTTGATAAGTCTTCAAAATCCTTTTTCAACGCCTCTATTTCTCTGTGATCTTTTTTACACACCAGCATCTCTGCCTCAGATTTCTCAGCATGCTTTTCTAACTGCTCAATTTTGAAGTCAACTGCCTGCATTCTATTTGTCAGACTCTCTATTATCCCAGGACAAGCAGGCAGCATATTCCCACACATGGGTGACGTCACCGACGGAGCCCCGCAGCGGACAGCCTCGAAAGCATCTTGCTTGAAGATCTCGAGCTTTCGATTGCTGCATCGCGCATGCGCGCGTGCCTTCCCGCCCAAACTAGGGGGCGCATCTCCTGAGAGGATCCTCAGTTCAACGTTTTCCGCGGAGCCGAGAAGACTTGTCGACTTGGTTCCCGTAGCGTTGTGCCTTCTCTTCACCGCGGCTGAGTACTCTTTATTGTTTTCGGTCGCTGTGTTTGTAATTCTAATTCTAATTCTAATTCTATTTTATTTCTAAAAAAAAAAAAAAAAAGAGACATCTTTTTGTTTTTCTTTAGCGTCGGGTTGGAAGATTGAGGCCTAGGCCTCTCTTCTCCGTTCTCGACACGGACTTTGTCCTATCTATGTCCCGGCCTGTTACCGGGTTTAAAAGGTGTTATCAGTGCGGTAGAACTATTTCCATCACTGATCCACATAGTCGGTGTATGATCTGTCTCGGGTCGACTCATCGCCCCGAAGATTGTATTCGCTGCCTCACTCTTCAACCTCGTGCTTTTAATGTAATGTAATGTAATGTAATTTATTTCTTATATACCGCTACATCCGTTAGGTTCTAAGCGGTTTACAGAAAATATACATTAAGATTAGAAATAAGAAAGGTACTTGAAAAATTCCCTTACTGTCCCGAAGGCTCACAATCTAACTAAAGTACCTGGAGGGTTATAGAGAAGTGAAAAGTAGAGTTAGAGGAAAAATAAAAATAAAATAAACATTTTAACAAGACAGCATTGATCTAAATACTTTGGAAGGTATTTTAAACGCCGCTGCGACAGGTTTTTGGAGCTTTTTCCTCGTATGGAGCCTGAAAAAGCTGTGGCCTCGGTCGAGGCATCTGTAAAATCCTCGACTCCGGGTCCAACCTCGAGTACTAAAACCTCGACCTCGCCTCCTCGACAGGCCTCGGCCTCGAAGACCTCCGGGTCCTCGGCCTCGAAGGCCTCGACGATGTCCTCGAAGCCTGGATTGGGGGGTAAGTCTCCTGCTTCCTTTTCAGGTACCATTCCTAAGAAGCCGACAGAGTCTACCTCCATTCAGCCTGGGGCCCCAGGTTTGACTCCGTCTTCCAGACCTTCAAAACGTGCTTCCAAGTCCAGGGAATACTCTCGATCGAGGTCGCCCTCCTTGGAACGCACGAGACCTCCTGTGACTCCGAGTCCTTTGGTCTCCGTCCCCATGTTTGAGGATATGCTGAAGTCAATTCTGACTACGCAAATTTCCTCAATAGTGGCTCAGTTGGTACCGGCCTCGACTCTGTCTGCGCAACTCCAGCCTGAGCATAAATCTGCACCTTCTCGGCGATCTCCTCGTCGCAGGTCTCGATCCAGGGTTTCCTCGTCGGACTCCTCGTCTGAACATGGGGCTAAACAAGCATTACCTCGATCCAAGCACAGGTCTCGATCTTCGAAGCTTACCTCTACAAAGAGCTCGAAGCATTCTGATATTACTTCTAAAGCTCATACTACCATTGCCTCTTCAATATCATCGAGGCATTCGAGGTCGAGGACACCACCTTCGAGGCATTTGTCTCGAGAAAAATCTCCTCTTACTAAGCCTCGTACTCCGCGCACTTCTCCGACTCGGAGCCTTAAGCGGAAACATTCAGCCACTCCTCCTCTGACAGGCAGTGGAGCATCTTCCATCACTTTACATCTTGAATCTGAGCCTGTATCTCAGTATTCACGCGAGGCTTCTCCATCTTTTTCAGTGACACATCGTTCTCGTTCTGTTTCTCCTGAGGAAGCCTCGACCTCGAAGTCTGCTTCTTTTGCTAAATTTGTCTTCGACATGGGGCAGGCTCTTAATATTGATTTACGTTCCGATTCAAAATACACGCCTGAATATCTGGCGGATATGGAACTTTCTCATCCTCCTAAGGAGACTTTACGTCTACCCATGACACCGGTGCTGAAGCAGACGTTTCTACGTAACATGGAGACTCCTTATTCTGTGACAGCTATTCCATCGAAGCTGGAGTCTCGGTATCGTACTGTTCCATGTAAAGGGTTTGAGAAATCTCAACTTTCTCATCAATCCCTAGTGGTGGAATCTTCCCTGAAGAAGGCTCACCCATCTAAGGTGTCTGCAACAGTTCCACCAGGACGCGAAGGGCGAACTATGGACAAGTTTGGGCGCAGACTTTATCAAAATTCTATGATGACAAATAGAATTTTGAATTACAACTATGTCTTTACTTCATATTTTAATCATTTTTTGAAGCAGTTGTCATCATTTTGCCCAGACTGGCCCAAAGAACGCCTTTCTGAATATAAACATATTATTCAATCTCTGTCTCAGTTACGTCTATTCATGTTGCAGGCATCTTACGATGCTTTTGAGCTATCCTCCAGAGTCTCGGCATTTGCAGTGGCTATGAGACGTCTTGCATGGCTCAGGATTGTAGATATGGATCCCAATTTACAAGATCGTTTAGCAAACCTGCCGTGTCAAGGTTCTGAGCTCTTTGATGACTCTATTGAAGCAGCTACTAAAAGGCTTTCTGAGCATGAGCGCTCCTTCGCCTCTCTGCTTCGTCCGAAACCAAAACCTTCTGTGACTAGAGCTTACAGACCTCCAGCTCGTCGTTACCCCATGAAGTCCACACCGGCTTTTTCTAGGCCTCCACCTAGGCGGCCACAACAACAACGTCCTCAAAAGCCCCAGACACCTGCTCCAACCAAAACAGCTCCGTCTTTTTGACGGTCCAGTGATGAGCATTCCAACCTCTTTGCATCCAAATTCCTCCCTACCCATCGGAGGTCGCCTTTCCCTTTTTTCATCTGTCTGGGAAACCATTACATCGGACCTTTGGGTCCTTACGATCATCCGCGAGGGATACTCTCTGCGACTGCTTCAGGTGCCTCCAGATCACCCTCCAAGAGAGTGTCTTTCCAGTTCCTCGCAACTTCCTCTTCTTCTTCGGGAAGCTCGAGCTCTTCTTCACCTTCGAGCAGTGGAGGAAATTCCTCCTCCCGAACACAACCAGGGGTTTTATTCCAGATATTTCCTGGTTCCAAAGAAGACGGGGGATTTGCGACCCATTCTGGATCTACGAGCTCTCAACAAATTTCTAGTCAAAGAAAAATTTTGCATGCTTTCTCTCCCGATCCTGTACTCCCTCATGGATCAAGGGGATTGGATGTGCTCACTGGATCTCAAAGAGGCTTATACTCACATTCCTATTCATCCAAATTTTCGCAAATATCTCAGGTTCAAGGTGGGGAACCTTCACCTTCAATACAGGGTTCTTCCATTTGGCTTAGCAACCTCCCCTCGGGTCTTCACCAAGTGTCTGGTTGTGGTAGCCGCGGCTCTTCGAGCCCAGGGATTGCAAGTTTTTCCTTACCTCGACGATTGGCTTATAAAAGCCCCTTCTCTTACAGGGGTTACGCAAGCGACCCTTCAGACTATTTCTTTTCTTCAAAGTCTGGGGTTTCATATCAACTTCCCAAAATCTCAGTTAGTTCCAACTCGATCGATCCAATTTATTGGGGCGGTGTTGGATTCTGTCCGCATGAGAGCTTTTCTTCCTCTCAACCGACAGAATACTCTCTTAAACCTTTGTCATCATGTAGCTTCCCTATCAACTATCAGAGCGCGTCAAATGATGGTCCTTCTCGGTCACATGGCATCTACAGTACATGTGACTCCTTTAGCAAGACTACATCTTCGCATCCCTCAGTGGACTCTGGCATCCCAATGGCAACAAGCTCTAGATCCACCTTCTCGCCATATAACGGTGACGCCTTCTTTAAAGAAGTCTCTCCGCTGGTGGATGCTCTCTTCAAATCTTTCCAGAGGTTTGCTGTTTCACCATCTTCCTCATCAGAAAGTTCTCACAACAGATTCGTCCGAGTACGCATGGGGAGCCCACGTAGATGGTCTCCGTACGCAAGGATTATGGACGGCCACAGATCGTCGATGTCATATCAATCTGTTGGAACTCAGAGCGATATTTCTGGCTCTCAAAGCTTTCCTTCACATCCTTCACGACCAAGTAGTCCTTGTTCGGACGGACAATCAAGTAGCAATGTATTATGTCAACAAACAGGGTGGGACGGGTTCCCATCCTCTGTGTCAGGAAGCTCTGAAGTTGTGGCATTGGGCGATTTCACACAACATCTTTCTTCGAGCCGTTTATATTCAGGGTATTCAGAATTGCCTTGCAGACAAATTGAGTCGTCTGCTTCAACCTCACGAATGGACGATCAACTCCCCCACACTTCGTCAAGTATTCAACCGATGGGGGACTCCTCGGGTGGATCTTTTTGCGTCACCCAACAACTTCAAACTTCCTCTGTTTTGTTCCCGCATCTTCTCCCCTCTTCGTCTCGAGGCGGATGCTTTTCTACTAGACTGGAGGAATCAGTTCCTTTACGCCTTTCCTCCTTTTCCTCTGATTCTCAAAACTCTTGTCAAGTTGAAGTCGGATCATGCCACAATGATTCTCATAGCACCTCGGTGGCCCCGACAACATTGGTTCTCTCTTCTTCTGCAACTCAGCATCAAGGAACCTCTTCTTCTGCCAGTTTTTCCTTCTCTGCTCACTCAGAGTCAGGGATCCTTACTTCATCCAAACCTGCAGTCTCTTCATTTGACAGCATGGTTCCTTTCTACCTGATGGATTCTGCTGAATTTTCTCAGTCTGTTCAGGATGTATTTCTGGCTTCCAGAAAACCGTCCACTCGTCAATGTTATAGTCAAAAGTGGACCAGATTTTCTTCTTGGTGTTCCACTCATAATCTTCAGCCAACTTCTTCTTCTTTGGCTTCTGTTTTGGATTATTTACTTCATCTATCCCAGTCGGGTCTTCAATCCACATCTATTAGAGTTCATCTTAGTGCAATTGCTGCTTTTCATCAGCCTTTAGAGGGGAAATCACTTTCGGCACACCCTCTAGTTTCTCGTTTTATGAAGGGTCTTTTTAATCTCCATCCACCGATCAAACCTCCTCCTGTGGTATGGGATCTTAATGTGGTCTTGGCTCAACTGATGAAGCCTCCTTTTGAACCTATTGACTTGGCTCATTTTCGATATCTTACTTGGAAAACTGTTTTCTTGATTGCTCTCACTTCAGCTCGTCGAGTTAGTGAGTTACAAGCTTTGGTTTCGGATCCACCTTTTACTGTTTTTCACCATGACAAGGTGGTACTCCGTACACATCCCAAATTCTTACCTAAGGTAGTGTCTGATTTTCATATCAATCAATCTATTGTTCTACCCGTATTTTTTCCTAAGCCACATTCTCACCCTGGTGAGGCGGCTTTGCATACTTTGGATTGTAAACGTACGTTGGCTTTCTATCTTCAACGTACTCAACCTCACAGAAGTTCTCCTCAACTTTTTATTTCTTTTGATCCAAATAGATTGGGTCATCCCGTTTCGAAGCGTACTATCTCCAACTGGTTGGCTGCGTGTATTTCTTTCTGTTATGCTCAGGCTGGTCTTCCTCTACAGAGTCGAGTAACGGGCCATAAAGTCAGGGCTATGGCGGCTTCTGTTGCTTTCCTCAGATCAACTCCTATTGAGGAAATTTGTAAAGCTGCCACTTGGTCCTCGGTTCACACTTTTACTTCTCATTATTGTCTGGATACTTTATCCAGGAGGGATGGCCATTTTGGCCAATCTGTTTTACAGAATCTTTTTTCTTAAATTGCCAACTTCCCTCCTCCCTTTTGATTTAGCTTGGAGGTCACCCATGTGTGGGAATATGCTGCCTGCTTGTCCTGGGATAAAGCACAGTTACTTACCGTAACAGGTGTTATCCAGGGACAGCAGGCAGATATTCCCACAACCCTCCCACCTCCCCTGGTTGGCTTCTTAGCTTGGTATCTGAACTGAGGATCCTCTCAGGAGATGCGCCCCCTAGTTTGGGTGGGAAGGCACGCGCGCATGCGCGATGCAGCAATCGAAAGCTCGAGATCTTCAAGCAAGATGCTTTCGAGGCTGTCCGCTGCGGGGCTCCGTCGGTGACGTCACCCATGTGTGGGAATATCTGCCTGCTGTCCCTGGATAACACCTGTTACGGTAAGTAACTGTGCTTTTCCTTCTTCACATCTTTTATATTTTTAGCGTTATCACTTACTATTTCTTTAATTTTCTGAAGTTCATTCATCAAATCACTGTTATCAATTTCTTCCTGAGGCAAAGGGACCGCTGTCGGGGATACCGAATCAATTTTTGTTCTTTTTTTACTTCCTGCTCCTGAATTCACCGGATTACTTTTACTAGTTTTACCCGAAGCCATTTCTTACTTCAATTCTCTCTTTTCCTTCACTTTTCTTTAATTTTAACTGCCAAAATCTTAATAAAATTTGCCTGTCACAACAGAGCTAATCCTCTACCCAGCCATCTTCGTGCGCTGCAAAGTTCTAGAATCCAATTTATTATTCTTAACAGACCTCAGCAGTGACCCAGAACTGCTATTTCAGCTATCACCAGGGTTGTTACACTCTACCATCTTAATCAGTTTTTTATCTTTTACCTATCAATCAGTAATCAGCTCTTTGAATCTTATTATCTTACTCACTTCATGTAAAATAACTTTCAATGCCTAAATAATGCAAACTTAATGGAGTTCATTTACTTAACTCAGTGCTTATGTCAGTTGGGACCTCTTCTGACATGTTTCACCAGCAGGCTTTATCAAGGGAACATCTCCTTATATTCTGAAGTCCTTCTTCTGGAACACATTGTTTGATGTGATGCGAAAGGGATTTGACTACATTCATAGCTCATTGATTACTATGAATGCAGTCTGTCATTCTGTTGCGAATATACAGGAGTCCGTACTTGAGCTGACATATGAAAGCAGTGCCATACATCTGGGGGGGGGGGGGCACAGATGAGCCTGCTCACAGAACCGAGGACCCAAAGGCAGCATCCTCTCAAGCCACCACATCCATTTGGTAGAACTTGGTAAAAGTGTGAAGAGTAACCCAAATAGCTGCTTTATAGATTTCATCAAACAAAAGAGCCTGGGACGCCACCTAGGAAGCCGCTACGCTTCTTGCGGAATGTACTGTCATAGAAATAGTGGGTTGTTTCCCACAGGCAATGTAGGAAGAAGAAATCGCTATTTGAATCCATCAAGCAATAGAAGCTTTGGAAGCTGGCCTGCCCCATCTCAAGTGACTGGTAAGCACAAAAAGATGATCAGAAGGCCTGGAGTCACTAGTTCTCTCCAGGTAGATAAGCAGGGCCCTGCACACATCTAGCTTGTGCAAAAGCGTGTCTTGTTTTGCAGAACCCGTAGACTGAAAGGCAAGTAAACAAAGCTCCCGATTGACATGTAAGGCATATACCACCTTAGGAACAAAGGAAGGAACTGTGTGCAGGAAAATCAGCTGACTCAGTGAACCAGAGAAATGGCTCCCTGCAGGAGAGGGCCTGCAATTCTGAGATACTTCTTGAAGACTATGACAACTAAAAACACTGTCTTAACAATAAGGTCTAGAGGTAAGCCTCCAAAAGAGGCTTGTATGGAGCACAGGCCAGGCCGAAGAACACAGTGAGGTCCCAAAACAGGAATGGTCTGAGCAACAGGGGTCTCGGTCTGAGAGCCCCCCTCAAAAACCAAGCAATGTCCAAGTAAGAAGCCATAGAATGAATGCAAGTCCAAGCCCGAAAGCATAAGATACCATTAATTTGCACTTTGAGACACGAAACCGCAATGCCGTCGAGACAGACTTGTAGGAAGGCAAGAACTACCTGAATGGGAGCCCTCTCAGATTCAACCTGCTCATTGGCACACCATAACTGGAAGACCTTCCAGGACTTAGCATGAGCCACAACCATTGCAGTCTTCTTAGCCCTAAGGAGAGTTGTAACTACAACCTCCGAATAACCCTTCTAAAACAAGGCCACGCGCTCAAGATCCATAACATAAGAACAAAGCGTTCTGGCTTCTCAATCGGAACTGGGTCTTGACTGAGGAGTCCCAGATGAACATGAAGCTTCAGGGGCCTGCCTCTCTGCAGGCACACCATATCTGCATATCAAGGCCTATGGGGCCAGTCTGGGATCACTAGACCCTGATAGGTCGCTATTCTGCAGATGATCCAACCCACCTTGGCCCATGGTGGAAATACATAGAGAAACTGCTCTATGGGCCAGAACTGAACCAGAGTGTCTAACCCTGCACTTCCCCGCTTGGTTCTTCAACTGTAGAAGCGGACTGCCTTCACATTCTTGGTTGTGGGCTATGAGATCCATGTTTGGTTTGCCCCAAGTCTGAACTTTGAGGGAAAATGCCTTCTGAGACAGACCACTCTCTGGGATCCTGAGTCTACCAACTAAGAAAGTTGGCTTGGACATTCTCTTCGCCACCACGTGGGCTGCTGAGAAGGTCCACACTGAACAACAACTGGGTTTCCAAGTGAAGGGAAGCACTTTTAGTCTCACCCTGTAAGTTCATGTAAGACACCATGGTAGCATTGTCCAAAAATACCCCAACTGCTTTCCCTGTCAGGAAAGCCTGCAACTGTAGCAAGGCCAACCAAATGGCTGTCAGTTTCAGAAGATTGATGGACCATTTGCTCTCCGAAGGGGAATTACTTGCCCTGGAGAGGGCCCCCCCCCCAGCCTCTGAGGCTAGTGTTGGTAGTAAGGGTCATGCAAGAGTCAATTCTCACCAAGTTTTCCCCTTGGAGCCAACAACATAGGCTACACTTCATCCATGAGAGCTTCATTTGCAGGAAGTGAAGTTGCGGAGACCATCTGGACAGAAGGGAGTACTGGAGGGGGCAAATATAAGCCCTTATACCCAGGGCATCACTTCCAAGGAGGCTACCATCAAGCCCTGCACTTGCAGATACTGATAGGCCATGGGGCTCAAAAGGGCCAAGATATCTAGGATTTGCTTCCCAAGCTTCCGTTTGTGTGGCTTGGGAAGACAGATATGCCCCTGAGATGTGTTGAAGCCAGATAATCCAAGCACTGAGTCAGCTAAAGATGAGTTTTTCGGAAATTGACTATCCAGCCCAGGTCCTATGAAAGGTTCACCACTTTCTGGATCATACATTCACAGTCCTCCAGAGAGGGTCCCTGATCAGTCAATCATCCAGGTAAGGATGCATCTAGACATCCATCCTGCGAAAGTAGGCCACTACAACCACCATCACCTTGGCAAAGGTGCAGGGAGCCAAGGCCAAACCAAAAGGGAGTGCCATGAACTGGAAGTGGCGCTGGAGTACATGAAATCTCAGACTATCTTCTGTGAGCCAGAAAGATGGGGATGTGCAGATACACCTCCATCAAACCCAGAGAGGCAAGGAATTCTCCCGGAGCCACTGCCATTATGACGGAGCAGACTGTTTCCATTCAAAAGCAGGGGACCTTTAAGGCCTCGTTTACAGACTTCAAATCCAGAACGGGGGCTGTCAGTCTTCTGTATCTTTCTTTTGCACTATGAAGTATAATCTGCCTGATCCCGATTCGTCTTCGGGGACTAGTTCTACAGCTTGAATATCTGAGCATTGTTGCACTGTCGCTCAGACTCTGCCCTCTGCTGTCCGGCAGGGAAGTTGAGGAACAGATCTGGAGGGGCCTGAGAAAATTAGATCCTGTGCCCCTCCCTGATGATGCCCCACACCCAACGATCAGACAAGATCAATTCCCATTTGTCCCAGAATGCTGACAGCCGCCCTCTGATATGAGGAGGGGAGGTAGTCCTTCTTTCTGGCATCATTAATGCTTCTTGGAGGACAAGCCTCTGATACCTGTAACTACAAAATCTCTTTCTGGACTCCTAAAATGACCTCAGAGAAGAGAAGCCAAGGGAGAAATTTGCACAATCTCCTAGATGTATGAAAACTGCCTCTACTGTCCCAAGCAAGCAGACGACTTGTACTATCTGGGAGGGATTTGAGGTGGCGATCCGCCACATTGGCCATGAGGTCACTGAGCCCTTTATCAAATAGCATCTTCCCCTTGAAGGGTAATCTGCTGAAAGTGGCCTTGGAGGCTGAGTTGCTCACCCACTGTCTGATCCAGAGCATCCGGCAGGCAGAAACAGATTAAACCGAAACCTCTCTCAGCACTGTGATGATGTCATAAAGAGCATCATCCATGAATATCCACACCCTTCTTGAACATGTGGGAACAGGATTCCCTAAGCTCCGAAGGAGAAGTCCGCAATCTGATATGGCTGGTTCGAGGGGATAAACAGGCAGATAGACAAGGGCGACCTTGTCGACATTGTATATCTGGATTTTCCGAAGGTGTTCGACAAGGTTCCACATGAACGACTACTTTGGAAAAGTGTGAGCCATAGAATCAAGGGTGAAAATTTCACGTGGATTAAAAACTGGCTGGAGCATAGGAAACAGAGAGTGGGGGTAAATGGACAATACTCGGACTGGAAGAGCGTCACCAGGGGGGTGCCGAAGGGCTCGGTGCTTGGACTCGTGCTCTTTAACATTTTTATAAATGATCTGGGCTTTGGTACGACGAGTGAGGTGATTAAATTTGTGGACGACACAAAATTATTCAGAGTAGTGAAGACACAGGGGGATTGCGAAGATCTGCAATGTGACATAATCAAGCTCAAGAAATGGGCATCGACATGACAAATGAGGTTCAACGTGGATAAGTGTAAACTGGTGCATGTCGGTAACAAAAATCTCATGCACGAATACAGGATGTCCTGGGCGGTACTTGGAGAGACCTCCTAGGAAAGAGACTTGGGAGTTCTGATCGACAAGTCGATGAAGCTGCCCGCGCAATGTGCGGAAGTGGCGAAAAGGGCGAACAAAATGCTAGGAATGATTAAGAAGGGGATCACGAACAGATCGGAGAAGGTTATCATGCCACTGTATCGGGCCATGGTGCACCCTCATCTGGAGCACTGCGTCCAGCACTGGTCGCCATACATGAAGAAGGACACGGTACTACTCGAAAAGAACCAGAGAGTGACTAAAATGGTTAAGGGGCTGGAGGAGTTGAAAAGAGAAGACAAAGGGGACATGATCGAAACATTCAAAACACTGAAGGGAATAGACTTAGCAGATAAAGAGATTGTTCACCCTCTCCAAGGTAGGGAGAACGAGAGGGCACTCTCTAAAGTTGAAAGGGGATAGATTCCGTACAAGCGTAACGAAGTTCTTCTTCACCCAGAGAGTGGTAGAAAACTGGAACGCTCTTCCGGAGTCTATTATAGAGGAAAACACTCTCCAGGGATTCAAGACAAAGTTGGACAAGTTCCTGCTAAACTGGAATGTTCGCAGGTGAGGCTGGACTCATTCAGAGCACTGGTCTTTGACCTGGTGCCGCCGCGTGAGTGGACTGCTGGGCACGAGGGACCACTAGTCTGACCCAGCAGTGGCAATTCTTATGTTATGTTCTATGTGGTTGAGTTCTCTGCAAATAGAAGGTCAATGCTCGTTTGCAGTGCAGAGTGTGAAGAGCCGTTTCCCCAGGATGAGAGTGAGGCTTAGGAAAGAAAACTGGAAGTACAATAGATTAAGGTGAAATTCCATAAGAACCTTTGGAAGAAACTTAGGATGGGTACGAAGCACTACTCTGTCATGATAGAACACTGTGACAGAAGGATCTGCCACCAGTGCTTGAAGTTCACCGACTCGTCAAGCTGAAGTAAGGAAGATGAGAAAGACCACTTTCCAAGTAAGGTACTTTAGATGAGCTGCAGACATTGGTTCAAAAGGAGGCTTCATCAAAGCAGCAAGGACCATGGACTACAAAGAATTGTATATTGGTAACTGAACCAGTCTGTGTCACATAAGGATAACTATACTTAATATGTGCCAACTAAGATGAAAACTTGCATTGTAATCTTGTACAGATATTATGTATGTTTAACCTTTAACCCGTTCTGCAATCTTTGGGGACAATGGGATAGAAAACGAATTTAATTAATTAATATCGCAAACCACTGGAGATGGTTTGAGAGGTGGTGTTGATATTGTAAAGTCTTTTCATGAATCTGGACACAAGATGAAGAGCACTAAGAGGTTTTCCATCACCTGGCTCGTGGAAAGTATCGATAGCACTGAGATGAACTCTAATTGAAGTGGTTTGAGACCTGAATTGGATAAATGTAGAAGATTCTCTCTTCAGTATTGGACTGAGATGGATTTAGCCTCATGATGATGAAGAGCACACTAGGTGGAAAACCGTGTCCATTTTTGCTTGTAACACTGCTGCGTGGATGATTTATCTGGATGCTTCCAAGATTATTCTTACAGGCTGAGACAGATGAAGGTTAGCTAATGTTAGGCCGAGAGGTACAAAGCTATCAGGTGCAATGCTGAAAGATTGGGATGCAGAAGAGATTCGTGATTCTGTGTGAGAAGAGATGGGAAAATTTGAAGAGGTATTGGTTCCTTCACACCGAGTTGAAGTAGCAGGGAAAACCACGGTTGTCTGGGCCACCGAGGAGCTTGAGCTTGACAAGCATTTTGAGAATAAGAGGGATTGGAGGAAAAGCATGGAGGAAAAGCATGGAGAAACTTGTGAGTCCAATCCAGTAGAAAAGCATCCACTTCCAGACAGTACTGCCAGGAGCAAAACTTGGGCAGCTTGTGGTTATGGGGAGACGCAAACAGGTCTATCTGAGGAGTCCCCCACTGAGAGATGCTGGGCTGCAGGGCTGCAGAATTAAGTGACCACTCGTGTGGTTAAAGAAACCTGCTGAGTCTGTCTGCAAGAGAATTCTGTTCCCCTTGAATATATATTGCTTTCAAGAATATGCGAGTTATGGCCCAGGGCCAACTCTTCTATGACAAAGACAGAGGGACCCCGTACCTCCTTATTTGTTTATATAATACATCACGACCTGATTGTCCATGCGGATGAGGACGGTGTTGGTCATAATGTGCAAAAAAACTCTGACACCAACAGATTTATATAACAAAAGGCAGTCCTGGGCAGACCAGTGACCTTGTGTACGAAGACCAAATCCGTGATTAGAACTTTCTGATGAAGAGGGGTATGGAACAAAACACCTCTGGACAGATTGGAAGAGTTTATCCACCACTGCAACGACTATTGAAGCAAAGGAGTGACTGTAATTTGTTGAGAGTGGGTCGAATGCTTGAGACCACTGAAATGTGAGTCCATTGACGTCTCCAGAGATAAAGTCTCACAAATGGAGTAACATGTACTGTGGAAGCCATGTGACCCAGAAGTACCATCATTTGTCTGGCTGAGATTGATGGCAGATAAGTCTGAGTGCAAAGCTGAATCAAATTGTCTTGTCTTTGCTGCAGTAGAAATGCCCCAAGATAAATGGCGTCGAGCAGAGCTCCTATGAACTGTAGTTTCTGAGATGGCTGAAGTTGGGTTTTGGGAAAATTGATTTTGAAATCCAACTGTTGAAGGAAGAGAACTATCATGCAAGTTGCTACTGGCATCCCTTGAGCAGCCTGTTGTCCAGGTAGGGAAAGACTTGAAGGCCCTGAGACCGTACTGCAGCTGCCATTACCACAAGGCACTAGGTGAATACTCTGGGAAAGGAGGCAAGGCCAAAGGGTAGTACTTTGTATTAATAATGGTAATGAGCCACCTGGAAACAGAGGAATCACCTGGAGGCGGATGCACTGGAATGTGAGTGTAGGCTTTTTTCAGATCCAGAGAGCATAGCCAGTCATTGCGATCAAAGAGGGAATATAAAGTTGCCAGGGATAACATCCAAAACTTTTCCTTCACTAGAAACTTATTGAGACCCCTGAGGTCCAAGATTGGACTAAGACCTCCCGTCTTCTTCAGAACAAGAAAATATCGGGAGTAAAATCTCAGATTCCTCTGTCCTGGTAGAACCTTCTCGATGGCTTTGAGAAGTAGAAGGGATTCTATCTCTCGAAGAAGGGACGTCTGCTGAGGGTGAGAAGACTCTCTTGGAGGATGATCTGGAGGAATATCGGTAAAATGAAGAAAGTATCCCTCTCGAATAACTGTTAGTACCTAGGGGTCTATGGTAATCAGTTCCCAAGTTGAAGCCATCCTCCAATGGGTTGAGGAAGAGGCTGGGATTGAAGAACAGCAGTTATGCTCTCGAGAAGCATGTCAAAAAGACTGAGCAGGCTTCTGTGGAGTTGCAGCCTGAGTTTTTTTTGAGGAAGCTGTTTCTCCTGCTGTGGTCTAGTAGGAGCAGCATGTTTGGAAGAAAAACGCCTTTGATAGGAAGACTTGAAAGGTTTGGAAATTGAAGGCTTAGATTTGGAATTAACCAAAGCATCCCAATGTTTTTCATGGTCAGTGAGCTTTTGGGTAGCATTTTCAATAGAATTACCAAATAGTTCATCACCCAAACATGGAATGTTAGCTAATCTATCCTGGAGATTGATATCCATATCGGAGACTCTGAGCTATGCTAGACGTCTTATTTCCACAGACATAACTGAGACTATTCAAGGCATCATAAGCCGATCTCGTCATACAACTTCTATACCTTCTAGCCAGAGCAAGTGTGCAAGAGATGTGATGAAAATCCTATAAGTGTTGTGAAGGAATGTACCTATCAAAAGAGGACGATTTTTTAACCAGATATTTGACAGCAGGAAATACAAAAATTGTAGCTTAGGACTCGTTAGACAACATGGAGTTTTGGTATAAGCGACGGCCAAACTTATCCATAGTGAACCCTTCCCAATCCAGGGGTACTAAGGCATAAACCCTAGATGGGTAGATTTTTTCAAAGTCGACTCTACCACCAGATGGTCCGATGAAGATGTATGATGTGACTTCCTCTTATGCTTAGAAAAGTGGGAAGGACAGCGGTGTTTACACTTCAAGGAAGCCAAAGATGAACAATGCTGAGCAGACTTGGATCACTGAGTGGATGAAGAACACTAATGTCTGGAAGAAACTGGATCGACATCGTGGTGGAGAATGGGATCTGCGAAGAGACACTCTATTCTTATACATGGAACATCTGTGCGGTACCGGAGATCCAGTATTGGTATGCTCAGGCTGGGCTAGTACCGATGGAGTCAGTGTCTGAGCAAGAAGCTTGAACATGTCACTTGTTTTGCTCATTTTGCAATCTTTAACTTGTGGTTTATAGCAGTACCAGTATGTACCATTTCATTTACTTTGTATGCTCTCTCTATTCTTCTGGCATTTGCACTTTACACAACACCTGTGCCATCTTTTGTTCCTCCTTAAGTTAGTTTTTCCCACAGTTCTCATAAGGGCATCCTCCTTTTGGCATATCATAATTCTTTTGGATCACTTCTGTGAAGTCTTACACTATCACATCACCTGTCTTCTCCTATATATTCATAGTCACATGACAATTAAATCCACAATCACACTTCCACGTTATCCTTTTGCACAAAATTCATTGTTTTTCCTTCTTTCTTTCTGTCTGTCTTTCTTTCTCCCTGCCCCCTTTCTTTCTTTCTGTCTGTCTGTCTCTCTCCCTGGCCCCCTGTCTGTCTGTCTTTGTTTCTTCTCCCTTCCTTTTACCTCCCATGTCCAGCAGTACCCCTTCCCTGCTCCCCCTGTCCAACAGTAGTCCTTCTCCCTTCCTTTTACTTCCCCCCTCTCCAGTAGTACCATTTCCCTGCTCCCCCTGTCTAGCAGTAGTCCTTCTCCCTTCCATTTACCTCCCCCCTCTCCAGTAGTACCCCTTCCCTGCTCCCCCTGTCCAGCAGTAACCCCTCTCCCTTCCTTTTACCTACCCATATTCAGGCTCCCATTTCTCCTTTTACCTTCCCTATTTCCACCTTTTCCCAAACTTTGACAGTGCAATACAATTAATTGAACATAAAATACTGCATAAAACGCACTATTAACTACACAAATAATTCATAAAACACTCATTTTCTCCTACCCTCCTCCCAATTATTAATACAATATGACATATGACATGATTACAATATTCTCTAGAAGACTACACTTATAGATAATTGAGCAATATGTCTAGTCTGAGAATGGAAAACCCAACTATTTATCCTAAGGACTGGTTGTTATTATGGGGCTCAGTTTCTAAAATGGCATAAAGTAGCAGGCAGATGTTTTTTGGGCAAAACTGCAGTTCATCTAGGGCAGGCTTTTAATTTGTGATAATGGCCAAACTGCTGTAGGGATAAAGACATGACCCCCCCTTAAACCCTCAATGGTGACTTACCCCTTTCCCACCCCCCCAAAGAGGCAAACGTGATAGTACATTCCAGGCTCTATGACAGCTGCAGCTATAAATGGCTATTCCTCTTACAGAAGCAAGACGCATCCTCTTGCGTTTGGAAGCCAGGCTTCAGTCATCTTCTGCAGCGGCCGACATCCGCCTCAGGGGTTCCTCGCGCATGCGCACACTCCCACCTGTGGTGCCCTACAGCGCACGGAAAACGGGAGCACGCAGGTGGGAGTGCGCATGCGCGCTTAGGGCTTTATTATATTAGATATATCTTTCCTACTTTTTAGGACACTGGAAGGTCTTTTTTGACCATAACACAGCCCGTGTCAGGTCTATACCACAAACTTTTTACTGTGTTTTCTATTGTTTCATTTTGGTATTAATATGCACTTCGTTCAAATAAAGATTTCATCAAGATCATCAGTTCCACAATTCCTTTGTTTTTGCTCGGCTGTCTCTTTGTGGAATACCTTTGGTGGACTTTTTTAGGTTCCTAAATTAGGCTGGAATAAAGGTACAGATTTAGAAGCTCAGCCTTTTTTTTTTTTTTTTTTTTTTTAACATAGCAAGCCCTTTATGTTTAATATTGTTTCAAATGCTTTAAAAGAACATCTCTTACCTGTCTGACAACTTCTTGGCAAATCCAAAATCTGTAATTTTGATGTGCCCTTCTTTGTCCAATAGTATATTTTCAGGTTTTAAGTCTCTGTAAACTATTCCTTTGGAGTGTAGATTTTCTATTGCACAGGTGATCTCAACAGAGTAGAACAGTCCCGTAGCGTTATTGAAACGTCCCATGTTACGTAAATAACTAAAAAGTTCTCCTCCAGGTACATATTCCATTAACATGTACAAAAAGCGATCATCATGACAAGTCCAGAATCTGTAATAAAACATTCAGATATTTAATTAGGAAACACTGAGCAATAGGATTAGTAGTACAGACTCAAGAAATATAGCTTTTGGTGGTTATCTGTAGATAACAGAAGCCACACAAGTGGGTAACATCGTTTGACAAAGCCAACAGACTCCCTTACTCATGGCTCAGAAAAGCCCAGAAGAGAATTCTTGTGCGATAACCATCTCACGAATTCCCTTTTATACCACAGAGTTTATGCATCAGCCTTTGGGGGAAGATAGGGAAGTATATGAGTACTCTCCTGTCATCTATGGAGAATTCTCCTGTTATAGCAACTGCTTTCTCTGCCAATAAGCAGGATAAATCACCATACAAGTGGGGAATCCCATAGCTGAGACCCTCTACTTTCATTTGATTTTTGGATTCTCAGGGTAATCCTGAACTTGCTGCACTGCTTGACCATAAGTGCACTCACATCTATACATATTGGGCCCAATTCTGTGTAAGACTTCTGTCTCAGCAGCTGCATAAGAAGCGGCTGAAAATCAGGTACCGGCATCCTGTGTAGAATCACTTCTACCTGAAAGGACATTCCTTACCACCACCCCGTGATTCTCTAACCAGCACCGGTTAGAGAATCGTGCCTGCCAGATTGCAAAGATAGGCGGCTCAGCTGCCTTTCTTTGCCAAGATCCCTTGCCATCAGCTGATTGCAACATGGGAATCCCCGATCAGCTGAACTGGAAGGACTCCCTAAAATCGCAGCTCCAGGAGTCCTACCAGTTCAGCTGATCTGGAGGAAATACCCCTGCCACAATCAGCTGTGACAGAGGACCCTCCCCCCAACACCCACCCCTGAGATCAGCAGGAGGGAAGCCCACTCCCTCATACCTAACGCCCACCGACACCCACCCACCCAATCAGCAGGAGGGATGCCCACTCCCTCCTGCCACCGAGCCCCTTCGATTCCCCAACACCATACCCCACCTTGAACCCCCAATACCCTCCAACACCTCACTTCAAACCCCCGACACCACAAATACCACCAACACTGCAACACCCCACCCTGACACCTTCAAACCCCTGAACACCTCCTGACACCCCACCCCGGTACCTTTTGAAGAAGACTGGCAAAAGGGATGCCCAGTCCCTCCTGCTGGCAAGCTCACTTCTTCCAAAATGGCGGTCCTTTCTCTTCCCAGTTCATCCTTGGATGTACAGGGGAGGGGTCTAATGCCCTAAATGGTCCAGATACCTCCCATAGGATGGGCCTTAGGCACGTGGGCCAATCAGGACCTTAGGCCTCCTTCCCAATGCATCCTAGGATGCAATGGGAGTGGCATAAGGCTCTGGGAGGTATCGGAAGGTGTTCAGGGGTTTCTGGGGTGTCAGGGTGGGGTGTTAGGGATTCGAGGTGGGGTGCTGTGTCGTGGAGATCGAAGGGGCCTGGCAGTGGGAAGAAATGGGCTTCCCTCCTGCCAATCTTGGGGTAGGTGACAGCAGATGTTATGCAGGAGGGAGTGGGCATCTCCATGCCGATCTTGGGAGTGGGTGGCAGGGGATCCTCTGCCGTAGCCGGCTCAGCTGATCACTGCAGGGGTATCCCTTCACGTCCTATCCAATCAGCTGAGCCAGAAGGACTCCCTGAAGCCACGGTTTCAAGGAGTCCTGCCAGCTCAGCTGATCGGAGAGTCTCATACTACAATCAGCTCAGCCATCTGCGGCTACTTTTCAGATTTGAAATGTAGGCCAGCATTTTGCAGGCCTACATTTCAGGCATCTGTCCTGGCTCTAGGGAAATGTGTAGGGATACATAAACTTGCCAAAGGTCACTTCTGGGCAAAACTACACCAACACCCAGCCTTGGGTGATATTAAGTGTCCCTAAGCTTCTCCCTAGATCCACAACAAATGCCTATAGTGTAGGCGTTCTTCCTTGGGAGAATTTTTTCTACAAATATACGTCCCGATTGGCTGCCAGACATCGGTAGGATGCGTACTGCCGCCTATAATCGGGTCGCCTGTTTGTAGAATCAGCCCCATTGGGTGTAACTTTTTAAGATTATGCAGCAATTTAGATAAAAATGGCATATGAATGTATATATGTTATGTTATTGGTGGTCTTATATCCTGCCAAATCCTCCAAAGTGGAGTGTGAGGCATGTTACAACATCTGTTCATGCATCATAAACATTACATCTGTTATGACAGCAAGATCACAAACATCCTCACAACATCAATTAGTGAATCAGACAATTACAATTGAAATTATAACAGACACACAACATCCTACATGGTGGATTCCAACATCAGTTAATGTATTCCAAGGCATTATGATAGTTATGCTATCACGCTAGGTGCTACCTTGTGCAAGAGCCAATGATGCAAAGTTTAAGTTAGAAGTAAGGAATGCTTTCTTTTTGAGAAATAGAATGGAAAGAAGTGTTCTATGAAATAAATTAAGCTTGTCTCCTGTTTTAGTACCTGGATATGTTGCTGAAATGAAAGCCATGATGCAGTAACTTCATGTGCCGCAAAATGCTGGTTGTGTCAGTTTTGTGAGAAAGTGGCTATGTTTGGTCCAGTAACTGCAAAAGATTAACTAATCTACAATTGAGGCGAGTATTCTATTAACATAAGAAGATACTATACTGGGACAGACTAAAGGTCCATCAAGCCCAGAATCCTGTTTCCAACAGTGGGCAACCCAGGTCCCAAGTACCTAGATAGATCCCAAATAGTAAAACAGATTTTATGCTGCTTATCCTAGAAATAAGCAGCAGATTTCCCCAAGCCATCTCAATAATGGCCTATGGACTTCTCTTTTAGGAAATTATCCACACCTAGAAGGAAAAATTATGTTCTTACCTGTTAATTTTCTTTCCCTTAGACGCAGCAGATGAATCCAGAGACCAATGGGATAGCTCACATCTACCAACAGGCGGAGATAGAGAAACTGATTAACAGGTGGTCCTATTGGCTGGCACTCCTCCTGTTTATCCAGTATAGCTCCTTGCCCAAGCATCCGTAACCATCAATAGGCATAGCATGTAAAAAACTTCTTTCCCATACCAAATCTCAAAATGCAATAATACAGAAAACAACCTGCCATAATAACAAGCTGCGAAAGTTGCAAAAGAAAAAACCGAGACAATATCCAGAAAGGGTGGGGCTCTGGATTCATCTGCTGCATCTAAGGGAAAGAAAATTAACAGGTAAGAACATAATTTTTCCTTCCCTAGCAACAGCAGCAGATGAATCCAGAGACCAATGGGATGTAGCAAAGCAATCCTCAATCTGGGTGGGAAGCAAACGCCGCCTCCGCAACAACCAAAGCACAAAACGCCCCTACCGCATGCGCCCCCACATCCAAGCAGAAATGCGGAGAGAAAGCACTCTCGGAAGACCAATTAGCCGCGAGACAAATCTCCTCCAAGGAAAAAACCTCTGGGCCGAGCCCAAGAAGTAGCCATCGCTCCTGCGGAATGGTCATGAAGTTCTTTCGCCAACCACTTCCATGCCAGCAAGCAAGCATAAAGAATGTCCTCCTGGACCCATTGAGCGATGGAGGCTTTGGACGCCGCCATACGTTTGAGGCGTCCCTTGAAGAATACAAAAAGGAGATATAAACAACTAAAAGTCGTTAGAAACCGAGCTCGCGGAGAACGGGTCGAGTAAAGGGCCAATATTCTGACTGGCGGGGAGTCACGAGCGGTGTGCCGCAGGGATCGGTGCTGGGGCTGCTACTCTTCAACATATTTATCAATGACCTGGAAACGGAGGCAAAGTGTGAGGTTATAAAATTTGCAGACGATACCAAACTCTGCGCCAGAGTTAGGACCATGGAGGAGTGTGAGGAACTGCAAAGGGACCTCGATAAGCTGGAGGACTGGGCAAACAAATGGCAAATGCGCTTTAACGTAGATAAATGCAAGGTCATGCACATAGGGAAAAAGAACCCGTTGTTCGAGTATAAAATGGGGGGGGAGATTGCTGGAAGACACCGGACTTGAGAGAGACTTGGGTGTGCTAGTGGATCCATCCGTGAAACCATCCGCACAGTGTGCAGCAGCCTCGAAGAAAGCCAACAGGATGCTGGGCATCATCAAGAGGGGCATATCAACCAGGACGCGGGAAGTCATCATGCCGCTGTATCGAGCGATGGTGCGTCCACATCTGGAATACTGCGTTCAATATTGGTCGCCGCACCTCAAGGAGGACATGGCAGTTCTTGAGAGAGTCCAAAGGAGGGCAACGAAACTGGTAAGAGGGCTGGAAAACTGCCCATATGCTGAGAGGCTGGATAAACTGGGGCTCTTCTCTCTGGAAAAGAGGAGGCTCAGGGGGGATATGATAGAGACCTTCAAAATACTTAGGGGCATAGAGAGGGTGGACAGGGACAGGTTCTTCAGACTAAAAGGGACGACAGGTACGAGGGGGCACTCAGAGAAACTGAAGGGAGATAGGTTCAAATCAAATGCAAGGAAGTTTTTCTTCACCCAAAGGGTCGTGGACAAATGGAATGCGCTCCCGGAGGAAGTGATCCGGCAGAGTACAGTACAGGGATTCAAACAGGGATTGGACAGATTCCTGAGGGAAAAGGGGATTGTGAGGTACTGAGGGAGGTGCTGGGGTGTTGCATAAGTATAGACAGCTCACCAGGTCGTGCAGGTGCAAGGCCGGAGGGTTAGGACATTGATGGGAAGATAGGACTTCGATGAGAAACCTAGGGGGCAAGGGGGCCCCTTCTGGTGATTAAGGCAGGTCATGACCTGTTGGGCCGCCGCGGGGGCGGACTGCTGGGCAGGATGGACCTCTGGTCTGAACCGGCAGAGGCACTGCTTATGTTCTTATTAATGCAGTGAATAAAAGCACTGCTCCCAATTTCTCCTCCTAGGAAGAAGGAAGGAAAAGCAAGCATGACATAAAAGAAAGGATGACACCCCCCTCGAAAGAAATAGTGGTACCATCCGAACTGATACCCCATATTTTGGAAATCAGAAATAGGAATTCCCGTTAAACAAGGCCTGCAACATAGAAAACTGCAGAGCTGAAGCCATGGCCACAAGAAACCCCATGTTCAACGGCACAGCCCTTTAGAGTCACAAAAGACAAGGATGAAATGAAGCCTTCGGTAAACTGAGAAGAAGTACGGGAAGATTGTACTCCAAACCGGGCTTTCTAAGAGGCGCATGAATATACCGCACTCTGTTTAGGAACTGAACTACATGAAGCTGAGAAGTAAGCGAAGAGCAATATACCTAGCCCTTGTAACAAGCCAAGAATGGCACTAGAAGCTGAAGGGAACTGAACGCTAAGCCCTCAGCAATACACTTGTGCCAAAAAGGAAGTCTGGAGTGGTTCAAACGTTAAGAAGCACCCAAGAAAGGAAAAACCTCCAAAAGGAAGCAGAAGCCACAGGAGAAGACGTCCGTAGCACCTGGATAAGAGAAGAAAACCTGCTTCGCATAACTCTTACACGTCAGCCAAGATTTTTCAAAAAACTAGGTCGTAATACTAAAGTAGTACAAATATCCATGTTGATCGGACCCTAGGCGAGCAAAGCTGGAGATACCAGGAAACTTCTTAGTCCGGCTGTCGAAAGACTCATCAAATCCGCATAGTAAGGATGGTGCCGCCAATCCAGAGATTCTACAAATACTGTGCCCGGAAAGCGAGCTTGAGATGGCAAATCCAAGCCATCATCAGCCAGCGGAAAACACTGAAAAAGAGAAGGCAGAGGCGAGAAAGGAGCCATGAAGCTACCCCCTCTAACTCCCACTCCCTGGGCCCGCCGAAGAAGCTAGGAAGCTTAGAATTGAGAGATGAGGCCATGGTCAAGAAGATCTCACGTCCATAAAAAGAGCTAGAACGCCTGAGCCACAAATCTCAATATCCAGGATGCAGAAGATTACACTATTACTAACATGCACACTTTCCAGAGCGTACACAGCGCTGTACACTGTAACATACAAGAAATGAGCCATGCTCAGATTCCCCGGAGAGAAAGTCTATCCAAACTCTTATCCTGATCCATAAAAGGATCTGACAACAGAAGACGAAGATGAGAGTCCACCCATTGAAGCAGACCAACTTCACCTGCCAACTGAGTACAACACCTACGGCCCAAGCTGTAGAGAAATACCCCCATCCTAATACTGACCAAAAGGACCCTCGGCGGCAATCCGGAAGAATGATCTGAAGCTCCAGAAAGTAGCCTGACCCTGCTCAAGAGTAGAAGAATAAACAAGTACTGAGTCGCCTCTGAAGACCAGACTCCTGGAGCTGAGGATGGAAGCCACCGAGCCCCCCAACCCGACAGCCCGGGATGGTCGGTGGTCATGAGCTAGTCCAGCAAAGACCGAGGCATACCTTGAAAAGAGATATTGCGCTGAGCCACCAAATCATACAGAGCGATGCAGGAGGAGCATACCAAATAATTGTAGCCCTGAGATACCGGGAACCACCGGAACAAAAACAACTGCTGTAGCGTAAGAAGGAGAAAGCAAGCCGAAGTTCCCAGTGGAGTCAGCCATATGGATCCCAGAAACTGTACAGAATCCCATACTCTTGGTCATGGTAAGCGAAGAAAATCATTGAAGCGGCAGCTCGTCTTTTGAGAAAAATCCCCTGATGCAGCCGATATGCGAAACAGGGCCTGTCGGGATATTTATATGAAGCAGTGAATGATATATTTCCTGGATGCAGGGATCTGCACTGGGTTTTTGACTGCAGTCCGCAGCGGTTTTTTGCAGTACTATCAGACACGATTGATAAGATAAGTGCCTTGCTTACTATATATATTTAAACTCTAAGATTTAAGATATTTGACAATATTTAAGAATAATACGGAGTTTTGTGAGACCTAGGATGTATTTCTCTATGGCAATTGAATACTTGCCATAGAAAGTTTCCTCAGAGTAATCTGGAGAAACACTGAGGTCTCTTTCTCCGTTCAAGTAAGGACTAGCAGGCACATATAATTAAAACTTTTTTCTGATAATACGAATTTATTTGAATATCACTTTGGTGTGACGAAAAAGCGAAGAAGAATACCAGTCTGAGACCGAGACCCCATGCACAAGTCTCCGGAAAGAAACACATGTCTCTCCTATATGAATAAAAACATTACCCCGATATACCTATAAATAGTACAGGAGAAAAGAGTGCTGTGCAAATTCGAAGATGCACGTGTAAAGAACTGAGAAAAAGATACCACCCTTTTCGTGTCAGTCAAATGGCTCGACTGGAAGTCGTCCGAATCAAGTAGGCAGTCAAGAAGAAATTAGATGAATCGCCTGGTAGCGCCAAAACGGTACCACCACCCACATCACGTAAAACGTTCATGAAGCCTTGGGTAGGCGAAATGGCATGTGCCAAAACCGAAAGCGCTGCTCCAAGAGAGGCAGGCAAACCAAGTGCCGATTCGGAGTCCATAGAGAAAATGTAAATATACTCCCAGGTTGTCTGCAGAAATGTGTAACCCCGAGAAACTAATTCAGCAGAATGGGATCCAGCCTGCCCAATGCCCCCATCTCGGGCACCATGCAGTAAGTGGAACAACGTCCCTTAGTTCCCGAAGAACTACAAGAACTGTCCTGAGGACCAGTAACACTGAAAAGGGAAACACAAAACATAGAGACTCCAAAAACGAACTGGAAACCTGAGGAGGATGCAAAGATGCAAGCATCCTGAAAAATCTTCACAGCCCCCTGACCTGACATTATAGCGTCTTCTCCCTCATGAGAAAGCCTGAAGAGTCATTGGAAGAAGTCAAGATCCCCTCAGAATGAAGTGCAGAAGGTCAGGGAATGGCAGAATAAGACTGTAGGATCTGCAAGAAGATTCTCCTAGGAAAAATCAAGGTTCACAATGTAAAGAGGAATATACTGGAACCATGAAAACAGTACTAACCCCATGCAACATGAGCGAAATACGTATGTCCTTTAAAGTGAATACGTACTAGACTCAATCAAGATGCTGCATCTACCGCCCTGTGGAAAACAACAGCATCCTTACCGGTATCAGACAAAGCTCACATCGCTAATGAGAGCTTCAGGGAAGAGGCTAACAGCCACATAGCGCGTGATCCTCCGCGGGTCTGATAGAATAGGTAACTGGCTCCTGGTTAAAAGGAGCTGTACAGCCCTTCCTGTCTAGCATGTGCCATGAGAAAATGGTGACAGGAGAAACCAGCATGATAAGCATGGAAATCTGAAGTCCAGGCCCCCTCAGAAATACAGAAAGAGAGTCCTGGCCGCAGGAAGATGCGCAGTGTCATTATGCCCATAGAGACAGCCCGAACTTGGAAACTGTTTGTACTACCTTTAGGCATATATATATCCTGTGCCACTACTAGACACATTCAGCTCAGCACAGAGGCCCAAATAAGGACAGATACCAACAGACAAAGGCTCAATCTGCAGGGACCCCAAAAGAGACAATGAGATGATACTGGTGTGAAATACAGGGCACTATATTACTGCTGATCTCACCGTGCCGTGAGTTGCTGTATGTCGCCCCAGTCCGGAGACAAACCGAGACTGGGTGACCTAGCACAGGTCAGAGTCTCTCTGGTAATCCCCTTGAGTGCTAACCCCAGAGTCCGATTAAACTAGCAGCTTCCTTCAAGGGAGTACAGCAGGAACACAGACATAGACATATAAATCTGCCCAAGTTTGTCCCAAAGCTGGTGAAACACATACAACTTGTCTGAACCGAAAAGGAGAGAAGCCCCAGCATACCCTGACCAAAGTCAGCTGGAAACAAACTACCAGAACGCTGCTGCTCTCCCGCCATCGCTGGAGACCCAAGCACACGCCTGATTCTCGCTGACACGTGGCCGCTGCATCAACGCTCCTAGAAACATAGTCGGATTCAAGCCCCGCAAAATTTACCCTGCCGCGGCTTGCATAGAAAGAAAATCAGACTCAGGGAATAACCAGAAGAACGGCCCACAGCGCCGGAAAAATACATGTCCCATCTCATGCGTGCTGCTATAAACCGGCACCTGCACAATCAGTTGCACATGGCCGTGACAAACACCGATGAAAGAGAGCCTCAGAATAAACAGGACTACTGCTGCACTGAAACCCAACAATGAGAACAAGTGCGAGCAAGAAATCGCATCGCTACTGCCGCGCTGTAACCAACAAGGAAACCAAGCACGTGCATGCAAAGGGCGGAAGTCCCGGCTCCCTCCACGGATTTCTAGTCATAAAACTTAGCCTCAATAAAATATCCATACCTTAAATGTACGATGACCGAACCCGCAGTACTAAGACTCCCAAACAGAACCTGAAGTTCAAACAACTGTAAAAGCCAGACATACTCACAAGCTTTTTGTTAGGGCCGGTTGAAGCCAGTTTGCAGCAAAAGCATGGCAGAATGTAACAACTGTGGTCTCTTTTTTTTTTTTTTTTTTACAGAGAAGGGAAAGAAGAAAAAAATTGAGACCCAGTCAGACCCTCTATCAATGGAGGGAGGGTGAGGCAGGGACCTGGGGGGGGGCCCAGGTGTAACCCCTAAAGCCGGCACCGTTCAGCCGGACACCCCTGTCTCACTGAAGAGAAAATCTCAACAGGAGAAAATAAAGTTCCAGTCACAGCCAGAATTCAGGAGCTAGTTGAATAGCGACCTTTTCCTGCTGGGAGATGGAGAATACTGGATAAACATGAGGAGTGCCAGCCAACAGGACCACCTGTTAATCAGTTTCTCTATCTCCGCGTGCTGGTAGATGTGAGCTATCCCATTGGTCTCTGGATTCATCTGCTGCTGTTGCTAGGGAATATGTGTTGCTTATAAGCTGGAGAAAATTCTATTTTGCTATATTTGTATGATACTAATGAACTGAATTGAAAATAAGTTTAGCTTATACTGCTGGTGGCCAATTTTGCATTATATCTGAGCAATTAAAACAAAATTTATAAAAAATTATAAAAACATAAAACAAAATAAGAAGAAAAATATTAGGATGAATGGTAATGAAGATTGAACATTTATGATCTCTAAGTGACAGTAAAGAATGAAGAGAGACTCTGAAAGGGTGAAGATTTTATGCCAATGATGCAGGAGTTTACCCATTTCACCTAGCAAGATGTTAAACTGACTGCAGTGAAGTACCGTACTCCAAATCTGAGGTTTTTCCTACCTTCATTATTTAAAGAATATCCAGAGGTCATTTTTTGGTGAGATTTTCTGATTGTAAACTGCAGGGGTGTCAAATGTCGGTCCTCGAGGGCCGCAATCTAGTCAGGTTTTCAGGATTTCCCCAATGAATATGCATGAGATCTATTTGCATGCACTGCTTTCATTGTATGCTAATAAGTCTCATGCACATTCATTGGGGAAATCCTGAAAACCTGACTGGATTGTGGCCCTCGAGTAATAACATTTTACACCCCTATTGTAAAGCATATACTAGATAGGTCATACAAATAGAGAAGCAATACATATTATAACATCATTTCAGACAAATGTCATCAAAACTATGTGCTCACTTTTACACCTAAACAAAATAAGTGGAACTGCAGATTCTGAATGTATCAAGAATAATTTATTTTAAAATGTATATTGATAAAAATAGTGAGGACAACCTGACTTAGTGGCCTGGACAACTAACGCTCTCTGAAAACTGGAGAGGGTATGTGACTAATAATAATGTCTAAATTCCTGAACGGAGAGGCCTACCACGACTCACACTGGCTCCCAATTCAAGCCAGAATACAATTCAAATTCCTTTGCCTACTTTTCAAAGCCATAAACAGAAACAGCCCTTCTTACTGGAACAATCGACTAACTCATTCCACCTCAATCAGACACAGGAGAACCCACACAATATTCGCACACCCGCCAACCAAAAAGGTCAAACAAAAAAAATATATGACAACCTACTGGCTGACCACCAGAGCAGCGACCCTGGACCGATAACTCGCCAATCTGCTGACTTCAACTACAGACTACAAAACCTTCAAAAAAGAAACAAAAACCTTACTCTTCAAAAAACACATAAAAACAATTATAACTTTATAAACAAATTTCCAAACTCCACCGACACCTACACCCTACGCCTTAGCAAATTAGAAAACCTTACCATATAAGCTTATTTATTAAGATCATAACAATTCTTATGTAATCCGCCTTGAACCGCAAGGTAAAGGCGGAATAGAAGTCACTAATGTAATGTAATGTAATAATACAGTTCATATAGGTCAAATATGAAGACAGCAAGAAGAAACACTCAAGACAAGCAAACTTGTCAGAAGGACTCAACAAGGTCCATGTTTCAACAAACCTATGCTTTCCACAGGGGTCCTGAGCTCTCTGTCCAGACTATGAGCTAGATGCACTAAAGTCAGCAATCGTCGCTAAATCAGTTTTGAATGCTTTAGCAACAATCGCATTTGCCGATCCAATGCACACAATGACTCACCACGTGTTTTTCCCCTCAATCGCCCATTTTCCGTACCAGCCATAAAAATTTAACTATTTTATATTAAAACTAGCCAAGCGATCAATGCACTAACATCGTTTGGCAATGCAAAAAAAAGCAATAGCTTTAGCGATCCAAAAAAAGCAACTGGTCAAGACCAGTTGCTTACTTGTCTTACTGATATAGTTTAACCTTTTTTTTTTTTAGAATGAAACAATGTTTTATTGATGATAAGAACCTAACAAAAATGTACAAACAGGTCACTAAAATTGGAGAAAAGGTACAAACAGAAGAAAAAGCATCAAGGGCAAACAGTATCATCAAGTTATAACAAAAACTGATAGAATACAAACATACCCAATCTCAAATACAAAGCAAGAGTACAATCACAACCAACTCAGGGCCCTGGACTCTGATGGGCCCCAAGGATCCAGAAGAGAACCCCACCCTACCCCACCCCTCACCCCGTCCACCAGTCAGAAGGAAGTCCAACCAGAAACTAATTAAATCACCAGACAACAATGATAGGAAAAAATGATTTTAATTTCAATTTAGTGATCAAAATGCGTCAGTTTTGAGAATTTATAATCTGCTGTCTATATTTCGCACTATACAGTTGTACCTTGGTTTGCGGGCATAATTCGTTTCAGAAGCATGTTCATAATCCAAAGCACTTGTATATCAAAGCAAATTTCTCCCTAGAAAATAATGGAAACCCCCCTTCTTTTTTCTGATTATTAATACTATTTGGGTTTCTGCCAGGTACTTGTGACCTGGATTGGAAATTGGTCGGACCCAGTATGGCTATTCTTATGAGAAAATAAAAGGAATAAGCAGAACTTACAATTGGATTAGAAATGGATGATTAATCTCTTCCAAGACCGCCTTTTCGTTATGTACATGCTGTTCTTGTTTTAGTCGAATGATATCAGGAATGCTCATTATTTTCAGTGCATAGTAATTCGCTGAACTTTTCGCTTTCACCAAATTAACTCGGCCAAATGTACCTGTGCCTAGAAATAGAAAAATAGTGAAATAAAAACATGGAGCGGTACATAAATTGCAGTAACACTGTACAGTCACTGTCCCTAATACCTAAAGAATATACCAAATACAGTGGTACCTTGGTTTACGAGCATAATTCATTCCTGAAGCATGCTCGTAAACCAAAATACTCATATATCAAAGCGAGTTTTCCCATAGGAACTAAGGGAAACTCGCTTGATACGTTCCCACCCACCCCCACCCACAGAGGACATCACTCACTAGTGAGAATACCTGCCTGCTTGTCCTGGGATAAAAAGTATTAACCCCCCTACTCCTCTTTTATCAAGCTGAACTAGAGGTTTTTGGTATGGTAAGTGTTCTTGACGCTCATAGGAATTCTATGAGCATTGAAACATCTACCACACCAGCCTATGCTAAAAACCTCTAGCACAGCTTGATAAAAGGGACCATTAGTTTTTAAATTATGTAGCATGAAATGGTATATTCATGCAATGTTTTAATTTTTTGATAAATGAATTCCATTAATCATTCATGTCATCACAGGTAATTTTTTCATCTAGATAAGATATCATCATGACTGGAGGAGATGTAATCGGAGTTGTGATAAAGAAGCAAAGAATTCTTGAAATTCAAAGTGCTTTTGAGTATCCAAATAAGTCTAAAATTTTGGTAATAGAGAAATGAGGAACTCAAAATAAGTAATAAAATGAAAATTATAATTGAGGACTTTAGAGGATATCATGGCATTTTGATAGATGCGACGTCCGAATTTGTCCATAGTTTTCCCTTCCCTTCCAGGGGGAACGGTGGCATAAACCTTGGAAGGATGGGACCTCTTCAAGGAGGACTCGACTAGAAGGACTGCTGAGATAACTGTGAGTTGTCAAACTCTTTGGGATGTACAGTTTTATACCTAGAGTCCAATTTGCCTGGAACAGCCGGTATGGTATAAGGGGTCTCCAGGCATCGACCAAAAGTCTGAGACAAAAGTTTGTGAAGAGGAAGCTTAAGAGACTCTGCCGGAGGTTGAGAAAGATGCATGACTTCGAGGTACTCCATTGAGTATTTGGAACAAGCATCTAATTGAAGATCCAAGTCAACAGCCATCTGACGAAGAAAAGATGAGAAAGATAGCTGATCCGCCAATGCTTTGCCTCGAGAAGGACTCGAGGACGTTGAGGCAGCCGGGGTCAAAAATGAAGCTTCGGCAGGAAAAAAGGCATCAAAATAATATGGAGACTTGGACGAAACAATCGAAACCGCTGCATCCTCGAGGTTCGGAAGTAGAGACCTCGAGCGAGGAGTCGGCGGTCTAATCGAAGTAGGAGTAGAGCAAGGCTTAGTTGAAGAGGGACGTTCTTTAGAAGAAGAACTATGCCTGGAGTATGCCTCGATGAAGGCCTCGATCGTCGGTGAGAACGATGCTTGGAAGCAGATCTCGAAGATCGAGGAAACTTCGCCTCGGAGACAGAAGCAGCCGATGCCACCAAAGAATGGATAGGACATGGAGGCTGTAGAGCGAAGCTCCAGAGGCTTGATGGAGGAACCTCGATGCACTCCCAAAGACTTTGCTCCTTGGATAGAATGTGAGGATTCCTGCCGAGGCACTTGCAAAGATTCTGCTCCTTGCTTCACGTGCTTGGATACCAGAACAGACACTCGCAGAGACTCTGCTCCCTGCAAAGAGTGTGTAAGTTCAGACTGAGGCAAAGGACATGGCTTGACCTCACAGGAGTCTGCTGAATGCCCAGGCTGGATGAGAGGAAGAAGCTTCAGTCCCATGTTAGTAAGGAACTGAATGAATTGCTTCTCCAACATGGTCTGGAAAGAAGCCGGCAAGGATGGATCTTCGTCTGAAACCGGACCACCTGCTTTGGCTGGAGGTTCCACCGAGGCAATGTAAATGTGCTTTGACTTGGGAGTCTTAGGCACTTTGAGCACCACCGCTGGAACTTTCTGTTGAGCTATCTGACCTGAGGAAACAGGGGAAGATACAGCAGGTGTCGTCGAAGAGAGATCCGCTGCAAATGATAGTCTGATGAGGCTCGAGGTGGAAGCAGTAGAAGCAAAAGGAATCTCAGTCGAAGGCGTCTTCGATGTCGAGGGATCAGAGGAAGAATCCATCCCTAACAGCTTCTCCACCAAAAGGTGATGACGTTTAAGGGCTTGAGGTTGAAGAGTAGCACAGCGCTCGCACGACTTCGGGTGATGTTCCGGCCCAAGGCACTTGAGGCACCGACGGTATGGGTCCGTAAGGGAAATCACACGCCGACACTGGCTACACTTCTTGAAGCCCGTGACAGGCCGGGACATAGGAGGAAAAATAGCCACCACAAGATCGAAGCCCTTGGGCAGTGGCCGAGCGGCTTGCCCCGGCAAACGGACGGAAGATTGAAAAAAAATTTTTTTTTAAAACTAGAAAGAAATAAATTAAGAACAGCGATTCGTGAAAAAAAAAAAATACAAACCGCAGTTCAAAGAAGGCATGAAGTAACGAAGTTAAACGCAGAGAGTCAAAGACGGACTTCTCGGCTCCGCGGAAACTGAGAACTGAGGAGACGCGCCCTACGCTGGGCGGGAAGGCACTCGCGCAAGCGCAGTGCGGTCGACTCGAAACTTTGAGTTTCTTCAAGCAAGACTGCTTGCAAGCTTCCGCATCCGAGCTCCACTGATGATGTCACCCATAAGCGATAATAGGCTGCCTGCTTATCCTGGGATAATGTTCTGCAACCTGCTTCAGCTCTCTAACAGTAGCTGGAATCAGAGAATCACTGCCTCTTCGACACTGATCTTCGGGCTGCCAGTCAGACCCCATGCCTAACTGCACCTCCACCCCTGCAGACTGAGAGATAAGCTCAGGGACAAGAGGAGGTGAGAAGACACAGTCGGCGCCCTGCGAGACACCGCCGAGTCTCCTATGGATGCCCAATAACCTATACTCGAAATCTGGGGATGGCCCCAAGCTTTAGTGAAGCAAATGCTGGCCGACAGGTACCATTCGGGATTGCCACAATATCTAGTATTTGTTTCTGGAGCTTCTGCCTGTGTGTCTTGGGAAGAAAAACACATTCCTGTAGCGTGTCAAATCAAACTCCCAGATAGCCCAATGTCTGAGATCAGTGCAGCTGGCTCTTCTTGAAATTGACAATCCAGTCTAAATGCTGCAGGAGAGAAACCAGTCTCCACATCTTGCTCCCACTCTAAGCTGGACGGCGCCCTAATCAACCCATCATCCAGATATGGATGGACTAGAACCCCTATCCTGCAAAGATTGCTGCTACCACTACCATCACTTTGCTGAAGGTGCAGGGAGCCGTTGCCAAGCCGAAAGGCAAAGTCATGAACTAGAAATGCTGAAGAAGGTGAAACCTACGGTACTTCCGGTATCCCAGGAAGATAGGAATATGCAGATAAGCCTCTGTCAAATCCAGCAAAGCCAGTGGAAAAACAATACGAGGACAGAACTTGAAAAATAATGTTTATTTTTCGATTCCTGTTTCTCAGTCGGTGAGGGAGATTTTGGAAGCCTCGCGCAAGGTCTCGACTAGGCTTTGTTATTCCCAGAAGTGGACCAGATTTTCATCCTGGTGTTCCTCGAACCATCTGGACCCGAGTTCAGTTCCAGTGTCTTCGGTGCTGGAATATTTGTTGCATCTGTCTAAGTCTGGACTGAAGACGACTTCCATTCGGGTGCATCTCAGTGCCATTGCGGCGTTCCATCGGCATCTCGAGGGTCGGTCTCTTTCTCTCCATCCTCTGGTAACTCGTTTCATGAGGGGTCTCGTGAATGTTCATCCTCCTCTGAAACCTCCTCCTGTAGTTTGGGATCTTAATGTGGTCTTAGCTCAACTGATGAGGCCTCCTTTTGAGCCTATCGACAAATCTCTTCTTAAGTTTCTCACTTGGAAGGTGGTCTTCTTGCTTGCACTCACGTCCGCTCGTCGGATTAGTGAGCTGCAGGCTTTGGTTGTGGATCCACCTTTTACTGTGTTTCATCATGACAAGGTGGTTCTTCGCACCCATCCTAAATTTTTGCCTAAGGTTGTGTCTGATTTCCACCTCAATCAGTCCATTGTACTTCCGGTGTTCTTCCCGAAGCCCCACTCTCATCCGGGTGAGACGGCGCTTCACACGCTTGACTGTAAGAGGGCGTTGGCCTTTTATCTCCAATGTACCAAGTCACATCGGAAGGTTCCTCAATTGTTTTTGTCCTTTGATCCTAATCGGTTGGGACATCCTGTTTCCAAGCGCACCTTGTCCAACTGGTTGGCTGCTTGTATTTCTTTTTGCTACGCTCAGGCTGGTCTCACGCTCCATGGTCGAGTCACGGGGCATAAGGTCAGGGCTATGGCAGCTTCTGTTGCTTTCCTCCGGTCTACTCCTGTGGAGGACATATGTAAAGCTGCCACTTGGTCTTCGGTTCATACGTTCACCTCCCACTACTGCCTGGACACTTTGTCCAGAAGCGACGGCCGGTTTGGCCAGTCGGTGTTACGTAACCTGTTTTCCTAAATTGCCATCCTCCCACCTGCCCTTTTTTGGTTAGCTTGGAGGTCACCCACATGTGAGAATATCATGCCTTCTTGTCCTGGGATAAAGCACAGTTACTTACCGTAACAGGTGTTATCCAGGGACAGCAGGCATATATTCTCACAGCCCGCCCTCCTCCCCGGGGATGGTTTCTTTGCTGGTTATGGAACTGAGGACCACGAGGTGGGGATGCGCCCTCTAGTGGGCAAGAAGGCATGCACATGCGTGGTGCAGTGTAGCAAACTTGAAACTTCAATCAAGTTTGCTTGAAAAGCTGTCCGCACTGAGGCTCCGTAAATGACGTCACCCACATGTGAGAATATCATGCCTGCTTGTCCTGGGATAATTGTATTTGAGGATTATTTTCTTCATTATAACTATTTTCTGTGACAAGATTGTATGCTTGTAAAAATTTCAATAAAAGAAAAATAAAAAATAACCCTTTACAAATTAACAGTGTTGTATAAGCTACTTTAAATATTTTTTACAAAGTTACTAGAAGTAATATATTACAGTTACTAGTAACATACCTTATTTCAGTGTTTTTCAACCTTTTTTGGGCAAAGGCACACTTGTTTCATGAAAAAAATCACGAGGCACACCACCATTAGAAAATGTTAAAAAATTTAACTCTGTGCCTATATTGACTATATATAAAGTAATTCTCTTGAATAAGAATCAAATAAACACAAAGAAAGTATTTTATAATTACTTTATTATGAAATATTAAGTAAACAGAATAGTGAAAAATTATAAAATACTTTATTCAGTGCGAAACCTGGGCCTGTTTGGCTGAACACAAAGCTGATATTCTGGCTGGAATCGAAGAAAGACACACACGTAGCTCTTCGTCAACAGCTCTCAGTCTCTCTCTGTATTTGGTTTTTATAGCATACAAAAATAGACAAATATACCCTCCATCCTTTTTATTAAACCACAATAGCAGTTTTTAGCGCAGGGAGCTGCGCTGAATGCCCAGCGCTGCTCTTGACGCTCATAGGCTCCCTGCGCTAAAAACCACTATTGCGGTTTAGTAAAAGGTGACCATATTGTAAAATATAGACAGCAGATATAAATTCAGAACTGTGCATAGTAAGTGAAGGGAAGTTTTCATCTCTGGGAATTTACCCAGTTAACTATTAAGTTATTTGGGCAAATTCCTTTGAAAACTGTGGTAATACTGCCTGCACTTTGCTAAATTTAAAATAAAATCATTTTTCCTACCTTGTCTGGTGATTTCTGGTTGCACTTTCTTCTTCTGACTGTGCATCCAATCTTTCTTCCCTTCTATCAGTCTGTATGCTTTCTCTCCTCCACACCTCATTCCCTCCCACAACTTTTTCTTCCTCTCTCCATTACCTTTCTTTCTTTTTTTCTGTTTCTCTTCTTTCCTTCTGTTTCCCTGCCTGCCCCCTTTCTTTCTTTCTCCCTGCCGTTCCCCAAGCCACTGCCACTGCCGCTGCCATCGGGGAACAGGACCCACCAATGGATAACAGGCCCCAAAGCCGACGCCGACGCATGCTCTCCCTGACGTCAATTCTGCAAACGGAGAGGAAGTTCCGCCCAGCCAGGCAGCGATTGGCTGGCCTGAACTTCCTCTCCGACTGCAGAATTGACGTCGGGGAGAAGAAGACTTATCGGCTCGATAGATTAGATCGCCAAGACAAAGTGAGTCCTGGGTGATCGACTCACTTTGCCTTGGCGAGCTACTGGCGCCCCTGCCTCGGGCCCCCTGTCAGCTCCGGGCCCCTGAATGCAGGACTGGTAGTACTGCCCTGATGGCGGCCCTGCGGCACACCAGGCAACATCTCGCGGCACACTAGTGTGCCGCGGAACAGCGGTTGAAAAACACTGCCTTATTTCTCCAAAAATAAGACAGTGTCATATTAATTTTGGGCCCAAAAAGCACAGTTACTTACCATAACAGGTGTTATCCAGAGACAGCAGGCAGCTATTCTCCCATGTGGGTGATGTCATCCACAGAGCCCGGATCCGGACAGCCCTCGCAAGCAGACTTGCTTGAAGAAACTCATAAGTTTTGAGTCTGTCGCACCGCGCAAGGGCTTTCCCGCCCAGCACAGGGCGCGTCTCCTCAATTCAGATAGCTAGCAGAGAAGCCAACCAGGGGAGGTGGGTGGGTTGTGAGAATAGCTGCCTGCTGTCCCTGGTTAACACCTGTTATGGTAAGTAACTGTGCTTTATCCCAGGACAAGAAGGCAGCCTATTCTCACATGTGGATGACCTCCAAGCTAACATGCCTCGTAGAAACTGGAGAACCAGGATCCCCCGCAGCATGCCTCGAGGTGGTGTGGAACAAGGCTGACGAGGCCGTCCAGCACGAGACCCTGCCTGGGCCTGGAAGGTTCCCCCAAGTGTCTCGAAGCACAAGGAAGAGAGGGATCCATATCCTGCCTCGAAGATAGGTGCTTTGATGAAGAGATGTACCTCGAGGAGGAAGCAGATCAAGACATCTTGCCTGCCTCGAAAGCTTGACAACTAGAGTACGAGGCCTGGATTGACAATGCAAGGACTCACTCGAGGACGAGGCCTCACAAACTTAGCAGGTTGCGCCTCAAGTACATGCTTAGACTGGCTTGCAGGGAGCAGGGTCGAGGCCAGAGCATATTGAGCAAACATAGTGCTAAGCTACTTGTGTAGAATAGCCTTCAGCATGTGCTGGAAAGCTGGCACCGTAACCAATAGAACTGGTATTGAAGGTGCAGCAGTGCGCTCCATACAGGGCGACCTTGAGGATGAGTATTCCCTATTATTGGAGGCGCGCTTCGAAGGAGGTTTCATAGAAGCTGGCACGACTGCACTCGTTGCCTGGATTGCCTGAGACTCTGGTTGAAGGGCTGGAGGCTTCCTAGCCAGTGAACCTGCAGAGGAAAAAGGAAACTTGCCTGAGGATGAGGTCTTCGGAGAAGCGGCAGACAAGGACTTCCCCAACGAAGGAGACTTGCCCAAGGTTGAGCATTTGACAAACGAGGCCGCTGATGGGGTCGAGGCCGAGGCTTTTCAGCAGACGGTTCCATGACCCCGAAAAGTTGCTGAATCTGGACCCGATGTCTCTTGAGAGCCCGTTTCTGAAAAGTAGCACAGTGGACACAAGACTCAGGACGGTGGTTGGGTCCTAAATAGTTAATACACCAATGGTGTAAGTCACTGAGAGAAAACGTATGGTTACACTGACTACAGCGTTTGAATCCCGTAACAAGCCGGGACATGAAAGAAAACAATGGCCGCAGCCGAAACGAAGACCCGTGGTTAGGGCCCGCAGCCCAAGCCGGTCGACGGAAGAAAGAAGAAAAAACACAGTTGCTTACTGTAACAGGTGTTATCCAGGGACAGCAGGCAGATATTCTCTACATGTGGGTGGCATCATCCACGGAGCCCCATCACAGACAGCTTTTCAAGCAAACTTGATTGAAGATCTTCAAAGTTTGTTAGTGCTGCACCGCGCATGCGCATGTGCCTTCCCACTCGAGCTAGGGGGCACATCCTCTCAGCTTGGCCTCAGTTCAGATAGCTAACAAAGAAGCCAACCAGGGGAGGTGGGTGCATTGCGAGAATATCTGCCTGCTGTCCCTGGATAACACCTGTTATGGTAAGTAACTGTGCTTTATCCCAGGACAAGCAGGCAGCATATTCTCTACATGTGGGTGATCTCCAAGCTAACCAGAATGGGACGGTGGGCGAGTTGGCAATTTAGGAGAATAGATTTTGCAAAACAGACTGGCCAAACTGGCTGTCACATCTGGAAAAGGTATCCAGACAGTAGTGAGAGGTGAAGGTATGAACCGAGGACCAAGTGGCAGCCTTGCAGATCTCCTCAACTGGAGTGGACCTGAGGAAAGCGACAGACGCCGCCATCGCTCTGACTTTATGCCCCATGACCCGACCCTGCAGAGGGAGACCAGCCTGAGTGTAGCAGAAAGAAATACAAGCAGCCAACCAGTTTGATAGGGTGTGCTTGGACAAAGGACGCCCCAATCAATTCGGATCAAAAGATTGGAAGAGTTGAGGAGCCATCCGATGAGTCTGAGTGAGTTGCAGGTAGAAAGCCAACGCCCTCTTACAGTCAAGAGTGTGGAGCGCCACTTCTGCAGGTTGAGAATGGGGCTTAGGAAAAAACACAGGAAGAACAATGGATTGGTTGAGGTGAAAATCCGAGCTCACTTTAGGCAAGAACTTAGGATGTGTACGGAGGACCACCTTGTCATGATGAAAAACAGTAAAAGGCGGGTCCGCAACCAGAGCCTGCAACTCACCCTCCAGGGATTCAATACACGTTAGACAAGTTCATGCTGAACTAGCCTGGTAGGGCTAGTCTCGGTTAGGGTGCTGGTCTTTGACCAGAAGGCCGCCGCGTGAGCAGACTGCTGGGTATGATGGACCACTGGTCTGACCCAGCAGCGGTAATTCTTATGTTCTTGTATCCTGAACACTTGACCAAGTTGAGAAACACTGTCTTAGAACAGAAAAATGGCCATACTAGGTCAGATCATCTAGCCCAGTATCCCCTAAACCTGAAAACCTGACCAAGTTGAGAAACAGTGTCTTAGAACAGAAAAATGGCCATACTAGGTCAGACCATCTAGCCCAGTACCCCTTAATTTAGCAACGGGATACTCCAGGACCGAGTTGAGAAACATTGTTCTAAAAGAGATGTTCCCTGTTACACAGAGCTTACAATCTATCAAAACAGACAAAACAAGACAAATAAGGGATCAGCAAATTGCTTATGACAGGAATTATTAAATAAACATGGGTACTTTTACAAGTCAGCAGGAGTTAGGAGTTAAAAGCAGCCTCAAAGAAGGCTTTAAGCCTAGATTTGAATACAACCAGAGATGGAGCTTTCCTACAAGTAGGAAATTTCTCTAGAATTATTTTTCAACCAGCCTGAAAATAGTGCTATGACCTTAAGAAATGCTCAAGGAACCTCTCCCCCTCTCCTGTTCTGAAAAAGTATGATGCAAAAAAACTATCAGCAATGTTAAGTAGGAAATGCACTTAAGCATTAAGAAATTGTGAAATTGGTGACAGGAAGAAAAGTTAGCAAACATGTACAGTACAGAGGAGGAAGTGAAGATTCAGAGAAAATATTAAGAGATCAGTACAGCTGTAAGTCAGATCTACTATCTAAGATACCATTCCCAGGGAATTAGTTAAAATGTACAGGCATATGGTTCTCCAGCTGTCTCATCCATCAGCAATCAAAATACTGTAATATTTAAAGTTTAAACATGCAGACCCTCTCTCTACAACACAGTTAACCATATAACCATAGCAAATTAATGGAAATACTTTTAAAATAGAGAATAGTGAAGTTTCTGGAATCCTTTCTGGAGGCAACGTGGATTCACTAGAGGCAGGACTTGTCAGACAAATCTGATCAATTTCTTTGACTGGGTAACCAGAGAATTGGATAGAGAGAGTGCAATAGATGTGGTGTATTTAGATTTTAGCAAAGCCTTTGACAGTGCTCCACACAGACAGCTAATAAATAAACTGAGTGCCCTCGGGATGGGTCTTAAAGTGATGGGCTGGGTCAAAAACTGGTCGAGTTGAAGGTGACAGAGCGTAGTGGTCAATGGAGATCACTCTGAGGAAAGGGATGTTCACCAGTGGTGTGACTCAAAGTTCTCTTCTTGGGCCTGTTGTTTTTAACATTTCTATAAATAAACTAGAAGCCATGCTAAGATCTGTATTTGTTTTTAACCTTTTGCAAATGAAGTTATCTATGCAATCTATATATTTTTGTCATGTGCTTTGTATGTTGAATGCATCTCTTTGAAGAATGAGTTAACTGGAGCAGTCTTTAGTGAGAAAAAAAGGGTAGCTTTTTAACAAGAAACATAAAGCTGTGTTTTTCATGTGCTATAATTAGCAAATAACATTCCTGTTTGCCCAGAAAACTAGTAGGTTTTGCATACACTATCTTTATATATCTTTATCATGTGCCCTGTTAATGTGGTGCATTATTAAATGTATTTCGAGCTTACTAAAGCAAAAATAAAAGCCCAGAAACCTATTTAACAGATCGCATTGGCAACATCCAAAGGATGGCTATGTCCTGTCCACAGAACTGAGGACTATCTGAAGCCCAAACTACGCTGAAAAGTAGACTTCCTTACAATGCCTATAAGACCTAGTTTTACAATTCATATGCAGCTTGTTAGCTCAGTCTGTAGCACACTGGCCTACACTGACATTCCTAGTCAACTCACTCCCTGTGACAAAAGAGAAATAAATAAAAAGATTACAGATTTTTTTAAAAATTGACAATATACAATTATAATGAAAAAGCATAAAACCGCCATTCTAATAATGTCATAATTATAATATTAAGTGAGAGTGTGGCGCAGTGGTTAAAGCTACAGCCTCAGCACCCTGAGGTTGTAGGTTCAAACCTATGCTGCTCCTTGTGACTCTGGGCAAGTCACTTAATCCCCCATTGCCCCAGGTACATTAAATAGATTGTAAGCCCGCCGGGACAGACAGGGAAAAATGCTCAAGTACCTGAATAAATTCATGTAAAACCGTTCTGAGCTCCCTTGGGAGAACGGTATAGAAAATTGAATAAATTTAATTCAGACGTCTAATTGCCGCCTAAAAAATGACTTGGGAGCAGTGTTCCCTCTAAGCGGGCGGGTGTTGTGAGCAAACTTTTTTCACCGTGAGCCAAAAATATCGGGCGCCAGCAAGTTATGAGCCAACTCGCCCGATTCTCCTCTCGCCGCCCTGCCATCTGCCGTACGCCTCTTCCGATCGTGCGCTGTGACGAGAAACGTGTGCGCTGCGATGTAATATTTTGTGCGCCAGCGCACGCCAGCGCAGCTTAGCGGGAACACTGGTTCAAATGGTTTTATTTATTTCCCCAAATTTATTTTTGTTATACGCATTGAAAATATTTGATATTGCGTTTAAATCAAAATCTCAATAAACTTGAAACGAGTGCCCGTGAGATTGTGGGAGGGTTAAATACTCAAAACTTAGAAGTTTTTGCTACGCCAGCTTTCTGGTATCTTTACATACAGTGGCGTACCTAGCATATGTAACATCCGGGGCCCATCATTTTTTGGCACCCCCCCCCCATCTGTAAGAAAAACATGATTTTTAGTAACAAACCACACGTCACACATGAGTACCTAGGAAAAGGCAGCTTCTTACATATTGCAGTGAGCAGTACATCAATACACCCATTGTAAAACTAAACAAGCCAGACCAGCACAGATCAATCCTACACCGTCAATCCTAACAGAAAACCATGTCTTTCGAACACACAGAACACAGAAAACACCTTCGCCTAGTAAGGAATATGTAATCACAAACTAACCCCTCCCTCTTTTACAAAACTGTAGTGTGGATTTTAGCTACGGAGGTAACAGCTCTGATGCTCATAAAATTCTGAGCATCAGAGCTGCTACCACCAAGGCTGGTGCTAAAAACGCTTCACAGTTTTGTAAAAGGGGGGATAAAATAAAAATACATAGACAAAGGTTAAATTGAACCAGCAAGAAGCTGGACTCTGCATACAATGCTTCACAGAAACAGTGACACATGTCTCCTAAAGCAATAAATAAATAGAAATTTTTTTCTACCTTTGTCTTCTGTGGTTTCTCCTTTCCTCATCTTCTTGTAACTCTCTTCCTTCCATTCACTGTCTGCCGTCTCTCTTCCCCTATATGGCATCTTCTCTCCTTCTATGCCCCTTCCAGAAACTGTATGCCTCCCCCTTCCATCCCTCCTTTCACCCCATTGGTCTGGCATCTCTCTCCTCGCCTTCCCTCTCCCACACCTCTCCTCATAGTCTGGTATCTCCCCTTCCCTGATTCTCTGGCATCTCTCTCCTTTCCTTTTCTTCCATCTTTCGTTCCCCCTCCATGCTCTCACATCTCCCCCTTCCTTTTCCCTTAGACTGGCATACCTTCCTCCTACGCTCCAAGCCCTGGCATCTCCTTTAATTCCCTCCCTCATCTTCCTTCTCCCTCCAGCTGGGTACCGCAACACTCTTCCCTGCAGCTCTGCACTTCCCCACAATTGCCATGCTTCGGTTCCTCTTCTTCCTTCCTTCCTCCCCCCCCCCCCGCGGGACCCTGCGGCACCATCAACTCTTACTCCCTCTAATGTCGGCCCTGCAGCTCCAGACTTCCTCGCACCTTCTCCCCTCCCCCTTTGGATCGCTATTATTTTAAATGTTATAGCCGCGGAGCTGTATCCATCAGTGGAGATGTCTAACCTCGGCCTGCCCCGGAACTCTTACTGCAGCAGCCGCCCGTCTAGGCAGGAACAGGAAGTCACTGTTGCAGTAAGAGTTCCGGGGCAGGCCGAGGTTAGACATCTCCACTGATGGATACAGCTCCGCGGCTATAACATTTAAAATAATAGCGATCCAAAGGGGGAGGGGAGAAGGTGCGAGGAAGTCTGGAGCTGCAGGGCCGACATTAGAGGGAGTAAGAGTTGATGGTGCCGCAGGGTCCCGCGGGGGGGGGGGGGAGGAAGGAAGGAAGAAGAGGAACCGAAGCATGGCAATTGTGGGGAAGTGCAATCCCCCCAATGCGTCCCCTTACCTTACCTCCCCTTACCTTTGCGACGCGTGTGTGCGCTGTGAAGAGAAACTTTGCGCTGCGATGTAATATTTTGTGCGCGCGCGCAGGCCAACGCACCTTAGCGGGAACACTGCTTGGGAGTACTGGTCGACAAGTCGATGAAGCCATCCGCAGCAGCAAAAGGGCTAACAGAATGGTAGGAATGATTAAGAAGGGGATCACGAACAGATCGGAGGCTATCATGCCTCTGTACAGGGCCATGGTGCGTCCTCACCTGGAATACTGTATCCAGCACTGATCATCGTACATGAAGAAGGACATGGTACTACTCAAAAGGGTCCAGAGAAGAACGACTAAAATGGTTAAGGGGCTGGAGGAGTTGCTGTACAGTGAGAGATTAGAGAAACTGGGCCTCTTCACCCTTGAAAAGAGGAGACTGAGAGGGAACATGATCGAAACATTCAAGATAATGAAGAGAATAGGCTTAGGAGACAAGGACAGGTTGTTCACCCTTTCCAAGGTAGAGAGAACGAGAGGGCACTCAAGTTAAAAGGAGATAAGATTCCATACAAACGTAAGGAGGTTCTTCACCCAGAGGATGGTGGAAAACTGGAACGCTCTTCCTGAGGCTGTTATAGGGGAAAATACCCTCCAGGGATTCAAGACAAAGTCAGACAAGATAAGAAATGTCAAATGGACAGAAGATACCGAAAAGACAAGAAAATAAGACAGAAAAAAAAAAAAAAAAATACCGAGACCAAAGCAAACAGAAAATACAAGGTAGAAAAATGTATTTTATTCTTAATTTATTAATTGGAATATGTGCATTCCCAAAAGCCAACATCTCTGATACTTTGTATTTCAGTTTCTATTTCTCTGGTATTGCTGTATGCCCAGTCTGACTTCTTGAGGTTTCTTGTTCAGGTTTTTTGCCTTCATACTGATCTCTCTGGTCCTTTGTGATATATTTGTTAATCATGTATATTTCATATGTAACCAAGATGCAGTATTCTGCTAGAATGTAGAATCTACATAGAAATCTTGTTTTGTTATTTGTTTTTTATTTTCCACTAGTAAGTATATTTGTGTTTTAGGGCCCAGTGTATTTTTACATTGTTATTGTCACATACGAGGTTGCAGCTCTTAGGCCCATATACTCAAAACTCATTGTGCTTTTAACAATCAACACTAAACCAGTTTTAACCGGTTAAGCATCAAAGTATTTCAGCTATCGATGTCCAAAATGGCTAATCACGGTCTGTGGTTTATAGCTTCCTCCAATAATCAAATGGATTACAACAAGCTCATCAGTATTAAAATGAGCACTTCAATCGATGCCCAGATGATGCACAATATGAAGCGCAGTTTTTAACATTGTGAAATCTCCAATAGGTCTGGAGGTGCCGATAGTGTTAAAAAAGCACTGAACATGAGCTTCTTTTTTTAAAAATGGGCACAGATGTCGTGCATGTATTACACAGGCACAATATCTATCCCATTAAAAATAGTCTGGACCCCCCTTGATGATGACCCCCCTCCCCCACCCCTGGAAAAAAAAATTGGCAGGGGGATGCCTATTCCCTCCTGCCGGAGGTCCAGAACTCCCCTTCCTCCCCCCACCCCGTGAAGATCAGCAGGAGGGATGCCCATTCCCTCCTGCCTCAGCCACAAGGACCCGCCCCCCCATACCTTATTTAGATGACCAGCAGGTAGGCTACCCATTCCCTCCTGCCAGCAGGTCTGTATCTTCAAAACCGCAGGCCTTCCCTTTTCCCAGTGCATCCTGGGATGCACTGGGAGAGACGTAAGATTGATTGGCCCAGGCGGCTAAGTTCACAGGATTTTTACAGTGATTTAAGAGCAGGGATGTGTCCAACTCGCGGCCCCATGAAGTATTTTGTGCGGCCCCGCTCAAGGGCGATGCGGTGTTTTCCTCTGTCACCCCCGTGGGATTACCATCTTGCCGGCTCCCTCCTCTGTCTTGCTGCAGCGTTTGCTTAAAGCGGATCCTATGTGCCTCTTGCAGCTGACCCGAAGTGTTCTCTCTGACGTCGCAACGTCAGAGGGAATGCTTCCAGATCAGCCACAGGAGGCACATGGAAGCCGTTGACCGCGGCTTTGAGCGAATGCTGCAGCAAGATGGAGGAGGGAGCAGACAAAACGGTAAACACCCAGGGGCACAGAAGTGAGGGAGGGAGGGAGAAGGGTGTGTTGGGACTTGAGAGGGAGACATTGCCCGCAGCTTTCAGCAAAAAAAAAAAAAAATGACTAGCAGTGAGGAGGGAGCCGGTCTGAAAGTAAACACCCGGGGCACAAAAGGGAGGGATAAGGACGTGAGACTTGAGGGAGGGAGCACAAACTTAGGAAAAATGATGGCAGGAAAGAGGGAGGGGCATGAACATAGGACATAGAATGAAGGGAAAGATAGAGGGGAACATGAGCCATAAGATGTAAGAATGGAGGGAGTGAGGGAAAGAGATGCAGAGGTGAGGGAGATAATAGAAAGAGAGAATTGGGTGTCTGAAAGAGGGAAAGAGATGGTGCAATTAGGAAGATAAAGAAAGAGGAGAACTGTTGGGCAGAGAGAGGAGAAACAGAGAGAGAATTATTGGACAGGGTGGTGGGAGAGGATTGAGATAGAGATGCATGGGCGCAGAGAGAAGGGGGAGAACATGCTGGGCCGAGGAAGCTTCCTGGACTTTTTTTTTTGGGGGGGATATTAAAATAAGTGCCAGATTGAGCATGCGGGAAGAGCTTATGGGACCAGAAACAGAGGACAGAGATGGTGGACAATGGTCTGAAGGGAGAGAAGTTGGAACGGGGTGGTGTGGAGGAAGAGGGAAAGAGATACTTGCAGGGAGAACTGTTAGGAAGAGAAAGAAAGAAATGGTGGATCTGGGGAAGGGAGGCAGGCAGGCAGGGTAAGAGATGGGATGGGGAACAGTTGGGAAGAGAAAGGGAGAGAAGTTGGATCTGGGGATGGGAGGGAGGGAGAAATGTTAGGCCTATGGATGGAAGGCAGAGAGATACAGCATCTCTCTTTTTTTTCTCCATTTCATTGTTCAGCATCAAGGGGGAAGGGAAGAAGAAAAACCAAAAAGAGGGAGCAAAATGTTGATCCATGGAGATAGAGGAGAGATGTAACCATGGAAGGGCAGGAGGGAAGAGAGCTGGGATAAGATGGTGCTAGGGGATGGAAAGAAAGGGACAGGGATTTATAGCCTGACCAGTGGAGAGAGGAAGGGGGATTCTGAAAGTGGTGAGCCATGTGGATGAAGTCAAAAGGGAAATGACAAGATGAGTGAGAAAGCGAGTACAGTGATAGAAATGTGGTAATGGGGAGTAGACAGCAGGAAATAGGAGGCTGGGAAAGGAGTGAGATGGGAAATGGGAGAGCTAGGTACTGAGAGAAGATGGAGAATTGAGAGGTAGCTGAACATTTAAAAAGAAGAAGAGTGAGAAAGGCAAGATTTGAGTGGACAGAGGCAGAAAAGAAAAAAATAAGAAATCTGAAAGGGAAAAATCAATACATTGGAGACAGGCATAAGAAGGAAATGGAACGAGAGAAAAAAATGGACAGCAAACACTGGAAAGAGAATTAGTTGAAGATAGAGAAAAAGCAGAAAGAGAAACTGGGACCAAGATGATGGAAAAACAAAACATCCAGACAACAAGGTAGAAAAAATTGTTTTATTTTGAATTTATTAACTGGAATATGTTAGCTTTGGGATATGTGCGTCACAATTATTTTTGTATTCAGTGGCGTAGTCATATACAGCTGATTTGGGAGAGGGATTGGAACCCAAAATTAGTGGATTGGTACCAAAGTTTCTCCCTGCCTGAGTGCAATTTACAAATTCTTGAGCTATTGGTGATTCCCAAGCCCTGCCACCTGAAGACATCTTCCTTCAGTCTGGCAACCCAAAATCTCCAAGCTTTGAAGCCAATGGCAATATCCTTCAGGCATGCATGAAAGCCAAGGGGGAGAGGGAAAGCAGCCGCTCTGCAATATTGCTGCCAGCTGCAGAACTTGGGAAGTTGGAGGGGGAGGAGGTGGCCATCAGTTGGTGAGGCTTGGGGATCCCTACTAGCTACTGCAGGGGAGATATTCAGTTTGAGGGAGCCTAAGCTCAAACTGGTAGGCCCAAAAAAGCAGTAATATTTACCCTGATTAAACGATCCTCCATTGCACTGCCGACAGCTGATTCAGCATCTCCGCTCTGATGAGGCTCACCTCTGAAGAGGCTCACCATAGCTGTAATAGAAGTGAATGGGAGAACCAGGAGCGCATCCCTGCTCATCAGAATGGGGATGCGGAAGCCTGGGGCTGCTCCCACTGTCAGCGATATACGTAGAGGATCACTCAGTCAGGGTAAGCATTACTGCTTTTTTGGGTTCCTCTCCAAAGTGTCCCTTTAATGAAGTTTTATTATTAGATACGTACATCTTCTATATTAGTGATTGCAAATTTGGGACCTGCTCAACCTTTTTCTTGCTCATCAGCTAGTGTTAGTGTGGCCCCAGAAAAAAAAAAATTTCTGCCAATGCGGCCCAGAGAAGCCAAAATGTTGAACACCCCTGTTTTAGAGCATTCAGCTGTAAGTGTCCTAGGAGTTAGTGCTTTTATAGTATGATAAAGTTCCAAGTGTGTTTTTGCCCATGTTTGCATATAATATTTTGTAGTGCAGGAACTGTGTGTGTTGCCCTTACTGAGATGTTATCAAGACTTTAATATGATTGTCATACCAGACAATAGGGTTTTCGGGTTTAAATTATAATCACTCTCTCTTGTGGGAATCTTTAAATACACTTGAATTGTTTTCATAGGTGCATTGGTTTAGGGCAAGTGGAAGGAGTAAGAGAGAAGAGAGGCAGACTGGCTGCAGCCATAATTTGAGCACTTGTTTTCAATCCACTTTAATTCAATTGTTTAAGAGACCTATATATCTACTGACGTTTACAGTGTTTCATTTTCATTTTAGTCTCCCCAAAAAGCTAAGCCACAGACCCCTATGTATACCCAAGGTAGAAGCTCCAACTTTTACCCATCTCGGAACCAGATCCGCCAGATATGATGCATTCCACATTAAAGGAGCTGCCAGATCCACAGCTTCCAGGTAACCTCCAGGACCAGGCTTTTTAATAAAGAAATTTTGAGTGGTGCCAAGTAGCTTCAAAGCACTGCATTCCACATTAGAGCCTGGCAAAAGCTAGATCCGCAAGGTCCAAACCCTGCACCCCCTTAATCTAAAATATATGGGATCTGACTTTCAACTATTTCCTCAGTTGAGCAGCCAAAGACGTGTTGGGGATGGGTTAGGGGGAGAGTCCTCTGATGCATCTTTATGCCAACCTGGAGCTAGTGTAAATATAAAGGACTAGAAATAACTTTAAAAAAAAAAATGCTATATTTGAGTTGCATGCTGGCTGTGGTATCCTTTAGCATAGACAGTTTACAAAGGTGCTCACATCGGCTATAAGGTTAGTGCTGGAAAATTATGCACAAGCCGCTGCGCTAATAGGTAGCAAAGCTTGCTTCATCGGCCTCTCCAGAGACGGGGCGATTTCTAGTTTATCTGAACCTTAACTCGCCTTCAGTCACTACCAAATGGCGTGAGCTAACTCCAGATCCCTTTTCTTTTTAAATCGAAACGTGATCGGCTTCCTCATCTGAGCTCTGCTTCAAATCAAGATGCTGAAATGCGCACGCAGGACTCGCTGCCCGATACAAAAAGGGGGGGGGGGGAGAGGGCACTTTAAACTCACCCACAGTGGCCAACGTCTCCAAGTCATCCACCTTGAGTTTGCATTGCTCGACATAAGCGGAGTTAGGGCCGGCCATAGCACCCCCGGGGCAGGGATTGCAATTGCAGGCGGCGATACGGGTACCACTGCAGCCGGGCACGCCGCCTTCCTCGGCCTTCACCGACCCCGGCGCATCTGCCTCCGCCTCCGCCTCCATTGCATGAAAAGGCCGATGAGGTAGAAAACGGGGGGGATTCCCTTTCCCCCCCCAGCAGTTACAGCTGGTCCGCACCACCGGCTCTGCAGCGCATGGATTTAAAACACAGGAACCAGCCGCCCCTCCCCGTCTCGCAACTCGACCCGTGAAACCTCGGCTCTTTCTTGTGCTCAGCAGTATGTTTTGTTTGGAGGGGAGGGGGGGGGGTTGTTCTTGTAGATTTTGTTTTGGGAGGTTTTTGTGGAGGGGTTTAACAAAAAGTTCCTCTCTCGCCACTTTCCGCGGCTGCCTTCCCCGTTGCCTCAACAGGCTCTGCCGGAGTCCGGCGGCTCCCGGTAACTTTCTTCATCCGCCGGGCTCGGGCTTGACCGCTGCATCTTCACGCTCTCGCCCGCTGCCGCACTCCCTCCACCGCAGGCTGAGGGCTCGGTCCACACTCCCTGCCTGCCCCGAGAAACTTTGAGTTCTGGCTGCTCGAGCGCGCCGAGGCCAGGGGGCCCCGAGACGGACCGACCTCGTTAAAGCCGGGAGTCCCGTCCTCTTCCGCTTGGGGGGGGGGGTCTCCGGCTGGTTGGGGCCGGCTCCCCTCTGGGCGTCAGGGCGGTTCTGTTTTTCTCTCGCTCGCTCGGTGGGTCTCAAGACAGTAGCGCCGCCTTCGTTTCGTCCGCCCTCCCCCCCGCCTTCGCTATTCGCTCGGGTCCCCCTTCTTTGGTCCTTCCCTTTCTTGGTGCCGCGAACGCTGCTGCTGCTGCGGCGCGCGCCAGCTAGAGAGAGAGGGGGGAAAAAATGCAGCCGGAACAGCTCGCTCTTCTTTGCGCTAGAAACCTGCGATTCCTCCGCGGCACGGGGGAAAACCCTATAGACAAAAAAAAAAAAAAAAAAGCCTGATCCACTCCGCGCGGCCGCCGTTTACCTCATCCGGATCGGTTACACTTTCAAACTCGGGCTCGCGCACACACAGGAGCGACGCGCCGTGGCGACTGAGTGACAGCGCAGGCTGCCAATCGGGCGCCGCGACCGGACTCTCTCCATTCTTGCCGGTTCCACCGGCTCCTGCCAAACTGAGGTGGGCGGGGTGGGGAATAAAGCAAACCAATCGGGGTAGCCCGGAGGTGGGAGCGAGACGCTGTGGGTGTGACTGCAGCTGGGGCTTGTCTTACCTGACCCTGGGTCTTTTGTGTCTGCATGTGCTGGCGGATCGGGTTATGATGGCGCGGGCAGGCGGGTGAGCACGGGAGCAAACAGACAGATGGGGGACTCTGGACGATCTTCGGGACAAAAGAATCAAACGACAAAAATCGAGCACCGTTTTTTTTTAGCTTTCCTAGCCGTGTTTTACAGCGCACAGAGAATGACACTGCATGCATCCTTTTGGAAAGATGGCTGACAATATGTTACCAAGAAGAAAAAATGATTAGCTTGGAGAGTGATATTATTTCATCTTTGGTGAGAAGTGGCCTAATGGAGAACCGCTGCCTCAGAGGTTGTGGGACCGGATCCCAGCGCTGCTCCTTGTGATCCTGGGCAAGTCACTTAATCCTCCATTGCCCCAAATACAAAATAAGTGCCTATATACAGTATTTGTAAACTGCTTTGAATGAATAACCACAAAAAGTCAGTTCCCTTTCCTCTTTGTGCCTGAGGCTACATGAAAGCAAATAATTGGATCCTGTTAGGTGTTTTGAGATCTGGATTTGGCAACAGTTGGAAATAGGATACTGGGCTTGATGGACCTTTGTTCTTACTCAAGGATGGTATGCTGAAAATTGAAGGCCACTGAGTGAGGTTTTCCTTATGGGCCTCAGCCATATCTGAAACCAGTCCTGGCAGATGCACTTTCCCCCCCCAAAAAAAAAAAAACCTGACCTATTCCAATTGATAAACAGAAAATAAAATTCTTTCTTTCTACCTTTGTCATCTGGTCATTATATGATATTTGTCCAAGTCTTTGGTTTCTGCTTTCCTCTGTCTTCTCTTAACTATTTTGCCAGAGTCTCTTTGTCCATTTGACACCTCTTCTCTCCACCACCTCTTTGTCCCTTATCTGTTCTATCCTTCAACTCTCCTCTATGACCCTCTCTCTCTATTCTCCCATGTTGCTCATCTGCCTTCTCAGTGTCCCTGTCTCCTCCTCTCCTTCCATGTCCTGCATTGAATTTCTGTGCCTCCCCCCCCCCCCCCCCGTACCTAGCTCAACACATTTTCTCTGTGTTCCTGTCCTGTTCCTTGTCCAGTGTATTCCCTCTTTCCTCCCCTTCTACAGCACCCCCACCTCAGGGCCAACATCTCTCCCTCTCTTCTCTGCCCACCCTTGCAGTTCAGCACATTTCTGTTTTCTTCACTCCCCACTTCCCCTACCATGAGCCCAATCTCTCTCCTCCACTACAGTCTGGTCTCTTACACCCCCCCACCCCACCTAAAGTCCAGCATCTCTTCCTCTTTCTTCCCCCTTCACTGTCTGGTCTGGTATTACCCCCCTTCCCTCTGTGGATTTCTTCCTCCCTCTCTCCAAACCCCCAACAATAGATTGGGCATTTCTTTCAGTATTCTCCATCCTGAGGGTCTAGCACTTCTCCTCCTTTTCCCCCATCTCCCACTGCTAGTATGCTATCTCCCCCCCCCCAATGGATCTGGCATCTCTCCATCCCTTTTCTTCCCCTAATGGATCTGGCTTCTCCCCAACAATGGGTCTAGCATATATTCTTCCCTCCCCCATCCTGTGGGTTTGGCTCTGGCAGCTTGCTCTTCCCCCCCACTACTGGTCCAGCACCTGTTCCCCTGTCCTAAAAAAACAGTGCTAAAGATATGCTGCTATTCCAGCCCTTTTCTCTGCATTGTTCCACGCACAGGAAGTTGCATCAAAAAATGCAGGGCTAAGCAGAAAGGAGGACTGGCAGCCAGAAGCAGCAGCATGTCTTTAGCACTGCCTGCAATTCACTGGTTTTTGAGGACTGGAAAAACAGATACCAGACCAGCCATAGGGGAATAAGGAGAGAATTGTTGGAGCTGCGGGAGGGAAGGGGAGTTACTAGACCATGAGATCAACCAGGAGCCAATGTGTGAAACTGGGCCCCTTAAGCATCTGAACTGGAGAAGGGGCCTGAATGTGTGTGCTACATACCAAATATGTGGGACTTGGCATGTCTGTTACAGTATAGATCGCTAGGGCACTTCATGAGTAGATCCCAAAGGAACAGGGTTAAAGGGCTGAAATGCCATAACTCCAACCCTCAGAACTGTGTTCAACAAAAGATATGGCAGTCTTTCAAGCCTCTATCTCAGGAAACTTTTTACTGGTGTCCATAATATCACTGAAAAATTTAGTGTTGTGGATGATACTGGTGGCAACAGGAGGACCCTTAAAGAGAAATGTGTTGGGTCCAGCCCTCCCGGGCCGAGTTTAAAATATTAATGAAGAAGAAATACACTAAGATAAGTTATTCATTTAAATGAATTTAAAGTGAAAAGTATTTATATTTTACATTAAAGAAAATATTTATTAAGAAAAAAATAAAAAAACTATATGAGTTTGATTATTGAGCACTAAAAAAGAAAAATTCTATAAATTATACATCAAGCCAGTGACGATCTGCCACATAAAGCTCACCGCCATGAATGTAGTGGTGGGACTGAGGCTCAGAAGAAAAGTAGAAAAGTGTTATAGCTGGTTAAAGTATTGGTGTACACTTGGAGGTGAATACTATCATTGTTGTAAATTTAATTATAGGCATTTGCACCATGTTTTTAGAAAGTGCAATTGGCCATGCCTAAATTTAGTTGTGTTTCCCAGGCATAAGCGCTATTCTATAAATTGCACTTAACTGTAAGCGTAGCTTATAGAATGGTGCTTTTTTTCAGCACAGATTTTTTTATGGGTGCCATATATAGAATATAACCCTTAGCGTGGATTTCCACGCCCAAACCAAAACCTGGTGTAAATCTTGATGCACAATTTAAGCAGGCATTCCACAGATTCCATAACACTACATGTAACCTTTTGCAACACCTCCGACCCTCCCATGGCCACACCCCTTGTGGGTTTCACATGAGAATATTTAGGCATGGTTCTTTATAGAATCACGCAGAGGCATGCAACTCCAACTTACCCCCTCTTTTATGAACGCACGGGTTTTAGCGCCAGCAGCGGCGGTAACTGACACTCATGAGCGTCGGAGTAGTTACCACCGCTGCTGGCGCTAAAACCCACGCTATGCGTTCGTAAAAGAGGGGGTTAGTGACAATTAAAGCCAATAATTGATTGTTAGTCAATTATTGAGTGTTAAAGGCTCATTAACTAATTTAGCGGCACACCCAATTCAGGATTATTCTCCAAATTTGAGTGACCTTTATAGAATTTGGGGAGGGGAAGGAAGTGCTCCAGTTTTATAGCAGTGAAGGTCTCCTAAGATCTCACTTTACTTGTGAATTCTTCTGTGTACATTCAGACTAGATTTACTAAAGCATGTCACACTGTTAATAGGTGTTATTAGTAAATAGATCCCATTACATAAAATGGGCCCTAGAACAAATAGCATGTGTTAATTCATGCTAGCATGCAATAATGTGGTAGCATCTTTAAGCAAACCTAATCCTCAGTTACTATCCAGAGAAAATGGAACGTGAATCAGCACATTACCCTCAGTAATTTATGTATTCAAACAACAGACTGGTCATTGTCTGTCATCTAATTGTCTAGATAATTAGAGGCAACTGGCACATCACTATGCAGAAAAACTGAGGCACAAATCAGTCAAAGTATGATAAAGGCATATGATTATACACCTGTGTGCTTGCCTCCTTGCTCTTTAACAGAAGCCTAGTTTTTGTGTCATCCATGATTATTACTATTAGAAGTAACAGTATAAAATCCTTTTATGCCATCCACATGTTAATAAAAGCAATTGAAGTGGTTTACAAGCAATAAAAAGCAATCTTTCTTTCTCCCCAAAACTCCAGTCCTAAAATACAGATAAAAATTAATATATAGTATTTAAAAAACCCAACCATCTCAGCGTCAGCACCATTCTCTACAGAGAAACACTATGGGGCTCATAATCAAAATAGAAAAACGTCTAAAAGCCGGCCTAAATCGGCACTTGGATGATTAGTAACAAAAGTCATCTAAGTGCCGATAATCGAACTGGGTTTTTTAGATGTAGTTAAAAACGACTTAGGCCTTCATAGTGCTGCTGAATGACCAGAGCTAAAAGGGGCATTTTAGGAGGAGTGGTGAGGGCGTGATGTGGGCCGTCCTAGACTTGGTCATACTGCATGTATAACCGAAAGTTTTACAACACTGCCTAGACGGAACTTGAACGTTGTGACTTAGGCCATCTAAAACCAAGTCTTAAGTCCACAGACGGTATCCAAAGTGACCAAATAACCACTGCAGACACAAAGTACAGACACCCCACACACTGCCCCAGTGATCACTGACTCTCCCCCCCCTAAAAATCATAATAATAACTTTACATATCTGCCTCCAGAACATCAGCACCTGGCAGCCTGGCATAGGAAAGCCTAGTAGAGCTGCACAGAGGTGGCTTAAGTGGTCTTGGGGGTGGGTTAGTGAACCATGGAGAGGAGGACCCAGGCCCATAAGCCACTCTAATCACTGCATTCATGGTGAAAAATGTGCACCCCCTAAAACCCCCAAAACCCTTTTGTACTGCCATATAAGTGGCTCCTGCAGCCATAAAGGCTATTGGGGTGGTAGATAGGTGGGTCTAGTAGGTTCTAGCATATCGTACATGAAACATTATCTACCTAGACCCTTTTTTTTTTGAAAGGAAGAATTCCCAAATTATACAACCCTTTTGTAGCATATGATGCCAGTGCCAGTTGGCTTAATTCCTGGGCAATCTGCACCTTGAGGTTGATGAATAAATCCTTCTTACACAAGATCAACCCGCCCTTCCTTCACTGTAGAAGGGGCTAAAAGTATTTGCAACCTATGGGAATAAATAAGTAAAGTCTGGCGTACAGAAGGCGTAAGAATCATGCTAGAAGGCCTGGTCAGTAGGCCCTGGTGACTCAAACCTGTTAGAAAGCAAAGCAGCATGGCAATGCAACAGATAGTAGAAAGTCAACATAGGCAAAATGTCCAGACTTTCTCACTGCATGTAGTTTAATAAGTTTCTCTGTACAGTGCTTTATACAAGCATTGACCAGAATTTTGGAAACATGCTCTGTGATTGGCTGAATCAGAGATTACCAGTATTAATAAGGCAGTCCCCAGGTTAAGAACAAGTTACGTTTTTAAAGCTCTTCTTAAGTCAGATTTGTATGTAACTCAGAACTTGCAGATTTTCAGATTCTTGCTGCTTACCTCTGCTCCCAACCTGATAAAATGGCAAACTGTCCCTACCAGTGTTCCTTCTAAGTTTGCAAAGAACACCGTGACCATATTTAACTGGCAGAATGGTCACGGGATAAAGAGAGTGATGGAATATAACAGGCTTGGAAGACATGTTTGAAATATTCATGGAATGAGAATAGATAAGTTTTGTATGTACTTTATGATGAAGGATGTTTGCTGTTTGATTCAGTTGTAGCACTAGCCCTGTCCTGAAGAATTGAAACGCGTTGGTGGGGAGCACCTTGCGACTATACAGCTGAACAAAAGCTAAGTTTATTTATGAACGTTAAGGACTGAAAAGTTAAAAAGAATAAGTCTAAAAAATAACATGAAGTTTGAAAACATGAAAAGAATGGGAGCTATAATGAATACAATGATTTAGATAAAAGAAGTCTAAATTAGGTTTTAATATAATAAAGAGTTGCAAAAAGTCTTGATATACACAGGGTGAATTCAGTGAGGAGTGCTGCTACGCTGACAGAAGACCATCAGAGTAGCGTTCTGAGATATCCCCAGTGTTTAAATATCATTGACTAGTTCTTTGCATTCTTGGTTATATATGGCAAGAGAGACTTTTTTGAATTTCAACTGACTGCTTGCTATTTAGCCTACTTATTAGTTTTAAAAACCTTCTAAGGTACAGCATGCCCAATCACATACTGTTCTTAATGAGGCCATGCATCTTTCCTGAATCTGCATGAGAACTGTAGGAGTCTATGCCACCGGAAATACCGCTCAGTGAAATCAAGTGACGCTGCAACCATGTTCTTAAGTATGAGTCTTACTTATGCCGGGCGTCTGTAACTCGGAGACTGCCTGTACTGATTAGCCTCATATGCATACAAAATAGCAGTCCAGGCTAGGCCCTACAGGTTCCTCCCACCCCCTTTTAATAATAATAATAATAACTTTATTTTTCTATACCGCCATAATCTTACGACTTCTAGGCGGTTCACAATAAAGAGAGCTGTACAATCAGCGAATTACAATATAGTATTAACATGTTACAGTGAAGGGGCTGGATGGCCAGCGAATTACAGAATACAAATGGAGAGAAAGACACTGAACAGACAGAGAGTACAGAATACAATTGGAGAGGGAGCGTAGAATCAGCATGAAGAGTAATAGTTTTTGAAGGAGGGAGTTGATTTTCGGGCTGCAGAAGTCCGATCACATAACCCCTTCCTACCGACTCCTGCACTGGCTGCCAATGGAGGCACGTACGAAGTTCAAGCTGGGATGTCTCTGCTTCAAGGTATTATCTGGCCTAGCCCCTAAATACATAACAGACCTCTTCTCATTCTCAACCAACAGGCATGAGAGAAGAACACACCTGAAATTCGTTTCCCCACCGGCTAGAGGATGCAAATATAAGAGATACCATCAACAACTTCTATCGTATCAAGCAGCCTTATGGGGCAAAGACTTAGAAAAACTAATTACACACACAAACAACTATGGTGAATTTAGAAAACACCTAAAAACATTCCTGTTCTCGAAATACCTAGGTAACGATTCAGGACAATAGCCCCCTTCGTAATCCCACCCAGATCTGATCTTGTAAACTGTTAACCTCTGATCTCTAACTATGATTGCTCCATTCAATTTATGGAATTTCTCTAATTCATTGTAAATCGCACGGAACTTCACGGTCCTGCAGTATATAAACTGTTGCTATTATTATCACTGTTGTTACTATCAGATGTTCTCAGCTATACTCTGTAAGTCGCTGTCTGTACAGTTTCTCTTCGTTGTGAACCGCCTAGAAGTCGCAAGATTGTTGGCGGTATATAAGAATAAAGTTATTATTATTATTTTGACTAGGAAATAAATCTATTGAACAGAGCAGTCTTAATTACTTTCCAAAAGGCACCGTAAGTCAATCTGGCTCTATCAATGAAGTCGCCTAGCCAGGTTTGCCGTCTGCTAGCTTGAAACTTAAATGTTCTTTCCAGAAAGGTTCTGTATTTGCAATCTGTGATCTTCGGGTAAGCAAAAAGATTGCGATTTCTGGTTGTCCTTGTGGGAGTGTATAGTTCGAAATGAGGTGAGAGGTAGTTGGGGGCCATTCCCCACACCAGTTTATAACAAAAACAAGAGAATTTGAATAAAATTCATGCCTCAGTTGGCAGCCAGTGTAGAAGTGAAAGGGGCTACAAATGAGCACATTCCATCTTAAAACCAAACTATCAGCACAACTGCGCCTGTCAGAATCTAGTGATGCAATGGCTGACAATGAGGTTGTATTGGTACATCAATATATAGCTTAAGAGTAATTACAGAATACTATGTGCAGTTTTGGAAACTGCACCTTCAAAAATATACACTTCCCCCTCCCCATTCGCAGTTTCTGCACTCACGATTTCACATGACAGGGAGGCCCAGGGTAATTGCCCTATTTGCCCACCCCTAATGGACATTAGCATGTGCTAAATGCTGTGCATCCTTTTTTACACCTATGAGTCACATGGCAGGAACCTTAACAAGGTAAAACTGCAATAATATCAATTCAGTTAAATCAATAAATATAATGATTACCTTCGAACATTAAATAAGAACATAAGAAAAGCCTTACTGGGTCAGACCAATGGTCCATCAAGCCCAGTAGCCTGTTCACACGGTGGCCAATCCATGTCCCTAGTACCTGGACAAAACCCAAGGAGTAGCAACATTACATGCTACCGATCCAGGGCAAGCAGTGACTTCCCCATGTCTTTCTCAATAACCGATTATGAACTTTTCCTCCAGGAAATTGTCTAAACCTATCTTAAAACCAGCTACGCTATCCGCTCTTACTACAACCTCTGGCAATGCGTTCCAGAGCTTAACTATTCTCTGAGTGAAAAAATATTTCCTCCTATTGGTTTTAAAAGTATTTCCCTGTAACTTCATCGAGTGTCCCCTAGTCTTTGTAATTTTTGACGGAGTGAAAAATCGATCCACTTATACCCGTTTTACTCCACTCAGGATTTTGTAGACTTCAATCATATCTTCCCTTAGCCGTCTCTTTCCAAGCTGAAGAGCCCTAACCTTTTTAGTCTTTCCTTTGAACATTAAATTACATAGACGTTACAGAGATATAGCACTAGTAATAACAATGCATGTTAACAGAAATTCTAAACTATGCTAAAATGTTATGAGTACTTAATTCCTAATGCATGAATGATACTTAAATGCTTCTATTATCTATCATTTCAGCATGATAAAGCAGTGTAAATAAGTATCTGTTAATGAATCTATTGTACACATTATGACAACATGTCACAGACTCATGCAGTCGCATGAACACAGGAGTAGGTCCTTGGAGAGAGTATGACGTAAAATAAACATCCGTAGGCCCAGGTAGACAACAATTACAATAGTATGGTCCACAGAGTGGTGAAGAAAGGAATGATGAAAGCATTAAGAAAGCTGTTACATAGACTGCTCTTATCATGCAAACCAAAATATCAGTGATCTGTAAATCATCATGGTCGACGGAAAGCTCCACAGTGTGAAAGTCTTTGTAGCCCAAAAAGTAAGAAAATTCTCAGATAAATCTGATCTCATGTCCACGGAACACATCCAGTATTTCAGTCTCAGCATAAAACAAAAACCCTTGGCCAATATTTTTAAAAAAAGATTATTTGGGAACAATAATATAAAAATTACCAGATAACAGTATTCTAATAGTGATATCTTGCTTGTTCGTGTTAATAGTAAGTTCCTTTAAGAGGGTACTAACTAACTAACCACTTGGGAGAGTGTGGCACAGTGGTTAAAGCTACAGCCTCAGCACCCTGAGGTTGTGGGTTCAAACCCACACTGCTCCTTGTGACCCTGGGCAAGTCACTTAATCCCCCTGTTGCCCCAGGTACATTAGATAGATTGTGAGTCCTCCAGGACAGACAGGGAAAAATGCTTGAGTACCTGAATAAATTCATGTAAACCATTCTGAGCTCCCCTGGGAGAATGGTATAGAAATCTAAATACATAAAATGTCATTCATAGCAGCAACTCTGGTTCCAGAGAAAATGTCATATTTGTTTATTTATTCATTTTTATAGGCAGTCCTCTCCAGGAGCCCAGAATGGGTTACAAGGATAAGAACATAAGAATAGCCTTACTGGGTCAGACCAAAGGTCCATCAAGCCCAGTAGCTCATTCTCACAGTGGCTAATCCAGGTCACTAGTACCTGGCCAAAACCCAAGGTGTAGCAATATTCCACGCTACCGATCCATGGCAAGCAGCGGCTTCCCCTGTGTCTTTCTCAATAACAGACTGGACTTTTCCTCCAGGAACTTGTCCAAACCTTTCTTTAAACCAGCTACGCTATCCGCTTTTACCACAACCCCTGGTAACGCGTCCAGGAACAGAGATACATACGTTACAGAGTCAATAACGTGCTACAGGATCAAAACACAAAAGCTATAACTTACAACTTATAGAGAATGTGACTAAGAACACGTGCTTTACAGAATCTAAGAAAATAAATCATAGAGTCACAAATGGATATTAACACATTTAGTCATAGTAACTTTGCCTTAGTCTTTCACATTTACGCTGGATAAGCTACAAAGAGTTCCAATAATATCCTTCAGAAAAGGTTTACCAGGACACAAACAATGGATATCTTTAGTATATTTGCACATTCCTAGATTAGGGTCAAGGTACTACTTGTAAGTTGTCACTTTTAGATACAGGAGTGCCAACACTTAGATATAAGTTATTGGTCCAGGTGCCAATATTAATGTTTCATAAGAATTGCCATATTGGGACAGACTAAAGGTCCATCAAGCCCAGTATCAAGTTTCAAGTTTATTAGGATTTTATATACCGCCTATCAAGGTTATCTAAGCGGTTTTTTACAATCAGGTACTCAAGCATTTTCCCTATCTGTCCCGGTGGGCTCACAATCTATCTAACGTACCTGGGGCTGTGGAGGACTGAGTGACTTGCCCAGGGTCACAAGGAGCAGCACGGGGTTTGAACCCACAACCCCAGGGTGCTGAGGCTGTAGATCCAACCACTGCGCCGCACACTCCTGTTTCCAACAGAGGCCAACCCAGGTTCCAAGTACCTAGCTAGATCCCAAGTAGTAAAACAGATTTTATGCTGCTTATCCAAGCAGTGGATTTCCCCAAGCCATCTCAATAATGGCCTATGGACTTCTCTTTTAGGAAATTATCCAAGCCTTTTTTTAAACCCCGCTAAGTTAACTGATTTCACCACATTCTACACTTTGTCTGAAGAAATATTTTCTCCGGTTTGTCCTAAATCTATTGCTTAGTAGCTTCATTGCATGGCCCGTAGTTCAAATATTTTTGGAAGGAGTGAACAAGCAATTCACATCTACCCTTTCCACTCCACTCAGTAATTTAGAGACTTCAATCATATCGCCCGTACGCTGTCTCCTCTTCAAGCTTAAGAGCCCTAGTTGCTCCTCATAGAAAAGTCGCCCCAAACCTTTTATCATTTTTATTGCCCTTCTCTGAGTCTGTACCGTCTCTAATTCTGCTATATTTTTTTTTTTGAGATATGGCAACCAGAATTGCCCACAACTGATAGACACCGTCAGGCAATATAAAAGGTAAATTTAAAATATAGGCAATTCCCAGAAAGCATGTGCGATTTCTTAGGGAGAGGAGTAGAGAGTGGATGCTGCGGATGGGCAGATTGGACGGGCCATTTGGGCTTTATCTGCCATCATGTTTCTAAGGCGCTTTCTAATGAAAGGCAAACTGCATATGAATTGGCTCAATAAAATTCCTGCTCACATTAACAAAAAGCCGTCAAATATCACTTCAGAGATAATTAAATAGATTGGAATCGGACTTTGTTTCTGATTATCAATGCTAGTATTTAACTCTCTTACCAAATCATTTCATGCATGAAAGTATGTTCGTCCTTTAATAACCCCGTCATAATCAGTGTGTTAGTATCCTTGGCAATCTGATGAGCATGGAGACTGACAACTTTAACACTGGCATACAAAGTCTTACCTTGGCAATTAAATTATGTTTATGTTTAAATTTTGATTAATTAAAAGTTTACCTCTGGGCTAAAACATGACACAGTGATTTACAAACAAGATTTTTAAAAAGGTAAAAAAAAAAAAATAATTCCATTAATTTATAGGAAAGAATGTCAGCCACACCCATAGACTCCTATTTACATCAGATAAGACACGTCCCAAGCATACTGTACTAGGTATCCTTGATCAACCCCGCTCCAATTGACTTTGCCTTAAGTAGATTTGACATTTGATATACAGTACTTCATATCAGCCTGCAGCCCTTGCCAGGGAATGTGGTGAAATCAGTTAGCTTAGCGGGGTTAAAAAAAGGCTTGGATAATTTCCTAAAAGGGAAGTCCACAGGCCATCATTGGATAAGCAGCATAAATCTGTTTTACTATTTGGGATCTAGGTAGGTACTCGGGACCTGGGTTGGAAACAGGATGCTGGGGCTAGATGGATCTTCAGTCTGTCCTAGTATGGCAGCTCTTATGTTCTTATGTGAGTCAAGTATAGAACAATCAAGCCATTTTGACATCACTGATGAGTTTGACTCTTAGGCATTGGTGGAATGATGCATTATGACATCACAATCTCAGCTCTGGAATGTTGCTACTCTTTGGGTTTCTGCCAGATACTTGGGTTGGCCACTGCTGGAAACAGGATACTGGGCTTGGTGAACCTTCAATTTATCCCAGTATGACAATTCTTATGTCCTCATATTGTAAAAGGCTTTCTACCTCTGGCAGAGTTTTCTACATCCATTTGAGCTAAAGCAAATGTACTTTGTAAGTGTTATCTTTTAAGGGTGGGCAACATATAAAACTTTTAATTGCATGATTAATCATGCTTAATCACAGCATACAAAGGCAAAATAAAACATTGTGTTAGGAAAGCATCAGGACACTGAAGGAGGAAGGCTTCTGATTCTGCTGCAGACAGCATGTGAGAATTGCCACCTCTGCCGGCAACCCTATAAAAGGGGAGAAGGAGAGGCACTGGTGCCAGCTGACTGCCTACAGTACGTGCCTCTCACGGTGAGAGGCACATCCTGTAGGCAGCCGGCGCCTCTCCTTTTCTCCGCGCCTCTTCCCTTCCAGCATCCCCTACTGGCGGCACAAGGCCCCATCAACGGGCCTTCACGCTTGTGTGGATGTCAACTTGGATGATGTCATGCATGCATGTGACATCATCGCGTCGACGTCCATGCACTTCCGGATGCCTTGAGCTGCAGTCACCATGTTGAGTGTGTCGCGACTTCGCAAAGTTTGTGAGACACTGTCATAAATGGATGACATAGTGGTCCTAAGGCAGCACTAGTAAAACTCACACCATTTGTCATGCAAAGAAGGTGAATGGAGTATCGTGTCCTCACTTGTCATTATTTCAAAGGGGGACATTCCAATAGAATGAGGAGGGCTTTTAGCTATTACTATATGGTAACCTAGTAAATGTCTATAAACAAAGGAGGAGGGGGTATAAAGGATAATTTATAATGCTTCCTTTCAACAATCTTCTTTTGCACATCAGTGTCTTATTTTATTTATAGATGATAGTTCACTCTTAGTAACCCACTATTCTAATCGTTTAGATGATACCCTAATTTGAAAATAGAACTTATCCCCAAAAACTATAGAGAGATTGAAGTATCATAAAATATGCATTGTTCTCAGTAAAGAGACCTCTCATAACTTAGATGTTATTTCAAGTCCTCATCCTGAATGCATGTGATGTAATCATTTATATCAAAACCTCCTTCCTAACCTCAAGTTTGATTATTTATTTATTTATTATTAATTAATTAATTAATCTCCAAACTTGACTATTGTAATGCCATTTACCTATGCTTAACAAAAAAAAGCCTCCAAAGACTCCAGCTTATTCAGAACACGGCAGCCAAGCTGATTTTTGCAAAACGTAAATCTGACCACGTCTCCCCACTCCTGGCCAATCTTCATTGGCTCCCAGTGATTTCCAGAGTCCAATTCAAATGCTCTTGCCTGGCTTTTAAGATTATTCACGGCATCCTTCCTTCCCTAATCCCACTTTCTTTCAACACCTCGTGCCCTGACTCCACCAGGACCGTCCATAAATTAAAACTATCCTTCCCCTCCCTACATGGTATTCTCCACGCAGGTAAACTGGGAAAATCACTTCTTTTCAAAATCACAGATCTCTGGAATGACCTTACTATCCCGCTCCCTCCATTTATTCCGCAAGCAACTAAAAACCTGGCTCTTCTCTAACATGTAATTTCTTTTCCCTTACTTTTCCACTCGATTTATAAACTTATGTAAACCTTTTCCTACCCTTTCTCATTTTTAAGTTCTTGTAAACCGTGCCGAGCTCTACTTCCATGGAGATGATGCGGTATATAAACTTAAGGTTTAGTTTAGTTTAGTTTAGTTTAACTGACTAACTAGCTGGGGGTACAACCCTTTAATCAAATTTTGACGTTATTACCTTCTAAATATGTACTTAAAATCCATTTATCAATTATGTACTTCTAAATATGTACTTTATAGAAGAGCAACAACACTTATCTAGGATTTCCCCAATGAAAGTGTATGAGATCCAGGCAGTGCATGCCAATAGATCTTGTGCATATTCATTGGGGAAATCCTGAAAATCCGACTAGAGTCCGTCCCTCGTTGCCGACCCCTGGGTTTGAGCTACAGACTCAGCAGCCTCAAGTTGTGGGTTCAAACCCCATGCTGCTCCTGGTGACCCTGGTCAAGTCGCGTAATCCTCCACTGCCTCAGCTGCATTAGATAGACTTTGAGTCCACTGGGACAGATAGAGAAAATGCTTGAATATCTGATTATAAATCACTTAATACACCTTGTCCAAGCGATATATCAAATCCCAATCCTTTCCCTTATGGGCACTGCCATTTTCAGAGACAGCCAACAGCACATGAGCAGAAAGGGGACCGCTCCATCACTGTCCCACTGGATACCAGGAATCCCAGAGATGAAGAAAGATTATGGAGAGTTGGGAGGATGGGAAGAGGAACGGACTGGCCCATCCTCTTATGTGGATTTTTGTTGAATACTGGCTGGGACCAATATATGAACCAGCGGCATGCTCTTGGATGGTCATTCAATGCTGGTGTCTGGATGTGGTTTGGCATTGAATATTGGGACCTAATTTTGCCCTTAGTTGTCAGCTAACCACCACTGACTGAATATTGACCAGTGGCATTCCTTGGACATCACTGCACACTGTGCATAGGATTTAAATCTATGATCAACGATGACACAATGCCTATCTGTTTACCTACCCATCCCCAAAGGAATGCACCTACAAAAGATCCCTTAATAGAACTCTCTCATTCCAAGCTGGCAGATGGACAGAATGCCTGACCACCCTCATCTCATCTGCCCCATCTTACTCATCCTTCAGGAAATCTCTCAAATCTTACCTCTATGATAAATTTCTCTAACCCCTCCCCTCCAATTAACCAAACTCTACCACCTCTCCTCTCCCCCCCCCCCCCCCCCGATCTCTCCTTTCATCCCCCTCAATCCAATACTCCCATCCTCCTTACTTACCCCTCCCCTCTCGGCACCCTCCCGTAATTGATACTGGTTGCATTTTCTTGTCATCTCTGTATCCTCGCTACATATGTACAACTATCTTTGCATAGTAAACCGCTTCAACCGCATTATACAGTCTCTTGCATTGTATCTTGCTCTATAAGTCTCTCGCACTGTATTTTCACTGTATAAATATCTTTGCTGTATATATACAGTCTCTTGCATTGTAAATTTGCATTGTATTTTCGCTGTATAAACACCTATGCTGAATATGTACAGTCCCCTGCATTGTAAACTGCTCTCAACTGCATAGTACATTCCCTTACATTGTATCTTCACTGTATATGTACAGTCTCTTGCATTGTAAACCGCTCTGAACTGTTTGTGGTACTGCGGTATACAAAAATAAAGTTATTATTATTATTATTGGACTAAATACTGTTTCTAACAAGCTTTTGACAGCCAAAACCTTGTTCCTCAGGTCAGGCATTAACAAAGGATGACAATACCCGGATATACAAGTGAAACATAAAATCATTCCAATGACAGTCCCAAGGGAAGGGAGGGGAAGTACATGAAATAGGCACTGACTCATGGGGAGGTATGTTAACCTTGTGTCAGGACACCAGCAACATTAACACCCACTAATAGGAAGTTGTACATAACGTGCTATTATTATCTACTTCAATAAGTAAGAAATTATTTTCTGCTCATGAAAAAACATAATCAAAACTTGAAACCATGATATATCCTCTAGAATAGATGATTTCTTACCAGATTCCTTTCTCTTTTTTTATTTTTTTTTTTTTATTAAATGATCAAATATATTACAAATATAACTACTTGCTTAGGAAATACAGAGTCATCTTCCAAAATATATAATAATCAGGATACAAAATTAAAGAAAAATACAGCATAATGGAATTAACTCTTCCTTAGACCACTATTTTCAGTGGGGAGAAAAAGCATAAAATTTAAAGAGAGAGATATTCTAAGAAACTGTTGAAGAAATACTTTATTCGCCTAAACCCCCTCCCCCCCCCCCAGCCTTATTTTTTAGCTCTAAAAAAATTGCCAGATTCCTTTCTCAGAGAGACTAGCCCCTCTTCTACGAAACCACGCTAGCAGTTTTTAGCAGAGAGCTGCGCTGCATGGCCCGCGCTGCTCCCGACGCGCATTGAGTTCCTATGAGCATTGGGAGCAGCACGGGCCATTCAGCGCGGTTCTCTGCGCTAAAAACCGCTAGTGCAGTTTCGTAGAAGGGGTAGAAATTGGTTTTATGGAGAGAGGGGTTAACTCTAATTATGATTTAAATATTCCTTGTTTAAGAATTAGATTTTATAAGACACAGTTTTTCCATCTGTATTTCTGTGATATGTAGTTTTACGGCTAACACGAGAGTTCTTAGTATTTGCCATCTAGTTTGAGTGCTGTCCATTACTGTAGCTTCATTCATTTTTATTTTTAAAAAGGTTGATTTCAGCAACTGACTTTGCAGTCTTCACGCACGAGTTTGACAATTAAAGGTCAATTTTACTTGCCAAACTACAGTAGTTAGTGACTCCTATTTACATTCACATAATATATAGGGAGGTTTTGACCATGTACATGAAAAGTCCATGAGTACTTTTCTACCCACATATCTACGGTAATTGCAAAGTTGCAACAATTTCTCCTAAGTTTTGGCCTGATGTATTCTTTTAAAAACTGTCCGACCTTTTCATTTCCGTTCTCTCTCCAGTTCCCCCTCCCCCCACCCATCCAACACTCATTAGACTGGAGTTACAATTTTTGGTTCTCAATAATGTAGAATGAGTTTCTTTCTACATATGGTAGAATATCATACTTTGCCACTGCGATATCTGCCCTTTATTTTGTTAGGTGAAAATTTTCTCCGTGCTATCGCAAATCATTTAAATCACAGCTGATTACATTTACAGGTAAATTATCTGAGAAAATCACAGGAAACATTAGCTTTATGAATCACATAAGAGGGCAATTTTGTTATAATTCATGATGGCTAACTTTTGTTTCATGAAGCTGATTTAAGGGCTCATTTTCAAAGCACTCTTACACAAAAAGTACCATAATAACCTATGGTGCTTTGTGTGTCTAAGAGCTTTGAAAATAAGCATCCTTATGTTTTATTTAATGTTTTACTGTATTTAATGTTTATGGACATTTGATATACCGCCCTATCTTGAAGATGTTCAGGGCAGTGTATATATATATTTTTTATCAGGTACTCTAAGGGCTCCTTTTACTAAGCTGCGATCGCGGTTTTAGCGCGCACTGAATTGCCGCACGCGCTAGACACTAACGCCAGCATTGAGCTGGTGTTAGTTCTAGCCACGTAGCGCGGGTTTAGTGCGCGCTAAAATTCTGCGTGCGCTAAAAACGCGATCGCAGCTTAGTAAAAGGAGCCTTGCGTTTTTTCCTATCTGTCCCAGCAGGCTCACAATCTTACTATGTCACCTATGCCAGAGAGAGGCAGATTATGGCACTGTTTCTTCTGCGACCTGCTGAAGCATTTAGAGGACTGTCAGGTGGTTGAGGTTCTGGAGAGATGCTTGACCTAAGCATAAGTGGGAAGAGGAGAGGGGGCAGGAGGGGAGCTGGAGAGATGGGAGAAAGCAGAGGAAAGGACAAGAAAAACCTAGACCAAAGAGAGGAAAGATGCTGGACTGGGGGGGGTAGAGAGAGAGAGATCCTGGACCAAGGAGAAGAGAGAGAGAGAGAGAGAGACACTGGCTCAGAATATAAGAATAGCCTTACTGGGTCAGAACAATATACCATAAAGTCCAGTAGCCTGTTCTCACGGTTGCCAATCCAGGTCCCTAGTATATGGCCAAAACCCAAGGAGTAGCAACATTCCATACTACCGATCCATGGCAAGCAGTGGCTTCCCCCATGTCTTTCTCAATAACAGACTACAGTATGGACTTTTCCTCCAGGAACTTGTCCAAACCTTTCTTAAAACCAGCTACGCTATCCACTCTTACCACAACCTCTGGAAATGAAAAAATATTTCCTTCTATTGGTTTTAAAAGTATTTCTCTGTAACTTCATCGAGTGTCCCCTAGTCTTTGTAATTTTTGACGGAGTGAAAAATCGATCCACTTGTACCCGTTCTACTCCACTCAGGATTTTGTAGATTTTAATCATATCTCCCCTCCCGTCTCTTTTCCAAGCTGAAGAGCCCTAACTTTTTTAGTCTTTCCTCATACAAGAGAGAGAGAAAGACCCTAGATTAAAGAAGGATGGAGAGGGAAGACAGAGACACACTCAGGGCTAGTCTTAGGCAGGCCAGGGACAAGAGGTGCGGCTGCACAGGATCCCATTTTCCCATGGACCCCTTGGCCTGGCAAGTCATCCCCTTCTCTCCATCCCGTCTGAGTCTTCCTGCTCCACTTTGCATATGGGGTTGCCGATGGCATTGACTCTGATATGCTGCTAGTAGTCTTTCTGGTGCTGTCCCTCTGTCGAGGTCTGCCCTGGAAACTGGAAGTTGAATCAGAGACAGGCAAACTGCAGCAGAGGAACAGTGCTGGGAAGGCCACCAGCAGAGTACCAGAGTCACCGCTACCAGCAGGAAAGTGAAGAATATTTGGAAGGGACATGCCAGACCATGTGGTCCCCTAGTTTAGATGGGTGTTTGTTTGTTTTTAAAGTAGACCAGAGGGGATAAGGCTCAAAGAGAGGGAGAAAATGACAGATCATGGGTGGGGAAAGGTGAAGGGGCAGAAATTGTGAGTCTAGAAACAGAGGAGAGGGGAAGAGATGGGAGACAATGGGATGGAGGGAAGAAAAAGGAAGAGGAGAAAGATAAGGAGTGGTGTGAAGGGAGGGATGGGATGGGAAAGTGGTTGGGACAGTGGTTGGGAAGGGAAAGGAAGAAATGGTAGACCCAGGTGAGGAGGAAGGGAGGGGAATATATGGGATGGGAGGGCAGTTGGAAAAAGAAAGTGAGAGATGGTGGACCTGGGGGTGGTGGGGAGAGAGGGAGAAATCTGGATGGGAGGGTAGTCTGGAAAAAAAAAATAAAAGCTGGACCTGAGGAGGGATGGGAAGGGAATAGAGAGGGAGAAAGGTTTGGCCTATTCAGCACCAAAAGGAGGGGGGAGAGAAGAACAGCAGAAAAGTGAGAGAGTAATGTTGGACTATGGAGTGTAGGGAGAGTGAAAAAGAAAGATGGACCCCCTAGGGGTGGCAGGAGGGAAGAGAGAATTGACATGAAGATGCTAGGGGTGGAAGAAATAGACAAAGAGATATCCATTTAATGAGAGTGGGGTGGGCTACAAGAGTAGATAAAAGGAGCAGTGATTCTGGAAATGGTGGAACCATGTGGGAGAGTTCAAAAGGGGGGAGATGGCAAGAAAATGAGTAAGAGAATAGTGAGTATAGAAGTAGAAATGGGGTAATGGGGAGTAGATGGAAGGAATAGGAGGCTGGAAAATGGGAGAGCTAAAGACAAGAAATAGAAAATAGATAGGTAGCTGAAAATTAAAAAGAAGGAGAAGGGTAAGAAAGAGGGTGAAATTTGGGTAGCCAGAGGTAGAAGAAAAGGGAGGAAAAAGCAAAAGAGAAAAATCAATATTTTATAGACAAGTGTGCTAAGGGAATGGAACAAGAGAGAAAGAGGAGAAAAGAAAATGGACAACAGACACTGGAAAGAGAATTAGCAGAAGACAGACAAGAAAGCAGAAAAGAGAAACTGGGACCAAGATGATGAAAAAAAAAAATATCCAGACAGCAAAAGTAGCAAAAAAAAGTGTTTTATTTTGAATTTATTACCTGCAATATCTTAGCATAGCCAGGTGACTAATTTGGTGGGGGGGGAGGGCTTGATACTAGGTTTCCTAAAATACAGTGCTACCTTTTAGTTCTATAGAACTGATAAATAGTAGTAGTGGCAGCATAGTGTATATTTGAATCAGTATTTCTGCACAGGTTTAGTTTGGCTTGTTTTTATTTGAAATTTCATAAATAAATTTTTTTTAAAAACAAATTTAAAAATTCTTGTCAGCAGGGACAGGGCTGGTGGGCTAGGCAAGGTGAAACTAGGTAAGGAGGGGCTTGGTGAGGCAGGAACAGGACCGGACAGGGGGGCCCCACAGTTGTTAAGACCAGCCCTGGACACACACACACATACACACCTTGGACCAAGGAGGGAGAAAGTGTGAGAGAAAGACCATGGACCAAGAAGGGAGGGAAAAAAAGAAGAGATGCTAGACCACGGAGGAGGAAATTAGGGGTTGGTGTTGTAGAAGGAAGGGAGGAAAAAATGGACATGAGGAGAGCATAAAGAGGGGCAATCCACTATAATAAAACCCTTAGCGTGCATGCGCACTTCAAACTCTGTGCTCCATGCCTCCATGGTGCTGTGCCACTGCATGTGCAGTAGAAGGAGCCTGTGGCGATTTGCGACGCGTGTGATGGTTTCTCCAGTGGCGGCGGTTTGCAACATGTGCGGCGGTTTCCCCAGCTGAAAAAGAAGCCAGTTGAATAAGAAGCCTGCAGGGGTTTGCATGCTGCAGTTTCCCTATCGCTACAAGGAGCCTGCGGAGGGTCCTGGCAGAGCTGCTTCAGAAAACACGGGAGACTTATCAGATAAGAGAAGGGGACGGCTGCTGCTGGATAGGGGGGAGGTAAAAGTAAGGGAGAAGGGCTACTGCTGGACAGGGGGAGCAGGGAAGGGGTGCTGCTGGACAGGGGGAGGTAAAAGGAAGGGTAAAGTGTTACTGCTGGACAGAGGGAGCAGGGAAGGGGTGCTGCTGGACAGGGGGGAGGTAAAAGGAAGGGAGAAGGGCTACTGCTGGACATGGGGAGCAGGGAAAGGGTGCTGTTGGATGGGGGGGAGAGACAGAAAGAAAGAAAGACTGACATCGGGCAGGGAGAAAGACTGAAAGAAAGACAGACAGACAGGGGGCCAGGGAGAGATACAGAAAGACAGACAGGGGGAGAGAGACAGAAAGAAAGAAAAACAGACAGACAGGGGGCAGGGAGATAGACAGAAAGATAGAAAGACAGACAGACAGAAAGAAAGGGGGCAGAGAGAAAGAAAATCAGACATACAGAAAGAAAGAAAGAAAGAAATGCCTAAGTCTACACATCTATTCTAGCACCCATTAATGTAACAGGCTAAAACACGAGTACTATAATTACAAAAAAAAAAAAAAAAAAAGAGGAGGGATAGCGACATAGAGAGGGATGCTGAACATAGGGACATAGAGAAGAAATACTGAATATGGGGGAGGATAGAGACAAGGACATAGAGGGAAGATGCTGGATAGGATGGATAGGGACAGAAAGAGAAAAAAAAATGTCAAAAGGACAGTAAACCCTTGAAAAATGTAAGAAAAAAAAGAAACAGAGAAAAGCAGGAACATTGTGACCAAAGCAATGCTCAGACAACAAAAGCAGGAAAATAATTGTTTCTGAATTTATTAATTGTAAGGTGTTAGTTTTGGGAAGGACTTGATTAAAACTATTTCCAGCAACGGCTCCAGGTTTCAACAACGGATAGAGTTTGCGAGATAAGTACTGCCATCTGGTTTGATCGATAATTTTAATCGATTTTCAGAGTTTTATGAACTGTTTGAAGTTTTTATGCATGCTATGAACTCTATGAACTTTATTGACTTTATGAATTTGTTTGAATTTTTTGTACCTATGAACTGTATTGACTTCACAAATTTTTTTTAATTTTTAATAAGTATTTTGAATTGTTTGACCCAGCAGAGGCACTTCTTTTTTTTATTTATTCATTTATCATTATTTCAACAAAATAAGCTTATTGAACAAACAAAAGCTTTTCCAAATTAAAATATTCAAAGAAAGTAAAATTCAATCAAAATTAAAATACATACAAACTTTTGGATAGTCCACATTAAAGAGAGAAACAATTCACATTCATTGGGAATGAGAAAAAAATAAAGAATTAAATTAACAAGATCAAAGTCTAATGGTAGTTTGTTGTCTTCAATTTAAATCAGACCAGTAAGTTGTAGTCAATTGGAATTCTGAATTATCACTCCCTTCCCTTCCAAAAAATATTGCAATTGGGAGGGTTCATAAAAAACATAAGTATTCCGATCCAAGTAAATGACACATTTACAAGGAAAGCGCAATTGAAATTTTGCCCCTAAAGTTTTAACATTCTTTCAATTCCAGGAATCTTTTCCTTCTTGCTTGGGTTGTTCTTGAGATATCAGAAAATATAGAAATCTTTCCATCCATAAAGGAGACTTCTGTCAACCTAAAAAATAAGCGAAGAAGCGCTTCCTTATCTTGAAGAAATACAAATGTCACAAGAAGCGTTGTTCGAAGTACAACTTCTTCCTCTGAGGTTTCCAAAATTCTAGATATATTAATAGAACTTAAATCCACATTAGATTGAACAACTTCTGAGGAGGAAGGCTTTTTAACAGGAACCGGTGTATAATATATTTTATGTAGAGGAGGAAGCCCTTCTTCGGGGTATTTGAAAACTTCTTTAAGAAATTTATAGAACAAATCTTTTGGGGACATTGTAAGTGTTTTGGGGAAATTCAAAATTCTTAAATTCAACTGTTTAGTGTAATTCTCCATGTTTTCCATTTTCCTCAAAAACACCAGTTTGTCCTGAGTAAGTAAATTACAAGAGGATTGAGCTCCTTTAACAGATTGCTCTAAAGATTCAACTTTCTCCCCTTGGGCTTTAAGTCCTCTTCAAACCTTTGCATATTCACATTTTGATTTTGAACAAGTGGTAGGATTCCTAGACAAAACTTGTAGAGAGAGTCCAGTGCAGTCCAAATTGAATCCAAGGTGATTTCAGCAGGTCTCTCTAGGGGTTGAAGAGTTGGTAATTCCCCCTGCACTGCTGAAATTGCTATAGCCGCCTTCGGTGAAGATGGTCCAGTCGGAGGGTCCTGGGAAGTCAGTAAGCTGCGTGGGACTGCGCTATCAGCGTAGCTTCCACTGACTTCGTAGCTACCAACATGCCTCCACCACCCGGCCGTGAAGGAGGCGCTGGTCCCATGGGGCTGAGCGAAGTCTCGCTTCCCAATGCCGACGCTTCCCTTGCGTTCGGCTCAGCAGGAACGCCCCGGGGTGAAGACACAAAGAAGCCGGTGATAGCTCCCTGCCGCTGTGAGGTAGGCTCGGCGGACGGGCTACCGCCGCTCTCCCTCTTCTTTTTGGCATAACGATAATTAAGCTGAGAGAGCAAGAAAATACTTTTTAGGCAGGAGCTGTAGTCACCGTGTCTTGCTACCAGGGCGCCATCATGTTTCCTTCCAGCAAAGGCACTTCTTATGTTCTTAAGCTGTTGAGTCCCTTTAAGAAGGCCTGTTTGGCAATTGAAATATTTGGATCTTTATTGAATAATTAAGTTAATCAAATTAATTCAATTAATATTTTTCAATATTAACAATAAAAGATTAATTTTAATTTAATAAATAGGTAGGTGGTTGAAAACCCATGAGAAAACTAGGAGTGTGCCAATTGGAGCACAAAGTAACCCATGAATTGGGTATAACACTCCACAATCTGAGGTATACAACCACATTTTGAGATAAGAATAGTTTCTGTTTGGCTGATTTATAAGTCTATTTGTGAGTGCCATATATTGCCATACAGTTCTTTTTATAAGTGTGGGCTTTTGTTCATATAGTTTTGAATAACTTTTTTAACCACACTGATTTTGAATGTTATGAGTTTTAGGACATGTGCATTTCAATTTCCATTACTGTGACAGGTTTTCTATTTAGGTCTGAAATGTGTTTATTTTTGCAGGGTTTGTTTATTAATGCTCTAGAAGAGTGTTTTCCATCCCCCACTCCCTCTTCCCAGTCTTTGCTACCTTGAGAGAGAGACAGTACTCTAAGGAGCCCATCTCATTTTTTCAACCTGGGGCCATTCAGTCCTAGCTTCGCCATTGTTGAGCATGTTATGGTGGAAGTGGGACATTATGATAGTTGCATCATAAAAATAAGCTTAGTTGTAGGCTGGACTCATGGTAATTTCTAGCACAGAGAGGTAAATCTTGGAACCAGTGATATAAAGATGGTATTGAAAGATGTGGGAGAAGATTAGAGCACCAAGGTCTGGGTGTAGAATGAAGAGAAGAGCCCCAAAGCTTACTAGTTGACAATGGGATAGCAGTAGAGTAGGATCCTCCAAAGGATACACTAAAATCGACTCTGACATCCTAGAATTACTGATCAAAACAACAGACATAAAAGATTTCCGTAAAGAAATAAAAACACTATTGTTCAAAAAATATCTCCCATCACTCTAACCTCCTCCCAACGAGTTACCAATCAACACCTTCAGAAATACCCACCTATAGTATCTCCTTGTCTGTGAATTAGAATGTACTGTAACTCTTCTATACTACACCTGATTTAACTTGATTCAATCGATATATATTATCTCCTGTGATATGTATTATCTTCTGTGACATGTATTATCCTCTGTGTTATGTACCATTCTGTTAAATTGTTGTATCATAATTCTTTACCGTTCCTGTAATCTACTCTTATCCTGTAATGTAATTCTACTGGAATTGCCCAGACATCTTCTATATTGTAATCCGCCTAGAACCGCAAGGCACAGGCGGAATAGAAATCCCTAATGTAATGTAATGTAATGTAATGTAAACTTGTAATGAGAGAAGAAACAAAGAATGAAGATAAAATGGTGTCCTGAAATTTAGCTGAAAACAGTATGTCAAAGAGTGATCAACAGTGTCAAATGCAACCGTTTGGTTAAGGAGAATTAGGATTGGGTACCAGTTTATGAACTTGAATATTAAAAGGTTGCTGGAAACTTTGACAAGAACAATCTCTGGAAAATAGAGAGTGGAAGTCAGATTGCAGTGAATCCAGAATGTCTTGAAATGCAAGAAAGCTGAGATAGCTCAACTGAATGTCATGTTTAAACAATTTAGATGTGAAAGGGAGGAGAAAGATGGAACACTAGTTAGCAGGCCGAGCGGGCAGTGAGAATAGTTGTAGTAGAAAGTGAGAGATTGAAAATGTGACGGATGGAAGAATGACTGCAGTAGAGATGAAACCACAGTCTGGATAGGTAGATTTTTATCGCTATACACATCTACAGTGGAAACATAAGAGTCCCAATGATCTTGTTGTTAATATATAAATACATTGAAAAATGCTTAACTTTGTGGAGGAAAAGGACCTCAGTGAAAGGGACAGACTGCAAACATTGATCATATAGCGGAATCACTGACCCATATCAAATTTCAAACATCAGTCAAAAAACTCCAGTATATAATAATAATAATAATAATAACAGTTTATATACCGCAATACCGTTAAGTTCTATGCGGTTTACAAAAGATTATTGGGGTACAAGTTGAGTTGACGTACAAGTTGAATTAACTTAAGGGATGTGGGGAACAATTGGAAGAAAGGGCAAGACTCCTGTCACAGATACTGGAGTTTTGTTGACCGATGATTGAAATTTGATGTGGGTCAGTGATTCTGCTATATGTTTAATGTTTGCGGTCTATCCCTTTCACTGAGGTCCTTTTTCTCCACAAAGTTAAGCATTTTTTTGATGTATTTATATATTAACAACAAGATCATTGGGATTGTTATGTTTCCACTGTAGATGTGTACAGCGATATTTTTTTGTGGACTCTATCCCCCTTTTTTGTGATTTAAGTAGATTTTTAGCCATATAAAAGTACACACAAGCTGTCATAACACACATACTTTTGTTCAGATCTTCATATGTAGCCAGCATGCCGGTACTTTTCACAATTGTTGTGACAAGTGCAATGGCATATTTGTACTTTCAGGCAGCCAACAAGAACTGAGACAAAGAACCCTGTAAGCCAGCACCACTACTAAAGCTACTTCTTATCATTTCTATTTCTATTGATTTTTGTATTTAAAAAGTTTATAAATCGCTTAGAATCAAAGCAGTGTAAAAAACAACAATATTAAGACGCACCACGTATCATAAAATAGACAAAATTGACAGTTACATGACACAATTGTCAAAGCTGCTATGCTTGCTAATATAGTGCTACACCCACCAATCAACCCACAGGGTCAAAGCAACAGCACTACTAGACTTACACAGTTCTGTACATGTAAGAGACAGTCCCTATTCAACAGAATGTACAATCTAATAATAATAACTTTATTTTTCTATACCGCCATAGTCAGGCGACTTCTAGGTGGTTCACATTGAAAGAAGGCTGGACATTCGGCGAATAACAATAAGTCTTAATACAATACAATAAGTCTAAATAAAAAAACTTACATACTAATTGGAGTTCTATGGGTAAAGAATACATGAATACATGAAAGAAGCTTCTTGAGAGAAAGAAAAGGCGTTTACAGAGGGGGAAATCCTAGTGAGGGAGAGGACAGTTTTAGTTAATGAATTTGGCGAATAGGGCGGTTTTAATTGATTTTCGGAATGCACTGTAAGTCAGATTGGGTTCATTTATGTAGTTTCTCAGCCAGACTTGCTGTCTGTTCGTTTGGAACTTAAAGGTTCTATCCAGGAAGGATTTGTATCTACAGCCTGTGATCTTTGGGTATGCAAACAGGACAAATAAAGGATAGGGAACTGCTTATGGTGGGAATAATTAACAGACATGGTTATTTAACAAGTAAATAGAAGTTAGGGATTAAAAGCATCCTCCAACAGTTGAGCTTTTAACCTAGATCTAAATACATGCAGAGACAGAGCTTGACGTACTGACTCGGGAAGTCTATTCCAGGCATATGGTGCAGCAAGACAGAAGGAAAGGAGTCTGGAGTTGGCAGTAGAGGAGATGGGTACAGATAAGAGAGACTTACTTGATGCATGAAGTTCCCATGGAGGAATATAGGGAGAGATGAGAGGAGAGAAACTCTGGAGCTGCAGAGTGAAGAACGGACTTGGTAAGCTAAGTGAGAAGGGGGACAGAGGAACAAGTACTCAGTTTTGAGGAAAGAAAATAAATAGTTTCCTCCTTGGTGATTTCAGATCATGTGGGGCTACAAGTAGGTGAAAGGAATGGCATGAGGAAGTTGTGAGCTTTAGTCTTGGAAGAAGTCAGCATTAATTGGAAAAGCGATTGAAGTGGTGGGAGGAGACAGAGGAGGGAGGTGAATGAAGTGAAGAGATGGCAGGAATTGAAGCCAGTGCTCATTGGAAGATAGACTTTGTAGGCTTGCTTGATGAATGCAATAGCAGACCAAAAGGAGGTAAGAACGAATTTCAAATGTCAGCATGGGAAATGGAATCCTAGCCATAGCTACTGTGCAAAGTGGATGCAAAAAAATGCAGGACACATACTCTGGAAGTGAACCGAGGTTGAGATTTATTACAGTAAATCTTTCAGGATGAGGAAAAATAGAGCAAAAGGTTCCACAACAGAAGATAATATAGTATTTTAACAAGAAACTGCCTTGTCTGTTTGTTTTTATTTTTTCACTTTCTTTTTAGTTTATATTTTATTTTTAAATCTCATTCATTGTTTTGCCACTTGGTTTTTGTTTCCTATTTTATTATTTAAACTTCATTTAAATTTCCCAAGAATTCTATAGTTTCAACAGTTCTCCCTTCTGCTTCTATTTCCTATCTCCCCTCTTTTTTCAACCTTTCAAAGTCCTTTAGACCATTGTAGTCTTATTAGAATGTTTATTTTCTTATTTTTTCTCTTCTATCTCTATTTTATTTTTTCATTACTCTACTAATTGTCATTTTTCTAGGTACTTTAGTTAGATTGTGAGCCTTCGGGACAGTAAGGGAATATCTAAGTACCTATTTTACTTAGAATTTAAATGTACCCTATTGTCTATTTTTCTGTAAACCGCTTAGAATCCTAACGGAGTTTAGCGGTATATAAGAAATAAATTACATTACATTGTCCACAGATGAGGGTATGAAGAACAGAGAAATGAGACAGTAGAGAAAAGAATGGACAACATCCTGAGGATTATTGAAGGCATTGGCAGGAGAAAAAGTTCATAGTCTGCTATTGAGACCGACATGGGGGAAGCCATTGCTTGCCCTGGGATTGGTAGCATGGAATGCTTCTACCAAGTACTTGAGACCTGAATTGGCCATTGTTGGAAACAGGAGACTGGGCTAGATGGACCATTGGTCTGACCCAGTATGGCTATTCTTATGTTTTAAATGACTGCATGAGATTGTAGCTGAGGCTGACCAAAATGCATACTTTTATGAAAGATGACTGAGCTTTTGAAAATGTACAATATTGACAGTACAGAGAAAAAAGCAATATGGGTGTTAAGAATCTTATATACTTTATTCACGAACGTTCTGAACAAATTAATTTTGGGTGTGGTACAGTTGAATCACCAGGTGTGGATACATTCAAAAGTTACACGAGTATATAGGCGTGTTTGTATAAATATCATGAAATACAGTAATTGAGGGTTTGGTGTTAAGAAATGACAAACAAAATCAGACTCGTGACTTGTGTTCAAAATACACTATAATTAGCATGGTAGGGTTGTATATGTTTCTCAGAGACATCCTTGAAGAAAGAACAATTGATTTTTTTATTTTTATTTTTTTAAACCTGTGATTAGTTGGTAAGAACAAGATAAGTTTAAATAATAAAGATAGGTTCCACTGTATCACAGATTTCTGTATAAAAGAAGTTAGTTGGGGTTTATTGATATTGTATTAGAATATCTGCAGATCAGGTTAAGATTCTCCTTATCTTTTCATTGTCCAGTGACACCATTTCTCACAGTTTGAACAGCCCCACTGTGCACATGTTTATGTTTATTCAGGGTTTTGATATGCCACTATTTCTGTGCAACAACACAACATATACTATCAGCAGATTCACAATCTAACCATGGTGCCTGGGGCAATGGAAGATTAAGTGACTTGCTCAGGGGTATAAGGAGTGGCACTGAAATTGAACTGGCAACCTAGGCCACTCTTCCACTGTCTAGTTGCAGTGGGCCCTATATTCAAGAAAAGCTGAGCTCCAAGAGTTTAGTAAGGGAGGGACAGGGGGCAGTCTGCCCCAGGTGCCATACTAGTAGGGGCGCCAGCACCCCTCCTCTCTGCCTCCACCTCTTCCCACTCCTCCCCTCCCCACACGCATGCCCCCTGTCCCTGTACCTCTAGTTGTTCACCGCTGCAAGCAAAAACTTTAACGTGCTCCTTGTGACTGTCGTCTCTCCCGCTGAGGTCAATTCCAGGTGCCGCCCATAGGAAGTGACGTCAGCGGGAGAGATGACGGGGTCACGAGGAGCATGTTGAAGGTCTAGAGGTACGGGGGAAGGGAAGGGGGCACGCATGTGGCAGGGTGGAGCGGAAGTTCCGGGCCAGCCAAGCAGTGATTGGCTGGCCCGGAACTTCCTCTCCGACGTCAAAATTGACTTGGGGGGGAGGGGGGGAAGGCTTTTGGGTCTGTCGCTTGTAAAGTCGCATGCTGTTGTCCCCAAGCACAGCGCCTTTTTTTGAAATTGCGCAATGGGTTGCTCTCTTTCTGAAAACGGGTCATTTTGGTGCCCCGAAGCTGTGCTTGGGAACAATGGGATAGGCTACCTAAAAACTGGATGGTCCCGCTCAAAACGGGACGTATGGTCACGTTATATATGACTCAACTGTTGTGTCCCCTGAGGACAGGCTCTCTCATGAGCTGAAACATGGACCATATTAGGTCCTCATTTGATGCTACAATAAATCTTTGCTTTGGACATTTACCTTTGTTGGCGTTCGTTCCCATCCCTACTCTTCTTGATGTCTAATTTTTTAAGGCATACCAATGAGCCAAATGTGTAACAAATGCACATTCCTACCTTTCAGTAGTTTCCTTTTGCACAATGCTTGATTTCACCAATTCTGCCTCGAATAGGTCTTCCACTTTAACGTGAACCTGCAAGGGAAAGCACAACTCTATGTGCAGCTCGCTTTTATTATGGCAGAGAAGAAGAAAATATTAGATACAAAGATATTTTATATAGTTATGGAGTTTCAAGCATTTTTTTTTTCTTAAGATTCCCCTTTTAACCGTCTTTAGGAACCAGCATTCTTAGATACTCTTACTGGATATTTAAATCTAGTATATAAAAGACCAAAATGTTCAGGTTGAGATTTGCCTACTTTGGGAAGTTGCACATATAAATTCCCATATGCAACTTAACACTAACTCCTTTCCCCCCCCCTCCCCTCCCATGATTTCACATGACCTTTCAACCCTTTTCACACTACTACTCTCCATATCTCACTGATGATTGCCCCAAATCTGCTATACTGTAATTAGTTACCAGACGTCCGGATTTCCCCAGACAGCTTTTCAAAACCCGGCACTTTGGGTTTTGAAAAGCTTCTGGCAATGAGTGATGTTAAAATGGCATTTGCATATGCGCAGATGCAATGCAGTGATGTCACACATATGCTTGTGATGTCATTGCATCACACTAGCGCATGTGCGAATGCCGTCCAACGTTGCTCATTGCTCTTGAAGGTCGAGGGGGTGGGGTATGGGGTGGGGCTAGGGGCGGAACAGGGCGGAGACAGCTGGAACGGGGTAACCCTAGCTATAATGATAGTTTCAACCAGCTAGTCTTCTACATAAGGCTAAACTATATGATCATATCACTCCTTTGTTAATAAGTTTACACTGGTTGTCTATACATTATAGATCTAAATTTAAAATTCTTTGACTTTTAAAGCTCTATATTATGCAGCTCCATCATACTTGGCTACTGTAACCATTCCAAATACCCCAACACGTACATTATTGTTAGTTGACTCTCAGAGACTAGTACAGTGCTCCCCCGGTCATTCGCGGTCGGTGATTCGCAGTCCCAGTCATTCGCGGTATTTCCCGACCGTGAATGACTGGGCAGGAGAGGGCAGCCGGAGAGGCAGGAGAGAGCAGCTGGAGCGCTGGCGAGTGAAGAAAATCACTCGCGGTATGCTCTGACCACCTCTTCCTGCACTAAAGTTAGGCCTCACCAATCAGGAGCATACCGCGAGTGATTTCCTTCACTCGCCGGCGCTCCAACTGCTCTCTCCTGCCTCTCCGGCTACCTTCTCCTGTCTCCCCCGCTAAAAACCGTATTCGTGGTTTTTCAAGATTTGTAGGGGTTCCTGGAACGGAACTCCCGCAAATATCGGGGGAGTACGGTACTTCCTTCTCCAAAAAATGACTCATCAGTCAACTTGTAATTCTGGTTTTCTTTTTTTTTCTTTTTATCTCCATCCTTATGGAACAACCTCCCACAAGTTATTTGAAGTGAATTTTCATTTCCAAAATTTAAATCTATGTTGAAAATTCATTTTTTAAATTTGGCAGTTAATTTGCAGTAATTTTTAGATTGTCAGTGGACATGAGAAGACTACATTCAGGAGACTACATTCAGGAGACCACAACAAAGAGATTTTTTTTTTTCTCTTCAATATTCAGATTAGGTTTTTCCCATTGATAATGGCTTTCTTTTCTTGTTTTAACTAATTTTATTGTGTTTTGCAAGCCACATTGATTTGTTGTAAATTGCAGGATACCACAGAAACATAATGGCAGATGAAGCATCAAATTACAGAAACATGATGGCAGATGAAGGCCAAACATGATGCTACAGAAACATAGAAACATGATGGCAGAAGGTCAAATGGCCCATCCAGTCTGCCCATCTGCAGTAACCATTATCTCTTCCTTTCTCTAAGAGATCCTACGTGCCTCTCCAAGTAGGCCATTTTCAAGCCTTGCCACCTTGTCTTCTTTAACTTTGCTTCGTAGAAGACCAATACTTAAGCAAAAGTTACCAGACATTCTCAATTTTCGAAGATTGTAGGGATGTCACACAGGAAACACACACACGCAGTCTTAGAGTTATCCCAGATTGCCAAGTAATTTCCTCTCCTTCATGATCTACAACACTCTTCTGTGCCCAGTTCCAGTGGGGACAAAAGCACAATTCTTCTCTTCCCCATGCCTGACTCTCTCTCTTTCTCTGATGCAACCAAGTAGCCTATCTGGCCCCCTTCCTCTGTCCCACCCTCCATGTTGGCTGCAGGAGCAGCAGGACATCAGCTTCTTGTGCTGTGCAACAGGACTGGCCCTGTGCTGCAAAGGAAGGTGATGTATTATTAAGCACCTCTTCTGCTGCCAGCATTGAGGAAGGGAGATTCTTTGATGCATCTGGGTTAGAAAGGAATGGCTGCCTGCTCAGCAAAACAGCAGGATCAACCATGCAACTACTCCTGCTACCACTGGCTTTATTCATATGTGTCAGAACTGGGGTGGTTGAGAGAGAGTGCTATGGGCACTCATAGTGTGATACGGTAGGAATGGGGATTCAAGAATGAAGTTAGGGAGACTCAGGACTGGGTCTTAGTGGAGAGTAGGGACTTGAGGCTTTGGCCAGATAATAGCAGGGATGGGGAAGTTGGAAGAGTGAAGACACAAAGATGGAATGGACAGAGGGGGTTGGCATTCCTATGGCCCGGTAAGGGACCTAGGATTAAATTCAATACAATGTAGAGAATTTGGCTTTGCCTAATTTTTAATTACGAGTATATTTCATTACATTAGGGACTTCTATTCCGCCTATACCTTGCAGTTCAAGGCGGATTACAAAAGAGCTAACTGGACATTTCCAGTGAAGTTACAACAGTTTTGTTTTTTGGTTGTTTTTTTTTTTTTTGGTTACAAGAGAGGAGAGGTAGCTGGATTAATTCGGAAGAACTTGAAAATTGGATATTAAATTGACTGTACGTTACTGTGTGATATAACAAATAGATTACAGTTAGAGTACAAATAAGATTACGTTACATTTCAGGGATCTGAATACTTGGTTGGTGTTTTGGGGAGGAAGAGATTATTTAAGTGGAGGTTTTGGGGGAGAATTTATCTAGGAGGAGGGGGAAGAGTTGGGTTAAGATATTTGGATACATTTTTTGAAAAGTAGGGTTTTGATTTCTTTTTGAAAAGTTTTGAAGTCGCCCGTTGCCGTCAACAGGTTGGAGATGGAGTGGTTAAGTTTTGCTGCTTGCTTTGCCAGAAGGTTATCAAACATCTTTTTGCGCTGAGTGCCCTTGAGTGGAGGAAAGGCAAAAGGGTTCGGAGTTCTTCTTTGTCTTGAGGTAAGGATCTGGTTTAGGCGGTTGTTTAGATAGGGGGGACGGAGCCGTTTAATGCTTTGAATAATAGACAGTAGAATTTGAATTGAATTTGTGCTTGCATAGGTAGCCAGTGAGAGTCTAGGAAGACAGTTGTAATATGATCATATTTTCTCAGGGAGTAGATCAGTCTGAGGGCAGTGTTTTGTATAGTCTGAAGTTGTTTTATCATGTTGGCAGGACAAGGTAGACCTAAGTCTAGGGATTGGACAATTAGCCTGAATTGTCCTGGGTCGAAGAATTTTCTTATTTTACGTAGATTTCTCATAATTAAAAAAGCTTTCTGGGATGTTTTATTGATTTGGGACTGCATTGTGCAGCATCTGTCTATCGTTACTCCTAGGAGTTTGAGTTCGGGCTGTATTGGGTATTTGGTGTTTTTAATTTCGAAGCCTTCTAGCTGTGTGTGTGTGCTACTGATCTCTACCATTGCTCTTAGACCTCTCTTCTGTTCTGTGGAAAGCAGTTATAGCGGGGCTTTGGAACGCCGCTCATCATGAACTGTGCCTGCTTCAGCCATGTCCCTCACTTTGGCTTATCCTTTGTATGTTTCAGGGTTACCAGGTGTCCATTGTAAATCAAGATGGCTGGTTGCTAATGCCCACAAGCTGGTCGATCAGAGTCTGGCTTTTGTCCTAAACTGATGAGGCTTTCAATTCAGCTGCAGGCTATTTAAATCTCCACTACCCTTACAGACTAGCCCATTTGGGGGGGGGGGGTCATAGGGTAACAACCAGATTCATAGCCCTGCCAAAGCCTAATTTTCAGCTCTCTTTATATTCATTCCAAGTGCTGAATATTGGAACCAATGCCTTCCCATGGCTTCCATGATTCTGAAGAGTGAGAAGGTAAACGGTGTTGGATGTGGCTTTCATGCAACTGTTCGCTGATGTTGCCTACAAGCTCGAAGCCATAAAGAGCAAGCTGATTCAGATTTTGTTTTACCTCCACAGCAGCAATGGACATGTGGTTCTGTTCTTATTAGAGAAACTGGAACGTCATGTCCATACATGAAAGGAGATAATATCTAGACGGGCTCTACATGTTCTTTCTGATATGGGCCTTTTGGCAAACCCTCAACTGAATTATCTAGTATCCTGGAGATCTCTGTAGGTTTGTACGAATAGGTGCCAATCTACTTACAGAACACATTTCAGATTGTACAGATTCATATCTTGCTTTAAGAGCAGTGCTTTCATTGTTATAATTTAAATTACAACACTATATGTAAGTTTTACAATACACTCAATTCACCCAATTTAATTACTGAGGAAGGAAAAGACTTCAAGTGCTCAAAGGAACCAGATTGCCTGATAGGTCGCACCTGTATCCCTTCAATTGAGCTATCATTAGTTAGAAAAACCTTTCCACGGTGTTTACTCAAACATTATGATCATGAGGTCTGTATTTGTATATCCTATAACAAAATGCTAATAAAACTGATTGAACTTAAAAAAAAATACTAGTATTTAAGCCTGTTACATTAACGGGTGCTAGAATAGATGTCTGTCTGTCTTTCTCCTGCCCCCCTGTCTCTTTCTTTCTGTCTCTCTCCCTGCCCCATCTATCTTTTTTCTTTCTGTCTCTCTCCCTGTCCTGTCTATCTTTCTTTATTTCTTTCTATCTTTCTTTCTCCCTCCCGCTGTCTATCTTTATTTCTTTCTTTCTATCTTTTTTCTTTCTGTTGCTCTCCCTGCCCAGACCCTCACTGAAGCCGCCTTCCAGCGGTGCCAGCTAAGGGATCCCTTGCCCTTTCCTCAATCCAGCTGTGGTCAGTTGCCCGCACACTCCTGGCGGGGGAGGGGAGGGGTTCCTTTAGCTCTCGTTCGCTGAGGTGGTGGTGGCCCACCCCATCCATGCACTCTCTCTATCCTACCTGCACTCCAAATGCCTGCTTCTCTCACCCGCCCAAAGCCTCTCTCTCTAGTGGCTATCCAATGTCTCTCTTCTCCTCACCAACCCAGGTCCCAACTCCCAATCAGGCATCTCTTTCCTCCCCCACCCAACTATCATTCTCCTCCTTGTCCTCCACCCTCATCTCATAATTGATTCCCTTGCTCCTGCCCCCAGCTGACCGTCTAACCTGCCGGTTCCTTCTTCGGACAGATGGGAATGATCTCCCTCTCCCCCTTGCTCCAGGGGAGTTTACTTGGGGGGGGGGGTCACAGTCGCGGGCATGCCAGCGATTGTTGGGTTTTGTTTTTGTTTTTTCGGCAGACAGAGAGAGGGCGGGAGGGGGGAGTGGCTGCCGTGGTGATCTGGCCAACTCCCTTGCTGGAGTTATTTTTCAGTTTAAAGGTGCCGCCGCGGCTCCTCTAACGATCCCCGCCTGCATTAGAAGTCTTCTCTGAAGCAGCTGCGGCTCGTGACAGGAGCCGCGGCGGCACCTTTAAACTGAAAAATAACTCCGGCAAGGGAGCCGGCCAACTGGCAGTTCAAGTCGGAGCTTCGGTCTGGCCTGCTCCCTGTTCGCCTTGCCGTATTGTATTTTTTAGTTGAAAGACGCGGAGGCGGCTCCTCTCATGATCCCCACCTGCGTCAGAAGTCCGACGCAGACGGGGATCGTGAGAGGAGCCACCACCGCGTCTTTCAACTAAAAAATACAATACGGCAAGGCGAGCAGGGAGCAGGCCACACCGAAAAACAGGACAAAAAACAGAACCCTAAGCGCACATGCGCACTCCTACCTGCGGGTCCCTACAGCTCACGGAAAACAGGCGCACGCAGTGGGAGTGTGCATGCGCGGCTTAGGGTTTTATTTATTAGACTAGCATTTAATGAATTCTATTACATTTTTCTTCTAGTTAAGATCAGCCTCAACTTAGCTGAGGTGTCATGTGTTCATCGGAGCTTCCCTGTTTCACTTCCACTTCATCAGGAGCAGACACCCAACTATGCACTTTCTTGCCATTTTCACTTCATCAGGAGCAACTCACAGCAGCAAAAAATCATTTGCAAAAAATGCGTGAAAGTTGGCAAGAAAGGGACAGATTCTATGAACAGTGCCTAACTTGGTAGATGCCTACGAAAATGGCACCTAACACATTTCAATCAAAGTTAGGCACCTTTTGTAGAATTGCGCCTAGCAGCACTTAAATCAACTTAGATGCTGTTAGGTGTCATAATAGGCACTGATATATTGCCAGGGTTTTCTTGGCCTAATAGACAGGCGCCTAAGGTAGATAGATGCCCATCAGCACTCAGCTCAAGCCACGCCCAAACTCTTAAGAACATAAGAATTTGCCACTGCTGGGTCAGACCAGTGGTCCATCGTGCCCAGCAGTCCGCCCCCACGGTGGCCCCCAGGTCAATGACCAGTGCCCTGAGATAAGCCCTACCTGCTTACGTACTGGTTCAATAGGAACCCGTCCAACTTTGTCTTAAATCCCTGGAGGGTGTTTTCCCTTATAACAGACCCCGGAAGAGCATTCCAGTTCTCTACCACTCTTTGGGTGAAGAAGAACTTCCTTACGTTTGTACGGAATCTATCTCCTTTTAACTTTAGAGAGTGCCCACTCATTCTTGGAGAGGGTGAACAACCTGTCTTTATCTACTACAGGGGTGCCCACACTTTTTTGACTCGCGAGCTACTTTTAAAATGACCAAGTCAAAATGATCTACCAACAATAAAATTTTAAAAAAACACAACGCACACTGTACGCATAGAATTGTTAATTATCATTCCTATTCCGGGGTTTTTTCAAAGAGGTCAAAGCAGATGACTCTATGCACTGTCACCTCAGTAACAACCATATAAAAATAGACAAATACACCCCCCCCTCCCTTTTTACTAAACCACAATAGCAGTTTTTAGCGCAGGGAGCTGCGCTGAATGCTCAGCACTGCTCTCGACGCTCAAAGGCTCCCTGCGCTAAAAACCACTATTGCGGTTTAGTAAAAGGGGACCATATTGTAAAATATAGACAGCAGATATAAATTCAGACACATTTTGATCACTAAATTTAAAATAATATCATTTTTCCTACCTTGTCTGGTGATTTCATGAGTCTCTGGTTGCACTTTCTTCTTCTGACTGTGCATCCAATCTTTCTTTCAGCCTGTATGCTTTCTCTCCTCCACACCTCATTCCCTCCCTCAACTTTTTCTTCCTCTCTCCCTAACCTTTCTTTCTTTCTCTCTTCATGCCCTCTTTCTTTTTTTCTGTTTCTCTTCTTTCCTTCTGTCTCCCTGCCTGCCCCCTTTCTTTCTTTCTTTCTCCCTGCCCTTCCCCAAGCCACTGCCACTGCCGCTGCCATCGGGGAACAGGACCCAAACCACCACCAATGGATTACAGGCCCCAAAGCCGACGCCGACGCCACCCCATGCTCTCCTTGCTTCAGGCCGACCAGCATTCCTCTCCCCGACGTCAATTCTGCCGTCGGAGAGGAAGTTCTGCCCAGCCAGGCAGTGATTGGCTAGCCTGAACTTCCTCTCCGACGGCAGAATTGACGTCGGGGAGAGGAAGACTGATCGGCCCGATAGATCGCCAAGGCAAAGTGAGTCCTGGATGATCGACTCACTTTGCCTTGGCAAGCTACCCGTCGATCGCGATCGACCTATTGGGCACCCCTGATCTACTAAGTCTATTCCCTTCAGTATTTTGAATGTTTCAATCATGTCCCCTCTCAGTCTCCTCTTTTCAAGGGAGAAGAGGCCCAGTTTCTCTAATCTCTCGCTGTATGGCAACTCTTCCAGCCCCTTTACCATTTTAGTCGCTCTTCTCTAGACCCTTTCGAGTAGCACCGTGTCCTTCTTCATGTACAGCAACCAGTGCTGGATGCAGTACTCCAGGTGAGGGTGCACCATGGCCCGGTACAGCGGCATGACAACTCTCTCTGATCTGTTCGTGATCCCCTTCTTAATCATTCCCAGCATTCTGTTTGCCCTTTTCGCCGCCGCCGCACATTGCTTCATCATCTTGTCAACCAGTACTCCCATGTCTCTTTCCTGGGGGGTCTCTCCAAGTACCGCCCCTGACATCCTGTATTCGTTCATAAGATTTTTGTTACTGACATGCATCACCTTACACTTATCCACGTTGAACCTCATCTGCCATGTCGCGGCCCATTTCTCGAGCGTGTGTATGTCACGTTACAGATGTTCGCAATCCTCCTGTGTCTTCACTACTCTGAATAACTTCGTATCATCTGCAAATTTAATCACCTCACTCGTCGTACCAATTTTCAGATCGTTTATAAATATGTTGAAGAGCATGGGTCCAAGCACCGAACCCTGCGGCACTCCACTGGTGACGCTTTTCCAGTCCGAGTATTGTCCATTTATTCCCACTCTTTGTTTCCTATCCGCTAGCCAATTTTTAATCCACGTGAGTATTTTACCCTCGATTCCATGACTCGCAATTTTTCGAAGTAGTCGTTCATGCAGAACCTTGTCGAAAGCCTTCTGAAAATCCAGATATATAATGTCGACTGGGTCACCCTTGTCTATTCGTCTGTTTACTCCCTCAAAGAAATGCAGCAAGTTCGTCAAGCAAGATCTTCCTCTGCTGAAGCCATGCGCAATTTCCATGTAGACACATTGGTGTAGATGCCTACTGCAAGGTGGTAGGTGCTTTTGAGCTAGGTACCTACTGGCTAATTCATTTTTTTAATTGGTTTAGAATGGTGCTTTCAATTATCAGTGCCAGTTAAGCCAATTTAAAAAAAATTGTGTTAGGTGCCTAGATCAGTAGGCACCCAATCTACCAGTAGATGCCTTTTATAGAATCATGGCCAAAGTGCATAGTTAGGTGTTTGCTCCTGATGAAATGGAAGTGAAACAAGAAAGCTCCATCAAGCAGAGGATACCTCAGCTAAGTTGCCGCTGATCTTAACTAGAAGAATAATTTAATAGAAAAATTCATTAATTATAGTGTTGACATGAATTGGTTGAGTAAACACAATGGAAAGGTTTTTCTGACTAATGATAGCTCAACTGAAGGAATACAGGTGTGACCTTTCAGACAATCTAGTTCTTTTGAGCACTTGAAGTTTTTTCCTTCTTTAATAATTAAATAATTGGATGAACTGAGTGTATTGTAAAACTTGCATATAAAATTATGGTGTGCACTGATTAGCAGCAAGTTTTGGCCATATAATATGGTACTAGTGGTATCACTATAATTTTACATTACCATTGCTTTACCTGAGGAAGGTCAGAAACAAGTAAAAATTAACATTGGAGATGGATATACAGGCCTAATCCAATAATAATGGAAAATGTAATTGTCTCACTATATAATTCAAGGTCAACTACCAACTACTGCTTGAGGAAGAAAAATGCTTCAAAAACATTTTTAATGGTTTGGAGAATGAAAGCACATTTACGAAATAAAGCTGATTAAATCCCCAAATAAACAAGATACAAGTGGCTGGAAACTAACAGAAATGTGTGTGTACCCATTCTAATATAAATACTGAAGGCTATGCACTTCTGATGCTTACATTATTCTCTTGTAAAATGAAATATATTTATACTTCATTTTTATGTATGAATGGAGGGGTGCCAGCATGCCTCCAGGGGAAACAGAGACACGGAATGCTGCAGAGATACGGCTCATTAGTGGCCCTTCATCTTCTAGTTATTTCTTTCACTAAAATATACTCGGGATTAATGGCTCACTTTTGAAAAGCTCTTACAACGTATTTTCATCTATGGGTCCCTTAAGACTTCTGCATGCTTTGTCTCAATTTAGATTTCAGAGCAGAATACAGGATCTCCAAATTCTATGCATGGCGACACATTCCTATATTTTATTTTATTGCATTTTCTTTTATGAGATACGTTTAATGCTTTATCTAAACTCTTGCTGGGTTTTACTAAACCATGGAAGAGTTTCTTACCGCAGGCCGGCGAGGTAAATGCTCCGATGCTCATAGGTTTGGCTCCCACAAGTTTGATGGATATTATTCAAGCTTATGCCCCTTTATCCAAGTTATGCTCTGTCCATCATGGCAACTTGTTTGTGCCATCGGTAAGGGAATTGAGATTGAGTATCTCACGTGCAACTATGTTTTCCTGTAGGGGACCTCAGGAACGGAACCGGCTACCTTTGCACACTGGAATGCAAAGCAATCTCGAGGCATTTAAGAAATGACTGAAGAGGCATGTATTTTGCAAGATGAAATATGGGCATTAAGAACATAAGAATTGCTGCTGCTGGGTCAGACCAGTGGTTCATCGTGCCCAGCAGTCTGCTCACGCGGCGGCCCTCTGGTCAAAGACCAGTGCCCAAACTGAGACTAGCCTTACCTGCGTACGTTCTAGTTCAGCAGGAACTTGTCTAACTTTGTCTTGAACCCCTGGAGGGTGTTTTCCCCTGTGACAGACTCCGGAAGAGCGTTCCAGTTTTCTACCACTCTCTGAGTGAAGAAGAACTTCCTTACGTTCGTACGGAATCTATCCCCTTTCAGCTTTAGGGAGTGCCCTCTCGTTCTCTCTACCTTGGAGAGATTTAACAACTTGTCCTTATCTACCAAGTCTATTCCCTTCAGTACCTTGAATGTTTTGATCATGTCCCCTCTCGATCTCCTCTGTTCGAGGGAGAAGAGGCCCTGTTTCTCTAATCTTTCGCTATATGGCAGCTCCTCCAACCCCTTAACCATCTTAGTCAATCTTCTCTGGACCCTTTCGAGTAGTACCGTGTTCTTCTTCATGTATGGCGACCAGTGCTGGACGCAGTACTCCAAGTGAGGGTGCACCATGGCACGGTACAGCAGCATGATAACCTTCTCCGATCTCTTCGTGATCCCCTTCTTTATTATTCCTAACATTCTGTTCGCCCTTTTCGCCGCTGCTGCACATTGCGTGGACGGCTTCATTGACTTGTCGATCAGAACTCCCAAGTCCCTTTCCTGGGAGGTCTCTCCAAGTACCCAGAGGAGGAGGGGAAAGCACTTGTTGCTTGTTTGTTTTATATGTATTTTATAATGTTTTTTATTATGTAAGTTTATATTGTGAGCTGCCTTGGGAAAGGCAGGTTATAAATAAAACAAAAAAACAAAACATAAGAACATAAAAATTGCCCTATTGGGACAGACCATCAAGCCCAGTATCCTGTTTCTAACAGTGGCCAACCCAGGTTCCAAGTACCAGGCAGAAACCCAAAGAGTTGCAACATTCCAGAGCAAAGTTTGTGATGTCATAATGCCTCATTCCACCAATGCCTAAGAGCCAAACTCATCAGTGATGTCACAATGGCTTGATTGTCCTACACTTGGTTCACATGAGAACATAAGAATTGTCGTACTGGGACAGACCGAAAGTCCATCTAGCCCAACATCCTGTTTCCAACAGTGGCCAACCCAGGTCCCAAGTACCAGGCAGAAACCCAAAGAGTTGCAACATTCCAGAGCAAAGTTTGTGATGTCATAATGCCTCATTCCACCAATGCCTAAGAGCTAAACTCATCAGTGATGTCACAATGGCTTGATTGTCCTACACTTGGTTCACATGAGAACATAAGAATTGTCGTACTGGGACAGACCGAAAGTCCATCTAGCCCAACATCCTGTTTCCAACAGTGGCCAACCCAGGTCCCAAGTACCTAGCTAGATCCCAAGTAGCAAAACAGATTTTATGCTGCTTATCCTAGGAATAAGCAGTGGATTTCCCCAAAGCCATCTCAATAATGGCCTATGGACTTCTCTTTCAGGAAATTATCCAAATCTTTTTTAAACCCTGCTAAGCTAACTGATTTCACCACATTCTCCAGTCTTATGTGTGTAACATACAATCAGCTAATTAGTGCTAAATTGCAGATAAGTACTAATAATTGGCCTTAACAGTCACTCATTGGTACTAATTAGCAGTTTGCGCATAACTAAATTATGCCCCTACTGTGTACACTGAGCACCTAACTTTTCTCATGAGCACAACTCGAAAGGAAACATTGCCATGGGTGGGTCAGTGGTATTCCCAGGATTTAGGTGCAATGTTACAGAATAAGGTCATTTAGGTGCCCAAATGCCGAGTCAGTCTGGACAGAGTCATGACGTTCTTGCCTTTCAAACGAGGAGTAATTGGTGATCCAGTTTAACAACTCCAGATGCAGGTTCAGTGACCCGAGTTGCTATGTGGGCATCAGGTGTCTTATTGATACTCCAGTGCTGTTGCTGCAGGTGGCAGATAAGTGACCACATTTTTTTTTAATAGAAAAAACGTTTCCACAAAGGAATTAAAAATTAATAAAGAACAGACATGCTTGATATCTGGCGCTATAAGAGATCCAATAATCTACCAATTATCTGTTCTGATGTCTCTTCTGATCTTTTAAGAAAGTTCTATTGCCACGTAGGTATCCTATGTTTCTTATTTTTGGTGTGTTTATTAAGAGCATGTGGCTTAATTTCCCTTTACACTCGTCTTGGATTACTTAGGTGTCAGCATTTACACCAGATCTTGCATAAGTGGTTAGGCACAAGGGCCCAGATTTATTTATTTATTTCTAAAATTTCTTGACCACCTCTAACAAAGCGGTTAACAGAATAAAACATTCACAATGGCTCAACAGGCAACATACAGAGTACTATCAACACACCACAATGACATTATAATATAAGAACATAAGAATAACCTTACTGGGTCAGACTAATGGTCCATCAAGCCCAGTGGCCCGTTCTCATGGTGGCCAATCCAGGTCACTAGTACCTGGCCAAAACCCAAGGAGTAGCAACATTCCATGCTACTGATCCAGGGCAAGCAGTGGCTTCCCTCATGTCTTTCTTAATAACAGACTAAGGACTTTTCCTCCAGGAACTTGTCCAAACCTTTCTTAAAACCAGCTACGCTATTCGCTCTTACCACATTCTCTGACAACGCGTTCCAGAGCTTAACTATTCTCTGAGTGAAAAAAAATTTCCTCCTATTGGTTTAAAAAGTATTTCCCTGTAACTTCATCGAGTGTCCCCTAGTATTTGTAATTTTTGACAGAGTGAAAAATCGATCCACTTGTACCCGTTCTACTCCACTCAGGATTTTGTACACTTCAATCATATCTCCCCTCAGCCATCTCTTTTCCAAGATGAAGAGCCTTAATTGTTTTAATCTTTCCTCATAATGGAGGGAATTACAAATCCTCATTCTTCAGTAATTATAAAGCAAAGATCATCATTCAAATTCTCGTTAGGTATCTCTCTACGGCATAGCATTACAAGAAGATCTCCACATATAATTGAGTTTTTAACATTTTCTTAAACTGTAACCGGTCTAAACAAGTCCTCAGAATGCCAGGGAGAAGATTCCATAGCTTTGCTGGCGCTGGTCTCAGCGTGGTCAAGGCTGTATCGTTTGTTCCCTTGATAAACCAAACATTGGTGAAACAAGGTCGCTGGTTGGAAAGACTGGAGAAGACGTGACAGCGTTGGAGTTCAAGTCATCTTTTGTCAGCTAAGTCCTTGAATATGCTTCCAGTTGACTTTGCCCTTTTCTAAACCTGAGCTGTTCTGTGAGGGAGATTTTTGCCAGTGAAAGTATCAAAAGCAGTTTTGATTTGTACCTATTGGTTCTATACTTCTACATTAGTCTGAGGCTTTTTCTCCCTCTTTTTGGGTGCATGCTGGGTTTGAAGAGGGGGGTACCTCGGTGCCATGATCACACAACATTTTGAATCATTATATGAACATATTATATGTTGTGCGTCCTCATATAATTTGTTAACACAATAGTTTTACTTCTGCCACGGACATCATCGTTATTCTCGATTTAACATATCGAGTAGTATTCTCCTTCACAGAAATCAATATCATTCTGCCTTCAGACCTTAGGCACCTCCTCGGTTGGTACACCTCCCACAGAGTTTGAAAATTCAATGGAACGGATCCATACAAACTCTGATGCACCACTGATAGCATCTTAAAGCAGACCTTTTGTGCCACTGGGAGCCAATGCAACTGCTCTAAGGCCGGAGTAATATGCTCTCTACATTGGATTCTCAAGATCAGCCTCACAGCAGAATTCTATAAACGGCGACTGAAGTTAGGCACCTAGATCAGTATGCCTAGCCGAGATAGGCTTCTAACTTAATTATTCAATTAGGCTTAATTCGCGCTGTTAATTGAAAAGTGCCAGCTTCAGAGCGTTTAGCGCTCTGGGCTCCGGTAGAAACCTTTACCACGACTTAGTAAAAGGGGGGATTAATTAGCTGGTAGCCACCTAACTTAGTACGTGCCTACTACATTGAGGTAGGCGTCTACTCCAAGGTGCCTACCAGAAAGTAGGCAAGGTTAGGTGTGGATTCTGGGCTTGATTTGACTTTAGCGCCGGTAGGTGCCTATGTTAGGTGCACTCATTTAGGCCAAGAAATCCCTGGCTTAAATAGGAGTGCACCTAAAGTTTCAATGCCTATCGATACCTAAGAGTGCTTAGGTCCCACTAGGTGCAATTCTATAAACGGCGGTTCATAGACAACGGCGCGAAAGACAAAGGCGCGCGCCAACAACTGAGCGCAAGACGGAGGCGCGCGCCAAAGAAAATTACAGTTTTTAGGGGCTCCGAAGGGGGGGGTTTGTTGGGGAACCCCTCCACTTTACTTAATAGACATCGTGCCGGCGTTATGGGGTGTTTGGGGGGTTGTAACCCTCCACATTTTACTGTAAACTTAACTTTTTCCCTAAAAACATGGAAAAGTGAAGTTTCCAGTAAAATGTGGGGGGTTACAACCCCCCAAACCCCCCACAACGCCCCCACAACGCGGCGCGATGTCTATTAAGTAAAGTGGGGGGGTTCCCCCACACACACCCCCGTCGGAGCCCTAAAAACAGTAATTTTGAGCGGTGCGCGCCTCCGTGCTGCGCTCAATTGTCTGGGCGTGCCTTTGTCCCGGCGCGCTTTTGACCTGACACCATAAACGGCGCCTAATGGAAGATTGACAAATGCACTTCTCGGTGCCAACAAGTTAGCCGCTGTTTATAGAATCAGGGCCAAGATGTGCGCACACCTCTCCTTTTACAAAACCGTAACATGGTTTTTAGTGCCGGCCTTGGCGGTAACAGCTCCGACGTACATAGGAATTCTATGAGCGTCGGAGAGGTTACCTCCACAGCCAGTGCTAAAAACCATGCTGTGATTTTGTAAAAGGAGAGGATAATTATTATAAAATTGAGTTTCACATTATGGGGTACTTTTATTAACATTTTCTGCTTATAAAGCTTGTTCTAATGTGGAAAAGAGCTTTAATAAAATTTTATGACCATCAACATAAGTAGAAGAACAAGTGGCAACTAGATGTCATGTATTTATGCATGTGCTGCTCAGAAGCATTCTCAGGGACATAGTTTGCGCAGAGCAAGGTGGTGGTGCATTTATAAAATACATGAGTATACGCATGGAGTACATGCAAATATTTATACCTTTGGAGTAGATATAAATGTGTGTGTTGAAATTTTTATGCCATTGGGGGCTCATTCTAGCTGTCCATCTATAGTATGTTGCTCTTATAAAACGGTGACAGGTCAAAAGCGCGCAAGACAATCTCGCACGGACAAAATCGCGCAGACAACTCAACGCAAAGACAATTGAGCGCAAGACAAGTAAGCGCAAAGACAATCCAGCGTAAGACATTTGAGCGCAAGACAATTGAGCGCAGCGACAATTCAGCGCAAGACAATTTAGCGCAAGATAACTCAGCGTAATGACAATTCAGCGCGCCACTAGAGGCCGCTTGCCCATCGAAGGACACGCGCACGTACAGCACGTGAACACGTCATCACGTCAATGCATGTTCAGTATGATTCCCTTGACTCTGCGTTTTCAACATAAGTCACGTGAATGCATTTTCGTTACCATGGTTACGTTTCCACATTATATATGTCCTCCGAACAGCCCGCCTTCCTTTCGCTGCCTGACCGTGTCCATTATAGGTAAAGATCTGGTTTTGCTAGTACTTGATCTATAACGAATATTTGTCTTGCGCGGATTTTTCTCGCCTCTGGTGAGAGCGAATGTCCACATTCCTTCATTTACAGGTATGTTTATATTTCTGCTTCACGCGCAAGAAAAGGGAGGGTATGATTATAAAACTCAGGGTTGTGTCTTGCGTGCGCGCAATTGTCTATGAACTGACTATGAACTGTTTATATTGGGTATGTTGATATTTTTATTTCCGGTTCACGCGCAAGAAAAGCGAGGGTATGATCATAAAACTCAGCGCAATTGATTATGAAGTTTATATAGGGTATGTTGATATTTACATTTCCGATTTTGTCCGCGCGCGATTGTCTTGCGCGCAATTGTCTATGAACCTATAAAACAGGCTTAAAATAAGTACCTTTTTGGACCTTTCATATAGATGCTTAGTTATAAAATAGCTCCCTTTCTTTGGCGAGTATGCAATCTATATTGTTTGTGTGAATACATGAACACGGAAAATGATGATGATTTTGAGCTTGAGCTTGAAGGCCATAGAATAGAAGTTGTAAAGGATTTCAATCTCCTGGACTCTTTTGTAAACAAAGAAGCAACTAGCAAGGAGGACATACTCCGCAGACTAGCATTTGGTCGCTCTTCAATGAAGGTTCACAACAAAGTATTCAAGGGCAAAAAGGTAAAACTCCAAACGAAGATTAGACTTGTCCAGTGTCAGGTCAAAAGTGCGCCGGGACAAAGGCGCGCCCAGACAATTGAGCGTAGCGCGGAGGCGTAGCGCGGAGGCGCGCGCCGCTCAAAATTAATGTTTTTAGGGCTCCAACAGGGGTGTGTGGGGGGGAACCCCCCCACTTTACTTAATAGACATCGCACCACATTGTGGGGGGGTGTAGGGGGTTGTAACCCCCCACATTTTACTGAAAACTTCACTTTTTCCCTGTTTTTAGGGAAAAAGTTAAGTTTACAGTAAAATGTGGAGGGTTACAACCCACCAAACCCCCCATAACGCCAGCGCGATGTCTATTAAGTATAGTGGGAGGGCTCCCCAACAAAACCCCCATCTGGGCGCGCCTTTGTCTTTCGCGCCGTTGTCTATGAACCGACTTGTCCACGCACTCATTTTCTCAGTTATGGACGAGAAAACTGAACACTATATTACGCATTCTGCGTTCATTCTCTCATATTTCTATGTATTACATACATTTGTCCACCAAAATGTATAAGTTCCAGTTTGTTGTGATCATTTGAACTGCAATTCCAGTTAAAATCAAGAAAAGACGGCTTTTAAATTTATCAAGAGGAGGTTTACCATGTAAAATAGTACCACCTTGCTAGTAGTTTTCTAAAAACATGTGTCCCGAATCAAATGCCTGAAAATCTCTGCCAATATACAAAATTGGTCTCTTTCATGGAATTTTAAGGGCCTCTTTTATCAAGCCGAATGGCACAGGCCAGCGCGGTAAATGCGGCTTGATAAAAGAAGCGCTAAGAATTTAAACAGAGGAAAATAACAGATGCATAACGGAATCCTACTATCAAATGTGTTTAGGTTGGATTTATAAGCCTGTCTGGAATAGCAGACAATGCAGAGGGAGCGAGAAGAACTCTTTATTATAAAACAGCAATGTGGCACTTCAGCAGAAGGGAAATAACACTTGGATTAAAATGAATTTAGCTATCTTTGACCACATGTAAACTGTGTTCTTGACGGTTTGTTTCCATTCCCTTTATTGGCTGAGAGGTTTTCTATATTTCAAACAATCCTTCGCACTCTGAGACTATTATGATAGTTAAGCAGGGGATGTCATTCGACAAGAGAGAGATTTTCCAGAGGCATGCACTTGACAATCATTTACCAGTGGAGTGGCGTTTAATGAGACAGAAGGAAAGTAAGCTTCCAAAACCCAGAAAGATTAACTAATGGAGTCTAGCGCCGTCATAATTCATGCTTCGTGTTTGGCAAAAATCTTTCTTTTTTCCAGGACATCCACAGTGAATATGCAGGGGATAGGTCTGTACAAATTGGTACTCCAGTATATGCAAATTTATCTCACGCATTCACGAGAGGCCGGCATAGCGGCAGTGCGTGGACCATGCCACCAGCTGAAGCTATTGGGTAGGGTTACCAGATGTCCAGGGGTCCGGACGGCTTTCCAAACCTGGCACTTTGGACGGGTTTTGAAAAGCTTTCCTTTGGGCAGGAGTGCATCCGCGCATGCACGGATGTGCTGCCTGACTAGAACAGGCAGCGGAGGGGGGAGGGGCTGTGGCAGGATTGTAGGCGGGGCTGAGGCGGGATCAGGGGTGCGGTGAGGCAGAACCGGGACAGGATGGGGTGGGATGGGTGGGACTGGGAGGGCCTGGGAGCGGGTCTAGGGGTCTGGATTTTCCAGATGGAACTCTGGTAACCCTACTATTGGGGAATGACCTGTTCTGGCTGCAGGAGGACCTCTTCCAGCTGTTAGGGCTTGGTGATCCCTGACAGCTAAGGTATTTATTTTAGGTTCAAACAATTTTTATTGATGCAAACAACAACAAAACAATACAAGGCACCCCAAAGGTGCACAGTACAAACAAATATGCATCATATAAAATAGTATAACATACATGGACAAAACAAAAGGAACATCAACCAAACTCCCCCTCCCAGCTCACACTACTAAGAGCATGCAAGGGTAAGGAGAGCGGAAATGCACTCCGAGGCCCTGGACTCTTATGAGCCCCAAAAATGCCACATCACTCCCTCCTCCCACTGAGTCCCCTTTACCCGATCCGTATCAAAGTCCCAGAACCTACCCATACCTCTCATTCCCTCCCCAATCCCCCCTCCCCCCCAACGGTACTCCCCACCAATACTCGCCAGTATTCTACCAGCCCAACGATCCGGGCACCCATATTAGGACACCCATCTTAAGACCGCAGCGCGGCCCTTAGGATGCAAAGCTTGCAGATATGGTTCCCAAATATTTAAGAACAACAGCTTATGCTTCCTGGCCCCTCCCGCATCTCGTGCCTCCCAGATGGCCAACTGATGCAACTGGTTCCGCCAATGCCAAAATGCCGGAGGGTCAGGGACCATCCAGCATTGAAGAATACATTTCCTGGCCAGCAAACTCATCTTCCTGCACAGAGCCTGATTCCCCTTAGGTAAGTGGCCAAAAGCCTTTGGCAAATCCAAGACAAATTGGGCCGGGGTACTGTGCAGGGCTCTCCCAATCAACCCTAAGGTATTTATTTTATTTGTTGGGGGGTTATTTGTGCAGGGGAAGGAGTGAAGCAGAAAGCATGAAAGGGAGGGGAAGATTGTGTGCCTTGGTAATTAACAGGAAATTTAAACACAGTGCCATACAAGAGAAATGGTCAATACACAAAACAAAAAAAATACAATATAATACAATCTTTATTTGTATACCATGAGGTTCACAGCGGTTTATATGAGTAAGAACATAAGAATAGCCTTACTGGGTAAAACCAATGGTGCATCAAGCCCAATAGCCCGTTCTCACAGTGCTTAATCCAGGTCACTAGTACCTGACACAAACCCAAAGAGTAGCAACATTCCAGCATCTCAAAGAATAGCAAGATTCTGGAACCCCAATGAAAGTAACATTCCAGAGCTGAGATTGTGATGTCATAATGCCTCATTCCACAATGCCTCAGAGCCAGCCTCATCAGTGATGTTACAATGGCTTGATTGTCCTATACTTGGCACACATAAGAGCATAAGAACAGCTATACTGGGTCAGACCAAAGGTCCATCAAGCCCAGTAGCCCGTTCTCACAGTGACCAATCCAGGTCACTAGTACCTGGCCAAAACCCAAGGTGTAGCAATATTCCATGTCTTTCTCAATAACAGACTATGGACTTTTCCTGCAAGAAATTGTCCAAATCTTTCTTAAAACCAGCTACACTATCCGTTCCAGAGCTTAACTATTCTTTGAGTGAAAAAAATATTTCCTCCTATAGATTTTTAAAGTATTTCCCTATAACTTCATCGAGTGTCCCTTAGTCTTCGTAATTTTTGAAGGCATGAAAAATCAATCCTCAGGATTTTGCAGACTTCAATCATATCTCCCCTCAGCCATCTCTTTTCCAAGCTGAAGAGCCCTAACCTTTTTAGTCTTTCCTCATACGAGAGGAATCCCCTTTATCATCTTGGTCGCTCTTCTTTGAACCTTTTCTAGTGCCGCTATATCTTTCTTGAGATAAGGAGACCAGAATTGAACGTAATACTCCAGGTGAGGTCGCACCATGGAGCGATACAGGGGCAGTATAACATTCTTAGGCTTGTAAACCATCCCTTAAAAAAAAAAAAATTCCTAGCATCATGTTTGTTTTTCTGGCTCCGCCACACATTGGGTGAATCCTTTTCTTGGACGCTAACCCCCAAGGTGGACCCTAGCATCCGGTAACTATGATTTGGGTTATGGTGATACAAATTAAAGAAAAGTAGTGCAATATTTAGGAGTTATTCATAACAAATTCTTGAAAAAGGTAGGTCTTTAGGTCTTTTTGAAACATGGTGATACAACTAAACATTGTCTGGCCAACCCAATCAACAGTGCCATGATAATTATAACAGGAACAGGCACATAAGAAGAAGGAATATATACCTCACGCTGACTAACCTGAAAATCTGAAAGCTAGTGGAATCCTGAAGATAGGTTTGAGACCAAGTGAGCGGTGCAATCCTGATTTTTGAGTATGCCCTTTCTCCTCTTTTTCTTTCCTCCCTCAGCCCCTCCTTTTCCTTTACCCCAGTGATTTCTTTGTCTTACTTTTCCATTCTCTTCCCAACTTCCTTGATATGCAGGGCCGGATTTTCCTATAGGTTAACTAGGCTTCAGCCTAGGGCCTCAAGATCAAGAGGGGCCTACATTCAAATTGTTAGCAAAATTAAAATTACACTATTCTATAAACAGTGAACACTAAAACACTGAGTCCTGGTGGCGTGAGGTGTGCTTCTGTGTCACTCCTCATGGTGCCTGCGCCAGCGACTCATCAAAATTCAGCCGGGGGTGGGGAATCCGAATTGCACACGTGCTCCAGCTCTGGATTGGATCCCGCTGCTCCTCTCCCCCCCCCCCCCCCACCCCTTTCCCAGCTCCAGAGGGGAATCGGTCTCAGCCCTGGGTGGGGGCGTGCGCCGGTCCCCGGTCCAATCCTGCCTCCGGTTCAGGTTCTCGACTTTTTTTTATTTATTATCCATGTCACATTTTTTATAAAGGTTAGTACCGATAACAACATGTTTCATTTCACATATTGATATATATCACAGTAATGATGTATTTTATTATCTCTCATGTAATTTACAAACTTAAAAATGAGAGGTGAAAGGGCCTCATAAGTGGAATAGCCTAGGGCCTCTTTTCATCTAAATCCGGCCCTGTTGATATGATCAACGTCTGCACTATTTTTATTGGCGTTTCTTTTCTCCTTTGTTTTTAAATAATTGTACACCACTATACAGTATTCTGCATGTCCGTGATTAGCAGTATAGTATATTAGTCCTAGAGAAAGCCGGAGTCTTTGTAGGACGAAACACCTGTTAAAGGTGGAAGGATCTCCTAACGATGTGAGCAGCACGCTGAATCCTACCGCTGTTGCTCATGAGCTTAAGGAAGTCACTTCACCTCCATGTCTCAATTGCAAATTAATACTCCCCCCTTTTTTTTTTTTTTTCAAAACTGTAGCGTGGTTTTTAGCGCTGGCCATGGCAGTAACAGCTCCGACGCTCTTAGGAATTCTATGAGCGTCGGAGCTGTTACTGCTATGATTTTGTAAAATGGGCAGTGGTGTAGTAAGGGTAGGAGGCATCCCACGCATCCTCCTTTCCGCACCCCCACTCCTTCCGCGCACCCCCACTCCTTCCCACCCCCCAGTCCACACATGTGCTCTCCCTCACACACACACCGTACATCTTAATCTTCGCCAGTGTGAGTGGCTTCTGCAAGCATGCCCTTCGTACCAGCGTTGGATTCCCTCTGATGTCACTTCCTGACACCGTGACCCGGAAGTGATTGAGAGGGGAACCAGGTTGTCACGAGCAACAGGCAGAAGTTGCTTGTGTTAGCAAAGATAATACAGTGGTATGAGATGGGGGGGAGAGATTGCATGAGGATGGCATGGTGTGGCAGGGCAGGGCGGAGAGGTGCCAGTGCCCCCTCTGACTCTGCGCCACTGAAAAGGGGGGTGGGGTAAAAGAGCTATTCTGGTGCCTAGACTTATAGAAACAGAGAAAATGCACCATTTACATGTGCCAGAGGTGCCAAAAACTGTCAGATACATGCAAAAATGTACTAGTACTCTGTAACACCCAGATGACATTATGGAATTGGAACTTGGTGTATGTAGGGTTACCAGAAGTCCGGATTTACCTGGACATGTCCTCGTTTTAGAGAACTGTCCGGGTATCCACTGTCCAGATGTTTTCCTGAACTGAAGGGAGTTTGTCCGGGTTTTGGACTCACTCTCTCCAGTCCAGTCCCCACCGCAAAGTCAAGTCTGGTTCTCGTGAGCCTCCCCGGTCCCTACTACCATCTCTGGTGCTGCAATTTTAAAACTTTGGCCAGCCAGCAGGGTTTCGGCATGGAAATTGTGAGTAGTTTCTCGGGTCAGGCAATTAAAAGTTGAGCCGTCGGCTGCTGCTCTTTTGGAGCCAAGAACCGCCAAAGTTTGAATTTCGACAACAGGTTCCTTGGACTAAATCCGATCAGCACCTTAGTATCTGTTCATCTTTTCCTAAGCACATTTCATCATTATAATTTTATCACCCTTATAAAATGTTTATTAAAAATTCCAACCTTCTACAAGAAATCAACCTAGTTTTAAAATACCTTTTGAAAGATGAATATCGATTTGTGCTTGACAAATGTTCACTGTTACATTACATTTACAGCCTCTTTTACAAAGCCCTTTAAATCTCTGTGGGCTTCGGGGCCATTAGCGCAACGCAGCCGCTAGCGCGGCTTTGTAAAAGAGGCCGTTAATGATATTTTTAGTCATAAAATACTGTGCGATCATAATATGTAGCAGGTGCTATAGAAAACATACTTTTCCATAACAGGTTTTGACTGAATATTCACACAATTCCATGTAAATAACCAGTTCACTTACAGGCTTTGACAGAATGTTTACATATTGTAATGCTTTTACTAAACCGCGGAAGTGGTTTTTAGTGCAAGCCAGTGCGCTGAATGCTCTGCGCTGCTCCCGACATTCGCCATTCGGCGCTAAAAAACACTTTCACGGTTTTCTAAAAGGGGGGATAACTAATAATAATAATAATAACTTTATTCTTCTATACCGCCATAGTCGTGAGACTTCTAGGCGGTTCACACTGAAGAGAGCTGGACAGTCAGCGAGTTACAATATGTTGAAGTCCGGGATACATTATATAGAAACTTACAAAAAGCAGTCTATACCGACTCTTAGTCCAGTGATGTTCCACTTTTTACATTCCGTATTTTTCTGACTGAATGAAAAAGTGGAAACCTTTCTTAAAACCAGCTACGCTATCTGCTATGACTGGAACGCAGATAGCGTAGCTGGTTTTAAGAAAGGTTTAAGTCCATAGTCTGTTATTAAGACATGGGGGAAGCCTCTGCATGCCCTGGATCGGTAGCATGGAATGTTTCTACTCCTTGGGTTTTGTCCAGGTACTAGGAACCTGGATTGGCCACTGTGAGAACAGGCTACTGGGCTTGATGGACCATTGGTCTGACCCAGTAAGGCTATATGCTCTTTACAAGACAAAAGAAGAAAGAAACGAGAAAAGAAAGAAAGAAGAAAAAAAAAACAGAGAAAGAAAAAGAGAAAAAGTTCAGAAGAAAAAAGAACACGATAAAACGAAAAAATGTATATGAAGCATACCTTTTGAACAATGTCCTTGTTTGTGAAACACTAAAGAAAAAAAGCTTTAAAGAAAAAATGTGAATATAAATGTTAAGTGATTTGTTTCCTGACACTGTGGAAATTAAGGTCCATCAAAAAATATTTCGACCCCCTATCATTTAGACTACTAGTGCAATCACTAGTGCTTTCAACACTGGACTTCTACAATATTGTTTATATGGGTATACACAAAAAAACTGTAAGTTTCCTTAAGAAAGGTTTCCACTTTTTCATTCAGTCAGAAAAATACGGAATGAAAAAAGTGGAACATCACTGGACTAAGAGTTGGTATAGACTGCCCCAACTCTGTTGGTTGGGCTGAGAACTTTTCAGCGGCCCCTCATACATATAGACCAAGGTGCTGTGTTACAAAATTCTTCCCCGCATAGCTTTCATAAGCATTCTGGATTCTTGGGTGACATGATGACTTACAAAGAAGGAAAATCCTACAGGTGGTTGAGATCAGAAAATATATGGGAAACTCTAGAGTGATCTAAACTTGAGGAAAGGAGACAGGAAAATTAATTTGTCAATAAGATACTAGAAAAAAAAAAGTTTGAGCAAAATCCAAATTAATTATATGTAAATACATAATTGAAGGGAAGAAGGCTTTGGAAAGGACAAAAAATACATGGCTTAAAATCATTCACTGGCATATCAAGCTCTATGATTTAAGCATGAAAACAATCTTTGACTGAATAGCATAGAAAAGGTTGGCTAGGACCACAGATTCCTACATGTTTAGAAAACATGCATAGCTGATAAAGAAGACATGCTCCCCCTACCATCTGGTGTTTTAGTTTAGATTTCTTTTAAAATCTTGTAAAATCATCTAGAAAAAAATATACATTCCTTGATTTTCATGAACGTTTCCTACAAATGTTACCTTTGAACATTATTTCAGCATTGCTGAGCTAATTCCTGGCAAATGTTTACATACCACTTCCGCTTAGGTTTTCAGTTTTATATTTGCTTTGCGGATTTGTGATAGCACCAGCGGGCATGAGGCACAGATTCTCCCCAGACACAGTGTAAAGTAGAACAAAACATCTTTACTGGGTTGTGCATCAATTGCACAGTATACTCAATACTCTTTTAACTCTATTCCAATATAAAGGGAGAGACTCCTGCAGGCTACAGCTAGTCAGCATTGGCACAAGACTATCATAAGAACATAAGAATAGCCTTACTGGGTCAGACCAATGGTTCATCAAGCCCAGTAGCCCGTTCTCACGGTGGCCAATCCAGGTCACTAGTACCTGGCCAAAACCCAAGGAGTAGCAACATTCCAGAATCCCAAAGAGTAACAAAAGATTCTAGAACCCCCAAAGAGTATCAAGATTCCATGCAGAATCTCAAAGAATAGCAAGGTCCCGAACTCCAAACAGTAGCAACATTCCATGCTACCAATCCAGAGCAAGCAGTGGCTTCCCTCATGTCTTTCTCAATAACAGACTATGGACTTTTCTTCCAGGAACTTGTCCAAACCTTTCTTAAAACCAGCTATACTATTCGCTCTTACCACATCCTCTGGCAATGTGTTCCAGAGCTTAACTATTCTCTGATTGAAAAAAAATTTCCTCCTATTGGTTTTAAAAGTATTTCCCTGTAACTTCATCGAGTGTCCTCTAGTCTTTATAATTTTTGACAGAGTGAAAAATCGATCCACTTGTACCCATTCTACTCCACTCAGGATTTTGTAAAATTTAAGTGACAAGGAAAAGCAAAAAAGGTCCACCAAGATAGTTCCACAGAAACAGAAGCCAAGCAAAACAAAAAAAAACTGTGGAGCTGATGATCTTGATTAAAATCTTTTATTTGAGCAGGGTGCAAAAGTAACAAATTAAAAACGTTCAAACAACATAAAGAACACAGTATATGAGTTGCGGCATAGACCCGATATGGGCCGTGTTTCGGGTGTGAAAACAACCTTCTTCTGGGGTCCGGTACTGCTATAAACCACAGACGTAGGGATTGCGAAAGGACGCAACAAACTACTGTGCACAAGCAAATCTAGTCTTCTCATGACTAAAGAGACAAGGAAAAGCCTAGTTCTTATTAAGCTGAGGTGAGGAGTGGCCTGGTGGTTGAGCTGCTACCCCTGCACTCAGAGATCATGGGATCAAATCCCAGGGCTGCTCCTTGTGATCCTGGGCAAGCCACTTACTGTATTTTCACGCATATAACATGCGCGTTATACGTGGTTTTTACAAACCGCGCATAACCTTGCGTGTTATACGCGTGAGCGCGTTGTACAAATTTTTTTTTACATAGTTCCCCCCCCCCCCCCGATGCCCGATTCATCACCCGGAAGGAGCGCTCGCACTCCCACTCCGAAGGACCGCTCGCACCCCCACAGCCTCCCCCCCTCCCCCATGGCGAAGCTGTCTACCTTGTTTCCGGATGCCAGCCCAGCTACTTCCTCTGCCGGCGGTCCTGCCCCTTCTCAGAGCCCTGTGCTGCGCTGCTTCCTCTTCAGGCGGTACCGCTCTTTCTCTGACGTCAGAGAAAGGGCGGGACCGCCGGAAGAGGAAGCAGCGCAGCAGGGCTCAGAGAAGGGGCGGGACCGCTGGCAGAGGAAACAGCTGGGCTCGCTGGCATCCGGAAACAAGGTAGACAGCTTCTCCATGGGGGTGGGGGGAGGAGGCTGTGGGGGTGCGAGGGTCCTTCGGGGTGGGAGTGCGAGCGCTCCTTCGGGGTGGGGGTGCGAGCGGTCCTTCAGGGTGGGGGTGCGGGTGCGTGCGAGCGGTCCTTCGGGGTGGGGGTGCGAGCGGTCCTGCGGGGGGGGGTGAATCGGACGTCAGGGGGGCATCAGGCTTTCAGGGTAGGGACAGGACTTCAAGGGGGAAAGGAGAGTCGGGGCGGGCGAAAAGAGAGTCGGGGTCTCCAGAGGAGAGTCGGGGCGGGCAAAAGGAGAGTCGGGCAGCATGCGTGGTATACGGGTGTGTGCGGTATATAAAAATTTCTGTACATAAATTTGTGTTTTCCGCGCGCTATACCCGTGTGCGCGTTTTATATGGGTGCGCGTTATCTACGTGAAAATACGGTAATCCTCCATTGCCCCAGGTACAAAATAAGTACCCATAGATATGTAAGCCGCTTTGAGTGTGGTTGTATAATTACAAAAAGGGGTATACAAGTCCCAATCCCTTTTCCTATAAGGTTGGCAATTCACAATGTTCAACTGAAAACTTTAATGCCATGGTTTCTTGTTAATCTACTCTGAACGCTCTTCTTTCCTGATCTGGGCCTCTTTGTCTTGTTCTTGCTCAGGATTTTTACTTCCCTCTGACTGGACCAAACCCTCCTGGCTAAGCAGTCTAGAACTAGAACTCTCTTAAAGTAGCCCTGTGACGGAGCGTACTTAAGGGGAACCTGGTTTGTTCCACACACACTATCACAGGGTTCTATTTTTTTAAGGTTTTTGCTTTAAGAGTATTTACTATACAGTATGCTTGGCAAAGTATGGCCCGGATGCTATTATGCTAAAAAAAACAAAACAAGGACTCCCACTATTTCATTAGTGAGACTTAAAAGAAAAACTATAGAAATGTAAATGTGCACCACAATACAGTGGTGTAAGTCTACAAAAGAGTTGATACAAAATTTTTGGCCGACTCTGCCCCTAAATATGTGTGAGATTTGTTAAATACCAGATTACACGAACAACTGTTTTTCTAGCCTGGTGCTGAAATAGTTAAAAATAAAATAACTGATTTGTCATAGCAACAGCCTAGAGAGCTTCCAAGAAATTTTAGTTCTCCAAGTTATTAAGCAGTCATAAGAATGTGCACTCAAGCTAAAAGCTATAATTAAGAGTTAGATGCCAAGTTACGATTGTCCTTCATTAAGTCACCCCTAAATTTTCTCTTTCATTTTGGAACGGACTTTGTGATGCTCACAAACCTGCCCCCATCTCTATCTTTATTTATTTTGGAACTATGACTCAGTCAATTGTATGTAGAGAGAATGCAAGTATTCCTGGATCAAAGATATGTAGGCATTTATTATTATTATTAATATTATTTTTACTTTGCCCACATTATGTTGTTCAGGAAACAAAGCAGCAAGAGAACTATTTTTCCATGGTTTTTGACCTTCAAGTTTATCTTTAGAGCTGGGTCAAATTGACGAAGTGTCTCTTTGTGGTATCCTTTCACTATTTTTCAAGATGCCAATGACAGGTAATATGCAATTCAAGATGTTTTAATGGGAGGCAGCCTTGGTTCTGGCAAGGTGGGAAATAAAATGCTCTGGATAGGCAGAGTTGTGACTTGTATTTTAGCAGGTTTGTGTTCATTACAGTGCTAATTTTAAAAACAATATTTGTAGGTGTGCATAAATTTCCATTTAGATGTTTATACAAGGGGCCGTTGAAAAGTTCTCAGCCCAACCAAGAAGAGAATGATGTGGAGCCATGAAATATACAAGTTATTCCACAGTTCTCGTGATACTTTTTGTTTCAATGAAATGAAAAATGTCAAGAAAAGTGTGGAATAACTTGTAAATTTCATGGCTCCACATCATTCTCTTCTTGGTTGGGCTGAGAACTTTTCAACGGCCCCTTGCATTGTATAAATATTTAAATTCTGATTTTACAAAGCCAGGATATAAATGTTTAAACTCTAAAACGTGCATATGGCAAGGGAGCATGATATAGGTGTGTTTTGGGTCATTTCATCAGCAACATTTCTCAGTATTGGTTCAATCAATTATTCTGTCAAGGTTGGATTATTGTAACTCAATGTATTTGGGCCTTTCAAAGGCTAGTCTGCAGAAACTTCAACTAATACAGAATACTGCAGCTAAGCTTATTTTTGGTAATTTGATCATGTGTCCCCTCTGCTCAAGGAATCACATTGGCTCTCAGAATTCAATTCAAGTGTATTTATATTGCATTTAAGATCTTATTTGGCATTTTCATCACTTTTGATTCCTTTAGACTGGAATGTGCATTGGTCTCATCTTATCAGAAGTTCTCAAAAACAGAACCTTCAAGAGATTTAGTCATTCTTTTGCTTTTAAATTAACCAAATTCTGGAATGCTTTACTGCTTGCATTAAGAAGTTTAGGTTCTTTTGTTTTATTCCGGAAAGCTCTGAAAACCTTTTTGTTTGGTAAACATTTTGGAAATTAACTATTCTAGTCCACTTTTCCTTGTCGATGACCCGGTTTATAAAACTAAGTTTTAGTTTAGTTTAGGAATGCGCAAATATGTCATAAAATTCCTGCTACCTGGGATATCAAGATTTCAGAAAAAGTGCTCCTGTTGAGCAATGCTCCACTGAAGGGATTAGTGGAGGTCTCCTCCTTAATCTCCCAGTGGTTCATGTTCATGCCCCCCCCCCCACCCCCCTGTGCACACACACAAAAAAAGTGGCTCTGTGACAGTTTGAGGAAAAATACAAGTTTATGAATTCTATAATCCTTACATGGGCCTTTCCTGTGCACTAAGCCAATTTCTAGCATGGCCATCATAAAGGACTTTCTTGTATTTGTTTTATTTCTGGCCAAGTAACAGAAAAAAAAAACAACCTTAACATAAAAAATTTATTTCTATACCACAGTACAATTCTGGGTGCCACGCATAGGAAGTGATGTCAGAGGAAGAGGATGTGGTCATGTGGAGTACATTGAAGGGGGAAGGGAAGGGGGCACGCATGGCAGGGGTTTGGGGAAGGAGCAGGGGAGGGGCAGAGATGAGGGTGGGGGAGGGGCGTTTCTCACCCTCACTATGCCACTGGTTATCTGAGGACCACTCTGACAATTTTCAGCATCTGAATGTCTGAAAGCCTTTTCATTCTCAGATTTTTGGTGTCTGTTTCTGGGTATGGTCTTAGGCTGAACATCTGGGCATAAAAAAATCCGTGGAGGCCAACATTTTAAAAAATGCTGACCACCGTAGGCTGAATATTGACCTGGATAATTGTAACTTACCCCTGAATTCTGTATACGGTGCTTAAGGTTGTACGCGCACATCAGTGCCGATAATCAGCAATTAACACATCATAATTGACGCTAATTGACACGAATTAAAAGTTAAGCGCAAAACTCAGAAAGCAGGATTGTATAAAAATGATGTGCCAGTTGCTGTGTGTAAATTTGAAAAGGGGGCGTGGTCCAGGACAGATCCGGGGCGTTCTTAAAAGTTACGTGCATTGTTATAGAATACACCCGATCCGAGCACAGCTTAGGCTCAAGCATTTAGGCCTGGTTTTAGCTGGCCTAAATAGGTGACCCTAAGGGGTCCTTTTATCGAGCCGCACTAGCGGGGATAGCGCGTCGGACATTGCATCACGCGCTAACCCCCGTGGCTGGCTAAAAAGCTAATGCCTGCTCAATGCAGGCGTTAGCGACTAGCGTGGCAGGCGGTTTATTCCACGCGTTAAACCCCCTACTGCGGCTTGATAAAAGGACCCCTAAGTTATGCAAAGCATACAGGCACTAAGAACGATTCTATAAAAGTAAAAGCACCTAGTAGAAACATGCTAAGTGCCATTCTAGTCAGCACTGATTTTTTTGGGTTGCTATATGTTGAATTGGGGGGTTACAATATAGAACAAGAAAAATTAAGCAAATTGTAGAGATTTTTGTCCCAAGCTGGCTCCTAATCCAGATCAGCTGCTGACCCAGTTCCTTACTCCTGGATGCGATCCAATTGTGCTTGGCCCATTTTTAGCACCCACACCTGGTGCTTGGCCCTGCTCCAAGTCCCCCAAAGGTATTAACCTGGAAAAGTCAGTTCACAAGCTTGTGATTTTTTTTTTAAATTACATTCCATTTAATGTTACATTATCCAACAGTTCCTTTTGTTAGAAACGTAGAAATGTTCCTTATCATTGTCTGGCTCTCTCTAATATTAGAAAGTATTAAAAACAGAGAGAAATAGGTCTTTAAACTTCCCTTGACCCATATTGAGTGTACATAAGCGTCTGAGTTAAACGATGGTAACATTCCACAAGCAATTATAGCATTCAAAGTTTATTCAATGCTGTGAATCAAGAGAAGCTGCCAACAAACTTGGACCTGTCAAATAAGATCTGATATTTCAGTTATTTATTCTACACCTAATAAAAAGAAGTGCATGCCTTGAGAATCAAAAGTTATTTTGTGGAATAACCTACAGAAAAATCTAATTATAGTCAGACATCAACATCTTTTTTTGCCTATGGCCCCTTTGTGACTGTTGTCTCTTCTCCAACAATTGCAACCCAGCTAAAGTACTTTGTAGCATAGATCGAATGTGTATTACAGCACATTTAACTAGATTTTTTTTGATGAAACCCATAAAGGTGAAAATCAGATGTGATTTACAACATACTGATAATCGTCAAAAAAAGGTTCAAAAACCTCCATCAGGAACATGGAAGTTTCACATTCAAGTATCTGTAGCATTATCCTCAGACCATCAAGCTGCCTAAACTATAAAATTGCTTATTTTCCCCCAAAGAATATATATATATATATATATGGATTGTACCGTATATAGACCTCAGGATTCAGAACCAACATACTGCTTTAATTATAGAGAAAAAGGTCATTTTGCAAGAGAATGGCCAGAAGTCAAAGATGACACTATGGATGTTAACATTACAGCAACCCATACCTGCAACTTTGTTGACATCCTGCAGACTGGTATTATTGATTTTGTAATCCCAGTTGAGCTTGACACCCTAAAGACTGGTACTCATGATTTTGTAATCCCAGTTGAGCTAGATGGATCTCCCACTCAAGCACTTGCAGACTCTAGAAGGGTTAAACACTTATTTGAAGGGAAATGATTAAGAGAAGGTATATTGATTGTGAGAAAATAGTAACTTTGGCTGTATTCATGGAGACCAGAGGCAATAACCTTGGGACAAGCCAGTCTACAAGTTGAGGAATTACCTTGGCTCCCCTACCCCACCATTTTAAGATGGGATTGCTTTGGCTTTAGGGGATTCTGTGGGCCTGACTCTGAAGAGTCATTCTAGGAGTTCTGGAGGTCTGAGACATTTGCATTAAGAGCTCTAAGTCCCACTGGAAGTGTCATGTGAAGGAGTTCCAGTATGCCAAGAATCTAGGGCTGCTGCATATAGAAGCCCATGGACAGCTGAGGACACTCAGATTCCCCACGAACCCTAGCAGCCATGCTTTAATGGATTGGGAAGGGTAACCCTGGGAACTTTAGGAGGGCCCAAGTTGAGGTTCAAATCCTTAGGATCGGTAGCATGCAATGTTGCTACTCCTTGGGTTTTGGCCAGGTACTAATGACCTGGATTGGCCACCATGAGAACTGGCTACTGGGCTTGATGGACCGTTGGTCTGACCCAGTAAGGTTATTCTTTTGTTCTTATGACCTGAATTTTGAGAAAAAGGGTAACTTTAATCTGAAAGTAGCATACAGGAAGTGTGTGTGTGAACATGAAAAACTAATTTTAAGAAAGATGTGGTGAGGAAAAAAAATGAAAATCTTGGACAGTTTCTCTGTGTTTTAAGTTTCCTTCTAAAGATAATAAATTAAAGTCTGCGTTTTGGCAATCTGTGGGCCTCTGCTACTAAACAGTGCTAGTGTCGGGAGTAGCGTGGCCATTCAGCGCGGCTCCCCGCACTAAAACCGCTAGCGCGGTTTAGTAGGAGAGAGGGTATGTGTCTGGAGACTAGAGACATCTGTGAGAATTTAGGTTTAATGCGTGTAATAGCGCGTGCTAATTTGCTGGCCGCGCTAGCTGCTACCGCTTCCTCTTGAGGCGGGGGGTTAGCGCACGCTAAAAAGTTGCATGCGATAAAGCTGCTAACGTAGCTTCGTAAAAGGAGCCCTTGGAGAAAGACTAGCTCATAAAAGTTCTTATCTTTTTCAAATACAATTTTCTTTTGTATAAAGGAATTTAGTGGACGTTTTCTGAGATTAGAGTGAAGGACTTTGTTTATGTTTATTAATATTTATACACCGTTGTTCGATATATCAACATAGCGGAAACAAAAAGAAAGGAGCCCCATTATCAATAGGAAAGTAAAAATACAAAAGAATAATAAATTACAAAGTAAAAAAAAAAAAAAAAAAGACCTTAGGCCCCCTTTTATCAAGCTGCGTTAGGGTTGTTGTTTTTTTTTATCACAAGCCTCTACGGTAAAAGTTCTGATGCTCATAGAATTCCAATGAGCTTCAGAGCTTTTACCGCAGCGGCCGGTGATTTTTTTAAAAAACTAACGCGGCTTGATAAAAGGGGTCTTAGTTTTCTGATTTTCCAGCTTATTTGTTCTGAATGAGGGACGGAAGCTTAAGTTAGGACCCCCTTATATCAAGCCGCATAAGAGGTTTTTTTTTATTGTGGATCACTGCGGTAAAAGCTCCGATGCTCATAGGAATCCTGTGAGCGTCGGAACTTTTACCGCAGTGGTCTGAAATTTTTTAAAACCCTTAAGCGGCTTGATATAAGGGGACCTTAATTTCTAAAGGAAAAATATTATTATTATTAAAAAATAAAAAACAAAGGGGTCTTTTTACAAAGGCACACTAACTGATTTAGTGCGCACTAAATGCTAAGGCGTCCATAGAATATAATGGGCGCCTTAGCATTTAAGGTGCGCTAAATTGGTTAGTCCGCTTAGTAAAAGGACCCCAAAGCTGAACAATATTTGGAGCTTTAAGAGCTGAGTGTAACTTTGTAGAATAAACTAAAACTGGATGTGTGTTTGTCAGTGACACGAGTACCGACTGCATCCACTCCAGAGGGAGCAAAGTCCAGCCAGAAGAGAAGATAACACATAGGGAAATAAGAGTTTAAAACAGAAGGGGAATTCCAAAAAGGAACTTGAGAATTATTTTTTTTTTTTAAATTTCAAATAGATTTTGTACAGTAGCGAGAGCATACTGGGCATCTTCATAGAAACATTAAGAAACTAAGGTGCGCTAATCGATTTAGTGCGCGCTAAACGCTAACGAGTGCATGTTAGTCTATGGACATGTTAGCGTTTAGTTCCCGCTAATTCCATTAGCGCGTGCTAATCGGTTAGCGCACCTTAGTCAAAGAGGGGGGTAAGAGCTAGTGCTCACAAAGACAGGGACTTTGGGCTAGATTCACTAAGCAAACCGATCGTGTACCGATCGGTTTGCGAACCCTATGCGACCCGATTTCCCTCCTGAAGTATTCACTAACCTGTTTTGCGATCCGATTCCAATCATCGCATGCAAATGAGGGGAACTGCATGCAAAGTAGGTAGGGACGCGATTCACTAAATAAATTTCCCGATCCGACTAGGCTAGCCGATCAACCCAAAAAGCGACTGCTGGAGACCAGTCGAAAACGTCTTTCCGACTCTTTAGTTCCATAGAAGCCCTGCTCTGCCCCATGTCTCCTGCCTGCTTGCCCCGATCTTCCAGTCCTGCTTTCTGCCCTGAGCTCCTACCCTCTGCCGCCTTCTCTGAAAGTGCGAGCCCGCAGGTTTAAAGCGGGGCTGCATACTACAGTGCAGCCCCGCGGGCTTGCACTGCACGGAAGGCGCCAGATAGCAGGAGAGTCTAGGCGGCAAGATTGCCTGGAAGGGGGAAGCAGGAGAGCCAGCCCGCGCAAAGGAAAAAGTTAAAAAAATAAGTCGCGGCTGCCCACCCTGACACCCCCCTCCGGTACATAAAAGTTGGGAGCAGGTGGGGTGCTCAGTCCCTCCTGCTCCTTTTGCCTCTCTCCTGCCGGCATGGCCCACCCCTGACTTGGCCAACGCACCCGCCCGGACCACCCCTGATTGGACCGGGCCTGGCCGGCCTGACTCCCCCCTCCCCGTACCTTTAAAAATGTTGGGAGCAGGGCAAGGCTCCCTCCATCTTCGAGAGCAGGAGGGGTACTCGGTCCCTCCTGCTCCGTAGGCCGACTAACCCCCAGGCCGGGCCTGACCTGGCACCCCTTACCTCAAAGTTGGGAGCAGGAGTGGTACTAAGTCCCTCCTGCTCCTTAGGCCTCCCGCAAAGTCTTCAGGGAGCAGGAGGAACCACAAAGTCCCCTCCTCATGACGCTCTGCCAATATGGGCCTTAGGCCCCACCCCATTGCATTCTGGAGTGCATTGCCAGAGGATGTGGTAAGCGCTGTTAATGTAGCTGGTTTTTAAAAAAAGTTTGGACAAGTTCCAGGAGGAAAAGTCCATAGTCTGATGTTGAGACAGACATGGGGGGAAACCACTGCTTGCCCTGAATCAGTATCACTATTATAGGACTTGTATATATCACAAGTTTCTCTTAACTATAAAGGACGCCTCAGCCCCACCACTCCACCGCTGTATTAACTTTTGTTAGCGGGAAGCGGGATGGGGGAAAGATCTGAGGAAGCTTAATGAATGTGAGCAGAGACACATTTTCCTGTTGGATACTGTAGTACCTCGTGGATTGAACGGGGAAATTGAATGGACCTCGCTCATAGGATAGAGGTCTGGCCAATGAGATACAGGGGAGTGGAAACAGCTGATTGAGAAGGGAGGGATATTTAAACTCCGAGGTTAGACGCCGCGGCCATCTTTTTCTCTCATAGTTACGGTAGAGTCGGATGAAACGCACGCTCTCGGTGAGTTATTAGTATTTGTGAATGAATGGGATAAGATAAGTTCTAAGCTGTGGGGAAGGTTGTTGTGAATGGCACCTAACATACTCCTTCCACTATTTTATAGGGAGACCCTTGATACAGCACTTCGGGTGCAAAACATGTCATGTCGGGTCAGACTCCCAGGCGTTGGCTGAAGGAAGAAGCTAAGTACACAAAGAAATTTTTGTAGAGCACTTATTTATTAATAAAAAATAATAATAATGAACAAATACATAGCATGAAAAATGATAAAAACATAAAGGTACAGCCAATGATGAAGTGCCACATAATTCTTCCCGCTAACAAAAGTTAATACAGCGGTGGAGTGGTGGGGCTGAGGCGTCCTTGATAGTTAAGAGAAACTTGTGATATATACAAGTCCTATAATAGTGATGGTGATATATATCTGAAGGGACTTGAGAGAGTTTATTGCTGATAGTGCCATAAGATTATAGTGCCCTGAATCAGTGGCATGGAATTCTGCTGCTATTTGGGTTTTTGCCAGGTACTTGTGACTTGGACTGGTCTTCATGAAGACGGGATACTGGACTAGATGGACCATTGATTTGACCCAGTAAGGCTACTTTTATGTTATATATTTACCTGAATGAAACTGGAATGGATTACTGGGTCATTTACAATGAAAATGCTTCATTCATCAGTGTATTATCTCGGAAGGATGAGCTTGATGAATGTTTCAATAAAATCTTCAAGCAGTTGTTCAGAACTCCCCCCACCCCTTAGCACAGTTAAGAACATAAGAACATAAGAAATGCCTTCACCGGATCAGACCCTAGGTCCATCTAGTCCGGCGACCCGCACACACGGAGGCCAAGCTAGGTGTTCTCTAATGGACACCTTGTTCACCCGTGTCCCTCAATGTGATTTGCAAGAAGATGTGCGTCCAACTTGCCCTTGAATCCCAGAATGGTGGTCTCTGTCACAACCTCCTCCGGGAGAGCATTCCAGGCGTCCACCACTCGCTGTGTGAAGCAGAACTTCCGGATATTAGTCCTGAGTCTGCCTCCCCTAAGTTTTAGTCCATGACCTCTTGTTCGAGTCACTGTTGACAATGTGAATAACGAAGATTCTTGCTCCATTTTGTCGAAACCTTTTAGTATTTTAAAAGTCTCTATCATATCCCCTCGCAGCCTTCTCTTCTGGAGGGTAAACAATCCCAGTTTTTCGAAGCGTTCTTCGTAACTCAAATTCTTCATACCTTTTATTAGTTTTGTGGCTCATCTCTGCACCCTCTCTAGTAGGGTTATATCCTTCTTTAGGTAGGGAGACCAGTGTTGGACACAGTATTCTAAGTGTGGTCTGATCATTGCTCTATAAAGCGGCATTATGACATCCGTCGATCTACTCATGATGCCCTTCTTTATCATGCTGGCCATTGTGGTAACAGCTCCGATGCTTTTAGGAATTCTATGAGCATCAGAGCTGTTACCGCCGCGGTAGGCGCTAAAAACCACTCTATGCTTTTGTAAAAGGGGGGGGAGTTTGTTGCCCACAATAACAAGATCTGGGATTCTTTGCTGCCATATACTACAGGTATTTATCAGCCATGAAGTTCCTCAAAGCTCAACAGGTTTTTCAAAGTCGCTGTAAAGGTCTTAAGTGATAATTCATTACACAAAGCTAAGGTTGTTCCACAAAAACAGGTCTGTTTCCCATTTAGGCTGTGTGCCAGAGATACACATATGACTTATAGAATTCTATAAGTTACATGCATGCGTGTACATTCTGCCCGTGGGACCACCTACCTGTAAACATGCACATAGTTACAAAATAGCAATTAGATGGAATTATAGAATTTATGTGACTATGGGTACCATTACATATATATACAGTATACCATTATTCTAAACATTTATAATATAACTAGCATGTACATGTTAGTAACTGCTTTATAGAATCACCCCTTGTGTATGTATTTTATAGATGTGTGGAGTATGCATACACACTGACACCAACTTCGGAGAAAGTATCAGTTTGCAAGTCTGCACTTGTTTGCTGACGGGGTTGGTTCTGGAAGTTTATTTTATAAATGCAGACAAGTTTAAAAAAACAAACAAAAAAAAAACACCTTTCTGGACTTCATACAGTTCTGGTATGACATCATAGCAGGCATACCCAATGCATTTGACACCCAGAGTGGATCATTTTTAACCTCCCCCTCCCCCAATAACAAAATTATTTTCAGCAGGAGCAATGTTAGAAAATTCTTTTTCACGGAAAGGGTGGTAGATGCCTGGAATTCCCTCCCAAGGGAAGTGGTTCTCTCAGAAACCTTCTATTATACACACTGCATCATAAGTTGTTTTTAAAAAGTTCTTTTAAAAAACTTACCGTACTCGTATTTCTTATGGGTCCGTTTTTTACGGAGACTCTCCCCGCACCTCTCCGCAATTGGAAGTTTCTATACAAAATTACAGATTAGAGTATCATAAAGAAGCATTATTGAGCACTAGACTACGTGCCTTGCTTATAGGCTTAAAGAACAGTAAAAACACAACATCAGCACCGCCATTTTGCGTTATACATGCAAACTTCAGCATTTGGGTTACCAGAGCCCCCTCATCCCTTTCCACATTTATAAAAGGCACGTTCATAACATCTTGGATCCCTGAGAAAGGCGTGTTCAAGCCGAAACACAGCCCACGATAAATGTGGATAGCATCGATATTGTGTTTGTATTGTTCTTTAAATTTTGAATAAACTACAACTGAAGGTCCAAGGACATTGATTCTCCGCAGTCTTGTTTTTTTGGAATTGCTCTTCTTTTTCTGTGGAGATTTGGGCCATCTTGTTTTTGCCGTAGTTATAAGCTTAAAGGACTTTGACCTTATAATTGTATGAATTCTCAGTTGGCATCTAGCTGGTGCAAAGTCAAGCACTGAGAGGAATACAGAAGCCTGGAACATGCCTCCTCTAGTCACTCACTGCTGCATTGTCTGAATAGCTTAGTCACAGAGGAGCCCTCACTCTTCAATCACAGAAAAATTCACAGCTGTGCTGCTTATCACTGTGCTTTATCCAGCCAGGCCGTTCAGAAGAGAATTTATGAAAAACAGAGAACGCTCACAGCTATACCACAACTGCTTTTTGTTTACAAATGATTTTGGTCAAAGGCCAAAAACTGCTAATGTGTACTTATAACATTATTATTCTACCAGTAGGGGTCTGCAAATCTAAAAGATTAAAAACATGTTTAATATTTTAAACTATGATGATTAACTCTTCCTCTATGTTCATGTATTAATATTTATTATCAACTAAACACCATCTGTGTGCACGGTTCTATGCAAGTGTTCAAGGTACTGGTAAATATTTTTTTATGAGAACATTTCTAACTAGTTGATAGCTTTTCACTGAAAGAGGGATTGGTCTACAAATCAAGTCAGTTAGCAACCGGATGCATCGGTTGAGCAGATAATGGACTTATGGCAGGTCTTTGCCAAATGCATGCAGTGCTATGAAATGTAATTTGCTAAACTCAAAACCCATGCTCTGGGTTCAGTTTCTTAGAGACATACAGTAACTCCCAACAAACTGATAAGGATCATCAAAGGGAAACAGCCAAGTTGACCGGTTCATAGATAAAAGCGCGCGATGACAAAGGCGCGCCAACAACCCAGCACAGACATCTGAGCGCAAGGCGGAAGCGCACCGAAGAAAAACAGTATTTTAAGGGGCTCCGACGGGGAGTGTTGGTGGGGAGCCCCCCCACTTTACTTAACAGAGATCGCGCCGGCGTTGTGGGGGGGGTTGGGGGGTTGTAACCCCCCTCATTTACTGGAAACTTAACTTTTTCCCGCGAATGTTGAAAGACTGCGAATACAGTTTTTAGCAGGGGAGACAGGAGAGGGCGGCAGGAGAGGGCAGCCGGAGCACCGGCGAGTGAAGGAAATCACTCGCGGTATGCTCCGACCGCCTCTTCCTGTGCTAAAGTCGGGCCTCACTAATCAGGAGCTGCGTGTCAAAGCCTGCAGATCCTTTGCTACCAGACAGATTTAGTAGGACATCAGGCTGCCCTGTGGTATAAATTAATTTCTGAATTTGTGAATAGAAAACCAAAAAATAGTCTTAGAGATATTTGGAGCATCGAGATTAAGCAGTATATTTCTGTATCTCATTGGCCACGAATCTGGACTTGGAGGTTAAAATGTACAGTGTCAGCATCTATGAGACAAACAGGGTTATTTTTATTGCATAGGATTTTTTGGACCCCAGTTCGATTGCAAAAGTTAGATAGCTCCAGATCAAATAGATGCTGGCATTGTCATGCTGATATAGGGACTTTAGATCATCTGTTATTTTTTTGTCCGCTGATATTTAGTTTTTGGAAGTCAATTTGGGGACAAATAAATATAGTCTTAGAATTGGATATTCCATTAACATAAGAAGCAATAATTTGTGGTACTATTTTACATATTAAACCTCCCCTTGATAAATTTAAAAGCCGTCTTTTCTTGATTTTAACTGGAATTGCGGTTCAAATGATCACAAAAAATTGGAAAAGCTATGACAGATTAAATTATACATTTTGGTGGACAAATGTATGTAATACATATAGATATGAGAGAGTGAATGCAGAATGTTTAGGGTTTAGTGTTTTATTTAACAAAATATGGAGTCCATTGGTTTTACTTGCTGCTTCACATTAAAAGATAATATATTGCCTTCTGAGTTTTTCATTACACATCTGGGATGGGATAGGGGGGTAGGGTAGGGAAAGGTACTGGTAAAATGAATATTAAATTTTCATATTAAAGATGTTTAGTATAGTTAATATTAATAATTGGTGGAAGGGGGTTGGGTATAGTTATGATTCTATATATTATTTGTTTGAAATAGTGTATTCTCTGTAATATTTAGCTATTTTCAATTAAATGTATTACACTATTGTAATTTAATAAAATAATAAAAATGTTTTTAAAAAAACACTCATTTATCGAGTTAAAATTTAATAAAATGTTTTGCTCGTCTTGCAAAACACTCACACACCAAGTTACACGCAAACCAAGGTTTTATTGTATAGAAGCATGCCAGAATTGTTAGTGCCTAGCAGTGTAACGAGTGGAGATGGGGGGGGGGGAGATTGCCCCAGACGCCATCTTGGTGGAGGCACCAGCACCTCTCCTCCTTTTCACCCACCCACCTCTCATACCTGCAGCTCACGTCGACCTTAGCTCTCCTTCTGACATCACTTCCTGGGTCAGAAGCACTCTTTTAGTAAATTTTCAGTGACTAGGGTGTTTACTTTGGTATGGTTTAATGGCTGAGTGAGGAACACTCATGGGCTGATGTTTTAAATAACTGAGTGTGTATAATTTGGGGATAGTTTGGTTGAAAACGTTTGGGTCTCCTTTATTAGAATTGAGCTTGACCCTCATAACAGGTGCTATCATTGTGGCAAAACCTGTCTAAATCCAAATTATCTATTGAAAAGGTGCATACATTTCACTGGATTTATTTTTCCATCTAAGGGACCCCTGAAGAAGGCAAAGACGTTGAAACATGGACCGTGTCGGGTCCAATACATGTTACCCATCTGTATGAGCAACTAGTGGCTTGTGTTACGCTTGACATATGGAATTTTGATGATTATATTTCAATGAAAAATTATTTTTTTGACTAATAGTTCCTGTCACATCCAGAGACTTTTTGTTCCATTCTGTTTTGTTTTGGGCTCACCAGCTTTGTTGGAACACACTGTAGGTCCTTTCTTTTGTGGCTGCCATTGGTCGTTGCAAATACTTTCTCTTGTAATGATAGCATAACTCCTTATTTTCTTAATATGCCATTTTAGTTTCTAAGCTGGATTCAACCGATGCATTTTTAAAAATTGTAATGAGTCCAGGAATGGTAAAAGAAGCTGCTTTTCATGCAATATGGACACAGTCTGCTCTTTGCATTCCTCCCCCCTCCCCCCATGTTATTCCAAGGTCAAACAGAACTAGACTAGACAGGCTTCATAAATTATTGTGCTACCACGCATGACTTGTGTGCATTTGTATAAGTTATGAGGTAGCAGTAGCCACTGAGTGACCTTAGTAAAAGAAGAACTTGCTCCTGTGTGCTACATAGAGTGGAAGAGAGACTGCTGGGAGTGGTATTTGGAAAGAGGAGATCTTTACTACCACAAAGAGTCAGATGAGAAGAAAGGAAACTGCTTTGAGGCGGTATTCAAGAGAATGTCTAATGCGATGAAACAATCCAAGTCTAAGTGCATCAGCCAGTTTCTTCTGCCCTCTCCTACCCCACCAATTCCAAGCCTCCCTGTGATCAGACCTCCCCCCTCCCCTGAGATCAGCCACCCCCATGACCAGGGCCCTTCCCCTAGGGCAGGCCTGCACAACTCAAAAATGATCCGGAAAATGTAGCGAGGGCCGCAGGTAGTGGCCACTGCACCCGGAAGTGCACGGGCGTTGCCATGATGACATCATGCGCATGCGTATCATCATCACGTTGACATCTGCACATGCGCAGAGGCCTTCCAGAAGGACCCTGAGACGCCAGTAGGGGGTGCCAGCAGGGAAGAGAGCGGGAGAGAAGGCGAGCCACTGGCAGCGGCTGATTGCCTACAGCAGTGTTTCTCAACTACTTCAAGCTAAGTATCCCCAACCATAGACCTCCTAAGCTCCACCCTAAACCCACCCAAGCTCTGCCCCAGATCCTGCCCCCTTTACTAATTGTAATGCAGTTTTTTTCCTTTCATTTTTCATATACACACAATGCACATAGCAGATATAAATTCTCAAAACTGACACATTGAAAATAAAATCATTTTTCCTACCTTTGTTGTCTGGTGATTTAATTAGTTTCTGGTTGGACTTCCTTCTGGCTGTGCATTCAACATTTCTTTCACAATCCAGCCCCATCCCCTTTGGGTCCAGATCTCTATCTCTTTCCCTCAGCTTACCCTCCCCAGATCCAGTGTCAGTTCTCCTTTGTATCTACCACCACCTTTGTTCCAGGTCTCCCTCCTCCGTTCTTCCTCAGGGTCTCTCCCCCTCTGTCTGCACTTCCCATAGTCCAGCATCTGCCTTCTGTCTTTCCCCTTTGGTTCAGGCCTCTCTCTCTTTCCTCCGCTTAACCCCCTCCCCCCCCCCCCCATATCCAGTATTTGTTCTCCTTTCATCCAGGTCTTTCTCTGCCTCTCTCTCTCCTTAGTTCAGAATCTTTCCACCTCTCTGCAGTCTCTTTGTCTCTCTTCCTTCTAGACACCCCCAAGTCCAACATCTGCCCCCCTCTCTTCTGCCTCCCCTTTGTTTCAGGATTTTCTGTCTCTCGCACTCTCTCTGTCTTCCCCCTCCCCAGGGCCTGGCATCTCTTCATCTTTCTTCCATTACATAGAAACATAGAACATGACGGCAGAAAAGGGCTACGGCCCATCTAGTCTGCCCACACTAATGGCCTACCCCCTAACTACCTCCATGAAGAGATCCCACATGCCAATCCCATCTTTTCTCCCCAGTCTCCCTGTCCGCGGCCCAACTTCTTTTCCTCATTCTCAAACATCTTATCTCCGCGTCCTACCTACAAATCTGTCTCTGAAGTTCCCAACAACATCCAAAACTTTGCTTCTCCAACGTCCCGCTCCCTCTGCCGCAACTTCTTTTCAGCGTCCCGCCCTGCCAGAAACAGGAAGTTTTTCGGCAGAGGGAGCGAAACGTAACTACTGGAAAGCTTCAGGGCTGGTTCCTGTCAGTGTCAGTAGGAGAAGTTGGTGGCGCTAGCACGGTGGCTGAACCCCCACTGGCAGAAGAGCGGAGTAAGAGCCGTATTGTGTGCGGGTCACAGTGAAAGCTGTTTTGGTCTGCATGCGGCCTGCGGGCCATATGTTGTGCAGGGCTGCCTTAGGGCCTACCTTAAGAGGGGGGTGCTGAAAAGTTCTCAGCCCAACCAATCAACTTCCTAAATTCTGAGCATTATTTTGCCACTGTAGCCAAAAAGAGTTATCTTATTTCCTTTGTGCCAATTTGAATAAACAAAATTCTATGTTTTGACATTCTCTCAGATTATTGATTGAACCATATCCATGTTGTTCTCTTCTTGGTTGGGCTGAGAACTTTTCATATTTACCAAGTGGGCCAGTGGAGTATTCAGGGAAGGAGCAATCCCTATTCTCCACTCACTCCTGTCCCTAGTGGCTGAAATGGCTGTCATGAACTCTAGTGGTAGTTTCATAGTACACTTCCCCCTCCGTATTTGTGAATTCCGTATCTACGGATTCGCTTATTCGCAGTTTTAAACCAAAAAATGCATTTTCATTTTTCAGGCTAATTTAAGCCCTGTAAGCCCCCCACTTAAGCCTTACCTGGTGGTCTAGCGGGTTTTCAGGCCAGGAGCGATCTTCCCACGCTCCTGCCCCGTGCTGATTGCTCACAGGAAATGGCTCAAGAGACTAAGGGAGCTCAAGGCAGCCATTTCCTGTGAGCGATCTGCATAGGGCAGGAGCGTGGGAAGATCGCTCTTGCTTGAAAACCCGCTAGTCCACCAGGTAAGGTTTAAGGGGGGGCTTTCAGGGCTTAAAATAGCCGGGGGAAGCGGGGATTAGGGGCAAAACCATCCCGAATATTATTCGCGGGTTTTTTTAATATTCGTGGGCTGGCTCTGCCCCTAACCACTGCAAATATGGAGGGGGAAGTGTATTATTGCTAAGGTCAGCTTCCTAGGAATTCAATGAGCTTCGGGACTAAAAAAACGCACTAAAAAACACTTTTATGGTTTTGTAAAAGGGGGGGGGAGGGGTAAGTGTAGACACTAGTCCGCAAGTAGTAAGAAGACTTAGAGGGGATATGATAGAGACTTACAAGATCATGAAGGGCATAGAGAGAGTAGAGAGGGACAGATTCTTCGAACTTTCAAAAAATAAGAGAACAAGAGGGCATTCGGAAAAGTTGAAAGGGGACAGATTCAAAACAAATGCTAGGAAGTTCTTCTTTACCCAACGTGTGGTGGACACCTGGAATGCGCTTCCAGAGGACGTTATAAGGCAGAGTACGGTACTGGGGTTCAAGAAAGGATTGGACAAATTCCTACTGGAAATGGGAATAGAGGGGTATAGATAGAAGATTACTGCACAGGTCCTGGACCTGTTGGGCCGCCGCGTGAGCGGACTGCTAGGCACGATGGACCTCGGGTCTGACCCAGCAGAGGCATTGCTTATGTTCTTATGTTCTTATGGCTGGAGAAATAGAGGAGAACTATCCCAAAAAGTGGTCAGACTCACTGGGGCAGCTCCAACAGACATGAATGGTACCAAATCAACAAGCAGAAACATACACAGCAAACAGGTAACGATCAGGACAGGTGGAACAGAATCAGAGCTGAAAAGAAAGTATCAAAGGTAGGAAGAAGCCAAATTTAACTTCCTGTACAAAGAGGATATCCTGGGGCTTACTCAGTAGTGACAATGCAGATGTATTTATTGCACGTCTATCCATGCTATTTGCACTCATGTCACAATGCAAACGGTAAATTAACCCTTTAATTGGCAGGTGGTGAACGCGAGCAACACCGCCAAGGTACATTAGTTAGCTTGTGAGCCTGCCGGGACAGACAGGGAAAAATGCTTGAGTACCTGAATAAATTCATGTAAACTGTTCCGAGCTCCCTTGGGAGAACAGTATAGAAAATTGAATGAATGAATGAAAAGTAACAGGCGATGGAGATGCAGATCTCCCATATGAGCCATAGAAAACACATATTGCTTCTGAGCACCAATGCCAAATAAAGGGTTAACTTGTGCTAACAGCAAGGCTCAGTGCAAGTTTATTCCTCATCCATAGCCCGACTATTTCTCAGGGCGTGCAGTTACAATATGATTTGGTATATTGACAATTTATTTTGGGAGGATTTTAATGATTTGTCTAGTTATGTCTATGTTATATGTGGAAATCGCAGGGAAATAAGATTTTATGTATGTGATATGTAAACCGCATAGTTGTATGCGGTATATAATTTTTTTTTATAAATAAATAAATAAATAAAATTAATTTGTTCTGTTCTGCCAGTACAGTATATAATGCATTACCCCCTTAACTCTACTACAGCCCACCACTGGCTAATTCACACAGTAACTCTCCTCACCACACATTAATACAGTATAACCAGCAAGTGCTAATTCATAATGTTTCCATAGCAGGAAAGATCATTATGTCCTCAGCTCAATTAGTTACTCTGGGATGCAACAAATGCTGTAGCTTGTTCATTTTATTTTAACACAACACATATTAGACCAGGGATCTCAAAGCCCCTCCTTGAGGGCCGCAATCCAGTCGGGTTTTCAGGATTTCCCCATTGAATATGCATTGAAAGAAGCATGCACATAGATCTCATGCATATTCATTGGGGAAATCCTGAAAACCCGACTGGATTGCGGCCCTCAAGGAGGGGCTTTGAGACCCCTGTATTAAACCGACTGGCCTAGCAAGATATTGCAGACTATTGGTTCTTATAACAAAGCCACGGTAGGCGCTTCCAACACAGGCCGGCAAGGCAAATGCTCCAACGCTCATAGCAATTCCATTAGCATTTACCTCGCCAGCCCGCAGCAGAAACCTTTGCCGCAGCTTTGCAAAAGCTGCAGTCTTAATGTGTTCTGGATCTTCCAGTGCACTGCAGAGCAAATCCTCATATTTGACCCTCAAATAAACACAAATATGCACCATCTCCAGATTGCATGAACTGTGCCATAAAGTGCATGAAAGAGTTGGTGTTAATAATTAATTTCTCTGTTGACTTTCCCCAAAATGTCAAACTAGTAATTCTGTTGCTCAAATGACTAAAGAATGTGAATCTTCCACTTGTCTCTTCAAGAGCAGAAATTAAAAAAAAAAAAAAGATGTGCAAAGCCTTGGAGACTGGTCTAATGCTGCGGGTCCTAGAAGAACTGGGGCCTTACTCATAAAATGGTAATACTCTTATTTTCATTGGTCCTGTCTACAGCATGAACAACAGAATCTTTTTCTTGGGACCTACGCAGGTAGGGCTAGTCTCAGTTAGGGCGCTGGTCTTTGACCAGAGGGCCGCCGCGTGAGCAGACTGCTGGGCACAAGGCAATTCTTATGTTCTTATACTACAGTTGGTTGATCCCCTACCCCTTGGCACAAAATATGAATCTGAAAACAGATATGCCACATAAACAGAAGGGCAAAGAGTCATGTCCTCATGGGAAGGTGAATCCCCTAAGGATCATTTCATGTAGGTTCTTCTAAAAGAGATTTCCTTCCATGCAAGGAATTTCTTTTTGGTACACCTACCTCCATGTTCCTGGAAGACACATGCAAGGTGTAAGGCAACAGCAGGAAAAGCCTCATCCACTTAGTCCTCTTGTCCCTTTCCCCCCCCCCCTTTTTACTGCAAGTAGACCTGAGAAATCACCACCACCACAACTCAGTCCAGTAAAGACATGCTGAGCATCTCTGCAGATATTAGGTCCAAGCATTACCAGATGGATCTTCTCCAGGGCAAATCTACTAACCGCTGTTGGGAACAGCTGCAGCTCATGCCTTACATCTTCAGCTAGAAAGCAATATGGACCCTAGTTACTACTTTCTCACTCTTCTTAGCAATCTGCCTCTTGTGGAAAGAACAAGGTTTTCATAGCTTATCACCGATCCCCTTTAGTCCTTCATATGAATGCAGCCCTGCCCCTTTCAAAGGCCACACAAAGTAAATTCAGCTTCATAAATAATGATTTTATTCTGGATTGCAAGTAGACAGAATAGTACAATCCACAGCTTCAGGTTCCTGCAGCTTTACTGTACTCTAGGCAGACACTTGAACATCATATACGCATACAATGAGAAAGGAGTAGTCTAGTCTAGTGATTAGAGCACCAGTTTGACAACGAGGGAAGCCCAGCCCAGCCCAGCACTGCTCTGCTCTCTCTCTCTAGGATGAGCACTGAGGCAGCATGTCAGGTTTCCCCACCAAGTAGTAACTGGCCTACCCAGTGGTGTAGTAAGGGTGAGGGGCACCTGGGGTGAGGGGGTTCCCTCCCCCGCCACACGCGCCCCCCCCCTTGCCTTCCCCCGTATCTTTTTGACGCTCTCTCTGACATCACTTCCTGGGGACAGGTTCCAGAAGTGAAGTCAGAGAGAGTGCCTAAAAGGTACGTGGGGGAAGGCAAGGAGAGGAGCAGGGAGCGAGCGGGTGGGTGGGAAGCGAACAGGCGGGCAAGCAGGGAGCGAGCGAACGGACAGGCGAGCGGTGGGGAGGTGGAGAGGAGAAGGGGTGCTGCCGCACCCTTAGGAAGACCGCGCCCAGGACGGACCACACACCCCTTACACACCCCACTGGGCTTACCTAAGACACAACATTTACTACTATTTACTATTTCTATAGCACTACCAGATGCACGCAGCACTGTACATTAAACACGCAAGAGACTATCCCTGCTTGAAAGAACTTACAGTCTAATTATGACAGACACACAGGACACAGGGTGGATCAATATATGCTGCTTATGAAGGGAAATACAAAGGGATGAAGAAGTAGAGAAGGTAGGGGCGATAGTGGGAATTAGATATAGTGTATTACAAGTTGGAAGCGTTAGGACCCAAACGCAGCTTCCAAAAAGTGGACTTTGAGCCTAGATTTGAATACTGCCAGAGATGGAGCCTGGCGACCTGATTCGTTCCAGGCATACGGCGCAGCAAAGCAGAAAGGGTGGAGTCAGAAGTTGGCTGTAGAGGAGAAGGGTGCAAACAACAGAGACTTACCCAAACAACGGAGTTCTCGGGGTGGGATGTAGGGAGAGATAAGAGAGGAGAGATAGTGAGGGGGCCGCAGAGTGAGTACACTTCTAGGTCAGTAAGAGGAGTTTGAACTATATGCGGAAGCAGACAGGGAGCTAATGAAGCAACCTGAGGAGGTAGTAACATGAGCATAACGACCCTAGTAGAATACAAGGCACACAGTAGAATTCTGAATAGATTGAAGGGAGAAGAGATGGGATAGCGGGAGACCCTCAAGAAGCATGTTGCAATAATTCAGGCGAGAGGTGATGAAGGCGTGGATAATGGTCTTGGCAGGGTGCTCAGAAATGAAACTCTAGATTTTAGTGACATTGTATAGAAAGAAGCAACAAGTTTTGGTTTTAGTGTCTATCTCAACCTCAGTCCTTCTACACCAGCATTCCTTAATGCAAGGCTTGAGCATCAGTGGTTGTGCCCATTCATACTCTGATTCTTCCCTCTCTTCTTAAAGAATGACATGGGAATGGTGTCCTGCGGTTATCCGCGGGGACAGGAACGGTGATGAATACTGTCACCATGTCATTCTCTACTTTTGAGTACTTATGTGTGCTCCAGGACTGCAATGTCCAGCCCTCTCCAACACAAACTTCTAGTTGAAGGGAATGGTACCAAGGCTCGCTTACAGCTGCTGACTTGACAGCTGTGTTCGTGCTGTACTGCAACCCACAGCCTAAGGTGGCTGTATTGGGTGGGGAGGGGGCTGTGGGCTTCAGTACAGCACTGTCACAGCTGTTATGCCAGATGGTCCTAGCACAGAATCTTTCAACACTTGTAATAGCATGAGTAGATATATATCCATCTAGTGTCTGTAAATTTATTGGGTTGTCCTTATGCACTTGTTAGTCGAAATGGCATCATACAATGAAATCAACTGTTCATGGCTATTTTTCATGATGGTGATAGCAATTTTACATTGTAAGCTGCTTGGTAGGACAAGCATTGGCATGCTTAGACACAATCACACTGCTGTGTCTCCTCCCCACTGCTTATTTGGGCCATTGTAGCACAGTGAAGTTTTTGGATGGGATAATTTGTAGACCCTTTTGCCTTTCCCAGAGGTGTATATAAGGAGGGGCCCCTGTAAGTCTATCTCTCTACAGCTTATTAATGAAAGGGTGAGCTCACATGGTCTAAGATGGGCCTAGACTCCAAGTAGATTGGAGGATAGACCATACATGATAGGACCAGCTATCTGGCTAAGAGAAGTAGCCATCCAATGAAAGTGCAATTGGGATAAGAACCAGGGAAGCCAATGTTCAAATTCCATTGATACTCTCTATGATCTTGTACAAATCACTTAACCCTTCATTACCCCATGATACAAGAGTAGATTGTAAACCCACAGCAGACAAGGAAGTAAGTCACCTGGATACCTGAATGATTAATTCACCTTGAGCTACTACTGAAAAGGTATTAGCTAAATCCAAATAAAAAATTTTTAAAACATAAAATTTTAAATAAATATTCTATGCAACTCTTCTGGTGAATATTAAAAGATATCCAAATGGAGACCATTGAATAAAAACTATTCCATATAATTTAACATTCATATACTAGGGGCTCCTTTTATTAAGCGGCGCTAGCGGGGTTAACGTGCGTGACTTTTCATCATGTGCTAACCCCCGTGCTGGCCTAAAAACTACCACCTGCTCAAAAGGAGGCGGTAGCAGCTAGTGCGGCCGGCGGTTTAGCGCGCGGTATTACACGCGTTAAACCACTAGCGCGCCTTTGTAAAAGGAGCCCTAGATCTTTATACATTCCCTTTCCTGTTGTATTCTCTTTATCCTTTTCTCTATTTAAATCTAACGGGATGGGACTTGCTATACCATTTTTCTGTGTGGGTACAATCAAAGTGGTTTACAATTTACACATTTTTTTTAAGTTCAAAAATTGTTATTTGAATAATTGTGAAAGCAGAGAGTTCAGAGGAGAGCGACACGTCTGATAAGAGGGATGGAAAACCTTTCATACGCTGAGAGATTGGAGAAACTGGGTCTCTTTTCCCTGGAGAAGAGGAGACTTAGAGGGGATATGATAGAGACTTACAAGATCATGAAGGGCATAGAGAGAGTAGAAAGGGACAGAAAGAGAGAGAGAAAGGGAGAGAGACAGAAATAGAGAGAGATAGATAGAGAAAGATTGGAGAAACTGGGACTCTTTTCCCTGGAGAAGAGGAGACTTAGAGGGGATATGATAGAGACTTACAAGATCATGAAGGGCATAGAGAGAGTAGAAAGGGACAGAAAGAGAGAGAGAGAGAAAGGGAGACAGAGAGAGATAGAAAGAAAGAAAGAAAGAGAGAAAGGAGAGAGACAGAAATAGAGAGAGATAGAGAAAGATTGGAGAAAGTGGGATTCTTTTCCCTGGAGAAGAGGAGACTTAGAGGGGATATGATAGAGACTTACAAGATCATGAAGGGCATAGAGAGAGTAGAGAGGGACAGAAAGAGAGAGAGAAAGGGAGACAGAGAGAAATAGAGAGAGAGTGAAAGAAAGAGAGAGAGAAAGGGAGAGAGACAGAGATAGAGAGAGAAAGATTGGAGAAACTGGGACTCTTTTCCCTGGAGGAGACTTAGAGGGGATATGATAGAGACTTACAAGATCATGAAGGGCATAGAGAGAGTAGAGAGGGACAGAAAGAGAGAGAGAAAGGGAGACAGAGAGAACTAGAGAGAGATAGAAAGAAAGAGAGAGAGAAAGGGAGAGAGACAGAGATAGATAGAGAAAGATTGGAGAAACTGGGACTCTTTTCCCTGGAGGAGACTTAGAGGGGATATGATAGAGACTTACAAGATCATGAAGGGCATAGAGAGAGTAGAGAGGGACAGAAAGAGAGAGAGAAAGCGAGACAGAGAGAAATAGAGAGAGAGAGATAGAAAGAGAGAGAGAGAAAGGGAGAGAGACAGAAATAGAGAGAGATAGAGAAAGATTGGAGAAACTGGGACTCTTTTCCCTGGAGAAGAGGAGACTTAGAGGGGATATGATAGAGACCTACAAGATCATGAAGGGCATAGAGAGAGTAGAGAGGGACAGAAAGAGAGAGAGAAAGGGAGACAGAGAGAAATAGAGAGAGAGAGAGATAGAAAGAAAGAGAGAGAGAGAAAGGGAGAGAGACAGAAATAGAGAGAGAGATAGAAAAAGATTGGAGAAACTGGGACTCTTTTCCCTGGAGAAGAGGAGACTTAGAGGGGATATGATAGAGACTTACAAGATCATGAAGGGCATAGAGAGAGTAGAGAGGGACAGAAAGAGAGAGAGAAAGGGAGACAGAGAGAAATAGAGAGAGATAGATAGAGAAAGATTGGAGAAACTGGGACTCTTTTCCCTGGAGAAGAGGAGACTTAGAGGGGATATGATAGAGACTTACAAGATCATGAAGGGCATAGAGAGAGTAGAGGGACAGATTCTTCAAACTTTCAAAAAATAAAAGAACAAGAGGGCATTCGGAATAGTTGAAAGGGGACAGATTCAAAACGAATGCTAGAAAATTTTTCTTCACTCAACGTGTGGTGGACACCTGGAATGCGCTTCCAGAGGATGTAATAGGGCAGAGTACGGTACTGGGGTTTAAGAAAGGATTGGACAATTTCCCGCTGGAAAAGGGAATAGAGGGGTATAGATAGAGGATTACTGCACAGGTCATGGACCTGTTTGGGCCGCCGCGTGAGCGGACTGCTGGGCGTAATGGACCTCAGGTCTGACCCAGTGGAGGCATTGCTTATGTTCTTATGTAAACAATTATAACACTCCCCACAATGGCAAAAGTGCCATTAAAATTATACAGAAGTCAGACAATAAATGTCTAAAGTCCTCCATATCTTTTCTAAAATTTGGTAAAATGTGCATTTTAACAGCAGCTACCTTCTCACATTTCCTTACTAAACAGACAGCATTCCACCAGGCACATTCAGACAAAACTGAACTATTATTCCAGTTTGCTAAGATTTGCTGCATCGCTATACCCAGTAATATGCCAAATAATTTAGCTTCTGGTTTTTTTTGCAAAATATGAGGTAAAACTACACTGTGAAACAACAACATATTTTTAGACCTTGGGCAATAAAGTGTTAACCCCTACACCCCCACCCACCCCCACCCCTCTTTTACAAAACCGTAGCGAGGTTTTTAGTGCTGGCTGCAGTGGTAAAAGCTCCAGAGCTCATAAGAATTCTACGAACATCAGAGCTGTTACCGCCACAGCCAGTGCTAAAAACAGTGCTACAGGGCGGTACGTGACTTGCCTAGAGTCACAAGGAGCTGCAGTGGGACTTGCTCTAACCAGTAGGCTACTCCTCCACTCTTTAGCCTTTCACTCCTTGTATTTCTTCTATTACAAGCCCAAGCTCTATCGCAAGCAAATCACAGAAACCAATTACAATATTCATTATGATACTCTTTTGTACTTTCGGAATATAACTCTTGTTATGCAGGTCCATGGACCTTCCCCTCCCCTCCAAGACAAATTCAGTGTGATCCAAACGCATCTGGTACCTTGTAACTGAAACTTCAACAGCGATCTGCTTTCTAGTAATGATCTGATCTGCATAGTTGTGTAACCTTGTGTATGTGTCAAATGTGTGTGCAATATGTGAGCTCATGCTTAGTTTACATTGAGGATCTTGAGCTGGCTATCTCCCAGATTCCCTCAAGCTGCTTTTGACGAGGTGTATTGTTTCTACATTGCAGGCTCTCTCAATCTATTTTGAACAGATCAGGCTCTTCTCTTCTTCCTGGTGTGTTTGGTTTTTTTAAAAAATATCATTTTTATTAAGGAATCAACGGAGAATGGACATAGCATAAGAACATAAGAATTGCCGATGCTGGGTCAGACCAATGGTCCATCCTGCCCAGCAGTCCGCTCACGCGGCGGCCCCAAGGTCAAGACCAGTGCTCCAAATGAGTCCAGTCTCACCAGTTTAGCATGAACTTGTCCGACTTTGTCTTGAAACCCTGGAAGGTGTTTTCCCCTATAACAGACTCCGGAAGAGCGTTCCAGTTTTTTACCACTCTCTGGGTGAAGAAGAATTTCCTTACATTTGTACGGAATCTATCCCCTTTCAACTTTAGAGAGTGTCCTCTCGTTCTTCCTACCTTGGAGAGGGTGAACAGTCTGTCTTTCTCTACTAAGTTTATTCCCTTCAGTATATTGAATGTTTTGATCATGTCCCCTCGCAGTCTCCTCTTTTCAAGGGAGAAGAGGCCCAGTTTCTCTAATTTCTCGCTGTACGGCAACTCCTCCAGCCCCTTAACCATTTTAGTCGCTCTTCTCTGGACCCTTTCGAGTAGTACTACAGAAGAGATACAGACTACAGAAGAGATACAGAAGGCAGGTACAACAGAAACCAAAGAATAACAAGGAATGTAGCAATCAATGCCAATCATGAACTACATAGCAAACAATAAAGAAGCCTTACAAGTACTGTGGCATCAGCAACAAGCCAATTGTGCAACAAGCAATACAAATGATCCCTCCTAGTAGAGAGAGCCCATAAACCATGAACCCTCTTTTTTATTATCCAAGCTCTTCCTCAGCCTCCTGAGGCACTGCCAAGGGAAACAGAACACAAGCATTTCACCATGCACTCACTAGCCAGACTCCAACTTTCAAACCTCCCCTCCCACCCCCCATCCCAATATGAGAGATTATTGGAAGATGTAAATACGCCTGCCACAAGGCTGTATAGGCCAGGATATCAGGGTTCTTAGTATGCTTATAATAACAAAGTTCAAAACGGGCTACTTCAGACATGTGGTGGACCCATCTCTCGAGAGGTTTGTCCTCTTCCTGTGTCCAATATTGCAGTATAATTTTCCAGACAACTAACAAGGCCAGGTATATCAAGTGCCTTTGGGGAGATGCAACCTGTAATAAATGCAAGCTTGCTCCGGGCACGTTCATCCACTCTTTTCTGGAATGTCCTTCCCTGGTGTTATGGAATGGTTCCTTTCAGCAGATACAACTGGTACTCCAGAGGGATTTGGAATGGTATTATAAAACATTGTTATTGGGGGATCTTCCTGGTTAAACTTCTGTACAGCACTAAATAAGTCTAGTAGCATTGACAAAAGATAAGTCAATTTGTAGTAGTAGTAGGCCTGTACTCCTTTCCCCAAATTCTATAAGGGTACTAAAAACTTGGTATGCTCTAGGCATGCAGGGGTCATTTAGGTATGTAAATTAGTTAATTGGTGTTACATTAACATTAAGTGCCCACAGTTGGCATCAACCTATGTTCCCTCTACGCGGAGCATGTAAGTCATCGTTCATACATTCTAGGAGCATCGCTCATGCATTTTACATGGTCACTCACGAAAATGTTTTCAAATCTGGAAGACTTGGGGTTTTTTTTAACTTGTGGCTCATATGACAAAAAAAAATTTTTGAACTTGTCATTCACATGAGAAAAAATTTTGCATGCACCCATAAGGATGACGCCTGCAGGCATTAGGGCTATTGTCATGGTGTACAGGTGGGTACAGTAAGTTCTGAGTGGGTTTTGGAGGGCTCGTCATACAATATAAGCAGATTATGGTGAAATGTGTACCTGGGACTTCTTAATGTTCACTGCAGTACCCCCTAGAGCAGTGTTTCTCAACTCGGTTCTGGAGCACCCCCTAGCCAGTCAGGTTTTCAGGAAATCCACAATGAATATGCATGAAAGAACTTTGCATATAATGGAGGCAATGTATGCAAATCGCATTTATGCATATTCATTGTGGATATCCTGAAAACCTGACTGGCAAGGGGCTACTCCAGGACCGAGTTGAGAAACACTGCCCTAGAGTGCCCCTCTGCTCTGCTCATATGTCTGTGGCCAGTTTGCTAAGAATGCTGGCTGTTTGTACGTCTTAATGGCTATTATGTGTGCGCATTTTATTTGGATGTTTTCGTATTTGAAAATGACCAAAAAATATAGATGCACTAAGGGCCAAAACATCTAGATAGGTCATTTTTTAAATAAAATAGATGTCTTGTGGTTTTGAACATGGGCATTTTCTCTACTGGATTTTGGATGTGTTTCTCAAAACATCCAAACTCAGACTTAGACATCCTATTGAAAATGCCCCTCCATGTTTGTAAATTAATTCTGCACCTATTCTGTAACCTACCTATTTTTCACTCCATAAGATGCACTTTTTTCCCTCCAAAAGTGAGTGGAAATAAGGGTGTGTCTTATGAAGCGAATATACCTCAGCTGCAGAGAGAATTTTACCCTCCTGGATCTTTGAACCCTGCCCCATGCGCCATGACTCTGCTGGTGTCTGAGTGAGGAAGCCAGGATGATGGCGCTGAGCCCTCGCCGCTGACCTCACCCTCTGTCAGTGACGAGCTCGGAGGAAAGCGCGTGCACAACCACAACCGCTGGTCTCTAGCAACAACTTCCGGGGCAGTGGACTGAGACCACGGCTGTCCCCCTGCTCAGGGAGGAGGCGGAGCATGAGGACGAAGAGCCCCACTGGTCAGCTTCAACAATGAATTAGAGCCATAGGGCTATAAGCAGCAAGTCCCTGGCAGCAGTGGAGGTGAAGAGCAAGGTAGGCAGGGAGAGAGTATGGGATGGAGCCACCGCCACCGCAAAATGTCGGTTGGGGTGGAAGGGAAAAAAAGGATGAGAGAATACGTTTTAAAAACGGGGGGGGGGGGGGGTATGCTGGGAGTATGCTTACCAAATGCGTCTCACCACTGTCTTCGGAAGGACCAAGGTCTCCCGCTTATGTGCGGAGATTGGAGGTATTGGTGCTGGCAGTCGCAAGAGTACAGAGTGGAGCGCCGCGCTATTTCCCCCCAGTGGCTGCACTTTCCTGAACCTTCTGCTTTGCACGAAGGAACGGGGAGGGGGGGGGAGAGACAGAGAAATAAAGAACCTCTTTGTGTGCAGTGCATCTCTTTTCCCCCTCGCGCTCTCCCCCCTTTTTTTTCCTTCCAGGATACCGGCAGCCCCGCGGGCACGGCTTCCTCTTTTTGACCCTGATGACTGGATTGCATATTACGGTACTTAAAAGGAAAGAACACATGGATTTGAGATGAGATATATAATATGTAATCCTTTGAATACTACTGTTTCTCCCTAAACGAGCTCTTACACTTTTAAAATATTGTATTCTGTCTTAAGTTCCTGTTTCTCCAGATTGAGTAACCATTCTAATTTAATTACTGGATTTGCCCTTAACCTTTAAAGTCATTTGTGTTGCAGGTTTGGCAGGGTCTAAAAGTTCACTTGCAGTTATTTTAGCTGGTTTTCAGTTTAAGATATGTTTTTTCTTGTTTTCCTCCTCTAAATCTAGGGTGCGTCTTATAGTCAGGTGCGTCTTATGGAGCGAAAAATACGGTACTTTCTATGGTGCACAGCTCCAAGGGGATGTGGACATGGAAAGTGCACGTGCAACTGATAATATTCTATAACTTGGCACCTAACTGCCAGAACCCTTACACCAGCCATTGACATGGAATAAGTGCTCGTGCCTAGAGGCAGGCACCAGAGTTACACTAGTATTCTATAATGGCAATTAGTGTATATCCAATACTGCTTTTATTGGATTGGCGCTTGGCACCCAAATTTTTGGTGTCTAAGTTTTAACACACTGTACTGAATTGAGCCCCTTGTGCTTAAAGAATTCGAAAAGAGAAGCCATCTTCCTTTCACTGGTTAATTTTTCACAGTGTGGTGTATGTGTTCCTCACTGGTCAGTATATTTAATGAGCGGAGGAGTCACCTATCAGAATGGCAACCTACAGTATCAGCCACAGAAGCTACTATTCAAATCCCACTCTTTGTGATATTAGGTAAGTCACTTAACTCTCTAACGCTTCAGGTAAAATCTTAGATTGTATGCCTTCTGGAAAATGCCTACAGTATTCTACCACAGGGAAGGCATGAGCTATTCCTTTCAAATGCAAATTTGACTGAGCTTGTGTTTCCTTATTGCTAACAATTTACTTTAGCAAATTTCACTGTTAATTGCACTCTCTCCCTCTCATTTAAATGTAAACAAAATTTCCCTGTACTTAGAATTTACCACATACACAGCGCTTCCATCCGTTAGAACAGTGGCATAAACACATCGGAGATCTTGGATCCCCCACACTCTTTGGGATCAGGCCCCCCCCAAAAAAATTGCAGCAAATAGCATCTGATGTATAGCTGGCAGGAATCCCCATGCTCCGCCAGCCGAGGAGGTCTTCCACCGGTTGGCCGGCTGTCAGTGGCACCTTCTATGTGCCGCCTTCACCACACTAGCTCCCTCTCCCCACGCGTGCTCAGTTTTCATGAAACAGCATGTGAGGGGATCAGTGTAATGGTGGTAGCCCCATAGAAAATGTTGCTGAGGCCTTCTTCAGCTGGCAGGACTTGCAGATCCCTCAACAGCAGCCTCCAGTATTTGGAATCTTGGGGGAGGGGCACAGAGTGCAGGACAAGGATTGGGTCAGGGAAGGGGAATTTATGCCTTACCACTTAGGGCTGGCGGCCCCTAAAAAAAAACCTCCAAAAAACAAACTGATAGTCTAGCTACACAGCTTTTTTAGACATATCTGGTTTCTCCAATAGCATCCAAAGACCTCAATGCTTATACAGCCACAGTATAAGTTTCATTTGGAATCACACAAAAAGGACCTATTTTCTCATATACTGACCATAAATATTTCTGCTTTACAAGAGAATGCCGTTCAACAGTATACACAAAATCCTTACAGATGAGAAAGCAAGTACCTAGTATCACTTAGTTGAACCAAATTTGAATGAAAAGCATAATGGTTGGCAGTTTTCCTTTAAAACATTCAAATAAACAGTTCTGTTGATTGTGGTATTCTTTGGCATAATCCACAGCCCTGCTCAACCAGATCCTGATAGTGTACGACTGTACATCAAACCATAACCATTGGTGGTTTCAATGCACCCTAGAGAATAACAGGGACAGAATTTGTCCCCTTACCCGTGGTTAACAGCGGGCACCCTCACATGGTGGTTGTATTGCACATACAGCTTGAAATCCAGGTGTTTCCATAGACAGAGATGCAGTGGCATAGTGAGAGCAGGAAGTGTCCGGGGTGGTGGCACCCCCGCACCGTCCCCTACTCCTTCGGCACCAAGCCTCCTGCGCCCTCCTCGCTGCTGCCCCCACCACCACACTCGCACCCTCCCTCCCCACCTCTGTACCTCTTCAAATCTTCGCCAGCGTGAGCAGCGTCTCCGGCCTGCTGTTCGCTCTGGCTTTCCCTCTGACATCACTTCCTGGCCCCTCGACCTGGAAGTGATTTCAGAGGAAGCCAGGCCGGCGCGAGCAGCAGGCTAGAGTAGTTGCTCGTGCTGGCGAAGATTTTAAAGAGATACGGGGGTTGGGAGAGCATAAGCGTGGCATGGGAGGGTGGAGAGGTGCCGGCACCCCCACCAAGACAGTGCAAGGACAGTCCGCCCTCTTCCCCCCCCTTACTACGCTTTCTGAGATGCTAGTTCAGATTCAGAGGTTCTTAAATCGACCATCACTTCGCTTTTATTATTCATTTTTTAATTGTTGAGTATTTTGTTTTTTACGCACATTCTTTGAACTCTTTTCATTCAAACATGGATTACTGGAGAATGTGTCCCACAGTTCTTAGAAATAAAACCTCAGATTCAAAAGTGTTCTAATCAGACCCCTATTGACTGCTCTGCCTCAGAAAATTCACTCCACTAAAATGCAATCTCTTTAAGCACACCTCTCACACAATTTCCCCAGATTTGGGCAATTCCACTTTTATTTTGCACTTCCAAAGCCTGTTTTACCCCCCCCCTCCCCCCCGTGTCTCTCTGCAGATCTGTTATCTTTTATAGATATGGCTCAGAGCATGCACTCCTCAGCTGATGTACACCTTTCTCATACCCCCGGGTCTTTCAGCTCACAGACATTCTGAGCATTTCTTAGACTTCACCAAATTCCTATCTCAGAGTAGGTCTTGCAAACTGCTCTTTCAACCAGCTCACATAGCTGTTGTTCTTCTCTGGCATGCAAGCACTCTGCTCCTTTCTGCAGTGCTCAGCTTCACGGGCTCTGCAAACCAAAACCCCTAGGGGTTGTGTTTTTTTTTTTTCTGCTGATAGCATCACTTCTCTAAGCCAAGACTACCAATGTGTCTCTGAATAGATTCCCATGAGAAATTACATCCTGCTGTATTTACTCAGAAGTCTATCACCGCTGCAAGGTAAAACTCAGTTCTGTCTCAATTGCTTTTCCTTTAAGGGGCTAATTTCAGTATAAAATTTGTTGGTCACTGCTGGCAAACTCATTAGCCTTGTGAAAAACTAGTGCTGTTAGAATAGTCACGAGGACATGCTTCTCCTTTAAGTCTTCCCTTAAAGAGGTAATACACAAACATTCCCTTCATGTCAGCGTACACATTTTTCTCTAATTTTAATATTTACACACATTTAAACACTGACTTTACTTCCACTTGCCAACAAAATGCCATCCTATCATTACAAATAGGAGCTTTCACTCCAACATTTTGCAGGTTGGCCTTAGTTCTTTCTGTACCTTGGTCTCACTCACACAGTCTTGGGCAACAGCTGGTTCTTTGGGTCATGTACCTGTGACCAGGATCTACAAAACAAAGTCTGTCTTTTCAAATTGGGTGCAGTCCGGGGCTGGTCTTACTCCCATCAGCTGAAAAATTCCTTTCCCTGGGTCCAATCACTTCACACAGTCTTTGACCTAATTTGGAATGAATCAAGCTGAGACTCATGAAAATGTAATAACTTTACCTGAAGATCTGAGCTGTAGTTTCAAATTTCAAAATTTAAAATAGGTTTTAAAACATATGAAGGGGGTGCCAAAAAGTCCTCAGCCCAACCAACCAACTTCTAAAATGCTGAGCATTATTATGCCACTTGTAGCTGAACAGAATGTTATCTTATTTTGTCAAGTGCCAATTTGCAGAAATGAAACTCTGTGTTTCAGATCATTGATGGAACCGTAGCCACATCATTCTCTTCTTGGCTGGGCTGAGAACTTTCTAGCACCCCTTTGCATTATTTTAGAGAACTGTGTTAACCACTGATCCGTGGCTGCATGCACAGCGAGGAATCTTTGCTGTGATGTTTCAAGGTAGAGTACAGGAGTGGCTTGCCATTGCCTTCTCCTGTGCAGTGTGTGGCTCCACTGTGTTGCTGCTGCCCAACATAGGGCCCTGCAGTGTACAGTACCTGGCATTCTCCAGTGGTCCCCCATCCAGGTCTGACCCCGCTTAGCTTCCAATAGCAAGAGCAGGCCTACCCAGGGCAACCAGGCTATAGGTTTACAGAACAAACAAGGGTTTATTCATTTGGTTGCAGAACACAATATATAGAGCAAGGGGAGACAATTAAATCTATATTTTAGTATGAAAATGGTCATATACAAATGGTTGATGTCTTGTTTTTATATACTGGAGTTCTTTTCATCTATGAACATAAGAATAGTCTTACTGGGTCAAACCAATGGTCCATCAAGCCTAATAGCCCGTTCTCACAATGGCCAATCCAATGAGTAGCAACATTTCATGCTACCGATCCAGGGCAAGCAGTAGCTTCCCCAATGTCTTTCTCAATAACAAACTATGGACTTTTCCTCCAGGAAATTGTACAAACCTTAAAACCAGCTAAGCCATCTCTTTTTATTGATTGTTGTTAGCAAAATTTGCTAACATTACATTACATTACAGATTTCTATTCCGCCATTACCTTTCAGTTCAAAGCGGATTACAAAAAGAGTTATGGAAGAAGGGTTACAACGTTAGATCAGAGAAGGTTTCCAAGAGAGGGAAAAGTAGGATCTGGGGTTACGGAGGGGATGGTAAGAGGGGGGTTAAGCTTTATCATGGTATTCAGGGCCGCCATCAGAAATTTCTGGGCCCCTTACTGAGCAATCCTATTGGGCCCCCCACGCACCCCTTCCCCCCCCCCCGACCTCCCCCCTTCTTCCATGGGCCGAATACACACATACTTTTCTCTGTCGCCGCACTCTTTGACCAAAATATTTGTAAGCCTGCAACCACGTCAAGGTAGACTCTTTCAGCAGGGCCCTAACCTAACCTAAACTAAACTAATCTATACCTATCTATTCTAAACTAACATATGTCTAATACTGAACTAATACCAAACTAACAAACATCTGCATAATAAATAACTAATAAATAATAGTGCTAGTAGCTATAATTCACTTTTGAATGTAAAATCTCAGTTAAGGATTTCTTTTGACCTTTGTAGGCCAGAAGTAGATCACAATTGCACAATATTTTTTGTAACAAGTATTAAATGTGTTTTTATAAATACTGTAAGCTTAATAAATATATCAGAAAAAAACTACACATCTGAGCGCATATCTGAACATACACATCTATATGATCCCATCCTCCTCAGCTTGCCTATAGCTGCATCATGCATGTTAAAAATGTATGATATGTTGATATGTGCACCTTCCTTCCTTCCCATCCATCCTCCTCAGCCTGTCCTTACACATCCAGAGCTGCATGTTAATGATGATGTATATGTTATGATGATAAATAAGTGCATATGAGCACATCATTAACATGCAGCTATGGATGAATATAAAAAAAAAACAATATTCTGTACAATTGTCAATTTATAAATCAGCGTCTTCTCCCCACTCTCTCTTCCCCATTTCCCTTCAGCGTCCTCAGCCCACTCTCTCTCCACTTTCCTTCAGCGCACGCACATAAAAACAAGCAAGTAATTTATATCATTTTCATTCTATTCATTCATAGAAATTAAAGTCTAAATAATGCCAGTCACATAACAAAACATGATTTTACAAAAATAATTCCCTGCACAGTAAAGCCTGCAAGGATTACTAGATGTCTTTCAGCAGCTCCCCTCCCTCCCCCTTACCTTTGTGGCCAAGTCAAAATGATCTACCAACAATAAAATTTTAAAAACACAAAGCACGCTGTACGCAGAGAAAATGTTAATTATCATTTATATTCCGCGGGTTTTCAAAGAGATCAAGGCAGATGACTTTATGCAATGTCACCTCAGTAACAACTACACAAAAATAGACAAATTTTCCCCCTCCCTTTTTACTAAAATGCGATAGTGGTTTTTAGCGCAGGGAACTGCGCTGAATGCCCCACACTGCGCTCAACGCTCATAGACTCCCTGCGCTAAAAAACGCTATTGCGGTTTAGTAAAAGGAGACCTTGGTGCAAAATATAGACAGCATATATAAATTCTCAAAGCAGACACATTTTCATCACTAAATTGAAAATAAAATCATTTTTCCTACCTTTGGTAATTTAATCAGTCTCTGGTTGCACTTTATTCTTCTGACTGTGCATCCAATATTTCTTCCCTTCTTTCAGCCTCCTGTATGCTTCCTCTCCTCCAGACCTCATTCCCTCCCCAAACTTTTTCTTTGTTTCACCCTGCCCCTTCTTTCTTTTTCTCTCTCTCCATACCCCCTTTCTTTCTGTATGTCTGTTTTTCTCTCTCTCTCACCCTGCCCCCTTCTTTCTTTCTCTCTCCACACCCTCTTTCGTTCTGTATGTCTGTCTTTCTCTCTCTTTCCGTGGCCCATTTTTCTTTGTTTCACCCTGCCCCCTTTCTTTCTTTCTGGATTCCTGTCCTCCCCCCCTTTCTTTCTTTCTCCCTGCCATCCCCTATGCCACCACCATTGGGAAAATGCTGCCACCGCCACTGGGGAATAGGCTGCCACTGCCGCCATTGGGAACAGGGCGCCGAGTTTGCCCTGCTTCTCTTCCCCGCGGGGCCGACCAACTCTCGCCATCCGACGTCAATTCTAACGTCGGAGAGGACGTTCTAGGCCATCCAGGCAGCGATTGGCTGGCCCAGAACATCCTCTCCGACGTTAGAATTGACGCGAGTGGCGAGAGTTGGTCGGCCCCACAGGGAAAAGCAGGGAGAACTCAGCGCCGGCCTGTTCCCGATGGCGGCGGTGGCACTCAAGTGGCTAAAAAGCCGCAGTTTGCCGGCCTAGGGAGAACACTGGAGGGTGGCCAGTTGTGCACCCCCTTGGGACATAAACCCGGGGCGAGGCAGGGTGGACCGCCCCCCCCACCCTCCCCCACCTTGGTATGCCACTATCTGTACCTCACTCCCTCCCTATGACCAAAAATTCTCCTTTCTTCTATTCCCCGTGTACACTACCATCTCTTTCCCTCCCTTCCTCTCTCCCAAATTGATGCCTTCTGTGCCAAAAACCCATTCCCTCTCCCACCTCAGCATCTCTTTCCTTCCCTTCCTCTCTCCCAAGTCCATGCCTTCTGAGTCCAAAAACACATTCCCTCCCCCACCTCAGCATCTCTTTCCCTCTCTTCCTCTCTCCCAAGTGCATGCCTTCTGTGTCCAAAAACCTATTCCCTCCCCCACCTCAGCATCTCTTTCCCTCCCTTCCTCTCTCCCAAGTCCATGCCTTCTGTGTCCAAAAACCCATTCCCTCCCCCACCTCAGCATCTCTTTCCCTCCCTTCCTCTCTTCCAAGTCCATGCCTTCTGTGTCCAAAAACACATTCCCTCCCCCACCTCAGCATCTCTTTCCCTCCCTTCCTCTCTCCCAAGTCCATGCCTTCTGTGTCCAAAAACACATTCCCTCCCCCACCTCAGCATCTCTTTCCCTCCCTTCCTCTCTCCCAAGTCCATGCCTTCTGTGTCCAAAAACACATTCCCTCCCCCACCTCAGCATCTCTTTCCCTCCCTTCCTCTCTCCCAAGTCCATGCCTTCTGTGTCCAAAAACACATTCCCTCCCCCACCTCAGCATATCTTTCCCTCCCTTCCTCTCTCCCAAGTCCATGCTTTCTGTGTCCAAAAACACATTCCCTCCCCCACCTCAGCATCTCTTTCCCTCCCTTCCTCTCTCACAAGTTCATGCCTTGTGTCCAAAACGCACTCCCTCCCCCCTTTTGTGTTCCGCATTTGCCTCCCAGCCCATCTTTGCAATTTTCTCAGCAAAACGGAGCTCGAGCCGCGAGGCTTGTCTTCTGTTTCCTGCCTGCCCTACAGCGCACAAATAGCCGACCGGAAGTATTCTCCGACGTCAGCGCTGACGTCGGAGGGCAGGCTTTGCTTAAGCCCTCCCTCCGACGTCAGCGCTGACATCGGGGAACACTTCCGATCGTCTATATGTGAGCGGCAGGGCAGGTAGGAACAGAAGACGAGCCTCGCGGCTCGAGATTTATTGAACTCCGCGGGTTCACCGTCCAGCTCTCTCCTGTGCACCTGGGGCGGCCCGCCCCCTCCCTAGACTGTGGCCTAGGACCCTGAGGGAGCCCGGGCCCCCTGTCAGCTCCGGGCTCCTGAATGCAGGACTGGTAGTACTGCCCTGATGGCGGCCCTGATGGTATTAAGTTTTATTAAGGGATTTCTTGAAGAGTATAGTTTTTATTTCCTTTCTGAACATCTTGTAGTCTGGGGTTGTTGTCAATAGGTTGGAGACTTGGTTGTCTATCTTCGCTGCCTGAGTGGCCAGTAGTCCGTTGTATAGTTTTTTCCGTTTTACTTCTTTGATTGGGGGTAAGTGAATGGGGTGTGTGTTTTTCTATGCCTGGTAGAGGTGGTTTGGATGAGGCGGTCGTTTAGGTAGGTTGGGCTGTCTCCATTTATAGTTTTAAATAGTATACAGTAGAATTTAAATTGTATTCTTTCCTGGATTGGAAGCCAATGAGAATTGATGAATGCCTTAGTAATGTGATCATGTTTTTTTCAATGGATAGACGAGTCTCAGAGCTGTATTCTAACTGTTATATACTGAAAATTGTGAAGTGGTATAATAAACACTTACAAGGAGGGTATTTTAAAGCCAATCTTCAGTCACATCTCAGTTCACAAGTCCTTTATAGCAATTCCTCGCTGTGTTTCCAAATCTCTTCACACAATTCCCACTTTAATAATAAATAATAACTTTATTCTTCTATACCGCCACAATCTTGCGACTTCTAGGCGGTTTACAATCAAGAGAGCTGGACATTCAGCGAGTTACAATGTGCAGATAGTCAGAGGAAATACAGAGTGCAGAAACATTTAGGAAGCAAAATTATAGATATACAATTTGCTGAGCGAGAGTTTAAGGTATACAGATTGGAAGAAATTTCCAAGTGGGCCTGTTAGGAGAAGGCCATGCAAATCAAAAAGTACAGCAAAAATTACGATAATAACAATTTATATATGTCACAGAACCAAGAGTTCTATGTGCAATTCTGAAAGTACAGCGAAAATTACGATATGATAATAATAACAATTTGTATATATCACAGAACCAAGAGTTCTATGTGGACTTAAGAGGGGAGAGAGGAAAAGGGTAAGAGGTCGGGAGAACTGTTATTGAGGAGAGAGGGAAGAGCAGGTCAGTTGTTCAGGTATTTCAAGAACAGGTGTGTTTTTAGGCGCTTTACTCATGGTTAGCCACTCTGGGTCCCACCTTCTTTCCTCAGCCCGGAACCATGCTTTCTTCCCGCTAAGCTGAAACACCCCACTGAGGCTCCACTATAAGCAGAAGACACTCATACTCTCCTTTACCAGCAGAAATTAGGCTTGTCTCTGTCCCCTCCTGGCAGCAACCCTCAGGTACAGAATCCCTTTGTTTTAACTCTTGGTAAGCCACCCTCCCTCCTCAGCCCAGGACCACGTTATTTTCCTGCCAAGCTGAAACACTCCAGAGTTTGCTCTGCTAGCAAATCCACTTAGATTCTCACCCCTCAGGCTGCTGATACTTCCAGGAGTCTCCCCCCAGTACTGGGGCTCTTGCGGGAGATCCAGAAAAGGCCTGCTCTCTCCTAGTACAACACTTTTATACTCTTATCCCCACCCCCACCCCCACTCAGGGACTGTCTATTGTGTGTTAGAATGTATACGCCTTTCAGCGCTATAGAAATAATAAATAGTAGTAATAGAAGCACTCAAGTCAGGGTCCTCCAGCTACACCCACTTAACCTCTCTCCACACACACACACACTAATTAGTGACTCCCAGAAGAATCTCCTGCCTCCTGCTCTGCAGCAGAGACATTCGGGGGAGGGGGGGGGTTAAATCTCTAATAGAAAATGACACGGAGACAAATTTTTCCCCGTCCCCGCGGGAACTCATTGTCCCGTTCCGTCCCCGTGAGTTCTTTTCCTGTCCCTGTCCCATTCCTTTAAGCTCCGTCCTCAGCTGCACAAGCCTCAAAGACTTTAAAATCATGTGCGGTTAAGACAGAGCTTACAGGAAGGGGGCAGTGACAAAACTTATGGGGATGGGATGGGGAAAAATTTGTCCCCGTGTCATTCTCTAATCTCTTAGAGCGTGGTCTGCAACCTTCCAAAACAGAAAAGCCATTTTTACAGCTTTTATATTTTTTTCCAAAATATTTTGAGAGCTGCCATCCTATCATAAACTGAAGAAATAATTAATAGTCGTAGTAGTATAAATCGGGACCCTCATGTAAATCACCTGTTTACCTCTCTCATCCCCCCACCATCTTTTTCTCTCTTTACCCCAGCAGCCTCTCTCTGTCTGTTCCCCCTATCATCGACAGTCACACAGAGTGTTCTTCATTCCCCATCATAAGAACATAAGAAATGCCCCTGTCGGGTCAGACCGGAGGTCCATCGTGCCCGGCAGTCCGCTCACGCGTCGGCTCCTCAGGTCCAGGACCTGATAGTGCTCATACCCTAAAACTGTCATATGCTTTTCGCTTATGTCCTGTAGAGTGACCTTCTATCTATACTCTGTAATCCCCTTCGCTTCAAGGAAGTCATCCAGTCCCATTTTGAAACCCAGTATTGTACTCTGTCCTATTACCTCATTTGGAAGCGTGTTCCAGGTGTCCACCACCGTCTGAGTGAAGAAAAACTTCCTTGCATTCGTTTTGAATCTGTCCCCTCTCAGATTTTCTGAATGACCTCTTGTTTTTGTTGTCCCCGCTAGTCTGAAGAATCTGTCCCTCTCCACCTTCTCTATGCCTTTCATGATTTTATACGTCTGTATCATGTCTCCTCTCAGTCTCCGCTTTTCCAGGGTAAAGAGCCCCAGTTTGTCTAACCTTTCGGAATATGAAAGGTTCTCCATTCCCCTTATCATCCTGGTTGCTCTCCTCTGGACCCTCTCAAGCATCGCCATGTCTTTCTTAAGGTACGGTGACCAGTATTGGACACAGTATTCCAGATGTGGTCGCACCATTGCTCGATACAATGGCAGGATAACTTCCTTCGTTCTTGTAGTGATACCTTTTTTGATAATGCCCAGCATTCAGTTTGCTTTCTTTGAGGCCGCTGCACATTGCACCGCTGGCTTCATTGTTGTATCCACCAATACCCCCAGGTCTTTTTCTAGGGTGCCTTTCCCCAGCACCTTTCCTCCCATCGTATAGCTGTACATGGGGTTCCCTTTCCCCATTTGCAAGACCTTACATTTCTCCACATTGAAGCTCATCTGCCATCTTTTTGCCCATTCACACAGTTTGTTCAGGTCGCTCTGTAATTCTTTGCATTCCTCAACAGTTTCTACTCTGTTGGAGAGTTTTGTATCGTCCGCAAACTTGATAACTTCACACTTCGTGCCCGTTTCCAGATCGTTAATGAATATATTGAACAGCAGCGGTCCCAGCACAGACCCCTGTGGGACACCACTTGTGACCCCTTTCCAGTCAGAGTAGTGTCCTTTTACTACTACCCTCTGCTTCCTATCCGCCAGCCAATTTTGGATCCATCTGTGGATGTCCCCTTCCACCCCGTGGTTCCACAGTTTCTTCAGCATTCCTGGCAGTCACCTTCTCTTAATGCCCCACATCCCTATAGTCCCTCACATGCTTTCTCAAAACTCCCCCTTAGAGAATGACACGGGGACCGTTTACCGCAGTAAACCGTGGGTCACTAAAGTAAATCTGCAGTAATGGGGACATTTGCAACTGATTTACTGCAGGAATGGGGACAAGACCTTTGACCACCCCGTGGGAATGGGGGACAAGACTTTTCACCACCTCGTGGAAGCGGTGAAAAGTCTTGCTCCTGTGGTAAAAAAAATTTGCGCCTATTTTACCTTCAGGAGCCAGCCATGCCACGATGAAGACGGAAGGGACTCAAAACCAAAGCCTGAGACCAATGTGATTTGAAGAATAAAATTACCAGACAACAAAAAGTAGAAAAAAATAAATTTATTTTATATTTTGTGATTAGAATATTTCAGATTTGAAATATGTATCCTGCTAGAGCTGGTATTAGACATAACTAGGAACCACAAAGCCAAGGCTGTACTTCTTTAGCTTCCAGCTGTCTTAGGGCTCTCTCTCTGACCAGGGGGCAGTTGCCCTAGTTGCTCTCCCTCAACACTATTCCTGCCATGTGTGACTGAAGTATTCTGCTAGCTTGATTTTTCTATGTAGCATTCTGCAGTAATTTGGTTTGTTCAGTTTTCACAATAGTGGAGGGGATATTTGTGAAAGTGAGGGGAGACAGGGGTTTTGTTGATCCTTGCTCTGTATTATTTGTGTTTATAAAATGACAATTGTACAGAATAGTCTCTTTTTATACTTTAATAAAATAAGTTCATTATAAAATCATAACTATTTGAGGCTTGTGCGGGTGGAATCTGACAGTTTGCAGGGCGGGGACGGGAACTGAGCTTGCAGGGACGGAGCAAGGATGGGGACTGAGCACACGGGGTCGGGGCAGGGGCGGTTACGAGCTCACGGGGACGGGGCTGGAACGGTGATACATTTTTTTCCCTGTGTCATTCTCTACTCCCTCTCCCCCAACCTTTTTTTACTCTTCGTCCCATTCCGTTACATGTCAGTGCCCCCCAAGGCGGAGCCTCAGCTTTATACCCCTGCTTTAAGAGACCTGTGAAGAGCAAAAGAACAGTCTGCTTCTTGATCAGTACTCCCTAAGGTGCTGCGTATATTCTGGTTCACTTTGAAAATCTCAATCTCTCTCTCTGTAAGTTTCCAGTATCTCGTCACGTGCACCTTGAGGCTGAAGTACCTCATCAACATTATCAGTCTGTGTCTCTGTTGGAAGCTGCGTCTGATCCTTTCAACAGAACGTGCTCTCTCTCTCTCTCTCTCTCTCTCTCAGCTAAATTAAAATAAAAGTAAATGACCCGTGCTTCCAAGAAATGAGTTCACAACAAAATGAAAGAATGTCGGGGTTTGTGCGCCCGTGTCTCCTGCTCCCAGGCTGTGCTTTCTACTGCTGATATCCCCCTCAGAGATGCTGCAGTGGTGGCGGAAAGACAAGGGGAGAGATACTGAAGAGATTTAGGAAGGGGAAGAGAGGCACTGCACGAGGCACCCTGTTAAGGGGGAGTGAGCAGATAATGTATTGTTGAGGGGGAAGAGACGAGGCACAGTTGGGTGGAAACAGAAGATGGTAGACTGAACTGTCGGGGGAAGAGGAGGGGCATTCTTGAGGGTGGACGGTGAGAGGGAAGATGTTGCACTGTTTCAGGAAAGGGGAGAAGAGACACATTCTCATCGCACTGTAGGGAGGAAGAGGAGACACGGCATAGAGAATGACGCGGGGACAAATTTGCCGCCGTCCCCGCAGGAGCTCGATTTCCCTGTCCCGTCCCTGCGAGTTTTGTAAGCTCTGCCTTAACCGCACAAGCCTCAAACACTTATGATTTTACAAGTGTCTGAGGCGTGTGCAGATGAGGACGGAGCTTGCAGGAATGGGGCAGGGACAGGAACAGGAACAGGAAAAGAACTCACGGGAACGGGATGGGAAAATGAGTTCCCGCGGGGACGGGAAAATTTTGTCCCCATATCATTCTCTAATTGCTGCACTTTGGGAAAAGAGTTTGAGGGAAAAGGAGGGAGAGATGCTGCACTGTTCCCGGGAAGGGACGAGAGAGTAGATGGAGATGCTGGATTGTAGAGAGGAGAGGGAAAGAGAGAAGAAATAGGGATTTGATGAAGTTCATTGCAGTGGCAAACCATGTGTTTTTCCATTTTCCCACAAATCAGCCAAAATGGGCTTACTTTTTTCTGCTACTGCATAGGGGTGGAGGGGAAAAGAAGGGAACAGACAAATGGGCCACAGGGGTGGAAGGGAAGGGAGACAGGACAGGGAGATGTTAGGCTATAAGAATAGTGGAGATGCTGGTTATGGTGAAACCAAGTGAGAGGGGCTATGAGGGGTTGTCAAGCTAATGAGTGAGAAGAGGATGGTTTATACAGAGGGTGGAACTGTGGTAAAGGGGAGTGGGTAAAAGATAGAAGGAAATAAAACGCCATGGAAGGAGTGAGACAGGGAATTTAAGAGTTAAAGGGTGAGAGGAAGCGATGGATAGTTGATAGATAGATGATACAGAAAGATAAACTGGACAACAAATTTTTCCAAAAATTGTGCTTCCTTAAAATAAACTGGTGATTATGATAGACCCCTTCAAAATAAACACAAATATAATTTCCCACTGACTTTATCACGTAGGAATTTTGAGAAACACAAATATAATTTCCCACTGACTTTATCACGTAGGAATTTTGAGAAACACGATGGTATCTTTAATTGACTATAACATGTTTTAATGCACAAAGTTTCTGATGTGCTGTGATAGTTCGTCATGGCTAAAAGTATTTTCCTGCTGATCTTCATTTGTACTCAGTGTCCAGTACATCTCGTTGCAGTGTCCAACAATAGTCAGCCAGCATTGATGGATTCCAGTTGCCCTGATATCTTTTTTTCCATAATGGCAATGTCCTGGTGAAACTTTTCGCCATGTTCGTCGCTGACTGCACCGAGATTTGCAGGGAGAATTCCAAGTGTGACTGTAGAAAGTACATCTTTAGTGACATGTTGCACTTCATGGATTTGTATGTTCTAAGAAGTTTGTCAACCAGTTGAATATAGTTTGCTGCTCTGTAACTGCCAAGAAAATTCTCAACCTCATCCTTGAATACTTTCAGGCGATTTTCTCTGGTCCGACTAACAGATCTTCATATCTCTCATCATTGATGATATGTCTGATCTGTGGACCGACAAAAATGCCTTCCTTAATCTTGGTGTCAGTTATTCTTGGAAACATCTGTCTTAGATAAGGAAAACCTTTGCCTTCCATGTTCATCGCTTTTATGAAATTTTTCATCAGTCCAAGTTTTATGTGAAGAGGAGGCAAAATATATTTGTCAGGTCAACAAGTGGTTCATGTACCACATTTTTCTGTCCTGGAACCAAACTCTTATGGAATGACCAGTTCTTTTGAATGTAATGTGACTCCTTAGCATGGCTGTCCCATTCACAAATAAAACAACAGTACTTGGTATATCCAAGCTGCAGTCCAAGTAGCAGAGCTACTACTTTAAGATCACTGCAGATGTTCCAGTTGTACTTTGTATACTGGATATGCTTTAACAACAGTTCCATGTTTTCATATGTTTTTATATAGCCTTTTCAGGCAGCATCCATCAAACCTATGTACAAGCATGCCCAGACTATATCATTTCCATGGACATTATGCAACCTGCCCTGAATGTACACCTGGACATGCTCATACTATATCCAGCAAGTTATAACGTGAGCAATAGGCCTATATTAAAAATTAGGTTAAGAATTAATTGCATTAGTCTGAAAGTATAACAAGAAATTGTTGTAAAAATATACTTTTTTGTTAAAAAGGTACGTGATACGTAATTTTAAATGTGATTTTCATGATTAGCAGCAAAAAAAATCTGTAAGATGCACCCAAAAGTGTTAAATAAGCAAAAAACTTTGTTGTCCAGTGATATGGCAATTGAGAGGATAAAATCTGAATGAGCAAGCAGCCAGAAAAGAAAGGAAGGAAAGATCAGGATGTCAGAGACAAATGTAGTGAAGGAACAGAATAAGCTAGGAAGTGAGAGGAGAAAGGAAATATGAGCAGCAGCCACTGGAAAGAAAACAAAAGACAGGACAGGAAAACAGAAAAAAGAAACTGGGTCCAACATGATTGGAAAAATAAAATGTCCAGACAACAAAGGGAGAAAAATAGTGTTGTATGTATGTTGAATTATTAATTGGAATATGTTAGGCTGTGGGAATGTGCATCACAGATGTCTTTTGTATTTTGCATTTCTGTTTTTATTTATCCAATGTTTGATTTCTTGAGGCTCCCAATTCAATTTTTGTCTTCATATTCCTATTTCGAATTTGTGATCGCTTGTTCTATATTTGGTAATGGTCTGTCTATGTTATTTTGTGTGACTGAAGTGTTGAACTGTAGAAATTTATAGCAGTCCCTTATGTTCTGTTTTACCAGTAGTAGGTGTATTGGTGTTCTAGAGCCCAGTATAATATGTTTACCGTGTTTTCCCCAAAATAAGACAGTGTCTTATATTAATTTTAGGTCCACACTAGGGCTTATTTTGGGGGATGTCTTATTTTTTCATGTACAACAATCATCTCTCTCTTCCTCTCCTCCACCCCAATTCTTCCTCTTTCCTTTCTTCTCCCGCCCCTTGTGCAGCATGTTTCTATCCCTCCCTCCCATCCCCCTGTGCAGCTTTTTTAGCTGCAAAGCATGTTTTCATTTAACTAATAAGAACTGCTATACAGTGTTAGATCAAAGTTCCGTGAGCACCATGGGCTGGATTCTATAAACAGTGCCTAAATTAGCAGGTGTCTAGAAAAAAGATGCTGGTCACATGTCAATCATGCTTAGGCAGCATTTACAGAATTGCACCTAACGGCACCTATCAAAAATCCTAGATGCCGGTAATGTAGGCCAGGGTTTGACTGGCCTACATTGCCGGGACCTTGTTTTTTAGAGAATCGTGCCTAGTGGTGGCTATGCCTATCTCCACCCACCCAGAGGTTGTGAGATCAAATCCCGACGCTGCTCCTTGTGACCCTGGACACTTAATCCTCCAGTGCCCACCACTTTAAAGGTAAGCTTTGAAATGCCAAAGCAACAAAAAGGTGGTATACAAGTCCCCTTTCCCAAACACGCCCACTTAGGTGTTAGAGCACCGCCAGACTCAGGTAGGCGCCTATCTGCCAATTAAAAATATTTTTCAATTATGTGCTTATTAAAGCTTCTCGTAAATGAATCTATTAAGGTGGTTTGCTACTATTTGGTTTTTTGCCAGATACTTGTGACCTGGATTGGCCACTGTGAAGACGGGCTACTGGGACCATTGGTCTGATCCAGTAAGTCTGTTCTTATGTTCTTAATGGTGCCTAACTTTAGACACGTCTTATAGAATCTGGCCCCATGTGTGCAGTGTGTCACATATGCTATCATCCGTCAAATGTGTCCCAACTGAAAAAATGTCATGAACCACTGATATAGATGATTATCAGAGATATCAAATAATCCTAATTAAATTCTTATATCTTTCAATAACGCAGACACCGTAAGTTATCATTTTAACCTTAGATTGAAACCCAATGAGCTACATAAAATTATATGTGCAACACAGGAGAACAATAACCTTGCACAGCTTATTCCCTCTTCCAGTATACCCATGACAGATGAAACATGCCTGCATTCTGCAGTCACCGCATCTGGACCCAAAGGCCGATCATGGTTCGCCTTCTCCATTCGCTTTAATAACCTTGAGTTTGGAACTAGCTCATGCAATGCAGTCTGATGCAACACTCCAGTGTATATTGCTTTAAAACAATGCTGTTGTTTTCAGTCAGCCTGGCCACCAGCTCAAACAGCACACCTTGAGCTAGCTCCATGCACTTCTCTTAGCAACCCAACCCTCTTACGTAAGCATGCTTATTTTGGCAAACCGCGATCTACAGAGGATCGAAGCAACTTGACACTGCGAAGAAATGAAGAACTTTGTATAAAGCTTGAGATTAATTTCTAGTGCAAGACTTTACTCTGAGGCAATGTGTTTTTCTTTGATAGCATAAATCTGTTCTGTTCAACAAACCTCTTGGGAATGGAAAACTAGTCTCTTTTCCCCCAACATTATATGGTTTTGGTTACTGAAGTTTAGAGTTGCTGCAATGAATCTTGATAACTTAGCTTAGATATATGTTTGCAGTTTGCTGAGACCAATACGGAATTTATCTGTGATGTATCTCTTCTTGGCATAGGAGCTGGGGGAAACCCCTCTGAAATTGTAACACTGGTGGAGAAGGAGAACTCCTCAACAATATAGTGGAAAGAACAGGTCCGATTCAGTGGCGTAGTAAGGGGGAGGTCCACCCCGGGCGCTGTCTTGCTTGGGGGGCTGGCACCCCTCTTCCTCTCCACCCACCTTCCCACTCCTCCCCCTGCCACACGCACACCCCTTCCCTCCCCCTGTACTTTTTTAACTGTGGCACTAGCAGCCACCAACTTGCTGCCCGCGTCAGCTTCGGTGCTCTCTCCGACACCTAGGAAGTGAAGTCAGAGAGAGCGCCGAAGCCGACGCGGGCAGCAAGTTGGTGGCTGCTAGTGCCACAGTTAAAAAGGTACGGGAAAGGGGCGCATGCATGCAGGGGGGGGGCAGGGAAGAAGGCAGAAGGCACCGCTCACCCTTGCTACGCCATTGCTCCGAGTGTCCCTCTCTTTCTTTGAATCTACCCAGGGTCCTTAGGCGATTGCCTATTTTATCTAATGGGAAGTTCACATCAGCTGATGGTTAGCCCAGTTTTTACAAAAAGAGATCACTGTTCATCAGCAATGAGCTTTTGACTAATACTGAGCCAGGAAAGAATAGAAAAGGACAAGTTTATCTAGATAGTCGGGTCTTTATCTGCTGTCATCTACTATGTTATTATATTCGGCTGCATTTGTCTGGGTGGAAGCATGGCTGAATATACACACAAATCTGAATGGACATAACTTGTAAATACTATGGGGTAATGTTATAATGTTTTTTTCTCTGTAAAGTTGGTTTTATTCATGGAGAAGAATCTGTATTAAAAATTGTGCAGTGATATAGACATGTTTACGTGCACATGCTAATAAGATCTTACAGTTTCTAAATCAAATGGCTGAAAGATAAATGTATAGTATAACCCAGACCGGTAATATAAGATGTCACCAGAATATGTCCAGATGTGGTCAAATGTTAAATTTCCTAAAAACCTGACGCCTCAGCCCCACCACTCCTCCGCATAGTTTGATTCAAAAAGCGGGAAGTTTTAATGTGGGAGCTTCATCATCGGCTGTCTGGTTTATTACAATTTTCACTTGCTTCTTTGTTTTGCTGTTCATTTATTTTACTATTCGTTAATAAAGCATCAATGTTTTAAAGGTCATAGTGTGTCATAGACCCTTGATAAAACACATTCGTGTGAAACATGTCGGGTCTGACTCCCTGGGTGGACACGGAGATGAGTATATAAAGAACTCTTAAAGTTCACATTATGAGCTTAAAGTTGAATATATAAACAATTCTTAAATTTCACACTATGACCTTTAAAACATTGATGCTTTATTAACGAATAGTAAAATAAATGAACAGCAAAACAAAGAAGCAAGTGAAAATTGTAATAAACCAGACAGCCGATGATGAAGCTCCCACATTAAAACTTCCCGCTTTTTGAATCAAACTATGCGGAGGAGTGGTGGGGCTGAGGCGTCAGGTTTTTAGGAAATTTAACATTTGACCACATCTGGACATATTCTGGTGACATGCTAATAAGATGGCACATAAGCGATCCCAGGGCTATAGTTTGGACAGTGTAAGGGTGAAGTTGCTAAGTATGCCTGTATAATATAAAGTACACATAAGAATTGCCATACTGGGACAGACCGAAGATCCATCAAGCCCAATATCCTGCTTCCAACAGTGGTCATCCAGGTCGCCAGTACCTAGCTAGAAACCCAAATAGCAGCAACATTTCATAGCTGAGATTGTGATGTCATAATGCCTCATTCAACCAATGTCTAGCCCAGTGGTTCCCAACCCTGTCCTGGAGGAACACCAGGCCAATTGGGTTTTCAGGCTAGCCCTAATGAATATGCATGAAGCAAATTTGCATGCCTATCACTTCCATCATATGCAAATCTCTCTCATGCATATTCATTAGGGCTAGCCTGAAAACCCGATTGGCCTGGTGTTCCTCCAGGACAGGGTTGGGAATCACTGGTCTAGCCAACCCTCACCATTGATGTCACAATGGCTTAATTGTCCTCACATAAGAAACATAGAAACATGATGGCAGATAAAGGCCAAATGGCCCTTCTAGTCTGCCTAACCATTATCTCTTCCTCTCTCTAAGAGATCCCACGTGCCTACCCCAGGCCCTTTTGAATTTAGACACAGTCTCTGTCTCCACCACCTATTCTGGGAGACTGTTCCATGCATCTACCACCCTTTCTGTAAAAAAGTATTTCCTTAAATTACTTCATTCTATGCCCTCTCATTGCAGAGTTTCCTTTCATAAGAATTGCCATACATGGAGAAAAGGAGGGGGCTCAAGACAGAGCCTTGAGGTACACTGATTGACAGTGAGATAGCAGTGGAGGAGAATCTACTATTGCTTACACTGAAAGTGCGATGGGAGAGATAGGAAGAAAACCAGGAGAGAACCGAACCCTGGAATCCCAGCAAGGACAGGTATTGCGTCCAACATTGGTCTCCCAACCTAAAGAAGGATATAAAACTGCTGGAGAGGGTGCAGAGATGAGCAAAGAAACTAGTAAAAGGTATGGAGAAACTGGAATACGAGGATCGACTTAAGAGACTGGGATTGTTCTCCCTTGAGAAAAGGAGACTGCGAGGGGATATGATCGAGACCTTCAAAATACTGAAAGGAATCGACAAAATAGAGCAGAAAAAATTATTTACATTGTCCAATTTGACACAGAGAAGAGGACACGGAATAAAGCTAAGGGGGGACAAGTTCAGGACAAATATCAGGAAGTTCTGCTTCACGCAGCGAGTAGTTGACACCTGGAATGCTCTCCCAGAGGAGGTTATTGCAGAATCGACCGTCCTAGGATTCAAAAGCAAACTAGATGCACATCTCCTTACGAGAGGCATAGAAGGATATGGGTGACTAAAAAATACCTGGCAGGGCCTCCGCATGTGCGGATCGCCGGACTTGATGGACCGAAGGTCTGATCTGGAGATGGCGCTTCTTATGTTCTCATGTTCTTAGTAGGTGGTGATCAATAGTATCAAAGTCAGCAGATAGATCAAAAAGGATGAGGATAGAGTAGAGGCCATTGATCTAGCCAGGAACAGGTCATTAGAGACTTTAGCAAGAGTAGTTTCCATGGAATGGAGTGGGTGAGTAGACAACTCGAAGAGGATGGGGTAAGGTGACCTGGTTGAGAACTCAAGATGAATCCTGTGGGTCTTGTCGTAGAAAATCTCTGTCATCGTTTGGGGGGAAAGTAAAGGGGGGATTAGCAGTGGGGGCACTTTGAGTAGAGTGTTGAGTGTACCAAAGAGATGGCAAGGGTTAGAGCTAAGAGAGTTAGTTAAATGGGTGCAGTATTCTTGTTTGGCAAGTGAAAGAGCAGACTGGAAGGACATTAGCAGGAATTTGAAGTGTATGAAGTCAGCATGTGTGCAGGATTGAAGCCAAAGACGTTTAGCAGATTGGGCATAGGAGTGCAGGTAACGGATGTTGGGACTCGGCAAGCACTGGGGTTTGGCGCGCCGTATAGATCGTGAAATGGGAGGAGTGAGAGCATCTAAAGCAGAGGAGATAATGATTTTATAGGAGAAGATGGCTTCATTGACAGACTTGTGTGACATAGTATTTGAAGGGAGGGATGAGACGGTGGTGGAGAGGGTGCCAGGGTCAATAGCCCGATTGGTTGGTGGTGGTTGGTCTGGGGTGGAGAGTGATGAGTTGTGAAGGTTAAAAGAGAGGGTAAGTGTTGGGTTGCAGAATTTGGTGGCAGAGAAGTTGGAAGAGAAGACAAGGTCAAGGGCCACAGGTGTCAAAGTCGGTCCTCGAGGTCTGCAATCCAGCCAGATTTTCAGAATTTCCCCAATAAATTGCATGAGCATACAATGAAAGCAGTGCATGCAAATAGATCTCAAGCATATTCATTGGGGAAATCCTGAAAACCCGACTGGAAGGTGGCCCTCGAGGACCGACTTTGACACCCCTGAAGGCAATGGCCATTCTGGTATGTGAAATCGGAGATCAAGTGTTTATTTCGATAGGATTTGGCACACTAGAACCCTGGATGATTTGTATTCAAATTTAAATCACTTTTCAGTCCACTGTAAATAATGTATTCAAGGCACATCGGGCCTGATTCAAATTGAATATGAATATGTGGTACAGCCCTGCTACAAATACCTCACTGCTTTGCAGTGCAAGTTTAAAACCAAAGCTGGCAGAAAAGTCTCCCTCCTGGAATGGGTTACTTGGCAGTTCCGAATCACAGCAGTCAAAATATTCAAACAGTGCATAAGATGGCATAGAATGCTACTTGCAATGTCAACATAATACACAATGAAACATTCTAATAGACAGCATAGGGTGTAAACAGAAGTAGAACAAATAGAAAAAAAAAAACCCAACCCAGAGTAATAAGGGGATTAACTTAAAGTTGCACTGGAAGCCATACAGGTGCATGAATATAATCTGAGCTAGGGTAGGGGTGGATAAGCAAGCCTTGTATACAGTATGTGCAGCTAGTGTCACTCCTTGTGTGTTTGCGACCAGCAACTTAGTTGTATATTAACTTTCCAAAGAACCAAGCTTAGCTAATGACACTCCCAAGTTGCTCAGTCAGTGCATTATCACTTGTACATGACCTGGTTATAATGTGAGCCCAAACCAGTAGCTTAGCTACAGGTGGGCTGGCGTGGGTACAGGCCCACCCATTCTTGGTTCAGGTCTACCCAGTAGTGGCACCACACTGCCCTCTCCCTTCTCTCCTCCAAGGCATCCTGGAATCTGCCATCCTCTCTCTGAACCCCATCCTTCCCTGGTGTACCTGAAGGCCTCTCTGGCACCTGCAGCGATTCAATTTTGCTGTCTGTGCTGGGCCCACAGGCTTCTCTCTGCTGCACTCCACCAGACAGGAAAGAGATAGCAGCTAAGGCGGAATGCAGTAGAGGGAAGTTTACAGGGCTGCCACAGGCAGCAAAAACAAATCGCTGTAGGAGCCAGGGAGGCCTGTAAGGTATACCTGGGAGGGAAGGGGTTCAGAGACAGGAGGGGAGATGCCAGGACATTACAGAGGAGAGAGGGGAGAAACGTTGGATGCGGAATAGGTGAAAAAAAATCTGTATTTCATTTTTATATCTCTAGAAGGAAGGAAGGGTGTGTGTGTGTGTGGAAGGGCCCATCCAAGTTAACTCTGGGCCCAACCAAAATACAGGGTCTGGCAAAGCCACTGGTTTAGGGTTACCAAATGGCTCCAGAGAATGGCATAGTAAGGGGAGGGTGACGGGGGTGGTCTGCACCCCTCCTCCATTCTGCCCCCCGCCTCTTCCCATTCCTCCCCTCCACTCGCGCATGCATGCCCCCTTCCTTTCCCCCCATACCTCTAGCTGAAGTTGTTGTTTGTGGCAGTCAACAAAGTGCTCTTCGCAATCCTGTCGGCTGTCCCGCTGATGTTGCACATAGGAAGTGACCGCCGCGAGCAACAACTTCAACTAAAGGTACAGGGGAAGGGAAGGGGGGCTTGCGCAGCAGGTGAGAGGCGCACACGGCAGACTGAAGCAGGGGCGGAGATGAGGTAGGGGGAGGGACACCACTGCCCCGGGCACCTCTCACCCTCGCTATGCCACTGGCTCCAGAAAAAGGAGGACACACTGAGACATTCGGGTTTTACTTCCACTGAAAGCAATGGAAGTATGGAGAACAGACAGAAACATCCGGGTTTTACTTCCACTGAAAGCAATGGAAGTAGGGAGAACAGACAGAGACATCCGGGTTTTACTTCCACTAAAAGCAATGGAAGTATGGAGAACAGACAGAGACATCCGGGTTTTACTTCCACTGAAAGCAATGGAAGTAAAACTTGGATGTCTCAATCTGTCCTCCTTTTTCTGGAGCCATATGGTAACCCTACTCTATCTGTCTCCTTACTTCCATTGCTTTCAATGGAAGTAAAACCCGAATCTCTCAATCTGACATCTTTTTTTCTGGGGCCATATGGTAGGGTTACCATATGGTCCCAGACACGTCCTCTTTTTAAAAGACTCTCCAGGTGTCCAGATGGCTTTACAGAACCTGGCACTTTGTCCGGGTTTTGAAAAGCTATGAGCTCGGGGGTGGCTTCTGGAGACCCAAGGTGGCAATGTCACACACATGCGTGTGACGGCATCGCGTCGCACCCACACATGCTAGGAGGCTCTCCAAACGGGGCTCCGAGCTCGAGAACCGGAGGTTTGGGGGCGGGGCTGGGGTAGAACAGGGCATGACTTGGGTGCAACAGGGCGGGGCTGGGAGGAACTGTCCTGGGAGGGGCTGAGGGGTGAGGCCACATGTTCAGATTTTACTCATGGTACCCCTACGCTGGCTTAAACTATGGTTAATCATGTCATCATATAGTGACCAAAGATATCTGGATGCCAATTGTAAATGACAATACGATGATGCTTAGAAAGCAAAAATATCAAACAGGAAATGGTTCAAACACATCAGTTTGGTCTTGAAAGAGGGTAGCCTAATAGAGATTCACAGCGGCTGAGAGCAACGCTGCAATCTTACCACATTGAGGAATTTGTTCAGTAAAGTCAGGACTGCAGGGGGCAAAGGGCATAGATTACCTGAGTGTACCTAGCAGCTGTGCACAATATTTAAAAGGAGTTAATGTGAAGAATGAGCTGTGGATTCTACCACCCCACTAGCCGTATCTCCTCTCACAATCTGCTTCATTATCTTACTGGCAGGAACCTTGAGAGAAAAAAAAAATAGCATATTCATCTCAACAGTGTTGAAAATTTTTTAATTAATTTATAACATTTTATTGACGGAAATAATATAATACAAAAAGATTTCATTTCAAATAAAATTACAATTATCATATTTACATAAATATTTCAAGTATTCCTTCAAAATATATTTTCATATGACCCCAAACAACCCCCACCACCCCTACCTCCCCCTCCCCTCCCCATTTAATTTATAACAATTTATTAAAGGAATTAAGTAAAAATATACATCAAAAGAGATATTCATTACAATTAGATTCACAATAATAACATTTCCATACTTATTTATATCATTCCTTCAAATAAATTTCCATATGAACTATTCCACTCCCCCCCCCTTCCAAAAGAAATCCCCCTCCCCGGATGAAAGTTGACAAAAATAAAGAAATAAAATAAAGATCTGAAAGCCGTTATTGTAATTGAAAAGTTCCAGAATAATAATGACCTCCAGATTCAGATGTTTCCTGTTAATGCTTTGCTTCAAGCCACGAGCTCATCACACCAGGGCACTGGCTATAAGTAAATGTCATCCTTGTTGGCCTTTATGGCTTGTTGTAAAATTACACTACTTCTGTAACATAAGATCGCTGGCTGCCTAACTAATACAGCAGCTGTGTGTATCAGTTTGTTGAGGATCCCTATGGGCCGCCGCTATGGATGGGATCCCATGGAACGAGCAGCTGGCCTAGGCTCTGCCTCAAACAGGCTGGGCATCAGAAGAGGGAACTGAAGAAGCCTAATTTATTGGTCACCATATTAAGGCAGGATCAGGACTCACTAGGCCAAGTTAAACAAGGGTCAAAAAAACACAAGCCACTGCTGAGCCCTAGAAAACCTGGTGCTTCTTTCTATACGACCTCGTTAAAATCCAGTTTCCTTTCCGAGCACCCTGCCAAGACCATTGTCCACGCCCTCGTCACCTCTCGCCTTGATTACAGCAACGTGCTCCTCGTGGGTCACCCGCTAACCCATCTCTCCCCACCCCCCCACCCCACCCCCTTCAATCTGTTCAGAATTCTGCTGCACGCCTTGTATTCCACCAGGGTTGTTATGCTCATGTTACCCCCTCTCCTCAAGTCGCTTCATTGGCTCCCTGTCTCCCTGTCTGCTTCCGCATACAGTTCAAACTCCTTGTAGTGACCTACGAATGTACTCACTCTGCGGCTCCTCAATATCTCTCCTTTCTTATCTGTCCCTATATCCTGCCACGGAAACTCCGTTCTTCGGTAAGTCTCTCTTGTATGTACCCTTCTCCTCTACTGTCAACTTCTGACTCTGCCTGTTCGGCATTGCTGCGCCATATGCCTGAAACAACCTGCCTGAATCAGTACACCAGGCACCATCCCTGGCGGTGTTCAAATCCGGGCACAGAGCCCACTTTTTCGAAGCTGCGTTTAGGTCCTAACGCTTCCAACTTGTAATACAATATAATCTCGTTAGAACAGACTTCAAGGGACCTGGAAAAACAGTCCGTTATATACAGAGTTGCATTTTTTATAAACTTTATTTAGGTCAACTGAAACAGCGTACAATCAATGAATAACAGTCACTGCACAAGCATATCAGCAACATCAATAACAAAACTCAGCAAAACACGAAATGATTGCAAAACCAGAACACTAAAAGATATTCTAAAGCAGTGGTTCCCAACCCTGTCCTGGAGGACCACCAGGCCAATTGGGTTTTCAGGCTAGCCCTAATGAATATGCATGAGAGAGATTTGCATATAATGGAAGTGACAGGCATGCAAATCTGCTCCATGCATATTCATTAGGGCTAGCCTGAAAACCCGATTGGCCTGGTGGTCCTCCAGGACAGGGTTGGGAACCACTGGTCTAAAGCATTATGTCGTACTGTACAGGAAAGAGAAATAATCTGTCATTTTCTTCTGGGCTGCATTTTGATACTATATCACCGGCACGCCACACGCCTTTTAGGCGGAGTCTGCATGTCTGTTAAAGCCAAACAAAACTACAGCTAAAAGCAGCTCTGGGGACCAAATTGGTTGTCTGTTATATCCGACAGTCCATTATATGCAATGATTTTCTGCATGTTTTTAAAGGCGCATAGCCAGGACCAGTGGACATCGTCCACTATACACGAGGTTCCGTTATAAGCGAGTCCATTATAATGAGATTATACTTTACACTATATCTGTTTCTCATTTCCTCTGCAGCACCTACCCTCTCTACCTCTTCATCCCTTCTTTGTCCCTTCATGAGCACTTGTATATTGACCCACCCTGCAACTGGTGTGTCTGTCATAACATAGATTGTAAGCTCTTTTGAGCAGGGACCATCTCTTGCATGTTTAATGTACAGTGCTGTGTGCATCTGGTAGTGCTATAGAAATAATAAATAACAGTAGTAGTGGTCACCCTAGAAAACCAAGAACAGGAAATAGTCTAAAGCGAACAGTGACAAGGCACAGGACCAACGAAGAGGAACCATGGGCAATGAACCAGTAGGGAACAGGGACAGAACTGGGGCAAAAACAGGAGCATGGCAGGGCCTGAACTGGCCTGGGCCCATCCATTTTTCCCTCAGGCCTACCAGTTGTCCAGCCGGCAGGGACCCTCAAGCCCTGCCTCACTCAGTCACTAACCATGGCGCTCAGCTGCAGCAGTGTGATCTGTTGATGCCGCCATCATAAGCATGATTGGTTCATGCACAAGAACTGCGAATGATCAGGATGCCGGCCTCAACAGCTCAGTGTACACTGTACAGTGACCTGAGTCCTATCGTTAGTGCAGTGTCCTGCAAACTTTGTCGAGCCGTGGCACACTATATGTAGTGGTCATGGCTCTAGGCAACCGGAAGTGCATGGATGTCGCCATGATGACGTCACCTACCTGCATGATGTCATCACATCGAAGAACGCACATGCGCGAAAGCCCTCCCAGATGGGCCCTGAGCCACCAGTGGGGGGTGCCAGCAGGAAAGAGGGCTGGAGAGGAGAGGTGCTGGCACTGGCTGATTGCCTACAGGATGTGCCGTTCACCGCGAGAGACACGTCCTGTAAGCAAATCAGCCGGTGCCTCTCCTCCTCCCCAGTGTGTCGCACCACACCTGAAATCTGGTGGGCCCAGGGTGGGGTCATGGCAGGGTTGTGTGTCCTCTTTTTTTGACATCACAAATTTGGTAACCCTATGCTGGCATGTCCTTGGGATATTCAATGCCAGGCATACCTGGGGCTAATTCTGTCTATGCCAGTCAGTGTTTAAAGACCTTCTGACTGCCACCAGCTGAATAGTGACTGGAAACCATATATGTTTGGTATCTTGGAAAGAAAAATATGAGGCTCACTTCATTTTAAATGTTTATTATTCTCTGTCTTTAGTGATTTTGAAACATCTGTTTCCTTGTACAGAATTATTTTCTGGACTATGAAGATGATTGGCTGCAATTTCTCTTTGCTGTCTTTTCAGGTTGCTATTTTCTGCATTTGAAGGCAAAGATGCAAGCCTGTACCTCAGACTGAAAAAGGGAAGGAAGTGGATAGTCACAGAGAGGAAGATTCTCAAAACTCGATGGTAAAATTCAGCGAAACGATGTAGTGCCCAATAGTGGAAGAGACTTTTATTTTAAGGGCGATTCTCAGCATAATAGCATGAAATTATATTCACACTATTTGTGTGGAGAATCGCCGGTAAACAGTGGGAGGAACAGTGCCTGGTGCTTGCTCAGAAGAGAAATCACTAACCACAGCTCCTCACTTCTATCAAAGCTGCTCTCCCTGCCCTGATCAGCTGAGCTGCAGGTCTCCTGAGTCCTGCCAGCTCAGCTGATTGACCGGCAGGGAAAGCAGCAGAGGGAAATGTTCCCCTCTCCTTATGACACCCTCCCCCCTCGCCTGCCGCTACCTGGACTGCCCCCCCCCCCCCCAATGCCTTGTACAAGATCGACAGGAGGGATGCCCATTCCCTCCTGCCACTGGGATCACCCGCAACACCCCCACACATACAACCCACCGCTCCCCCCATACATTTAAATTGGAAGATGGCAGGAGGAATGCCCACTCCCTCCCATCGCTGATGAACCCCATCAACTCCGACAATCCCCTCTCCCAACACCCCCAGCAGGAGGGATGCTCACTCCCTCCTGCCACCAGGGTCTCCCCCCCCCCCCCCCCCCCTCCACCCTTCGAACGAAGGCCAGCCAGAGGGATGCCTACTACCTCTGGCCGGCAGGCATGCCTCTTCAAAATGACGGGCATTCCCCTTCCTGGTGCATCTTGGGATGCACCAGGGAAGGGCCTAAGGCTCTGATTGGCCCAGGAGCTTAAGACCCCTCCATTTTAATATTAATGACCTCGTTGTACTAAATTTGCATGGCAGAGTTGGAGACTGCTAGGAAGCTCTGAAAAGTTCATTCTGATAGTCAGTAAAATACTGGCACGCTAGACCAGCTTAGCAACCACCATTAAGGGCACGGTAAATTTTGAGAATCCTCCTCCCAAAGCAAGCCTCATCCAACTGTTGCCAGCCAAATTCTCACTCAAGTTTTTTCTCTGAACAATCTTCCCGAATTATAATAGGGAGGAACAGCTGGGTACCATTATTTATTTATTTAGTCAATTTTCTATAGTGTTCTCCAGGGGAGCTCTGAATAGTTTACATTCATTTATTCTGGTACTCAAGTATTTTTCCCTCTCTGTTGTCTTTAAAGATATTTTGTTAATCTGTCAGTTGTCACTTGCGACAATAATGTAATTTGTAGAGGCAACACAGAAACCTACCAATTTATTTTCTTTGCAGTTTATTTCTACATAGGGTTCTATTGAACTTGAACTTTTTCCTGTTTTCCTTTTGCAGCTACTCACTTCAGCGTTCCCAGAGAAGTAAACATATCACGGCTGCTCAGAAATTCAAATAGTCTTACACTCAGACTTTCTCACCTACGTTCAGCTATTGTTCAAACTATAAATAGACTAGTTTGATTTATTTTTAATTTCTCAAATTCAATCACACACTCACTACACTGTGAGAATTAAAGCACCACTGACAGATCCCAGCTTTACTGAATAAAAGAATGAGGGCTATTTTTCCAGCTTCTCATACTATTCTGGTCACTAAACAGCTTAATTCTAAGCTTTGAATTAAACCCACATGGAGCCACAGCTTCTTACAGCTGTCTCTGGTAAATTCCAGCCAGAAACCCTGTCACCCTTGGAATACTTAGCTATTCCTGCTGCAAGTTCAAGTTGAGCAACTGGCTCAAGCCAGTGAAATCTGCTGGGGACTCATTTAGCCATTGGACTGGGAAATCGCGTTTCCTTCCGGTCTTCTTTTGCTGCTGTACACTCCAAACCTGCTGCAGTATATATTCAATTGCAATGGTCCATTGCTACAAGGAGGCCAGCAAGACTTCCCATAATCTTAGGAATTCTCCCAGCAGTACTCCAGCTCTCCAGCAGCAGAGCTTCTCATTGCTTGCTGCACTACAATGTCAGGGACCCTTCCCCAGTGTAGGGTTAACAGACATCCAGGAAAACCCAAACATGCCCTCTTTTTAGAGGACTGTTCGGGTTCCCGGATGGACTACCAAAACCCGGCAGTTTGTCCAGGTTTTGGAAAGCCACGGCCGCTTCTGGAGGACCTTCAACAATCATGCACGGATGACGTAACATGCATCTGCGCATGCTGGAGGCCCTCCAGACGTGGCTTGGAGGTCAGAAAAAAGAGACAAGGCTTTTGGGGGATTGGGCTGGAGGTGGAACAGGGAGAGGCTGGAGGCAGAACAAGGCGGGGCTGAGGGGTGGAACAGGGCAGGGACATGCATCCAGGTTTCTCCATTCTTAAATATGGCAACCCTACCCCAGTGCCATGGTCAATGATTGTGCTAAAACTCCTGCTCTCTGGGCCTATGTGCCATGTCAGCAGCAATCCATTCTGTAAGCTCGTAAATGGCATAGCGAGCAACTGAAATGAGGATGTACATATGGCCCATGACTCCGCCCATTTATGGGTTGCATGCTATAGGATTTAGGCACCCAGCATTAGGGAAAGAGATTGGGACTTGTATATAGTGGTGTAGTAAGGGGGGGGATGGACCGCCCTGGGTGCCATCTTGATGGCGATGCCGGCACCTCTCCACCCCCCATGCCACACTCATGCCCTCCCTTCCATGCCCCATACCTCTTTACAATCTTTGCCAGCACAAGCAACTACTCTAGCCTATTGCTCGTGCAGGTCTAGCTCCCTCTTAAATCACTTCTGGGTCACAGGCAGGAAGTGACGTCAGAGGTTAAGCCAGCACAAGCAGCAGGTGGAGAAGCTGCTCATGCTGGCGAAGGGCATGGAAGGAGGGGGGAGGCAGAGCAGAGAGGGGCAGAGAGGAGGGGGGTACCACCACCCCGGGCGCCCCCCCACCCTCACTAGGCCAATACCACCTTTTTGTAGTTATACAACCACACTCCTAACTAACTTATTGCACTTCTTTGAAGGAATTAACAAAAGGATGGACAGAGGAGACCCCATAGACATCATATACCTAGATTTCCAAAAAGCCTTTGACAAGGTGCCTCATGAACGTCTACTCCGGAAACTGAAGAATCATGGGGTGAAAGGAGACGTACATAGATGGATCAGAAACTGGTTGGCGGGTAGGAAACAGAGGGTAAGGGTGAAGGGCCACTACTCGGACTGGAGGAGAGTCACGAGTGGTGTTCTGCAGGGCTCGGTGCTCGGGCCGCTGCTATTTAATATATTCATAAATGATCTAGAAACAGGGATGAAGTGTGAGATAATAAAATTTGCGGACGACACCAAACTATTTAGTGGAGCTTAGACTAAAGAGGACTGCGAAGAATTGCAAAGGGACTTGAACAAACTAGGGGAATGGGCGACGAGATGGCAGATGAAGTTCAATGTTGAGAAATGTAAAGTATTACATATGGGAAGCAGAAACCCGAGGTACAACTATATGATGGGAGGGATGTTATTGAATGAGAGTACTCAAGAAAGGGACTTGGGGGTAATGGTGGACATGACAATGAAGCCGACGGCACAGTGTGCAGCGGCTGCTAAGAGAGCTAGGTATAATCAAGAAAGGTATTACAACCAGAACGAAAGAAGTTATCCAGTCGTTGTATCGGGTGATGGTGCGTCCGCATCTGGAGTACTGCGTCCAATATTGGTCACCATACTTTAAGAAGGATATGGCGTTACTCGAGAGGGTTCAGAGGAGAGTGACACGTCTGATAAAAGGGATGGAAAACCTTTCATACGCTGAGAGATTGGAGAAACTGGGTCTCTTTTCCCTGGAGAAGAGGAGACTTAGAGGGGATACGATAGAGACTTACAAGATCATGAAGGGCATAGAGAGAGTAGAGAGGGACAGATTCTTCAAACTTTCAGAAAATAAAAAAACAAGAGGGCATTCGGAAAAGTTGAAAGGGGACAGATTCAAAATGAATGCTAGGAAGTTCTTCTTTACCCAACGTGTGATGGACACCTGGAATGCGCTTCCAGAGGACATAATAGGGCAGAGTACGGTACTGGGGTTTAAGAAAGGATTGGACAATTTCCTGCTGGAAAAGGGGATAGAGGGGTATAGATAGAGGATTACTGCACAGGTCCTGGACCTGTTGGGCCGCCGCATGAGCGGACTGCTGGGCACGATGGACCTCGGGTCTGACCCAGCGGAGGCATTGCTTATATTCTTATGTTCACTCAAAACAGTTTACATACAGGTACTTCAAGCATTTTCCCTGTCTGTCCCAGTGGACCCATAATCTATCTAATATACCTGGGGCAGTGGAGGATTAAGTGACTCACCCAGGGAAACAGGAAGCAGCTGGGGTTTGAACCCACGCCCTCAGGGTGCTGAGGCTGTAGCTTTAACCACTATGCCACACTTTCCTCCCACAAAGTCAGATGTGCATGCAGTTCTTATGTGGTGCCAATTAACGTCCATAATTGGTTGTCAGTCTCTCAATTATTAATGGTTAACAGCTTGTTAGCCAAACAGAGATGACAATGGGTCTACAATATTGAATGGGTCACGGGTCAGTGTCCGTGACCCACTGACCCATGATAAAATTTATCCTTAGCAGCTCAAAATTTTAATATAATGCTGAAAATACTACATTTTTTCATCCGATTTCAGTGTGCTGTATTGTAATAAAACAAAAAAAGCTGCAGAATTATTTAGGCCTACTTACTTAGCTCTAGGATGATTGACCGATCAATTTAATTCTATGTTTACATGTTTCTGCCGTTTATGAATGAATGGAAGTCGCATTAAGTTTTTAAAGTGGGTAATGAACCAACAACATTTTATGGACAATAGATTTTATTTTTCAAGGCATGTGTTCTTTGGCTCTAATCCCAGGCTACCCACACAAACTGTAGATTTGAAGTATACAACCATTTTTCATACTTTACGGGTACCAATTTTTAAAGGAAAAAAAATACTTGTGATTTTCCTTTGAAAATTTGCTGCAAGGAACGTGATAATGTTAATTAGGCCTCCTTATACGAAACTGCTAGAGCAGTTTCTAGCGCAGGGAGCCACGCTGAATGGCCCGCGCTGCTCCCAATGCTCATTGAGTTCCTATGAGCATCGGGAGCAGCACGGGCCATTCAGCGCAGCTTCCCGCGCTAGAAACTGCTATCTCAGTTTCATAAAAGAGGGGGTTAGTCATTTGGTACTAATATGTGTTGGAATTAATAAAAACATACACACACACACCCTTTTATAAAACCGTAGCACAGTTTTTAGTACTGGCCACGGCGGTAACAGCTCTGACACTCAAATTTCTATGAGCATCGGAGCTGTTACCACCGCAGCCGGCGCTAAAAACCATGCTACGGCTTTGTAAAAAGGATGGGGGGGGGGGATATGTTTTTATTGATATTTTACTTTCAGAATATCATTGTCCCCTGAGGGAGGCATCATAACATGCCGAAACTAGGATCTTTGTTGGAACCGTATTTATGCAATAAAGTTCATTGTGATTGGACTGGACATCACACTTGCCTTTTTTCTGGTGTTTGGTATATTTTGTAAGGCAAATTAGTTCTTTTCTTTCTTGGTTTGGATTTTTCAAAATTGTCCGAACACATAGAGGGGCATAATCAAAACAAACGTCTAAGTCCTTTTTGGGCCTAGGGCGCTAGTCGCCCAAAGTCGGCAGCGTCCAAAGTCCATTCTCGAAAAATACATCCAAAAATTGGTTATAGAAACATAGATGACGGCAGAAAAGGGCTACAGCCCATCAAGTCTGCCCACTCTGCTTACCCACCCCCTGTCTATGCCCTAATGACCCAATTTCCTTATCTTGACCCTCGTAGGGATCCCACATGGGTATCCCAGTTATTCTTAAAGTCTGGCACGCTGTCTGCCTCGATCACCTGCACTGGAAGCTTGTTCCAATGATCAACCACTCTCTCTGTGAAGAAATACTTTCTGGTGTCTGCAGGAGCCACTCTCTCCTCCTCTCCCTATTGGTAAGGCTCTTAACATTTGCATCTCCTCTTCCTATAGGCTAAGGCTCTTTACACCTGCATTGTGATGTCATAGAACTTTCTGATTATAGAAACATAGAAACATGATGGCAGATAAAGGCCAAATGACCCATCATAGAAACATAGAAGATGACGGCAGAAAAGGGCTACAGCCCATCAAGTCTGCCCACTCTGCTTACCCACCCCCTGTCTATGCCTTAATGACCCAATTTCCTTATCTTGACCCTCGTAGGGATCCCACATGGGTATCCCATTTATTCTTAAAGTCTGGCACGCTGTCTGCCTCGATCACCTGCACTGGAAGCTTGTTCCAATGATCAACCACTCTCTCTGTGAAGAAATACTTTCTGGTGTCGCCATGAAATTTTCCGCCCCTGAGTTTGTTTGTTTGTTTTTCTCCAAAATTGTCTACTTCTACGTTCAGCAGTTTGATCGTCCAAGTCCCAAACACCCAGAACAAGACCTTTTGGACATGGGAGGGGACAGCAAAGTGATGTACTGGCCACCCAAACATGACAACAGAGTAGTGGGGCACCTTACAGGGCACTGCTGTGAACTTCACAAAAAGGGTGCCACATAAACATCTCACCACCAACTCCCTTGCAGGTCATGGTGAGCCCCCCAAAACCTACTATACCCACCTGTCTACAACCCCAATAGCCCTTATGGCTGCAGGTGCCACCTATATAGGGAGCTGTGCGGAGCATTCAGTGTGCTGGCCTGCGCTAAAAACCGCTATGGTGGTTTTATAAAAGGGGAGGTCAGTGACTTATGTTTGTTGCTCTTTCTTCCACTCCTGGATATTTACATGCACATTCCTCTTCAATTCATTTGTCTCACAAGGTATCAATCAGAGGGATGTTTTCACTTTTGCTCAACTTTCCTTCAGGGAAAATTGCTTTAGCACATTTGTCCACATTGGTTCACTAATAGCTCATCACTGGAACTGTGGAGCTTCAAGTCACCTACAGCGCGCCTTAGTAAAAGACCCCCTTTGTGACAGACCTCTGGATTGTTGCCATATTTAGGAGAATCAAAAATTTAAAAAAATCTCAAATGCTGCAAGAGATACTTAAAAGATACTAATAAGAGCAACCAAGCCAATAGATCAATCCAGAGAAACCACAAAAAGCACTGAATTGCCCCCTTAACAATAAAAATAATGATAATAATATTAATGTGAAACGTATGCTCAGTGTGAGACAGCAAGCATAAGGAACCGTTAAAAAAAATGATCACTGTTCCAGCGCTTGATGGAATGGCACATAAAGCGAGACAGCTGACTCGCTTGAAGCCGCACACCATCATAGGATGTGTCCGCGTGAAATTAATCAAATGTGAGTAATATAAGGTGCCCAAGAACTAAATTTAATATTTTGTTTTAAACTTGTTACAGGAGCAATTTAGACACTGTACATAATAAAAATATTTACCATGTGGAACTCTGAAGAGATCATAACCTCCCCCGTATAAAAAAATAATGATGATAGAAAAAGCACTTAGCTGATTTCTCGGTCTTGAATAAGCGTTCTTGGTGACTGAGATTACTCCTTAGCTTAGTCAAGCGCTGGAATGGTGATATTTTACCGGTTCCTTATGCTTGCTGTCTCACACTGAGGGGTTCCGTTTTAACCATATTCAATTATAGATGATGGTGAGACATCCAAGCCAGTCAGGTAGGCTGAGATTCAGGCCTGAATTCCTATAGAGATATCTGGTATAGAGAGGGAGATCTGGGAGTCATCAGTATAGAGCCCTAAGCCTGCTGGAAGTTGATAAAGGGCTTTGTGGTCCCCAGTTATGTCTAACACTAGCTCTGGCAGGATACACATTTGAAACCTGATATATTCTAATCACAAAAAAGAAAATAAAAGGTTTTTCTACCTTTTGTTGCCTGGTCATTTTATTTTTCAGATCAGGTTGGTCACTGGCTCTGGTTTCTGTTTCCTTCTTCTGAATTTTCCCTCATGCACAAACCATGCAGTCACATAGGTCTGAGATTGTTCATAAGAACATAAGAATTGACATACTGGGACAGACCGAAGGTCCATCAAGCCCAGTATTCTGTTTCTAACAGTGGCCAACCGAGATCCCAAGTACCTAGCTAGATCCCAAATAGTACAACAGATTTTATGTGGTTTATCCTAGGAATAAGTAGGATTCCTTGGATTTTCCCAAGTCATCTTAATAATGGCCTTTGGACTTCTCTATTAGGAAATTATCCAAACCTTTTTAAACCGTGCTAACTGATTTCACCACATTCTCCGGAAGCGAATTCCAGAGTTTAATTACATGCTGTGTGAAGAAATTTAGTAGCTTCATTGCATGCCCCCTAATCCTTGTATTTTTTTTGAAAAAGTGATTCACATCTACCCTTTCCATTCCACTCATTATTTTATAGATCTCTATCATATCCCCCCTGAGCCATCTCTTCTCCAAGCTGAAGAGATCTAGTTGCTTTAGCCTTTTCTCAAAGGAAAGTCATCCCATCCCTTTTATCATTTTTGTCGCCCTTCTCTGTATCTTTTCTAATTCCGCTATATCTTTTTTTAAAGATACGGCAACCAAAACTGCACACAGTATATGAGGTGTGGCTGTACCATAGAGTGATACAAGGGCATTATGACTTTTTCATCTTTTTTTCCATTCCTTTCCTTTCCATTTTCCAACAGAACAAAAAAAAAAGTGGTATATCACTGGACTAAGTGTATAGCCCTTGATGGAGACCGCCCCAACTTTTTTGTTTGGGCTGAGAACTTTTCAGTGGCTCCGCAGTAAATAACTCAACATTCAGCGGGAGATGCCCCTGACGAAGGACACGAAACAGGGCTCTGTAGGGCGATCAGCTGGCACTCCCTGTATACAGACTTTCCTATTGTTGGATGTTAGTGGTTTGGATTAAGATAAGTTCTCGCTTTAGTAGCCATATTTGAATGTTTGATGACTGATAGTATGTGGCATAGCAAGAATGACTATTAAGTGATTTCACATTATTCAGTGTTTTTGATTTCTTGAATTAGATTATTTTGGCACTTGGTACTTTGGGTAACTCTGCATGTTTGAGAACACTAGTTTAAAATTTTTTTTAAAAAAATACAAATTTTATTAGTCACAGGGTGTACAATATGATGTTTGTGGGTCATTCCTGCAATGCATTCTAGGGTGCTAAATGCGGTAACAAACCCTGGTGAACTTTTGAAAAATGTCTTTTAAAAAGTTCCCATAAACTGATCGAACACCCTGTACTTAAAAATTAGAATTTAAGTATTTTTATTACTACATTAAAGAGCCCTCAGAACCCACAGCATTTCAAGAACGGAGAGAAGGTCTCTTTTTTATTAACTTTAGTTTTGTGACCCTCTCGATTAGAGCAGGCTTGACAATATCCTTGTATACACCTTCATTGTTTAACATTCATACAAAAAAAAAAAATACAAATTGATCAGAACTATTAACAGTTCATTACTCATCAATAGTAGCAGTAGTTTACTCTAACTCGCAAACTGCTTTCCCGACCCGAGTGTCAGGGTTCCTTTAGATCAGTGGTCTCAAACTCAAACCCTTTGTGGGGCCACATTTTGGATTTGTAGTTACTTGGAGGGCCGCAGAAAAAATAGTTAATGTCTTATTAAAGAAATGACAATTTTACATGAGGTAAAACTCTTTATAGTTTATAAAACTTTCCTTTAACAGTCAAAAGGAAAGATATATAAACTATAAAGAGTTTTACCTCATGCAGAATTGTCATTTCTTTAATAAGACATTAACTATTTTTTCTGCAGCACTCACATTTAAAGTTTCATATCTTTTCTTTCTCAAAACTGGCACATTTCAATCACTATATTGAAAATAAAATCATTTTCCCTACCTTTGTTGTCTGGTGACTTTATTTTTCTGTGCTTTCAACTATGTTTCCAGGGCCTTCTTGTCCTTTGACTGTTTTTCTCTCCGTCTTCACTTTCTGCCTTGATCCATCTTTGGCATTAACTTAATGTTCAATTTTTCTGCTTTCTTTTCAAAATCTACGTTTCCATGTCTTCCCTTCCCTTCCTATCTCTCTCTTCTTCCGTCCTATTTCCATGGTCTGGCATCTCTTTCCTTCCTTTCTCTCCCTCCCTCCTTCCTTCCTTTCCCCTGGTCTGGCATCTGTCTCCTTCCCTTCCCCCTTGCCCTGGCATCTATCCCTCCCCCTCCATGGTCTGATATCTCCTTTCCTTCCCTCCCTCCCATGAACTTGGCTTCTTCTCTTGTTCCTCTCCTCTCCCTTCTCCTTCCTTCCCTCTCTTTCCCCAATTGGGTGCAGCAGCAACAGAAGCAGCATTTCCCTTCCCCCTTTCCTGTGCAGGAGAGGCATTTCTCTTCCCCTTCCCCTCCCTCTCCCTTTCCCTGTACAGCAGCAGCAGCATTTCCCTAGGATCCCCCTTTCCCTATGTAGCAGAAGCATTTCTCTTTCCCCTCCCCTTCCGTTCTCTTCCTTGTGGAGCAGCAGCGTGTCTGGCAGACTCGTTCCGTTCAAAGCTGTGGATGGCGGCTCTTGCGAGCTCTGCGCCTGCTTATGAAGCCTCTCTGATGTTGTGACGTCAGAGAGGCTTCCGATGCAGGAGTGGATAGCGTGAGGAGCCGCCAACCCGCGGCTTTGAACGGAACGAGCCGGCCAGACACGCTGCAGCTCCAAAAGGAAGGGAAAGGGGAAGAGAAATGCTGTTGATCGCGTCCAGACTGCGGGCCGCAAATAAAACCTGGAGAGCCACGTGCGGCCCGCGTGTTTGAGACCGCTGCTTTAGATGATTTTTGCTTCTGATGTTAAATTAGAATTTCTTCTTCATGAAAATTAGATCACTCTCTTCCTTTCATGTCTCCTCTGATGCTCTTTGGAGATAACACACAGATGAAAATGTTTTGCTGCCACTCTCCCTGAGCGTAGAATTTCTTCCTTTGCATAAACCGTTGTCCTTGGAACCTTAAAAATTGATTTGAAGACTCCACCAGATTAAAGAGTTATAAGGAATATTCCCTTTCTCTAGAGACCAAAGCTCAACTCCTGCCCAAAGCTTTCAACAACTGCTCCAAGCAATCTCCCTTCTGCATCCCAGGCACTCACTCTGAGCCTTGGAAGAAAGACAAAATGAAAGCACATGGAGCCTCTGATATGAATCTCTTCTTTCATTATACACAATAGCTGCAAAACTGTTTTTTAGAGTTAGGAAATATGAGAAGGCTTCTCTTTTACTATGTAAGCTGCATTGGTTGCCTTTTCAGGTGAAGGTGTAATTTCTAGTATTCTATAAGCTTACCATACAAATTGCACTTGCACCCCAAATTCTGTATATGATGCCTTAAGTTGTGCACCCACAGCTGATTTATGCACACACCTTAATTGATTAATTAGCCTAATTGGCACTGATAATTGGCAATTAGTACCTCATAATTTATGTTAAGCGGCACTAATAAAAAATTACGTGCACAACTTGGAAAGCAGAATTTAATAAAAAGTATGCGCTAGTTTTAGTGTGTGAGTTTGAAAAATGGGTGTGGTCAAGGAAGGGTCAAGGGCGGACTTTGGCCACTCCTATAAGTTATGCGCATTGTTATAGAACACGCACGATCTGTGGACAACTTAGGCCCAGTCATTTAGGTCTGGTTTTAGCTTGCCCAAATGGGTGCACCTACAAGTTATGCAACACACTGGTGCTTAGTGCAATTCTATATAAGGTATATGTAATAATAATAATAATAATTTTATTTCTTATATACCGGGCACTATATATAGAATCAGGCCCTAGAATTCGAGCAGGGGTGTCCAACCTTTTGGCTTCCCTGGGCCGCTTTGGCCGAAAAAAATGTTTCTGGGGCCGCGCAAACACTGCAGCAAGACAGAGGAGGGAGTCGGCAAGATGGTAAACACCAGGGGGCAGCAGAGGAAAACACTGCATCGCCCTTGACTGGGGCCACACAAAATACTTCATGGGGCCGCATGCAGCCCTTGGGCCGCAGGTTGGACACCCCTGAATTAGAGGGAAAGTGCACACTTTGAAAGACATCATAAGTACATCGTCAAAACCAACTGATGCTCATACAAGTACATTCTTTTTCAAAATCCTTCTCATTTTTCACATACTTAAACTTATGCACATTGGGGTAAATTATTCAGCTGGTAGTGGTAAGCATTTTGCTGACCACCACCAACATTATTCCCAGATATTCAATACCAGGCCATGTCATGGCTTCGGCACTGGATATCCAGTTTTTGAGCACTTAAGTGTCTTTTGGTTACCACACTAAGATAGGACTGTGTTTTATGAGGTTACCATTACCTTGGCCAGTTAAGTGCTGAATTGCGGCACTTAACCAGCCAAGTGCTAACTCCGCCCCTATAATCATCAGTTTCTACTTAGGTGCTAGCCACTAATTTTCAGCAGCAATAATGGTTAAGTGCCACTGAAAATTAGTAGATGGCTTAAAACAAGCAAATTTAATCAATCAGCCATTGTATCGGGCGATGGTGCGCCCGCATCTGGAGTACTGCGTCCAATATTGGTCGCCGTGCCTAAAGAAGGATATGGCGATACTCGAGAGGGTTCAGAAGAGAACGACATGTTTGATAAAAGGTATGGAAAACCTTTCATCCGCTGAAAGACTGGAGAAACTGGAGAAGCGGAGACTTACAGGGGATATGATAGAGACTTACAAGATCACGAAGGGCATAGAGAAAGTGGAGAGGGACAGATTCTTCACACTTTTGAAAACTACAAGAACAAGAGGGCATTCAGAAAAATTAAAAGGGGACAGATTCAGAACCAATGCTAGGAAGTTTTTCTTCACCCAAAGGGTGGTGGACACCCGGAATGCGCTTCCAGAGGGCGCGATAGGACAGGGTACGGTATTGGAATTCAAGAAGGGATTGGACAATTTTCTGAAGGAAAAAGGGATAGAAGGATATAGATAGAGGGTTAAATACAGGTTTCTGAACCTGATGGGCTGCCGTGTGAACGGACTGCTGGGCATGATGGACCTCTTGTCTGACCCAGCAGAGGCACGGTTTATGTTCTTATGTTCTTAGCAGCCATTTCTGGCTAGTAAAATCACTTTGGCAATCAACCTGGTTAACCTTCCCCCCCCTCCCCCCACACCCCTTTTACAAAACCACACAAGAGGTTTTTAGAGCCATCCGGCGCACTGAATACTCTGTGCTGTCCCGACAGTCATAGAATTCCTATGTGTGTCGGAGCAGTGCAGAGCATTCAGCGTGTTGGCAGGTGCTATAAACAACCTCTTGTGCAGTTTTGTAAAAGAGGGGGAGGGTAAATTCTTACTACAAAAAATGTTCCCATTAAAAGTTTTTAACTGATGACATATTTTTAAGTAATTTGGTGGCACATATATTTAATAATAAGCTTTCATGCATACAGGTTCTAGGTTTGGTGGGTTCTAGAGCTGTGTATGCCTTTATAATATCTTCAGACTCTTTCTTATTACCAAAAATATATTTTTTATATTTCACAGAGGCATATTTCAACGTGCAGTAACAGAGCAATAAACTAATCAATAAAATAATGAATCCTCCAAAGAGTTTTCAGTACAAGCATGAAAAATTGAAATAAATGGCTTTTGTGTGCAGTAGCTTTTATTGGGGATTTTTTTGAAATATAGTGTTATTAAATAATAATAATTTAAAAAAAAACATGGTCTGCAAAATAAAGCCTGGCTCATATATTCCATTCAGGGAATTTGCTTGCATTTTGGAATAATGTTTGTTTCGCATAATGGACTACAGTAATTGCAAGATTTACTCTGCCTGCCACTGGGGACAGCAGCACAGAAGACATAACTGTCTCTCTTATCAGAGACCCAAGGACACACTATCCCCAGCAGAAAACAGGTTTCACATGAGAGCTAATTATCTGACTTATCCATGGTATAATAGCCTTCCAAACACAGGCAGCAAGCACATAGATCTCCCACACAGTGTCAGGTCTCAACGACTGTTTACTTATGATTTGAAAATGTAATCAGATCATTTCTGATCACACATGACCACCTATACTATTCACTACAGTTTAAAAGTGCATGCTATGGAACATGTTTCAGTGAGTGTAAAAATGCTTATAAAAGTCATGTATGAAATGCCTTAGGTTGGCAGATTCTGAACATCACAGCTTTGAAAACAGCATCATTCCCAATTTGTATTTTTTTCTTGAGAAGATCTGTTATTGCTTTCTCACTTTCTTTGAAATAAATGTTTCTTAAAAAAAAAAAGAAAAAAGAAAAGGGGGGGGGGCTTGAATTATTTCCATCACACATACGATAATGTGTACAATGCGTGATGTGTCTAATAACACCAGTCTGAATTTGTTCAGTGGGATGACTCAGCTGGTTTGCTTACATTGTGCGCCACCTAGCTGCAGCAGGGGAGATTGCTGCATGATGCTTCTCAACTTGACGTGTTCACAGGTCAATGATAAAACACTTTCCAAGATTTGCCCTAAACCTTTCAGAAGCCACTTCATTTGAAAACAAGTACACTTTATTTATTTATCTCTTTGGATTTATTTACCACATTTTAGAAGAAATTCACCCAAGTGATGTACGCCAGTGGCGTACCTAGTAGAGAATGACACGGGGAGCGATCCCCGCAGCGAACCGCTGCGTGGCTGCGGTTTGGCTGCGGGTTATGGTGACCTCATTAGCAAATCGCCGCAGACGCGGGGACAAATCCTTTCACCGCCCGCAAAAAACGGTGAATAGATTTGTCCCCGCAGGCCAATGTCCCCCCTTCTAGGAACCGCTATTTACCTGTGTTTCACCGTGTTCGTGACCGGGTGTTAGATGTCTCCGCCATGTTGTCTGTCTCCTCCAACTTTCGATCCAACTCGCACGTTGCCGCATTTACTCTCGATCCAACTTGCATTTGTCAGATCAACCCTTCCTGCCAATAGAACCCGCCCCCCCCCCGACGATCGCCGGCAGGAGGATATCCAACCCCTCCTGCCAGCTCCCCAACAGCCCCCCTATGATCACTGATAGGAGGGTGCCCAACCCCTCCTGCCGGCCCCCCCAACGGCCCCCTATATCGCCAATAGGAGGGTGCCCAACCCCTCCTGCCGGACCCTCCCCCAACAAACCCCGCCATCCCGAAACACCACCCTTAGTCTTACTTTCCAAGTTGGACCGGACAGCTCCTCGCTCGTCTGGCCAGCAGGCCTGCCTCCGTCCAAATGAGGCGGGCCCGCCCCTCCCCTCCCCTGCCTAACCCACAGGATCCTAGGGCCTGATTGGCCCAAGCACCTAAGGCCCCTCCTATAGCGGGAGTGGCTTTAGGTGCCTAGACCAATCAGGCCCTAGGATCCTGTGGGTTGGGCAGGGTAGGTGCGGGCCCGCCTCATTTAGACGGAGGCAAGCCTGCTGGCCATACGTGTGAGGAGCCGTCCGGTCCAACTTGGAAAGTAAGACTAAGGGGGTTCCGGGGTGGGAGGGTTCGTTGGGGGGGGGGTCCAGCAGGAGGGGTTGGGTACCCTCCTGCCAGCGATCTTAGGGGAGGCCATTGGGAGGACCGGCAGGAGGGGTTGGGTACCCTTCTGCTGCGATTGTCGGGAGGGCCGTTGGGGGGGGTCTACAGGAATACACAGTCTAGTACCCGAACTCGCAATCTGGGCAACTGCAACTGGGCAACCTGATCCCGAAATCTGAGCAACTGCCTGCTGCCGTCGCGTTTGCTGGGACTCCTGCCTTCGTGTATCTGCCGGATACGCGAAGGCAGAAGTCCCGGCATACGCGACGGCAGCAGGCAGTTGCAAATCAGCTGACGCTGGCGCAATCTTGCACACTGGGAAAGAAGAGAATCTCCGGCGTCAGCTGACTAGCAACCCCCCATCGTATGGGACACCTGCCTTCGCATATCTGCCGGATACACGAAGACAGGAGTCCCAGCAAAAGATGCAGCTGCAGGAAGTTGCTAGTCAGCTGACGCTGATGCCGGAGCTTCTCTTCCTGCCCAGTGTACACCAGGTACTGCTGGACAAGGGGAGGAGGGGAAGAAGGAAGGGAGAAAGGATACTGTTGGACAGGAGGGAAGGGGTATTGTTGGACAATGGGAACAGGGAAGGGAGAAGGGGTACTGCTGGACAAGGGGGAAGTAAAAGGAAGGGAGAAGAGGTACTGCTGAACCTGGCAGAAAAGGAGGGAAAGGAAAGGTGCTACACACTGGAGGGGAAGGTGAGATGGTGCATGGGGAGAGAGCATGTTGGGTTGTGGGGTGCGAAGGAGGGATACCACTGAGGGAAGAGGCAAGGACAGAGAGAGAAAGTGTGCAGGAGGCAGAAAGTGTTGGACTCATGGAGAGGGCAAGATGGATGGGGAGGACAGAAAGGAGGGAAGGAGAAATGTTACACTGGGGAAGGGGGAGAGCGCAGAGAGTGAAAAGTTGGACTCATGGAGGGAGAGAGAGAGATGCTTGGTTGAGGGAAGGAGGATCAGAGGAGAAGCATACAGGAGGGGTTGGGTGCCCTCCTGTCGTGATCGCTGGGGGGAGGGGAGACTTGCAGCCGTAGCCGCGGTCACTATGCTAATCACGGCAGGGAGATCTTTGCCGCGATTAGGTACAGCGGCCGCGTCTACTTACCATGTAGGCTAACATTGTAAGCATTAAAAGTACATGTCGTGTTTGTTTTTGTATAGTTATTAACTAATATTTAACTAAGTTTTAAAGTTTTAAAGAATGTTTCCTTTATACGTAAATAAAGAAAAGTATATAAAATCGTACCCGTTTGAGGCTTTTATGTATGCAGCGGTGACGGTGACGGGGCGGTGAATGGGGTTGCAGTGGCGGTGACGGGGCGGTGAATGGGGTGGCAGTGGCGGTGACGGGGCGGTGAAGGGAATGGCGGTGACGGGGCGGTGCAGAGGATGGTGAGACGGGGACGGGGCGGTGACGGGGACCAATTTTTTCACCGTGTCATTCTCTAGTACCTAGCATATGTGACACCCGGGGCCCATCATTTTTTAACACCCCTCCCTCCATCTGTATGAAAAACATGATTTTTAGTAACAATTCACACGTCACACAAGAGTGTACCTAGGAAAAGGCAGCATCTTACATACTGCAGTGAGCAGTACAACATCAACACACCCATTGTAAAACTAAACAAGCCAGACTAGTACAGATCAATCCTACACAGTCAATCCTAACAGAAAACCATGTCTTTTTGAACACACAGAACACAGAAAACATTTGCCTAGTATGGAGTATGTAATCACAAACTATCTCCTCCCCCTTTTACAAAACTGTAGTGTGGTTTTTAGCCACGGTGGTAACAGCTCAGACGCTCATAGAATTCCGAGCATCAGAACTGTTACCACCACAACCCCCTTTTCTAACCCTTCACCACCCTTCCATACCACCCTGACCCCCTTTCTCTCCTTTCACCACCCTTCCATACCCACCTGACCCCCTTTTTCTCCTTCCACCACCCTGCTATGCTCCTTTCTCTCTCCATCCAAATCAGCAAGGTCCTGTGATGACTGCTTCTGCCTCCTCTGCTCCGGAAGAGGCAAGTGACATCGGAGGGGGGTGGGCCGGCAAACACAAGGAGTTACAGCAAGGTCCCGCGATGACAGCAGCTGCCGGTCCACCCCCTCCGACGTCACTTACATCTTCCGGAGCAGAGGCAGTAGACGCAGGCATCGCGGGACCTTCCTGCACTTCAGCGTGGCTGCCAACTCTGCTCCGGAGTAAGTACTGCAGCCATGCTGAGATGCCATTTAGGGCAGCACAGGAGGTTCCAGACCTGGCCGGCTGTGCACCCCCCTTGGGCTGGCACCCAGGGCAGTCCACACCCCCCCCGCCCTGTCCTTGGTACGCCACTGGTGTACGCATATAATGGAGGTGACAGGCATGCAAATCTGCTCCATGTATATTCATTAGGGCTATCTTGAAAACTTGACTGCTTGGTGGTCCTCCAGGACAGGGTTGGTGACCACTGGTGTACAGCATGAACAAGTTGAACATAGTCAACTACTACTACTAGTACTGAGCATTTCTAAAGCACTACCAAGCAAATGCAATGTTAGTTATTAGTTCATATAAGAAACAGTCCCTGCTTGAAGAGCTTACAATCTAATGAAGAGCAGACAACGAGGGAGGGGAGGGGGTTGAAGAATGGTGTGTGTAAGGAGTTGAAAGCAGCATTGAAGAATTGAGGTTTTAGCCTGGATTTGAACACATCATGAGATGGAGCTTAATCTATTGATACAGGCATACAGTGCAGCAAGGAAAAAGGGGCACAGTCTAGAGTTGGCAGTAAGAGCGGAGTTCACGGGTGGGGGGCTATAGGGGAGCTAAGTGAGGAAAGATACTGGGAGGCTGTGTAGTGGAAGCATTTGTAGGTCAACAAGAGAAGTTTAAACTGTATCCAGATGTTGTAGTCATCAAGGATGAGAGAGGGAGAGGAGGGGTCATGAAAGGAGGAAAGCCAGGAGTCAAAGTCGGCAAGGAAGGAAGAAAGGGACTTGTCAGGGACTCGGTGGATGATTGCTACTTGGAGAGGTAGGGGAGCATATGGGGGATAGAGTGCACTTTGGGAGAGTGTGGGCAGTGGGACTGGGGTATTGGGGGAGTTGGGATTGGTGGGAGGGTAGGGGTAATGGCCCAACACCACCTCAGCGACTGGCTGGGTGAAGTTTGTGGGAGAGGAGGTAGCCTCCATGACACAGGGTGGCTACTGAAGCAAAATCTTCAGGGTAGAGCTAGGTCTCAGAGCAAGTAGGTGGAAGGATCAGAAGATGAAGAGGTCATGGATGTAGGCAGGTTTTTTTTGGAGATAGAGTGGGCATTACAAGAAAAAGGCATGAAGGAGGGGGGAGAGGAACAGAGATGAGGTTTGAGCCATTGAGGTGTGGGCTGCTTGAGTGGGGTGTGAGTGGTCTGGGAGGGCGGAGTGGGGAATAATATCTGCAAGTGAGGAAGTGGGGAGGAGAGGAAAGATGTGATAGGAGGTAGGATGGTGTGGGTGAGGAGAGTGGGAGGAGGTTAGGAGGACCAGGATTGGGACTGATATCCGCAGCAGAGGAGAGAAGTAGGAGCAGAAGCATACAGAGAAGGGGAGGGGAGAAATGACCACAACCCCAGAGGAAGTACTCAGGTAGGAAGGGGATGAGTGGATGAGAGAAAGTGTTGGATCTTAAGGGAGGATGTGGTGAGGAATTCAGAAGGTGGGTAACAGGATCTTGAGGAATGTAATGGTTTGAGACAAGGAATGAGATTGGGGAAGGTTAGCATTAGGAGAAGGATTCAGGGGATTCCTGATGCAAGTTAAGAACTCGACAGCAGTCTACGTTTAAAGGAGTCGAAGGTATTAATATTAGGAGCCATGAAGATTTAAAATAGGATCCAGGAGAATCCCTGATGGTCCTGGAGTACAAGAAGGATTCTGGGGATTCCTGATGCAAGTGAAAACTCGAGGCAGCCTACTTTTAAAAGATCTGAAGATATTCATATTGGGATTCGTGAAGATTTACTCTGAATCCTGGAGAATCCGTTACCTTGGTTATCGAGTACCAGGATCCGGAAGAATCCGCCGGATCCGTCCTCCCTCTTTTTATCACGTCACCGTCCCGCCCACTCTGACGCTAGTTCCTGTTTCCGGCAGCGCCTGACGTGGAGGAGGGGTGGTTTCTGCTGTGTTGCGTGTAGCTCGTTTAAAAAATGGCTGTTGTTGCCGGTGAAGCTGAAGATAAGCTTGGAAGGTAAGAAGGGGAAGGAGTTACGAATGAGGAAGAGATGCCGGACCGGGGCTGTAGGAGGAGGGGAGCCAAATGCGTGACTTGCTATTACTGTTGATCTTAAGGCAGCATAAATAAAGCTCCGGTAACCCGGTAGAAAACACCGGGTTGGGAGCTATTTCGGGGGGCATGCGCTGCACAAACAGCAGGCAAATCATACATGCACGCTATTTGTGCTGAGTATCTCGGAGAAAGGGGGAGGAACTGTGCCTGTCCCCAAGAGCTGACAGGTAGGCACAGCTCTTGTGTACAGTTCCTGTTCACCAGAGCTAGGGTTACCACAAGTCCTCTTTTTAGAAGACTGTCCAGGTGCCCGGAGGAATTTCCAAAACCCGGCAGTTTGTCCGGTTTTTGGAAGGCCCTGAGCTCGGGGCGCATCCGAAGGGCTTCTGCTTAGGGCTACCAGATGTCTGGGTTTCCCTGGACATGTCCTTGTTTTGAGGACTGTGGCGAGAGTCCGGTCGGCTTTTTAATTTTATAACTTTTGTCCAGGAAAATCGGATATCTAGTACCCCCTGCAGCAGCTTGCACACCTATCTGGAGTCCTCCTTACCACCCCACCCCTCCCATCTATTCAGAGTCCCCCCCCCCTTGTGGGATCCACTGCTTGCTCACCTGGTGCTCTGTATAACTCTGTGCCGTCAGGCAGCGTGAATTCAGAAATTCAGACACAGTCTCCGTCTCCACTACTTCTTCCAGGAGACTGATCCATGCATCTACCACCCTTTCTGTAAAAAAGTGTTTCCTTAGATTACTCCTGAGCCTATCACCTCTTAACTTCATCCTATGCCCTCTCATTCCAGAGCTTTTCAAATGAGAGACTCATGCACATTTACATCATGTAGGTATTTAAACGTCTCTTTCATATCTCCCCCTCCCGCTTTTCCTCCAAAGTGTACATATTGCGATCTTTAAGTCTATCCCCATATGCCTTATGATGAAGACCATGCACTATTTTAGTAGCCTTCTTCTGGACTGGCTCCATCCTTTTTATATCTTTTTTTAATTTGCGGTCTCCAGAATTGTACACAATATTCTAAATGATATCTCGTCAGAGTCTTATATAGGGACATCAATACCTCCTCTTTTTGTACTGGCCATAAACCTCCCTGTGCACCCTAGCATCCTTCTAGCTTTCACCATCACCTTTTCAACCTCTTTGGCCACCTTATGATCATCACATACAATCACACCCAAGTCCCACTCTTCTGTCGTGCACATAAGTTCTTCACCCCCCAAACTGTACGGTTTCCTCGGGGTTTTGCATTTCTTATCATTAAATCTTAGCTGCCAAATTTCAGACCATTCTTCAAGCTTTGCCAGGTCTTTCTTCATGTTATTCAAACTATCAGGGGTGTCCACTCTATTGCAGATTTTGGTATCGTCCGCAAAGAGGCAAATCTTACCTGACAGCCCTTCAGCAATATCGTTCACAAGACTTAAAAAGAACAGGCCCAAGAACAGAACCTTGAGGCACACCACTGCTAACATCCCTTTCCTCAGAGTGATCACCATTGACCACTACCCTCTCTCGCCTTCCACTCAACCAGTTCCTGACCTAGCCCTTCACTTTGGGCCCGAGGGCACTGAGTTTATTTATTAGACATCTGTGTGGTACACTGTCAAAGGCTTTGCTAAACTCTAAATACACCACATCTAGCACACTCCCTCTATCCAATTCTCTGGTCACCCAGTCAAAGAAAATGATCAGATTTGTCTGACAAGATTTACCTGTAGTGAATCCATATTGCCTCCATTCCTGTAATCCACCAGATTCCAGAAACTTCACCATTCTCTGTTTTAAAAGCATTTCCATTAATTTGCTTACCACAGAAGTCAGACTTACTGGCCTGTAATTCCGTACTTCTTCCTTGCTTTCACTTTTGTGGAAAAGGACCACATCCGCCCTTCTTCAGTCCTCTGGTACCACTCCCGACTCTAGAGAAGCATTGGAAAGACCAGCCATCGGAGCCACCCGAACTTCCCTAAGTACCTCCATCACCCTTGGATGTACACGATCCAGCCCCATTGCTTTGTCTACCTTAAATTTAGCTAGCTCCTCACGAGCACAACTACTCCTCCAGCCCTACTTGTGTTTGTCTTCTGCTGTCCCGCTCTCAGCGCTTCAGCCGTGAACAAAGAGCAGAAATATTTGTTAAGCAATTCATCCTTTTCTTTATCAGCTTCTCATATTTCTCCCCTTCACCTTTGTGTCTCACAATGCCACTTTTGGACTTCTTATCACTGATTCCTTCCTGTCTTGTTGTACCTCTGAAATACTTGTTGTATCCCTGATATTCTTCCGAATATACCTAACCTCTTTCAACTTACCAATGTAATTTGAAAATATTTTCTGTGACATCGCTGTCTATGTACAGTCTTTTCCTCTGTAAACCACTCTGAACTGCTTGTGGTATTTGCGGTATACAAAAATAAAGTTATTATTATTAAAAAAATATTTTGTCTCCCCATTTTACCATGTCAGCTAGTTTTTCTTCCATTTGTATCTTTGCTTTCCTGACTACATAACCAGCCTTTCTTGACTTTTCAAGATATTTTTGCCTGTCTTCATCTTTCTGCGATCTTTTGTAGTTTATGAAAGCTAATTTCGTATTCCTTACCTTCTCAGCTACTACTTTTGAGAACCAAAGCAGCCTTCTTTTTGTCTTACTTTTACTTACTTGCCTTACAATCGCTCCTTTTCAGTTTAACCCGCTGCACTTCTACTCCCTCCAGATGTTCCCACCAGACAACAATTCTTTGACATTGGTTACCTGTGGAAGCTAGGGTATTATTCAAGTTGGGCTGTTTTTGTTACAAGATTTTATATGGTGCAGCCCATACTTATCTGGCTAATAGTTTTTCCATAGCTACGCACAAATGCAGTATAAAAACTCATGCTCTGTTCAATTTCCCTTCTGTAAAAGGTTGTAAAAGCAAGAAATTCCTAAATCATTCTTTAGCATCTCTGGCAGATTCTCATGAAAAAGAATTTCGATCATTGTTGCTCACAGCTGTTTTAGAAAATAGCTAAAAACATTTTAGAAAATAGCTAAAAACCTATCTTTTCTCCAAATACCTGACTAGCTGACTCATTCAAATATACAATTATGTTTAATGTTTATAATCTTTTGTAAACTGCGTAGATCTTTTTGGTAACGCGGACTATCAGTATAATATTATGTTATGTTATAATCCCCTATCTGAACAAAGTTAGATTTTTTTTTAAGTCTAGAACTTTTATTTTTGAATGAGTCCTCTCTGTTCACTATTCAGCTCCTCAGTAGCTCTCCTCTCATCTCTCCCTGTAGTCCTTGCTGGGAACTCTGTTCATCAGGTAAGTCTGTCTTGTAGGTACCCTTCTCCTCTACTGCCAACTCCCATCTCTGTCCCTTCTACCTTGCTGTGCCATGTTCCTGGAACAACTTGCCTGACCTGATATGTCGGGCTCCATCTCGGGCTGTATTCAAATCCAGGCTGAAAGCCCACTTGTTTTGAAGCTATGGTTAAGGCCTAACCCTACCAACTTGTAAAGCACCCCTATCTGTTTGTCATTCCCACATCTGCCTTAACAGTCCCCTTGTAATTCTCTACTTGAGCAGTGTATAGATTCACCCTTTTTGTCCTGCATGTCTTTCATAATTAGATTGTAAGCTCTTTCGAGCAGGGACAGTCTCTTGCATGTTTTGGGTGCATCTAATAGCACTAAAGAAATAATAAATAGTAATAGTAGCAGTTTGCGCATCCGAGGCTAAGCTGCCTTGCAAGCGAGACTGGCTACAGCTAGTCTTACTTCCACGGCACGTTTTTGAGCATCTCCCCTCAGTGCAGTGCCTTATGTGCATATGAGTCTTTTGGGACAGCAAAGTAGAGCGGCATTAAAAGGTTGGTTGGGCCAGGGTGCGGGTGACTTGTCCCCTTTTGAAACTTAGCTCTTCGTTGCCTTTCTCTCTTTCTAGCTGTTAGATCTGTGCATGGGATTGAAACTTTTTTGCATCAGGAACTGGATTCATTACCACGGTGGAACCTTCAACCTTTCCCTGCAGCTTTCAACTTTCACGGCTATGAGTAAACGTAAGGCCCCGCAGGAAAGCCTGAACGAGGGTATCACAGACTTCCTGATAGGTGAGCACTTTTTCAAGGAAATGATCTTAAGGGGTGTATAAATAGTTTCTCTAATTTAGTTTAAAAACTAAGAATACTTTGTGCATGTTGAAGTCATCATAAACTAAGAAACAGTTTTTAGATGTGGGGGGCAGACCTCCCTGAGCTTTGTGAGGGTGCTGGCACCACTCCTCTATGCCCCCCACCCCGCTTTTTGGCTTTTTACCCTCACCTATTGTTTTTCCCTTTAACTGTGCTCTTTTTCTCAAAGATTGTAGTTCTTGCCCTTCTTTCCTAACTGTGTGAAGTTAGTACATATGTTTTGGTATGTGTTTACTAACCTATCCTGGTTCTGTTTAGTATTTTTAATTTTAATTTGTTTTTATGAATTTTTTTTTTTTACTCTGTACACCACCTAGAAATTTGATTAAGCGGTATAAAAAATTTTAAAATAAACTTGAAACCTCTTTGGCTCTGTGCCGGCATGAGCAGCACCTGCAACCTGGGACCAGGAAGTGACATTAGAAGGAGAGCCGAGGCCAGCACGGTCAGCAAATTAGAGATGTTGCTTGCTCCAGCATGGAGATAAAGATGTATGGCGCCGCCACTCCTCTGCGGTATATAAATTTTTTTAAAAATAAATAAAGTTTTTGTCAGTTCCTAGAAAGGAAACGCAGTAAACTGTCCCTCATCTCTTCAATATTAGCCAAATCTGAGCCCATGTAAGAGTCTCAAATACAGGGATGTCATAAGTTGCAAAATTCTTATGTTCCTATTCGTTCTCCAGAAACAGAACAACACTGTGGGGTGGTCACATCGCCAGGACGGTCCTGCCGGCCACAATAATGGACCTAGATACCACAAAGATCGGGTTGAACACAAGAAAGAATGTGGAACCAGATCCTGGACTTCCAAGAGTTTAAAATTGTAAAGTTTATTGATGTAAAAGACAAAATAAATCACATTGTACCGAAAGTCGACCTCATTCCAACAGTGTTAATGATTGCACTGCATTAATGATGACCAGACGCTTCACGGGCCATGTTTTGGCTTGATTTAGCCTTCCTCAGGGGTCCTGGAGGAATATAATAATACAACAGACAAAGACCATGCAAATTTGAAATGGAAAAAAACAAAAGAGAAAACAAGTCAAAATATGATCAAACACCCAATGTAATAATAATAATAATTTTTATTTCTTATATACCGCTGTACCGTGAGGTTCTAAGCGGTTTACAGTAGAAATAGAAGAAATGCATTAAGTAAGATTAATTAAGATGAAGAGAAAGTACTTAGAGTTCCCTGACTGTCCCAAAGGCTCACATTCTTGCTAAAGTACTTGAGAAAAATAAATTAGTTAGGTTATAAACATAGAGTTGAAGAAGGTAGGAAATGTACAATCAGTTTGCTGTCTGGATACACATAGACATATATATTGACATACATATATGTGTAAAAAGAAATATGAAAGATATACACTGACCTAACCAGTTGTAGCACATCTGTAAGGTAGCTCGTGGGAATACCCAAGCTCCACCAGCTAAAAATCCCCCAGACTACCTTAAGGGCCAATTTTCTCCAGCGGTGAGTAGCGTGACTGATGCATGCTGCTCGCAGCCTGCCTTCTGCCGCATCTTCCTGTTTCTGCAGAGGTGGAGTGCATCAAAAGGAAAGCTATAGGGGAAGCACAAGCAGCTTGTATGAGGCTGCATGCTGCCAGCAAAGATTGGCTCTTTGAAAGGTATGCAGCGGCAGCAGGGTTAGGACCAGATCAAATCGTCTCGCCTGGGTGGGAGAGGGAGAGATGGGATCTGGTGCCCCAACTGTGATCAGGCCCACTCAAAATTGAATGTCGGACTACACTCCTGTTCTGCAGTGGTGGTCAGGGCCAGCTCAACCATTGAACTAGGTGAGGCCCTAGCCCACGGTGCCAAAATCCCTGGCCCCTGAGCCCCCAGCCAGTGCTTCACCTGGGCCAAAGCTTTCTCCCCTCCTCTCTCCAGCCCCTAATCTGGTATTGCTCCCTGTCCTCTCTCCCTCCTCCTTCCCCCACAGTTCACTAAACATTACCTTGCTTGCCGGTAGCAACAGCATGCACAGAAGGCTGCTTTCAGCTAGCCCTGAGTCTTCCCTTTGCCACATCCCACCTGCAATTTCCTGGTAGAGAGAAGACCTAGGGTTGACCAAATGCAATTTGCTCTGCATGTTATTGCTACAGACAAGCAAGGTAATGTTTAGAGGGCCAAGGGAGAGGAGAGGAGCGGAGCAATGCCTGACTAGGGGCTTGAGAGAGAAAGAGAAAGCTTAGCTTCAGGGGCGGGAGTCCAACCATCAAAGTTGGCTCAGGATGCCATAACCCTTTGAGCCGACCCTGCATGCTCTATTTAAGGGAATAGCCCAAAAAGAAACCAGACGTTTACAGATTATCCAAAATGCTTCAATTAAACTCATAATGAAAGCTAAGAAATTCGACCATGTGACACCTCTCCTTAAGAAAGCGCATTGGCTCCCAGTTCCTCACCGCATAACATATAAATTAAGTCTGCTGACTCTTAAATCTCTTCTTTATAAAACTCCCGCCTTCATTCATAGATTATTGATTCCCCACACTCCAACAAGATTACTTAAGTCAAACGACCAACATTTATTAATTGTTCCCTCTCTCAAAAACATTAACACACGGCGGCAATTCATCTTTTCTGTCACAGCCCCCCAAACATGGAATTCCCTCCCTGTTTATTTAAGGGAAGAATGCAATCTAGACAGATTCAAGAGCAAGTTAAAATGCTTTCTTTTTAAAGATGCATTTGACAGCTAGAAAGCTAGATTATGAGCCTCAATTGAATCTTATTTCTCAACTTATTTGAAGCCCACCGCACTCACCCCTCCTATTGGGTTTTTTTCCCCTACTTGTCTTATTTACTATCAACAACTTGTATTTCTTTCCCCATTTTTCCTTTTGTTTAATATATTTTGTCAGGTTAGTCTTATTCGTTTGTTTTGTTTCCCCCCAGAAAATTGTAATTTTACTGTTTTGTACATCGCTTAGAATTTTGAATAAGCGATTAATCAAATTTATAATAAACTTGAAACTTTATCTAATATCAATTTACAATCTAAAGAAGTCTCTGCAAAACTTGTACAGGTAGGCCATTCTGTGACAACACAAGGGAATGAAGGCAAAACTGGAGACGACATTTGACCTATTTCAGATGATGGCACAACGTATAGGCTTGAGGCCAAAGAACAAATAGGAATGGGGTTGAAGAACCAGAACTCCCAGAGTCCCTGATTTTTAAATCGAAGGCATTTCTTTAAGAAGAAAAATATAGATGTCTTCCTCATTCTATATATATAAAATCGGAGGTATGTGTGTGTGTATGTGCCGCGATCACGCAAAAACGGCTTGACCGATTTGAACGAAACTTGGTATGCAGATCCCTCACTACCTGGGGTGATATGTTCTGGGGGTCTCGCGGCCCACCTGCACACGTGGGCGGAGCTACAAACAGAAAATCAGATTTCACCCATTCATGTCAATGGAAAAAATGTAAAAAGCTGCCAACGCAAAAACGGCTTGCCCGATTTGAACGAAACTTGGTATGCAGATCCCTCACTACCTGGGGTGATATGTTCTGGGGGTCTCGCGGCCCACCTGCACACGTGGGCGGAGCTACAAACAAAATCAGATTTCACACATTCATGTCAATGGAAAAAATGTAAAAAGCTGCCAACGCAAAAACGGCTTGCCCGATTTGAACGAAACTTGGTATGCAGATCCCTCACTATCTGGGGTGATATGTTCTGGGGGTCTCGCGGCCCACCTGCACACGTGGGCGGAGCTACAAACAGAAAATCAGATTTCACCCATTCATGTCAATGGAAAAAATGTAAAAAGCTGCCAACGCAAAAACGGCTTGACCGATTTGAACGAAACTTGGTATGCAGATCCCTCACTACCTGGGGTGATATGTTCTGGGGGTCTCGCGGCCCACCTGCACACGTGGGCGGAGCTACAAACAGAAAATCAGATTTCTCCCATTCATGTCAATGGAAAAAATGTAAAAAGCTGCCAACGCAAAAACGGCTTGCCCGATTTGAACGAAACTTGGTATGCAGATCCCTCACTACCTGGGGTGATATGTTCTGGGGGTCTCGCGGCCCACCTGCACACGTGGGCGGAGCTACAAACAAAATCAGATTTCACACATTCATGTCAATGGAAAAAATGTAAAAAGCTGCCAACGCAAAAACGGCTTGCCCGATTTGAACGAAACTTGGTATGCAGATCCCTCACTACCTGGGGTAATATGGTCTGGGGGTCTCGTGGCCCACCTGCACACGTGGGCGGAGCTACAAACAGAAAATCAGATTTCACCCATTCATGTCAATGGAAAAAATGTAAAAAGCTGCCAACGCAAAAACGGCTTGCCCGATTTGAACGAAACTTGGTATGCAGATCCCTCACTACCTGGGGTGATATGTTCTGGGGGTCTCGCGGCCCACCTGCACATGTGGGCGGAGCTACAAACAGAAAATCAGATTTCACCCATTCATGTCAATGGAAAAAATGTAAAAAGCTGCCAACGCAAAAACGGCTTGCCCAATTTGAACGAAACTTGGTATGCAGATCCCTCACTACCTGGGGTGATATGTTCTGGGGGTCTCGCAGCCCACCTGCACACGTGGGCGGAGCTACAAACTGAAAATCAGATTTCACCCATTCATGTCAATGGAAAAAATGTAAAAAGCTGCCATTTTCACAGTAATTCCAACTATAAAACACTTTTTATGACACTATAACCACTAGGGACATCGTTACTATTCTACCACGGACACCATACGTGTGTATGTTCTAACTGTGTTTGTAACTGTTTCCTTCATGCACCCCAGTTCATAATGTTATTACATTACATGAGTACTCACATATGCTGAACTAGGAACACAGGTTCCATTCTGAACCGGGAAAAACCTGCATGGAGTTTCTTTTCAACCTGAGTTTCCACATATTTAGTTGTTTAAATCAATACTGAAACTTTTGTTCGGGACAGGGACAAGGTGAAACCGTATTTATCCCGCGGATACCACTTATTCCAACACATCTTCCTTTTCAGTTTAAGAGATTGCAAATTCCAGTGAGACTTGCATTCTCTATCACAATCAACAAATCACAGGGACAGACTATTACATACTGTGGAGTGGATATAAGATCCCCCTGTTTTTCCCATGGACAACTCTATGTTGCTTGCTCAAGGGTGGGTTCACCCAATAATTTATATGTTCTTGCTCCTGGAGGTGAAACTAAAAATGTTGTTTATAATCAAGTTTTGTGTTAGTTGTATTGTATTCATTTTGTCAAATATTTCACATTATAATTTGAATATTGTACTTTTTATAAAGCTGTAAAAAAATAATTTCATTCACCACTATAAAGTATCTTTATTTGAATCCATTTACAGTGTTATTGCTATAATTAAATACCCGTGCAACGCCAGGCCATCAGCTAGTTAAGACTATAATTCATCCTACTATGGAGATAATCCTTTCAGATCACTTCTTAATACTCTCACTGAAACAAGTAATGCGGGAAGGCCCTCAGAGATGCCACCAATATACTCAAAATTTTCATAGTATTTGGCTTTATGCATCAAATCCTCATCAGGTCCATTGTTGAATAGCTCTTATATTAAGTTAAATCAACCATAAATTAACCGTTAATTAACATTTTTAAGATATTTAAGCTTAATGTTCGTGGTCAGGTTCACAGGGACTAACCAGCCAACATGTTTCACCCTGGGGGGGGGGGTATCTTCAAGGCTATTATCCCTATAGACAAAAAAATTTGTTTTGTATGTTAATTTAATGTCCCCTATTCTATGTCGTATTGGACTTCATAACTAAAAATTACATCTACAAAATGGTTTCCACATAGTATAGTACAAAAATGAATAAATACCTTAATGCAGCTTTTTACCCATACGTCGACCACTCAGTGATTTATACCAAGATAGCTGCGGCATCTTTCACTATAAATACCTACCGAAGTCAGCTGTTAGAGATATCACAAGGACAAAACCAACCCAGTGTCTCAGGGAGGAAAATTTTATTGGCCTCAAGATGGCAAATTTAATAATTCCTCATTAAGACAGCATATAGGTTAGATTTTTAAAGAAAAACCAGAACAAACTGAAGAGCTTTCCACACACAGCCATCGTAACTCCTCATCTTGGTTTCTTATTCTTGTTTTACTTTGTGAATATTTTTGTAATTGTTCTTTTGCATTGAAAGTATGCATCGGTTTCTAATAGATGCTGGCACTGTAATCTAGAAGTGGGGACATTGGATCATCTAATTTTTTATTGCCCCTGCATTAGGAATTTTTGGAATTCAATTTGGTCTCAAATAAATTGCTTATTGGAAAATCATGTGGAAATATCATATGATACTGTTCTGTTCGGTATGTCTATGAGGAAAAAAGTCAATTATCAGCACATAACAATAAGCTTTTGATGATAATGACGGGTGTTGCTATGCAACATATTACTAACAACTGGAAAAATTATAGTAATCTCAATTATACGTTTTGGTGGAATTCCCTGTGTCATATTTACAAGATGGAAAGAGCAATTGCAATACAGAAAGGAAGTTATAAAAAATTTTTAAAGATATGGAGACCGATGGTTGATTTTTGTAGTGAATAGGCATCATTTTTCTTTGATAATATACATAGGGGGGTGGGGAGATTGGAAGATAAGATGTAGCAAAATTGAAATTTTGAAGGAATATGATAGTTTTAATGATTGTATAGAAAGATGGGAGGGGGGAGGGTTTTTAATTAATTTACATATTAAGAATATAATGTATGATGTTCAAGTGTTATACGATAGTATTTCATGTTGTTCTTTTTGTGCACTTGATGTAAGTTTGAAAAAGAATAAAGAAATTAAAAAAAAAAAAAGAAAGTATGCATCGGTCATGCAGATCGTTGAAACAAACACCTACTTCAATTCATTTTAAATTGAAATTCATAGACAACAGAATATGAAAATGTACAAGGGTACGAAAGCCTTTGCAACACACTTCATCTTTGCATTTTATCAATTTTACAAATGTGCTTTTCCTTTCATCTGTTCACAGGAGTTCTGCACAGCTGTTTTCCCACCTGAAGCAATAATCTTGCTTTCTTTTTCAGAGTTGGCCAATTATGAAAGGAATGTGAATCGAGCCATCCATAAGTACAATGCATACAGGTGAGTATGTTTAATAGAATGGGGTTAGTGGAATTGTGGCTTCTGTAACTGGGATAGGGAGCCCTCTTATATTAGGGCAATTACCTAGCTCAGAGTTTTTAGAATGACTTAAAAAGAAAGATAGATGTCAAGTGTGCCCAGTTGTGCCTAACTACTGTGCCACCAAAAGCATTCGCCTATCTGCCCACCAAGCTCATTTTGTGTATCCTATGTTTGATTAAATGTGGGTACCACTTGACTCCTGTAACCACCAGTAAAAGACTTTTCACCATCTTGGTGAAAGTATTTTCCAGCATTCCTTTTACGCCCCCCATTCTATCCTTGCATTATAACTTTTTGTTCTATAGAAAACAATATCTATGGTAAACCCTTGTTGAATGAATGTTTGTATCATTTTTTCTTTTTTTTTTTCTGTCAAGTACATCTTTAGCTGGTTAGTTATTCCTGAAGACACTTTTTAAAGCCTGACCCAGTCAGTTGAACATTTTCCCATATTTTTAATCATATTTAGCGTTTTCATGGGTATGGTTAGAAAATAATATTCATTGATCGCTTTTTCAAATCTGTTCTTTTCCAAAGAAAATCTACCTGCCCCAAAAAGCAGGTGCAACTTGCAGCTTTTATTTTTCAGAATGAAAATACATATGTAGCCCTGGGTGAAGGGTATGCACTGGGGAAAGGATAAAAAGAGGAGGCATATATTCCCTTTGACTGCTGTGAAGAGAAGTTTTAAAATTATCAGTGCTGGGATCTCTTGGTAAAAGCAACATAGGCTTCCTAGTGGACAGAGTTGCCCTGGATCCAAGTGACCAATCTCTAGCTGAGGAGGAATCCCCACCCCCCACCTCCAAAGTCCAGCTTTTGTGTGGAAAGAGTCCCTGGTGTAATTATACAGTCTTTAAGGGTAATTGTGAAACACAGTTCATTTACAATATGTTACTAGTCTTTAAGCCCGTTACATTAACGGGTGCTAGAATAGAAGTGTCTGTCTGTCTGTGTTTCTTTCTCTCTCTCTCCTTGGCCACTGTCTGTGTCCTTCTATCTTCCCCCCCTCCCCAAGCAAAACTGTCTGCCCCCAGCACACCCCTCCACCCAAAGCAGCCCCCTTTCCCTCTCCCTGACTGTCTATCCGTGGCCCCCTTCTGTATTCACCCCAGAGCAAAGCTGTTTGCCCCCAGCACAGACCTCCCCCCAAAGCAGCCCCCTTTCCCTAACTGTCTCTCCATGGCCCCTTCTGTCTTCCCTTAGTGCCCCCAGTGACCTTAATGTCCCATTCAATGTCCTTAGTGCCCTCAGTGCCTCCTTCCTATATCCTTAGTGCCCTCAGTGCCCCCAGTGCCTCCTTCCCGTGTCCTTAGTGCCCTTTCCTATGTCCTTAGTTCCCCCAGTGCCTCCTTCTACTGCCCCCCCTCAATGCCTTTTAGACTTTGTTCCACCCACACCCTCCCCCTGAAGCCAGCCTGCCTGCCTCCCATCCCCCTGTGCAGTAGAACCTTTAACTTCTACCCCCCCCCATTCTCCCATACAGTAGAATTCGGCATTTGCAGCACGTTTCTATCTACCCCCCCCCGCCACCCTCCCACGCCACTACCGCTGCCATGCAGCCATCCCCACTGACCCTCCCATCATGAGACGAACACAAACCTCCGGCCTGCAGCAGCTCCACAGCACTCTACTGTCCTGATTTCCTCGGCAGTGAAAATCAAGACAGAAGGCTGGAAGCAGAATGTTTAGAGTGCTGTGGAGCTGCTGCAGGCCGGAGGTTTGTGTTCATCTCGCGGTGGGAGGGTTGGATGGTAGGCTCAACCCGCCGGCCCCGGGGGTCCGCCCGCAGGCACAAATGGTAGCTGTGTAGACACCTCCTTGGGCAGCAAGGTTCGGACGCGCACCGCCACGCGCTCGGGGCTCTCGTCGACCCGGGGCTTCGGCGCCATCGATGGAGGGAAAGAGGCGCGAGCCGCGCATTCAAGGAAAGCGCGCCCGCTTCATCTTGTTTCTTCAGCAGCCGCCCCCTCCCCCGGATCGACTCCGACCTCTACCGGGCCCTCCAGTAGCTCACACTCCCACATCCGTGCCCTCCCAGCAGGGAATTTTGAAAGCAGCGGCGCGAGGTGGAGAGCAGGGAGGCTGTGGCGCACTCGTGCTGCCGCGACAGATCAGGGAACACGCGACGCGAGTGCGCATGCGCGCTTAGCTTTTTATTATTATTGATACTTTTTCAAACATTTAAAATCTACCAAAGAGTTTTGTGAACAAGATGTTTCTATTTTGTTTATCCTCTGTTAAGTAGAATTTGCGGAGCAATTTGGGAGCGTGCATCCGGTAACGCTATAGAAATAATTAATAGTAGCAGTAGTAAATATGCATATATGATATGACTCAAGCTGAAGTGAAATTTCTTGATAGTACCTCTTGGGAAGGGTTTGTCTGTATGCATTTGTGCATGCGCTAAAAGGTGGGTATGGACTAAGGAGGAATGCAAGGAAGAAGCAGTGAATCATGGCTGGAGCAGAGGCTAGACCTCGCCACTCAATCGGTGTAGAAGCTGGAGCTGAGGCTTCAGATGAGCAATGAGTGGTGGGGAAGTAAGACTCCACTGTTCAAAGAGAAGCGTTGGCCACCAGGAATGGAGCTGGTTGCTAACAGGGACTCACTTCCTGTCGTCATAGAGGGATCAGTGACACTGCAATTGCAGAAAAAATGCAGCACTGTACTGATAACTTGTCTGCTTGTGCCCATTGCATTACTTTTAAAATCTTACTTTTAGTTTTTAAAACATTGACTACAAATGAACCCCAATTTATTAATAGATTACTAATTCCACATAGTACGTCACGCTCTTTAAGATCCACCAATCAAAAACTCTTAACAGTTCCATCACTAAAAGTCATTGGAACTCGTCGCCCTGACATTTTTTCTGTAATAGCCCCACAATTATGGAACAGTTTGCCCCAGTATCTTGGAGTAGAAAATGATCTGAAACAGTTTAAAAGCAGCTTAAAGAGTTTCCTTTTTAAAGATGCGTTTAATTTATAAGCCTAATTAAGGATTATTATCAAATTTTTCCTTTTTTATCTTTTTATTTCCCCTACCTGTTGTTTTTACCATTTATGTTTTCTTTTATATATACGATTGTAGTTCTACCCTTTCTTTCCCCATGTATCTGTTAGTTTGTATGACTTTATTTATTATTTTGTATGATAATGTGTCAAATTTATGTATCCTTTTATAATTAATCTGATGTATCTATTTTTTATCTGTAAATCGCTTAGCAAATTAAATTAAGCGATTCAATAAGTCAAAAATAAATTTGAAACTTGATTCTCAGCATTGATGATAAGAAACTGGGAATGGTGAGAGAAAAGGAGTTATGCAATGGGAGGAGGGAATATAAGAATAGCCTTACTGGGTCAGACCAATGGTCCATCAGGCCCAGTAGCCCATTCTCAAAGTGGCCAATCCAGGTCCCTAATACCTGGCCAAAACTCAAAGAGTAGCAACATTCCATGCTACCGATCCAGGGCAACCAGTATTCTAGGTGAGGTCACACCATTGAGCGAAATAAGGGCATTATAACATTCTTAGTCTTGTTAACCATCCCTTTCTTAATAATTCCCAGCATCCTGTTTGCATTTTTGGCCACCACCACACATTGGATGGAAGGTTTCATCATATTGTCTACGATGACACCCAGATCCTTTTCTTGGGTGCTAACCCCCACAGTGGACCCTAGTATCCGGTAACTGTGATTCGGGTTATTCTTCCCAATGTGCAAGAGGTGGTGAGGGGAGGAATAGTTTATAAACAAATACCCTGTAGATGGCGGGGAAAGGTGAAACAAGGGGGAGGGGAAGGATGAGGGAGTAAGCTCAGGGGAAAGGTGCAACAGGGAGGGAAGTCCACATGCACACCAAATCTCTCCTCACAGAGAGAATATGGCAAGTGTTGAGATTATTTTCACATACCCTGGCTTCAGACTAAGATTCATTACTGTTACTGGCCTCAAGATAAATATGTACCCAATGATTTATATTCTTTTTCATATAGAAAAGCAGCATCTGTAATTTCCAAGTACCCAAGCAAGATTAAGAGCGGAGCAGAAGCAAAGAAACTGGTAATTATTACTAAAGGCATCGGTACTATATCATATTATATGAGCAATGAGAGAAACTTCATAAACTGCTTTCTGCACATGTAAAGCTTGTTTTTACTTGTGGAGAATAGCTCTTAATAAATTATGAGGTGCATGTACACATAAAGGTTTGTGTTGACGATTCACATTATTTGTAGGCAAATCCCATGTAGAGAGTTGCACGGGGACAAAAATCAAGCCCGTCCCCATAAACTTCAGAAGTACATAATTATTTCATTTAATTATGCTACTGAATTAGAGGCTCATTTACGAATAAGCAAAGACACTTTATTAATTTAGAAATATTAATTGGGAAGAATACTTACTTTGTAATTGGGTCTCTGCCAGAGCTGATGAGGACCCTGAAGCTATGTTAGCTGAAGACTTCTCTGAAGGTGGCCAAAAATCCCTTTTGCTAAGCTTGGCAGGCAGCAGCAACATTCTTAAGCCACAGATGTCATCTCAGTGGCTCAAGGATGCAGCGAGCAACTGCTATGCTTGGTAGAAGGGTGTTCCAGCCACCTTTGGAGGGCGTCCTCAGTTGGTGGTTCTTGGGGATCTCCACCAGCTAAAGCAAGGGTCATCAAATACTTCAACACTGGAGAAATAAAAAGAGAAATGCATTTCCTTTACTGTTGAATACCATACAAAGTCATCTGCTATACACTTTTCCCAAAACTAATGTATTTCAGTCAATAAATTCCTTGTTTTTTTACTTTTGTTGTCTGGAGATTTATTTTCCCATCAAGTTGATACTAGTTTCTCTTTTATTTTTCACATGTCTACTTTACACATTCTACTGCAAATTCTTCTTCAAGCGGTTGCTATCCTCTGGTTCCTCCTACCATGGTCCATCATTTCTCCCTCTTTCTTCCCTCCATCCCATTGTACAGCATCTTCACTCCCTTCTGTCCTGGATCCATCTCCCTCTTTTTTCCCTCCCTGCCCCTCCACCCCTTTGTGCAACATGTCTTCCTCTCTCATTTCCTCTCTTGCTGCAAAGGGAGTGGGGAAAGAGAGAGGGATACACGATAGGAAAAGGTTAAGCTAATAAAAAACCTTTATAAAAAGGTTTTTAGTTGCTTTTTAAAAGACAGTTTGTCCCTACATAATCTCAAGTATCCAGGCACTGCATTCCACCAACATGGTCCTGCTACTGAGATAGCTGATGTTTGTGTCTTCCTATAGTGTGTCTCCGTAGTGTTACAATACTACAATTGTAAGGATAACAGTCATTCACTGCCTGTCTCTGCTGTTTTTAGGATGGAGTTGGAGCCAAAATTGCTGAGAAGATTGATGAGTTTTTAACCACTGGAAAACTACGCAAACTAGAAAAAGTAATAGACTTTTACTGCCTTGATTAGATTATACTCTGTAGCAAACTTGCTGCTAGTAATTGGGGACAGTTCTACCCTATGGTAAATTGCTGTGCAAACATGGGACAGACAGCAGCATTGCACGTTTCACATTCACAAACTACAGCCTGTGTAGCTACAGTCCAGGCTTCCCAAACAGCGTCTTGCTACAGTATAAGTATGATATAGATATGAACCATGCAAAATTGCAGGCGACAACAGATCCCTCTCCATTGCCCTGTAACTTAACTACAGTATATATGTGAGAAAATACTTTACTGCTGATCGCATTCAGATCTTAGGCTTCTCTGCTGAGTCAGCCAATTGATGTTGCTAGCAGTGTGTTATTCCTTAGTGTTTGCTGCCACCTTCACCTCTTGCACCTGAATTACATGTTTTGCTGATCTTGTCCATTTGTTTCTGAAAAGTAAATCGATACCGTATTTTTCACTCCATTAGACACACTTTTTTCCCCCCAAAATAGTGGATGGAAATTAGGGTGCATCGTATGGAGCAAATACCCAAAGCACCTTCTACCCTCCCCCCGGTTACCTATTTTTAATGCGGCCACCCTCCCTCGCTGGATGTGGCGCCCTCAGTTGGCCCCCCACCCCCGCGCGTACCTATTTTTTTTTTTTTTTTTTTACTTCTGTTCGCGGCCAAGGCTGGCTGGCTGCCTGGTTCTCGCCGCTGCCCCCCCCCCCCCCCGTTCTCTCGCAGCATAGCAGCGCACCAGGTTGCCTGCCTGGTCCCGCGCCGCTTCCCGCTAAGAGGGCGTCTTATGGTCAGGTGCGTCTAATGGAGCGGAACAATACGGTAATTGTGGTAAAAGCTGTTTGAAGTTGGATTCTATTTTATTCCATGCAATGCCTTTCCAAACCCACACTCAAGATGAGCCACATTCAAGTACAGTATGTATATTTTTTCCTGTCCCCAGAGGGCTTTCAGTCTGTCTGTACCTGAGATAATGTATGGTGAATCAACTTGCCCAAAGTCATAAGAGGAGTCTGTGGGACAAGCAGGATTTTGAACCCTGGTTCCATTCCCAATTTCACATTGAAAAGCCCAACTAAGAGGGGATGAAATGGTAGGACTAAATTGACATTGTAGTTGTCGTCGTCATCATCATCATCAGATTAGGTTTCTGTGTTCCCATAATGGTTAGTATTTCAATTTTTAAAAAATCTGACCTGGTGACCAAAGTGGATTTTGGCTATCCTTGTTTCTCATTCCTTCATTATTTTTTTTTTTTTTTACTGTAGATTAGACAAGATGATACAAGTTCATCTATCAATCTTCTCACACGAGTCTCTGGCATTGGGTAAGCTTTTATCTATTTATTGTTCATGCCAATTTTGCTATGTGTTTTTATTATTTATTGTTATTGCTGCAAAAATGAAATGTTTGTACAAGCATTTAGGGAGTAGTTTTGTAACTTAGGTGCCTCTTTTTAGGTAGCCCAATGTCATGCAATAAGAATCTATTCTGTAATGGTATTTGAGTGCCCGTGTTGCATTATAGAATACTAGCTCAAACCACCATTGCCTAATGAGTCTTAGACCTGACATAACTGAGGATAACTAATAATAACTTTAATTTTGTGTTTTGTTTTTAAGTTTTTTATTCATTTTTCACATAACAAGTGTATCACTTAAATTTATACAATTTCATTACGTACACACTTGATATGCCTTCATACATTACTATATATATATATATATATATATAACGTATCATTATATAATCTTTTACTATAATCTTGAAGCAGTATATAATATTTAATAAGTATACCAACTATTTCTCAATTATAAACCCATCCCCTCCCCTTCCTTATACAACTGCATATAATACAACAAGATATATTGATAAATTATTTATATTATAAGATGATTAAAATAAACCCCCCAACCCCCCTCTTATCAATATCTTATTATGGGAAAATTGTATCATTCATTGCAAAAATCTATTAATGGTCCCCAAATCTTCTTAAACTTATCTATATACCCTTTTTGTGTTGCAAATGTACGTTCCATTTTATACATATGGCATACTGAATTCCACCAAAAGTTATAATTTAACCTGTCATAACTTTTCCAATTGTATGTTATTTGTTGAACTGCTATTTCAGTTAATATAAATAAAAGTTTGTTGTTATTTGAAGAAATTTGACTATGTGCTCTCATTGCTGTGCCAAATAAAATCGTATCATATGTCATACTTTAATTTTATATACTGCAATCCCATAAGCAGTTTAGAGTGGTTCACGGTAATAGAGACAGCTGACAGACAGTGAAGTTACAAACACCAATTGAAATACAGCAGCATAATTATAAAGTTAAACAAATTTATCAAAGAGCTAGGTGTCTGATGTTCTTCTGAAGGATTAGTAGGAAAAAGCTTTCAAAATAGATTCACTTAACCAGTCATTCAGTTTACCGGCTTGAAGTGAAAGAGTCCTATAAAGGAACCTCTTATAAACACAATCTTTCAATGTAGGAAAGGTAAACAAATGAAATCTGCGGGTACGTCTAGTAATGCCAGCAAGATCAAAATGGTAGTAAACAGGGGTGCTCATACTTTTTTGGCTTGTGAGCTACTTTTAAAATGACCAAGTCAAAATGTTCTACCAACAATAAAATTTTAAAAAATACAAAGCACACTGTATGCAGAGAAAATGTTAAATATCATTTATATTCTTGGGGGGGGGGGGTTTTCAAAGAGGTCAAGGCACGTGACTTTAAAATATGAAATGTCACCTCAGTAACAACCATACAAAAATAAACAAATATACCCCCCTCCTTTTTTACTGATAGCGGTTTTTAGCGCAGGGAGCTACGCTGAATGCCCTGCACTGCTCTCTACGTTCATAGGCTCCCTGCGCTAAAAAACGCTATTGCGGTTTAGTAAAAGGGGGGCCATAGTATAAAATATAGACAGCAGATATAAATTCTCAAAACGGACATATTTTGATCACTAAATTGAAAATAAAATCATTTTTCCTACCTTTGTTGTCTGGTGATTTCATGGGTCTCTGGTTGCACTTTCTTCTGATTGTGCATCCAATATTTCTTCCCTTCCTTTTTCCTCCTGCATGCTTTGTCTCCTCTAGACCTCATTCCATTCCCCAACCAACATCTCTGTCCTTTCATGAGTCCATCTTTTTCTTCCTCTCTCCCTGCCCCCTCCCCTTTCTTTCTCTCTCCATGCCCCCCTTTCTTTCACTCTGTCTGTCTTTCTGTCTCCCTTCCCCCTTCTTTCTCTCTGTCTTTCTGTCTCCCTGCCCCCCCCTTTCTTTCTTTTTGTCTCCCTGCCCCCCCCCTTTCTTTCTCTCTCTCTTTCTTTCTGTCTCCCCAAGCCACCACCGGTGCCGTCGTCTGGAGCAGGCCCCCAAGCCACCACCGACGTCTGGGAACAGGTCACCGTTGCCGCCGAGTTCTCCCTGTTTACTGATGCCGCAACAGGCCAGCAGTGACTGCAGAAGCACTGGGCCCACCAATCTTCCCCCTGATGTTGATTCTAACGTTGGAGAGGAAGTTCCGGGCCAGCCAGGCAGCGATTGGCTGGCCCGGAACTTCCTCTCCAACGTCGGAATTGATGTTGGGGGGGGGGAATGCTGGTATATCCGGTGCTTCTGCAGTCGCTGCTGGCCTGTTGTGGCATCGGGGAACAGGGAGAACGCAACAACAGCATAAAGCTAAGTTGAGCATTATTTGCATAAAAAATGAAAAGAAAATGGAAATAAAGTGAAAAAAATTGAAATGAAAATCTGTGCAACAAACACAGTACCAGTATTTATGAAATACTAGTGGAGAATTTAGCTTTAAAAATGAAATTAATATAAAATCAACTAAAGAAAAATATAAAAAGTATAAAAGTAAAATATATCACATAATTGGGTAGAATCGGTGAAGAGTACCTGAATGGTCAGGGTGGCTTTCTGAGAATCCCCATTGTGATATAAATTACATCAGCATGATATTTTGATTAACTGATGTTACTAATGTAATAGACGGGCAACTATGCACAATAACCATGTATATTGGGATTTATTATCTGCCTTTTTCATGAAGAGATTCACCCAAAGCGGTTTACAATACACAGAATAGTAATCAGGTACTCTTAAGTAGTTCCTTGTCAGCCTATCTAGACCAGGCCTCTCACTGCCTATAGGGTTGTGTACACCTAACAGCAGGTGGAGACTGTATAAGAACCATGTACAGATCCTAAGCATCCAGCCTCCCAACAGGTGGTGGACGTCTAGCTGTTCGGTCTGTGACATGTTGTTCTGGTAAGCTCTTTGCAGGGCAATTTCTTTTCCTTGTCTTGTTTGTTAGTACCTTCCTAGCAGTTCCTTTTTGTTCGACTGCCTCTGTGTGGAGTGCCACAGTGTTTGGTCTGTAGGAGCTACATGTTACCTTTGGGGTGTCTGGGTCCCTTCCCACTTGTCTCTCAGTAGATGCTTTGGTCACTGCAATCACCAAGAAGACCAGGATTCCGCAGGATGAATGTGCGGTCTTGAAGGAACAGCAAAATCACAAGTTGGATTTGTTGTTGAGGAGGAGTTTTGATTTGGCAGCACTGGCCTTACAGACTTTTATTTGCAGGGAACTGATAGCTAGAACTTGCTTATGCTGGATGACCCTAAGTTGGAGTGCCTGGTTACTGAGTGGCTTAGCTGGAGATGGGTTCATCTTTTCTAGCAGTTGCAATGTATAATCTCCTCAGGGACTTCGCAAAGAATATGGCATTAGAAGTGGCAGCTCAAGATCTCTCTGGCTTTGCATCTGGGCTGCGGATATAGATTCCAAATCCAGGCTGTTTGCTGCCCTTTTTTTGGTCTATGCTGTTTGTCGAGGATCTGGACAAACTTGTTCAGGGCCTAGAGAAAGCTAAAGTACCTAAGCTTCTGGAGAACAATCGAAGGGCTTCAGTAGGGGGTCTTCCTCTAGAGGTAGATTTTGGGAGGCCTGCTGTTATCATCCAGACAGGCCCAGTGGGGCTCTGCGAGGCCATTTCTTTAGTGGACCCAGTCCTTTCGGGATGCTCATATCTGCCCCAGTAGGCTCATAATGTAACTGTGGTATCCGGGGCAATGGTGGGATTAAGTGACTTGCCCAGAGTCACAAGAAGCAAGCTGGATTGAACTCAGAACCTCAGGGTGCTGAGGCAGCATTTCTAACCACTAGGCCACACCTCCACAAAACATTGAAAAGATCCAGAGTGCACAGCAAAATGTATGGTGAAGCCGTGGCACCCTTCAGCACCTTAGGTAATAACCATATTTTCACCTTAAATTTATATGATTAAGAAATGACTAGACCTTGTCAACATGGATGGCTGTTGGATATTTGTTCCAAAAATGAGAGGCAAAGACAAAACAATGTGAGAAACTGGGAAGATACCTATTTAACCTGAGGATAGGAAATGTGTTCGCTGAGAAGCGTGGAGTTAATAGGAAGGGGAATGGAAGCAGATAGACAGGAGCAGAACCATGAGTGCACTTTTTAAACCAATAAAAGGTTTTAAATAATAAAATATCAGAGCCAGCGCAGATCAGCAAGAAGGAAAGTATGAGAATGGCAAACAGCTGATGGAAGAATGAGAACTGAGCATTGAGCATCTTTGCACTGGCAGAGGGGTGCAATCTGGTTGAGCAGCTGCGCAGTGAAAAGACCTTATAATACCGTAGTAATGGCATTATAATGTGACTGTGACGTAAAACTCTGTTTCATAGAAACATAGAAAATGACGGCAGAAAAGGGCCACGGCCCACCAAGTCTGCCCTCCCCAATGACCCACCCCCCTAATTTCTTCCATGAAGAGATCCCACATGCTTATCCCATTTTCTTTTAAAATCAGGCACGCTGCTGGCCTTGATTACCTGCAGTGGAAGATCATTCCAATGATCAACCACCCTTTCGGTGAAGAAATACTTCCTGGTGTCGCCATGACGTTTCCCATCCCTGATTTCATATGCAGAAGCAGCCTGGGGAGGCTGGCAGTTTGTTGAGTAGACCTTAAGAGGGACTGGAAGAGTGAGCAGTTGGTTGAGGGATCATATAGATAAACGGAGCGAGAAACATGGGGATGCTGGGAAGTGTTGTTCAGAGGACTTTAGCAGAGATGCAGTTAAGAGAGAGGAAGTAGCCACAGTAGATGATGGTAATAATTGGGGAACATAGTGGAGGTTACATTACAAAACTGTTGCAAGGAATCTCTCTGTCTCTTAGAACAGAATGCTGCTTTTCAGCAGACATTGGTGATGAGACTGGAGAGATGATATAACTAGACCCAGTTGCAGAGATGCCCAATTAGAAATTTTCAGTCTGCTGGCCAAACTGTATGTGGCATTGCCTTACCTGGAAGGGACTACCGTTGTACCTTACTGGGCATGGACTGGAAGTGGACACTGATGCATGGAATTTATTGCAAATGGCTGACTCTGAGCTGTGTGTCCTAGAGAATTGACAGTGAGTTTCCAGGATACAGGCAACATTCTGTGCCAGTGATAGATAGGTATGTAAATTTCTGTACTTCCTTTCCATTTCCATCAGTTGGTCAAAGCAATGTGCAGTAAATACATAAAATAATCAAAAGAAGCCATCAATAACCAATCTCCTCCAACTCTATCTTCTAAGAAGGGGCCCAAAAAAGTAATTCTATCCTGTTGTGCTTCCATGAAAAAAAAAGTTCTACTCAAAGGCTAGAAATAATTTTTGATTTTATAAATCTTTATTAATTTTTAAATATTAACAGTGCAATACACAGGTATAAGAACATATGACAAGTCAAGAAAAGCACATTCAACTTACAGATATTCAAAATCAATCATTTTATTCCACCCACCCATTGATTAATCACTATGTATAGACTCTTTCAATAATCTACACTTATTTAAAATAATACAATAACACAATCCCCCCCCCCCCTCCTACCCTGGATGTGCAAGGGATGGCACAGAATTAAAGACAAAAAACAACTACAGAGAAGTAATATAAGATGTCAACGGGCCCCAAACCCGTTTAAATACATTACTATGCCCCAGCATTTCAGCATTCATTTTTTCATACCTATAACTAGAGCATAGGTTCACCCACCAAAAAGGAAAATTCAGGCGATCGTAATTTTTCCAATTACGGGTTATCATCTGCATGGCTATCCCAGTCATATTTAGGAAAAGATGGCATTTATATCGGTCCATTTGGGGCTTAGGGGTCCTTTTATCAAGCCACGCTAGGGGGGTTAGCACGTCTGACATTTCATCACGCGCTAACCCCCGCGGCCGGCTAAAAAACTAACGCCTGCTCAATGCAGGCGTTAGCGGCTAGCGCGGCAGGTGGTTTAACGCGCAGTATTACGCGCGTTAAACCCCTACCGCAGCTTGATAAAAGGACCCCTTAATATGTTGTAATGTTCCACATATGACTGTTTCATAAGTCAATGGAATTGATGACTCAAGTATAACATTAATCTGTCCCCATATTGACTTCCAAAAGTTGAGTATCAAAGGACAATAGAACAAGAAATAAAAAGTCTTAAATTTTTTTATGAAAGCTACAATATTTGTTTCAAGCCTCTGCTCCACGTCTAGGAATTCCACAACTGAGGTACCGCAGTTTAACATTCTCTTTTCTGCTATATCACCACTTTTGATAACCAACTGACCCACATGAATTGATCTCAGAATTCTAGAAGATTGTCCATGTATTTGTTTCCCAAGTCTCTTTTAAAAGCTAAAATCTACAGAATTAAGATTTCACATGTTCCTGTTTTGGTAGCCATTAAAACATTATTAATGAAAGACAAGCACTCTCTCTCTTCTCTAGCCAGTTAATACCTGAGTAGCCACATTCTGAATAACTTGAAACCTTTGCATCACTCTGGGAGATCAGCATGTAGAATATTGCACTGATCCGATGAGCTCAAAACCAAATCCTGCATTTCAGATTACACAACAAAGGTGTAAGGAATGCCTTTAACTGTCTTGCCTTCTGCTGTTTAAAATATACAGCTTGAGATACTGCCTTCAGCTGAGTTTCCAAAGTAGAAGCTGAATCCAGTCTTGCTCCCAGATTACAAATCTTATCCTTCAGGGTGGTTTGAACTCCATCTACCAAAGGGCAATTAGAAATTTAACTGTCAATCCAAACCACCTGAACTAATCAACTCCATCTTTTGTAAAGTACCAATCTCTGTATCTTTGTTGCATAAGTGGTGGTGGTGTTTAATTCCAAATAGAACATATGATAGCATTTTACAAAAATGGTGGGATGAGTTGGGGACTCAGATTTCTCTTCAAGATTTTAGTCAAGCTATTCATCGTTTGCCTAAAATTGTTAAGGGTTATGCCTGGAGAAAATGTACGTATAGAGTTTTGCATAGGGCATATTTATCCCAGGACAAGCAGGCAGCATATTCTTGACTGATGGGTGACGGCACCGACGGAGCCCCGGTACGGACAATTTTAGAATGATTGCACTCTAAGAACTTGGAAAGTTCTAGCAGGCCGCACTGCACACGCGCGAGTGCCTTCCCGCCCGACGGAGGCGCGCGGTCCCCAGTTTCTTAGTTTCCGCGGAGCTAAGAAGACGCGTTCTTTTCAACGGCTGTTGAAAAGTTTTTTTGTATCGCCTTCCCGCTCACGAAAATCCTGTGAGGAAATAATATTTCCTTTTTCTTTTCTTCTTTTATTGTTTTTAAAAAAAAAAAAATCCTTTTTTTATTTCAGTTTCGCCCCGGCGGGGCCTGTTGCCACCATCGAGGCCTCGACCTTCGATTTGGCAGAAGCCGTTTTTACTTTCATGCCCCCCCAGCTAGGGTTTAAGAAGTGCCAGCGGTGTGCATGGCCCATTTCTCTGACTGACCCGCACAGCTGGTGCTTACAGTGCCTGGGTCCCGATCATAGGGCTTCCACCTGCACCTGCTGTGCCACACTAAAAAAACGAACTTTAAAAAACCGTCAGATTCAGCAACGGTTACTTTTCGGTGCCGATATGTCTGACCCTGCGGCATCGACACCGACATCGGCCCCATCTCAGTCGGCACCCACCTCTTCGACACCGCGCCGACGTCGCAACAGTCAGGTAAGCCGGCTAAGAAGCCTTCCCTGCTGGAGCGCCCTCCGGTCTCTGTGGCAGCGAGCCCAGTCATGCCGACCACGAGGCGCCCGCAGAAGCGCTCCACCTCTATTGAGGTGAGTCCCTCGACCTCGGGCTCCTCATCCTCGGGGCGTCGAGCGGCACCGCAGGTACCGCAGAAGAAAAAAGCGGTACCGGTGCCTTTGCTGGACGAGCGAATTGCGGCCGTCCTCCAGGTGCAGCTTAAAGAGCAGTTGCAACAGCTCCATTCTGCTCTATTGGCACCGAACCTTCCAGTCCCGGTCCGGTCTGAGCCCCCGGTACCAACGGTGGGGCAGCCTCTATTGTCTGCTTCCACCCTATCGGTACCAGTTCATTTGGCTTCCTCAGTCTCCATGCCGGTTCTGACACCGGAGCCGAGAGCGCTGCATCAGGCTGTTCAAACTTCGGCACCGATACAGCCTTTAACTTCTCCTGGCACCGCTTCCTTGAGGTCGGGTAAGTCGGTACGCAAATCCCGGCACCTTGAACCTTCCACACCGGAGTCTCGGGATCGCAGTTCCCAAATTAGGGACCCTGATCTGTGGGGTGACTCCGAAGAGCCTCTTCTCTCTGAGGGTGAGTGTTCATCGGCTGATGAGGATCCTTCTGTTCCAGATCCATCCTCTAAGCCAGATTCTGCCTCTTTCACTTCTTTCTTGAAAGAGATGTGTGAATCTCTTTCTATTCCTTTGGAGGCTGAGTCCAAGAAATCCAAAGCGTTCCTTGATGCACTGGACTTTGACCAGCCTCCAAAGGAATTTCTCAAATTACCCCTCCATGATATCTTGAGAGAAACCTTTTATAAAAATCTTGAGACTCCTTTGACCATACCAGGAGCTCCTCGTAAATTGGACTCTTTATATAAAGTCATCCCTATCCCTGGCTTTGATAAGCCGCAGCTTCCACACGAGTCTCTTTTGGTGGAATCTACACTTAAAAAGTCTGCAGGAGCTAGTGTGTACGCTTCCGTCCCTCCTGGCAGAGAAGGAAAGGCCATGGATAAATTTGGCAAAAGATTATACCAGAATGCTATGTTGGCTAACAGGTCAGGGAATTATGCTTTTCATTTTTCCTTTTACCTCAAGCATCTCATCCACACCTTGGCTTCCTTTGAGAAATACCTCCCTGACCGCATGAGACCTGCTTTTCACCAGTGTTCTTCCTCTCTTCTCCAGCTTCGTAAGTTCCTGGTCCGTTCAATCTATGACGCGTTCGAACTTACCACCAGAGCCACGTCCATGTCTGTGGCCATGCGTCGTCTAGCTTGGCTCAGAGTGTCGGAGCTTGATGTCAACCATCAAGATCGCCTGGCTAATGCTCCATGCCTGGGGGATGAACTCTTTGGTGATTCCATGGACTCTACCACCCAAAAACTATCCGCCCATGAGACTCGATGGGATACTCTTCTGAAAACCAAGAAGAAGACTCCACCTACTCGGCCTTTTCGGCAACAATCAGCCTATCAACACCGCTATGTGGCTCGCCCTTTACCACCAGCTCCTCAACAACCTAGGCGTCAACGTCAGCAACAACGACAAACCCCTAGGCCACCACAGCAGCAACAAGTGAAGCCACCTTCACAACAGAAGTCTACCCAACCCTTTTGACTTCGTTCTCCAGGGCATAGCCAGTGTTCTACCATCTGCCCACCTTCCTCAACCCATAGGAGGTCGTCTTACTTTCTTCATCAGCCGTTGGGAGATCATCACCTCGGATCAATGGGTCCTCAACATCATCAGCCAAGGCTACTCTCTCAACTTTCAGACTCTTCCTGCCCAAAGTCTGCCAAAAGAGTCTGCTTTGAACACGCCTCAATCTTCCCTCCTTCTTCAGGAAGTTCAATCCCTCCTCCTTCTGAACGAAATAGAGGAAGTTCCTCTAGATCAAAAGGGGCAGGGATTCTACTCCCGTTACTTTCTCGTCCCCAAAAAAACAGGGGATCTCAGACCCATTTTAGATCTTCGCGATCTCAACAAATGCTTGGTCAAAGAAAAGTTCAGAATGCTTTCTCTGGCCACTCTTTACCCTCTTCTCAATCAAGGCGACTGGCTATGCTCCCTCGATCTCAAAGAGGCATACACTCACATACCAGTCAATCTGGCCTCCAGACAGTACCTCCGCTTCATGATCAATCACTGTCATTACCAGTACAAGGTGCTACCCTTTGGCCTTGCCTCCTCTCCCAGAGTGTTCACCAAATGTTTCATTGTGGTGGCTGCCTTTCTACGCTCGCATCATCTTCAGGTCTTTCCTTACCTGGACGACTGGTTAATCAAAGCCACTTCCTCTCAGGCAGTGCTTCTTGCCACCAACCAGACCATCCTTTTTCTACAGCTTCTGGGGTTCGAGATCAATCTACCCAAATCACATCTCATCCCTACTCAGAGACTTCAGTTCATAGGAGCGGTCCTGGACACAGTCCTCATGAGAGCATTCCTGCCGTCCAACCATCTTCAAACTCTTAAATCTCTATGCCAGCAAGTGCTTCCATTACACTCCATCTCTGCCAAGCACATGATGATACTCTTGGGTCACATGGCCTCGACAGTTCATGTCACCCTCCTCGCACGTCTTCACCTGCGCACTCTTCAATGGACCCTAGCTACCCAGTGGTCCCAAGCAACGGATCCTTGCTCACGGCACATATTTGTGACATCATCTCTTCGTCAATCTCTTCAATGGTGGTTGATATCTTCAAATCTCTCCAGAGGTCTTCTGTTCCATCTACCTCCTCATCAACTAGTCATCACCTTATGCCTGGGGAGCTCATTTGAACGAGTTCCAAACTCAAGGCCTTTGGACAGTCCAGGAAAAGAAGCATCACATCAATTTCCTGGAACTCAGAGCGATGTTTTATGCTCTCAAGGCTTTCCAATATCTTCTCTTCCCTCAAGTTCTCCTACTGTGCACAGACAATCAAGTTGCAATGTACTACATCAACAAACAGGGTGGGACAGGCTCTCGCCTCTTGTGTCAGGAAGCCCAGAAGATTTGGTCTTGGGCGACAGATCACCAATTATTCCTGAAGGCTGTCTACATTCAGGGAGAGCACAATTCCTTAGCGGACAATCTCAGCAGGATTCTCCAGCCTTACGAGTGGACTCTCGATCCTTTGACTCTCCAGTCCATTTTCGCTCAATGGGGCACACCTCAAGTAGACCTCTTTGCAGCTCCTCACAATCATCAGCTGCCCCTCTTCTGCTCCAGACTCTACTCTCCTCACCGTCTGGCAGCGGATGCATTTCTTCTGGATTGGTCCAATCTGTTCCTGTATGCTTTCCCTCCTCTGCCTCTCATGCTCCGAACCTTGTTCAAGTTCAAGAGGGAACAAACCACCATGATTCTAATTGCTCCACGGTGGCCCAGGCAACATTGGTTCTCCCTTCTACTTCAGCTCAGTTCCAGGGAGCCTATTCTTCTTCCATTGTTTCCTTCTCTGCTTACACAGCATCAGGAGACCCTTCTGCATCCCAACCTCCAGTCTCTGCACCTGACAGCTTGGTATCTCTCGGGCTGACTTCCAATGATACACTTTTGTCCCAGCCTGTTCGTTCTATTCTGGATGCCTCCAGGAAACCTGCCACTCTTCAATGTTACCATCAGAAGTGGACACAGTTTTCTTCCTGGTGTCTTCTTCATCATCATGATCCCACTTCCCTTGCAGTGGAGACCTTGTTAGATTATCTTCTTTCTTTGTCTGACTCTGGTCTCAAGTCTACTTCCATCAGAGTCCACCTCAGCGCTATTGCTGCTTTTCATGAGCCAGTTCATGGTAAACTTCTCTCAGCTCATCCTTTGGTTTCCAGATTCATGCGGGGTCTTTTCAATGTGAAACCACCTCTTAAGCCTCCTCCTGTTGTCTGGGATCTCAATGTGGTTCTTTCCGCTTTAATGAAGCCTCCGTTTGAACCTTTAGCTACAGCTCCTTTCAAGTTTCTCACTTGGAAAATGGTCTTCCTTATTGCTCTTACCTCTGCCAGGAGGGTCAGTGAACTGCATGCACTAGTTGCGGATCCTCCTTTTACAGTCTTTCATCACGACAAGGTGGTTCTCCGTACCCATCCAAAGTTTCTCCCTAAGGTTGTCTCTGAATTTCATCTCAACCAATCAATTGTTCTGCCTGTATTTTTTCCAAAACCTCATTCTCATTCTGGAGAACAGGCTTTGCATACTTTGGACTGTAAGCGGGCTTTAGCTTACTATTTGGAGCGTACTAAACCCCACAGATCAACTCCCCAACTCTTTCTGTCCTTTGATCCGAATAAATTGGGACGCCCCGTTTCTAAACGAACATTGTCAAATTGGCTTGCAGCGTGCATTTCATTCTGTTATGCTCAGTCCGGACTGACACTGGAAGGTTCTGTCACGGCCCATAGAGTTCGAGCTATGGCAGCGTCTGTAGCTTTCCTCCATTCCACTCCTATTGAGGAAATCTGCAAGGCTGCTACTTGGTCCTCAGTTCATACTTTTACATCTCATTATTGTCTGGATGCTTTCTCCAGACGGGATGGACACTTTGGCCAATCTGTTTTACAAAATTTGTTTTCCTAATGGCCAACCTTCCCTCCATCCCTCTTTTTGTTTGCTTGGAGGTCACCCATCAGTCAAGAATATGCTGCCTGCTTGTCCTGGGATAAAGCACAGTTACTTACCGTAACAGGTGTTATCCAGGGACAGCAGGCAGATATTCTTGCGTCCCACCCACCTCCCCGGGTTGGCTTCTTAGCTGGTTTATCCTAACTGGGGACCGCGCGCCTCCGTCGGGCGGGAAGGCACTCGCGCGTGCGTGGTACGGCCTGCTAGAACTTTCCAAGTTCTTAGAGTGCAATCACTCTAAAATTGTCCGTACCGGGGCTCCGTCGGTGCCGTCACCCATCAGTCAAGAATATCTGCCTGCTGTCCCTGGATAACACCTGTTACGGTAAGTAACTGTGCTTTCTCACTGGTACAAGCATTTCATGCAGGATTAGTTAATTCTTCTATTTGTATCAAATGTGAGAAAGATCCAAATACTTTATCTCATGCATTATGGCAATGTCCTCTTATTAAATCATTCTTGTCTGCCATCCTATTATTTTTAGGTGCATTATGGAATAGTTAATTAGTGGAATCTCCAAGGGGGGTGTTATTTGGTAAAGCTGCGGCTTGTGGGGTTTTTGGACATGGAAGAAGTATTTTATTTCAAAAGGAACGTATGATTGGTCATAGGTGTATTCTACAATATTGGTTACAGAAAGATCCTCCTAATGTTTGGCATTGGAGGAACCAATTCCATCGTTTAATTTTATTTGAGGTTTGGGAGGTTCGTAAATTTCCTAGACAAACTCATCTTTTTTTGAAAATTTGGGATCCATATATTCAAAATCTTTCCTCTAGAGCACAAAGTATGATTCTTAATGTTTTATATTGAAGCTTAAGAAACTTTCATTGCATCTCAACACCTTGTAATTTGTGTCATCTTCATTCTGGGGGAGGGGAGGGAATATGGTGGATGATAGTAATTTGTTTGTAAATTCTTGAATTGTATATTTGTTTAATTCATTCATTAAAATGTTATAATTGGGAAATAAAACTAGGGGGGAAGGGGAGAAGGGTACAGGGGCTGTGTATAGAAGTTTGAATAGGTAATATGGAAATATGTTTGGGAGGAATGATAGAAATATGTATTTAATATTAGAATTTTGAATTTAATTGTAATGAATATTTTATTATATTGTATTATTGTATATTTATTTGATTCCTTCAATAAAATGTTTTAAATTAAGTACCAACCCATTGCTCTAGATCAGATATGGGCAACTCTGGTCCTCGAAGTGAATGAATCTATTTGCATGGGTTCATAGACAGTGGCGCGCAAGACGCCAGCGCACCGACAATTCGGCGCAAGACAGAAGCACGCGGGGGAAAAAGTAATTTTTAAAAGAGGTCCGATGGGGGGTTTGGGGTGGCAACCCTCCCCCCACTTTATTGGTTAGTGTTCGCGCTGCTGTTGGAGGGGAGTTCGGGGGGTTAGAAACCTCCATTATAGCAAAAACGGAACTTTTTCTTATTTTTTTCAGGAAAAGTTCCGTTTTCTCTATAATATGGGGGGTTTCACCCCCCTCCCCGCAACGGCAGTGCGAACACTAACCAATAAAGTGGGGGGTTGCCACCCCAAACCCCCAGTCGGAGCTCTTTAAAAATTACTTTTTCCCCCGCGCGCTTCTGTCTTGCGCCGGATTGTCGGCGCTGGATTGTCGGCGCGCTGGCGTCTGGCGCGCGATTATCCCGTCACCATTTGCATGCACTGCTTTCTATGCATATTCATTGGGTAAATCCTGAAAACTCGATTGGATTCTGGCCCTCGATGACCAGAGTTGTCCATGTCTGCTCTAGATCCAGATAGCTACTTCCTTCTACCAGCGTTTAATTTAGGATCCTGCAAGTAAAGCACTTCAACTGCATACAAGTAACCAGATAAACCAGGGGTGACTTTCCCACAGTTCTTTGGAACTCAATAGGGAGGAAGAATGGGAGGGAGGTAGGCCTTCCTATGACCCTTGTTATACCAGGAGGTTTGTGTTTGTTTTTTTAAAATAATTCTTTATTGATTTTCCACACTTCAAAAATGCAATACATGAATATATAGCACATAAAACATCAATTTAAGCACATCCACTTACAATTGTATATATAATCACTCATTTTCTCCCACCCACCCCCAATCAATGATTGACATTTATTTGCCCAGTAACCTTACCCTCTTCATATTAAAGTGTAACTTACTCTAGGGTCAAATTAGGACAGAAATATCCCCCCCCCCACATCCTATTTTGGATGTGTATGAAAGTAAACAAAACCTGACTTATAATCAGAGGCCTGCTATAGAGAAGTAACATACGATGCCAACAGATCCCCCCAAACCAATTTAAAAAGAATATTGTGCCCCAGACTTTCTGCATTCATTTTCTCATATCCATAGCTGGAGCACAGATTAGCCCACCAGAAAGGGAAATTCAGACGATCATAGTTTTTCCAGTTCCGGGTTATCATCTGCATGGCTATCCCAGTCATTATAAGGAAAAGACGGCATTTATATCTATCTAAGGCGGTTTTAATTAAAGAAAATGTTTGTCTTGCCTATAAGAAGACCTCATGAGGCATCCTCTAACCCAGTCAAACATGAATTTCTGCTAGATTCACATAGATACTCACCTGGAGTTCTGTGTTTTTTTTCCAAATATAAAATCTATAGCTTTCTTAAGTGAGAGTGATGGTGTCTGTTACTCTGTGTTGGATGCTGTGTGAGAAAGCATATCAACAATAATACTAGTCCCTTTCCTGCAGTGCAGAGTCTTTCTTTGCCTATTCATTCTGTGCCATAGGCTGTCTGAAGGCGCACTGGAAAGAACTGTTTATGCAACATTCCTTTTATGGCTTTCTTCTCCTGTCTCCCCTCACAGTCCTGCAGCTGCTCGAAAGCTGGTCGAAGAAGGGATTCGGAGCGTGGAAGGTGAGTGTACACCTATAGAGATGTTTTAAGTTCTCTATACATGTAAGATAAATTTGCTCTGTAATAAGAGAACATTTACCTGTGCATGTTCTCTTAGACTTCTGTGGCTGGCATGACTGTTGCAGTTGTCTGAATCTCGTAGCGTCTGGTTAGGTAGAACTGGCATTTCAGCCATTATGCTGTGGCTTTCTCCACCCTGATGGCTGACTTGTTGGATATACCTACCCAGGCACGGCGAGAGCCAGACAACTGCAACAATAATACTTGTGAGCATTACACCAGATGCTTAAGAGCATCAAGAAATACCATGTTGGCTCAGGCTAGTGTTCCATCGAGTTTGGCAACCTGCCTCTCGGAGTGAAAAATCCAGTGGGAAGTACCCAGCAGATCTCATTGGGAGATCTTCCCTGTTGCTGACTTATAGAAACAAGAGGTAGTGAGCATTAAGTCCACAGGGGAATAATTAATAACTTGTCCTTCAGAATCTTATCCAACCCTTTGTTTTGATATACATCTGAATTACTACCATTGACTGCATTGTTTGAACTATTCAATAGAATTATTCTAATTCTACTGCCAAATAGTTTCATGCAGTGTTCCCTGCTTCTAGTACTAGTTGAAAGATTAACAACCATTCTTTATTAACTTATTCTACAACAATTATAATTTTAGAAAATTTTGTGAAACATAGAAGCATGTTGGCAGGTAAAGGTCAAATCTAGTCTGCCCATCTGCAGCGTCCACTACCTCCTCCTCTCCCTAAGAGATCCCACATGCCTGTCCCACACTTTCTTGAACTCAGACAGTCTCTGTCTCTACCACCTCTATCAGGAGACTATTACAGTCATCTACCACCCTTTCATTAAAAAAAAGTATTATCCCAGGACAAGCAGGCATGATATTCTCACATGTGGGTGACGTCATCTACGGAGCCCCGATGCGGAAGCATTTTCAAGCAAACTTGATTGAAGATTTAAGTTTGCTCTGCTGCTCCACGCATGCGTGCCTTCCTGCTCCACTAGGGGGCGCATCCCCTCGTGGTCTCCAGTTCAAAATTTTCCACTGAGCCTAGAAGTTGTGTTTTTTCAGGCTCTGCCCCAACTGCCTTCTAGCACCACGATTTTCTTATTTTTTTCTCGATTAAGTCGCTGTGCGCGAATTTTCTTCTTATTCAACTTGTTCCTGCTTCGTTTTTGACTGACCCGGAGGCTTCCGGGTCCCCGTGGCCGCGTGGCTACTCGAGCTGCGGCCACTTTCGATTCTATGTCCCGGCCTTTGACCGGCTTTAAAAAGTGCACCCGGTGCGAGCGGCTTCTTTCCATCACAGACCCGCATCGCCGGTGCATCCTCTGCCTGGGGGCCGCTCATCCAACCGACTCCTGCCCCCAGTATGCTACTTTCCAGAACCGGGCCCTCCGCCGAATAAAAGCCCGCATGGCGGATCTCTTCGCCGCCGACCAACCCTCTACCTCGGCCTCGAGGTCGGCTCCGGCCTCGGCCCTGGCCTTGACCTCGGCCCCGAATACCTCGGCATCGCCTCGAGACTCGAATCCGAAGTCCTCGGGACAACAGAAAGCCTCGGCTCCGGGTAAGTCCCCTCTTCCCTCTTCAGGTTCCGCCACAGCGAAGAAGCCAGCCTCGGGGACACCAGCGACGCATGGCAGAAGTCCCATGCTCATAGCCCCGGCGAAGCCCTCCAAGCCTTCGGGCCGTGCCTCCACCACACGGGAATACTCTGATACGAGGTCGCCCCCGGTGGAGCGCACCGAGGCAGTGGACATGCCCTCGATGCTGTCCGTGCCCGTTTTCCAGGACCTACTCCGAGCGATGATTTCATCGGAGCTGTCCGCTGCAATGGCCCATCTACAACCGGCCTCGACCTCGACCCCGCATGTGCCAGACCAGCCTGAGCCTCGCGCCGAGCCACCTCGAGGAAAAGCGCGCAAGCTTCGCCCCATCCCATTCTCCTCGGACTCCTCGCCGAGACACCCGAGGCGCTCTCCCTCCACAGACCGCCGCGGGGCAAAACGTCGTGCTAAAACGACAGAAACCTCGAACCGCCGTACCTCCAAGAAGGCCCGAGGTTTCCCCACTCTACGAGGCCGTTCACCTACACCTCGTACGGGACCGCTGAGGGTGACGGAGCTATCACTCTCCAACCCGCGCATCCTCCGAACCCCCCCCCCCATCCTCCGAACCCCCCCTCGGACCGGGGCTCCGATCCGAGGTTTCAGACTCTCACCGAGGGAGTCCGGGTCGAGGTCACCGATTTGTCATCGATCGGTACCCCGAACCCCGGCATCGTCTCCGAGGGGCTCCTTGAGACGTCGGAGATCCACGAACCCGGACCACTTTCACAGTGCTTCCCCGGTCTCAGAGCGTGGATCGGAGCAGGAGCCTCGATACTCGAGGGAAGCCTCCCCATCCTTCTCCACCCGACGGAGGTCTCGTTCACCGACCCCGCAAGGGGCCTCGGGAACATCCTGCCCATCCTTCTCTCGCTTTGTCCAGGACATGGGCCACGCTTTGAACTTAGACCTCCAGTCCGACTCCAGATACTCTAAAGAGTACCTAGCGGAGCTGGATATGCTATCACTGCCCAGAGAGTCCCTTCGCTTACCGCCTAACCCGGTACTCCAACAGGCTTTCTTCAGAAACCTCAAGACCCCCTATGTGGTCACAGCAGTACCCTCCAAAATGGAGGCTAAATACCGTACAGTACCCTTCCCGGGATTTGAACAACCGCAGCTCTCCCACCAGTCGCTGTTGGTAGAATCCTCCTTGAAGAAGGCTCACCCCTCCAGGGTCTCAGCGGCGGTCCCCCCAGGCCGAGAAGGCCGAACCCTAGACAAGTTCGGCAGGAGACTATATCAAAATGCGATGATGGCCTCTAGGGTGCAAAGCTACACTTTCACCTTCACATCCTATCTCAAACATCTCATTGGACTACTGAGAGCCTTTGAGACTGACTTACCGGCCTCCCGCCAAGGTGCGTTTAGCCTGCTTGCAGAGTCCCTCTCCAACCTACGCCTCCAACCTACGCGGCCTACGATGGCTTCGAACTCTCCTCCAGAGAGGCAGCCTTTGCTATCGCCATGCGCCGATTAGCTTGGTTGCGCCTGGTCGACATGGACCCCAACTTACAGGACCGGTTGGCTAACCTTCCCTGCGTGGGTAAAGAACTATTCGATGACACTATCGAGGCGGCTACAAAACGCCTCTCCGAACACGAACGCTTGTTTGCCTCCCTCGTGCGGCAAAAGCCTAAACCGCCCACGTCCAGGCCGTTCAGGGCCCCTCCGTGCCGCTACCCACAAAAATCCACTCCTGCCTTCTCGCGGCCTCCGCCCAGGCGCCCACAAGCCCACCATCGGGCCCCGCCCAAGTCCCAACCGCCTGCGACTACCAAACCGTCCCTGTCCTTTTGACGGGATACGCGGAAGGGGGCGGGCCCCCTCCGCCGTAGTCCCAGGCCTCCTTCCCATTGGGGGTCGCCTCAAAGTCTTTTACCCTCGCTGGGAACAAGTCACGTCGGACGTATGGGTCCTTGGCGTGATCTCATCAGGATACTCTCTCAACTTTCGGGCCATTCCTCCAGACAACCTCCCAAGGAATTGCCCTCCCAACCGGACGCAGCTACCCCTACTCCTCTCCGAAGCTCGAGATCTGCTTCACCTGAGAGCAGTGGAGGAGGTTCCCCCCGGCCAATGGGGGAAGGGCTTCTACTCCCGTTACTTCCTGGTACCGAAAAAAACGGGAGACCTTCGCCCAATACTAGACTTGAGACGCCTCAACAAATTTCTGGTACGGGAAAAATTTTGGATGCTTTCCCTGCCAACCCTCTACCCCCTGATCGACGAGGGTGACTGGCTCTGCTCCCTCGATCTGAAGGATGCGTACACACATGTTCCAGTGCACCCCGCTCACCGCAAATTCTTGCGTTTTCAGGTGGGAGACCTGCACTTGCAATACCGAGTCCTCCCCTTCGGCCTAGCATCGTCACCTCGGGTCTTCACCAAGTGCCTTGTGGTGGTCGCAGCTACCTTACGCTCCCAGGGTCTTCAGGTTTTCCCCTACCTGGACGACTGGCTCATCAAAGCCCCGTCCAGGGAAGGGGTTATCTGAGCGACCCAACAGACTATTATCTACCTACAGAGTCTGGGGTTAGAGATAAACTTCCCAAAATCCCAACTACGCCCCTCGCAGTCCCTACAATTCATCGGGGCCACGCTGGACACGGTTCGCCTCCGTTCCTTCCTACCCACGCCGCATCTAGAGGCGTTAGTAAGTCTGAGCCAAAGGATCTCACTGATGACCTCGGTATCAGCTCGACAGATGATGACTCTCCTGGGCCACATGGCCTCCACCGTCCATGTCACACCCTTCGCCCGTCTCCATCTGAGAATCCCTCAATGGACCCTGGCCTCTCAATGGCGTCAAGACCAGGACCCGATCGACCGTCCCGTGACAGTGACTCCTTCCTTGCAACGATCGCTCCGCTGGTGGGCCGACTCTTCAAATCTTTCCAAAAGTTTGCTCTTCCTCACCCCTCCTCACAGCAAGGTACTCACCACAGACTCGTCGGAGTACGCTTGGGGAGCCCACCTGGACGGCCTCCGCACTCAGGGGATGTGGTCAGCAGAAGACCGCCGCTGTCACATCAACGTGCTAGAGCTCCGGGCCATCTATCTCGCAGCTGTAGCTTTTCAACATCTGCTTCACGACCGGGTGGTTCTCATCCGAACCGACAACCAGGTAACAATGTACTACATAAACAAACAAGGGGGGACAGGGTCTTGGTCCCTCTGTCGGGAAGCCATGCACCTCTGGAAATGGGCAATCTCCAACAACACCTTCCTTCGAGCGGTGTACATACAAGGAGAACAAAACTGTCCGGCGGACACACTCAGCCGCCTCCTCCAGCCACACGAGTGGTCACTGCACTCTCAGACCCTACGACAGGTGTTCGAAAAGTGGGGGACGCCGCAAATAGATCTGTTCGCATCCCCCCACAATCACAAACTGCCCCTCTTCTGCTCCCGGATACACTCCCCGGACCGACTCGAGGCCGACGCCTTCCTCCTCGACTGGGAGGGAAGGTTTCTGTACGCGTTCCCGCCGTTCCCTCTGATCCTACGGACGCTGGTCCACCTGAAAATGGTGAAAGCCACCCTGATCCTGATTGCCCCTCGCTGGCCACGCCAGCCTTGGTTTTCCCTTCTACTTCAACTCAGTGTCAGAGATCCACTGCCTCTGCCTCGGTTTCCCTCTCTACTATCACAGAGTCAGGGTTCGCTGTTACATCCCAATCTTCAATCTCTTCATCTGAATGCTTGGTTTCTTTCCCCCTGACTTCTCTCCCTGTGTCTCAATCAGTCAAGGAGATATTGGAGGCCTCTAGAAAGACCTCGACGAGAACCTGCTATTCTCTAAAGTGGACCAGATTCTCAGCCTGGTGCTCCTCTCACAGCCAGGACCCGGTGTCGGTCCCCGTCCCTCTGGTCCTTGACTATTTACTTCAATTATCTCACTCCGGCCTAAAGACCAACTCCATTCGAGTACATCTCAGTGCGATTGCGGCCTTTCATCAGCCTCTGGAAGGAAAAGCCCTCTCGCTCCACCCCTTAGTCTCTCGCTTCATGAAGGGTCTTCTGAATATCCACCCCCCTCTCAAACCCCTCCGGTGGTTTGGGACCTTAACGTGGTTCTGGCTCAACTAATGAAACCTCCATTTGAGCCCCTAGACAAATGCCATCCTAAATTCCTCACGTGGAAGGTGATTTTCCTGCTTGCACTCACTTCCGCCCGGCGAGTTAGTGAGCTACAGTAGCGGACCCACCCTTCACTGTTTTCCACCATGACAAGGTAGTACTCCGCACACATCCAAAGTTCCTGCCTAAAGTAGTGTCTGATTTTCACCTCAATCAGTCCATCGTCTTGCCCGTGTTTTTTCCCAAGCCCCACTTTCACCCCGGAGAGGTGGCGCTTCACACTCTTGACTGTAAGAGAGCGTTGGCCTTTTACCTCCAACGCAGTCAACCACACCGGAAAGTCCCACAATTATTTTTGTCCTTCGACCCAAACCGGTTAGGCCACCCAGTTTCCAAGCGCACCTTGTCCAACTGGTTGGCCGATTGCATCACCTTTTGCTACGCTCAGGCTGGTCTCGCACTGCATGGTCGAGTAACGGGACACAAGGTCCGAGCGATGGCAGCCTCCGTAGCGTTCCTCAGGTCCACACCTATTGAGGAAATCTGCAAGGCTGCCACGTGGTCTTCGGTTCATACTTTCACCTCCCACTACTGTCTGGACTCACTGTCCAGAAGCGATGGCCGGTTCGGCCAATCAGTATTGCGAAATCTATTTGCTTAAATTGCCAACTTCCCTCCATCCCTTTTCAGCTAGCTTGGAGGTCACCCACATGTGAGAATATCATGCCTGCTTGTCCTGGGATAAAGCACAGTTACTTACCGTAACAGGTGTTATCCAGGGACAGCAGGCATATATTCTCACAACCCGCCCACCTCCCCGAGGTTGGCTTCTTTGCTAGTTAAGTGAACTGGAGACCACGAGGGGATGCGCCCCCTAGTGGAGCAGGAAGGCATGCATGCGTGGAGCAGCAGAGCAAACTTAAATCTTCAATCAAGTTTGCTTGAAAATGCTTCCGCATCGGGGCTCCGTAGATGACGTCACCCACATGTGAGAATATATGCCTGCTGTCCCTGGATAACACCTGTTATGGTAAGTAACTGTGCTTTTCCTTAGATTACTCCTGAGCCTTTCACCTTATGCCTTCTCATTCTAGAGCTTCCTTTCAAAAGAGACTCGACTCATGAGCATTTATGCCTCGTACATATTTAAATGTCTCTATCATATTTCCCCTCTCCCACCTTTCCTCCAAAGTGTACATATTGAGATCTTTAAGTCTGTCTCTATAAGCCTTATAACAAAGAATACTGACCATTTTAGTAGCCTTCCTCTGGACCGATTCCATCCTGTTTGTCTCCAGAATTGTACATAATATTCTAAATGAGGTCTCACCAGAGTCTTATACAAGGGCTTCAATACCTCCTTTTTCCTAGTGGCCATTTCTCTCCCTATGCACCCTAGCATCCTTCTAGCTTTCGCTGTCGCCTTTTCAACCTGTTTGGCCTCCTTAAGATAATCACATACTATCACACCCAAGTCTTGCTCCTCTTTTGTGCACAAAAGTTCTTCACCCCCCCTAAACTGTACTTTTTGCAACCCAAATGCATGGCCTGAAATTTGGCAGCTAAGATTTAACCTTTTCCTATCGTGGGTCCCAGATGACGGGACATTCCAAAAAATGTCGTTGCCATCGTATGTCCCATGGCATGGGACATACAGTACACCTTCTACCTATTATTTGTCCCATCTATTGGGCCATTGTGTTTACAATAGTCGTAAATGATAACGATAAATAATACAAAACTTTGCTAAAATAATTACGATTGGAACCAGCGTAACGTAAAATTTATTATAATAGGAAAAGGTTAATGCTATTTTCAGACTTCGCTAAGTCTTTTCTCATGTTGTTCACACCATCAGGAGTTATTCTATTGCAGATTTTGATATCATCTGTAAAGAGGTAAATCTTACCTGACAGTCCTTCAATAATATCACTTAAAAATATGTTAAAAAGAACAGGCCCAAGAACTGAATCTTGAGGCACACCACTGGTAACATCCCTTTCCTTAGAGCGATCTCCATTGACCACTATCCTCTATCGCCTTCCACTCAACCAGTTTCTGACCCAGCTCGTCACTTTGGGGCCATTCCAAGGGCACTCAGTTTATTAGACGTCTGTGTGTAACACTGTCAAAGGCTTTGCTAAAATCTAAATACTCTACATCTTGCGCACATCCTATCCAATTCTCTGGTCACTGGATTCCAGAAACTTCACTATTCTCTGTTTTAAAAGCGTTTCCATTAATTTACTTTCCACAGAAATGAGACTTACCGGTTTGTAGTTCCCTGCTTCTTCCTTATTTCCACTTTTGTGGAAAGGAACCATATCCACCCTTCTCCAGTCCTCCAGTACCACTCCTGACTGTAGAGAAGCATTGAAAAGGTCAGCCAGCGGAGCCGCCAAGACTGTTGACCCGTGGAATCGGGTGGTGAATTGCAATTAAAATTTTTGATCAGACAGCTATAATATATATATTTTATAGCTGTCTGATCAAAAATTTTCATTGCAATTACAGTGGTACCTTGGATTACGAGCATAATCCGTTCCAGAAGCATGCTCGTAATCCAAAATGCTCGTTTATCAAAGCGAGTTTCCCCATAGGAAATAATGGAAACTCGCTTTGATGCGTTCTCCCCCCCCCCCCCGAGAACCAGCATTGCTCCCCTCGAAGGCCCCCCCTGCGATCAGACACCCCCCCTGCGATCCGGCACCCCCCTGCCTCGAACCGGTACCTCCCCCGCCACAATCCGACCCCCCCCGACACGATTTGGCACCCCCCCCCACCATGATCTGACCCCCCCCCCCCCCCCGACACAATTGGGCACCCCCCCGCCGCTTCTTACCCTCATCTGGGCTCTTGAAGATCGGCCTACTCGTCTGCTGGGCCTTGAGTATCTGAGCATGCTCAAGGCCTGTGAGTTCACGTTCTAAACGTGAACGTGAACTTGCAGGCCTTGAGCATGCTCAGATGCTCAGGCCCAGCAGACGAGTAGGCCGATCTTCAAGAGCCTAGATGAGGGTAAGAAGCGGTGGGGGGGTGCCCAATTGTGTCGGGGGGATGTCGGATCATGTCGGGGGGGTGCCCATTCTTGTCGGGGGGGGTCGGATCGTGGTGGGGGGGTGCCCAATCGTGGCGGGGGGGTCAGATCGTGGCGGGGGGGTGCCGGTTCGAGGCAGGGGGGGTGCTGGATCGCAGGGGGGTGCCGGATTGCGGGGGGGGGGGTGCTCGTAAATCGAGCCATGCTCGGTTTCCGAGGCACTGATTTTGCAAATGTTTTGCTCGTCTTGCAAAACACTCGCAAACCAGTGCACTCGTAAACCGAGGTACCACTGTAATCGCCCAATTCCTCTGGTCAACAGTCAAAAGTCACTGACTTGTATTAGTTCACAGGTTATACTGCTTAAGTTGCAATGTTTTCCTTTCGATTCCTTTTAATGTTGGTTGACAAAGAGTTTCCTCTGGCTGTGGATTGAGATGGGGTTTAATTCCTTTAGGATATTTCACGTGTTTCTGTATCTCTTTTTTTTTTTCTTTAGATTGTGATCTGAAGTTTGTTAAGAAATATTTTAAAAAGTTAGCCCACACAGCTTTTTTCCTTTGCTGAACTCAGAGGAGGAATTCATTAAGGAGCGCTAACCGATTTAACACACGCTAAATGCTAAGACGCCCATAGGAATATAATAGGTGTCAGCATTTAGCACATGCTAAATCGATTAGCGCCCCTCGATGGATTCCCTCCTCAGTGATAAATTTGTACACATTAAGGGCTGTATTCAGTAAGCCCACCTTACCTTTCCGGTCCATGTCCGCGCTCCCTATTCACAACGCGTCCTTATGCTAATTAGGCCTTTCGGAGGCACACCCCCAACCAATCACGCAGATCGCAGAAGAGTGATCCTGACACATGCGTAGACCATCTTCTTTGCTTGTAGATGGTCTGCGCATGTGCTTGCCTCCGTAGCAACTTTTCTTTTTAAACTGAACTCATCTTGCCACCCCGATTTCAAGTGCTCTCCTTGCCGCCCCGATTTCAGTGCGAGCCCAGTTTTAAGCCGTGGGTTTAAAATGGGCTGCACTGCTTTAAACCCGTGAGTTAAAACCCTCTATTGAGCAGCCGCTAACATTTTCTGGACTAGATCTCATGCTTTCCAGGCTGACCAGAACTGGGGATGTTGTGCAGAGAGTACAGAGGACACCTGGATGTGTGGATTCTTGGGGACCGGGAACCAAACGTGTCTCCCCCCCCCCCCCTTTTCCCGGCTTCTATTTCTGCTGCTGCTGTCTCCAGCCGCGCTTGTCACCCGGCGATTGTTTCTCCCTATACACGGGTGCAGGCGGCATCCCACGGGTAGCAGTGTCCACTGTGCTTGGTGGTTGCTATGGGGGAAGTAGATTGCAGGGCTGCAGAACAGTCGGCAAGGACATGAGCGACTGGTCCTCACCAGTCGCTTCTTTTGTGATCGGCCAGCCCAGTCAGAGTTCCTTACTTTTTTTTGTGAATCGCTGCCTTCCCTATTTTTGGATGCCCTGCCCCTCATTTGCATGCGCAGATCGGAATCGGGTCCGGGTCACAAAGGGGTCACTAAGTGGTCAGGACTTGATCGGTGGGCTTTGTGAATCTAGCCCTTAGTTATACAATTAGCTTTTGCCTTAAATTATACATGCTTTGTGTGTGTGTATATCAGTATGTATACTTCATAGATAGTATATCTCAAATGCATACTCTCTTTTCCTATGCATATATTGTTCTCTCACTTCCCTGCCATTTGTTGGAATACTCATCCCTCCTTTTGTGGCTTGAATGGTACATTTCAAGGTTTCGTGTGTTCATATTTCATTTTTCAGATCTTAAGAAGAATGAACAGAAATTAAACCATCATCAGAAAATTGGGCTGAAGTAGGTGTCTACTTAATAATAGTAGAGGTAGAAAATAGTTTGCATGTCCACTATTGAAGAATGTCAACTTTTTTTAGTTTGCTGTTTTCCCTCTTCTGAATTTTCTTTATTGAGAGTTGAGTTGCATAATTGTCTAAGAACTCTGGCTATAGTTTGCATTCTTCTCCAATTCAATGGCTATGTTGAGCCATATGATTAAACTTACCATGGAATTAACGATGTCTCAAAATTTTGCAGAAAACTGTTGGCCGACACTATGTCTGCCGCCTCTTTTCCTGCCCAGTTCCATGCTTGGTGTTAGGAGGAAGACGGTAGCAACCCAGAAATTTGTGCAAAGTTATTCTCCTAGGTCTAGAGCAGGGGTGTCCAACCTGTGGCCCGAGGGCCGCATGTGGCCCCGTGAAGTATTTTGTGCGGTCCCGGTTGAAGGCGATGCAGTATTTTCCTCTGCTGCCCCCAGGTGTTTACCATCTTGCCGGCTCCCTCCTCTGTCTTGCTGCAGCGTTTGCGCAGCCCCAGAAACATTTTTTTCAGCCAATGTGGCCAAGGGAAGCCAAAAGATTGGACATCCCTGGTCTAGAGTTTTGTGCTTTGAACTGTAGAGCAGTGTTTTTCAACTCGGTCCTGGAGTACCCCCTTGCCAGTCAGGTTTTCGGGATATCCACAGTGAACATGCACAAACTTGATTTGCATACACTGCCTCCATTCTATGCAAATTTCTTTCATGCATATTTGCTGTGGATATCCCAAACACCTGAGTGGCAAGGGGGTACTCCAGGACCAAGTTGAGAAGCACTACTGTAGAGCACATTCAAATCACAACACCTCAGCCTTGGACAACAAAGTTGAAGAATATAGTCATTGCCATCATTCTCCAAACAGCAAGCCTACATTGGCTTGAGATGATAGCATGGATACAAATAAGTAATAGAGATATATAACTCCATTTTGTAGAGTACACCTAAGTAGGAATTGAGCTTTCAAAATTTCTCAAGCCTTTTTCAAAAGGCTTTGCTGAGCTTGGCGTCTCTCATTAAAATGTGTTTCCAGTGCAATAGGTGAGACATTCCAGATATGTGGGTTATCTCCCAATGGTCACGAGCTATCTGCAGAAGGAATCCACTCTGGATTTTTTCTGTGACTCTCTACGTCACAGGGAGTTCTACTGCCACCTGTAGTTTTTCCCTTCTGCACGCGGTGTGAGATGTGTCTCAGAGCTTCAAACTCTGTCTTGTAGAACAGTGTTTCTCAACCTGCGGTATGCATACCTCGGGGTATGCGGGCTGCCTGTTGGGGGTATGCAGGCTGGCCACCTTCTGGGATCTCTCCCAGTCTGCTCCTCCCACTGAAGCCGCCACTGCCAATTCCTCCCTGCCCCACTCCTACCGCAACAGGGACGGGCCAGACGTGTGCAGCAACTGCACGCAGCCAGCCCACAAGCCTTCCCCCAACATCAATTCTGGTGTCGGAGAGAAGGTTCCAGGCCAGCCAATCGCTGCCTGGCTGGCTCAGAACCTTTTCTCCGAAGGGATCCAAGTGCATACATATTTGAATGATTGGCTAATCGGAGTCCTGTCCAAGGAGGAAGGAAAACAGGCAGTTTCAAGAGTAGTCCAACTACTTCAGGACCTGGGATGGATAGTTAAGTTCAAGAAGAGTCAGCTGGAACCGACCTAGTGCTTGGAGTACCTGGCAGTTTTGTTCAACACAGCATTGGGCTAGGGTTTTCTTCCAGAGCTATGCAGACTGAAGCTCCAGAAGCAGATTTCGGACCTGCTATAGAGTCCAACTCCCACGGCGTGGCATTATCTGCAGGTCCTGGGGGTCAGCCATAAATGTGGTCCCTTGGGCGAGAGCGCACATGAGACCTTTCCAAGACTTTCTCCTCTCTCGCTGGTGTCTTCAGAAGGACTCGCTTCAGTGACTGCTTCCATGGTTACTGAAAGTGAGGAGCAGTCTGCGGTGGTGGCTGCAGATAGCTTCCCTCTCAAGGTGCATGCCTCTCCATATTTCGGAGGTACTAATGACTGATGCCAGCCTTTATGATTAGGGGGGGGGGTCATTGCAACGGGCACCCAGTTCAGGGTCATTGGTCACTGGCTCAGCAAAAGTGGTCCATAAATCGCCTAAAACTCAGCTAGTGCTGCAGGCACTAGAGAAATCTCTGGAAGGCAAAGCAGTCAGGGTCTTCTCAGACAATGTGACAGCGGTAGCCTATGTCAACAGGCAGGGAGGCACCAGAAGTGCCGCATTATGCCTAGAAGCTCAACTTCTCTTTCTAAAGGCAGTAGCTCAGTTGCAGACTTTCTCAGCTGCACACATAGAGGGAGTGGAAAATGTGCAGGCCAACTTTCTTAGTTGGCAGACTCTTGTCCCGGGTCACTGTCTCCAGCCATTGAACTCCAGTGTTCGGAGGTGGGGGCATCCACAGATGGATCTGATGACCTAAGCAGTAAACACAAAGGCGGCTCAATTTTACAGCTGAAGATATGAATCCGGAAGTACAGAGCTAGACATGTTAGTCCAACCATGACTGGAGAAGGAGTTCTTGTTTGTGTTTCCCCCGTGGCCCAAGCTAGGTCGAGTCATTTGCAGGATTACGAGTTATCCAGGATTGGTAGTCCTAGTAGCACACGATTGGCCCCGCAGACCATGGTATGCAAACTTAGTTTGTCTCCAGAGGGATGAAGACTTCTGACTGCTGTTCCAAGTGGATCTTCTCACTCGGGAACTGGTCCCTATAAAGAATCCGGAACACTTTGCGTTTACGGCATAGCTCTTGAGTGGCGGCCCTATTGAGCAAGGGTTTCTCGAACATGGGTCGTCACCACGCTGCTTAGATCTAAAAATGGACTTTTTGTAAGAGGGACTTCAGAAGGGTCTGTCGGACAGATTGCTGAAAATGTAGATAGCAGGCCTTTTCTTTTTCAAAGCTCGGGGAGGGAGAGGGGCAGAGGCTTTCTGGCCTCTCATCCAGATGTCACCCGGTTCATTAAAGGTGGGACTCTTTAGTTGCACCCTCCAGTTCGTCTCCCATTCCCGCCTGGAATCCGTATTGCAAGGTCTCGGAAGAGTTCCGTATGAGCCCTTACAGGAGGCTTCCCTTCCTGACCTTAGGTCACAATGATGTTTTTGATGGCAATTATGTCAGAGAGACAAGTCTCCGAGTTACATGTTCTGTCTTGTTAGGGAGCTGTTCCTTAAGATTACAGAAGCAGGGCTTCCTCCTCCTTACCGAAAGTAGTCTCTGCCTTCCACATTAATCAGGAAGTCTGTTTGATTGCTTTTCACCCTAAGGGATCTAAAAAAATAGAATAAAGCATTGCATTTGCTGGATGTCAAGCGAGTACTTCTCCGGTACCTTGAAGTTACTAATGAGATTTGCATATCGGATCATGTTTTTGTTCTGACCAGTCATGCTAAGAAAGGGAGGCTGGTATCTAAGGCCTTGAATTCCAGATGGATTGCAATGGTCATTACCTCCGCATATGTGGGCTGCGGTAAGCAGTTGCTGACCACATTGAAAGTGCAATCCACCAGAGGAGTTGCTACTTCATAGGCGGTTACTCAGGCGGTTTCGCTTGAGGAAATCTGAAGAGCAGCTAGTTGGTCTACCCCTCCTACCTTTACCAAGTTCTATAGAGTAGATGTAGCAGCCAGGAAAGACGCTGCTTTTGGGTCTAATGGCTCCTTTTACTAAGCTGCGGTAGCATTTTTAGCTAACCCCCATACTATACAGAGAAACTAACGCCAGCTCAATGGAGGCGTTAGCGTCTAGTGCACGCGACAATTTAGCACGCGCTAAAACCGCACGCACAGCTTAGTAAAAGGAGCCCTAAGTCTCTGCTTGATAGCACAACATGCGAGTAGGTACAAGCTCTATATAGTATTCATGCTGGTTACACATAGTTTTAGTATCTGTTTTGAGCAGTTACTTGAATGTTATAATGTTAATTGACATGTTTGTTACAAAGCAGAACAGAATTGTAGGGTCAGGGATTTTCTCCGTTTCCTTCCTTCCAGTTATGTCTGCCATTACAGTGCTGCTTTATTGTGTTTGTACAAACTGAGTGGGCAAGAGCAGCTTCCTGGGAAGTAGGCAGAGTTCAAAAATGATTGACAGCATTCTGCAAGCAACTTGCTGGTTCAAATGCATAACCCTAGCGTTCAGGACTACTAGACACATCTACAAAAAAGAAGATTATCGAGGTAAGAACCTAATCTTTCTTGCTTAGTTTTCACCTGTGGTCTCATATTTTTCTGTGTACAGATATTTTGATGATTTTGAGAGACGGATTCCACGGAAAGAGATGCTACAGATGCAAGTGAGTATACATATGGCCCATTTGGTGATGGGTAGGGCAGTTTTCAAAAGCTATTTACCTTGATAAGAACTAGTTTTAGTTAAGTAAAATGGCTGGCTGAAAATTGCCCACCCTTAACACAGATAAAATTATTCACAGCACTTAGGTGTTCGGGTTGGGAGGAGGAACGTATGGCACAGATTGCATTTTCAAATCTGCCCATTTAATTTATCTGCAGAAAAAGCTGGTGCCAATATCCATAGATGCTTTGTATCCACAAACATCTTGCAGAGCAAAAGGACACAAGGCTTTGCTACAAATACCACAAATCCTGTATAGGAGAGCTCATTTAAATGCTACTGAGCTCCTTGCGATGCATTTCCATAGGGTTCTCGGTGGCTGCTACGAGGATTGGTAGTAACCACGGAGAACCCTTTTGTGCATTGGGAAGAGAGCTTTCTGTGGCAGTAAGACTGCTTTAACCAGTCTTACTACTATGGAAAGATTTTGTGCATCAGGGCCTAAAAGCTTTCTGAAAATCTAGATACATTATGTCAACTAGCTTACCTTTATCACACCTTCCCAAATATTTTGTGTGCTACCCAGTTGTAAAGACAAGCTTCCATGGCTTTAAATAGCTGGGTGGTTGCTAAAGGAGCTATTTTTTAACTTCATTTCCCATGTTAGTGCTTGGTCACATATCAGGGGAAGCAATATAATAATAATAACTTTATTTTGTATACCGCCATACCCAGAGAGTTCTAGGCGGTTCACAACAATTAATAAGATTACAAACGAAGATAACATTGGAATTAACAATTTTTGGAATGTACATGTCATTGAAGTTGACAGGAATTAACAATTTTTGGAGTGTACAGGTCAATGAAGTTGACAGAATGTACAATAGGAATATACAAGAGTGTACAATAGGAGGGTAATTTTTTTTTTTTACAAGGAAAAAATACCGGTCAGTGAAGTTAATTGGTTTGGAGGGTACATTAGGAGGGGAAGGTGGAGGTTCATGTGTATTGAAGGGAGTAGAAGAAGCGAGTGGGAGTGTTAGGGTCATTTCATAAATAATATGAGGGTCATTTCATAAATAATACACACTATATATATATTTTTTTTTTATTTACTCATGTCTGGACTGTAGGGAGCATGAGGTAACACCTCCCATCCATATTCGTGTAGTTTTTCAATGACAAGTGGAGAGTTCCATCTTCCCCACGACCAAAACAATTTCAATGAGCTCAATCAAAAGTCAAACAATTGATGATTTTTGCTTATGATCATGAAGGCATTATCATCATCATAGACAAAGTTCTCTCTCTCTCTCTCTCTCCCCTCTCTCTCCTCTCTCTCCTCTCTCTCTCTCCTCTCTCTCTCTTCTCTTCTCTCTCTCTCTCTCCCCTTCCTTCCTTCCTTTTTTGTTTTGTTTTATTCTCTTTCCTGCTTGTGGTCTTCCCATGCTCTGTGTTAGAGGGTGATGGGACAAAAGCGTGCCGACATTTTAGCCCAGACAATTGCGCGCAAGAGTCCAGCGCGCCACTGTAAAAGTTAATTTTAAAGAGCTACGAAGGGGGTGTGAGGGGGGAACCCCACTTTACTTCATACTGTTCACGCTGCCGTTGAGGGGGGCAACCCCCACATTATACAGAAAACTTAGCTTTTTCCTAAAAAATCAGGAAAAAGTTAATTTTCCTCTATAATGGGGGTTCCAACCCCCCCCCAATGACAACACAAATACTATTAAGTAAACTGGGGGGGGGCTCCCCCCTCACACATCCCGTTGGAGCTCTTTAAAATTAACTTTTCCGGTGGCACACTGGAGTCTTGTGCACAATTGTCTGGGCTCAAATGTTGGCACGGCTTTGTCCTGTGCGCGAATGACTGTGAACCGTGTTATAGAGATGCTCAGGGACAAAAATTTCACCCATCCTCGCTCATACCCGCTAAGATCCATAATGCCCCCATCACAGGAGTTGATGCTCTTATTTATTTGCGCACAGCCCTCTGTTTTCTCCTAATCTGAAGAGCCTCTCCTGATTTTTTGATGGTGTTCACTATTCAATCAATGAGTGTTCCAAGCCTCAGTATGGTGCACCATTTCTGGGCATTCCAAGCCTCATTCTGGTGCTCCACTTGTACCTCGGTACATTCCGAGCCTCATTCTGGAGTCACCAGAGATTTGACTGTTTCTGTGGGAATCCTATGGCAACTTCTTCCATACCTGAGGGAATCCTGTGGGTCCTGTTGTATTCCTGCAATCCCCATTTCTATGAAGCTCTCTACTCTTCTTTATGTATCCCCTTGTCCTCCTCTTGTGAAGCAGTTTTGTGTCCCACAGATCATGTCTTTACTCTGTTTCTCTCTCATTTCTTTCTTCTTAGCACCAATGTACTGGAGAGTTTGGGGTTTTTTCATCCCCCCCCACCTCCACCCAGGGTACCAGATACACAAATATATGCAAATGACACTGTTTCATAGAATAACACATTTGCATTACTTAATATACAGATTTATGTAAATATGTCGCAGAATTTCAGAAAGAGCGCTAACATAATTTTCTACATTTTGCTGCAAAATCTACCATTAAGTTGCTTTAGTAAACTAGGAGCTATAGTATAGCATGTTACCTTTAATTTTGTGTCTATTCTCTGCAGGCGATCATATTGAAAGAGGTGGGCAAACAGGATCCTGATTACATCGCTACAATATGTGGCAGTTTCCGAAGAGGTTAATATCCCAAAATAGTTTACATTTTTTTTACACAGCTGTAAAGATGGTGTGGTAAGGTATTTTTGGATTATTAAATAATGAGACTACATTTTAAAAGGAGAAAGTAGATTAATAAATAATGCACCCAGCAAAATTTATCGGAGGAGCAGTGTAAGTTATTTTCCCCTACCGTGTGTTCCTCTTCCCAGTCTGACTCCTTTGCCTCTGTGCCAGATATTTGCTACCACTTCCTAGCCTGAGCCCAACACACTCGTCCCTTCTTTCCTTTTCTTACCGAAACTGATTTCTATCAGTCTTCCCTCGTCTCCCTTCTGAGTGTATGACTGCCTGTGGTTCCACAGCCCTGTATAATTCTGTACTCCATCCATCTCCGGTACTGTGCTGCCACACCACCAACAGCCACCAAGTCTTGAAAGTTTCTCTGCTGCCACATCAGTCACTTAACAGCAAGATACCAGCCAATGACAGATATTTAGACCTAAGTATATTACGAGGGTCATTTCATAAATAATGCACACTACTTTTTTTTTTAATTTACATTTTTTTTTTTTTTTTTTTGGGGGGGGGGGTTCAAGTATTTCTTTACAATCCTTCACTATAGATTCTCTGCTTTGCAATGACCGAGTCCCAATGTCCAGGAAGCTTCATTATTCCATCCAAGACACCATTTTGTTCAGTTGCTGAATAGCTCAGGTATCAGCGGAAGAAAGCTCTTCCAGAGATGCAAAACGATGTCCACACATAGGTTGTTTCAACTTTGGAAAAAGGTCGAAGTCTGGTGGACTCATGTCTGGACTGTAGGGAGCATGAGGTAACACCTCCCAGCCGTATTCACGTAGTTTTTCAGTGACGAGTAGAGAGCCCCCATTCTTTCCCACGAACCAAAAAATTTTGATGAGCTCAATCAAAAGTCAAACAAATGATGATTTTTGCTTATGATCATGAAGGCATCATCATAGACAAAGTTCCATGTGGAAGAAGTGTCACAGCAGTGTATTATCATGATTTTTTGCGAAAAATGCACAAAACTCGACCTCAGTTGCTCTTGGCTGGGCCACTCATTCTTCACAACAACGCTCGCCCGCCCTTAGGGAATGTCGTCATTGGAAAAACTACTCAAATACGGCTGGAAGGTGTTACCTCATGCTCCGTACAGTCCAGACATGAGTCCACCAGACTTCAGCTTTTTTCCAAAGTTGAAACATCCTATGCGTGGACATCGTTTTGCATCTCTGGAAGAGCTTTCTTCTGCCTGTACCCGAGCCATTCGGCAACTGAACAAAAATGGTGTCTTGGATGGAATAATGAAGCTTCCCGGACATTGGGACTCGGTCATTGCAAAGCAGGGAGACTATATTGAAGGATTGTAAAGAAATACTTGAAAAACAAAAAACATGTAAATTTTAAAAAATAGTGTGCCTTATTTATGAAATGACCCTCATACATAACTACAAAAATCTCGTAGTAGATTAGAAATCCTCTTATGAAAAACCAAAATTATGCATAGTATTAGTGACCTGAGCTAAGCATTTCCTTGGACATTAGCAATACCATGGACATTTACTTGGTTTTACATTCTGAGGTCAACACTGTAGCATGTATCCCTTTCTTAAAATGCTGTCCCGGGTTGTACCCTTTCTTTTGGTATAAATTGTTGTATCATCTTATGCAATTAAGTGATCTGCTGCCTTTGGATACCACCTACAAGTATTACAAGGATTACATTATAGGCAATTAGTTGGAAGTTAGAATGCTATTTTAGATAGTGAGGTGTCATCTGGATATGTCAAGGGGAAGGATTGTGCAAAACCAGGACCCTGCAATCTTCTTGTGACTTAGTGCTAGTAGGGAGTCAATTAGTCCTGTGATGGAGAGTGCCTCTTATCAGATCCGGGGGTAAAAGGATTTCAGGAAGGGCTGGCTGCTTAAGCGCTGTGTTTGTCTTGTTTAATTAAGAACATAAGACCAGTGGTCCATCTAGCTGAGTAGCCCATCTTCATGATGGCCAATCCAAGTCACTAGAACATAGCAAAAATCCAAATAGTAGCAACATTCTATGCTACCGATCCAGGGCAAGCAGTGGCTTCCCCATATTTTTCTCATGAACAGACTATGGACTTTTCTTCCAGGAAATTGGCCATACCTTTTTTAAAACCAGCTACGTTAACCGCTCTTACTAGAACCTCTGGCAATGTGTTCCAGAGCTTAACTATTATCCCAGGACAAGCAGGCAGCATATTCTTGACTGATGGGTGACGGCACCGACGGAGCCCCGGTACGGACAATTTTAGAGTGATTGCACTCTAAGAACTTGGAAAGTTCTAGTAGGCCACACTGCACACGCGCGAGTGCCTTCCCGCCCGACAGAGGCGCGCGGTCCCCAGTTTCTTAGTTTCCGCGGAGCTAAGAAGACGCACTTTTCAACGGCTGTTGAAAACTTTTTTCCTCATACGCCTTCCCGCTCGCGTAAACCTCTACGGAAATTGTTTTTCCTTTTTTCTTTCATTATTTTTCTTAAAAAAAAAAAAAAAAAAGAATTTCTTTTTTCTTTATTTTTTCGGTTTTGCCTCGGCCTTCGATTTGGCAGAAACCGTTTTTACGTTCATGCTCCCCCAACCTGGGTTTAAGAAGTGCCAGCGGTGCGCACGGCCCATTTCTCTCACCGACCCACATAACTGGTGCTTGCAGTGCCTGGGTCCTGACCATCGGGCGTCCACCTGCACCCGCTGTGCCACTTTAAAAAAGAGAACCTTAAAAAACCGTCAAATCCAGCAGCGGTTATTGTTTGGTACCGATATGTCGGATTCTGCGGCACCGACCCCGACATCGGCCCCGTCTCAGTCGGCACCTACCTCGTCGACACCGCGCCGGCGTCGCATCCTCCAGGTAAGCCGGCTAAGAAGCCTTCCCCGCTGGAGCGTCCTCCGGTCTCAGTAGCAGCAAGCCCAGTCCTGCCGACCTCGAGGCGCCCGCGGAAGCGCTCCGCACTGATTGAGGTGAGCCCCTCGACATCGGGTTCCTCCTCTTCGGAGTGTCGAGCGGCACCAAAGGTACCGCAGAAGAAAAAAGCAGTACCGGTGCCTTCGCTGGACGAGCGAATTGCTGCCGTCCTGCAGGTGCAGCTCAAGGAGCAATTGCAGCAGCTCCTTCCTGCTCTTTTGAAACCGAGCCTTCCAGTCCCGGTCCAGTCTGAGCCGCCGGTACCGACAGTGGAGCAGCCTCTTTTATCTGCATCCACTCTGTCGGTACCGGTACATTCTGCTTCATCGGTATCCATGCCGATCTTAGCGCCAGAACCGAGGTCCTTACATCAGGCTGTGCAAACTTCGGCACTGACACAGCCCATAACATCTCCCGGTACCGCTTCTCTAAGGTCGGGTAAGTCGACACGCAAAACTCGACACCTGGACCCTTCCACACCGGAGTCCCGGGATCGCAGCTTCCAAGTGAGGGATTCTGATCTGTGGGGTGACTCCGAAAAGCCTCTTCTCTCTGAGGGGGAATGTTCATCGGCTGACGAGGATCCTTCCGTTTTAGATCCGTCCTCTAAGCCTGATGCAACCTCTTTCACCTCATTTCTGAAAGAGATGTGTGACTCTCTCTCTATTCCCTTGGAGGCTGAGTCCAAAAAATCCAAGGCGTTTCTTGATGCACTGGATTTTGACCAGCCTCCAAGGGAATTTCTGAAGTTGCCTCTCCATGATATATTAAGAGAGACTTTTTACAAAAATCTGGAGACGCCTTTAACCATCCCAGGAGCCCCTCGCAAACTGGACTCCTTATACAAGGTCATCCCCATTCCTGGCTTTGACAAACCACAACTTCCACACGAGTCTCTCTTGGTGGAATCCACTTTAAAGAAATCCACGGGAGCTAGTGTGTACGCCTCGGTCCCTCCTGGCAGAGAAGGTAAGGCCATGGATAAGTTTGGCAAAAGGTTGTATCAGAATGCGATGCTAGCTAATAGATCAGGGAATTATGCTTTTCATTTCTCATTCTACCTAAAGCATCTCATTCAAAATCTGACTGTTTTTGAAAAGTACCTCCCTGACCGCAAAAGATCTGCCTTTCGCCAAACTTCTTCATCACTTTTACAACTTCGCAAGTTCATGGTCCGGTCGATCTATGACACATTTGAGCTGACCTCTCGAGCCACGGCCATGTCGGTGGTCATGCGTCGTCTGGCATGGCTCAGGGTTTCAGAACTTGATGTCAACCATCAAGATCGACTGGCTAATGCGCCTTGCCTAGGTGATGAGCTCTTTGGAGAATCCATGGACTCCACTACCCAAAAGCTCTCGGCTCATGAAACTAGGTGGGATACTCTCCTCAAAACAAAAAAGAAGACCCCACCTACCAGGCCTTTTCGGCAGCAATCGGCCTATCAACGCCGCTATGTGGCTCGTCCTTTGCCACCGGCCCCTCAACAACCAAGGCGTCAGCGACAACAACAGAGGCAAAACCCTAGACCAGCACAACAACAACAACAGGTGAAGCCTCCTCCTCCTCCACAAAAGTCTTCCCAACCCTTTTGACTTGGTTCTCCAGGACATAGCCAGTATTGTACCATCTGCCCATCTTCCACAACCCATTGGAGGACGCCTTGCTCATTACATAAGCCGTTGGGAAATCATCACCTCGGATCAGTGGGTCCTCAACATCATCTGCCACGGCTACTCTCTCAACTTTCAGACTCTTCCTGCCCAAAGTCTGCCAAAAGAGTCTGCTTTGAACACTCCTCAGTCTTCCCTCCTTCTTCAAGAGGTTCAATCCCTCCTCCTTCTGAACGCCATAGAGGAAGTTCCTCTAGATCAAAAGGGGCAGGGATTCTACTCCCGTTATTTTCTAGTCCCCCAAAAAACAGGAGATCTCAGACCCATTCTAGATCTTCGCGATCTCAACAAATGCTTGGTTGAAGAGAAATTCAGGATGCTTTCTCTGGCCACTCTTTACCCTCTTCTCAATCAAGGCGACTGGCTATGCTCCCTCGATCTCAAAGAGGCATACACTCACATACCGGTCAATCTGGCCTCCAGACAGTACCTCCGCTTCATGATCAATCATTGTCATTACCAATACAAGGTGCTGCCCTTCGGTCTTGCCTCCTCTCCAAGAGTGTTCACCAAATGTCTGATTGTGGTGGCTGCCTTTCTACGCTCTCACCACCTTCAGGTCTTTCCTTACCTGGACGATTAGTTAATCAAGGCCAATTCATCTCAGACAGTACTCCTGGCCACCAACCAAACCATCCTGTTTCTACAACTTCTGGGTTCGAGATCAATCTACCCAAATCTCATCTCATCCCCACTCAGAGACTTCAATTCATTGGAGCGGTGCTGGACACAGTCCTCATGAGAGCGTTTCTGCCGTCCAACCGTCTTCAAACTCTTCAATCTCTATGTCAGCAGGTGCTTCCACAACGTTTCATCTCTGCCAAGCAAATGATGATACTCTTGGGTCACATGGCCTCCACAGTTCATGTCACACCATTCGCACGTCTTCACCTGCGCACTCCTCAATGGACCCTAGCTACCCAGTGGTCCCAAGCGACGGATCCTTGCTCACGGCACATATTTGTGACATCATCTCTTCGTCAGTCTCTACAATGTTGGTTGATGTCCTCAAATCTCTCCAGAGGTCTTTTGTTCCATCTACCTCCTCATCAACTTGTCATCACCACCGACGCCTCCCCTTATGCCTGGGGAGCTCATTTGAACGAGTTCCAGACTCAAGGTCTTTGGACAGCCCAGGAAATGAAGCATCACATCAATTTCCTGGAACTCAGAGCGATGTTTTATGCCCTCAAGGCCTTCCAACATCTTCTCTTTCCTCAAGTCCTCCTGCTATGCACAGACAATCAAGTTGCAATGTACTACATCAACAAGCAGGGTGGGACAGGCTCTCGCCTCTTGTGCCAGGAAGCCCAGAAGATTTGGGCTTGGGCCACAGATCACCAACTATTCTTAAAAGCGATCTACATTCAGGGAGAACAGAATTCCTTAGCGGACAAACTCAGCAGAATTCTCCAACCTCACGAGTGGTCTCTCGATCCTTTAACTCTACAGTCCATCTTCGCTCAGTGGGGCACTCCTCGGATAGACCTCTTTGCAGCTCCTCACAATCCCCAGCTGCCCCTCTTCTGCTCCAGACTCTACTCTCCTCACTGTCTGGCAGCGGATGCATTTCTCCTGGACTGGTCCAATCTGTTCCTGTATGCTTTCCCTCCGCTACCTCTGATGTTGCGAACCCTGTTCAAGCTCAAGAGGGAACAGGCCACCATGATTCTCATCGCTCCATGATGGCCCAGGCAACATTGGTTCTTCCTTCTACTTCAACTCAGTTCCAGGGAGCCTATTCTTCTTCCATTGTTTCCTTCTCTGCTTATACAGCATCAGGAGACCCTTCTGCATCCCAACCTCCAGTCTCTGCACCTGACAGCTTGGTATCTCTCGGGCTGACTTCGAATGATACTCTTTTGTCTCAGCCCGTTCGTTCTATTCTGGATGCCTCCAGGAAACCTGCCACTCTACAATGTTACCATCAGAAGTGGACAAGATTTTCTTCCTGGTGTCTTCTTCATCATCATAATCCTACATCCCTTGCTGTGGAGACCTTGTTGGATTACCTTCTTTCTTTGTCTGACTCTGGTCTCAAGTCTACTTCCATCAGAGTCCACCTCAGTGCTATTGCTGCTTTTCATGAGCCAGTTCATGGAAAACTCCTTTCAGCTCATCCTTTGGTTTCCAGATTCATGTGGGGTCTTTTCAATGTGAAACCACCTCTTAAAACTCCTCCTGTAGTCTGGGATCTCAATGTGGTTCTCTCCGCTTTAATGAAGCCTCCGTTTGAACCTTTGGCTACGGCTCCTTTCAAGTTTCTCACTTGGAAAGTGGTCTTCCTTATTGCTCTTAACCTCTTCCAGGAGGGTCAGTGAGCTACATGCACTAGTTGCGGATCCACCTTTTACTGTCTTTCATCATGACAAGGTGGTTCTGCGTATACATCCAAAGTTTCTCCCTAAGGTTGTCTCTGAATTCCATCTCAACCAATCCATTGTTCTGCCTGTCTTCTTTCCGAAACCTCACTCTCATTCTGGAGAACAGGCGCTGCATACTTTGGACTGTAAGCGGGCTCTAGCTTACTATTTAGAGCGTACTAAGCCCCACAGATCATCTCCCCAACTCTTTCTGTCCTTTGATCCGAATAAATTGGGACGTCCTGTTTCTAAACGTACGTTGTCAAATTGGCTTGCAGCGTGCATTTCATTTTGTTATGCTCAGTCCGGACTGACGCTGGAAGGTTCTGTCACGGCCCATAGAGTTCGAGCTATGGCAGCATCTGTGGCTTTCCTCCGTTCCACTCCTATTGAGGAAATCTGCAAGGCTGCTACTTGGTCCTCAGTTCATACTTTTACATCTCATTATTGTCTGGATGCATTCTCCAGACGGGATGGACACTTCGGCCAATCTGTTTTACAAAATTTGTTTTCTTAATGGCCAACCTTCTCTCCATCCCTCTTTTTGTTAGCTTAGAGGTCACCCATCAGTCAAGAATATGCTGCCTGCTTGTCCTGGGATAAAGCACAGTTACTTACCGTAACAGGTGTTATCCAGGGACAGCAGGCAGATATTCTTGCGTCCCACCCTCCTCCCCGGGTTGGCTTCTTAGCTGGCTTATCCTAACTGGGGACCGCGCGCCTCTGTCGGGCGGGAAGGCACTCGCGCGTGTGCGGTGCGGCCTACTAGAACTTTCCAAGTTCTTAGAGTGCAATCACTCTAAAATTGTCCGTACCGGGGCTCCGTCGGTGCCGTCACCCATCAGTCAAGAATATCTGCCTGCCGTCCCTGGATAACACCTGTTACGGTAAGTAACTGTGCTTTCTCCTCCTATTGGTTTTAAAAGTATTTCCCTGTAACTTTGAGTGTCCTCTAGTCTTTGTAATTGTTGATGGAGTAAAAAATTGATCCACTTGTACCCGTTCTGCAGCATTCAGGATTTTGTAGACTTCAGTCATATCTCCACTCAGCCTTCTCTTTTCCAAGCTGAAGAGCCCTAACCTTTTTTAGTCTTTTCTCATATGAGAGGAGTTCCATCCCCTTTATCATCTTGGTCACTCTTCTTTGAACCTTTTCTAGTTCTGCTATATCTTTCTTGCGATAAGACCAGAATTGAACGCAATACTCAAGGTGAGGTCGCACCATGGTGCGATATAGAGGCATTTTTTTTTACCTCTCATTTTCTACACACATCCAACAAACTGCTGAGGCCTTTCGCTTCTTTCTATACAACATCACCAAAATTCACCCCTTCCTCTCTGAGCACACTGCATGGACCCTTGTCTAGAGAATGACACGGGGAAAAAAATCTGTCCCCGTCACTGCACCGTCCCCGGCCCACCATCCTCTGCACCGCCCCGTCACCGCCGTTCCCTTCACCGCCCCGTCACTGTCACCGCCATCCCTTTCACCGCCCCGTCACCGCCACTGCCATCCCATTCACCTCCCCGTCACCGTCCCCGCAGCATCCATATAAGTCTTAGTACTGCAATATTTAGCTTTTTCCTTTCTTATAAATCAAAGTTCTGGCTGCTGAACTAGAGAAAGAGATGTTCAGCTGGCAGGGCTTTGTTTATAAATTTTTATCAACACAACTAATATACTATTTTATCCTAAAGCAAAAAATAAATAAATAAATAAATATAATTTTTTTTTCTACCTTTGTTGTCTGGTTTCTGCTTTCCACATCTTCTCATTCAATTCTTTCCATCCACTGTGTGTCTTCTCTCTGCGTCTTCCATTTGCTGTTACTGTGCCTCTCCCTTCACCCCCTCCCACAATTGGTCTAGCACCCATCTTCTTCCCTCCGCTCCCCCATAGTCTGGCATCTGTCTTCTTCCCTTCCAGTGTCTTCTCCCCACTCTGTCTTCCACATTTCCCTTCAGGGTCTGTTCCTCTCTACCCTCTTTCAATGTCTGTTCTATTCCTTTCCACCACCACCCTTCCCTCCCTCCTTTACCATCTGTTCCTTTCTCCCACCCTTCTTTCATATCTTCTATCAGTCCCCCCACCATCACTAGCAGTCTGTCTTCTCCCTTACCATGAGCAAATAGAACTTCTGAAAATTGTATTGCTGAGACATTATTTCTAATGCCTCAGCATTAGACATCAATTTTATAATTCTTACTGTCTGCTCTGATTTCAGTCACAATTTGGTTTGTGTTGTGGCTGAGGATTCCATGAGGCATTTAACCTTTTCCTGTCTCTTGAACTGTGATTTCTAGTTGATTCCTTCAATAATGGAGTCTCACGGCAGTAGCAGTTTTCTCTTTTGGGCTCTTTTGACACTGTTTAAGGGATTTCTTGTACATTTGGTGCTGGTCTTCTTTGATGAGGTCACTTCAGAATCTATTTCCAAGGAAGATAAACTTTTTCCCTTTCACTCCCTCCTTCCTTGTGTGAGCTGGGAACATGCGGTCCCCGCAGTTCCCACCCGCACGCCGGTTCGATCGTTTAACCAGCTTCCTCTCTCCACCTCACCTTAGTTTGCCGACTTTCTTTTTCGGCGACCGGCACACTTTCAAAGAGCCGCGCATGCGCGGCTGCTCAAAGTTCAATCTTCTGCTCTGCTGCAACTTCCTGTTTCCGGTTGGGTCAGAGCAGAAGATTGAATACTGAGCAGCCGTGCATGTGCGGCTCTTTGAAAGTGTGCCGGTCGCCGAAAAAGAAAGCCGGCAAACTAAGGTGAGGTGAAGAGAGGAAGCTGGTTAAACGATCAAGCTGGCATGCGGGTGGGGGCTGCGGGGACCGCGCGATCCTTGATGCCTCACTGCGGTGACAAGACCATTCACCGCTCCACGGGGCGGTGAATGGCCTTGTCCCCGTCCCCGCAGAGGCTGCTATGTTTCATTCCCCGTTTTGGTGGGTTACCCGCGGCTAAACGCGGTAGCCGCGGGTAAACCGCCACCGTGTCATTCTCTACCCTTGTCCACACTCTTGTAACCTCAAGCTTAGATTACTACAATCTATTCCCTGCAATCTGTTCAAAACTCTGCTGCACAACTCATCCTCTACCAACCTTGCTACACTCATGTCACCCCACTCCTTAAATCACTTCACTGAGTCTGTATCCACCTTCACATACAGTTCAAGCTCCTATTACTGACTTTACAAGTGTGTTCATTCTGCTGCCCCTCAATATCTCTCCTCTGTTCATCAGATAAGCTGCTCTTGGCTGTACCCTTCTCCTCCACTGCCAATTCTGGACTTTGTTCCTTTTTTTCTAGCTGCCCCCTGTGCCTGGAATAAATTACCCGAGTTTGTTTGCCAAGCCCATTCCCTTCCCTTGTTCAAAAGCAAACTGAAAACCCACCTTTTTGATATAGCCTTCAATCCTTAACCCTACTCCAATGCCCATCAACCCAGCCAGCTGATTAACCATTCCCCTTAACTGTATCCGTGACATACTGTTTGTCTGTCTTGGCTGTTTAGATTGTAAGCGTACGTCTGGTAGCTCTAAAGAAATTATTCATAGTAGTAGTGTGAAGAGTTTCAGTCTTTGAGAAGCAGAGCTGAGCTTGTGATGTCATAATGCCTCATTCCACCAATAAGAGCCAACCTCATCAGTGATGTCACAATGGCTTGATTATCCTGAACTCCCCTCTGGCCTCCAACCCAGCCAGCTGATTAACCATTCCCCTTAACTGTATCCTTGACATACTGTTTGTCTGTCTTGGCTATTTAGATTGTAAGCTCTTTCGAGCAGGGAGTGTCTTCTTTGTGACTGTACAGCGCTGCATACGTCTGGTAGCGCTATAGAAATAATAATTATTATAACTAGACAGATTTTAAATTTAAATAGACTGTATTTTTATTAAATAACACAAATCTTAACACTATATTATACATTAAACAGAGTGGGCTTGTGTACCCGTGCAGTTGCTAATCTATAATGAAATGAAGCAGTAAAGAAGTAGAAAACCTGCCACAGTTTCAGCTCCTGAAGACGCTGTACAATACTCCCCCTAAATTCACGGGGTTTCCATTTCAGGAACCCCTGCAAATTTCAAAAAAAACACGCGAATACGTTTTTTAGGCATGGGAGACAGGAGAGGGCAGCTGGAGAGGCAGGAGAGGGCAGCCGGCAAGTGAAGGAAATCAATCGCTGTATGCTCTGACCGCCCCTTCCTGTACTAAAGTCGGGCCTCACCAATCAGGAGCTGCTTTGACACGCAGCTTCTGATTGGTAAGGCCCGACTTTAGTACAGGAAGAGGCGGTCGGAGCATACAGCGAGTGATTTCCTTCACTCGCCGGCACTCCGGCTGCTCTCTCCTGCCTCTCCCGCTTCCCTCTCCAGTCTCCCCCATGAAAAACCATATTCGTGGTTTTTCAAGATTCGCGGGGGTTCAAGTTTTTCAAGTTTCAAGTTTATTAAATTTTAATATACCGACCATCAAGCAAATATCTGGACGGTTTACATTGGATTTTAAAAAAAATTGACAGTTAAGAGTAGGAGCAATTGAAAACAAAGAGTATTAAGTTATTTAAATATTATAAAGTGAACATTAAAAACAATAACAAGACAGACTTGACAGTGAGGAGAGAGGGAGTGGACGGGTGAAGTTACATTGTAAGTAGAAAAGAAGAAAGAGGGGTTAGGGAAAAAACATGTGGGATGGGGATAAGATATATTGAATGTTTTTGAAAGCGAAAAATTAAATTACAAAGAATAGAAATTAAATGGAAGAGAATGCATCTCGAAATAAGAAAGTTTTTAGGCTTTTCTTAAATTTCTCAAGATTTTGTTTGTCACGTAGTGGTTGTGGAAGGGAGTTCCACAATGTCGGGGCAGTTACTGCAAAGTTTATTTTGCGTGTGTAATAAAATTCTTTTATGGATGGAATCAATAAGAGATTTTGGTTTGAAGATCTCAGAGTTCGTGTGGGGCACTGTGGGATAAGAAGTTTGTGAAGGTATGATGGCAGATGAGAAGATTTTATTTTGAATGACAAAAGGATGATTTTGTAGGTGATTCGGTGAGTCATGGGTAACCAGTGTGCATCTTTCAGAGCTGGTGTTACATGATCATATTTACCTAAGTTGTAGATGAGTTTTATTGCTGTGTTTTGTATAAGTTGAAGGCGACGGAACCCCCGCAAATATCGGGGTAGTACTGTATATTTATGTTGAAACATTTTATTGAAGAAATCAATCAAATATACAATAATACAATATAAGCTCATTACAATTAAATTCAAAGCTCAAATATTACATAAATAATTTTATCATTTCTCCAAAATATATTTTCCATATTACCTATTCATAATACAATATATACCCCCCTATATCTTTCCCACCCACTTCCCGCCTCTTCACATCCCCCCAAATTTTTAAAATATAACAATGTAATAAATTAATTATATAAATATAGAATTCAAGAAATTCAAACTATTATTATCATCAAACAAATTCCCTCCCTACCCCCTTAATGAAAGATGACATGTTACAAAGTGTTAAGAAGTAATGAAAGTTTCTTATTTCACAATATAAAAATTAAGAATCATACTACGAGCTCTAAGGGAAAGATTTTGAAAAATTTTCAAGAAATACCTAGTTCTTCTAGGAAATTTACAAACCTCCCAGACTTCAAATAAAATTAACCGATGGAATTGGTTCCTCCAATGCCAAAAACTAGGAGGATCTTTCTGTAATCAATATTGTAGAATACACTTATGACCAATCATGCATGCCTTCTGAAATAAAATATTTCTTTCTAATCCAAAAACCCCACAAGCAGCAGCTTTACCAAATATTACCCCCCTTACAGATTCCACTAATTGAATATTCCATAGAGCACCTAAAAATAATAAGATGGCAGACCAAAATGATTTAATAAGAGAACATTGCCACAATGCATGAGATAAAGTATTTGGGTCTTTCTCACATTTGATACAAATAGGAGAATTTACTAGACCTGCATGAAATGCTTGTACTTGTGAGAAATAAGCCCTATGCAAAACTCTATACGTACATTCTCTCCATATATAACTTTTAACAATTTTGGATATACAATAAATAGTTTGACTAAAATCTTGTAGAGAAATCTGCATCCCCAATTAATCCCACCATTTTTGTATTATAGTATCATATGTTCTATTTGGAATTAAACACCACCACCATTTATTTAATAAAGATACAGAAATTGGAATATCATTACTTTGATTTAAAAAATTGAAAACCTTTCATGAACACCCAATGAAATTCCCCCTCTTCATATTTTACTAATATAATATGCCAATTGCATATATCCAAAAAATGATCCTGGACCGCTACCCACTGTTAAAAAAATATCTGGAAAACTTATTTTTCCACAATCATTCAAAATCTGAGCTATAAATCTAACCCCTTTGTTTACCCATAATCTAAAAGTTCCATTGGTCATACCTGGGGAAAAATCTCCATTTCCCTGAATTGGTAAAAGATCTGTTATATTAGATTGATATTCCCATAGTTTCAGAATTTTACTCCAAACTGATCTCAAAGGAATTAGAATAGATTTACCTTTAAGATAATCTGGTAATCTTGAATTTGGTATTTGAATAAAAAATAATAAATGATATGGATGGAAAAATGCTTTCTCATATGACAAAAGGGGTAAACAAATCATCCTGAAGAATCCAATCTCTGAAGAGTCTTAACAGACATGCCCGTTTATAAATACGTAGGTCTGGAAAACCTAATCCCCCTCTTGTCCCTGAACCCAATAAAAATTCAAAAGTACTGTATCTATAATAATAAAACCCTAGAGCGCGCATGCGCTGTCGAAAGTCCATGAGTCCTGGTGGCGTGAGGTGTGCTTCTGTGCCAATCCTCAAGGCGCCTGCGCTAGCTGAAGGCGCGTGTGCCAACAACTCCTCCCTCCCGCTGCCGGTCCTCTTCAAAGCAGCCTGCTTAGGTTCGCCAGCCGCTGTAGCGAACCTTGCAGGCCGCTCTCCACCTTTCCGATGCAATGCAAGAAACAAAAGGATCGGTGAAGAAAACTATAAGAAAAAAAAGCAAATCCAGGTAGGCGAAGGCAAGACGGAGGCTGCGATCGGCAACGGCTGCTGCTACTCCTCCAGCCGCCTAGCTCCTCTCCGCCGGCCCCGGCTGACAGCCCCCTCCACCCCGTCCTCTCTGCTCCGGTGGCCCGCGCAGGAGAAGGAGCAGATGAAGCAAGAAAACTATAAGAAAAAAAGCAAATCCAGGTAGGCGAAGGCGGGACGGAGGCTGCGATCGGCGGCGGCTGCTGTTACTCCTCCAGCCGCCTAGCTCATCTCTGCCGCCCCCTGCTCCGCCCCGTCCTCTCTGCTCCGGTGGCCCGCGCAGGAGAAGGAGCGTATGAAGCAAGATCACAGCACGAGGGAGACCATGCAAAGGGAAATGCAAGGGGGTTGAAAAAGCGAAAGGTGGGACGGGAAGGGGAAAGGGAGGGGGAGGAAGGATAAAATGAAAAAAAAAACCACAACTTTATACAGGAAGAGGAGTCTCTAGCACCCATTAATGTAACGGGCTTAAAGACTAGTATTTAAATAAAAAACCTGTCTACTTATATGTATTAAATACTTTTTGAGGTAGGTAATTCGGTTAATTGTACTCTGCTTTGTAGTCTTGCTATAGAAATAAGAATAGTAGTAGTAGGTATTTTCAGTAATCTCGCAACTCCTTTTGCTATTCTGGGCTCCTTTCACTAAGGTGCGCTAGCGTTTTTTAGCGCACGCAGGAAATTACCGCGTGCTACGCTTCTAGAACTAACACCAGCTTAATGCTGGCATTAAGGTCTAGCGCGCGCTATTCCACCCATTAAAGCCCTAACACGGCATAGTAAAAGGAGCCCTCTGTCTTCCCAGGAGTTCCATGTATAGAATGTGTGGGATTTCACTCTTTTTTTTTTTTTTTTTTAACAGGTGCTGAATCTAGTGGGGATATAGATATTCTCCTAACCCATCCAGCTTTCACTTCCGAATCAGCCAAACAGGCGAGTATCTTCATTTTGCACAACTGATTTCTTAGGTGCTGTTAAATGTGTATTTATTTCATGATAATCCTAATACAGTGGAACCTTGGTTTACGAGCATAATTCGTTCTAGAAGCATGCTCGTAAACCAAATTGCTCGTATATCAAAGCAAGTTTCCCCATAGGAAGTAAGGGAAACTTGTTTTGATTGGTTCCACCTCCTCCCACCCCCCCCCCCCCCGAGGCTACCGGCGCTGCTCCATTTCCCTCCCCCCTTGAGGCCACCGACGCTGCTCCATACCCCTCCCCGCGATCCTACATTCCCCCCCCCCCCCCCCCGAGCACGGCAATGACATCCCTTACCCCGACTGGGCATCAGTGCCGGTGCCCGAAAATCCTCCCTCTTCTGGCGCAGCCTGGGCTGGGCGGTGCGTCGGAGATCCTCCCTCTTCTGGTCTGGTCTGGGCTGGACTGGCTTTGAGCATTTGCGCATGCTCAAAGCCTTCTGGTATCGCTCTCTCCTAGATTCTGAATCTGAGAATCTCGGAGAGAGCGAGACCAGAAGGCTTTGAGTATGCAGAAATGCTCAAAGCCAGTCCAGCCCAGCCCAGACCAGAAGAGGGAGGATCTCCGACGCACCGCCCAGCCCAGGCCACGCCAGAAGAGGGAGGATCTTCGGGCACCGGCATTGGTGCCCAGTCGGGGTAAGGGATGTCATTGCCGTGCTTGGGGGGGATGTAGGATCGCGGGGGGGGGGGGGGGCAGACGCGAGCAGGGGGGATGCCGGATCGCGGGGGGGGGGGGCGCTCGTATAGCGAGGCAAGCTCGGTTTACGAGGCACCAAGTTTGCAAATGTTTTGCTCGTCTTGCAAAACACTCGCAAACCGGTGCACTCATAAACCAAGGTATGTAATCCTTTTTCTTCTTCTCTACCCACTATTTTAAGTTCTTGTAAACCGTGTCGAGCTCCATTCTCATGGAGATGATGCGGTATATAAACTTAAGGTTTAGATTAGATTAGATTAGATTACCACTGTACTAACTTTCAATTCCCTAATTCCAAGTTTACCTCATTGATTGCATAGTTGGTGTGTGCATAGTTGGCTTGTGGTCAGATGCGCAAAATGTTTCTTCAAGAGACCTTTTATTAGGGAGAAGAAAAGACTTCGATGCTTCTAGTTATCATTTCTGTAACACTGCTAGATGTCCACAGCGCTATATATTAAACACGTATGAAACAGTACCTGCTTGATAGAGCTTGCAGTCTATTCAAGAAAAAACAACCAGGAGAAATAAGGAATTGAGGAATTATTTATTGTGTGAATGATTAAAACAGATATTGGTACTGAACAAGTGAATAAGAGTTAATAAAATCAGCCTAAGAAAGGTGGTCTTTTAGCCTAGATTTGAATATGGCCATAGATGGAGCTTGATGTACTGACTCGGGAAGTCTATTTCAGGCATAGGGTGCAAGAGAAAGGGAATGAAATCTGCAGGGACAGTGTTCAGCCCTCTTAGTACACTATGCAGTCTTGCAGGAAGCCGCTTAGCGCCGAGCAGCAACGCCAAAGTGCGCTCCTGCTCAGTACCGCTCAGCGGCTGAAGCCAGAACTTGTGGCAGCAACGAACCGGGTTAGCAGGGCAGGAGCATGGAAACCTCTCTCCTGCCCGGTGGAGGCCTACAATAAGTCAGGGAGGGGGCGACGGGGCACTGGCCCAAATATAAACCAGGACCCCCCATTTATGGGCCCCAAAATCCCGGTTTATATGTAAGTATATACTGTACTAAGTCCATTATTTTAGAAACATATTAAGTGTCATATGATACTGTTCTGTTCGGTATGTCTATGAGGAAAAAAAAGTCAATTATCAGCACATAACAATAAGCTTTTGATGATAATGACGGGTGTTGCTATGCAACATATTACTAACAACTGGAAAAATTATAGTAATCTCAATTATACGTTTTGGTGGAATTCCCTGTGTCATATTTACAAGATGGAAAGAGCAATTGCAATACAGAAAGGAAGTTATAAAAAAAATTTTAAGATATGGAGACCGATGGTTGATTTTTGTAGTGAATAGGCATCATTTTTCTTTGATAATATACATAGGGGGGTGGGGAGATTGGAAGATAAGATGTAGCAAAATTGAAATTTTGAAGGAATATGATAGTTTTAATGATTGTATAGAAAGATGGGAGGGGGGAGGTTTTTAATTAATTTACATATTAAGAATATAATGTATGATGTTCAAGTGTTATACGATAGTATTTCATGTTCTTTTTGTGCACTTGATGTAAGTTTGAAAAAGAATAAAGAAATTTTTTTTTTTTAAAAAGTGTAAATAGTAGCATTTAAATGTGTATATTACATTACATTACATTACATTAATGGCTTATATTCCGCCTGTACCTTGCAGTTCTAAGCAGATTATATCAAAAAGATAACTGGACATTTCCAGGAAGAGAAATACAATTAAAGAAGTTGGACCTAGTACAACAAAAAGATAGCTGGACTTTTCCAGTAAGAGGAATACAATTAAAGGCGTAAGGTCTAAAACAATTTTGATGTGAGGATTCTAAGAGGGGGCGAGAGGGGAAAAGGAAGGGGTTAGGACATTTGGGTGAATTTCTTGAATAGTAGGGTCTTGATTTCTTTGCGGAAAGCCTTGAGGTCAGTTGAAGCTGTATATATCACATACATATGTAAATATCAATTTAAGAAAGCTCCTGTTTACTAGGGATGGGTCGTTGTTTGCAACAACACGGGAAATGTCCATGTTTCATGTCATTAATACCCAAAAACAATTGGGAGAAGTTTAAAAAAAAAAAAAAAAATTGTCGGTGTTCAGGGATCATACCAGCCTGTTTTTCACTTGATGCTACTGGTTACTGATCTGGTGCCATCTACATTTTAAGATTTTAATATTGGCACATAGAGCCTCATGTCTTGTACACTTGTTCCAGGGAGGGCCTTGAAATCTGCATCCTCTCATGGTCTGTGCCCCCCTGAACCCCCGATCGCTCCCCCCAACCTGCGACCACGCAACACCTCCCTTACCTAAAATCAGTTGGACGGATGGCGAGCCTTAGGGCCTGATTGGGCCAGGCGCCTAAGGCCCCGCTCACAGGAGGGGCCTTAGGCTCCTGGGCCAATTGGAATTGGCCCAGTTGTCTTAGGCCCTTCCTGTGGGTGGGACATTAGGCACTTGGGGCATCTCTCCTGCAGCGATCGTGATCACCCTTCTACCTGAACTGCCACAAACCGCAGCAGGAGCAGATCGCGGCAGTTCGGTGATGGGCCGATCGCGGCAGGGGAGATGAGCCATTTCTCCTGCCACAATCATTACCGGGGGGGGGGATTCTGTAACCAGTGTTGTTTTTGACAGACACAGGTTACAGAATCCAGCTTTTAGGCGAAGGACTGGCCCTTCCTTCGGCTAAAAGGTCTAGTTTTAGGCATAAGGGGCTTAGGCTGTTTTGGAGTTGATAATGCGTTTTAAGTTTAGACATAGTGGTGGTATGTATGGCCGTTCAAATAGCTGAACATAGAGGTAAGCCATTCTCAAAAAAAACACCTCATTTTGGATGGGGTTTTTTTTTTGAGAATGGACATTTTTCCTGCTTCTACTTTCAGCGTTTAGGGCCTAGGCCAAAAGGAGATTTAGATGTGTTTTTTTTTTATTATGCCCCTCTTTTTCTTTTTTGCTTGATTTTTGTCTCTTATTTTATATTGGCATTCTTTTCTCCTGTTTTTATTGTTTATTGTAAACTGTTGTGTTCATTTTTATTAGAAACGGCGATATATAAAATCTGAATAAACTATAAACTATGCAATCAATGGGGTAAACTCGGAAACAGCGAATTGAAAGTATTAGGACCACCATGAAATAGTATCAGAAATATATACATTTAACAGCACTGCAGTAAAACAGGTATAATAAATATCAGTGCAATACAAATAATAGCAAGATAGCCTGGACGAACATTTAAATAACAGATATACAATGTCAGCATATTAACAATGGAACACCTAATAAGTGCACATTAGAACATTCAAATAACAAACAGTAGATAAAATAGTAATGCTGTTCCTACAATACAGTGGGACATCTTTTTTTTTTTTTAATAATATTTATTTGAAACTTTTCAGAAAAATTCAAAGCCTCAGAGGTATAACAAATACAAAACTAAAGATCTACATTAAACAATCCCTCTTTTCACCCCCCCCCCCCGAATTTCAATAACGCAAAATGTTGTACCAGAACTCTTCAGTACAATGCACAAGAACACAGCCAATAAAACCAAGCCACCCTTCCCTCCCCCACCCCAGGGTCAATAATGCAAATAAGAGCAATACAAAATGGTTGCACCTAACAAAGATAAAACTAACCAGAGGTCATGAGGTACTTTCACACCATCTAATATAGGGATCCCACACCTTAAGAAAGGGAGTAAGACGAGTATGTAGCAACGCAGTCAGTTTAGACATACGAAAAATAAAGTCCACTTTACGCAACAGGTGAATCCGATCTGGGGGAAAAGATTGTTTCCAATGGGCTGCCAATAAAAGTCTAGCAGCAGTAAAGACAAAACAAGCAAGTTTATATGCTTTAGTGGGCAACGTAAGTAAGGGAAGATGTAAAAGAACATTACCCATAGTTCGAGGAAGAGTGGTATATAAGATGTCAGACAATAATTCAAAAACCATATCCCAATAGGGGATAACCTGTGGGCAGTCCTACCAAATGTGAAGAAAGGTCCCCTGCTGTCCACAGTTTCTCCAGCAGAGGTTTGACACCTATGGGTACATTTTATGGAGATGCATGGGCATAAGGTACCACTGATATAGCTAGCATCTTGTATCCATTTTCCACCAAAGAGCTAGCTATAGAGACACGAAGCAATCGGAGAAACACCCGCTCCCAATTTATAGCTGGCCACAGTGGGACATCTTTACTGTGTAGCCAGGGGCCAAGTGCAGATATATAGAAGAGACAAGATGGGAAGTACGAAGTTAATTGGACTAAATAGAAGGGTGGCTAAATTCAAGGCAAGTTCTATATACAAGTAAATAAGATAAGAGGGGATAGTGGATGCTTGAAATTACCTGCAGCAAATTCAGTGAATGACAGATCAATAGGTCGAATAGATGCTGGCATTGTGGTTTAGAAGCTGGGACATTAGATCACTTGATTTTTTTTTTTTTTTTTGTCCCTATATTAATGCTTTCTGGAAATTAATTTGGTCTCAAATTAATACATTGTTAGAAAATCATGTTGCCCTTTCATATGATACTATTTTATTTGGTACATCAATGAGATTCAAAAGCCCAATATCTGCAGATAATAATAAACTTTTATTAATATTGACAGGGGTTGCCATTCAACAGATTACTGGAAATTAGAAAGATTATACGAAGTTAAATTATACCTTTTGGTGGAACTCAGTATGCCATATTTATAAAATGGAAAGGGTGCTTGCCATACAACAGGGAAGTTATAATAAGTTTAAAAAGATTTGGGGGCCATTGTTTATGTATTCTAAAGATCAGACATCTTAAACACCTAGATATTAAATAAGAAATAAGGGGGGGATGGGTGGGGATAGATAAATTGATAATATATTATTGTTAATAAATGGGGATGGGAGGGGTTTCTTTTATAGATATATATTTTAAAGAATATAAATAAGATTGTCAAGTGATTTGTGATAATTTCATGTTTGATTAAATAATATGCACTTGTTGATGGATTTGAAAATGAATAAAGAATAAAAAAAAAAAAAATTAGGGGTCACTTTGATACAGGCACGAATGGCTAGGCAAAATGGGAGGCCCATGTCTGCCAGTTTCATAGACTTAAAACTTTTAAAGGTGGGTGGAAAACATTGGATTCCAACAGTTTTCTGTTTGGATCCATTTAAGACCTAGAACTGAAGAGACTCCAGCAGCAGCACTGCAGAATTTTTAACATTTTCTCAGATTTAGGGCCTGTTTACTACTCCCCACTTGGCATATCTGGAATGTAAATTGGACTCTTTACTTCTGTAGGGTTCTAAAATGGTCATTTCTTTTATTTTTTTTTAAATGGAGTTTTTGGTGTGTTCAGCGTGATAATCCTCATTTTACTCCTGATTTCCATGATCATGAATGAGATGCTTATGCACAATATCATGTCCTCTGATATCTGATTTGCCTATTAATGGCTTTCTTTTGGCTATCTATGTAGCCAAAGCTTTTGCATCAAGTTGTGGAACGACTGGAGAAGACCAGCTTTGTCACAGACACACTGTCAAAAGGAGACACAAAATTCATGGTGAGTATCCCGAGTGAGCATGCATGCGGGCATTCCTCTGACACTGGGTTCAAAAATTTAGGTTAAAAATTGGGAAGGAAACACTTCAAGGAATGTTAAGGCTATTTCAGTTAAGACTTTTCAGAAATACATTCAGGTTGATTCTAGTATTGTGTGGAAATGGCTCGAGAGACTACGGGAGCTCAAGGCAGCCATTTCCTGTGAGCGATCTGCATGGGGCAGGAGCATGGGAAGATCACTCTTGCCTAAAAACCTGCTAGACCACAAGGTAAGGCTTAAGGAGGGCTTAAAATAGCCGGGGGAAAGCGGTGGTTAGGGGCAGAACTGGCCCAAATATTATTCATGTTTTTTTAATATTCACGGGCAGGCTCTGCCCCTAACCCCCGCGAATACGGAAGGGGAAGTGTAAAGCCTATGCTTTTAAAATATAGTTCCTTCAATCGCACACACACTATTGATTCTTTTCCCTGGCCATACCACATCGGAACTAGAGAATGACACGTTGGTTGTTACCCGCGGCTAGCCACGGGTAACCCTCCAAAATGGTGACCAAAAGAAAAGGTCACCACGAGTTCGGGGACAAGGCTATTCACCGCCCCGTGGAGCGGTGAATAGTAGCACGGGGCGGTGAACAAGTAGTGAACCCGGGTTCAATCTGGCAGCCCACTCTCTCCTGCCGGCCGTCCATGCATCTCCCTCCCTCCTTTCCTTTACCTTTTCTTCTTGAAACTGGCGATTTCTATAAGGCTATGAGCTGTATTACAGCCGGAGCCTTGAAGTCGCGTCGCGTTGCCTGCTGGAAAAAGTCTCCTCTGACGCAACTTCCTGTTTCCGGTTGCATCGGAGGAGACTTTTCTAGCAGGCAACCCGACGCGACTTCAAAGCTCCGGCTGTAATACAGCTCGTAGCCTTATAGAAATCGCCAGTTTCAAGAAGAAAAGGTAAGGGAAAAGGAGGGAGGGAGGAAAATGCACGGCTGGCCGGCGGGAGGGAGCTGCTGGACCGCGTGAAGGGTGCTGGGGATGGGGGGATGGAGAGGAGAAGACGCTGAAGACGGGGCGGTGAAGGGGACGGCAGAGAAAGGGACGGGGCGGTGAAAGGACCAGCGGGGACGGAGCGGTGCAGAGGATGGTGATCCGGGGACGGGACGGTGACAGGGACAGAATTTTTCCCCGTGTCATTCTCTAATCGGAACTTCTCCTCCTGTCAATATGTTTTATATTGTGTACGGAACGTATATTGAATGATGTTTCTTATGTGTACCTGAAGTAATGCTTTTGTAGTAAAGCATAGATTATGGAATGGTGATATGATGTCATCACACAATATTATTTTGCTTTAACAATAATTGTGATATTTTTATTGACATTGGGCATGGGGTTATTTCATAACTGGGGACATATGTAAAATCTCCATAAAAAGTGCCTGTTACTTGGGGGCAATGTGTGTTAATATGCATGTGTGCAGATCACGTGAAGTAGCTGCTTTCTCAGTCACACCTGTTGTGTCACCTGATGCGTATACACGGGACAATTTTATAAGAACAATTTTCTGCAACATATTACTAATAACTGGAAAGATCATAGTAAACTTAATTTTAATTTTTGGTGGAATTCAGTATGTCACATATATAGAATGGAAAGATCAATAGCGGTACAGAATGGAAATTATAAAAATTTTATTAAAATATGGGAGCCATTAACATCTTTTTGTCATGATTAGATGCCATTTTTCTATTAATTATACACCATTTAGTATTGGGTGGGGGGAGGGTTTCAAGTATATGATCTTATCTAATATAATAAAAGCCTAAGCCGCGCATGCGCACTCTTACCTGCGTGCTCCCGTTTTCCGTGCGCTGTAGGTCCCTGCAGGTAGGAGTACGCATGCGCGCTTCCACGCATCTCTCCCAAGGCGGATGTCGGCTTCGGGCGGTGCGGAGGCTGTCTGCCGTGGCAGCTGTCGGCGGCTGCAGACCACTGCAGCTGTCGGCGGCTGCAGGCCGCAGCGGCTTAAGTCGGCTGTCGGCGGAGGGCAGATGCAAGGTATGGGATGCTGCTGGACAGGGGGGTAGAAAAAGGAAGGGAGACCTGCTGGATGGGGGAGCAGGAAAGAGGTGCTAGGGGGGGAAGAAAAAGGAAGGGAGGCCTACTGCTGGACGGGGGAGCAGAAAAGAGGTGCTGATGGACACAGGGAAGGTAAAAGGAAGGGAGAATGGGTGGACAGCTGAGGAAAAAGAAAGAAATACAGAAGGAGAGGAGAAGAAGGAGAGAGAGAGAGAAAGAAATAAAGACAGACACACACACATATATTCTAGCACCCGTTAATGTAACGAGCTATAAGACTAGTAATGAATAATGGGCTTTGAGGAATGGTGGGAAGAGGGTTACATTTCTACTTATAGATTATAATGATAAGATGTTCAAGTGCTCAGATTAATTGTGTTTATTATGAATTTATGTACACTTGATGAAAGTTTAAAAATGAATAAAGAATTAAAAAAAAAAAAAGAACAATTTTCTGCATGTAAAAGATACTTTGCAAGGAAATCGCTTTCTAAAATTAATGTATTAACAGCTAACTAAGCAAAAGGGAATTCAGAGATCTTTAGCTGGTTCAAAAATTGAATTACTTTAAGGAATTGGCAACTTCAATATGTCACTGTGCTACCAGAGTTGTATCTTGGAAGAAGTGCAATATAAAGGCTGCTGTGTAGGCTGGTGCTTTCTTTTTGTATCTGCCTCTCCCTTGTGGGATTCTGTCCTCTTCGCTCTCCTGCCCCTTCCTCCCATGTGTGCTGCTTGATATGCCACTAATTCCTCATTTTCCTATTTCTGCCTGTTCTGTTCCTGTTTGGAATCTCTTACTCACCCTTCCAGCGAGTCTGTCCTATTTATTCCCTGGCTGAGACCCAAAAAAAGCTCCAATTGCTTAAGCTAGTTCTTTGTTTGATTTTCCTGGTGAGAATTACATTTCATAGCTAGATCAAAGTAAGACAGAGACTCTAGGCAGCCCAATTCTCCTAATGTACTTCTTCCCAAATCTAGCTGTCATGTATCATTAGCTGCTGACAAGGAAACTTTACCCACACCAAAGCCGTGGCTAAAAATAGTGTGTGTTTCATTTTTATGATTAAATCCTGTTGGGTTTTTTTTGTTGTTGTTGTTGCATAGAGTGTTTTGGACCCCTTTTAGATTACAAAAGTTGGATAGTTCCAAGTCTAATAAATGCTGGCATTGTAATCTGGAACCAGGGACATTAGACCATCTACTTTATTATTGTCCCTTCATTAAGTCATTTTGGGATTCAATTTGGACTCAAGTAAATTCTTTATTGGAAAACCATGTTGCGATCTCATATGATACTGTTTTATTTGGAATGACTATGAGAAAAAAGAGTCAAATTTCGTCACATAACAACAAACTTTTATTAGTTATGGCAGGGGTAGCCATTCAACGTATTACCAACAATTGGAAAAATCATAAGAATCTTAATTATACATTCTGGTGGAATTCGTTGTGCCATGTTTTTAAGATGGAAAGAGCAATAGCAGTACAAAAAGGAACATATAATAACTTTACAAAGATATGGGGGCCATCGGAAAAATATTGTGATGAATAGACATCGTTCCTTTTTGTTCCTTTTCTTTTCTTTCTTAGTTTTATCTAGCACACTCAAGGCGGGAGGGTGGATTTGGGATGTAATTAAATATGAGATGTTATAATATTGTTATATAATATTGCATATTCTACTTTAATTGAGCATGGGATGAAGGGGGGGGAAATTTATATTATTATAGTTCATATGTTAGATAATTACAGTGCTATATTGAAATTATTTTTATGATATATTTTTATGCACTTATTGTTTGATTTGAAAATTAATAAAGATTTTTAAAAAATCCTGTTGTTTAATATTAGAATGAAACAAGGACACAGTGGGACTGATTCCATATATGTCGCCTAAAAAATCTGTGCCAAGTAGTGCAGCTTTAAGCACGATTCTATAAAAGTTAGATGCATTTCATAGACTTGTGCTTAGATGTTGCTAGGCACCCTTTAGGCCTGTGTCCAGCACACTAAACGTAGTGGCCACGGCTCGAGGCATCCGGAAGTGTGCGGATGTGGCTGTGAAGACATCACGTGCATGCAGGATGTCATCACGTCGACATCCACGCATGCACAAGTCCCTCCAGATGGGTTCTGAGATGCCAGTGGGGGGGGGGGGGGTGCCAGCAGGGAAGAGGGCCCGAGAGAGGCACTGGCGCCAGCTGATTACCTACAGGTGTGCCTCTCGTTGCGAGAAGCACATCCTGTACGCAGTCAGCCGGCGCTGACTCCTTTCCTCCACCGCAGTGTGCCGTGGCACAGCTGGAATCTCAGGAGGCACACCGGTGTTCCATGGCTCACAATTTGCGTTGCCTTCTTTAGGCCATCCTGTTTATGCCAGGGTTTTCTTGGCCTAAATGCATGTGCCTAAGTCCAAACAGGTGCCTACATACGAAATGTGTCCATTATACACCCCTAACCATGCCTGTTTTGTGACAGGCACCATGTACTAGGGACCTAACATCCAATTAAGTGCAATCGGTCAATTACAAGGTGCTAATATGGCAAACTGTATATTGTGTATGTTGACCTGTAACCTGTTCTGGGCTCTTTGGGGGAGGACAGGATAGAAAAGTCACCTTTTCTGCTACCTATGTTTTTTGGTAAGAAACACTGAACAGTAGTTATGTTGGAAAATAATTAAAATCATGCACATCACCTATACCAGGGGTAGGCAATTCCGGTCCTCGAGAGCTGGAGCCAGGTCAGGTTTTCAGGATATCCACAATAAATATGCATGAGACAGATTTGCATCTCAAGGAGGCAGTGCATGCAAATCCATCTCATACATATTCATTGTGGATATCCTGAAAACCTGACCTGGCTCCGGCTCTCGAGGACCGGAATTGCCTACCCCTGACCTATACCAAGGTTTGATTTTGTTTCCCATGTAACTTTAGAGTTGCACACTTAAAGCTGTTCCACATACTTTTTAACAAAAGCATATCCCTAGAGTATATTTAACTTGAATCTGCTGTGCCTGGTTGATCTTCCTTGTAGGTGACAACAAAAGCAGACAAGTTGAAGAAAATATTCAGAAGAGTGTTATTCTTGTGGACACACAGTACTGAAAATCCCGACACAGGCTGTGTTTCACCCACACGAGGACTGTGTCAGGGGTTCAAGGAAACCTGATGATGTGAACAAAACCTGCATCACCAACAGGTTCAAACCATAAAATCTACAAGATGGCACAGTGAACCCAACTGAACAGCTACCCTCTTGTGGATTTTATAGTTTCAACCTATTGGTGATGCAGGGAGGGGGAAGGGTTCAAACCATCAGGTTACCTTTCTTGAGACCCTGATGCATTCTTTGCCTGGGTGAAAAATAACCTGTGTCAAGCTTTTCAGTCTTGTGTGTCTTCCACAAGAATACAATTCTTCTGAATATGTTCCTTTGGCTTACATGCTTTTGTTGTCACCGTCTCAAGAGTTTGCAGACCACCTGCCCTGTTGCTTTCTGTGATCTCCTTGTAGACAGAAGTCTTTTTTTTCCTGAAAGCACTTAATTGCATACTTTGTGCCTTCTGGTGGCAGGCAAGGGGTGGGATACAATACCTTGGAAAATGGCAAATATGCACACTTTTTCTCTCCAGACCAAAACAAGCCTAAATGGAAAAAAAGGCCTGCTTAATAAAGCTAAATGTATGCTTGTTATCAAGTTTTTCAAGTTTTTATTAATATTTGATACATCGCTTTATAAAAACATAGGTTGTGAAAGCTAACAGAGTAATACACATCCTTTAACTCTAGGACAGACATGAAGCGTGGGGATAGCGGGGAGAAGTTACAATTTTTAGTTAAAGAGAGAGAACAAAAAAGGGAAAAACGAGGGAAAGTAACAAAATAAAGGCTTGAAGTTTCATGTGGTAGGTCTCATTATTAGATATTGAACGCGTCTTTAAAAAGATAAGTTTTTAACGTTTTTTTAAATGAAGTTATGTGTTATGAACACTTAGACACAAACTACACTCAATTATCATCAAAAGACATAAGAACATAAGAATTGCCGCTGATGGGTCAGACCAGTAGTCTGTCGTGCCCAGCAGTCCGTTCACGCTGCAGCCCTATGGTCAAAGACCAGCGCCCTAACTGAGATTAGCCCTGCCTGCCTACGTTCCGGTTCAGCAGGAACTTGTCTAACTTTGTTTTGAATCCCTGGAGGATGTTTTCCCCTATGACAGACTCCGGAAGAGCGTTCCAGTTTTCTACCACTCTCTGGGTGGGGAAGAACTTCCTTACGTTCGTATGGAATCTATCCCCTTTCAATTTTAGAGAGTGCCCTCTCGTTCTCTCTACCTTGGAGAGGGTGAACAACCTGTCCTTATCTACTAAGGGCTCCTTTTAGCAAGGCACGCTATGGGGGTTAGCGCGTTGGACTTTTCATCCCGCGCTAACCCCCGCGGCAGCCTAAAAGCCTAATGCCTCATCAATGGAGGCGTTAAGTACTAGCGCGGCAGGCGGTTTAACGCGCGGTATTTCGCGCGTTAAACCGCTACCGCGCCTTTGTAAAAGGACCCCTAAGTCTATTCCCTTCAGTACCTTGAATGTTTCAATCATGTCCCCTTTCAATCTCCTCTGTTTGAGGGAAAAGAGGCCCAGTTTCTCTAATCTTTCACTGTACGCCAACTCCTCCAGCCCCTTAACCATCTTAGTCACTCTTCTCTGGACCCTTTCAAGTAGCAATGTGTTCTTCTTCATGTACGGTGACCAGTGCTGGACAAACATCAAAATAGTGGATTGGGCATATAAATTCACATAATATTCAAAAAAGGTTCTTCAACAAACTTCTCAAAACACTCTCCAAGGCATTAAAAAAAAAGGTTTGCACCAACAGCCAATGAAAAATAGTCTTGTAATAATATTGGAAAGGTGGAAGACCTCAGACTCCTTTTGCCAGCTCACAATAGAGCAGCTTACGCTGTTCAAGTCAATGGGATATTCTGTCAATCATTGATCTGAAGCTACATTGGGATAATGTGTCTTCTGATCTCCTGACGAAGCTTTAGGGCGAAACGGGTGCCGCTGGGATCAGTGACCAGAGATCAGCGATAATAAGAGATTAATCACCAGAAACTTTAGTTCCTTTTATGATTTTTCAATTAATTTTGATATTTGGGGGAGGTGGTAGACCGATGATTGACAGAATATCCCATTGAATTGAACAGCGTAAGCTGCTCTATTGTGAGCTGGCAAAAGGAGTCTGAGGTCTTCCACCTTTCCAATATTATTACAAGACTATTTTTAAGCCAGCGCATTGGCTGTTTGCATAAACCTTTTTTTTTTTTGATGCCTTGGAGAGTGTTTTGAGAAGTTTATTGAAGAACCTTTTTTGAATATTATATGAATTTATATGCCCACTCCACTATTTTGATGTTTGCTTGTATTGAACTGCATCTGCACCTTTTAGCTTCTCTGAAGAGGAAATTTTCAGACACATCACTTTATCCAGATGAACATGCTTTGAAAATTGGCCTCTCAAAATAATTATGAGTTTTTAGAGAAACGGTGGTTAATGTTGTTTCTTTTCTTTCTAAGGGAGTGTGTCGGTTACAAGATGAAAGTGGAGAGAGCCTTCCATTTAGAAGAATTGACATCAGGTAATGTCTGTACATGTAATGTACTGGGCACAATGGAGTGATTTTATCTAGTGTCTTATTACAACTGAAATGAACAAACCTTTTCGTGCCGGGTCAGCACAACTTTAGTTTCTGTAGAGCAGGGGTGTCAAAGTCCCTCCTCGAGGGCCACAATCCGGTCGGATTTTCAGGATTGCCTCAATGAATATGCATGAGATCTATTTGCATGCACTGCTTTCATTGTATGCTAATAGATCTCATGCATATTCATTGGGGAAATCTTGAAAACCCGATTGGATTGCAGCCCTCGAGGAGGGGCTTTGACACTCCTGCTGTAGATCTTCTCTTTTCCCCTGCACCTGTCGGATGCTTCTGACAGTAGTGTGGGTCCTGCCAGCAGCTAGTACAGAAAGTAGCAAAGGGAATGTAATGGTGATTTTTTTTTTTTAAAGTACTACATGGGTAGGCAACTCCGATCCTCGAGGGCCGGAGTCCAGTTGGGTTTTCAGGATTTCCCCAATGAATATGCATGAGATCTATTTGCATGCACTGCTTTCAATGCATATTCATTGGAGAAATCCTGAAAACCCAACTGGATTCCGGCCCTCGAGGACCGGAGTTACCCACCCCTGTACTAGAAGATGAAGCTGGAGAGAAGACTTACTGAAAGATATAGAGAAGAGCGACACAAAGGAGAAGGTGTTAAGGGAACTATAGGAAAGATACAGTAAAACGATGGAGAACTTAATATTCTCGATAAATAAGCAGGATAGATCAGCCACAAGCATGGGTAACATCATCCCTGGCGTCAGGATGGATTCTTTCTCCCAGAGACCAGAAGAGGGTAGAAAACCACTCTGAGCATGTGTGAGCACTCCCTCCTATGTGACTATTGCTCCTCCCCCCCTGTTTTTTCATCCTTCAGCAAACCAAGAACAAGTCTCTCTTAAGCTGATCTAATCCAGTATTTCTTAGTCGCACTATGCCTAATTAGGGTCAAGGCGAGTTACAATATAAGGAAATTTAGAATGTATAAGCTACATTATATTATAGCAGTTCGAAGAGAACCGAGTTATGAACGGAGGAAGGGAGGATTGAGGTTCCATGACTGTACTGGTATAATGCTTGAGTTAAGTATGGGATTTTGTGTTATTAGGTATATTGAGTTAGTTATCTATAGTGTGTATGCTCTCAAAGAAGAGAGGGTTTTTTTTTTTTTTATTTCTTTATTCATTTTTAAACTTACATCAAGTGTACAGTAAATATCAACTAAATATAATACATCACTTGAAAAATTTTCAATATCATACACCAAGAAGATTTAACCCCCACCCCCCTCCCAAATTCATATACAACTAATACCACATGAAAATAATATCTTACGACAATCATCTATTGGAAAAACAAGAAATTCCCCCCCCCCCCAAATCCACATGTGTATTAAGATTGGGAAAAGTGTAACTTATTCATTACTATAATTTAATAATGGTCCCCACACATCCTTAAATTTATTATAATAACCTTTTTGAATTTTTTGAGTTTTTAATTTTGTTTCCATCCTAATGTTAGTTGGGAAGTTGTTCCAGGTTATGGTGCAAGTCGAATATGCATTTACTTTTAACTCCTTTGGGAGATGAGATGAGTAGTTGAAGTGATTTCAGTTTTCTGGTTGATGTTGGCAAGGAATTGACAAATAAGTTTATGAGCGGCTCTGATGTTTTCATTTATTTATTTACTTAATTATTTACTCACACATACACCCCCCCCCCCCCACCCCACATACCTTTATAAGCCGTTTTAGGGTTTTTTATTGTTGACCTCAGCAGTAAAAGCTCCAGTGCTCATAGAATTCCTTTAATGTCAGAGCTTTTACAGCCGCAGCCTGCGATAAAAAACCCTAACACGGCTTTATAAAAAAAGGGGGGGGGTTACTCGTGTACATACTTATATACTTACTTTCCACTTTTTCATTAAGAGATTCACCCAAAGTGGTTTACAATACATGGAATAGTAATCAAGTACACTTCTCCCTCCATATCCACGGGGATTTGGTGGCAGAGTCGGCCCGCGAATATTAAAAAGAACGCAAATAGTATTTGGGCCAGTTCTGCCCCTAACCCCCGCTTCCCCCTGGCTATTTTAAGCCCTGTAAGCCCCCCCCCTTAAGCCTTACCTAGTGGTCTAGCAGGTTTTCGGGGCAGGAGCGATCTTCCCACGCTGCTGCCCCGTGTAGATCGCTCATAGGAAATGGCTGCCTTGAGCTCCCTTAGTCCCTCGAGCCATTTCCCGTGAGCGGTCTACACGGGGCAGGATCGTGGGAAGATCGCTCCTGCCCCGAAAACCTGTTAGACCACCAGGTAAAGCTTAAGGGGGGGACTTACAGGGCCTAAAATATGCCAAAAAATTAAAATGTTTTTTTGTTCAAAAATTGCAAATAACCGAATCCGCGGATACTGAAACTGCAGATTCGGAAGTATTTTCCCATTTAATGTGAGAACTAAATTGCTTGAAAACTATTCCTGTCTGGATATCTAAAGCGACAGGATTTGAGAATGACTACAGAATGGAAACAGACTCGCAGCTTACAAATGTGGCCAGTCGGTTTCCAAGTTTTATTTCAGTTTTGATATACTGCTCATTGTGTATCTGAGCGGTGTACAATTTTATTTTATTTTTTAAGTTAAAACGACTTATTTTATTAAAACAAGACATATCGACGACATATAGGATACAGATAAGTAAGTACTGAAGGGAGCCAGGGATGAACTACATAGTCTTAATAAGAAAAAAGGGAAAGGGGAAGGGAAAATGGGAAAGTTTAAGGTGAAAATCTTAACTCTATCAGTGAGCAAACACCTTGCTACTGTTCTATTAATTGGAAATTTAATATGCACATAGTCATATACATTTCTTATCTGTTTAATACCTTCAGGTTGATTCCAAAGGATCAGTATTATTGCGGGGTTCTCTATTTCACAGGCAGTGACATATTCAATAAGAATATGCGAGCCCATGCCTTAGAAATGGGCTTTACGCTGAATGAATATACCATCCGTCCACTAGGAGTCACAGGTGAGTTTTCGGAATCCCTGCAGTTGAGGGATTCAGGATATCCACCAGGAATATTCAATAGACCTCATAGTGAGAGCTTGGGCTGGGCTATGTAATAGGCTTAATAGAATTGTATTTCTCTGTTTGTTTTATTCTATTTTAATGCTGATATTAAATACTGTGAACAGCTTTTGTGTTTCCGTTTGTACAGTGTAAATGTAAAATGAAATGAAAAATACAGGGAGTGCTGATGGCAGCAATCACACTTTAATATGGCTCCCCTAGCTTGATTAGCGATCACTCCCCATGTTTGAGATTGTCTGTGGATCCATGAGCAGCTCAGTATGCGGCCAGGTGCATGAAGAATGATGCAGACGACCAGATAACAGAATTTTGTAAAGATCTGCAAAGACTGGAAGTGAACAATGCAGTGCAGCCTATTGAGTTAGGAGCAAGATGGTGTTCATGCTGGACTGCAGGAGGAAGTGGAGTTATGGGAGTGGCTGCTACTAGGGCTGTGACATATTTGTTCAAGAGATATAGGATGTGAAGACAGGTATTGCTGACTTGGAGTTGAAATAGGAGAGCCTGGGGCTTAGAGTAGTTGGAGTACAAGTGCTCAGTGGCATGGTGGGGGAGGGGGGAAACCAGACCGTCCCTAGGTGCCGAATTGGTGGGATCACCGGCACCTCTCTGCTCTCCCCCCATGCCACACTCACGCACTCCCTTCCCTCCTCCCCGTACCTATTTAAATCTTTGCCAGCACAAGCAAATTCTCCGGTTTGCTGCTCATGCCGGCCTGGCTCCCCTCTGAAATTACTTCCGGGTCGCAGAGCCAGGAAGTGACATCAAAGGGAAACCAGCGCAAGCAGCCAGGCCAGAGAAGCTGCTCACGTTGGCGAAGGTTTAAAGAAGTACAGCGGGAAAGGGAGGGCATGAGTGTGGCGGGGGGGGGGGGGGGCAACCACCTCCTACCCTTGCGATGCCTCTGCAAGTGCTCTGTTTATTTATAATGCTCCCTGTAGGGTACCGCTGTTACAAAGGTTAATATCGGACCTTACCTGGATGGGTAGAACACTCTGTGTGGGACTGAAAATGTTACAGTGGACTAGGATAGACCGGAGAATGAACTTGCCTAATTTTTACCATTATTATCTGGCGGTTCCGTTTAGCTTGCTGTCAGTAGTATTCTCCCAGGAAGCTTCCGCATTGGTTGGACTGGGTAAGGGGTGGATGATAGTAAGAGGTGGCTCCTAATGTAGGGGAATAGTGGCAGGACTGGAGGTAGCGAGTGAGTGGTAAAGGGGGTGAGTCTGGTGGTTAGAGCAGGTCTGGATGATGAGGGGTTCCCTGTTATGTTTCTTCAAGTAGTTATTTCAGGATGGGGTGTTCTGTACTTAGTTAGAATTTCAAGATGGATTTTGGCTGCCACATTTTCTTTTCTATGCATAATTACAAATTGCAAGGAGCCAACAGACTAGAAACGGAAGTGTTTTAAAAGAAAAGAGTGACGGGGAAAATTGGAAGGATTTATAAATGTGTGCATAGGCATCTCAAAGGAGGGGAAGCTGGGTGACCAAGGAGTGGGGAAAGAAACATGGGAGGCAATGCCTCAAGCAATATAGGAGTGCTCCTTATGTGTTACCGTTGTTGGGTTTTAATACGTGGCTACCTACCTCCAGCATGGTTTGGAGCTATGGATAGAGGGCATATTGTAGGAATTATTTATTTTTACAGCAGATTACAGGAAATTGGAAAGATTATACTAAACTAAATTATACTTTTTGGTGGAATTAAGTATGCCATATTTATAAAATGGAAAGGGTGCTTGCTATACAACAAGGTAATTATAATAAGTTTAAAAAGATTTGGGGGCCATTGATTTTTTGATTTTTTTTTTAATCTTTATTCATTTTAATATATACATCAAGTGTACAATAAATATAAACCATCATAATACATTATCATTTGAAAATTCCATAACAATATATATCCAAAAAGTTTATATCCCACCCCCCTCCCACATCCATACATAAATAATATAATTCCTATGCATATTAATCATTTAAAATATGTAAATATATATTTGAATTGTCATACCCCACCCATCCCCCATTCTTTCAACTTATCACATAAGAAAAAGAATAATAAATTAACATTAATCATTATAATAATTTATTATTGGCCTCCACACATCCTGAAACCTATTAAAATGACCATTTTGTATTGCAAGTAGTCGTTCCATTTTGTACAGATGACACACTGAATTCCACCAGAAGCTGTTGATTATTTATTCTAATGATCAGACATCTTAAACACCTCAGTATTGGAAAAGATAGAGGGAGGGTGGGAGTATGAATGATAAGAATTAATAATTGTTAATTATTAGTATATGGGAGGGAGGGGTGGGATTCTTTTATATTTATGTATTTGGAAGATTACAAATAATATTGTGAAGTGATTAATATATTTCTGATGGATTATTGTACACTTGTAATTTTTGAAAACAAATAAAGATTTATTTTTAAAAAAAAGTTTATATACTGTCTACACCTAGGCGGTTTCCAACTTTCCATCAAAACATACATAATAAAATAAGGCAATGCAATAAGAACTCTACCTGTTGTTCCAGTGAATGGGCTGACATTTGAAGCAGATGTCATGTGCCAGTAAGGATGTGCTTACTCTCCTTAAAAGGGGCGTGCTATTTATGCATAGGGCTCCTATCAGGAAGCCCGACAGGATGGGTTGGAAACTCTAAATGCATAGTTTGTTCCTCAAATCCCTCCCCCCCCAAAAAAAAACAAAAAAAAACACTTCACTGGAAGAGTGTGGTGCAGTGGTTAAAGCTACAGCCTCAGTCCCCTGAGGTTGTGGGTTCAAACCCACACTGCTTCTTGTGACCCTGGGCAAGTCACTTAATTCTCCCATTGCCCCAGGTACATTAGATAGAGTGTGAGCCTGCCAGGACAGACAAGGAAAAACGCTTGAATACCTGAATGTAAACCACTTAGGTTGTAAATGGTATATAAATGCTATAAATAAATAAATTGTTACTGTAGAAGCTGGGAGTAAGACTATACTATTGGAAAATTAATAAAGAGTTAATTTAAGTTAAAAATGAAATGAAAAATACTTTTTTGTTCTAGGGGTCAAGCTAGATTGGACATTTTTGGATATCCTTTTTTTTTTCCTTCTTAATTCATTTTCAAATTTGACAATAAGTGCACAAAATAATATATTTCAACAAGTTATTACACAATAGCACTTTGATATCTACTACATAAAAATCTAGTGATACGTTTACCCCCCTACCTCCCAACCTTCATCATATTTTCAATCAGAATATACACATATTATAGAATATATTATAACATATTATGTAAAATTGTACCCAACAACCTCCCCCCTTTGGTGTGCCAAAAGAAGAAAAAGAAAAGTGATGACTATTCACTACAATATTTTGTCAATGGCCCCCATATTTTTATAAATTTAGTATATGTCCCTCTTGTATTGCTATTGCTCGTTCCATTTTAAATATATGACATAATGTATTCCACCAAAATGTATAACTAAGGTTACTGTGATTCTTCCAATTATTGGTTATGTGTTGGATGGCAACCCCTGTCATAAGTAAAAGCTTGTTGTTTTCTGATGATATTTGACTTTTTTTCCTCATCATGCCAAATAACACTGTATCGTAAGAGAGTGCCACATGATTTTCCATTAATGCATTTACTTGAGACCAAATTGAATTCCAAAATTTCTTAATATAGGGACAATTATAAAGTAGATGATCAAGTGTCCCAGGTTCCAGATTACAGTGCCAGCATCTATTGCAGTGATTCCCAACCCTGTCCTGGAGGAACACCAGGCCAATCGGGTTTTCAGGCTAGCCCTAATGAATATGCATGAGAGAGATTTGCATATGATGGAAGTGATAGGCATGCAAATTTGCTTCATGCATATTCATTAGGGCTAGCCTGAAAACCCAATTGGCCTGGTGTTCCTCCAGGACAGGGTTGGGAACCACTGATCTATTGGACTTAGAACTGTTTAATTTTTGTAAACGAACAGGGGTCCAAAACACTCTATGTAATAAAAAGAACCAAGTTTGTCTCATAGATGCTGACACTGTACATCTCATTCTCCAAGACCAAAGTTTGCAGGACACTGGCTTATCAGGATATCCATTTTTGGATATCCTGATAAGCCAGTGTCCTGCAACCTTTTAGAAGCCGTGGCACACTAAACTTGGGGCCATGGCTGGAGGGCATCCGGAAATGCGCAGATGTCGGCACGATGATGTCACATGCGTGCGTGATATCATCATGTCAACATTTGTGCATGCACGGAGGCTCTCCAGATGGGGCTTTGAGCCTGCTATTACTACGCCGGTGTGGTGCTGGAGGAGGAGAGGCGTGTCGGCTGACTGCCTACAGAACATGCCTCTCGCCATGACATCGTCTCGCCGGGGCACACAGTTTGTGATTCACTGTGATAAGCAGATATTGATTTTCTTGGGATCATTGCTGTTAAGCATGGGAGTATGCCACCTTCATGTCTAACTTTCAATTGTCTTTGCAGGTGTTGCTGGAGAGCCCCTCCCAGTACAGAGTGAAGAGGACATTTTTGAATATATCCAGTGGAAGTATCGAGAACCTAAAGAGCGAAGCGAGTGACCTTTCAAGGTTAAGAAGAAACTGAGGGTGCACATTTAAAACATAGTGCAGGATACAAGAGATGTCACTTTTTTTTTTTTACTGTGTATTTCATTTGAGTATGTGTGGATGTTCCTGTGCTCCTTGCATGATAGTAGTTTAGACTGCAACTTTTCACAGTCTACACCTAGTCCTTCTTATTCAAAATCTAAGACATTAGGCCAGATATAAAGGATTCCCCCTACTCCTATTGCAGGGATCTCAAAGTCCCTCCTTGACGGCCGCAATCCAGTCGGGTTTTCAGGATTTCCCCAATTAATATGCATTGAAAGCAGTGCATGCACATAGATCTCATGCATATTCATTGGGGAAATCCTGAAAACCCGACTGGATTGCGGCCCTAAAGGAGGGACTTTGACCCTGTCCTATTGTATTTCACCTCCCCTTTCTTTTATTTTAAGCAATGTATCCTTCATATTTGCCTATATGTATCTCGTTTTGTCTGTACTGTTCTTGCAAAATTGTTCTCCATAATTTTATATTTTCTAACATTTTTTTTTTTTTTAATACTTTGTATAAATTGTAAACCGCATTGCACGTAAAAGCGGTATATCAAGACTTAAATAAACTTGAAACTTGTTTTATTTTGAGTTTTCTGTTAGTGAGAATCATTGCCCTTAGCAGTAGTTTTGGAAATCACATATGTTTAAAATAAAACCTTTTTTTTTTTTTAATATTATGAAAGTAATGTTGTGATAGTAGGAAGTTCACTTTTTAATTATGTTTCTTGACATTTTTAGAATCAGAACCAGCCATAGCCCACTGTTAATCCTTCATAGGCCGCTCTTATCAGCCATCGTCGGTCTGAGTGCTGAACTTTGTACCAATTGTATCTCCTAAATTCCTGCTTCTACGCCCCCCCCCCCCTCCGTCCCTTCTCTCTGTCAGCCTTTGACGTGATCCAGAAATGGAGCCCAATTCCAAGAGCTACCCCCCCTTCTTACTTTTAGCTGTTGCTGCCATTCAAAGACTTACTTGTTCATGAAACACTTACCCCCTGTTCTACTAAGGTGCGCTAACCGATTAACGCACGCTAAACGCTAACGCGTCCATAGACTAACATGTACACGTTAGCGTTTAGCGCGCGCTAATCAGCACGCTTTAGTAAAACAGGGCCTTAGGCAGCAAGGATATTGCAATGAACCATCTAGAATGATCATTATAGTATTATTTCTAATTATTTGATTATCTAACTTTTTCTCTCAATTGTAATTTTTTAAAATTTTTTTGCAAACCACAAATAACTTTACGGTCCTGCGGTATAGGGAAGTTGCAGCTCTACTCACTCGAGGAACGTAGAGAGATGGCAGATATGATCGAGACATTCAAGTATCTCACGGGCCGCATCGAGGTGGAGGAAGATATCTTCTTTTTCAAGGGTCCCGCGGCAACAAGGGGGCATCTGTGGAAAATCAGGGGCGGGAAACTGCACGGTGACACTAGGAAGTTCTTCTTCACTGAAAGGGTGGTTGATCGCTGGAATAGTCTTCCACTCCAGGTTATTGAGGCCAGCAGCGTGCCAGATTTTAAGGCCAGATGGGATAGACATGTGGGATCTATCCGCAAAGATAGATAGGGAGGGTCATTAGAGTGGGCAGACTTGATGGGCTGTGGCCCTTATCTGCCCGTCTATTTCTATGTTTCTATGATAATAATAAACAGTGGGTTGAGCAAGAACACATTATGTCAGGTTAAGCACGCCTCTGTACAAGAAATCTGAATCAGAAGCCAGCCCCAACATAAATCCCAGACTGTTTATGAAATGCTGTGATGGTCATGTTAGTCCACTTTCCAAGAAAGAAGAAGAAATAATAAGTGTTACCTTTGAAAGCTCATCACAATAGTCCAATAAAAAAGTATTACCTTATTTCCTTTGGTTTTTGTTTTATTTCTATATATTAAATCATAACAGTTTTGTAATCATCTTGCATCTGGGGGTTGTTTTTATTTTAGATAAATATTTCATTACAAGCTACACAAAATACATTCTTAGAGCTAAAATATATAAATTAACATACATTTTTCTATACTGCAATTTTCAGCTAAGATTCAATGCGGTTTACAATAAGATTAAGAACTGAGGACGTGAACATTGAATGAAGGATAGAAGGTAGGCTCCTGCGATTTGGTTATAGGTCCAAGGCAAAAAGGTGGGTCTTAAGCGTCTTCCTGAAGATGTAATACTGGCATGGTTGTCACCGGTGGAGAGAGACTGATCCATATTTAGGTCACTGGTACGCGAATGTTAATTAATGGAGCTTCTTCCTAGTATTTGTGAAGGGGGGAGGCTAGTTTGTACCATTGGTGTGTCCTTGCATTGAGGAAGGAGTGCGTAACTGTGATGTCTGCGCTAAGTCTTGCAGAGTTATCCCCATGGATGGCTTTGTAGACCATGCAGGCTATCTTGTATTCTCTTCATGTGGAGCCAGTGTGACTCCTTCAGTAGTACGGTAAATGTTTTTTGTTTTGTTAATTGCAATCTGTTTCTGGAATCTGAGATATCTCTAGTTCAGTGGTCTCAAACCCTTTGCAGGGCCACATTTTGGATTTGTAGGTACTTGGAGGGCCTCCAAAAAAATAGTTAATGTCTTATTAAAAAAATGACAATTTTTTGGAAGTCGATATGGGGTCAAATTAATGTTGTACTTGAGTCATCAATCCCATTGACTTATGAAGTCATAATATGTGGAACACTATTACATGTTAAACCCCCTGTGGATCGTTATAAATGCCGGCTTTTCTTAATTATGACAGGAATAGCCATGCAGATGATAACATGCAATTGGAAGAACTATGATCGACTTAACTTTCCTTTCTGTTGGGCGAACTTATGCTCCAGCTACAAATATGAAAAAATGAATGCTGAATTCTTGGGGCATAATAATGTATTTAATTTGGTGTGGGGCCCATTGGCATCTTTTATTGCTTCTATATAATTGTCATTTCTCTTTAATTTTTGTTTGATTTCCTTACACATCCAGGGTGGGAATGCACTGCTAGGTTATTGGAAGATTATATTACATTACATTATATTAGGGACTTCTATTCCGCCTATACCTTGCAGTTCAAGGCGGATTACAAAAGAGCTAACTGGACATTTCCAGTGAAGTTACAACAGTTTTGGGTTTGTTTGGTTTTTTTCGGTTACAAGGGAGGAGAGGTAGCTGGATTAATGCATATGCATATGCATTGGTATTTTTGTTTAAGGAGGGGGGAAATGATTGCTTTTGAATATTTGTAAGTTCAAAACGCTTTTCTTGATTGTTATATGTTCAGCTGCATGTGTATTGCACTGTCAAAATTTGAAAATCAATAAAGATTTATTAAAAAAAAAAAAAGAAATGACAATTTTGCATGAGGTAAAACTCTTTATAGTTTATAAATCTTTCCTTTTGGCTAAGTCTTAATAATAATATTGTCATTTATAGCTGAAGAGACATATGATCAAGAAACTTTTATTTTACTTATGTGATTATGATAAACATACCGAGGGCCTCAAAATAGTACCTGGCGGGCCGTGAGTTTGAGACCACTGCTCTCGTGGGAGAGGACTGGTTTGCTGCTTTCTCATCTCCATTCCAAAAGGGTGGTGTTAAGCTATTAACCAGGAAAGAATCTACAAAGCTTGGAAGGTGATCAGGCGCTCTTGACCAATTTTGCTAAAGGACAATGAAATCACTCTGTTGCCATCAATTGGAAGTGTGAAAAAAACCTCCAAAGCAATGTATGTAGTCTGACAGCTCCATGAAAATCTAACATGGAATGTAATAGGCACAAAGAGTCCGAGACAGTGTTATAAGCAAGAAGCTTGATTTTTGAAGTAGTGTCCATGTTTCCTGATAGAAAGATCTGCAGGCCCTCGACAAATTGTCAAGTGTTACATTGTAAAGTTGGCTTAAGTTCAGATTTATTGATTTGATAAACCATCTACATAACAATATCATGTATGGTTTAAAATAAATAAAATAAACAACAGTGCACAATCAATGGACCGGATACATGGGAGAGATTGGAGGAAACACCCAGCAGTTGAAATGAAAACAGTATGATATACAATGTTCCCTCGTGAATTCACGGTTCATGAATCACAGACTCATTCGCGGTCTGCTCTGACCGCCTCTTCCTGTAGTAAAGTCGGGCTACACCAATCAGGAGCTGCTTTGACACGCAGCTCCTGATTGGTGTAGCCCGACTTTACTACAGGAAGAGGTGGTCAGAGCAGACCGTGAGTGATTTTCTTCACCCGCCAGTGCTCAAGCTGCCCTCCTGCCTCTCCAGCTGCCCTCTCCTACCTCCCCTGCAGTTTTTTGAAATTCGCAGGGGTTCCTGGAACGGAACCCCCGTGAATATTGGGGGAGTACTGTACATTAAATGAAGCTAGGGAAGTGGGGGTGAGAAAGGTAAGCAACAGACAAAGTAGCCATCGGCAACTGCTGATCCCAGCCCAGCAAGGCCATTCCAGCTCCAGCATCTAGTTTCCAAATGCTAGAAAGGTTTCTAAGACTGTTAATCATCCATCTTTATAAAAGAGGGGCTCAGCTTAGAGAAAAACAAAACTCGGGTTCAGAATTTGGGAAGTGAGAGGAAAAGAAAATGTTTTAACAAAGCCTTCATTCCACAGGAATCAGCAGGGCTGGCCACGGGACGTTGTATAAGGGCATGCAAAAGGTATTCTGGTGCTTCTGTATTCCAGCTCGACGAACATGTGAGATCTCTTACTCTGATACTATTAAAGTTAGCTAAATTTTTTTTAGTGAAACTTCTTCCACCTGGGTATCAGCAGTTCATCAGGTATTCACTGTTGACTAGCAAAAAGAAGACATCCTTCTGCTAATTTCTGGCTTTGTTACAGCCTTTCTAGCGTCTCTGGCAAACTCGTAGCCGTGATCTCGCCGAGGTTGCACTCACCTGGACACGGCATATTAATCCTGGCCCGCAGTCGCAGCGCTGAAAAATCTGTGGCCCTTGAGCAATACCCTTGAGCTTCCGCGAGGAGCAGACCTGCCCTTCAATCAAGATAGGCTTGCAGATTTTGGTCCAGAAGTGACGAGCGCAGCAAAGCCCTTGGGCACAATCAGAAGTGCGGAGGCAGCTGTCCCCCTCTTTTCCTGTGTATAAACAGAGACATAGTAATGCAGGTTGAAGGAGCACTAATTGTCATATTAAATTTTAAGCTGCCTCTCATGTTGACGAACCTGAAGAAAGCAAAATGAAACTCGGTCCCAAAAAATTGCATCTCCCAATGCGAAGATGCGAATTCATGAAAGTGCACTGCAATATTTTATAAGAATTTTCATACAAATATATCCAAAAAACTTAGGGCCAGGTTCGGCAAACAGAGCGCTGTTATCGGCGGTTGCCTAGAAAAGCGGCACTGTTTGCATGTCAATCACGTTATGGTGTAGAGAAACACGGGGACAATTTTATCCCCGTCCCTGAAGTAACTCAATTTTCCCATCTCATCCATGCAAGTTTTTTCGCTGTCCCTGCCCCATTGCTTAAAGCTCTGCCTTAACTACACAAGCCTCAAACACTTATGATTAAAGTGTTTGAGGCTTGCGCAGATGAGGACGGAGCTTAGGCATTGGTGGAATGAGGCATTATGACATCACAATCTGAGCTCTAGAATGTTGCTACTTATGATTTTAAAGGGTTTGAGGCTTGTGCAGAAGAGGACAGAGCTTAGGCATTGGTGGAATGAGACATTATGACATCACAATCTGAGCTCTAGAATGTTGCTACTTATGATTTTAAAGGGTTTGAAGCTTGAGCAGATGAGGACGGAGCTTAGACATTGGTGGAATGAGGCATTATGAAATCACAATCTGAGCTCTAGAATGTTGCTACTTATGATTTTAAAGTGTTTGAGGCTTCTGCAGATGAGGATGGAGCTTAGACATTGGTGGAATGAGGCATTATGACATCACAATCTGAGCTCTAGAATGTTGCTACTTATGATTTTAAAGTGTTTGAGGCTTCTGCAGATGAGGACATAGCTTGCAGGAATGAGGCAGGGGCAGGAAACAAACTCGCCAGGATGGGATGGGAAAATGAGTTCCCGCGGGGACAGGGAAAAATTTGTCCCCGTGTCATTCTCTACTTGGAGAACAGTATAAAAAATTGAATGAATAAATAAATAGTGTGAAAAGTTTCAGCCTCTGATAACCAGACCAGAGCTGATATTGTGACATCATAATGCCTTGTTCCACCAATGCCTAACAGCATCCTTTTTTAAAAATTATTTTTGCTTATAGCGAATTTTCTTATAGTGATTTTCATTTATAGATATGATTTTTAAAACAAAGTTATCCAATTTTTTCAGTAAGGGAGCGCCTCTTCCAACATGTCCATGTTTCATTTACGCTTCCTCAGGGTCGAGGCTCCCAACAAGAATAGCGCGCCTTTGCTACTTGTGAAAATATTTATACGCCTTACCGAAGCTCATTGCTGAAAAAAATTGGATAAGATAAGTTTCCATTTAAAAAAAATCATGTCTATAAATGAAAATCACTATAACCAAAAATAATTTTAAGAAAAGGATCCGATGATGACAGCAGCTCATGCAACATTTATTTATTTATTCAATTTTCTATACCGTTCTCCCAGGAGAGCTCAGAACGGTTTACATGAGCTTATTCAGGTACTCAAGCATTTTTCCCTGTCTGTCACAATCTATCTAATGTACCTGGGGCAATGGGGGGATTAAGTGACTTGCCCAGGGTCACAAGGAGCAGTGTGGGTTTGAACTCACAACCCCAGGGTGCTGAGACTAGCTTTAACCACTGTGCCACACTCTCCCCAATATATGCATGAACAGTGCGTGAAGAGCCTGTCGAGGATCTATCAAGATATTTGATTCGATTTATAAGGAATGTTGGGGGTATTGTTTGACTGCAATTGAATATGGCCATAGCATGTGGGGAAAACCCAACATAAGGGCACACTAAGGCTACTTTTTACCGCAGCTTAGTAAATGGACCCCAAATAAATAAGTAAGCAAGAACACATGTAGAAACACATCAAAACACTCTTCTAAAAGGACACAAGGAGAATGGAAAATGTTAAAAGAACAACGATCCCTCCCTCCTTTGCTTATTTTTACCTTTTCTGCTCTGGGGCTTGTTAGTGTGGGGTTTCTTTCTGAATTTGTTCTCCTGAATCTGGTACCGAGTTATTGTTTTTAAATCTTGCTCCAGGTGCTTTTTCTCTTCCGTGGCTGGTGCTTCTGCCACCTGGGTGCAAACACCTTGTACAAAACATGAAAAGAGCAAGGATTAAACTATTTTGTTGCTTTTTTTAAAAAAAAATTTTAATATTTATTGAATTTTTTCAATATAATCAAGCATAAAACTTGTACAGAAAGGAAATTCAGCAAGAAATTAATACAAATGAAAACATATATAAAAGAATATCAAATATAAGCATAAATTTCTACTCAAGTCCTCAATCAGATCCAAGAAGGGTAATAGGCGAATCAAAGTAATTATATTTTAAACCAAGCAATAACTAGTTGAATGAGGTTAAAGCTCAAACAACTCCTCGTGCGGCCATCTAAAAATTACTAAAAAAAAACCAACAACTATTTCGTTGCTTGATAAACACGATGGGGAGAGGGGTGGAAGGAGAATGGCATTGCCTTAGGGCAGGGGTGTCCAATGTCGGTCCTCGAGGGCCGCAATCCAGTCGGGTTTTCAGGATTTCCCCAATGAATATGCATGAGATCTATGTGCATGCACTGCTTTCAATGCATATTCATTGGGGAAATCCTGAAAACCCGACTGGATTACGGCCCTCGAGGACCGACATTGGACACCCCTGCCTTAGGGGGACTCCTGGACTGGCTTTTTTCAGAATGGATAATGAACCCTTTTCCTTCACTGTAAATTTTTCTGTAAAGCGAGTCGCGATAGAGATGACAAAGATAGAGATAAAGAATCTGGGCCACAGGGCTCACTTGCTAATGAGGTGCTAATTGGTTGGAGTTCAGCAATGCAGCTGCACTAACCAATTAGCGCAGAAAACGCCTACTCTCCTCCCTGACCTGACCCCAGTTTATTTTTTAGCGTATGGGAAGTACGCACCGGTACAAAACTCATTGCACAAGCGTGCTTACCGAAGCTTAGTAAAAGGGCCCCATACTGTGGTAAATCAGATGGATCAGAACATAAGAACATAAGCAGTGCCTCCGCCGGGTCAGACCATAGGTCCATCCTGCCCGGCAGTCCGCTCCCGCGGCGGCCCGAACAGGTCACGGCCTGTCTGAGTCACCAGAAGGGGCCCCCTTGCCACCTTGGTTTCCCATTGAGTTCTATCTTCCCATCGAAGTCCTAACCCTCCGGTCTTGCACATGCACGACCAGAGCAGGCCGCGACCCCTGGTTAGCTTTCTATACCTGTGTTACATCTCAGCACCTCTCTCAGTATCCCACGATCCCCCTATCCCTCAGGAATCCGTCCAATCCCTGTTTGAATCCTTGTACCGTACTCTGCCTGATCACTTCCTCCGGTAGCGCATTCCAAGTGTCCACGACCCTTTGGGTGAAAAAAAACTTCCTTGCATTTGTTCTGAACCTATCTCCCTTCAGTTTCTCCGAATACCCCCTCGTACTTGTTGTCCCCTTCAGTCTGAAGAATCTGTCCCTATCCACCCTCTCTATGCCCCTCATGATCTTGAAGGTCTCTATCATATCTCCCCTGAGCCTCCTTTTTTCCAGAGAGAAGAGCCCCAGCCTATCCAACCTCTCGGCGTATGGGCAGTGTTCCAGCCCTCTTACCAGTTTCGTTGCTCTCCTTTGGACTCTCTCAAGTACCGCCATGTCCTTCTTGAGGTACGGCGACCAATATTGAACACAGTATTCCAGATGTGGACGCACCATCGCTCGATACAATGGCATGATGACTTCCCGCGTCCTGGTTGTTATGCCCCTCTTTATGATGCCCAGCATCCTGTTGGCCCATGTTTGGCATCTCACACTCATAGTTCGAGCCCTCTTTGCTGTACTGGAATACAGATACGAAATACGGCTGCGGCCTTCCCACCTCTGTATTCAGCAGTGGAACGAAGAGCTACCAGTTTGTCAGCTCTCTATGAAACAGCACTTAGCTAAAGTGGTCCAAGGAGGCTATGCACAACGTCGCATCTTATTTAGATTAAAACGGATGTTCCTGCCTAAGGATTTTCGCTCTGTCGTTCAAGCGTTATTGCCATCTCAAATTGATTACTGCAGTCTTTCGGTATCTTGGATTGTCAAAGAAAACATGTAAACCTGTGCAACTTCTTTTCTTTTTTCCAACTCTTTATTCATTTTTTATTTTTTTTATTTTAATTCTTTATTCAGTTTTAACTCTTGCAACAAGTGTACAATATTCAATCAGATAATTCGTACAAATCACTTGACATTCTAATAATTATTGTCAAATGCATATAAAAAAAGACCCCTCCCCCACCCATCCCATTCATCAGGAATAAACCCATTAAATCACATAACATACCACCCCATCCCCACATTAAATATAGTCCTATGTAATAAAAAGGTGTCCAAGGTGTCTAATCATTAGAATATACAATCATTTTTCCATCTTACATCAAGTGTACAATATTACATCAATTGAATCATACACATCACTTGAAATTCTTTTCTATTATCATCTTAAATACATAAATTAAGCCCCTCCCCCACCCTCCCTTTCCACAAATATTGTAAATCAAGCATATCATACATGTGTTATATTCAAAAATATTGATTGAAGCCATTAATATAACTATATCCCCCCTTTCCCATAATTATACTTTTAGTGTAAAAAGGTGTACAAGGGGGCACTCGGAGAAATTGAAAAAGGACAGGTTTAGAACAAATGCTAGGAAGTTTTTTCACTCAGAGAGTGGTAGACACATGGAACACGCTCCCTGAGGCTGTGATAGGCCAGAGGACGCTACAGGGGTTCAAGGAGGGTCTAGATAGGTTCCTAAAAGAAAAAGGGATTGAGGGGTACAGATAGAGGTGGAGGTAGGTTACAGGAGTAGTCAGAAACCACGTCACAGGACGTGGACCTGATGGGCCGCCGCGGGAGCGGACCGCTGGGCATGATGGACCTCTGGTCTGACCCAGTGGAGGCAACTTCTTATGTGTCTAATCATTACAATATGTTATCAATGGCCCCCAAATCTTTTTAAAATTATTATAGTTCCCTTTTTGTATGGCAATTGTTCTTTCCATTTTGTATATATGGCACAACGAATTCCACAAGAAGGTGTAATTAAGTCTGGTGTAATTTTTCAAATTTCTGGTGAAATGTTGAATGGCAACTCCTGTCATTATTAATAGCCTGTGCAACTTCTAACGAATAAAGTGGCTAGAATTATAGTGGGTATTTCTAGGATTGCCCATATTACTCCAATTTTAAAATCTCTCCACTGGTTACCTGTTCAGCAGAGAATTTCTTATAAAGCTGTCAGTTGTTCATCAAATATTGTGCTCCTCTGCTCCTACTTGCTTTCAAAACTTGTGGGAAGTCTATCAACCTGCAAGATGTTTGAGATCTGAGGAGGGGGGGAGGGGTCACTCATCAGTTTAAAAGAAAATGGGATTCTTTATGTAAAATCTAGAATATCTATTTTCTCACTTGCCGGTAAGAATCTCTGGAATTCTATTCCAGGTATGATCAGATTAGGCAAAGATCGTATGTCTTTCAATAAATTGTTAAAATTACAATTGTTTGCAGACACTAACTGTGGTTATTATTTGTTTTTAGATTTGAATATTTTTGTATTAAGGAAATTTTGACTTATTTGTTTATCGCATTTTACAATGGTATCTTCACTCCTCTAGTTCCTTTATCCTGGAATTTCTATCGATTCTCTTTTGCAAGAGGCGACCAACAACTTAAATTATCTCTTCCTTCCAGAAAAGGGATTAAAGGAGTTTAGGTCAATCCTTGATTTTTAAGTTTTCCCAACTTTGGAACAATCTCCTGGTTTGTTTGTTTTTAAGAAGCTCCGGTTCCCTTCCATCTTTCCATAAGCTTTTGAAAACCACTTTATTCATTAAACACTTTGGAAATTAATTATTCTCCTATTCTCTCTGCTTATGGTTAACTATTGTAAACCAAGTCGAGCTTTCCTAGAATGAAGACTCGGTATATAAAACCAAGCATTAGATTAGATTAGATTGTTTGTGTTTGAAATTGTGGATGTAAATGGTTTTGTACATCGCATAGATTTAAGTGATTCATAAATTTGAAAAATAAATAAAATTCAAATCTAGAGTACAGGCACTTATATGGAAATCTCAGTGCTATGTAAAATCATGTAAACCATTCTGAGCTCCCCCCTGGGAGAGCAGTATAGAAAATCGAATGGATAAATAAAAAAAAATAACTAGGACCCATGAAAACAAATTAATCTTCTTTGGTTACGATCGAGCTTCCAAAACCTATCCTGGGAACCTCATAGCCAGTTGATATTGTAATGAATATGCATTAGATTAATTTGCATATACTGGATATCTAATACATGCAGATTTATCTCATACATATTCATGGTGGATATCCTAAAAACATCACTGGCTGGGGGACCCCAGGACAGATTTCGGGAAGCCCTACTTTAAAGCTTGCAATACAGCTCCACAGTGGTTTTCAACCCATTCCTCAGGGACCACCTGGCCAGTTGGGTTTTCTGGCTATGCCTTCAGGACAGGGTCAAGAAACAATGCTCTAGAATAGGGCTGCCCAAGTCCAGTCCTCGAGATCTACTGGCAGGCCAGGTTTTCTGGATTCCCACAATGACCATGCATGAGAGACATTTGCATACCAAGAAGGCAGTGCAGGCAAATTTCTCTCATGCATATTCATTGTGGATATCCTGAAAACCTGGCCTGCCAGTAGATCTCAAGGACCGGACTTGGGCTGCCCTGCTCTAAAACATTGTTTTGGAATCAAATGTAAAATCAAATACCAGGACAGACTTCAGAGAAAGGATGAAAATCAATTCTTCTAGCCATCCCTCAAGTGTTTCCTTTGCCATTATCCCAAGTCTGAATCTCCATGGTCTCCAGGGCCGGTGGTAGACATGCTGGGGCCCAGGACAGAAATTAAGGAGGGGGCTCTCCAATTCCTCTCCTCCATGCCCCCTGCCCCGATTTCCCCAGCCACCAAATGCCCTCCCATCCAATATTTCTTTCTCCCTTCCCATCATCCCCAGGGCCACCATCTCTCACTTTCTTTTCCAAACTGCCCTCCAGCATCTCTCCCTTCCTCCCTCTCCCTCCTTCACATCCACCAAATGCTCTCCTATCCAGCATCTCTCCATTTCTTTTAAAATCAGCTGCTCCAGGGGCCCCCTGGACTAGGACGTCCTTCCCTTCTCCCCAACCTGGTCCAAAGTCCCCCTCGCCTTTTAAAATGCAAGGGGATTGCCGGTGTGGCAGCGAGCTGCCCGCAACCTCCTCGGCACTGTTCCAGACTGCGGCAGAGGACCAGAGCCAAGGAGCTCACCAGCAGTGCCAAGGAATCACTGCTGTGCTGGCAACACCCTTGCTTTTTTTAATTTTTTTAAAATCTTTATTCATTTTTAAAACTTTCAACAAGTGTAACATAAGATACAATCATTTTATACTTTAACATCACTTACTATACCATGAAAGTTTAACTCGCATCAAATATCCCTCCCCCCACCCCTTATACCCAACAATTGTACTTAAAGCATAATAAATCATAAAGTATTCCCTCTCCCCTCTCCCCACCCTGGACATATATGAACAAAGGGAAAAATAATATTCATTCTGTACAATATTTTGTTAATGGCTCCCAAACATCCCTAAATTTCTTAAAATGCCCCTGCTGTATGGCTATTGTCCATTCCATTCTAAAGATTTGGCATAACGAATTCCACCAAAAATTATAATTCAGCCGATCCCAATTTTTCATAATTTGCTATATGGCAACCACTGTCATGATGAGCAAAAGTTTATTATTATTAGAAGAGATTTGATTCTTGGCTCTCATGGAAGTATCGGATATTCCAGTAGATTATTCACTTGGCCCCAAATGGATTGCCAAAAACTAAGGGGTCCTTTTATCAAGCTGCGGTAGGGGTTTAATGAGCATAATACCACACGTTAAACAGCCTGCCGCGCTAGCCACTAACGCCTGCATTGAGCAGGCGTTAGATTTTTAGCCGGCCGCTAATCCCGCTAGCGCGGCTTAATAAAAGGACCCCTACGTATCAGTGGATAATAGAATAGTAAATGATCTAATGTCCCAGCTTCGAGATGACAGTGCCAGCATCTATTAGACTTAGAGCTATCTAATTTCTGTAAACGAACTGGGGTCCAAACTTCTCTATGTAACAAAAAAACCCAAGTTTGTCTCATAGATGCCGACGCCGTACATCTCATCCTCCAAGACCAAATTCATGGCCATTGAGATGCAGTAATTTGATGCTTTATCTCAATGCTCCAAATGTCACACAGACCAGTCTTTGGTTTCTTATTCAAAAATCCAGATATGAATTTATACCACTGCATTTTAAAAAATGACGTGGGGAAAAGGGAAGGATATCCTGTCCCAAGGGGGCCTCCTGGGGTTGTAGAGCCCAAGGCAGCTGCCCTGTTTCCTCCCCCCCCCCCTAATGCCAGCCCTGAGGATCTCTTACCATTTAAGCAAATAGTTCCTGGGCAGCACATAGAGTTGCGCTGACACCGTCTGCGCAGCCCGTGGCATGTGGCACAGAAGGACAGCTCACTTCCGGAGCTACTGCAGAACTTTCCAGCGGTGCAGTCTCTGTCTACCGAACACTGGGACTCCTGTGGCCCAAAAAAAAAAAAAAAAGACACGATTATAGCAATATTATAAGCATTTATTATTGCTGAAGCAACCAGATAGACTAGGAAAGTCCATCCTGGAGCACTGGAGCTTAATAATCATAATAACTTTATTTTTATACCGCAATACTTCACCGTTTAGTGTGGTTTACAATAAGAAAAAAACTGCAAAATATACAGCGATATTACATGAGAGTATCATTCATTAAAAAGCATCAAAAGTACAATTCTACATATTTATCAAAATGATAAGTTTTCAATAATTTTCTAAGGGGTCCTTTGATTAAGGTGTACTAACCAATTTAGCACATGCTAAAGATTAGTGCATACTAAATGCTAAGGCGCCCATAGGATATAATGGATGCCTTAGCATTTAGCGCACGCTACGCTAAATCGGTTAGCATGCCTTAATAAAAGAACCCCTAAAAGCCTAAGATGAAGAAATCATTAACAAATCACCAGAACACTTCATCCAGTTCCCTGCCTGAAATGAAAGTGTTTTTTTCTTTTAAAAAAACCTTTTTGATAGGCAACCCCTTATCGAAGGGAACGAGAACAAGGAACGTCTGTGTGTAGAACATCGGGTTTCCAAAAATTCAAAATGATCAATAAAATAACCTGGAACGAGGCCGAATAATGGTTTATAACATGAACAAGCAGATTTCAAAAATTATTCTTGCCTTATATGTTCTGACTTTTTCAAGTTTTAAATCAGGCGCACCGCCGTATTCTGAACAATTTGCCTTTTCTTAAAGGTTTTTTTTCGTAAAGATCCTAAATAGATGATGTTACACTAGTCCAGGGGTAGGCAATTCCGGTCCTCGAGAGCCAGAGCCAGGTTAGGTTTCAGGATATCCACAATAAATATACATGAGATAGATTTGCATCTCAAGGAGTGCATGCAAATCCATCTCATACATATTCATTGTGGACATCCTGAAAACCTGACCTGGTTCCGGCTCTCGAGGACCGGGATTGCCTATCTACCCCTGCACTAGTCCAATGTGCTTAGAATTAGAGATTGCTTTAACAATCTAAAAGTGGAAAAATCAACGTAAGATTTTATAGTGCGGTTTCCATAATATGAAGACTATTTTTAGAAGACCCATCAACTGAAGCAAATGTTCAATTAATACCGAGAGGGTTTAAGGTTTGGCATTATTTGCTAATAACGAAAAATATTTTTTACAATAATGAAATAGCTCCTAAATACAATACAGTGAAGACACAAGGCATCGGTTAAAACACATCAAGGATAAATCTACCGCGTTCCCTTGTAGTTGTGACAAAGTCCTAGAACAGAACTTTGTTCAATCTTATTTGTGGCAGGTCCCAGAGCATTTGGCACCAGTTCTGCTCTCCTTGTGCAGTTCCTACCTTTCTGCTGCCCTGCACTTCTGCAGAAGACTTGATGGTGTTGGAGTCCAAGACCAAGCCGATTATAGGGGAGCAGACACAAGACATTGCCAGGATCAGGAGAGCTGGCATGCTGCAGATCCCCAGGGCTAAGCTGAGAGGTCCAGATCCACCTGCAAAATAGGCCCTTGTAGACAATTTCAAGCACTCTGGGACCATGTAAAGTACTTTTGGGTTGGTTTTGGGGTTTTATACAGTTGAGCCTGGTTCCTTAGATTGTACCTGTGACAAATATACCTGTGTTTGAGCTTCTTCTGAACTACTTATAGCCTTTTTGGGATTTTTTTTTTTTATTGTTCTCCTTCCCCTTATCCAATATTTCCTCCTCGTAGCCCACACAAGCATCAACACACCTCTTCAAAGCTTTTTGATCACTAGTTGAAAACAAGTCGACTGCTGGAGGGAAAGTCAGCAAGGTGCTGGCTGAAGCAGTGGGAGTATTTCTCCTGTCCTGGGGCTACTTAATCTATAATTATGGTATATCAAAGCTAGTTCAAAGCGACCAGGAGAGAGGTGCAGGATGTCTACACCAACAGACGCTGCTAATCACCTGCACTTCCTTTCCCTACTGTCAGTAATCTCTTTCAAAACCAGATTTTGCTAAGATCTGGTGTCACAGATAGCTTGGGCTCAAAGAGAAGCAACGTTTTATTCATGTCAAACAATCTCAAAAGGAGGTTTTCAGATGCAGTTAATTACTGGACATTGCCACAACTGAGTCTAGGTATAAACACAGGCTGAGAAAGGGCTTGTTCAAACTCAGAAGAAGCAGCCTTGGTTTTTTTTATTTTGAAGGACATTGATAATATATACAGTGGCTAATTAACACGCCTCTGGCAGCTCCGGCAGGTGAAAGGAAAGGAGGTACATTAACAAAGAGAGAGAAGAGACAATGGGCTAGATTCACTAAGGGTTCATAGACATAATTGCGGAAGACAAAGGCGCGCGTCGACAACTGAGCGCAAGACGGAGGCGCGTGCCGAAGAAAATTACTGTTTTTAGGGCTCCGACGGGGGTTTTTGTTGGGGAGCCCCCCCCACTTTACTTAATACAGATCGTGGCGGCGTTGTGGGAGGGCTTGGGGGGTTATAACCCCCCACATTTTACTAGAAACTTAACTTTTTCCCTAAAAACAGGGAAAAAGTGAAGTTTTCAGTAAAATGTGGGGGGTTACGACCCCCCAAACCTCCCACAACGCCCCCACAACGCGGCGCGATCTGTATTAAGTAAAGTGTGGGGGGTTCCCCCCACCCCACCCCCCGTCGGAGCCCCTAAAAACAGTAATTTTCTTCGGCACGCGCCTCTGCGCTGCGCTCAATTGTCTGCGTGCGCCTTTGTCCCGGCGCGCTTTTGACCTGACACCTTCACTAAGCAAACCATCGTGTACCGCTGGGTTTGCCATTCACTAATCTTCCTCCAGACCCCATCCGCGCATGTAAATGAGAGAAAAAAAGGCATGTACATTTCTTAAGGCATCGATTCATGAAACCATTTCGTCCAAACCGACTGACCTTTCCGTTCCAAAAAGTTTCGACTGCTAAGGATCAGTCGCTTTACATCCTCGCCGACTGTTCCTGCCTAGCCACTGCCGCGTGCATGTTAAGCACCCCATTAAAAATATATAATAACCCCGCAAAAAATCCAAAATATATCTAAACTTTAAATATATGTAAACTGTCATGTACATAAGCGTTAGAAATATTTTTTTGATTTTTCTGGAATGCGCATAGCGAGCGCGAGAGTGAATCTTGGATTTAAGAACATAAGAAGTTGCCCCCGCTGAGTCAGACCAGAGGTCCATCTTGCTCAGCGGTCCGCTCCCGTGGCGGCCCATCAGGCCTAGTGCCTGAACAGTGATCCCTGATTAATTTTATAACTTACATCTAATCCCATCCCTATAATCTACCTCTACTCTTATCTGTACCCCTCAATCCCTTTGTCTTCCAAGTACCTTCTTTGAACCCCTGTAGCGTGCTCCTGTTTATCACATCCTCCGGTAGCGTGTTCCATGTATCCACCACCCTTTGTAATGCGAATGGTGAGAAAATCGTGGATTAACCCCGTGCTCTCCTTGTGCATTCTACATTTCATATATCAATGCCAAATTTAAAAAAAAAAAAAATCAAAAATAACTTTTAAGGTCCAGCTATCCCTCCCCGCCTTCCTTCCAGCTAGATTGTCGCGTGCATCTGACATCATGGGGTCGCCTTTGGTTGCTTCATGCTTCATGACAGAAAGAGCTGCACAGCCTCCTGGGATTCGTAGGCGGTATATAACAGTGCGTGATCCCAAAAAGAAGGACCTTTTTGGTTTTTTGTTGTTTTTTGCTGCATTAAGAGGGCACAGGGACAGCTTCCATCATTGGGAGATCTCTACCATTGTAGAATCTGGTGTAAGGAGAGGAAGAGCAGAGAGGAGTGGTATAGCAGGGAGAAGAAGGTAAGGCACGGAGTAGGGATCAACAAATGTGCAGGGGAGGGCAGGAGATGAGGATCAGTGACAGGCGAAGGGCATAGCTGCAGGGCCTGTGAGCTTGGAAGTCATGTTCTGGAGGGGGAATCCATGTCCTAAAGAGAAATGCCAGAGGAAGCATGAAAGCAAGGAGGATCAAAGTGAAAATGACCACAGGGGTCCCAAGCAGTGATGCCCTATGTTTCCCCTATGCAATCGCTCATACATTCTAGGAGTGTCGCTCACAGATCTCACTCAGAAAAATACTCGCAAATCTGGAAAATTGTTGGTTATTAGAACTTGTTGCTCACACACAAAAAAATGTGTGCACTCTGTTCCCATTGGACTCCCAAAATACCAATTACATTGTCTACAATTAGTCCAGAACACTGCCGTAAGATGACTTAATCACTGTTCTAAGTCTGATCACATCACATCGCTTCCGGTGTCATATCGCATCCCTTTCAAATATAATATCCTTTCTCACCAGTTTCTATCGAGCGGTCTTCCCTCCTTTTTATTTAGTCTTACATAAGAATAGCCTTATTGGGTCAATCCAATGGTCCATCAAGCCTAGTAATCCATTCTCACGGTGGCCAATCCAGATCACTACTACCTGGCCAAAACCCAAAGAGTAGCAACATTCCAGCATCTCAAAGAATAGCAAGATTTCGGAACCCCAAAGAGCGCAACATTCCAGAGCTGAGATTATGATGTCATAATGTCTCATTCCACAGTGCCTCAGAGCCAACCTCATCAGTGATGTTACAATGGCTTGATTGTCCTATACTTGGCACATGTAAGAGCATAAGAACAGCCATACTGGGTCAGACCAAAGGTCCATCAAGCCCAGTAGCCTGTTCTCACGGTGGCCAATCCAGGTCACTAGTACCTGACCCAAACCCAAGGTGTAGTAATATTCCATGCTACCGATCCAGGGCAAGCAGTAGCTTCCCCCATGTCTTTCTCAATAACAGACTATGGACTTTTCCTCCAGGAACTTGTCCAAATCTTTCTTAAAACCAGCCACGCTATCCGCTCTTGCCACATCCTCTGGCAAAGCGATCCAGAGCTTAACTATTCTCCGAATGAAAAAAATTTCTTCCTATTGGTTGTAAAAGTATTTCCCTGTAATTTCATCCAGCGTCGAGTCTTTGTAATTTTTGACGGAGCAAAAAATTGATCACTTGTACCCGTTCTACTCCACTCAAGATCTCGCAGACTTCAATCATATCTCCCCTCAGCCGTCTCCTTTCCAAGCTGAAGAGGCCCAACCGTTCCAGTCTATTCTATTGGTTTTAAAAGTATTTCCCTGTAACTTCATCACCACAAAGAACCCTACTCTCTTCTCAACAGCAGCTATTAGTTGTTCCTTCATTCCGACAAATTTTCCTTGATTTCCATACAAATTCTACATTTTCTGGCATGGCTCCTACTCTCTGGAATTCTTTGCCTTTTTATCTTCATTGAGAAAAGTCATTTGCGACCTTCAAGGTACAATTAAAGGTAGACTGCTTTCTCCTTGGCCTTCAGCTCTTAATTTACCTTCCTTTGATGGCAACTTTTCCCAAAAGCTGCATTCCTGGCTTTATGAAATTAGTGTGGGCAGAACTAAATTTTTCTGTTTCTTCCCCTACCATATTATTCATCCCTTTCTCCAACCTTTTTATTTTTTATCATAATCTTTCCTCACGTTCCCAATTGTATTTTATGTTTGTTTGATTTTTGTTTGTTTGTTTCTTACCCTATTTAATTTTTTTTTTAATTTTGTTTATTTTAAATTCTAAATTTTATTGTAAACTGCTTAGATTTACCTTTGGTTTTATATCTGTGGTACATTAAATAAATTGAACTTGAATTTGGGACACAGTACAGTACGACAGAGCACAGCTAGGGAAATCCACCCGGAAAGCATGGAAAAAAGCGGTGCTACAAGTGGAAAATGAGAGAGAGAAGCCAGAGGAGGAAGAGTCGGATTGCAGAAGTCCGGGATAGACTCAAGTGTTAAGCTGGCAAAGGACAAAGGGAAAAAGTGGCAAAAAAGAAAGAGAAGAGAAAGTTCTTCTCTTCTTCTTGTCTCAATATTTCATAGTCCACAGACAAGACTCAAGATGAGGCAAAGCAGAGAGGGGAATTGAAGGACCTAAGATACAACATGGGACATCTAGATTTTTTTGACAGAGCCCTTCCTGGACCTGTTTAAGCTCTTCCCAGCCCTTAATGGCATCAGTCATGCTCATGCGCCTCTTCGGTCCCACCGGCCCAGGACAGGGTCTTTGGTGCATGTGCGGCCTACCTTGCATGCCCCTCATGCATCTGGCCTTCCCCCCTTTCTCCCGGCGGCCGGCATTTCAAAACCCACGCAGCGAACCACCAGGAACGCACAGCCTTGATGTCAGGCTCTGCTTCTATTTTCCTCCAGTGGCCGGCGCAACTAAAAAACAATGCAGCCACCGAAGGGTCAACCCTGCCAACGGGCCTTGCCTCGAGGCCACAGCAGGCAGGACCCTGAAGATCCTGGGCCCCCGTGAGGCCCAACAAAATGCGGACCCCACAAAAAACAACGGGCTCCAAAAGACCCACAGGTGGGTCAACTGTAATTTTATTTACACCTTGTTACACCGCAATGTAACCTTCCACTACAATGTGATGTAGCTACTACCCCATGATGCTGCATGGGCCTCTTATCTTGTAAATCGCCTAGAACTGTACTGGATAAGTGCAATTAAGAAATCCTGATTAGATTAGAATTCATCAACAGGCACTAAGTGATTTAGCGCAATGGTTCCCAACCCTGTCCTGGAGGACTACTAGGCCAATCGGGCTTTCAGGCTAGCCCTAATGAATATGCATGAGAGAGATTTGCATATAATGGAAGTGACAGGCATGCAAATCTGCTCCGTGCATATTCATTAGGGCTATTGTGAAAACCCGATTGGCCTGGTGGTCCTCCAGGACAAGGTTGGGAACCACTGATTTAGCACACACTAACCGCTAAGACTCCTATAGCAGGGATCTGAAAGTCCCTCCTTGAGGGCCGCGATCCAGTTGGGTTTTCAGGATTTCCCCAATGAATATGCATTGAAAGCAGTGCATGCACATAGATCTCATGCATATTCATTGGGGAAATCCTGAAAACCCGACTGGATTGCGGCCCTCAAGGAGGGACTTTGAGACCCCTGTCCTATAGGAATATAACGGGTGTCTTAGGGCCAGATTCACTAAGCCCACCGATCAACTTCTGACCAACTTCTGACCACATAGCGACCCCTGTATGACCTGATTTCCCTCTGGCCCGATTCACTAACCTCTGTCCCGACCATCCTCCGAACCGCACATGCAAATGAGAGGGGGACGGCATTCAAATGTAGGCAGGAAGCAATTCACTAAAATAAAAAAGCAACACCGACTGGGCTGGCCGATCCACAAATAAGCGACTGCTGAGGACCAGTCGCTGAGGTCCTTTCCGACAGCCCTGCCTTCTTCTGCCCTGCTGCTCTGCTCTCAGCCTCAATCTCCTGCCTGCCCTGAATCTCTCCTGCCGCCCCGACTGGCCGCCCTGCTCTCGCCCCGAATCTCTCCTGCCCTTCCCCGCAGTGCAAGCCTGTGGTTTTAACCCGTGGGTTTAAAGCGGGTTAAAACCACAGGCTCGCAAAAAAAGTTTAAAACAGTTTAAAAAAAAATTCTCTGCCGGGCTCGGAGGGCCAGTGCATGTGCAGACCATCTGCGCATGCGTTAGGATCGCTATAGAGCAATCCGGGCAGGCGGTTGGGAGCGTGATTCCGATCGCCCTCATTTGCATGAGGGCGATTCGTGAATCAGCCCCCCAGACACGGATCAGATCGGATCCCTCACGGATCGGATCCGATCCATGCCCTTAGTGAATCTAGTGATTTAGCACACACTAACCGCTAAGACTCCTATAGGAATATAGCGGATGTCTTAGTGTTTAATAAGCACTATTAGTGCACACTAATGTGGTTAGCGTGTGCCAAATCACTTAGCGTCCATTGATGAATTCTCCCACTAACTGGTTAGCCCAGGAACACCCACTCTGTACTTTTGACATGCTGCCTCACAGACAAATCAGAAAAAAATGTTAGTGCATTGTCAGTACACGCACAGTCTAAAACAGGGGTCTCAAAGTCCCTCCTTGAGGGCCGCAGTCCTGTCGTGTTTTCAGGATTTCCCCAATGAATATTTTAATTTTAATTTAATTTAATTCTTATATACCGCTAATAACCGTGAGGTTTCTAAGCGGTTTACAAAAATGAATGCATTAAAAGATACAATAAATAAAAATAAATAAGATAGGTACTTGGAAATTCCCTAACTGTCCCAAAGGCTCACAATCTAACTAAAGTACCTGAAGAGACAATTTATGAAAAATAAAGATAAAATATAAAGATAGATATAGAGATAGAAATGAATATTTCACCAAGTAATTAATAAATAAATTAAAGATAGAATTAAAATAAATAAGTAAAATAAATAAAAAATAGAGATAAAAAATAAGTATCAAGAGAAATAAAAAATATATATTTAAAGTATTCTGTGCATGAGATTTATGTGCATGCACTGCTTTCAATGCATATTCATTGGGGAAATCCTGAAAACCTGACTGGATTGCGGCCCTCAAGGAGCGACTTTGAGATCCCTGGTCTAAAACTACCATGTCACACTGGAGTGCATGCTGTGGCAGTCCAATTTTGAGGCATTAGGTCCAAGCTAATGTCTAATGCAGCTTAGTAAAAGGACCCCTATGTGATTTAAAGCTTCAGACTTTTTATATCTATTTATTTTTTTCAATTTTCTATACCGTTCTTCCAGGGGAGCTCAGAGCAATTTACATGAATTTATTCAGGTACTCAAGCATTTTTCCCTGTCTGTCCCAGTGGACTCACAATCTATCTAATGCACCTGGGGCAATTAAGTGACTTGCCCAGGGTCACAAAGAGCAGTAGGGGTTTGAACCCACAACCTCAAGGTGCTGAGGCTGTAGCTTTAACCACTGCAGAAATCATAATGTAGTAAAAGTGAGCCAAGCATAGGACAATCAAGCCATTGTGACATCACTGATGAGGTTGGCTCTCAGGCATTGGTGGAATGAGGCATTGTGATGTCACAATACAAGCTCTGGTTATCAGAGACAGAAGCTTTTCACACTATTTATTTATTCAGTTTTCAATACTGTTCTCCCAGGGGAGCTCAGAACAATTTACATGAATTTATTCAGGTACTCAAGCATTTTTCCCTGTCTGTCCCAGTGGACTCACAATCTATCTAATGCACCTGGGGCAATTAAGTGACTTGCCCAGGGTTACAAGGAGCAGTGTGGGTTTGAACCCACAACCCCAGGGTGCCGAGACTGCAGTTTTAACCACTGCGCCACACTCTTCCAGTGAAGTGGTTTTGGATTTTTTTTTATGGGGGTGGGGAGGGATTTGAGGAACAAACTATGCAGTTGGAGTTTCCAACCCATCCTGTCAGGTTTCCAACAAAAACTGACAATTTGAAACTCTATCTTAAAGTTTGCTTACCAATCAGATTTATTACTCCTCTTGCATTTGAACTCTACGAAGTCTCTGATATGGATCCCTCCCCTCCACTCACACATTGTTTCATGTTATGTCTCCATTGCTGAATGGTGCCTAGTTTTCAAAGCCTTTTATCTCTTTGGACAAACATATGCCTCGCACCTCCCAGGAGGCAACACTGTCACTTATCTTTAAACATTATAATTATGCCTTTTTCTTCTCATATTGCTTTCTACTTATTTATTGCTGATAATATGGCTAAAGGAAAGTTTACTGAACCTGTGTTAAACACCTGACACTGTTTAGAGCGTGCCGTAACCATTAATGTACACCTGCGCCTAATGACTACAGCACATTAAAAACAGTCAATGTTGTAAAACTCACACACAAGCCAAAAGCAAAGCATAGACAGACCCTCACTCCATGCAGGATAAAGGAGCCCCGACCTGGAACATAAGAACATAAGAATAGCCCTACTGGGTCAGGCCAATGGTCCATCAAGCCCAGTAACCCGTTCTCACGGTGGCCAATCCAGGTCCCTAGTACCTGGCCAAAACCCAAAGAGTAGCAATATTCTATGCTATCGATCCAGGGCAAGCAGTGGCCTCCCCCATGTCTTTCTGAACAACAGACTATGGGCTTTTCCTCCAGGAACCCGTCCAAACCTTTCTCAAAACCAGCCATGCTATCCACTCCCACCACATCCTCTGGCAACGCACTCCAGGGCCCAACCACTCTCCGAATGAAAAAAAATTCCTCCTGTTGGTTTTAAAAGAATTTCCCTGTAATTTCATCCAGTGTCAAGTCTTTGTAATTTTTGACGGAGCAAAAAATTGATCACTTGTACCCGTTCTACTCCACTCAGGATCTCACAGACTTCAATCATATCTCCCCTCAGCCCACTATTTCACACTATTTCAGACTATTTCCAAGCTGAAGAGGCCCAACCATTCCACTCTTTCCTCATACAAGAGGATTTCCATCCCCTTTTCCATCCTGGTCGCTCTTCTTTGAACCTTCTCTAGCGCCACTATATCTTTCTTCCAGCAACCAGAAATTTCCAAAGCATCCAAAATGCACAGGGCCATGTTTTGATGGCAAACCGCCCGCTTCAGGAATCAAAATGCTCTGCAGAACTGCAAAGAGGAACAAAGAGATGATATTGATAGGGTTACCAAATGTCTGGATTTACCCAGACATGTCTGGGCATCCGGCGGCTTTTCAGAACCCAGCGCTTTGTCCAGATTTTGGAAAGTAGAAAAATGTGGGCCACAGTGGAACTCCCAAAAGACTGTGGAGAACGATGTTTTTGATGCTACTTTGTTGGTGTATTATTCCAAGACAAAAACTACGCATCCACCTATGTTGAGGTGTAACAGGATGCAACACGGCCCGTGTTTCGGCAGATACGCCTTCCTCAGGGGTCCAGATTGATGTAAATGCACACATATGGATAAGCAAACCTCTTTTGGCACCACTCTGCTCGCACCCAATCTTTTATTATTTTTAGTCCACAACTGTTCTCTGAGAACATTGCAATCAACTGGACCCCTGTGGAAGGCGTGTCCACCGAAACACGGACTGTGTAGGAGTCCAGAAGGACTACACATGTGGACTATTAGAATTGTATTTATTTGTGTTTTTTTTGGGAAGAAGGAATAAACAAATCATCTTTTTAGAACATCATTATCCACAGTTTTCGGGAAGGAGTAAAACGCGGACCTCACGGATCTAAAACCGCACCTCCTTAAAAAGCTGAGGTCAGTGCCCTTTTCTGGCTCTGACAGACCTCGATGGCAATTGAGCTCTGACGGATCCATCAGATCCACTAATGAGGCTCACGCGGAGGAGGATGCACGCAAACGCGAGGCGCACATGAGGCTCCCGCCCCACTACAGCAACTTTCACCGCGGAACCCTCGCCGCATCACCAGCGGGGGAGAATCCCAGCGGGGCGGGGGGGGGAATCAACTGCCACCACTTAAGCTGGATCAGAAAAATTTCATCCGCCTCGCTTTTCTAGGGCTCCCCCCACCCCACCCCCAGTCCATGAAATCTGCCCAAGCTGAGAGAACCACTTCCGTTACCTGCTCCGAGCCACCCTATGAGTGTGCTTATTATCGTTACCCGCCACCCTTGATTCTCTTTCCCCCTGGCACCTGCAGCCCCTGCTCTCCCAGGTCCGCCATGTGAGATGGATCTGTCAGAGCTCAATTGTCATCGAGGTCTGTCAGAGCCAGAAAGCTTTTTAAGGACGCGCGGTTTTAGATCCACGAGGTCCGTATGGTCCGCGTTTTACCCCTTCCCACAGTTTTCTGTTTTTATCGTTTGCGAAGAAAATGGAACAGGGAACCCACAGGAATCCAGGCTCTGCGTTCAGTGCGAACCTGGAGAAATTAAAACAGAATGGACGCTTTCTTTTCTTATATTGATTTTCTGTGTTGATTTAAAGGGAAGTGGTATGTTCAATTAATAAATCAAATCAAATTTGGTTTTCTTTTGTGAAAATAAAAGCATTCTGGGGTACTTTTACTAAGCTGTGGTAAGCTCTAGCACATGCAGTGGCGAAGAGAGGGGGGATGGGGGCGGTCCGCCCCGGTCGCGGTCTTCCTAAGGGTGTGGCACCCCTGCTCCTCTCCTTGCCGCACACGTCCCTTGCTTTCCCCCATACCTTTTTTACTTCCTCGGCACGAAGTTGCTGCCCATGTCGGCATCGGTGCTTTCTCCGATGTCACTTCAGGGACCCGGACCGACAGCAGCTTGGAGGTTGCTACTTGCATCAGGAATGTTACAGAGGTACTGGGGAAGGGAAGTGGCATATGCATGGCAGGAGGAGGTGGGGAAGGAGCGTGTGGAAGTGGGCGGACAGAGACGAGGTCAGTGAAGGTGGGGAGGCGCTACCACCCCGGGTGCTTCTCACCCTCATTACATCACTGATCCAGCCTGCCCAATAAAGTGGCCAGAGCCACACCCACCATGTTGGCATCATGCCTATTGTTAATTTGTTTCCAAGCCTATCATATATAGGCAGCTCTATATGATACCACAATATCGGTTCCGTAACTAAAGTGCACCGGACATCGGTGTGCCAAAAATTTGCGCATAGGACGTATGAACACCACTTTAGACCGGTAACATTATCACTGTGAGGGGGTATGGGGAGGGAAGCCCCCCAGTACATGTAGAAGTCCTCACGTTCCCATTGGGGGGTGATTTAGAGGGGTGAACCCCCCCCCCCAAGTACACTTAAAATTTCCATTTTCCATTAAGTTTTCGGAATTCGGGAGTTTTTCAGTGTAGTGGGGGGAGGTTCCCCCCCAATGGAAGCGCAAGGACTCGTACATGTAGTGGGGGATTCCCCCATACCCCCCCCCCTCACAGCGCTAACGTAATGGGTTTAAAGTGGCGACACCGGTGGCATGCATACGTCCTGCGTGCAATTTTATTAATTTATTTTAAAATGTATATACTGCATTGTTGGTGCATCTTTGTCAGAGTGCTTTTGTCCTGCGCTCAATTGACGGGTCACCACAATATCACACCACCATACTAATAGTTTGAAAAGTAGTTATATTATTATGACCTCAGCTTAATCATATTTATTATGACAATGATTAAACCAACAAAGAACCATAGTGGATGTCTTTCTCGAGTGTGGTGGTCGAACGCGAGATGTGGAGAATTCCTCGGCTGGGGGAGGCACGCAGGCTGAAGCATCGGTCCTCTCCTGTGAAGGTACTAATCTCTGAAGGAGCGGAGTCCTCCGAGTTGCCCCGGGGCTCCAGAGGGGATGTTGGAGGAGGAAGTCGCCCGGGGCGCTCTCTTGCCAATCCAACAGGTGTTGATTCTGGAGGGGGGAGGGGGTGTCAGAGAAGCCTTTAGGACAATCAACTGAGCACTCAGAGAGTGAGACGCAGTGAATCCCTAAAGATTTTCTTAAGCTGAAAGTGACTCCTGCTGAGCTTAAAGGCAGTTTGATTCAAAGAGTGGGCCCAGAATTGAGCTTGTTCCTCTGCCGAGACCCAGGGTTTTCAATATAGAAACATTATGGGAAGCAAATATCCAATTTACAACTCTCACTGGGGACTCAAATGCAGCATCTTACAGCACGTTATACAACGGTTGTTTCTGATAATTTGGACTTAAAAATAAGAGTCTCTAGTTTGGAGAATAAAGTGGATGGACAAGAGACTAGATTAAAAGCTGCTGAATCTCCTTTCAAAGTAGAAATGTTAGACAATGCGACTAAGAGATGTAATGATAGGATTATAAATTTTCCAAAGTTATCATTTATGTCAGCACAAGATACGTTTAAGAAATATCTCTTAAAATTTATTACCTGCCAAATAGAGTTAAGGCTCAGAATCCAAACCAGCAGAATCTTTCTGCTGATAGTTTGGATTTAATGAATCTCTTGGAGCGATCTGATAGTGAGGCTTTGGTCACTGCCACGCTCATTGATTCAGACAGGGAATGGATGCTTAAACCTTTTTTTTTTTTTTTAAATATAAAGATGTTCCATTCATGTCATAAGTAGTCAGAATGTATCCAGACGTGTCACGTTCGACACAGAAGAAAAGAAAACAATTTCTTATTTTGAGACCCCCAGGCTCTGCAGCTGGGAGCAACGTTCATTTTGAGATACCCCTGTAAATGTGTAACGGTCTATCAGGGGAATCGATATGTATTTTGTGAACCTCAGCAGTTGTCAAAATTTATTTCTGCCAAAGGGCAAAGTGTAGTTGCTACGTGAGACCTGCTACTCTAAGATTAGCTCACGATAGTTACATTCAGGGCCCATCCAGTCGCACCTTTATTTTCTTGGTAGTCTTTAATTACCAGTGAAATATTTCAGTCTATTTGCAGCTTTGCCTTCCATATAGTGGACTAACTATTCAAGCTGGTATATTTATTTTCTTCGTTAAATTGTGAGGATCTCTTTAGAGAATGACAGTTAAATTGGCATTGTATTATTTCTTTTCTTTTTTTTTTAACTAAATATGTTTGTCAAAAGTTAAATCAGTGTATCGCAAACTGTGTGCCACGACCCTGCGGCGAGAGGCACGTCCTGTAGGAAGTCAGCTAGCGTGGATGACTTTCCTCCTGGCCGGCATCTCTCCTCCCTGCAGCTCCTGGATTCCTGTAAAGGTGAAGTCGCGGCAAAACAGGCCTCTGGACATTGACGTGATGGCATCACACATGTGCATGACATCATCACATCAACTTCCAGGTGCCTTCTGGCCAGGGCACTGCATTTAATGTGCCGCCGGTCGGAAAAGTTTGCGGGATACTGAACATAAATAAATAATTTTTTTTAAAAAGAACCATATTGCTAGTTAGCATTTTACTCTCTAATTTCAAACTTAAGATCTGTTCCCCTTCCCTACTGGGATACACAGTAGAGAATGACAAAATTCATCACCGTTCCCGTCCCCACGGATAACCACGGGAAATAATCCCATGTCATTTTCTAGTGTCTATCTCAACTTCAATCCTTCTACACCAGAATTCTTCAAAGCAAAGCTTGCGGGTCAGTGGCTGTGGCCATTCATACTCTGATTCTTATGTGGGCCAAGGATAATGAAGCCATTGTGACATCACTGATGTGATTGGCTCTTAGGCACTGGTGGAATGAGGCATTATGACATCACAATATCTGCTCTGGATACCAGAGACTGCCATTCTGTAGTGTCTATCTCAACCTCAATCCTTCTATACCAGCATTCTTCAAAGCAAAGCTTGCGGGTCAGTGGTTGTGGCCATTCATACTCTGATTCTTCCCTCTCTCCTTAAAGAATGACATGAAGATGGTTTCCCACGGTTATCCGCGGGGACGGGAACGATGATGAATTTTGTCACCGTGTCATTCTCTAATACACAGCACCTACCCTTATAACATATGCTATATGAAGGCTGATTGATAAATAATGAGCCTACCTCTGTGTTTCTTTCCATGAAGTAGATGTGGCAACCTTGTTCGACATTTCTGAACCTGCAGTTGGACTGCCGTAGTCTTCATTGTTTAGTCCCAGCGAGAGGAAGAACTTTGTACGTTTCATCATGGCAGATGAGGAAGACGTATCATTGGGAGTACGCTAGAGGTGTGCGATTGAATTTTGTGTTAAACTTGGAACGAGCAGTAATGAAACAATTAGCCATGTCTCATTTTCAGCAAACAGACCGTAGAAGTCTGTCCTGTATTTGCCTTACCTCCCATTGTTTGGAGTAGTTATTTAGAATACAAAGATTCACAAGTTTTTCTTTTTATTACATTTTTTTGTTATAGTTCTGCTATGGAGGAATGCCCTACCTTTAGGGTTTCCAACGATGGAGGATTTCATCTTATTTAGATGGCATGTTAAGGTGATATTGTTCACATAGGCATCGGCAGATTCCGATGGGCTCAGATTCAGCAGTGACTTTTCATTAAGACTAGGTATTATGTCACTGTATGTATATTATTTCTGAAGGCTTACTGTGACCCACCTAGAAATGTCGTCATTAAGTAAACTACAAATATTTTCAATAAAAAGCTACCTCCTTTCCCACCTACAGGAAATAAGAATATGCCGACTACACCTTTAAGCTCTGGCAAGGATGCCCGCAACGTTATCTAGTCTTTATGGAACTGAAAATAATTGTTCCAGTGCTAATTATAATCTTCTCTTGTAAATGTTCACTCCAGCCTATTTCATCTTCCGCCTTCTTGACAATTTCCTGTGAGTCTGGGCCAACAACTTTTTTCTTCCAAGTAACTTGAACAGGGAAGTTGACTTTTAGAGAAATAAAGCTGTTTATAATATGGGTGTTACATAAACAAATCCTTCCGGACTGAATTATAAATGCTGACTCATTTGCCTTTTATCTCACAGGTTTGAATGACAGCGATTTAACACTGGATTTGTGATTAGTATCAGGTAGGGAGGAGAGGATGGGGATATGTGTCTGACATTTTTCATACAGAGAAGCCAGAGTATAAATACCGTCTTATCTGCAATTAACTTTTGAAAGAATAATAAATAGTAGTGTCCTTCAGAGTATTATCTTAGCATGTGCATCTCCTGGTTTCAGTGTTCAGAATGTCTTTTTGCCCTTGATTTTATTTTTAAATTTCTAAACTGATTTTTTTCCAAAATGGTTTACAAAAAGTTACATACATAAAATATTATTAAAAATCAGAACAAGATAGGAACAAAAACAGATAGATTCAATCTTTGCATAAGGTCAATTGCTCAAAGAAATGCATCTACAAATAGTTGTGTTTTTTTGGCATTTTCCTGAATGAGCTCCTGTCTCTCCATTTTCGAATTTGACCAACGAGGCTATTCCACAACTTAACTCCTGCATATGTGAAAGTCATATGTATAAGAGCCACTGTTGTATATTCAAGCAAGAGGATCTCCTGCTCCACTGGTCCAGGCACACTTAGAACAGCTTGTGGAACTGAAAACTGTTCCCATGTTCCCTCAAGCTAACTTATTTATTTACTAGTATTTTAGCCCGTTACATTAACGGGTGCTAGAATATATGTCTGTCTGTCTTTCTTTATTTCTGTCTCTCCCTCCCGCTGTCTTTCTTTCTGTCTGTCTCTCTCCCTGGCCCCCTTTGTCTGTCTGTCTTTCTGACTCTCCCTGTCCCTTTGTCTTGTCTGTCATATGACTCTCCCTGCCCCTGTGTCTTTCTTCTTTTCTTTCTGTCTCCCTTCCTCCCACTGTCTGTCTTTCTTTCTATCTGTCTGTCTCTCTCTCTCCCTGCCTCCTATGCAGCAGCATTTCTCTCCCCCCACTTCCCTGTGCAGCAGCCACAGCAGCATCCCCTCCCCCTCCATTTCCCTCCCCCACACTACTTCCCTGTGCAGCAGCAGTGTTTCTCCCTACCCCCCCCCTTTCCCTTCCCGCAGTCTGGCCGGCTCCCTTAGTCCCTTTCCATCCCTCCTTTCCCTTCCCACGGTCCCGACAAATCTGCGACTCCAGCAGAGTCTGCAGCACTCTACACACGTTGCTTCGGGGCCTTCTATTGCCCTGATTTGCTCTGCCGCGTCTCTGATGATGTCATCAGGGGCGTGCCAGAGTAAATCAGGGCAGAAGGCCCCAAAGCAGCGTGTGTAGAGTGCTGCAGGCTGCTGGATTCGGCAGGTTTAGTCGGGACCACGGGAAGGGAAGGGGGGGACGGGAAGGGACTAAGTGAGCCGGTCAGATTGCGGGAAGGGAAGGGGGGGGCGGCAAGGGATTAAGTGAGCCTGAAGCTGAGCCGCGAGTGTGGGGACGTTTCTGCAGTGGCGCGAGGTGGAGAGCAGGGAGGCTTGTCTGGCACGCATGCGCACTCCTACTGCCACAGCTCGACAGATCAGGGATCAGGGAAGCACGCGGTAAGAGTGTGCATGCGCGCTTAGCATTTTATTATTATAGATATACCATTCTCCCAGGGGAGCTCAGACATTTATGTGAATTTATTCGGTTGCTCAAGCATTTTTCCACCTGTCCTGGCGGGCTCACAATCTATCTAATGTACCTGAGGCAATGGGGGGATTGTGTGACTTGCCCAGGCTCACAATGAGCAGCGTGAAGGATTTGAACTCACAACCTCAGGGTGCTGAGGCTATAGCTTTAACCACTGTACCACAGTCTGCCCTGAGCATCTTCACCCCTCCAGATGTACCATATACAAACATACACATACAGTACTCACCCTTATGCTCTTCCCTCAACCCACCTCTATTCCATTCCACCCAATTTGTCTTCCTCAACATATTCTAGCTTTCCCTCTTCCTACCCTCTCTCCCTTGCAGGCTCATTTCCCTCAGTACACATTCTCCTCCAACCAGTCTCAACTTCAGCAACATCTTCCAACAGTCAGCCTGCATTATCCTGTCTCTAATAATAATAATAATAATTTTATTATTCTTATATACCGCCAAAGCCATGGAAGTTTGAGGCGGTTTACAGCAAGAAGCGCTGGACAATCAGCAACGAGGATACAATCAAAGTTAACAGTACAATCTTACATAAATGAAAGAATTGGAAAGCTATATAGATCTTAGCAGGGCTGTATAGATTCATAGTTTACAAATCGATTGAACAAACTCGTTTTTACTATTTTTCTAAGATTGAAGTAGGATGAGGAGAGCGTGATAAAATTACTAAACCAATCGTTCCATTTGCTTGCCTGAAGGCAAGAGTTCTGTCCCAGAATCTTTTGTAGTGGCAGGCTTTCATTGATGGATAGGTGAACAGATGTATTCTTTGTGTGGGCCTAAAAGAACTTGCCAGATTAAAATGGGAAACTAGGTAAGCGGGAGCCAGACCAAATATTGATTTATAACATAGACAAAAGAACTTAAACAGGCGCCTCCAGGGGCAGCCAATGGAGTTTTTGATAGTAGGGGCTTATGTTTCCATTTCTTCCACCCAAAAATCAGTTGAACTGCCGAATTTTGAATGACTCTGAGTCTTAGAATGTTTTTTTTGAATGATCCCAAGTAAATGAAGTTGCAATAATCAAGAAAGCTTAGGATGGAATATTGAACCAGTAAGCGGAAGGATGTAGCATCAAAGTATTTTCTGATGGTTCTGAGTTTCCATAGTACCGAAAAGCATTTTTTTAACCAATAAATCTGTGTGAGCATTTAGTGTGAGGTGGCGGTCCAGGGTGACTCCCAGGATTTTAATGGAGTGGTCAATAGGGAAGTCCTGACCATTCAAGGAGATCGATGTGTCTTTGATTTTGTCATTGGGGCTTGCAAGGAAAAATTTGGTTTTGTCAGTGTTGAGCTTCAATTTGAATTCGGTAATCCATAGTTCAATTTGCTTTAGAATGGATGATAGATGAATCTTAGTCTTGGGGGTCAGAGAAGTAAGGGGAATAACACCTTTCCACCAAGCCAGCTCTCCCTCGGTTTAATACCCCTCACCCTCTCTGTCAACACTTTTTCTGGAGTTGTCTTCTCAGTGCAGTGTGGCTCTAAATGACTTTGAGCTGTGCAATGCCCATACTATTGCGATGCTATTGTTGCTGTCTTCTGGGAAGCGTGCAGGAGTTCAGGTGCTGACAGTAAACAGAATAGTTGTTCTAGAGGTGATGCTTTGACGTATGTGGGGTGCAGCCCAGTATAATGGGAGAGATGACAATGCTGGCATATTGTGGTGAAGACAAAGGATCACTACTCTTCCCTGCTGCTGACCGCAGCGTCAGGCCCTGCCCGTTGGGCGGTGTTAGATTCGGCGGCGGCCCATTAGCCTGTTCCAGGGTTCACACCGAGGTGCTGTTGGAGAAGGGCCTGTGATGCTGACCTCACATGGAGTGGAATTGTTCATGACTCTATTTCACTGTACTAAAATCTTGGGTTTTCCCTATTGACTGGAATTTTATTTTACTTCAATTTTTTTCCCACTAAGGGCTCCTTTTATTAAGCTGCAATAGCGGTTTTAGCGCACCCTTAGCGCACGCTACATTGCCCCACGTGCTAACGCCAGCATTGAGAAGGTGTTGTTCTAGCTGTGTAGCACGGGTTTGGTGCGTGCAGCAATTCTGCGCGCGCTAAAAACGCTATTGCGGCTTAGTAAAAGGAGCCCTAAGTTATACTGTATCCTTGTATTATTTTTCTTGTGTTAATTTTGATTAGTATATTAGAATATATTATACCTTTTCTTCTCAGGTTATCTACTCTTCTGCTTTTTTTTTGGGTCGCAGACTATGATCTCAGATGCTTTCCTTCCTGTTTTATTTATCTTTTTTTTTATCTATAATTCATACCATTTACTTCTTAGGCACTTTAGCTTAAATTGTGATCCCAATTTGGGACAAGGAGATTCTATGTGCCTTAATACTACATACAAGTGGTTTTATTAATATTTAATATTAAAATTTCTCTTCTTCCTTGTCGTATTTACTTTTCTGTAACCGCATTGAACCAAACGGCATTTGCATTTCCTCTGTAATGTCGCCAAGAGCTTGTATAGGTATATGCGACACACAAATGGAATTAATAAATACTATATTATTGAGGGAAGAGCATCTCAGTGCTAGTGGCTTCTGGGCTTTACACTGTGAGTTATTCACACTTTGTGTGACTGAACTGCCTCACCTCCCCCCCCCCCCCCTTATAATCATTACTGTAGCAGGCAAAATAGCATCAAAAACTGTTTCAGCAACAGGAGATGGAACACAAAGTTTAGAACGGAGGCATGGTGTTCTCACCAGCCTCAGAATATCCATTCAGTTGCACATGAAATACGTTTGATCAAAAATGATATTATGGAGAAGTTATCCTTGACCATTCTAAACTTCAATATTATCTAGCAATAAGAAGAAGAAAAAAATAGACCCATCATATGATTGTTTTCATTCAATCATCTTGGAACCAGAAAATATTTCAAATATTTTATTAACCACCTTTATGAAGAGATTCATCCAAGGCCAGTTGAAGTAGCAGAAGTGACTGTACAAGCTGTAGCACAGGCTATGTTTTCCTTGTGATGGCAGGGGGTATTTCCCAGAAGGGCCAACAGACTATAAGAAACCTACCTCATCTGGAGTACTGTGTGCAATTCTGGAGGCCACATTACAGTAAAGATGTGCGCAGAATTGAATCGGTTCAGCGGACGGCCACCAGGATGATCTCGGGGCTCAAGGGTCTCTCGTACGAAGAGAGACTGAACAAATTGCAGCTCTACACTCTCGAGGAACGTAGGGAGAGGGGAGACATGATCGAAACATTTAAGTACCTTACGGGACGTGTCGAAGTGGAAGATGATATTTTCTTTCTCAAGGGACCCTCGGCCACAAGAGGGCACCCGCTCAAACTCAGGGGCGGAAAATTTCATGGCGACACCAGAAAGTATTTCTTCACAGAGAGAGTGGTTGATCAATGGAACAAGCTTCCAGTGCAGGTGATCGAGGCAGACAGCGTGCCAGACTTTAAGAATAAATGGGATACCCATGTAGGATCCCTACGAGGGTCAAGATAAGGAAATTGGGTCATTAGGGCATAGACAGGGGGTAGGTAAGCAGAGTGAGCAGACTTGATGGGCTGTAGCCCTTTTCTGCCGTCATCTTCTATGTTTCTATGTTACCCACTGCTTGAGCAACAGCCACTCTGTTACATCTCATATATGACGATCTCGACAAAACACTTTCTATAAGCCATATCCCTTAACTATAGGGTCCCTTGTCTTCCTTTAATTCTACAGGTACAGGAAAGTTCATAGAAAGACACTTGATGCTCCGTGCTGCTCCCGATGCTCATAGAGTTCCTATGAGCTTCGGGTGCAGCATGAAGCATTCAGCACAGCTCCCTGGGCTGGGGGGGGGGGGGGGAGTAGTACAATATTTTCCACTCCCCATAAATCCACATTGGAAACAGAGGACCATAACACCAGTAGTGGCAGTGGATCTATGGCACTCGATCAATGGCAAGCGGTCATTGAGATGGGAAGAACAATGACTGTATGGTTTTTATCCATTATTTTATCCCCTATTTAACAGTTTCCATTACATCTATGTGTGTAATCCATGTTTATAAGCATACATGCATGCATATTTTTATTTATATATTTCTTGATCCATTTTATTTGTACATCTATCTTAGAAATTATACCACTGATGAAGCCAAATGTCATAACATGACCAAGTCAGGTTACCATTTCTCAAAACACTTTCTGCCATATGAATACTGGTGGTGTCCTGTCATTGTTCCCCTCCCCCTGAATCTCAATGACCAATTGGTTTCTTTTTGTAGCATGCCCTTTTAAGCTGTATCCTTCCAACTACTTCTGGGGCAGGATGGTCATGCTTCAACCTATACAATTAAAAACACAACATTTCAGGCCTTGAAGCAGAGAAGGGACAGCATAATTTAAAGCAGAATGCCTCCTACTGCAGGTAAGACATAAGAAATGCCATACTGGATCAAACCAAAGTCCCATCTAGTCCAGTATGTTGTTCCAACATTGATCAAGTCGGGTCATAAGTATCTGACCAAATCCTGAAAAGTAGAAAGATTCCATATTACCTTCCCCTAGGGATAAGCATTGGTTTTCAACTTAATAACAGTTTATGGATATTTTTTTAACCCCAGCTATGCTGCTTTTACCACAGCCCCTGGCAACGAGCTCCAGAGGTCTGTATAAGTAATATATATATATATATATATATATATATATATATATATATATATATATATATTTTCTCCTATTTCTATGTAGCATCATGGTATGTGCCTTAGTCTTTTTATTTTATTGCAAGAAAATAAAAATGTATATTTTGTTTACATTTGACACTGCTCAGGATTTCATAGACTTCTCTCAAATTCTCCCTCAGCCATCTCTTCCTCTAGCAGAAGAGCCCTAACCTCTAGCAGAAGAGCCCTAACCTCTTTAGCTTTTCCTTGGATATTATCCCCTTGGATAATTTTATTCAGCCTTCTCTGTATTTTTTTCTAATTCCATTACATCTTTTTTGAAATGTGACAACTAGAATTGCACACAGTACTCAAAGTGGAGTCAAATCATGGAGCAATACAGAGGCTTTGGGATATTGTTTTCTTCTCTATTTTTTCCTTATTCCTAATATTGTTTGCTTTTTTGATCACCACCACCACAAACTGAAAAGAAGACTTGAAAGTATTGTCCATAATGAAACCTAGAACCTCTTCCAAGGCAGTGGATCCTCATGTGGAAATTAGCATCATGTAGCTAAAATATAAAGAGATTAGGTTCTTACCTTGCTAATATATTTTCTATTCTGAATGGACAGGTAATAATATCCCCATGCTTGCGAACTATGCGGAAGGAATCCACTCCAGCTTCTGAATCCCTCCTCTTTCACTAGAGGGCTATGCTGCCCTTTTCAGTTTGTACCAAAGCAGGTAATAGCCGCATATAAAACACATGTGAAGGAGGGGTAGAGGGAAACTCCCTGAATTACAACTTGGTTCTGCTCTGAAATGATAAACATGTTAAACATTACCACTGAACAATCAAAACAGTGAAATCAAGCCAAACAACCCTTTTTAGAGCTTAAGTATTACCCCCAATGTGTTAGATTCTTCTTCTACTAATATCACTTACCATTTGGACCACTTTAAGTCAGTCATTCTAATCTTTCTAGACCTGTCCTCAGCCTTTGACACAATCGATCACCACTTACTCATTCACTGATTACAGGAAATAAGAGTATCAGATCAAATATTAAACTGGTTTATCTCATATTTTAAAGATCGTTCTTCAAAAGTATCATTTAACAGTTCATTATCTGAATCATACTCAAATGACTTTGGTATTCCTCAGGGATCAATTCTCTCTCCCCTCCTCTTCAATATTTTTATAGCTCCTCTGATTACCCTGGGACAATCAATTGGCTTCACCATCTATGCCTATGCCGATGATATCCAACTGATTCACCCCATCAACCTGGATAATCCCGAAGCTATTTCCAATATTAATCAAAAGCTGAAAAAATTGGTGAATGGCTTAATTCTAATATGTTATTACTTAACATTAATAAAACCAAAGCAATGATTTTTCCAACTAGGAAAGGGTCCATTTTGCACTCTCCAATCAAACTCAAATCAACTCCAGTTCAGTCAGTCAAATCAATCAAGCTCCTAGGAATTACCCTAAATGAGAACCTCAATTTTCACAACCATATAAGCACAGTAGTTTGAAAATGTTTTCATCACCTCTGGATGATCCGTTCTCTAACTCTCTAGACTATTCTGCCGTAAATATTCTTATTCATTCTCTGGTCATCTCTTGCCTGGACTATGGTAATGCTTTATATCACAGAATTACAAGGAAAAAGATCAGATGTTTACAGATAGTCCAAAATTCTGCTGTTTAAATCATATTTAAGGCCAAGAAATTCGACCATGTCACTCCTCTTCTAATCAAAGCCCTTTGGCTTCCTATTGATCATTGTATCGCTTATAAATCATTATTGTTGACATTCAAAACAAGGAAAACAGGGCAGCCGGAATTTATTAACAAACTTCTGATCCCATACTCTTCACTATGCACTCTCCGTTCCTCAGAACAAAATTTATTAGCAGTCCCATCACTGAGATACATTAATACAAGGAGAAATTCCATTTTTTCAGTTGATACTCCTTCCCTTTGGAATTCAATGCCTAACTTCTGAAGAAAGACAACATCTATGGAGAAATTCAAATTCTTTCATAAAACATTTCTTTTTAAGGATGTATTCCAAGCTTGACTATCCTTTTAAGGATTTTATAAACTCAATTTCAGCCCACTTTAGTTAGGATGCTACGTGCCACCCTACCCTTTGTATTTTCCTTTGTTCCTTTCTTTTCTTTATTATATTGTAGTTCTCCCTTTTACCATTCGTTTCAGTATGTCCTTATGTTTTATTTGTCTGTTGTTTTCATTGTTGACGTTGTTACTTTGTTATTATTTGTCCCCCCTTTGATTTTATTGTACAACCAATTTGAATTGTTGGATAAGGTGGTATAACAAATTTTTAATAAACTTGGAAACTTGGATACCCTTAAGGTCTGACTGACATCCAAATTTCAGTTTGAACTTGAATGTTCTGATTGAGACAGTAGGCAGGCACAGGAGATACTCAACAGGGTGGGGAACCAGAATGACATCCCTATCTACTAGAAAAGATATTAGCAAGGTAAGAACCTAATCTCTTTTTCTAGTGCAATTTGTGTGTCATTCTAGATGGACAGGACATACAAAAGTAACTCCAGAAATCTAGGGCGGGACCTCTGCGCTAGTTCATAACACTAAGGACCCAAAGGTGAAGCTCTCCCTTGCTGCTACATCCACTCTGTAAAATTTGGAAAATGTATGTAGTGTGGACCAAGTCACTACCCTACAAATCTCCTCAGAGGAGACTGCCTGAGTTTATGCTCACAACGAAGCCACGCTTCTAGTTGAATGCACCCTTATGGATACTTGTGATTGTTTTCTACAGGCAATATATGATGACAAAATGGTTCTATGGATCCATTTGGAAATCGTGGCCTTGGAAGTCCGCACACCGCATCTAGTCTGACTAGTGAGCAGAAAAAGATGGTCAAATAGCTTGAACTCGTTGGTGACCATAAGATATCAGTAAAGCACTCTTTGTCACATCCAACCTTTTCAAAATCTGGTCCTTCTTAGAATCTGTGGACTAGAATGCCAGCAATCTGTCTTCTTGATTAGTATGAAAAAACAAAACAACTTTTGGCAAAAAGGACAGAACGGTGCACAAAGAAACTCCGACCTCTGTGAACTTGAGAAAAGGATCTCTGCAAGAAAGAGCCTGCAGCTCCAATACTCATCTCGCTGAGGTAACAGCCACAAAAAAAACTGTCTTGAGCATAAGATCCATCAAGGATGCTTCCTTCAGCGGCTCATATGGAGACTGACTGGGGCCTTGCAAAGCCACATTAAGGTTTCATAAAGGAAGCAGGTGTTTTACTGGAGTTCCTGAGCCACAGCACCCCCTTTAGGAATCTGGCTATGTCCAGATGAGACACCAAGGAAGTCTTACGCTCTCAAGCCCTGAAACAAGAGAGTCCTGCCACTTAAACTCCAAGGGATGCCACTGTGAACCCCTTGTGAAGGCCAGCCTGGAGGAAGGCTAACACCACAGAAACTGGAGCAGAAAAAGGCTCTGTCTTCTCTTTAATGCAACAGAGCTGGAAAGTTTCTCATGTCTTTGTATAAGCAGAGACCATAGTAGGCTTTTTGGCTCTGAGCAGATAAGTAATGACCACTTCCGAGTATCCCTTGTGCATTAACGCTGCATGCTCCAGAGCCATCCCGTAAGAGCAAAGCAATCTGGATCCTCTATGACCACTGGTCCCTGATAAAGTAGGTCCATTTGTACTCACAGTCTGAGAATTGTGCCCTTCTGAAGATGCACTAGGTCTGCATACCATGGTCTGTGGGGCCAATCTGGAACCCCAAGAATGACTGTTCCCCATTGGCTTCCAATCCTATAGACCGTTCCCTGATGGCTTGCAATCCTGTAGAGTATCTGGCCTATTATGGGCCATGGAGGATACATGTACAAGAGCTCACTTTTTGGCTACAGCTGGACCAGGACATCCAGGCCTGTGCTTCCGGGCTTGGATCTTCGACTGAAGAATCAGTCTGCCTTCTTGTTTCTTGCTGTCACCATCAGATTGAACACTGGACGATCCCAGCAACGAACAATGCATTGAAAGTCTGCTGTAGATTGTGTCCATTCTCCCAGATCCAGTGTCTATCTGCTAAGGAAATCAGCCTGGACATTGTCCACTGAAAGTGCCTGAAGATGAAACTTCACCCACCTGAATAGTAAACAGGCCTCTAGACACAGCTGTGCACTCTCAGTACCTCCCTGGTGATTGACATATGCCACCGCAGTTGCACTGTCTGAGAAGACTCGGATCACTTACCACTCCAGACTCTTCTCCAGCCTCTGCAATGCCAATCAAATAGCACAAAGTTCCAATCTGTTGATCGACCACTTCCTTTGGGAGTCTGACTTGGATCAGGAACCCATTGCAGTCAAACAGGCTGGCATTTATTGTCACAATTACCCATGAGGCTATTAGGAGGGGCATGCCCCATGATAATGCCTGTCGATGGAGTCACCAGCTCATACTGGCCTGAGCTTCCGGAGTCCATGGAAGAGATATGTGCAGGGAGTTCAACTGAGGGGACCACCTCAACATTTCCAGATCATTTATAAACAGGTTGAAAGCAATAGTCCCAGTACAGGTCATAAGAACATAAGAATTACATTACACTGGTGTCTTCTATCCCAATACCTTTCAGTTCTAGGCAATTTACAACAAGAATTGGTAAATAGATATAATAAGGTTAATAGATATAATATGCGTCGAGATCTGGGGAGGGTCGATCAGGTTTAGTTAGATCATTTGACATATTTCTTGAATAGTATAGTTTTAAGATTTTTCCTGAATGTTTTGTAGTTGGGCGTCATGGTCAGCAGATTGGAGAGGTGGCAGTCTAGTCTCGCTGCTTTGGTGGCCTTTAGTCCGTCATATATTTTTTTGCTTTGTATGCCTTTGATTGGGGGGTGGGTAAAGTGTGCACCAAAGATCCATCAAGGCTAGTATCCTGTCTCCAACAGTGGCCAATCCAGATCACAAGTACCTGACAAGATCCTAAAACAGTAAAATAGATTTTATGCTGCTTATCCTAGAAATAAACAATGAATTTTCCCAAATCTATCTTAATGGCTCATGGACTTTTCTTTTAGGAAATTATCCAAACAATTTTTTAAACTGTGCTAACTGCTTTCACCACATTCTCTGGCAATGAAATCCAGAGTTTAATTATAAGTTGAGTGAAGAAATATTTTCTCTGGTTTGTTTTACATTTACTACTTAGTGGCTTCTTTGCATGCTCCCTAGTCCTAGTATTTTTTGAGTAAACAAGCTATTCATGTCTACCTGTTCCGCTCTATTCTGTATTTTATAGACCTCTTATAATTATTCCCCCCTGAACCATCTCTTCTCCAAGCTGAAGAGCCTTTGCTGCTTTAGCCTTTCCTCATAGGGTAGTCGTCCCATCCCCTTTATTATTTTTGTCCCCTTTCTCTATACCTTTTCTAATTCCACTTTTTTTTTTTTAGATGCGGTGACCAACCCTAACACTGCTTTATAAATATTCCTTCTTAATCAAGTAAGTACTTCTAATTAACTCCTTGGATTAATAGGGACTTTATTTAATACATCAACATTATTTAGAGCTGGAGATCATGGCAAGATGATGTTTCTGGGATCACTAGGGCAGAAGTTTAGTTTCAGGTCTTAGTTTTATGGTATATGCAGTGTCTTGGTTAGCAGTTTATTTTCAGGTGTGAGCATTGGTTAGGGAGTTGAGGAGGTGTTTTGGTAAGGGTTAGTACTGGACGTCTTAATTAGTGTTAATTTGTAGTTGTGAGTGTATAAGCATAATGAGAGTCTAGGAGTGAGTTGGTGGGGTGAGGGGCAGGGTGGGTGGACATAGGCCTCAGGTCTGTGAGCATGATGCAGCACTGGAAACTCTCTCTAAAGTGTCTTAGAAATCAGTATATACATTTCAGGACTACATTTGCAGTCAGAAGCTGACCCAGAACTGTAGCTAACTGGATTTCCAAGTAAGAACATAAGAAACGCCTTCACCGGATCAGACCCTAGGTCCATCTAGTCCGGCGACCCGCACACGTGGAGGCCAAGCTAGGTGCTCCCTGATGGAGACCTTGATTACCCGTATCCCTCAATGTGATTTGCAAGAAGTTGTGCATCCAACTTGCGCTTGAATCCCAGAATGGTAGTCTCCGTCACAACCTCCTCCGGGAGAGCATTCCAAGTGTCCACCACTCACTGTGCGAAACAGAACTTCCTGACATTTGTCCTGGACCTGCCGCCCCTCAGTTTCAGTCCATGACCTCTTGTTCGTGTCACATTTGACAATGTGAATAACAATGTTTCTTGCTCTATTTTGTCGAATCCTTTTAGTATTTTAAAAGTCTCTATCATATCCCCTTGCAGTCTCCTCTTTTCGAGGGTGAACAGTCCCAGTTTTCCGAGGCGCTCTTTGTAGCTCAAATTTTCCATTCCTTTTAATAGTTTCGTGGCTCGCCTCTGCACCCTCTCCAGCAGGGTGCAGAGAAAGATAGGTACAGCTGGTTTGAAATGAATGCCGATTAATACATAAAAATTAGTGTGAAGATTCTGCCAATGTGCTTCTGTTTTTAGACCTGCATATGAACATTTTAGGAATACATGTTTGTTACATAACTCCTTGGGCTACGGATTTAGTCTTAATCCTGAAGATGGTAACAATCCGGAAATAACTTTACACGACTTGAAGCTCCATAGTTCCAGCAAACACCAATTGTGTAATGAAAAGCTTCTCTGATGGCAACAGAATTACTTTTGGATGACATGAGTATGTTAAGGTAACCTTCTTTAGGAGAAAATTGGGCAACATAAAAAATATCTCTCTGAACGTGTATGCAAATATCTAGGAGTACCAAGAAAGAGCCATGAGCCATCACAAATCAGAGAGAGCGAAAAGATCAGCAAAGGAAAGTTTAAAGGAAGTTTAAAGGAAATGAAAACTGATACTGAAAAGTACATTAAACATCACAAGCTATTAATCAGCTGTCAATTCCTGCACCCTTGTACAGTTTTCAAATTGTAAATCTTGAAAAATTGGATATACAAAGAAAAATACTCTTCCGTCCTTAAGAGGTCATTTATTAGAATCTCCTTGAATCAAAGGAAGTTATGAGCCTAGCTCTATGGAGGCAATTCTATACTCTGAGGATGGATGGTAGTACCCTATTCTATAATGGAACCTAGGTTATGTTAAAGAATACTACAATAACCCAGTATTGACACACCTAACATTTAGGTGCCCACACTTACACCAACCAGAGAGTTAGTATACAGGTGTGCGTGTAAATGTAGTAAGCATGAGCATAACTTAGAATACTTTATAAGTTACATGCATAAGTGGGAGCCCCACTTATGTCTAACCCTTATGTACACCCACTTGTAAATACACTCTATGGGGTCTTTTTACTAGTGCTACCCGATTCACTTCGGTGAATTGATTTGTTCCTCCCAAAAAACTGGATGCACCGATTCAGGAACAATCCACCCCCCTGGTGAGGCCTGACATACCTCTGGGCCTCCTAAAGCAGGAGGATCAGCGGCGGTGGATGGCCAGTAGAGGCAACGCTCTGAACAGGTTGCTCGGGCCTGCCCACTGGGGCCTTCTCTCTACCGCATCACTGATGACATCACTGATGATGCGGCAGCAGAGATCCTGGCAGGGCAGGCTATGAACGGCCTGTTCAGAACCCTGCCTCTGCTAGCCAACTACTGCCGCATTAGGAGACCCGACGATATGTCAGATCTCATGGGGGAGGGGGAGTGTCGGTTGGGAAATGCTGCACAGGGGGATGGGAGGGATGGTAAGCTGCCACACAGGGTGATGGGAGGAAAGAATGGAAAGCTGTCGCACAGGGGGATAGGAGGGATGGAAAGCTGCTGCACATGGGGAGGAGAGAGGAAGGATTATTCGGCATGGGTTGGAGAGGAAAAGAGTGCAACAAAGAGGTAGAAAAGGGTGAGGGAGAAATCCTACATATGATGCAGGGGAAGGAGACATGGATGGTAAAGAGAAAGGGCGAAATGTTGGATATAGGGTGGAGGGCAGGAAGAAATGGTGCATGGGGAGAAAGAAATATTTCACATGATAATGGAGAGGAGGAAGGGAGAGATGCTACATGGAGGAAAATAGAGAGATTTGACCCAAGGCACGGAGAGATGGTAGACAGTAGGAAAGAAATGTTGGATATGGTAGTGGAAGGGAAGGTACGGGGATGGAAGATGGATGGTGAGTAGAGAAAGAACAAAATGTCAAATGGGCAGAAGACCCTGGTGAGCGAGTTAACAGAAGACAAACAGAAACCAGAACCTGGGACCAATATGATTTGAATAATAAAACGACCAGACAACAAAAGGTAGAAAAAATAATTTTATTTTCCATTTTGCAATTACAATGTGTCAGATTTGAAATGTGTATCCTGCCAGAGCTTATTTGTTAGACCAATGTTCTTCAACCGCTGGTCCGAGGACTGGTGCTGGTCCGCAGAAATTTTCTGCCATTCCACAGGGCCAGCATGAGCATTGGGCCCGAGGCAGTGTTTTTCAGCTGCCGGTCCGCAGAGTGATCGATGTGGCATTATCTTCGGGCCGGCTCCCTTTTCCTCACTGCCGCAGCGCACAAAGCCGTAGGCAGTGGCTCCTACGCCTGAACCAGAAACCTTCTCTCTGATGTCCCAATGTCAGAGGGAAGGCTTCCAGATAAGGCATGGGACACATGAGGAGCCACTGCCCACAGCTTTGTGTACTGAGGCAGTGAGGAAGAGGGAGCCGGCCCGAAAATAACACCAGGGGCGGCATAAAACAGCCAGGCGGGAGCAAGCCATAAGATAAAGCACAGATGGAGGGAGGGAGACAACAAAGGTAGGGGGAATGATTTTATTTTTGAATTTAGTGATTCAATTGGGTCAATTTTGAGAATTTACATCTGCTGTCTGTATTTTGCACTGTTGAGGAAGAAATGCATTTGTTTCTTTTTCTCTGGGGTTGTACAGCTTGCAGTCTTGCATCTTAGGGTTTGTTTGTATATATTAGTACTTTTAGTTTTTGGTCCCATATTTGCATGGGGTTATCTGTATTCTGGTAGGAATGAATGTTGAGAAGCATATAGTGTGCTTTATGTAGTTTAATTTTGTGATTAACTATTATGTGTTATTAATAAGATTATATTGTCTGTGTGTGTGTGAATGGGAAAAACGGTGTTACAATTAGTACTATTATGGGGCGGGGTCTGGCCCACGACTGTGTTCTTCAACCGCTGGTCCGCGGACTGGTGCCAGTCCACAAAATAATTCTTTTATTTCTGCCGGTCCACAGGTGTCAAAAGGTTGAAGAACACTGTGTTAGACAATGAGTGTGAGCTAGGATCTAACAGATAGATGAAAAGTCTTTTTTTGTTTGTTTACACCACAGCGCCAGCGTGGGGTTGGAGAGGGCAAAGGGGGGTGGGGTGGGTGAAGAGGATGTTGGAATAAAATACCCAATTGGGCAGGAAAAGTGAACTGAATCAAAAAATCAATTCAATAGGATGAATGGAATCGACTATTTTTTCCCCGAATCGGGCAACACTTTTCATAGTTTAGCTAAATGCTGTGCTTCTTCCTTTGTACTTATGGGTCATGTGGCACTTAGTGCATGCTAATGTCCATTAACACATGCTAAGCTTTAGTGAAAGTTCCCCTATGTAATTTAAGTGGATATTTGCAGAGTAACACTTAGGTGGCATACAAAGCATAAGTATGCTAGTATTCTAAACATTTACCCCATGTAATGGATGCAAAAATATTAGCACCTAGTTTACAGACTTGCCTTTTATGTGCATAATCTATCACAGGCCTTCAGGCCTACTTAACAGCTTCAACAGATCCAAATACAGAAAATGTACTGAAGTATGAAAATAAATGTCCAGAATCTGTCTTTGTATAAAACTTGCACTTGTATTCTGATGAGTAGAAGGAATGACTAAAAATCCAAAAGTACAGAAAGGGATATAAATGTTTTTTAAATAAACAAACAAAACTGAACTTGTCAAAAAAGGAGAAATTAAGTTTACCTACAAATTCTCTTTCCTTTAGTCACTCCAGACCATTCCCAACCTGTGGGTTATATGCATGGACAACACCAAGTTCAAATCCAAGGGTAGAACAACTGGGCACAATGACGGATGCAGATGATTCCTCCCTGTGCGAAAAGCAAGAAACATTAGCATGGAGCGCTATAGAACACCCCCTTAATCAGGCCCTGAAGGATACCAATGCCAAGTGTATCATCAAGGATGAAACGGCTAACCCCTGAAGAAAATTCAAGACATCTGGAATCAAAGAACAAAGGTGTAATAACCCCCTGCCCTCATACCAGTTCTCAAAAATGCTCCAAACTTGCACATAAGCCAGGGAAGTAGAACATTTCCTAGAACTCAACAAGGTGGAAACGACACCTGCCGAGTAGCCTTTCTTCAATAATTGCAACCACTCAAGAGCTAAGTCGTAAGCGAGAAGCGATCTATATCAAGCATGACTACCAGGCCTTGCCGAAGTAGGGGATCTATGAGCCAACCAAAGGGACTCTCCAATTATCAACCGTATCAGATCCCAACACTACAGGTGCTAGAGCCAATCTGGGCCCAGGAACCCTACCTGGCTGCAATGAGCTCCTATCCTTTGAATGACCATGCCAACTAAGGTCTATGGAGGAAACACATAAAGGAAACTCTTAAGTGGCCACTGCTGGGCTACGGCATCTATGCCTCTCTGGTACAAGGGAGAAGAGGCCAAGACCAAATGATCACAAAAGTCTGGGGGGAAGGACCTGCTGTGCAGAGTGTTCACCCCTAGGTCTCCTAAGAAGACCAAATCGCAGCTTTACAGAGGTACAATTGAAGACCTGTGTTCCTTGAGTCCCGCTAAGCCAGGACCCAAGGCAGACAGGCACCGAGAATGTAGACAACCATTATCAAAGGCTCTGAATTGGACTTTTGTTTGGTTATCTAATATAATAAAAGCCTAAGCGCGCATGCACACTTTTACCAGCGTGTTCCCGTTTTCCGTGCGCTGTAGGTCCCCGCAGGTAGGAGTGCGCATGCACGCTTCCACACATATCTCTCTCTCTCTCTCCCAAGGCAGATGTCGGCCGCGGCAGCTCTTGGCATCTGCAGGCCGCGGCGGCTGTTGGCGCCTGCAGGCCGTGGCGACTATCGGCGGCTGCAGGCCACAGCGGCTTGAGGCGGCTGTCGGCGAGGTAAGGGGTCTTGCTGGACAGGGGAAGAGACGGGGGGGGGAGAAAAAGGAAGGGAGGCCTACTGCTGGACGGGGGAGCAGAAAAGAGGTGCTAGGGGGGAAGAAAAAGGAAGGGAGGCCTACTGCAGGATGGGGGAGCAGGAAAGAGGTGCTAGAGGGGAAGAAAAAGGAAGGGAGGCCTACTGCTGGATGGGGGAGCAGGAAAGAGGTGCTGATGGACAGGGGAAGAGATGGGGGGTAAAAAAAAAGGAAGGGAGGCCTACTGCTGGACGGGGGAGCTGCTAGACAGGGGTGCTGCTAGACAGGGGGGAGATTAAAAAAAAAAAGGGAGAAGGGCTGCTGCTGGATAAGGGGAGCAGTGAAGGGGTGGTGGTGGACACAGGAAAGGTAAAAGGGAGAATGGGTGGATATCCGAGGAAAAAGAAAGACAGAAATACAGAAAGCGGCTAAGGAGAGAGAGACAGAAAGAAATAAAGACAGACACACATACATATATTCTAGCACTCGTTAATGTAACGGGCTATAAGACTAGTTTTTAAATAAGTGCTCTCAATCTCTTTTTTTTTTAACATCTAATAGCCCAAACAGCCCATTGGGAGGAGATTGCACCATCTGCTGAGGAGACTGAGAAATACTGAGGGACAGGAGACTGCACAGAAACTAATGTAGTGACATCAATACTAGTTCTCAGTCTCCCCATCTGCTGGTAGGAGTGCATATAACCCACTCGTTGGGAATGGTCTGGAGTAGATGCTAAGGAAAAACAAGTGGCAAATGTACAACTAAAAACCATTGCTCCAGGAACCAGCATTGTCCCAAGCCAGAAATGTGCCCTGTGTGACACGCCCTCTAGAACTTAGAACCCGCCCACTGTGTCATAGCCAAGGATAGAGGCCAGTGGATAGGGCACAATTTTGGAGTCCCCCCTTCCTTGCACCCTTGCACAGTCCGCACATAGCTCGTTATGGTCCTGTTGGGAACCATACCTCAATCAAACCCAAAGGATAAGAGATTGTCAGCAACTATTCTAGTTCACACAGAGCATAGAAAAAAGGGAAAATTACATATATAGATTCTGTAAGAAAAAGCTGGAAACAGTTACATATCTCCTAGCTGGCTGCAAAGTTCTAATGTGAAAAAAGTTTACATATGAAAAGGCACAATAAGGTGGAATGTAAACATTGCAACATTGCTGTATCAGAAAAACACTGACATGACAACCCTAAAAGAATTATGGAAACCAAAGAAATTATGAGCGCCTCCGATCAATACTAAATTTGATGCAAGAACACCAAACTTTGTGGCAAAGAAAAACCTAAGAACAGCATTTTATACCAATGGGCTTCTTAGCGTTTAATGTGCGCCAATCATTATTGCGCAGTAAGGGGGGAATTCATGAAAGGGTGTTAAGAGCATTAGCGCATGCTAATTGCAGAAGATGCTCATAGGAATACAATCTCTAAAACTCAAGAATTTTGAAAAAATAAAACATTTGATGTTAAAAATGATAAAATAAAATAGAAAAAGATGGCGATTCTTGACCAGTGAAAGAGACAATAGCCAAAAATTGAGCAGTTTATATGTCTTTAGGATTCTTTCCCTTCCTTTAAGGGAATTAAATCTGCTGGGAAGCTTAATCAATCTTTTGTCTTCAAGTTGGTAGAGATCTGGAATGGACTCCCTGGCTCTATTAGAGTGATAGGCCAGCTTCAATTATTTCGTAAAACCCTGAAAACTTTGCTGTTCTCACAATATTTAAATGGCTTAACTACAGTATCAACAAAATAATAATATTATATTTCTTACTTCTCTTTTTCTCTTCTTTCTATGTACTCTAGTCTTAATTATATGTGAACCGAGTCAAGTTCCGTTGGGAGATGACCCGGTATATAAACCGAAGATTAGATTAGATTTGATTAAATAAGATTTCTTGACAGATTTTAGATTTGTTGTTGAATTCTATAACATTACCATAGGCACTTTTATAAAACAGAAACTCAGAAGTCAACCCCAGTAATGCACAAATCCTCAAACACAAATCTACACCTGCTCTGAAGGGGTACGGATGTAAATGTATGTTAGGGGGGGCGGGAATACTTCATGCATATATGTATATATTTTCTAAATTTGTGCATACATACAACTCCATTCCCTGCTTCACTCAAACTGCACTCCTAGGAACATGTAATTTTATTAAGAGCCATTATCCGTAAGTAAAACATTATTTTAAATGCAGAAAATTTATAAAATTACCTCTGTGGACGGCAATTCTTTAACAGGGTAATCCACAAAAGAACATAGGCACTTATTTTCTTTTATAGAATAGTACAACAACCAGGCAAATGTGCATTTAAAAGGTATGAACACTTAACACCAGCCATAGAGCTGATGTATGTGTTAATGCCTAAGTGCTGCAGATACAGTATTCTGCAAATTATACTGTATGTGTGAGTTTGAGCCCCACCCATTTGGACATCCAGTTGGGAGATATAAGACCCCATTAGCATTAAATATGCACTAAGGGCCAGATTCTGTATAGGATGCCTACATTAGGAACCCTAATCAAGGATGTCTAGCAATGCCTAACTTCGGAATCTGTGCACAGCTTTTTTTAATTGGCTTAACTGGCGTGATAATTGACCACGCCAGTTTTCAGCCAATCAAAAAAAATTAAATTACCAATTAAGAATTCTGCTTAATATACTAGCCTAATACACTGGCATCTACCTCAAAGATGCCCAAGTCCACTTAGGCGCCAGTAGGCATGATTCTATAAACAGCACCATGCAGCTGATTGACAACTTTGCAGAGTAGCGCCTACAATGTAGGCGCGCTTAGGCGCCTTTTATAGAATCTGGCTCTATGTAAGCAAAGTGGTATTTACAAAACAGAACTTAGATGGGCTGGGGAGGGCTTCGATTACTGGGATGGTTTAGATGGGCTGGACTGAGCTTTGGCGGAGACTTCAGTAGATGGAACCTAAGCAGAGTAACAGGCAGAGCTTTGGGTTCTGGCCCACAAATAGCTAAGAAGAAAAATTTAAATTAAATCAGTAATTTAAAGAGAGAATGGGCAGACTGGATGGACCATTCGGGTCTTTATCTGCATCATCTACTATGTTAGATGGAATTTTAGCAGTTACATGTGTATTTGTACACATAAGTGTTTAAATACCATTATTCTGAATATTTACGTGCAAGTGCCTATGTTACAGATTTATCTACCCCCTTTGCATATATAGCAGACATGCTCAGAACATGTTTTTAACACTACTGCAGCTGGACTAATGTGGTATATAAAGTCACCTGTTGATCTACTCATTATTAATTCCCATAGGATGGATTCAACTGTATAGTCTTTACTTGTCTCTTTTCCCCATGCCCACAAACTGCTTCCACCTTTAAATAAATTACATTTATTAATCAATATTAAATGTCATCAGTCCAACAATAGAGATAGGAAAAAGTTTTATGTTCTAAACGTGATGGCTTTATTTCTGCTCTGATGCAAGGCCAAAGATTTCATTACAACACAAAGACCAATAAAAATGATCATGAGAAGAGGTGGAGAACATGCAATGGACAAACTTTGGACAGATGGGCACGTGTGCCCCTTTTGTCTGAGAAATGAAGTGATCCATCAGAAAGGAAAAAATTTAATTTACAATAACACTGAGGAACTGAACTGAAATGTGGCACAAACATTACAACTTCTATACATGCGTTCAAGTATCTCCATTATGGCATTCTCACCCTCTAGTGTTATTTTTTTTTTTGGGGGGGGGACTACAACAATTCTTTGGAAGAACAGACAGTTCACATATTTTAAGAGTTTTAAGGCCAAAATCTGTTCGTTTTTATTGTAATTCTAGGATTTGGGTTCTGTTGTTTTTCCACTGAAAATGGTATTAAGCCTCCAGCTCAAATCCTATCCCAACTTTGTGACCTCCTCCATTAAAGTTCTTGCCATCAACCAAAGCAGAGAGAGTTAGTTTCACACCTATGGAGAGAAAGCAGATTCTTAAACATCAGGCAGACATCTTGCTTGCAAATGCTGTTTAAAAAACATCTTTCCTTTAATAGACGGACTTGTTTTACTGCTTTCTAAGTGAATTGTATGAACCATAGTTTGTGTTTACAATGCTGAAAATAGATGTGCGAATCATGTATCACTCTATATACTGTGTAGATGTGGGATATGCATACACAGTGTACTTTTATGTGTCTGTATGTGCATAAATGCAAAGAGACTATTCAGATATATGCTAATGTATGCTTATACTGTATATCTGACCCCATTTGATCGTGATTGGCATGTGTTTGTTATCTTTTATGCAGTTTGCTTTATACCTTAACCACCATGGACCTCTGAGGAAGGCGTGTTATCCGAAACACGGACCGTGTCGGGTCCCTTGGTTGGCTATAAGGTTGTATATGTTACTGCATTTACTAATAAACAACGCCTGCATCTTGTACATTATCTGCAGTCTGTTCGTTGTTTTCCGGTTGCTATTGTTTACTGCAGACTACGTTGGATTTTCTTTCTCCCTTTTGTGCTTTCTCTTATTGTATACATATCGACTTGTTATGAGTACCACAGTAAATACAGCTATCAAAGGTCATTGGCCCTGTCTACATACCAGGTCGAAGGGACTGAGTGTATCCAACTCCAATGAGACTGGCATTGTTAACTTTAGCCTACAGAAAGAAAAGAACAAACATTATATATACCAAAGTTGCACGACAGTATATTTTCTTATGCTTCAAGAGAGTTCTTGTTAACACATCAGCGACAGCTAAAATTTTCAGACTAAAAGGAGTCAATATTAAGACAGTGTAGTCCAGGGGTCCCCAAAGTCCCTCCTTGAGGGCCGAATCCAGTCGGGTTTTCAGGATTTCCCCAATGAATATGCATTGAAAGCAGTGTATGCACATAGATCTCATGCATATTCATTGGGGAAAACCTGACTGGATTCAGCCCTCAAGGAGGGACTTTGGGGACCCCTGGTGTAGTCACTGGATTAATTTAAACACTGATGCCAGGATAAAGTGAAATGTCTTCACACCTGTTAATTTCCTTTCCTTGAATCCTGCTAAACCAGTCCACACAAACAGTAACATCACCAATGTAAGAGATAGTGCAGTCTGGAACTCTCCACTATGCCACTGCCATAGCAGCAAAATGAAACAAACTTAGAAACATACACATCTTTGCAGAAAATCTCAACTACCCCTACTTCAATTAACTATTTTTACATTTTTTGACTCAGAGAGAGAGCTAACAAAATCTAGGAACCTTCAGGATCTTTTCAAAATGAAAAGGAAGTCTTGAAAAGATCCTGAATTATAAGGAACAGCAATGGATTTTTTTTTTTTTTGCTGAATTCAGTCATTCCGAATGGGTTAAATCGTGAAATAGAGTGAATGACGCTAGTTTGACTGGTGGCCTGTGATTGGATACCAGGCATCACATGATACAATAAATGCAAAAAAATGTGGTAGCCATTTTTGAAATGAATCGTGAAGAAACATTAGAAGCATTAAGATTAGTGTTTTCTAATATATTGCCATTATTTGAACCTTCTATGAAAGACTGTTTGAAATTAGTTTTTGAGAATAATGGATTTGCAATGAAAATCTTTCTTCTTTTTTAGGAGACCCCACTGATGCATTTTTTTGCAGCAAAATAATGAATTCAAGTCAGGATGATTTGTCTCCAAGGTCTTCAGCTTTGTATGTTTAAATACCACAAGATAAGTTCTTTTTCAAAATATCTATAAAGTAAATATAAGATTAAAAAAATGTAAAAATTCTAAGTGACCTAATGAAGAGTCATATAGACCCTTTGAGATTATGCCTGAAGCTAAGAGATCTTGCGCAAGACCTCAGAAAATTATTTATCTAAATTCAATAATATTCAAGTGTTTTTTGGTATATCTTTTGCTGAAGTTTTAATTAAGTGATATACCATAAAAGTATAATTAGTGCCGTGGGACAGTTGTTATTCTAATCATTTACATTCATAATTAAGTGTGTAAATGCTAGCCTACTTTAGAGAATTACCCCCATGCTTTGCATTCTCCATAGGAGTTAGTAGATATAAATGTATAAAGCAATTTTTGAAGTGAAAATATGTGCATACTTTCACTCTGAAAATTAGCATAGTCTGTAAGTAAACAAATAACCCCCACCCCCAACTTTTCACAAATGCAGGTAGCTACATGATATATAAGCACCACATATCCTTACAGAAAGAGAGGTGTCTACATCCCACTGATACTTGACTGCAATTCCAAAGCGAGTGTTATTGCTACCAGCCGTCCAGGCCAGGTTTACTGAGGTTTCCACATTCTCAGCAACCTTCTGATAGATAGAACCTCCGAACTCTGTACCATCGTTCCTGAATCAGAAAGCAGAGAATCAAATAGCATCAGTCCAGCCTATGACCATCTAAATACAGACAACTATTTTGACCCTTTATACAAGTGGAAAGGACCTGGCATGCTCTTCCAGTGCAATAAGTATGTTTCTGCTCTTTCAAATCTACATAAACTATTTTGGCCCTCCTCCCTAAACCACAGCTGCCCATACAACTTAACAGGTGCAATGTAGGAAGGCATTCTTATTTTTATTTTTTTCAAAGGGAACTTTGCACATGCGCATAGGCTAAACGTGTCCACATATCTTACAAATAAGACAGGCTATTCAGAACTGCCCCCTCTGCTTAACAGCAGCAGAAGCAAATAATACATTCACAGCTGTTTTGTTTCTTGTTGCTTTTTTAATTAAATAGTTTAAGACAATCCATAAAAGCATTTTGAAACCCCTCAAGTGCCCATTTTCCGATCCGGCCATGCAAATTTGTAAAACCCCATGCAAAATAGCCAAGCGATTGATTCACTAACATTTGCTTGGCTATTTTGCATGGCCAATCAGGGACTTCCTTAGGCTCATCCTAAGGAAGTCTCTGATTGGCTCAAGCGCCTCAGGCCCCTCCCAAAGGAGGAGCCCGAGGTGCATGAGCCAATCGGGGCCTAAGGCCCACATTGCACAGGAGCAGGCCGGAAGAGCAGGAGGGTCTGAATGGGCAGCCCTACTGCTCCCAACTTAAAGGTACAGGAGGGACAGGGGGTGGTCTGCCCCGGGCGCTGTCTTGGTGGGGGCACAGGCACCTCTCCTCCCCCCTGCTCCTTCCCACTCCTCCCCCTGCCTTGCACGACTTCATTTGTACATCTAGCTCTTTACTGGCGCGAGCATCAACTCCAACCTGCTGCTTGCGCCGGTGTAGATTCTCTCTCTGATGTCACTTCTGTGTCCCGCAACTAAGAAGTGACATCAGAGGGAGAGCCAGTGCCAGCAGCAAGTTGGTGATACTGCTTACGCCGGGGAAGTTGAAGAGGTACAATGGAAGAAGTGGGTGTACGCCACCACTCTGGTTGCCTCCCACAATTAATATGCCACTGGAAGGATTACCTTTGAAAGCTAATCTAACCATGCTCTAGTTAGTCCTTTTTGTTTTATTTCTTATTTCTACAATTTACATAAAGCAGTGTATCGCAAACTTTGTGCCGTGAGACACCGGCAAGGAGGAGAGGCGCCGGCTGCTTACAGGACGTGCCTATTGCCGCGAGAGGCACGTCTTGTAGGCAGTCAGCCAGCGCCGATGACTCTCCTCCTTGCTGGCATCTCCCCTCCTCCAGGATCCCCCACCAGCAAAGTGACAGGTTCAGTGTTGAGGCTAGAGGGCCTCCATGCACGGGTCAACTTGATGACATCACGCATGCGTGTGACATCATCGTGTCAATATCCATGCACTTTCGGATGCCTTCCGGCTGTGGCACTGGGTTTAGTGTGCTGCGGTGTCGAAAAGTTTGCGGGATGCTGCTATATAATATAAAAATCACAAATTTCATTATGAAAGACCACTGTCTTGTTAGACCTCCTGAGAAGTGATGTGGGAGAGGGGGAGTATGTTGAGAGGACAGAAGTCAGGGGTATTGGAAGGGGAATACATACTGCTGGGACTATTAGAATTGGACAGCATGGGGGCTTCAATCAAAGAAAGTAAGGGGGTTGAAGGGGGAGGAGGAAAGAGAAAGGAAGGTATGTTTTTGTGACTATAGAACATTTTGCTATCATATTTTTGATATTGTGTGGTCTTTTAGTAAAAAAAAAAAAAAAAAAAAGATTTAAAATAAAGAAAAAAATCATACATTTTATGCAAATATAACTTTCTCTATCCATGTTTGGCAACATGTAAAACTATAAATTACGGCTGAAAGCATTCTGGATATTAATTATTTCAGTCTACTTTTCCTTGTCAAGTTTATGTATTATGTATTACATTATTGTTAACCGATTCGAGTTCCTCTTGGTTGATGACTCGGTCTATAAAACTAAGGGCCTGTTTTACAAAGCCATGCGGCAACAGCCTCGAAGCCCTTTAAATCTCTATGGGCTTTGAGGCCATTACCACACAGCAGCTGCTAGTGCGGCTTTGTAAAACAGGCCCTAAGTTTTAGTTTAGATTCTGAATAAGCTTTAAAGGGCATGTGGAAACTCAGTTTTTAGTTAGGTTATTTTTGAATCTTGGATTTATAATTCCCTCTCTTAAGTTGGCACTTTGACTTCATCTCGTGGAAAGGTGTCTTCTGCTATTGGCCTGACTGCTTGTAATGGATTGCAGTTTGCTTCTTTAAAAGATGTCCATTCATTTTTGAAAATGATTTTATTCCCTGATTGAAAACGCTGGAAGGGAGAGGGGTTTTTATTCTTTCTGTATTGTTACTGATTGATTATAAGTGCTTATGATGATTATTCATATATGTATGTATATTGTTTTGCACTTTTTGTTAGCTTTGAAAACTTAATAAAGATTTAAAAAGAAAATGATTAAAGGTTTGTTTTTCTGAAAATTGGTTTTGTTAAAGGAAAGCTGAGGGCAAGTGTCTCAAGATGATTAGATTTGGGAATTGTAATTGTATAGGTTTGTTTTTACTGGGTTTTGGATGAGTGGAAAATTTTAACTTGTATATTATGCTGCATTTAAAATGTTTAATTGTTTATGTACGACGATTAATCGTAATTCAGCTAGAAATTAAGATAGAGATGAAACAATGATACTAATAACAATAATAATACATATGGTCTCTGGTTTTCATTCATTGAAGGGAGGGCTTTGATAAAGAAATGGGCTTTAAGAACAGCTTTAAACATTTTAAATGATAGTTCTGAATAAAGTTTAAGAGGGATTGAATTTCAAAGTGTTGGGGGCTATGAAAACACAGTAAGAATAACTAGCAAATGCTGCCTGGGACAAGTGAAGAATGTGGACTGGAGAATAACGACTTATAAATCTGTGGAAACAAGGGCAGTGCCATGGAAAAGTATGGTAAGTCATAGCCAGGATTTTAAAAGCCACAGAAACCAGCGTTCACCCATTAGCATGAGTGTTACACCATCATCTAATCTAATCTATGTTTTGTGAGCCATGCTATGCCTAACCAGGTTCAAGGCAACGCACAATTCAAGTGATTGGCAAAAGATGGAAGAAATGGATGAGAGGGGATATATCAGGGGAGGGGTGAAGTCCTAAATAGGGAAGCACTGCGGTATTCGAAGTACTATTTACACTGGAGGGGAGGAAATCTGAGAGTTAGAGCAAGATACTGATTGTCAATGTAATGTATTGCGTCGAAGAGGAGAGTCTAGATTCTTTCGAAATTTGAGATAACAGGGTTCCATTTTGATGGTTGTTGGGAGGCTGTTCCAGGTCTTTGCGCCAATGTAAGTGATAAGTGTGCTAAATATGCGCTTATATTTTATTCCTTTAGGAGATGGGAGGATCAGAAGACAATGCTTGATGTTTCTGGCTGAGTTGATCAAAGAACTGGTGAAGAGGTTTATGAGAGGTTCAGCTGAGTTTGTATAAAGGATGTGATACATTACTCATGATATTTAGAATTTAATGCGCGCTGTGATTGGCAGCCATTGAAGTCTGTTGAAATAGGGCGATATGGAGTCAAATTTTTTCAGCCTGAAGATTAGGCATTTTGCCGTGTTTTGAATCAGTTGTAGTTTGTGGACGAGGGTGGTATTTATATCTGTATAAAGAGAGTTACATGCAGTTATCAAACCTGTTGTAATATTCCAGTTGAGACACTACTAACATTTGTGTCAGTATTGCAAAGTGATGACTGTGGAAGAATGGTCTGATCAGTCGGAGTTGTCTCATGTTGTAGAAGGTTTGTCTTCATATACTGAGATCTGGGGTTCGTAAGAGAGGGTCGAGTCTAATATGACCCTTCTAGCATATTTCAAGGGTACCTAGCTTTTAACTGTGGTCTTCTTTTCAGGGAAATAGGAGCCAACATGTTTCACCTACAGAAGGCTTTTTCAAGGCTTATCATCCCTATTTAAAAAACAGAACCACTGAATGTTGATTCAAAATGGCTGTGGCTTCTTCCTCTCCCTTATACACACCCACCAGGACTGATCAGTTGATGCTTACATCAGCACTATCTACTTCAGCAATACGGGCCCGGGAGGCTGCAAAGGGACTAGGTTAAAACTACCATTACTTTGAAAAGAGTTCTAGTGAACTAGTTTTTTTAAGCACTCTCCATTTATAAAGAATCAAAAGGACAACCTCCCAGCTTCAACCCCTTAAATTAAAGTGGCCCATTCAAGCTCCAGATTTAATCCATTTGGTAAAACTGTATTTAAATAATAAATCCATCTCTGCTCAGCGAAATTCAATTTTCCTTCCCAATTACCTCCCTCCCTACATCATAATGTTCTATTACTCTCCATCTTATTTGTTCTACCGTATGTTGTTTCTGGGTCCAGTGTTGAACTAGCAGTGCCTGGAGGTTACCCGGAGCTATCCGGGACTTATGCTCATTGGGCCATATCTGGATGGGGCGCTTTGTCTGACCTACATATACCAGTGAGCAAGGGCTCCGGCTGCCCTCTCCTGCCCAGTCATTCGCAGTCGGAAAATACCGCGAATGACCGGGACCGTGAACTGCTGACCGCAAATTTGCGGGGAAGAACTGTATACTTAGCTTGGTATATATCTTCGTGAGAAGAGGAAAGGATGAAGGCATGGGTCAGGCTCAAACATTTGGTTAGTTTCCCTGCAAGAATCGCTATGTAGTTTAACAAAATACTATGCACTGGGCGAACAGAGGAATTGATGACAACTAGCATAATATCTCTGATCATGAAAAGTAAAAGACAAGAGTCCTCCAAACAAGCATATTCAGATCAAATCATATGCTCATCAACAACGTTTAAATTCCTGATATGAATTTTACCTAATCCAATAAGTATGTCTGGAAATTCTTTGTACTCTCTTGAACAAAAGGGCAGCTGCTGAGATTCACATGGAAAAGAGGACAAGCTATTAACCAAATGATTCTGAAAAATTCAAGGAGACGGAGAACAAATCAACAAATGGTCTGGAGCAACTACAAGAAGGTCTTTGACTCACTACCTAATACCTAGCTAATGCAGTGTTTGAGAATGTTCTGAAGTAGTGAAAACATAGGAAGTGATGTCAGAGGGAGAGCAGATGGGGTCCCAAGGAGCATGTTGAAGTTCTTGTTGTTTGTTGTGGTGAACAACTAGAGGTACAGGGGAAGGGGTAACGTGCGTAGCAGTGGGGATCGGGGAAGGGGTGGGGGTAGAGATGAGGAGTGGGAGGGGCGCTAACTCTCGTCCTCGCTACACAAATGCTCGTGTCCCTCCCAAATAATATCTAGCACCCAGTGGTCTGAAGAAATCTGTGCCCAAGCCACACAGTAAGCAGATAGCTTCCCTCATATCTGCCGGGGCACAGCTACTAACTTGGCATCATTGTGTTTTTGTGGAGGCTGCACTGGCTCGAGAACCAGAGGCTTGAGGTGGTCTGGTACCGCCAAACCTCTGCTTGAATCCCTGAAAGGATCTCTGCAAAGAGGAGCCTCTGTAATATTGAGCCTCAAAAATTACCCCAACTGGCTCCTCTGGAGGCACCTGGGACTTAGTATGGCAATCTGCCACACTGGCCATAAGGTCATCCAGTCCTTTAACAAAGTATCTGCTCTTTAAAGGGAAGTCTGCTCAAAGTAGCTATGGAGGCTGAGTCTCATGCCCAATGCCTGATTCAGATTATTCTGTGGGCAGAAATAGCATAAGCCAAAACTTTGCTCATGACTGATGATATCATACAAGGCATCTGCCACACAATCCACCCCCTTCAGCACCAGCACCAAAGTCTGATGTAACCCATGCTACAAACGAGGCTGCTGCTGCAGCTTTGATCCCCAAAGTCAGGGCCTCAAATTGCCTTTTGAGGACCTCGCCCACCTTGCAATCCTACACATCCTTTAGCATCATGCCTCCTTCACTAGGTAAGGATGTATGTTTGGTAACATGAGCCATTGTGGAATCCACTTTCAGCTGAACATAAAGCTGCTAAAATTCAGGAGCCAAAAGGTAAAGCCTAGACATAGTCTTAGCTACCCATAAGGCACCCTCTGGGGTCTCCCACTAATCCGTGGCTACCCGAATCCTCCAGGAGCAAAGCCTCACCCTGGGATATTAACAGCATGGAGTCTGACTTCCAATCTTCCCAGTCCTTCTCTGTCTTGCTGATCCAGAGGTAGGCTCCTCTCCAGTGAGAAGGTCCTCTGAAGGGGGGATCTCCCCTTGTACTAGTACTGGCATGCTCGCAAGCAGTGCAGGAGGGCCCCAAAAAATTAAGTAGACTTTCCACAGGAGATTAACAAAGTCTGGGGTAAAATCCTATACTGAAGGCCCTGAGGACCCCTGTAGGGACTCAGACAGGCCTCTCTTGGGCTCTATAGCTTCCATGCATCTGCGTTTGACGACTTCACTGTTTAGAGGCTCCGGAAAAGAATTTTTCCCAGAACCCAGACCCCTGCAGTTCCCCAGCCCTAGATATCTCAGAGGAGGCTGAGCACATGACTCCCGCACCTCCCTCACATGCCCTGTGACACACAGATGCCCTTCCGTTGACCATCCAGCACAAAGCTGGCATGATACAGGGGTAGAACAGCGAAGGGAGTCCATTCCTGTTGATTTTAATCAAAATTGAGGGGTTTTGAGGCAGATAGATGCTTTTAAAATAAATTGGGAAAATCCAAGATGGCCGTCCCAGCAGCAATCTCATGTCAAAAATGGCCTGGGGGAGCTACCCTGAACGACAAAATATTCAGAGAAGGGTTTTTTGGAGGTAGGGAACCCTGTCTCCTGTCCTAAAAACCCTCAAAATGCACCCCCCCCCCCTCCCCAGATATTCCCATAGGCTATAATAGCCTGTACTCACTGTGCCTTGCTGGTGCCTGCCTGTGTCAGCCCTGGCTGCAGCTGAAAGGATTGGAGAAGACTTTATGTCTCTGGACAGATTCCACAGGATCAAAAATCTTGATCTTCGGGATGCCAGTCAGGTCAAGCCTGACAGACCTCAGACTCCCACTAGATCATACACTGCGATGGGGGGGAGGAATAAAAATCACAGCTGGCCCCTTTCAGCCAAAAGGACATTCCCTGGGATTAAACAGCCTGTGCTCAAACCCCTGATAAATCAGAGTACGAGCTAGCTCCAAAGGGAATGAACCATGAGCTCCAAAAACTGTTTGTGCAGGCTGGCATCTCAGCCTCAGAAAGAAAATGAAGAAAATCCCCAAAATAATAAAATTAAGCAGAGCAATTCAGAAAGACAACTTCTCAATTCACGTGCAGAAGGAAAAACTAGAGGTGGCAGTACAACCCACTGGGGAAGGAGGCGCAGTCGAAAGATACAGATGACATCCTTCTGCAATCAATCTGTGACCAGAGATATATAACCTATCGTCCAGAATCTTTTGCCCTACAATTGAGGTTATACTGCTTTAGAATATTGATATTAAAATTATTGCAAAACTCCTAGCTGATAGGTTGGTCTTAGTTTTTACCAAACATAATTCATATTGACCAATCGGAGATCATTGCTAAAAGACAAATTGGGGCTAATGTAAGGCACATATTAGGAGTAGCAGCCTAATGGTTAGTGCTGCAGATTGAGATTCTGGGGAACTGGGTTCAATTCCCACTGCAGCTCTTTGTGACTCTGAAAAAGTCACCTACCATATACTGTGTACTCAAATATAAGATGAGATTTTTGGGCAAATAAATGGCCCAAAAATGGGGGTCTCATCTTATATTCTGGTTATCGCCCCCCCCCCCCTCCTGAACTTGTTGCAGGCCTCTGCTGGGCCTGCTGTATGGCCTGGTGGGGTGGGCCGAGACAGGAGAAATCCCTCCTGTTTTCTGTCCTGGCCGACTCTGCCAATTTTTTTTACCCCCTCCTGCCTCCCCCCATATACCTTTTTGAACCCTGGTGATCCAGCAGTGTACTGGGAAGGAGAGAGCTTTCTGTACTCCTGTCCGGCACTAAGCCCTTCCCTAAATGGTGCTCCTACCACTAAATGACTGCTGCGAGTTCTCACGAGTCTTGCGAGAACTCAGGGCAGCCATTCAGTGAGTGGCTCAGCGCCGGGCAGGAGCAAAAAAAGCTTGCTCATGTTCAGTACACTGGACCATGAGAACTCAAGAGGTGGCCGTTCAGGGAGGGGCTCAGCTCGGGGCAGGAGCGTGGATAACTCACTCCTGCCTGGTACACTGCTGGACCACCAGGGACTCAAAAAGGTACAAGGGGGGGGGGGCAGGCAAAAAATTGGCAGTTAGCCGGGACAGGAGGGATTCCTCCTGTTCTGGCTCACCAGATCATAAGGCAGGCCCAGTGTAGGCCTGCAGGACATTGAGAGAGAAGGGGGACAGGGTACAGGGCAGGGAGGGGGGCTAGGTGCAGAGCCTGGCAAGGAGGGAGGGAAGACAGGGTGGAGAGCATGGCAGAGAAGGGTGCAAAGCCTGGCAGGGAGTGAGGTGGAGCTGAGTGCGGAGTCTAGCAGGGAAGTGGGGGAGGGGGCAGGACACAGATCCTGGCTGGGCACATGAATATTAACACACACACACGCACACACCCTCGTCTTATATTCGAGTCAATCTTTTTTTTCCTTCTTTTTTGGGGGAAAGGGGTACCTCGTCTTATACTCGGATTGACATATTTGAGTATATACGGTAACCCTCCATTGCCCCAAGTACAAAAACTTAGATTTTGAGCTCACTAGAGACAGAGAAAGTACCAGCATATAATGTGTACAGTGCTGTGTACATCTAGTAGTGCTTTAGAACTGATTAGTAGTACATTACATGAGATGTGGGGGCCAGCTGCTTGAGAAAAGGCAGTGCTGCTTGTCAGATGTGGAGAAGGCTTTTGATCGGGTGAGTTGGGCCTTCCTCTGGGAGGTTATGAGGAAAATGGGGTTGGAACTAATTTTTGCTCTTGGGTTCAAGTTATGTATACAGCCCAAGTTGCTTGAATTTGAATGAACAGCAGTTACACCGATCCCTTCCGGATTAGCCAGGGAACACACAAAGACTGCCCATTGTCCCCACTGCTCTTTGCTCTATCGATAGATACAGCCTTTGGTACTTTGGATCCAGGACAATCAGGATATCCGGGATATTAAGATTAAAGGAAGATCATAAGATTGCGTCATTTGCTGATGATATTCTTCTCTATAACCAGAATCTAGGACTTCTGGTGGTTCTTAAGGAACTCCAGCTTTATGGAAAGTTGTCGAGTTTCAAGGTCAACATAGACAAGTAAGAAATATTAGGAATCAGGGGCAGAGGAAGCTTTGAGCCAAGCATTTCCATTTCAGATTGCTCCGGTTGAATCCAGTATCTAGGATTTTCTTGCCTAAAGACTTGTTAGTGTTGTATTCATGTAATTCTCACAGAATAATTCATCAAATCACTCTAGACTTGAGTCAGTGGAAGAGTTACTGGTTGTCCTTGTGGGAGTGCATATCAGACCTCAAGATGAATATTTTACCCCAACATTTGTTATTATTCAGGGTGCTGGAAGCTACATTACATCATTCAACAAATCTTACTGAAACCCAACTGAGAAACTGCTCCACATTGTATTTATTGTTCCAATTTAGTAAGTTACCATATCAGGGCCAAATGACACACAAACTAGGTGCTAGAGCAAGGTGTTGATACATTGAATACCTGAATAAGTTCATGTAAACCATTCTGAGCTTCTATGGGAGAACAGTATAGAAAATTGAATGAATAAATATATACTTTATAAGGAGGCTGGATAATTAGTAAAAAGTGGGAAAATGTTTGAGCAGTTGATCAGAAATTATTACTTTTTTTCCTGGCTTGCAGGTTTTATCTGACCCTGCATGAGACTATATTGTGGGTCTCTTGTATACAGTGATGTAAAGAAAAAGGAAACACAAATCCACTCCATCATACAGCACCTTATATAACAATTTACCTGCCCGTCTATATCCACCTTTCTGGAAACCCCATTCCAACAGCTCTCACACTCATTTCAGAAGGCTCCTCTCTTTGGAGAATTCCAACCTACCTATTATTCCAGTCCTAGAAAGCAGGCCAGGTCCTCATATGCCCACCTCTTTACTTACAACCTCCAGCATTTAAAGCTGATGCTTACGCAGTGTTTCAGGGCAGATGAATACTCACACGTTAGTGTGTAACTGAAAGTCTCCAGCTCTGTAACCCAAAGCAAAGTTATTCAGGACCACTTTGTATTTGCTTGTATCATAAGCCATCTGGTACCCTGCAAGCCAACCTTCGTAGCCCAACACTAAACAGCCACAGACAGTTGGTCCAGCAAGGTCAAAGTCAATGTCAAAGCCCATATTTGCATAATCCCGTTTGAAGTAGGTCTTCAACTTGCCACTCTTCTTTCTGTTGGAAAAAAAAGTTTGTCTTATTCCCCTTTGTTTACTTAATAATGTTTCAATCAAGCTAATCTTCAAAGTGATCAACCTCCTATAATCAGCAGTTTGAAAACTGTTCAACTTCATGTGGCTAAAGAGACTACATGTTCTTTTAAGATGTATGACCTTTTAGCCACATTAAGAGGAGGCACATCAATGGCATTTAGGTCAGAGGAGGAAAAATACACATATAAATTACATTTTCAAATCTTTGTGCAATTTTCAACAAAAATCTACCCATACAAAAAGCAAGTGCCTTGAGGTAATTTTCCAAGGGAAAATATGAATGCACATTACTGGTGTAAAGATTACAAATACAACACAGTTTGAAAATTGTCTCCAAGCCACACACCACTGTGTATTTCAGAGCATGTGATTCAGATTCTAGACTTCTAACCAACAGGACTGGCAGGAGTCAAGAATGCTGTAACAAGCTCAAAGAAAATGAGGGGAAATGACTGTTATCACTGTAATGCCTACTAACCTAGGGTTACCAGATGTCTGGGAAAATCTGGACATGTCCCAGACGGACTTTCCAATACCTGGCAGTTTGTCCAGGTTTTGGAAAGCCCCGAAGAGCTTCGGCTGCATCTGGAGGGCCTCTGAGCATGTGCGGATGACGTCACACACATCCACTCATGCTTGAGGCCCTCTACATGCAGCCAGAGCTCATCAGGAATGAAGATGAAGCTTTAAGGGGGTGGGCCTGGGGATGGGACTTGAGGTAGAACTGGGCGGAGCTGGAGGTGGAAGAAGGTGGGGCAGAATAGAGCAGGGCCATGTGTCCAGGTTTGTGAGGCTCCAAATATGGTAACCCTATACAAACCAAAGAAGTGATGCTAAGTGTTATCTCAATGGAGACCTCCTGCTAGTTCTTCTAGATGACAAGGCCATGCTATCAAGACTGAGGATGTGCTAAGAGTGGATAATGTAGCTAGTTTTAAAAAAGGTTTGGATAAGTTCCTAGAGGAAAAGTCCATAATCTGTTGTTAAGACAGACTATGGACTTAGCCACTGCTTGCCCTGGATTGGTAGCATGGAATGCTGCTACTAACTGGGTTTTTGTGACTTGGATTGGCCTCCATGAAGACGAGATACTGGGCTGGATGGACCATTGGTCTGATCCAGTAAGGCTATTCTTATGCTCTTAAGTGTACCTCAAATTATGGAAACAGATTTCTTAACTGATCAGTGAAGCACTATTAACCTGTTGGTTTCCATTTCCTTTAATCTACACACAAAGGTGATTTACAGTACATTTGGGAATTCTGCACAACTGTACAATGAATAATTTATATAGAATTTTACATTTGTTGTGCAAAATTTGGTTAAAAAGCAGCCAGAAGAGGAAAGAGATAAAATCGACCTTGCAGTCAGAAGGGGAGGGAGGGAAGGACAACCAGAAGCTCAGATGAAGAAGCTCTAGTTTGTACTGCTGAAAGAAGGAAAGCAGTGGCAAGGTTGGTTCTCAGCCAAAACAAGAAGGTCAGCTATAAGGCTGGACAAAAGAGAAAGTTATGGCCTGTGCAGCTGGAATTGGGGGGAAAAATTATTTGGGATTGAGCCTAGTCAGGAAAAGAAAAGTCAGAGCTGGGATGGAAGCCTGGAATTGAGGAAGCAAGTGATCTAGGAGGAGAGAAGGGGAGAGAGGGTCAAGGGTGAGAAGGGTGGGAGAGAAACAGCTGGAGGGAGGAAGTAAACTGGAGGGGAGGAAGTCAAGCCTAGCAAGATGGGACAAGAGTAAGCTGGAAGGAAGTTAGACCTGGTGTAGCAAATGCAACTGTTGGGGAGGAGGGCAGTAAGCTGTAGGTTCAAACCAAGAAGATGGATCAACAGCATTCTGGGGATCAAATGCCAGGTTTGGGGGGGAGCAGGTCTAAAGAGGGAAGAGAGACGAGGCAGTTTCAAAGCTGGTGGGGAGGGGGCTGGGTTTTATAATGTTTTTTACTCCAATTACTAAAAGAACTCACAGACACTAAACCCTACCTAGCCAATAACGACACTCCACCCCCTTCAGCCACCCTTCTAGCTGAATACTTTAGAAACAAAATTACAACAGCCAGGACAACCTTCACAGGAACCCCAATTCACCTTGATGAGATCTCAATGCCCCCCACAGAAAAAGAATCAGCTGCAGCAGACAGAACCTGGTCAGACTTCACCACAATATAATGGTCCGACCTAAACAGACTCTACAAAAAATACACCCATGCAGCCTGCAACCTCAACCATTGCCCTCCATACCTTTTAAAAGCCTCTAGCCCAAAATTCCACACTCTCCTCATACAATGGATACAATCCCTGCTCACAGATGACCTTTTCCCACATGACCTCAGCAAAATAATCATCACTCCGATCATAAAAGACCCAAAAGTAGCAACAGATTAACCATCCAACTACAGACCTATAGTCTCAATACCATTATATGTCAAGCTAATGGAAGGCCTTGTAGCCAAACACCTCACCAACTACCTAAAAACCACAACTTATTCCATCCTACAGTCTGGTTTCAGAACCAACTACAGCACAGAGACACTACTAGGTTCCCTCATGGACACAGCTAGACAACACCTCAGCACATCCTCTATCTCCCCAGCACAGGCAAAAAAAAAATGCTGGTTATACAACTAGATCTCACCGCAGCATTTGACCTGGTAAACCATGACATTCTACTACAAATACTAGAAACATTAGGAATCACAGGAAAGGTGCACACATGGTTTCAAGGATTCCTACAATCCAGAACTTACAGGGTAAAGACAAAGAAAAATCAGAACCATGGTCGCCTTTATCCCCAACACTCTTCAATCTCTACATTGCATCCCTTGGCACCTGCCTAGACAAACTAGGCTTAACTTCTTTTAGCTATGCAGATGACATCACCATCCTTCTTCCTTTTGATCAACCAACACCCTCCATGACATAGAACACTAGAAACAGTGGCTACATGGATGAAAGAACACAAACTAAAACTGAACCCAGACAAAACAAAATTTATACTCCTTGAAAAAAACAAAACCCCAACCATAACAAACTTAGTAATAAACTCAATCACATAACCCCATTCAACCCACCCTAAGACTTCTGGGAGTGATACTAGAGGCTGTACCATGCAACCACAAATCAGCAAAACAATACAGAAATCATTTGTAGTCATGTGAAACTTAAGGCAAATCCAAAAATTCTTCAACAGAAAACAATTCCAGCTCATGGTCCAATCCCTAGTCCTAGGACTTCTAGACTACTGCAACATCCTCTATCTCCCCTGCCCCGCAGTCATGATAAAACAACTACAAACAGTACAAAACACAGCCCTGAGGCTGATCTATTCACTGAAGAAATAAGACCATATCACCGCCGCATACCTCGACTCACACTGGCTCCCAATACAAGCAAGAATACTATTCAAATTTTACTGTCTACTATTTAATGCCATGAATGGAGACAGCCCAGTTTATATAAACAACCACCTTATCAGAACCACCACAACCAGGCAAAGGAGAACCCAGACACCATTCATGCACCCTCCAATCAGAGGCGTCAAACGTAAAAAAACGTACGATGGCCTACTGGCCACGCAGGCAGTGAAACTAGACCGCCAACTATCCAATCTACTGACCATGACTTCAGACCACAAAACTTTCAGAAAAGAAACAAAAACCCTGCTATTCAAGAAATACATCAAAACAAACTAACACCACAGGAAGCTCTTCAATCCCTCGAAGTAACCCGTTCAACTCTGTAACTCTTCTGGAAATGTCCAGATAACCTCTTATGTAATCTGCATTGAACCACAAGGTAATGGCAGAATAAAAGTCACTAATGTAATGTAATGTTATGTACTTGAGTGATTTCTGCATAAGATACTACAAATTCTGCATTTTTTGAGTAATAACTGTGGGGCACTTTGGGGCTTTCTTATTAAGCCACAACAAAATTTGGGTTTAGTGAATTCTAATGCAGGACTTTCCTGGGCACTAAGCCATTTTTACCAAGGAGTAAATAAAGAATTTTCCGTTTCATTTTATCTGCAGCTCATACACTAATGTTATTAGCATGCACCAACTGCATATAATTTATGTGGGAGTACTTACTGGCTCCTATTTAGGAGGCGCTAAGTGCCATGACACAATAATTTTCCTGTTTGAGCGGGCGTAAGACATAAGAACATAAGAACAGCCTTACTGGGTCAGACCATTGGTCCATCAAGCCCAGTAGCCCATTCTCACGGTGGCCAATCCAAGTCCCTAGTACCTGGCCAAAACCCAAAGTGTAGCAACATTCCATGCTACCGATCCAGGGCAAGCAGTGGCTTCCCCCATGTCTTTCTCAATAAAAGACTATGGACTTTTCCTCCAGGAAATTGTCCAAACCTTTCTTAAAACCAGCTACGTTAACTGCTCTTACTAGAACCTCTAGCAATGCGTTCCAGAGCTTAACTATTCTCTGAGTGAAAAAAAATTTCCTCCAATTGGTTTTAAAAGTATTTCCCTGTAACTTAATCGAGTGTCCCCTAGTCTTTCTAATTTTTGACAGAGTGAAAAATCGTTCCACTTGTACCCCTTCTACTCCACTCAGGATTTTGTAGACTTCAATCATATCTCCCCTCAGCCGTCTCTTTTCCAAGAAGAGCTCTAACCTTGATGCATCTTGCAGAAAGTCTTTTTTGGGGTGGTAAGCTCACTATTAATGTTCATATCACCTTTGTCACTGCTATTTAACTCTGTAGGACTACCACTACCTCTTTTAAAATGGTTGTGCATTGTATTTTCTTTGTTATGAATTCTACTGTGTAGCCTAATATATTCTACCACGAAACCATACAACTTTCTTATGGTTGCTAAGTGAAGTGACACCTAGTAACTGAACTTTGATCTTAAGTGCTGGTTGCTATGTGTGTATTGCCTTCTAATAAAGGAGAAGAACAGCAATACCTGTTGCTGAAGAATTTATCCTTTGAAATCTGCCGACAATTATAATGATTAGGAATATTATGTAATGTAATTTGTAATGTAATTTATTTCTTATATACCGCTACATCCGTTAGGTTCTAAGCGGTTTGAAGAAAATATACATTAAGATTATAAATGAGAAGTAAGAAGGTACTTAAAAATTCCCTTACTGTCCCGAAGGCTCACAATCTAACTAAAGTACCTGGAAATTAATAAAGAAGAGAAAATAAAGATGGTTGAAAAAAGAAAAATTCTATGTGAATTTATAGGATGGAAATTAAACTGACAGTGAAGAACTGTATGAAAAATACATATGGAATGCAGTTAGAGAGGGTAGGTTACAATCTATTTATGGTATGTGTTTAATTGGACGGTGTTAAGGTGGGTAATTTGGGGGAAGGTTATCTGAAGGTAAGTGAATCTTCTGGAGGTAAAAGAGGAGGGGTTAAGATATTTGGATGAATTTTTTGAAAAGCAGGGTTTTGATTTCTTTTCTGAATGTTTTGAAGTTGTCTGATATTGTCATAAGATTGGAGATGGAATGGTTGATTTTTGCTGCTTGTGTTGCCAGAAGGTTGTCAAACATTTTCTTGCGTTGTGTGCCTTTGAGTGGGGGGAAGGCGAAAGGGTTCGAGGTTCTTCTGTGTCTTGAGGTGGAGATTTGGTTTAAGCGGTTGTTTAGATAGGAGGGGGAAGAGCCGTGTAATGCTTTGAATATCAGGCAGTAGAATTTGAATTGGATTCGTGCTTGTATGGGTAGCCAGTGAGAGTCTAAGAAGGCAGGTGTTATGTGATCATATTTTTTGAGTGAGTAGATCAATCTGAGGGCGGTGTTTTGTATGGTCTGGAGTTGTTTTATCATAGTGGCTGGACAAGGAAGATATAGGGAGTTGCAATAATCCAGCAGACCTAAGACTAGGGATTGGACGATTAGTCTAAATTGTGCTTGGTCAAAGAATTTTCTGATTTTACGGAGATTTCTCATGGTTAGAAAAGCTTTCTGGGTTGTTTTGTTGATCTGGGGCTGCATTGTGCAACATCTGTCTATCGTAACTCCTAGGAGTTTTAGTTCGGGTTGTATTGGGTATTTGGTATTTTTGATTTTCAGTTCAGTGATGGTAGGAGTTTGGGCTTTTTCGAGCAAAAGGAATTTTGTTTTTTCAGAATTTAGTTTTAGTTTGTGATCCATCATCCATTTTTCTATTGTGTCTAAGGTTGTTTCTAGCTTTGTTGTGGTGGTGGTCTCTGATGGGTCAAAGGGGAGGATTATGGTGATGTCATCAGCATAGCTGAAAGATGTGACATCTAGGGTATCTAAAGTGGCTCCTAGGGAGGAGATAAAGAGGTTGAAGAGCGTAGGTGAGAGAGGTGATCCTTGTGGAACTCCGCAGGGATTTGTCCATGGTTCTGATTTTATATCATTGTATTTTACCCTGTAGGTTCTAGATTTGAGGAACCCCTGAAACCATTTGTAGACCTTGCCTGAGATTCCTATGGCGTCGAGAATTTGTAGTAATAAGGTGTGGTCAACTAGGTCAAATGCTGCGGAGAGGTCTAATTGTATTAATATCATTTTTTTTCCTTTACTGATGTGTTGTCGGGCTGTATCTAGTAATGTGACAAGTAGTGTTTCTGTGCTATGGTTAGTTCGAAATCCTGATTGTGAGGGGTGGAGTAGGTTATGTTTTTCCAGATATTCGGTGAGGTATTGTGCCACTAGGCCTTCTATTATTTTAACATACAATGGTATTGAAGCGATAGGTCTGTAGTTGGAGGGGCTATCTATTGGGCCTTTGTGATCCTTTATGATTGGAGTGATTAAGATCTCTCCTAGGTCCTGTGGGAATTGGCCTTCTGTCAATGTGGTTTGAATCCATAGCATGAAGTTGGTTTTGAATGTAGTGGAGGCGTTTGATAATATGTAGGTGGGGCAATTATTTAGGTCACTGGAAGCATGGCTGTATTTATTGTAGAGTCGGTTCATATCCGACCAGATTAGAATTGGGAAATCGGACCAGCTTCTGTCTGCTACGATGGCTTCGCTAGTTGATGGGTTTGTTGTTATCTTTTCTAGATGGGTGTGTGTGTTGATGAATGTAGATCTGATATTGGTGATCTTGTTTTTGAAATGGTCTGCTAGGTGAATGGCTGTTGGTGGGTTGATACCTTGGGTGGAGAGGTAAGTTTTGGTATCTGTGAGGTTCTTTACTAGATTAAATAGCTTTTTTGTGTCTGGGGTTTTTTTGCCTATCATTTTGGAGTAGTAGGCTTTTCGTTTTTCCTTGAGTTTGGTTTTGTATTGATTAATTTGGTATCTCCATGCAGTTTTAGTGTGTTCTAAACTCTTGTTTTTTTTCCAGACTCTTTCTAGTTGTCTGCAGAGCTTTTTAGATTGGAGAAGTTCGGTGTCGAACCATTTATCAGAAGGTCTGCATATTTTGAATTTTAGTTTTTCTGGGGCTAGCTCATTTAGAATGGTTTCGCTTATGGATCTCCATTGGGATATAAATTCGTTGGGAGCTATGTTGGTGGTGGCGTGGTCTGCTTTATCCCAGAATATGGAGGGTTCGATTTTTTGGCGTGTTTTGAAGGAGGTTTTTATGGGAGGTTGTTTGTTAATGCTTTGAGGCCAGTTGATGTTAAAGGTGTATTTATAGTGATCTGACCAAAGGGAGGGGTGCCATGCCCCATTAGAGATATTGATTTTGGGTTTGTGAGGATATTGGGTCATATAAGCAGCAAGATCTAATTGGTGTCCTTTTTCGTGTGTGGATTGGGGATTGAGGATCTGGTAGTTTAGTGCATTGAGATATGAGAGTAAATTTATTACTTGTTTTGAGGTGTGATCTTCTAGATGGAGGTTTATGTCTCCTAGGAGAAGGTTATGAGGTGATGTTAGGGAGTTCTGGTAAATAAATTCTTCAAGCGCTTGTTTGTTGTCATTCCATTTTCTTGGTGTTGAGTAACAGAGGATGCACCGATTAAACTGAATTGTTTGATTCTCCCTCCTCCTTTCCTTGGCACTATGCTTAAGTGATTACATGAAAAAGTGATTTCATAAGAAACACATCACTGCCTTAATTCATTCTCTTTCTGGTACCAGGGACTCTGTATAAACTGTGTGTAAACCTAGATTCTCTGTCTGTAAATGTAATGCATACATTGTTATGAAAGTTTAGCTTATAATGTGTGTATTATTGTCCCTCTAGGATTTGAAGAGCTTATTCCCCTCTCCTAAACAGCCCAAATGAACTGAACTGCATGGCTCTCCCTCCTGCTTTCCTTGGCACTAATTCATTCTCTTCCTGGTAGCGGCAGATTTATTTTTACCCATATCTAAACCCTGCAGCTTTCCTATGACACCGACATCAACATTCCTTTCGTGTGTGAACCCTCCTGGTAAGTTACCTCCTTACGCATCTTCTCACTCTCATGGTCTCTGAGATTAGCTCATAGTCTGTTTCTTCCCATTGTTCCTCTTCCCCCTTCCACCACAATAGCTGCTGAATTCTTCTTCCTCCAATACTGATTTTCCTCAACCTCTCCCTTTACCCCAATGAACTCAACACCACCATTACCTTACCCTTCCTTTTGTCTAGCACCCTCTTTCTCTCACCAGGGCAGCTCCATATCGTCTCCACATCTGAACCTGAAGAACAGATTCCAGGTCTTGCAGGAGGAGACTACCGACGAGGAGCAAGACCAGGTCCAACACATATCTCCATCCCTGGGAACAATGGATCGACACACCCAAAAGAAGCGTAGAGTCATAGCCATTGGGGACTCCATGTTGAGGGGCACCGAGGGACCAATATGCAGACCGGATATGCAGTCGAGGGAGGTCTGCTGTCTTCCTGGAGCCAGAATACGAGATGTGACCACCTGTCTTGATATACTTCTCAGGCCCCAGGACCACTTCCCCATGCTGCTCATCCACGTCGGAACGAATGACACTGCAAAGAACACCCTGGAGGACATAGCCAGTGACTTCGGAGCTCTGGGAAAGAGGCTGAAGCAGACAGGAGCACAGGTAGTATTCTCTTCAATTCTTCCTGTTAGGGGCAGAGGAAGGGACAGGGAAGAACGTATCCTGAAGACGAATGAGTGGCTACAGCGATGGTGCCGGGAAATGAACTTCGGATTCCTGAATCACGGAGAGGCACTACAGGGACTACAGGGACCAGACGGACTCCACCTGACCAACAGAGGCAAGAACGTTTTTGGACACCGACTAGCCCACCTACTTCAAAGGGCTTTAAACTAGGTAAGTCGGGGGTGGGTACCCACTTTTACACCAGAGCAGTAAGTAACAATCCTGATGTGGCAAACCAAAACTCCGATTCTAAGTCTAAGGTAAGTACCCTTACTGCAAAAGAATCGCTAGGGGACACTTTAACTCAAATGGGTTGCTCTCTACATGAGCTAAATAAACAAAAAGAGTGGAGAGCTATGTATGTTAACGCACGCAGCCTGGGGAACAAATTTCTAGAACTGGAAACAGAAATAGTTAATGCAGACTTAGACATAGCAGCGATTTCCGAAACATGGTTCACAGACTCTCACGGGTGGGATATGACTATACCAGGATACAACCTGATTCGGCAAGATAGAGAGGGTAAGTTAGGAGGTGGGGTAGCACTTTACCTCAAAGAAAACATCAAAACAACCAGGATCACGGATGTCAAGTATACTGGGGAATCCATCTGGGTAAACCTGGCCAGAGGCGGAGAAAAATGCCTGTACCTTGGTATAGTGTACAGACCTCCAAGACAATTGGAGCTCAAGGACGCTGATTTAATTGATGACATTGAAAATATCACCTTACGGGGGGACGTTGTTCTATTGGGGGACTTCAACATGCCTGATGTAGACTGGAACACACTCTCAGCGACAACTTGTGATAGCAGGAGGATATTGACGTCCATAAGGGGAGTACGGCTCAAACAATTGGTACTAGAGCCCAGGCCATCCTGGACCTGGTACTTACGAACGGGGAAAGTGTCTTGGAGATCTCGGTGGGAGAACCGCTAGCCACCAGTGACCATAACATGGTATGGTTTAACCTTAGGAAAGGCTTTCCTAGATCACAAACAAAAACAAGGGTACTCAACTTCCGGGGTGCTGACTTCGCACAAATGGCAGACTTCATCCATCAGACGCTTCAGGTTCAAGAAGGAACGGATAATGTGGAGATTATGTGGTCAACCTTGAAATCGACCCTTCATGAGGCAACTATCCGCTACATAAAATCAGTAACTAAACAACAAAGAAGAAAGAAACCCCAATGGTTCACTGATAAGGTCTCGCGCCTCGTCAAGGAGAAGAAAAGAGCATTTCTCTCGTACAAACGCACCGGGGAAAAAGAAGCAAACATTGAATACAGGACAAAGTCTGCAGCGGTCAAAACGGCAGTTAGGGAGGCCAAACTTCGAATGGAAGAAACTCTAGCGAAGAACATCAAGAAAGGGGACAAATCATTCTCAGGTACATTAGTGACAGGAAAAAGAACGCAAACGGGATAGTACGCCTTAGAACGCCAGACGGGAATTATGTGGAAACAGATTCTGAAAAAGCCAAACTACTTAATGATTACTTCTGCTCGGTCTTTACCTGCGAGGCACCAGGACACGGGCCACAGCTGGAAGCAATGCAAAGCAAGGAAGACCCATTTCAGAATTTTGAGTTCACACCAGCTGATGTTTACAGAGAACTGTCAGGACTCAAGGTGAACAAAGCCATGGGACCGGATGAGTTGTATCCAAGAGTGCTCAGGGAACTAGGCGATGTTCTGGCGAAACCGTTAGCCATGCTCTTCAATCTCTCCCTAAGTACAGGGAGAGTACCCCTGGACTGGAAAACAGCAAACGTCATTCCTCTGCACAAAAAGGGTTGCAGAGCAGAGGCAGCGAACTACAGACCAGTGAGTCTCACATCAATAGTGTGTAAACTCATGGAAACTCTACTCAAAGGTAAATTAGACTCGATATTGGATGAAGGGAATCTAAGGGATCCCTGTCAACATGGATTCACAAGAGGCAGGTCATGCCAATCTAATCTTATAATCTTCTTTGATTGGGTGACAGGAAAACTAGACTCAGGAGAGGCTCTGGACATAGTATACTTGGATTTCAGTAAAGCTTTCGACAGTGTCCCACACCGTAGACTATTAAACAAGATGAAATCGATGGGGTTGGGTGAGAAACTAACTGCATGGGTCAATGATTGGCTGAGTGGAAGACTTCAGAGGGTGGTGGTCAACGGCACCCTCTCTGAGACTTCGGAGGTGACTAGCGGAGTGCCGCAGGGCTCAGTCCTGGGACCATCCCTTTTTAACATATTCATAAGAGACCTGACCCGGGGGCTTCAGGGTAAAGTATCACTGTTTGCCGACGACGCCAAACTGTGTAACATAGTAAGTGAAAGCAACCTCAAGGACAGTATGACGCAGGATCTGATCACGTTGGAAAACTGGTCCTCGACATGGCAGCTGGGCTTCAACGCTAAAAAATGTAAGGTCATGCATCTCGGCAGCAGAAATCCATGCAGAACATACTCCTTGAATGGAGAAACGCTAGCTAGGACTTCAGAGGAACGGGACTTGGGGGTAATCATCAGTGCAGACATGAAAGCTGCTAAACAAGTGGAGAAGGCCTCATCTAAGGCAAGGCAAATGATGGGATGTATCAATCGAAGCTTCGTCAGCCGCAAACCTGAAGTCATAATGCCACTCTACAGAACCATGGTGAGACCTCATCTGGAATACTGTGTGCAATTCTGGAGGCCACATTACCGGAAAGATGTGCTTCGAGCTGAATCAGTCCAGCGGATGGCCACTAGGATGGTCGCCGGACTCAAGGGTCTCTCATACGAAGAAAGACTGGGCAAACTGCAGCTCTATACCCTGGAGGAGCGCAGAGAACGGGGTGACATGATTGAGACATTTAAGTACGTCACTGGTCGCGTCGAGATGGAAAACGATATATTCTTTCCCAAGGGACCCTCGGTCACAAGGGGGCACCCCCTCAAACTCAGAGGGGGGAAATTTAGTGGTGACACGAGGAAGTATTTCTTCACGGAAAGGGTGGTAGATCACTGGAACAAACTTCCGGTGCAGGTGATCAAGGCCACCAGCGTGCTCGATTTTAAGAATAAATGGGACTTCCAGTGGGATCCCTACGAGGGTCAAGTTAAGGAACTAGGTCACTAGCACTCAATGGGGTGGGTCAATAGAGTGGGCAGACTTGATGGGCTGTGGCCCTTTTCTGCCGTCGTCTTTCTATGTTTCTATGTTTCTCTTCTCTGCCCTAAAACTTCATCACTTTCTCCCTCTCATTCAGCCATCCCCACTCTCCCTAAGAGCATTTCATCTGCAATGCTGCAGCCCCCCCCCCCTCCCCGTATCTTCTTGCTCCATCTTTTGCTCTCTACTGGGGATATCAACCCCAACCCTGGTCCTCCCAACCAACTCCCACCCTATTTACGCGGATCATACTGAAGTGTCACCAATTTTAATTTCTGTCCCCCCTCCTTTTCTCCTCTTCCCTTCCCTTCTCATGTGTCCTGAGGAATGCTCACTATCTCCAATAAGATTGCCTATGTCCATGACCTCTTCATCTCTCAATCTTTCCACCTGATCGCACAGACTGAGATCTGGATCTACCCAGATGACTGTACCTCGGCTGCCACCCTGTGTCATGGAGGCTACCTGTTCTCCCAAACGCCTCGCCTGGCTGGTCGTGGAGGTGGTGTTTGGCTACTGCTCTCACCCTCTTGAAGATTTCAACCCCTTCTTTCATCTCAGTCTCATCACTTCTCTTCCTTTGAAGTCCATTCTATCCATCTTTTTGCACCTCTACCCCTCTGCGTAGCTGTCATTTACCGACCCCCTGATAAGTCCCTTTCTTCATTCCTGACTTCAACTCCTGGCTTTCATAAGAACATAAGAATAGTCTTACTGGGTCAGACCAATAGTCCATCTAGCCCAGTAGCCCATCCTCAAGGTGACCAATTCAGGTCACCTTCTTTCCCTCTTTCTTGAGTATTCATCTCCCTCCCTCCCTCATCCTTGGTGATTTCAACATTCATGCCAACAACCCCTTTGACTCATGTTTCTAGACTTCTAGCCCTAACATCCACATTTGATATTCAAGCTGTGCTCTACCACCCCTACAAACCAGAATGACCACTGCCTTGATCTTGTCTTCTTCTCCAACTGCTCTATCACAAATTTCTCCACAGCAGTCCTTCTCTTCTCCGACCATCATCTGATAACTTTCACAATCCATCATCCTCCCCACCAGCCCTGGCCGATCTCCACTTGTACATTAAAAATCTTCAAGCCATCGACCCCGGCACTCTCTCCATCGCTGATTCATCCCTTCTCTCTACCACTACGCTACACAAATCTGTAAATGAGGCTCTCTCCTCCTAAAACACCATTCTGTTCTAAATAGCCTCACTCCCCATACCCCAAGCTCTGTAAAGCACCCCAAACCCCAGCCTTGGCTAAACTCTAAAATCCACTACTTGAGCTCCTCTGCCAGGTCTGCAAATGGGTCTAGCTCAAATCCCGTACTCATCTCGCTGACCCACCCTGCCTCCTGGACCTCTCCCTTATTTACTTTTTAAAGCCTGGTGGTCTAGCGGAGAAGCAGGGCAGGAGTGATCTTCCTTTGCTCCTGCCCCATGCAGAACCGTGAACAAAAATGGCTGCCATGAGCTCCTGTTGTAGTTTCGCGAGACCATGGGAACTCATGGCAGCTATTTTTGCTCATGGCTCTGCATGGGGCAGGCACATAGGAAGATCGCTTCTGCCCTGCTTCACTGCTAGACCACTAAGCTTTAAAAAGTAAGTTGAGAGGTCCGGGAGACAGGTGTGGGTAAGAGTCAACCCTAAAGTTATTCGCAATTTTTTCTTATTTGCAGGCTGGCTTTGTACCTAACCCCCACAAATATGGAGGAAGGAGTGTAACAGACAAACAAACTTAACCATTTGCAATATATAACAAGGTGAAAAACAAACAAGTCATCAACTTAAGTGTAACCTGCACTAAGAGTGTGGGAGATTTTATAGATACCTGCTAGCTTCTTCAACGAAGCAGACGAGGCTTCTATCCTAGTCAAGGCTGGACAAAGAAAAGAAACAAGATGTCCGAATTTCCTGGCATCTTTGAGGTAGAAAGCAAGCAAATGAACATCTGACAGGGCAGGCTTCAGGAATGGAGTGTCTGTCTACTAGAAAGAAGATTATCAAGGTAAGAACCTAATCTTTCCTTCCACTGCGACAGACACTCCATTCCTGAAACATGTGGGATGTATCAAAGCAGTTTCCTGAGCTTAAGGTGGGACACATGAGCCTGCTGTCAGAACTGAAGATCCAAATGCGGAGACCTGCTTGGCTAGTACATCCACCCTGTAAAACTTTGTGAATGTATGGAGAGAAGACCAAGTGGCAGCTCTACAGATTTCTTCTGAGGACACTGCCGAAGATTCCACCCATGAGGAAGCTATGCTTCTAGTAGAATGCACCTTTATGGGTATAGGCAGATGTTTTCCACTTCTGATATAGGCTGAAGAAATGGCCATATGGATCCATCTTGAAAGGGTTGCTTTCAAGGCTGGTTGACTTTTACAGACAGCCCCAGTCAATATGAACAGATGATCCAACAGTTGAAATTTGTTCAAAACCTCTAGATACTGATTATTATTAGGGGCATATACATTAATAACACAGTAAGAGTCTGCACATATCCAACAATTTCAGTACCTGATCATTCTTTCTCAATCCCGAAGGAGTGAAGGCAGGTAAGCAAACTTTTTGACTGATGTGAAAAACTGTTAACCACTTTTGATAAGAAAGAGGGGACTATGCGAAAACCACACCTGAATCTGAAAGTCTCAGAAATGGATCTCTGCAGGACAAAGCCTGAAGTTCCGACACTCTTTGGGCAGAGGTAATCGCCACCAAAAATACTGTCTTGATAGTGAGGCCCATCAGACACACTTGCTCCAGAGGTTCATAGGACATACTTGCTAGCGCCTGGAGGATCTGATTAAGATTCCATGTCAGAAAAGACTGTCGTACTGGAGAACAGAGGCATAAATGTGGCTTTCAAAAACCTGGCCAAAAACAGGAGAGCCTCAAAATCTGAACTTTCAGGAAGCCAACCACTAGGCCATTTTCCAGACCTCCCTGCAAAAAGGTGAGAACTATAGAGATCGGTGACAAGCTCGGGTCCTCACTCCTCTGAGCACATCAAGATTGGAAGCACTTCCAGGCTTTCGTATATGCTGCTATAGTCAAATAGCCTTTAGTGCTAGCACCATGCACTCAAGAGCCATGCTGTAAGACCAAAACGTACTGGCTCCTGCAGGGTAACTGGATCTTGTGTGAGCAGCTGGGGATAGAAGGGAAGTTTGAGATTTTGATCAATTTATAGACCGACCAGGTCTGCCAATCTGGTGCTACTAGAATCACAGGCCCCTGGTGTGCCATGATCCTGCACAGAAGTCAAATTATTATGAGGGTCACGGAGGGAAGGCATAAAGAAGACCTGCCTTTGGCCAGGGTTGCACCAGGGCGTCCAGGTCTTTGCTTCCTGGTTCATGTCTGACTGAAGAACCAAGTCACCTTCTTGTTGGCTGCCAATGCCATCAGATTGAATGTTGGGCACCCCCACTGATTCACAATGCAGGTGAAGGCTTCCTGAGATAGTGACCACTCCCCGGGATCCAGGGTCTTCTGGCTGAGGAAATCTGCTTGTACATTGTCCACTCCTGTCAAATGCAGTGCCAGAAGATGGGCCCCCATCCTTGAAACAGCATCTGGGCTTCCAAGAATAGAGCAGCACTCTTGATGTCCCCAGCGATTGACATAGACTAACGCCATTGTGGTGTCAGAGATAACTCATACCGCTTTGTTCTACAGTTGGGCTCCAGTATGCCTGAAGCGCCAGGGCAATGGCTCAAAGTTCTAAGCAGTTGATTGACCACTTCCTCTGAACTGGATGCCCTCGCAAGGTGTACTCCCCCCAAGCCATATAGGCTGGCGTCCGTCATCAGAATCACCCATGAAGAGATGCAAAGAACTCCTCTTGTAAAAGACTGGGGTTCCAACCACCAGGCTAGACTGCGATGAGCTTCCGCTGTCCAAGGTAGCTGCTGGTAATGCGCATCCCTCTGCGGGCAACATCAGAAGAGGAGCGCATCCTGGAGCAGATGCAAGTACACCCATGCCCAGGGGACTATATCCATGATTGCAACTATTGATCCCAGTACCTGCAAATAATGCCAAGTTGTCGGAGCTGACTCACTCTGACACTCCCATATCTGATGAAAAAGCTTCTCTCTTCAGGCTTCCTGGAGGAACACTTTGTTCGCCCTTGTGTCGAACTGGACTCCCAGATACTCCAACCACCCAACCCAGTTTCCACAGCAGTTGAATCACTTAGTGAACCATTAGTTGCCCTCGGATTTGGACTGGGCTCTTATTAACCAATCATCCAGATATGGATGGACCTGTATGCCTGCTCTGCGGTGTGCTGCAACAACCACCATTACCTTGGTGAAGGTCCATGGCCAGCCTGAAGGGCAAGGCCACAAACTGGATGTGTTGCACATGGAACCGCAAAAACTTCCTGTGCTCTGGAAAAATGGGAATGTGCAGATAGGCCTCTGTTAAATCCAGGGATGCGAGAAATTCCCCCGACACTACTGACCTCACTATCTCCATCCGGAAATGTGATATCTTGAGGGTTATAATCACTGCTTTGAGGTCTAGAATCAGCCTCCAGTTTTCTGAGCCTCTCTTGGGTACTTTGAAATATATCAAGTATCTGCCAGAGCACTAGTCAGGCTCTATGGTTTTCAGATTCAGCAATCTTTACACTATTGCTCTGACTTTGGCCGCTTTTTCTGGCTTTCCAGCCAGAGAGTGTAAAAAAAGGTTTGGAAGGGAATGAAAGAACTCAAGCTAGTACCTCTCCCATATAATGTCCAGCACTCAGCGATCTGTGGTGATCTCCGCCCACGCTCCCCTATAGGCCAATAACCTCTTTCAATGCGTAGAGGCTCAGCTGAAGACTTAGCATAACGGCTTCTTGAGAATTCTGGCAGAGTGAGATCCAGAACATTAAGGCCATCTGCCCCCCCCCCACCTAAGTTTGTCTGGAGCTTTGAAATTATCTCTGGCCCAAAGGCCCTCCCTAGAACTGGTGATATCGCCTAGAGGCCTGCAAATTACTGTGACATAAGAACATAAGAACATAAGAACTGCCATCTCCGGATCAGACCTTCGGTCCATCAAGTCCGGCGATCCGCACACGCGGAGGCCCTGCCAGGTGTACACCTGGCGTAATTTATAGTCCACCATATCTTTATATGCCTCTCTTAAGGAGATATGCATCTAGTTTGCTCTTGAAGCCTAGGACGGTCGATTCCGCAATAATCTCCTCTGGGAGGGCATTCCAGGTGTCAACCACTCTCTGAGTGAAGCAGAACTTCCTGACATTAGTCCTGAACCTGTCCCCCCTTAGCTTCATTACATGTCCTCTAGTCGGTGTCAAATTGGACAATGTAAATAATCTTCTCTGCTCTATTTTGTCGATTCCTTTCAGTATTTTGAAGGTCTCGATCATATCCCCACGCAGTCTCCTTTTCTCAAGGGAGAACAATCCTAGTGTTATAAGTCTATCCTCGTATTCCAGTTTCTCCATACCCTTCACCAGTTTTGTTGCTCGTCTCTGCACCCTCTCCAGCAGTTTTATATCCTTCTTTAGGTAGGGAGACCAATGTTGGACGCAGTATTCCAAGTGTGGTCTGACCATTGCCCTATAAAGCGGCATTATAACTTTCTCCGATCTACTCGAGATTCCTTTCTTTATCATGCCCAACATTCTATTTGCCCCCAACATTCTATTTGCCCCCTAACCCCCATAGGGGCTCAAGGTCCAGTAAGGACTTCGGCTTATGATCCTGCAAGCTGGCCATAAGATCATTCAGACCTTTCCCAAAGAGTAAATATCCCTTAAATGGCAATTTACTCAAGGTCGCTTTAGAGGAGGCAGAACTGGAATAAGCAGACATTTTGTTCACAACTCTGAAAAGGTCATATAGAGCATCAGCTACATAATCCACTCCAGCCATTAAAAACTGGAGATCCCTTCTGACAACAGTCACTGGATCATAGTGCAACTTGGAGTGGCAAGCCTGGGCGACAAAAGACCCTGCTGCAGCTGCTTTCAAACCCGACACCAATGCCTCAAAGAGCTTCTTAGGAACAAAATCCAGCCTGCGGTCCTGGGCATCCTTTAATACAGAGCTGGCTTCACTGGGAAGGGAGGTACACTTTGTAACCTGCGCCACCAATGTATCTACTTTCAGAGGAACAAAAAGCTGATTAAATTTCGCATCCATTGGATAGAGCTTTACCATGGCTTTGGCCACCCGAAGGGGCCTCTCCAGGATCTTCCAATGGTCTGTAAGCATTTTGGCAATGTCTTGATGAAAGGGAAAACAGGAGGTCTGTAACTGTGGAGTCTATCTTTAATTCCTGGAGGAAATCCATGATCAACTCCAAAAGCGCTGAAGGTTTCAACAGCCTGTGAACAGTCGGGTTCTCCCCTAGATCAGGGGCCTCCACCAGATCCGTATCTGGTCCCTCTTGAGATGAAGAAGCATCACCTGCTAGAGGACCCTGACTGGGAGAGTAAAGGCATTGAAATAGAGCCCATTTCATCCCAGTCGTCTTCAGACTGAACTTCCCCATCTTGCGCATGGCACTATTGCTGGGGAATTATGCTGGGGGGGTGGGGGGGAAGTCCCCGGCACCAGCATAGCCGCGATCTCCGAGGATTCAATGCAGTCCTTATTAATCAAGTAAGATTCAAACATCATATAAGAACATAAGAAGCGCCATCTCCGGATCAGACCTTCAGTCCATCAAATCCGGCGATCCGCACACTGTAGCCGGCACGCTCCAGGCAGAGGGCCTGGGAACACTGGCCACAATTAAACTCTTGTGAGTCTCTGCGTGCCTCACAAGGATAAGTTCTTTCAGTGCTTAGTGAAAGGGACAGCCTCCAAAACAATAAGTTCAGTGTCAAATAAAGAATTGTTTTTAATTGTTCAAACCAAAAAAAATACAGTAACTTGTTTGTCAGGAAATGAAATATCAAAACCAAAGGGCTTTCCATACAAAGTAGACCCAAAGTTTAATAAACAGTCTCTGGTAAAAAAAAAAAAAACCCCAAAAAAATCCAAACTCAGAAAAAGACAACTCTCTTCCTCAGAGGTAGGTTCTCTTATACATCATAGTCCAAATAGAGTTCATTACCCAAAAGAAAGGAAAACTTTTCCAACAAAATAAAGTCACAAGTCAGTGCAATGATACTGGCTTCTTCAGCTACCGAAGGCTGGAAAGACAGTGTGCTCCGTGTGGTCTTGAATCGCCAGAAGTTAGGCCCACTATCCCACCACGTAACACGGGGCTAACCCCACTGTCTTAGCACATCAAGTATACTTAATTCCAAAAAGGGAAAGCGCAATTAAGCTTTCAATATGAAATAAAAAAACAAAAAATCTTAAAAATAAAAGTCCTTGCTTAATTCAGCATAGTGAAAATCCACTCTAACATGAGTTGTAATTATTCAGTCAAAGAAAAAACTGGTCAAAACAAACTTATAATAACTTCAGCAATACTAAATACTTGCTTTTATAAGGCAAACCTCCATAGGAATATTCTCAGGTATCAGCCCAACACTGGCTTCAGGACTTGTTTCCATCTCCATGGCCAATGGTTCCTCACTCAGACTGGAAGGTGATTCTCCTCCAGCCTCTGTAAACTCCATGTCCTCTGGAGCTTGACTGCTATCAGGAGCTCTCAGCCCTGAGCATTGTGACCTTCCCTGCTGCTGTTCCTCTCTGTTCTGATTTTCTAGGAGCCTAGTGTTCAGGGAGAGCAGCTTTCAGCCCCGCCCCCAACCCTCAGGTGGAAAGGATTTCCGGTGATTCACCTTGTGACCCAGAGGGGGATGGGAACCTAGCACTGCTGCTCTCTTACTCCCTCTACAGGCCCTAGAAGGAAATTCGGTCTGAGAGGCAGAAAATGGGGAATAAGACAGATTATGGGCAGTGTCTGGATTTGCACTGGGACCTGTACTAGGGACACTCCTAGCAGGCATAGTCTGCTTAACACAACACGCGGAGGCCCTGACGTATTTTTAGTCGATCTGGTAGTATATCTGGTCCAAGTCCACTTCTACGGTGGTGAGGCTGTCTTTTATTACTCCTTTGAACACTTCCACTGCTTCTGGTATTGTTGCGGTGTCCTCCTTCGTAAAGACGGATGCAAAGAAGGAATTTAGTCTGTCTGCAATTTGTTTTGTCTTCCTTGATGTACTCTTTTCTTCCCTGGTCATCCATCGGTCCCACCACCTCTTTTGCGGGTTTTTTCCCTTTTACGTATCTAAAAAAGGGCTTAAAGTTTTTGGCCTCTTGCGCTATTTTCTCCTCATAGTCCTTTTTGGCATCCCTCACCGCCTTGTGACATTTCTTCTGTTCATCTTTATGTTTGTTCCAAGCTTTGGTTGTTTTCGTGCGTTTCCATTTTTTAAAGTCCTTCTTTTCTTTTATGGCTTCTTTCACCTGTCTGGTAAGCCATGCCAGTTCTCCTTTCTTTGAAAATCCGCGGAATGTAGAGATTTTGTGCTTCCGTGATAGTATTTTTCAGTAGGGACCATGCCTGATCTACTGTTAACTTTATCCATCTTTTTCTTGAGCCATGGTTCCACCATGGCTCGCATGTGATCGTATTTACCCTTTTTGAAGTTTAAGGTCGTGGTTAGGGTTTTGGTACGTTTCCCTTTCCCGATGTCAAGTTTAAAGTTGATCATGTTGTGATCACTCGTCCCCAGCAGGACTGTGACTTCTACTTCTTTTGTCGGTCCCGTAAGGCCATTTAGGACCAAGTCCAAGGTGGCGTTTCCTCTTGTCGGCTCTCTTACCATTTGTTCCTGGAAGCAATCCCCAAACGCCTCCAGGAACTTGGCCTCCTTGCCGCAGTTGAAGGTTCCCAGGTTCCAGTCTATCCCCGGGAAATTGAAGTCTTCCAAGATTATTACATTGCCTGTCTTACATTCTTGTTTAATTTCTTCTATCATTTCTGAGTCTGTTTCCTCCGTCTGTCCTGGGGGGGCGATAGTAAAGGCCAATTTTTGTGTCCGCGCCATTGTGTAGGAATCTTGATCCAGAGGGACTCTAGCTTCTCTTTTCTTTCCGTCGTAGTCTCTCCAACTGTTATGCCTAGGGCCAGGGGGTAAATGAACTCAGCATACATGTCTCCTCAAGTCTGCTTATCTAACCTCCTTGACCTTAGTGTTACCTTGACAACATCAAAAGGACAGTAAATCTGACATTCTGACCTCCTTGACCTGAGTGTTGCCAAAACAACATCAAAGGGACTGGCCAGGGGGGGTAACTGAAACTCAGCATACTACTGACATGAATCCACAAGTCTGCTTATCTGACATTCTGACCTCCTTGACCTGAGTGTTGCCAACACAACATCAAAGGGACTGGCCAGGGGGATAACTGAAACTCAGCATACTACTGACATGAATCCACAAGTCTACTTATCTGACATTCTGACCTCCTTGACCTGAGTATTGCCCAAACAACATCAAAGGAAGAGTGAAACCAGATGGGAAGCCGGTTTACTGCCACATCTCCTTCTGACATCCTGACCTGGGTGTTGTCAAAACACCAGAACAAAAAAACAGGACCTGGTGTGCCTGAATCGTAGTGAAGGACGGTGATTACTGCAGGATCAGCTGTATTACTATGAACTATATAAGAACAGAACTCTGCCCCTAACATGAGAATCCAAGACATCTCCAGGAACAGGATCCAAGATGACTAAAGGGGCAGTCTCCCGTGTCTACTCGCCTATTAATTGAGGGATTCCCAATTATGAAGGAAGAGTGTTTGCCTGAGATACGGTGATGCTATTTAATTCTTATATATGTATAATAAAGTGTTATTGTTTATGCTTTATATTGTCTGTGTGCTTTTCTGAGTGTCACTGATCATCCCATTTGACAGAAATAAGTGGCGGAACATATTGGTACCAGAAGTGGGGTTGATCAATGTGGTCAGAAAAGCTACCTAGAAAACAAGGGGTTGAGGAGCAGGCTCCCAATCCCTCCATTCCGAATGGGAATGACAGTATAGGTAAATTAATGGCCACTGAGTGGTCTGTAGAAGCAGGATTATGTGAATCCTGTACTTTTGGAAGTGGGGATCCACATGAATTATGTGCCTCCTTACAAAAGGTGAAAATCTCAAAAGGAGAAGAGCAAGAAGGAATTTCTAGACAAGAAAGGATGATTTTGTCAGACTGGAGAAATTTGCATGAAGCTAAACAGGAATTACAATTGAAATTGGGAGAGCTGGGAAAGAAAAGGTGTAATCAACAGCATGCCATTAAAATGCTACAATGTCAGAATAAGTTGTTAATGGATAAGGTAGACACCTATCAAAATGTAACAGAAAAATGTGCACAATATAAATATAAGAAACGGAGGCGGAAAGTGAGTTACAGAAAAGTTAAAATCTTAATTTATCATCTGCCGGATGATTGGAATCCAAACAAACGGGATGGGGATATTTGGGATTCAAATTATAATAACAGTGAGGAGGATATATGTGTTGAAGGAGAACAGTTTAGAAGCAGAGCCTGTGAGGAGACAAAGATTACAGGGAAATCTGCAAACAGGAGAAAATCTAACTAGAAATAATGTTATGGAGGATGTTACTCCACATGAAATCATGGATACGATGGCACGCTTTACACAGCAGCCTGGGGAACCACTAATACAATGGGTAATTCGGGTGCAGGAGCTGGGCGCAGCAGGGATTATGTTGGATGCCACAGATGCCCCTAAATTTGTTCAAATTAGTCAAGAAGTAGCAGTGCAAAATGCATTGCGGGAGGATCCTTATCCTGCAAAATATGCCCAATGGTCTTTATTAGAGATAATTAGTAGGGGTGTCACGAAGCGATATCCACTTGAATCTGATTGGCCCTCAAATGATAAAATTTGGTATACATTAAAAGATGCTCAAATGAAAATTAAGGAGGAGACTATGAAGGTAGCCTTAGTAATAGGTCACACTGACATATATATGACATTACCTTTTACTGTGTCCATGAGAAATAAAATTATTAAGTATGCTGCACCGGCATACAAACAGGTAATGATAACTTTGTTGATCAATCAAATAGACAGGACTATTTTGGAAGCCTTAGAAGCGGTCCGACAGTTAGGAGATTGGGGGGACTGGGGACCTCAAAATACTTTTGATAAAAAGAGAAAAGGACAATCCAATTCAAACAGGGCTAATCGGGTATCTCGGAGGAATATGTTTTTGAAATTAATAAAAGATGGTGTAAAGGGGGAAGAAATAGATGGGAAGAATACAAGGACATTATGGGAAATGTACAAAAGTAGAGGACTGGGAAAGAAATCTATGTCTCAAGCACAAATGAACAAAGGAGAGAGGGAGGATATTTTGGTGCCAACGGCTCCCCCTGAGGAAACTGCTTCCATTCTTTATCCTGATTTAAAAGGGTGGAAGTGTTGGGAGGATCAATAATGTGAATGCCGAGCCTCAGTGTTTGCCTGGACCAAATTAGAACAGCGTCCGCAGGTAGAGATAAATATTTAGTAGAAATCTGGGGAGCAAAAGGTACAAGCTGTAGTGGACACTGGGGTGGAGGAATATAAATATCAGGATTGGGGGGAAAATTATACAAGCAGGAAGAAAAAAAAAATTACAAATTTTAAAATTGGACAATTACCAATTTGGGAATATACTGTATTAATCTATGGAATTCCTTAAAATATAATAGGGCTAGATATCCTAAAAGGGTTAACATTACAGCTTTCCGATGGAATCTATAGTTTTGGTAAATTGCCAGACATTCCTGTGAGCAGTAGTGGTGGGGAAACCAATAGTAGTACCGATCTCCACAAAAAATTGTAAACATGAACCAATGCATTTTTTACTATTCCTATAGTGGAGCAATGTCCAGAACAATTTGCATTCACTTGGCAAGGGAGGCAATATACATCTACCAGACTACCACAAAAATACTTACATAGTCCCACTTTCTATCACAAGATTATAGCAGAAAGTGGGCAAAAGGATGCCGAGAGGTGATAGAGAAAGTTAAACAGAAAATTGTAAACTTCCCTTCTCCCCAAAGTAAAAAACAGACTTGGGCCTTTTTTGATTCTGGAGGCAACATATTTCACATCTGGGGTAACATATGGGGTAGGTTGGACAATAAAAAAGTAGAAATATTGCTAAGTGACCTTTATAATGTATAAAGTTTTGTTAGATAGTATAAGGAAGTTGCACTCCAAGTGATTTTGCAAATGTGTCCTTTACCTCAAACACTAACAGTGTGAACCACTGTACCTGCACGTAAACTTCTCTAGTATGTTTTATAGATGAAAACGTCCCTGCTTGCATTCTCTTATGATTGTGTGACAGAGCTTTGAAATGGAAGAAAATAGAAAAAAGACCAGTAAAACTATATAGAGCAATTAACTTAAGTTTTTATCTCTCTTTCTTTTAGAAGCTTAGTATCCAGACATGGTCAGGAGAACCAATTTCACTGTGCCATATTTAAAATACTTCCAGCACTGTGACCTGATAGTGGGAATCCAATGGATACCAAATTTGTTTATGACTCTTTTGATTAATAGTGTGCTTATTTACAGATTAAATTCAACCCTGAATCATTACCGATGGAAGAAAGCATGCCGGAGCTCTGTGTTTGTCTGTTTATGTTATGTGTTGTCTGTTTTAGCTTATGGGGTACCCCAACATCGCACATTGGCCATTTCCAGAGTTTATTCCACCCCTTCTATTAGTCCAAATGGTACCAAATCCCTTTCCAAAAAAGATTCCCCCACATACAAGAAAGTTTCTTATGAAAACCATGCTCACAATGATTTTATGCTATGGCTCATACAGCCCAATGATAATTTAGTTAGGGGTTATATTATAAGAGGATATCTGAAGAGAAAAAATTAGAAAGCTTTATACCTGGTAAAATGGTGGTCATTGGTATTTGATATTTGCTAAATAAAATAAAAAATGGTCTCTCTTTATTTAACTTACCAGGTATAAACAGTGCAGGGCGCATCTCTGACATAAGTTATTTTGGTATTACCATCAGTACGTGTTTATGGTCTCTCTTAAGTGACATAATAATTATGTCCAGAACATAAAAAGGTGTATTTTCTGAATGTCCTACAGAATACCTTTAAGTGCATTAGTGTTGTTTCTCTTATCTCACACAAATACTACCTTACACACAAGTATTGTGTCACATGTTATCACATTCTGTACATAAAGTGGTTTTTCTTCTTTTTATTTTTTTATCTTCTCGTATACCACTAGGGGTGCTTATTGTAACTAAAGCATTGAAGCTAAACAGTCATGATGAAATATTTTCCTTGGAAAATCACGTACTGGGAAATGTTATTCCATATAGACTTTCATCCTTTTGTGATAAAATTGGTCAACTCTGCTCTCTTATTCTGATGATTTGGCTAACATGCTGGGTTAAGAGAAAATTTCACCAGATCGAGAAGATGATGACACGCAACCAGACATACAGTGCCGTGCCATGACGCTATTATGTGGCACTGACTTGGGGATAGAAGTGAGCCTATATCCTGCCACTTCACATTAGGGCTGGTCTCTGGAGGTGGTGCACTTGACTCTTACGTGAGTGAAGGCATGTGAGTGGCATAGCAAGCCTATTGAAACTGGAGCATAGCCAGACCCTAACCAAAGCTGCTAAGAAAAACGGGATACCAGATAACTGCAGTGATCGATGGTGAATATGAAGCTACCCTAAATGTATGTAAGCCATGTGTAAGAGCACAAATATAATATTAATAAGATTATTAATTTCCATGATTCCCTATACGTGATACTTTCAAGTAAAATGCCTAATTAGCAAGAAATATTAGGGAATGCAAGAATACCAGGTTTAGAACATAAGGAAATAATTTATGAAGGGAAAATTAATTTTCCCATTTTACCTTTACCTAAATGTAGAACCTGAGGTATAGTAAATACTATTGTTTCTGAAATACTGGCTGGCAAACAAGCATATTTTGGCTCCAGAGTAGCAGATGTATTTAGATGGGAAGGTGAATGGGTGCCAAATACTGTACATAATTATGAACTAACACTACGATATGATCAGTTAATGTTACATGTCGTCAATGATATCACAAAGAATTAACTTTATCTCATTGATCTAAAACCACATCACATTCTGTACCCTTAGATAGAAAATGGTGTAATTTTGAAATGAAACAATGTGTCCTTTTACAATTTGTGCCAATGGACCATTCCACCGCAAGGTTATACCTTTATACAAGAAATATCACATAAAAACCTTTATATTTGTTGAAACTTGTGATTCATGCTATTCAAGCTCCCTTTTCAGTATGTGTATATCAAATGTAAATATTAATTTTTCTTTTGCCGATGTATTTTATTGCCATCTATAAAGAAAGCCATGCAAAATATAACCTTACTTTGCTACGGCATAAAAAATACTAACTTGCATTCTGTGGCAGATCATATTGAAGCTACCACTTCACTCCATTGGTGGGATGCTTTTACTAGAGGCAGTGCTATGGCACAAAAGGTGTTTCTTCATTTCTTACTCTATAATTTTGTTTGGCTATCCTTAGGTTAACATTTCTTAATTGTGGGTTTATACAAACGGACACTCTCTCCCTTTATTCGGAGGACTTCTTAATTGGGAGGTGCAGACTTAAGGATCCAGGGGTGGACTGTTATGCCTAGGGCCAGGGGGTAAATGAACTCAGCATACATGTCTCCTCTAGTCTGCTTATCTAACCTCCTTGACCTTAGTGTTACCTTGACAACATCAAAAGGACAGTAAATCTGACATTCTGACCTCCTTGACCTGAGTGTTGCCAAAACAACATCAAAGGGACTGGCCAGGGGGGTAACTGAAACTCAGCATACTACTGACATGAATCCACAAGTCTGCTTATCTGACATTCTGACCTCCTTGACCTGAGTGTTGCCAACACAACATCAAAGGGACTGGCCAGGGGGGTAACTGAAACTCAGCATACTACTGACATGAATCCACAAGTCTACTTATCTGACATTCTGACCTCCTTGACCTGAGTATTGCCCAAACAACATCAAAGGAAGAGTGAAACCAGATGGGAAGCCGGTTTACTGCCACATCTCCTTCTGACATACTGACCTGGGTGTTGTCAAAACACCAGAACAAAAAACCAGGACCTGGTGTGCCTGAATCGTAGTGAAGGACGCTGATTACTGCAGGATCAGCTGTATTACTATAAACTATATAAGAACAGAACTCTGCCCCTAACATGAGAATCCAAGACATCTCCAGGAACAGGATCCAAGATGACTAAAGGGGCAGTCTCCCGTGTCTACTCGCCTATTAATTGAGGGATTCCCAATTATGAAGGAAGAGTGTTTGCCTGAGATACGGTGATGCTATTTAATTCTTATATATGTATAATAAAGTGTTATTGTTTATGCTTTATATTGTCTGTGTGCTTTTCTGAGTGTCACTGATCTACCCATTTGACAGAAATAAGTGGCGGAACACCAACAGATTCTACTCCTTCCTGAACATATAGGGCAATACCTCCATCTTTCTGCCCTACTCTATCTCTTCTGTATAGTTGTATCCCTGTAGTACTGTGTCCCATATGTTTTCTTCATTCCACCATGTTTCTGTTATGCCAATGATTTCCAGTTCATCTTGTCTTGCTATTGTTTCTAATTCACCCATTTTGTTTCTCAGACTTCTAGCATTCGTATACATACATTTGAGTTCTCTTTGTGTTACCTTCTTGGACTTTCTAAGCTTAGCTGTCTCTACTGTTTCTTTCACTGCTCCTGTGTTGTCTCCCTTATTTGCTGTGTGGTTGCCTCTCCTGTGTCCAAGTCGTCCCTTCCTGCCTTGTCTCCCTTATTTGCTGTGAGGTCGTCCCCTCCTGTGTCTGAGTACTTGCCCGTATTCCCTTCTTCGGGGCATCCTGTCACCCAGGCCATCGACTGGTGGTCGACTGTCGGCTTTCCACTGTCCTTTAGTTTAAAGCCTTCTCAATGGCCTTCTTCATGTTGCCTGCCAATACTCTTACTCCTTCATTCTTGAGGTGTAGTCCGTCCTTTCTGTAATACTTGCTCTTTCCCCAGAACGCCGTCCAGTTGCGCACGAAGTCAAAGCCCTCCTCTTCACACCATCGTTTCATCCAGGCGTTGATTGCTTGCAATTCCCCTTGTCTCTTTCCGTCCGCTCTTGGTACCGGGAGGATCTCGGAGAAAACCACCTTCACCTCCCTGATCTTCAGTTTTCTTCCTAGTGAGTGGAGCTGGCCCTTCATCTCTTCCCTGTCGTATTTCCGTCCTCTCACATCGTTAGTTCCCATGTGGATAAGCACAGCAGTGTCCTCTCCCCCTGCGCTGTCTATGATCCTGGAGATCCTATTGGCCACATCCTTCACTCTTGCTCCAGGCAGGCAGTTGACGATTCTGTCCTCTCTTCCTCCTGCGGTGTGGTTGTCCACATGATGTATAATGGAGTCGCCCACGATGATCCCCATCTTCTTTATTCGGGGGTTCCTTGGGGATCGTAAGTCCACATCCATGATGTAGGGCCTATCTTCTCCCTCCTGTGATATGCTTGAAATTTTTTTCGGCTTTTTATATGGGGGGATATCTTCCTGCATTCTCTCTCTTTCTCCTGGTGTGCAGTCCTCCCCTATCTCAGCTTCAGTTTCTTCTGAATTTGCAGGGGTGTCTTCTCTCCTCTTGTCCAGGACATCTTCTTGGGTTGCTCGGGTACAGCTTTCCGGCCCTGGGATCTCCACATGTTGCTGGTGAGCTTCCTCGATGAATCTTTCAAGTTCTTTGACCTCTCGTTTGGACTGGACTCCACTAGAAACTTCTCCTGTTCGTGGATTCTATCTTCAAAGATGAGGAGTTCTTTTAGTTCTGTTACTGTCTCCTCTAGTAGCCGTACTTGCCGTTTCAAGCTAACTAGCTCCATGCACCGACTGCAAATGTATGCCCAGATCACTGAAGGGCATACATTTGCAGTCGGTACAGAAGACAGGAAAGCTCATCTTCTGACTTCCTTGGACTTCCATTTCTTGCTTCCCTTCTGAGTTGTCCGAGTGATTTGTTGTGAACCTTCTGTCTCTGTTGACTGGTTGTTTTCTGACTTCCTGTCTGCTGTCTTCCTGTTTGTAGTGAGTCTGTTGGTGTTACTGTGTTGGGACCTTTGTGTGTTTGTTTCCTTTCTAGGTGTGTGGTACCTTACCTTGATTCTGCTTGTGCGGGTTTGTTCCTTCTGTGTCTGTCTCTTCCTTACCTTCTGTGCTTGCCTCTTGCTGCTTCTTTACCTTCCCGTCCTCCTCTGGTGTTCTTGGTTGTAGTGACTTGGCCTTTCCAAAGGCCCTTCTAGAAGCCCTACGCAAAGGCGCTCTCACTAAGGCGAGCGCCTTTGCCGCTCGCCTTCACCGAACAGCTATGTGCTGTTGGCTCCTCCCCTTTTTAAGGGGGAGTCCAGCGCTGCCTCTGAGCAGTGGGGGTGGGCGGAGCGTACTCTCGGCGCTTCCCCGAGCCTTCTGCTCCCTCCTGCCTCCTTCTCCTTTACTTTCCCCGAGTTCTTTTGCTCTCCCTGGCTACCTCAGCACGCTGCTCCTTTCTCCTCCTGTGCTCGGCACCAGCACCACTGAATTGATGAATTCAGGGTGAAACTCCTAACCAGGACATCTAGATTGCCCCTGCAGATGCTCACCAGCTTCTTTCTGGGTTTTTGTGCCTGCATCACGATGTGCTTCACCGGGGATGCACTCATGCTGCTAACTGGTTCCAATCTGGACTTTCTTCCTGGCCCTCAGACCAACTGGGCACTAACACCCTCAAGGAATCAGAGAAGGCTGAGCCAGCAGCTCCTGCCTACCCCCATGCACAGTTTAGAACACTGACAGATGGCCAACCACCGCAAACTTGGCTTGAATCCAAAGTATCCTGGCCTGAGGAGTCCATCACTGTTTTTTAAGCAAAAACCAAAAGTGTTTTGAGGCATATAGAGGCTTTTATTTTCAAATTGGGAAATCCAAGATGGCCACAGCAGCAGCAATTTTAGCTCAAAAAAATGGCCCAGGGGAACTACACTGGAGACTAAAAATTAATAAAATTAGGATTTTAGAGGTGAGGGAACCTAACTTTTAATCGCAGAACCTAAAAAAAAAAAAAAAAAAAAAAAAGATTTTAAAGATACCCCCTCCCTCCCCACACACACACACATAAGAACATAAGCAATGCCTCTGCTGGGTCAGACCTGAGGTCCATCATGCCCAGCAGTCCGCTCACACGGCGGCCCAACAGGTCCAGGACCTGTGCAGTAATCCCTTCTATCCCCTTTTCCAGCAGGAAATTGTCCAATCCTTTCTTAAACCCCAGTACTATACTCTGCCCTAGTACGCCCTCTGGAAGCGCATTACAGGTGTCCAACACACGTTGGGTAAAGAAGAACTTCCTAGCATTTGTTTTGAATCTGTCCCCTTTCAACTTTTCCTAGTGCCCTCTTGTTTTTATTTTTCGAAAGTTTGAAGAATCTGTCCCTCTCTACTCTCTCTATGCCCTTCATGATTTTATAAGCCTCTATCATATCCCCTCACCAAGTCTCTATCATATCCACACACACCAATTTTGTTTCCAAGGCTGTCAGTCAGTAACTCACTGTGCTATACTGTGTGCTGGGAGTTGCAAGTGTGGAAGCTGCAAACTGCTTAACAAGCTTGGAATCTAGACTGCTCGTGTCCTCTTGGGCCCAACAAACCGGCCGGAGAACTCAACTTCTTCTGGATTACGCACATGCAAACGGGGGGGGGGGGGGGGGAAGGGGGGGGGGTGGATGGGGAGGAAAGCAGTCGGCACGGATCTTGGAAAAAACTAGCACTGAGCAACTCAGCCTGCACTCAAGTCCAATGCAGACGAACCTGGGTCCCTAAGCTCCTGAATGTTAATGCAGGCTGTCCAAGTGGGTGTACTGCAAAGCAAGCCTACCTCTTGGAAGCAGACCCTTGACCTCAGAGTCTTTGCTCTCCTGCAGCCAGAGCTGTCCCAAAAGAAGGATCCTCGCAAATGATTAGCAAAAAAGACCAAATTTAAATGAAAAGAAACATAAGCAGAAAAGACAAGCTCCCATCATCTTGCTTGTAGAGAGACAACCCAGAAGGATGGTAGGCGGAGCAAAACAATGCTAATGAAGCTTCCTACAAGAATTTGTGCAAGAAGGAATTGACTACTCTCACATTCAGAAATGGAGTGTCTGTCGTACTAGGACTGTGTTTGCATATGCTGCCCCCAAACTCTGGAACTCTCTGCCACTGGAACTCAAAACTGAAACTTCTCACACTGTTTTCAAAACATTTCTGAAGACCTGGCTATTGAATTAAACCTCCTCCTCTAGGAGCACTTAGCTCTACCTTCTTTTCCTATTCTCTCACATTCTATGACCACTTTGCTGCATTTTTAATGCAAACTGCAGTATATCAAGCACAATAGATAGAATGTAAACTATCCAGGACAAGGATCTAAGTGGGTACCTGAAGAAATTGGAGGTAAAGTGGCTTGCCTGGAGTCACAGAACTATGATTGAACCTCGATTTCTCTGATTCGTAGCCTATTTTAATTTATTATTTCAAAAGCAAAGGGATGTTTGGGAATAGCACCACTGAAACTGCCCCTTCCTTCTCTCCTCCAGGTCAAAGACAACACAGATATAAACATACTGAACATGTATGTGCACAACACACTTACATAGTGGAGTTGGAAAGAATTCTCTACTGGCTTTCCAATATTTTAAATTGGAGTGCCTAGTATTTTTTTTTTTTTCATAATGCTAACATCGGAAATAACACTGGAAATAGCACACATTTACCCTTTTAATGAAAATTTCAACTAAGACAAGGCTTACCCTGTATTAGGTACAAAGCTAGTGTCGAAAGACACCTTCAGTCCCTTCACGAACTGCAAGAGTAAAAACATCATATAACACTTTACATTGGGAAGACATTTATAAATTACTAAAAGGAGAATCCAAATGGTCACCTTCTGATCTGCTGTTGTAGCTATTGCACATGTAATTCACAAACACATATTAAACATCAGCTGCTAGAACAGGTCTTCAAATACTCATCCTGCCCTTTCCTCGAACATATTGATTCTTTTGCAAATCATTTTATTTCTGCAAACTTTTATTCTCTTCAATAAAATGTGCATCTTTTACTGTAGCTCTACCCTGTTTCTTTTGTGCAGAAAGATATTACAGTAAACTCTCAGTTATCCAGCACCTATGGGGATGGTAGATGCCAGATAAATGTTATTTCTGGTTGCTTGAGAGTTACTCTAAAATAGCTCTGTTTCCCTTCCCACCTCACTCTCTTCCTCTCTCTGTCATTCCCCACCCCCACTTGTAGGTCCAGCATCTGTTCCTCCCTTCCCACCGTCAGAAGTGACACAACAAGGAAAGGCTCTGCCGGGGCTGACCGCAAACAGCCTGTTTATAATGCTGCCTCTGTTAACCAGCTGCCTCTGCTGCTTCAAGAAAGTGAGAGAGGGAGGGGGTTTTGGAGGGTTGGGATCGCTGCTGCTTCAGGGCTGGAAGGAAGGAAGGAGGGATGGGGGTTGGTGGGTCAGGACCATCGCCGCCGCTGCTTCGTGTGAGGGAGGGAGGGGGTTGACAGATCAGGACCACTGCTGCTCCTGGGGCTGTAGGGAGGGATGGAGAGGGGTTGTCTGGTCAGGACCGCTACTGCTGCTGCTTCAGGGGCTGTAAGGGGGAGAGGGAGAGATTGTCCGGTCAGGACTGCTGCCCCTGCTGCTTTGGGGGCTGGAGCGAGGATGACTTTTGTTTTGCCGGTTGGGTGAGATCAGGATGTTACTGTGTCAATTTCTTTCCATGTCCCACACTTAACTCTTTAGAGTGTGTTTCGATTTTACATATACCACTGTGATGTATGAGGATTTTCATAAGGATCAACACAGCACAGGAGTCAGAAAGATAAAATAAAAAGAGTTTTCAAAAACTACTAGCTCCTCAAAAATTACAAAGAAAAAGGGAATCTATTACCACATTTTTACAAATACTGACACTTTATTATGAGCAATAAAGCTGCACTTCCTTTAATATTCTCTTTCTTTCATTCTTAAAATGATCTCTTAACTAATACAATTATTTCTAGTCACATACTTTGTAAACGGAAAGGCTGTCTTCTAATTGTATAGCAGTCTATCTAATCCTTCATATTCTCATTTTATTAATCATTTTACCTTATCAGCCAAGGTTACTTCTGTTGCTAAGGTGTTCTCAGTGTTCCACTTCTGAACGAAAGTGAGCCCCAAGTCCTTCATTTGGTACTTGGTCTCTAGTTGGGCAGTGGCCTTCCCTGTGTCTGTGCTGGCACTTCCACTGGTAGTAAATTCCTGGAAAAAAAATCACAGAGTAGTCAGATGGAAGACTTAACATTTTTAAGGAATGTGTCATATTTAGCAAAATCAGATTGATCAGATTTAGATTCATAAGGCAGCACAGATATCTTGTGAGGCAGTGCTTTTACTGGGTTTTTTTGGTAGACGTTTCAAAGCTTACTTACCACAAACTAAAAAACATAAATTAGAAGACTGGGTGTATCCTGGGTAAATCAAATTATGTATGTTCATGTCTTAACTAGATGAAAGAAAAACAATTTGGTAAGCAACTCCAATCTTTAAGCCTAAAATCACGAGTTATCATAGGAAGGACTTTTTTTATTCCTGGCTCTGATTTCTGTTTCCTGAGCAGATCAGGATGGGGATACTAGAGAAGCATTCAATGGGCAGCGTAGTATCTCCTTTATATGATTCCAGCTTATGTCTTTTGGGCTCCGCGGTCTACACACTACTGCGCTTTGAAGACTGCCATTTTGAGGCTCTGGAAGGGTTTTACTCCCAACAGACAGACCTTTCCCCCCCCCCGACCGTTCCTCAGCCCTAGAGTGCCAGATGCTCCCCCCCCCCACATGCTACACGGCACGTAGCACAAGGGCGCTCTTTGGGTGCCCATTCAGAAAAATCTGGCATGAATTAGGGGTAAAGGAAACCGAGGACTCCATCCTTGCCAGTTTTGAGGCAAAACAAGGTGATTTGAAGGTTCTGGAAGTTAAAAAAAAAAAAAAAATTGGGAAATCCAAGATGGCCACCACAGCAGCATTTTAATACCAAAAAACAGCTCCAAAATGTCTTAACTAAAAATAACACACACAGAAAAAGGTATTTTGGAGGTGCAGACTTGGTCCCTGCGACATTGAAAAGGATGGAATTTGTGGAGATCATGAGGTGCCACCAACAAAGTCAATGCGACTGTGCAGTCAATTAAGAAACCAGCACAGGAGCTGTGTGTAAAACAGGTTGAGAAACATGCTTAAGCACTGAAATCTGATGTAGATTGAATGAACTGAATGGAAGTATGGTTGAAGGTAACAGTCAACAGCATGTTGGGACTCAATTGAGAGGAGTTTCTGAAGAAACTTACATGGTTACTTATGATTTGCAGGGGGTGGATGGAGGGATGATAGGAATTGGGTGGCGATAAGGAATGTGTGTATGGAATGCTTGCATAGCTATATGAAAAAACAGACAACTTAAAAGCAATACGATAGTACCCAAATCATAAGTAAGAAGAGAGAAAGTGTCTAAAAGATACAGTCAGTCAGAAAACACCCCACCCCGAAAATGTGATAATTACAAAAGAAAATCTCTTCCTTTACTTTCTTACCATCTGATGAAGAGTCCAAAAATATGATTGCATGAAAAACAGATATAAGCATCTCAAAAATTAATAGATATTCCTGAGAAATAATCAGTAAAAAAAATAAAGTATGATGAACTCTAACTTGAATACATATTTGACATAACAAGAGGTAGAAATACCATGCAATATTCAGAAAGTAAGAGGACCATTCTTATCAGTCATATGCATTGATAAATAATTATCTACACATATTCACTGCCTGAAATTTGGCCTTCTTTAATCCAGCTAAAAGCACATGTAGTGGCTTACATCATGCACATGTAAATTATGTCTGAAACAGGCATGCATAGGAGTGTGTTTTGAACAAGACCAGATGTACAAGTTTCCAAAGAGATAATGGTTACTGAGGATGGGCAGACTAGATGGGCCATTTGGCCTTTATCTGCCATCATGTTCCTAGGCTCATGGGCAAAATGGACCCACAGATTTTGCATTAAAGGAGAAATTTGGACTTACCTGTTAAATTTTCTTTCTTCATGTCCTATCGGATGAGTGGGTTATGTTCCCCTGTTAGCAGGTGGAGCCAAGAAAAAAAGCTCAGAGCTGATTCCCCTTAATAGGGGGAACATGTTACCTTTAACTCCTCAATATCCTATATATCAAGCGCTAAGACAACTATCCTATCTCACCAGGATTAATGCAATATTTCTTTACTTGATCAGCAATTACACAGATTACAGGTTCTACAAGATGCAGCAGCTTAAAATGATTTTGGGTGAATGAAAATGGATAGGGGTAGTGGCTACCAGTAAGGGGGTATGTAATGTTTAAACTTAGAATGTTTCTTTTTTCCCCTAAAAACATACAGTAGACTCTCAGCTATCCAGCACCCATGGGGATTGGTGGGTGTCGGATAACTGTTTTTCTGGTTGCTTGAGAGTTACAGTAATAATATACTGTAGCAGCAGGCAGCCATTCCTGACAACACCCCTCCCTCCCTCTGGCCCCTTAAGCAGCAGAGCCAGTCCTTATAAAATAAGCTTGAGCATGTCCCTAGGTGGCTGATCGTAATCCAAAGTTTCCAGAAACTCCCCTTAATAGGTGATATTTGGAATCAGCCTCCAATTTCACAGAAAAATCCTTTCCCATTTGTCAAATAAATCGAGTAAAGGAAAGCTTTTCCGTGGAAGAAGCTCTAGCTGGAGAATGTCTCGGAGATTTTGATGCAGGAGAATCATCAGCATCGGTGATGGAAAGTGACGGATCGGGATTGGAGTCATCCTGCTGATCAGAGTCCTGCAAAAGAGAAGGAGAACAGTGTTTCGACTGGTGCAGATCCAGTATTGGAGTCTCCGGATGTTTTCGTTTTTGGGACACTTTCCCGGACTTCATGGAGCTCCTGTCAGAGTGTCTGGAAGATGACTAATGACAATGAGTAGATGGGGACCGGTGTAGCAGGACTGGATCGATGTTGTGAGTCCTTAGAACGCACCGATGGAGCATCAATGGCACCAGAGGTCCTGGCAATGTTATACTCAGGCTGGACCGGTACCGGAAGAGTCAGTGTAGGGAGAGGCAATTGAAATTGGTCCCCGAGCTCTCTCAAAGCAAAGCATTGAGCTTCTGCCTCAAAGTAAGCACCGGTACTTGAGGCTTTGTCACCGGTACCACAGGTCCTGCAACACGCTCCAGAAAGGATGACTCCGATGACCAAGCACCCCTAAACAATGGAACCAGTCGCTGCAGGGACTTACACTTGGTCAGCATGAATTGGCTCAATGCCTTTGTGACCTGCATCCCTAAATGGGAAGGTGTTGCTTCTTAACCGGCTTACCCGAGGGTGTGATACCGGTGTCAATGGTGATGCCTCTGGCGGTGTCGATGTCTTCAATGTTGGGGACTTCGACGTAGACAGTATCGTCGACGCATCTCCCTCCATGCTGACACCGAAGAGTTTCTCTTGTTGGAGAATACGATTTTTTTATGGTACGCTTCTGCAGCGAAAAGCAGCGTTTACAAGATTGTACACGGTGTTCAGGACCCAAACACTGCAGGCACCAGCTCCGGGGGGTCTGTCAAAGAAATAGTACGAGAACACCTACCGCACTTTTAAAAACCCATCAGCGGGCGTGACATTGATAGGAACACAGCCTCAGCCAAATTAAGTTTGATGGCTGAGGCATGAATGAAGGCCCCACCGGGAAGAAAACCCGCGGACGGTGAAAAAAGAAAAAATATAAATTTTTTTTTTTTACTTTTACACAAGAAAGAAAAGAAATATATCAAAAAAGACAAAAAGCACAAGAGCAGGAAGGCAAGCGATTTTTTTAAACGAAGACCATTGAAGAATGCGACTTCAGTGCTCCACGGAAAAAATGGAACTGAGGAGCCGCGTGCCTACATTGGGCGGGAAGGCACTTGCACACGTGCGGGGCGGGCTATCATGAACTTTCTGAAATCTTAAAGTGGTGATGCACTTTTAAAGTGTCCATACTGGGGCTCTGTGAATGACGTCACCCACGTGAGAATATGCTGCCTGCTTGTCCTGGGATAATGAGGTATCAAAGCAGTCATAGCTCCGGCTGGAGGAGATACAGTCCACCAGCCAAGTGGAGATGGTTCTCTTGGAAACAGAAACTCCTAGTCTGTTAGGGTGAAAAAAAACAAAAAAAGCTGGGTGGATCCTTTATGAGGTTTAGTGCGTTCTAGGTAGCATGCAATGCTGTCTCTCCACAATGTGAATGCAGCTTTGGAAAGAAAACAGGGAGTACTATGGAATGGTTGAGGTGAAATTCTGAGATGACCTTAGGAATTTTGGATGAGTGCAAAGTACTACTCTGTCATAGTAAAAATCTTTTGTACAGAGGATCTAACACAAGAGCTAGAAGTTCACTCACATGGCATGTCGATATAAGGGCAATGAGGAAGATGACTTTCTTTTTTTTTTTTTAAATTCTTTATTCATTTTATATTTTACATCAAGTGCACAGAAAGTAACAACATTTTAACTTAATACATCACTTGAAATTCCACAAATTTTCTCATTAAATAAGATTTATCCCCTTCCCTCCCACCATTCTAATATTAAATAATACACATAATATAATAAATTCTTTCCTTCCCTTCATAACAAATAATGAAAATCAACCTCCCCTCCCCATTCTTTCATTTATGTTAATCAGGGAAAAATGATATCTATTCATTACAATAATTTATTAATGGCCCCCACACATCCTGAAATTTATTAAAATATCCTTTTTGAACAGCTAATGTTCTTTCCATTTTATAAATATGACACACTGATTTCCACCAAAAACTATAATTTAATCTGTTCCAATTTTTCCAATTATACGTTATTTGCTGAATGGCAACTCCTGTCAGAATCAGTAAACGTTTATTATTTTTGGAAGATATTTGGCTCTTAGCTCTCATAGACATGCCAAATAAAACTGTGTCATACAATAATGCCACATGATTCTCTAGCAATTTATTTGGCCCCAAATCGATTTCCAAAAAGCCAAAATAAATGGACAATAAAACAATAGATGATCTAAAGTCCCCACATCGAGATGACAATGCCAACATCTATTAGACTTAGAGCAATCTAATTTTTGTAAACGAACAGGGGTCCAGAATGCTCTATGCAAAAGGAAGAACCACGTTGTCTCATAGATGCAGACATTGTACATTTCATCCTCCAAGACCAAATTTGTGGCTATTGAGACGCAGTAATTTGATGCTTAATCTCAATGCTCCAAATTAGAGAGTTGCGCGGGGACAGAAATCCCACCCGTCCCCGCCAAAGTCCCACCCATCCCCACCCGTCCCCGCGAGGAATCCCACCCGTCCCCGTGAGGAATCCCTCCGTCCTCACCCGTCCCCGTGAGGAATCCCCTCCGTCCCCACCCGTCCCCGCGAGGAATCCCCTCCGTCCCCACCAGTCCCTATAAACTTCAGAAATAGTTATTTCATTTAATTATGCTACTGAATTAAAGGCTCTGGTAGAAACCCATTTACAAATAAGCAAAAAGACTTTATTAATTTGAAAATATTAATTGGGAAGAATACATACTTTGTAAATGGGTTTCTACCAGAGCTCTAATGTTTATAAATTTTTATCAACACAACTAATATACTACTTTATCCTGAAGCAAAAAAAAAAAAGAAATAGAATTCTTTTCCTACCTTTGTTGCCTGGTTTCTGCTTTCCTCATGTTCTCATTCAATTCCTTCCATCCACTGTCTCTCTTCCTTCTGCATCTTCCATTTGCTCTGTTACTGTGCCTCTCCCTTTCTTCCCCCTTCCAAATTGGTCTGGCACCCATCTTCTTCTCTCCGCTCCCCCCATAGTCTGGCATCTGTCTTCTTCCCTGCCAGCGTCTTCTCCCTACTCTCTCTTCCTCATTTCCTTTCAATGTCCTTCTCCCCCCCCATCTTCCCCATGTCCTTTCAGCGTCCTTCTCCCTCTCTGTCTTCCCCATGGCCTTTCAGCATCCTTCTCCACCCCTTTGTCTTCCCCATGTGCTTTCAGCATCCTTCTCCCCCCTCTGTCTTCCACAAGTGCTTTCAGAGTCCTTCTCCCCCCCCGCCCTTCCCATGGCCTTTCAACGTCCTTCTCCACCCCTTTGTATTCCCCCATGTGCTTTCAGCGTCCTTCTCCCTCCTGTCTTCAAGTGCTTTGAGAGTCCTTCCCCCCCCTCCTGTCTTCACCATGGCCTTTCAGCGTCCTTCTCCCCCCCTCCTTCTCTACAGCCCCAGGTGCAGCACAGCCGGCCAGGTCCCCTTACTTTTGTGGCACTTCCCCGACCGACCGACCGACAACAGCCCCGGTCCGACAAACCTCCCTACCCTGTAGCCGCGAATCTAAATTACCTTCTTACAGCTGCTGTAAGAAGGTAATTTAGATTCGCGGCTACAGGGCAGGGAGGATTGTCGGACCCAGGCTGTTATTGGTCGGTCGGGGAAGTGCCATAAAAGTAAGGGGACCTGGCCGGCTGTGCTGCAACCGGGGCGGGGCGGACCGCCCCCCTCCCTTGGTAGCCACTTGAACTGCGAGGCTACTCTCCTTCTCCTTACCTGCCCTGCCTGCAGCACAGAGCCGAACGGAAGACTTCCCGACGTCAGCGCTGACGTCGGAGGGAGGGAGGGCTTTGTTTAAGCTTTGTTTAAGCCCTCCCTCCCCTCCGACGTCAGCGCTGACGTCGGGAAGACTTCCGTTCAGCTCTGTGCTGCAAGTAGAGAAGGTAGGGAGAAGAAGAGCCGCGCGACTGAGTACATCCAGCCCCACAGGAGCCCTGCGACCCTCGGAGGCGTCCCCACGGGATCCCCGCGACCCTAGGGGGCGTCCCCATGGGATCCCCGTGACCCTAGGGGCGTCCCCACGGGATCCCCGTGACCCGAAGGGGGAACCCGCGGGATGCCCGCGGGTCCCGCGGGATTCCCGTCGTCCCCGTTCCCATGCAGATCTCTACTCCAAATGTCTCTAAGTCCAGTTTTTGGTTTTTTATTCATATATCCAGATATTAATTTGTACCACTGTGCAGCCTGGTATTCCAGGAAGTCTGCCTGAAAGCATAAGAACTCTAAACTAAATTGATTATTAAGATTTTTCCATTCAGTGAACCCCGCCTGAATAGTCTGCTTCAGTTGCAACCACCTATAACTTTGTGATTTATCAAGGCTGAATTTATTTTGCAACTGTGAAAAATCAAGCAGTTTACCATTAGATAACATCATCTGACGTGCGTATACCTGCTTTTATTCAATATTTCCAGACAATCTTAAACCCGCCAATTTGAATCTTGGAGTTCAGCCATATAGTTTGATTTGTAGAATTTTGAATTGGAATAGGAATAGGTATTAAATTATTGACATATCGTAACGTTTTCCACGTATCTATTAATATTCTGTTTTCTTTATACACTCTAGGCATTTTGATACTAAGAACATGGCCGAGCCTGAGAGGAAACAAGAGCTGCCATTCCAACCCCAACCAGTCTGGGAGCTTTTCCATGAGCTCTGGGAGGACCTAATACATACCCTGGCGCATAATATAGGCTTGATGATACCTATAGAAATTGGGAAAATTTACCCCTCCCTCTGCAATTGGCTTTTGTAAAGACACTAAGGCAATTCTAGCAATTTTACCCAGCCAAACAAATTTTGTAAGAATACTATTTAATTTTTTATAAAAAGACCCCTGAAAAAAAACTGGTATCATACCCATTTGGTAGCAAACAACAAGGAAAATCATTATCTTAATAGAAGATGACTTTCTAAGAGAGAATTTTGCGAAAGTAAGAATGTAAGTAGCTCAAAAAGAAGACCTCATAAGAGCAGATAGTACCATGTTAAGATTCCAAGCAACAGGTGCAGGCTTGATAGGTGGTTTTCATGTAGAATAGTCCTTTCATGAAATGGGCTACTAAGGGATGAATAGACAGAAGTTTCTTGACTAAGGGGAAATGAAACACATTGATAGCACCGAGACAGACTCAAAATGAATTGGATTTTAGACTAGAGTTGGAAAGGTGAAGGTAGTCCAGTGGACATGTGACTGGTTCCAGAGAATGCAATGTAAACAGGAAGAAAATTTGGTCCATTTGAAGCAGTAACAATGCTGAGTGGAAGGTTTTCTAGATGCTTCAGTGACAGCAGATATTGCAGGCAAGAAGCAGAAAACATTTAGTTACTCGGTGAAAGAAATCATGCTATTTGTGCTAACGAATGCGGGTTTTAGTGAAGGAGGGAACCCTTATTCAGCATCAGTAGTATTGGAAATGGCTGTAACTTGCCCAGTTTTGAAAGCTCTAGGAGGAGTAGGAACCAAATGTGACAAGATCAATCAGGTGCTAAGTATTATGGTGCCTCTATCTTTGTAAAGTTTGAGTTTTCCCAATGAAAGTATCGAGGGAAATGCGTAGAGGAATCTATCCCCTGAGTGAATGAGGAAGGCATCCAAAGCAATACGATGGGGGGTATAGAATGGAGCAGAAATGCAGAGGTTTGTTGTTGTGGGGCGAAGTGAAGAGATCTATATCTGGTGTCGCCCATGTGGAGAAAATCTTATGTAAGATGGGTTTGCTGAAAGACCATCTGTGTGGCTGGAGAAGTCTGCTCAATTTATCTGCCAAGGTGTTTTACTTACCCGCTTTGAGAAGTATGCCATGAACAATTGCCCAATTCCAAATCTGGATCGCTTCCATGCAAAGGGGGCAAGAACCCGTGTCCCTGTGTTTATTTAGATAGTACATGGCAATTTTGTTGCCTGTACAAAGACTACTTGATGAAGGAGATGGTTCTGGAATGTTTTTAGAGCCGATTGCCCTTACTTCAAGAAGATTGTGTTTAAGACATCTAGATGAGTACCCAATACAAACATTGAAGCATCTGTGGTTAGAAGTTTTTGAATGGGGTAGGGGCTAGAAGGGAAGACCTTGAGTTAGACTGTGAGGAACCAGCCACAATTGGAGAGAATAATGGAAGTTCAAAATGATTTGAATTAGAGCAGACAGATGTCTCATTGCTTGAGACCAATGGGTTGATAGGGTCCACTGTGGGACATCGGCATGGAAGCAGTCTGCTGTACAACATGTCAGAGCATGGGAGACCTCGATGTAGAGGCATGCCTACAAAGATACATCATCTGGATGGAAAGAGAATGATCCTTGGTTTGTCAATGCTTACTATACATCGAGGAAGTTGACATATGTGAGGATGCAGTGATATGCCTAGAAGGGGAAGAATGTTTGTGCTTCTTACGTTTTCTTACGTCCCCTGATGCTCGAGGCATAGATAAAGAAGATATAGATTATTGCCTCTTTAAGGAGTCCAATGACCGACACTCTGGATATGTTGTCAATGCACTCAGCACTGATGCTGATGACTGAGTCATAGAAGGCTGAGTGTTGGGTTCCAAGTCCCCCGTCATGTCAATGTCAATGCTGACATGGTACTGAAAAGACTTTTGAACTGAAGTTTTCAGGTTTGAGTGTCCTCTTTTTCATACGGAAGCAGAGGGCATAGCTATTGTCACGACGTTCAGGACTCAAACACTGGATATTCTTATTTTTAAATCTTTATTCATTTTTTTGTGTTACAACAAGTGTTACAAATAAACTCAATAGAAACTTAAATACACACTTGACTAACTCATATATTAATATCAAGTATAACATTAATATAATAATCCCCTGTCCCACCCTCCTTCCCAACCAATAATACATAAATCAATTTTATTGTACATTTTTTAAATATTAATTTAGTATGTAATAATCAAAATTGAAAAACCCACCCCATTTCCCTCTTAACAATTATCTTATCATGGGAAAAGTTCATTAGAGAAATCATGTTAACGGTCTTTAGATGTTTCCAGTGTTATTTATGGGAAAAATTATCCTTCTTTACAAAAATCGGTTAATGGTCCCCATATTTTTTTAAATTTATTCATGTATCCTTTGTGTGTTGCAATAGCGAGTTCCATTTTATATATGTGGCATACCGAATTCCACCAGAACATATAGTTCAATCTATCATGTTGTTTCCAATTGAATGTAATTTGTTGTATTGCAATTCCAGTTAAAATAAATAAAAGTTTGTTATTACTGGATGAAATTTGGCTTTTTGCTCTCATAGTTGTTCCAAATAATATAGTATCATATGTCAAGGCTACTGGATTTTCTAACATTCTGTTAATTTGGGGCCAAATTGATTTCCAGAATGATAGGATAAATGGACAAAAGAATAAAAGATGATCTAATGTCCCAATTTCAATATGACAGTGCCAGCATCTATTAGATCTTGAACTATCTATTTTTTGTAAACGAGTAGGGGTCCAAAAAGCTCTATGAAGAAGAAAAAACCAAGTTTGTCTCATAGATGCTGACACCGTACATTTTAGCCTCCAAGACCAAAGTCGTGGCCATTGAGATGCACTAATTTGGTGTTTTATCTCAATGCTCCAAATGTCTCTAAGACCATTTTTTGGTTTTTTATTTATATATCCGGATATTAATTTATACCACTGTGCGGCTTTGTGACCTATTGAGTCCATCTGGAAACATAAGAATTCCAAACTGTGATATTTAACGAGATCTTTCCATTCAGGGAACCCTTTCTGAATAGATTGCTTCAATTGCAACCATTTAAAATATTGTGTTTTATTGAGACCAAATTTTTGTTGCAATTGTGAAAACTCCAGCAATTTATCATTTTTAATTACATCATCCAAAGTGCGAATGCCTGCTATCATCCAATGTTTCCAGATGACTTTAAAACCGCCAATTTTGATCTTGGGGTTTAGCCATATAGTTTGGTTGGTTGATTTACTAATTGGAATTTGAGTAAGATTACTTATGTATTTTAGAGTTTTCCAGGTATCCATAAATATTTTATGATCTTTGTATAACCTTGGCATTTTGATACTAATTACATGATTAAGACGTAATGGAAACATAAGCCTCCATTCTAGCCAAAACCAGTCTGGAATATTATCTGTAGGTTCTGGGAGGATCCAATACATACCATGACGTAAGATATAGGCTTGATGATACCTATAAAAGTTGGGAAAATTTACCCCTCCCTCTTTAATTGGTTTTTGTAATGACGCTAGAGCAATTCTTGGTTTTTTATTAAGCCATATAAATTTTGTCAAAGTCCTATTTATTTTTGTATAAAACGAATCTTGAAAGAAAACTGGTATCATCCCCATTTGGTAACACACTACCGGTAAAATCATCATTTTTACAGTTTGTACTCTTCCCCACCAAGATAAATGCAAAGGATTCCATTGCTCACACATTTCTATTACTTTTTGTAATAAGCATTTTTCATTAATTTTCATTGTTTCATCTACTGTTTTTGTTATCAAAATTCCAAGGTATTTGATATATTCTTCCTTCCAAACAAAAGGGAATGTATCAAATAAACCTTTTGTACAATGTATATTTAGTGGAAGAATTTCTGATTTATTCCAATTAATTTTATATCCTGAAAAATTTCCAAATTTCTCAATCAATTCAAGTAGATGTGGAATGGTGGATTCTGGATTCTTCAGATATAGTAATAAATCATCTGCGTAAGCAGATATCTTATATTCTTTATCTGAATGAGGTATACCCTGTATCTCCTTAGCTTGTTGGATAGCTAATATTAAGGGTTCTAAAACAATATCAAACAGCAAAGGGGATAAGGGACATCCTTGTCTAACTCCTCTCTGTAGATTAAATTTTTCTGAAAACGTATTATTAATATATAGTCTAGCAGAAGGGGAGCTATACATTGTTTGTATCATTTGTATAAATCCAGGACCTATACCAAACCATTCCATTGCTTGATACATAAAAGGCCATTCTACTCTATCAAAGGCCTTTTCTGCATCTAATGAAATTGCAAAAGTAGGTTCATTCATTTTCTTTGTTAAATATAACATATGGAATGTTAATCTGGTATTATGAGATGAATGTCTTTGAGCAACGAATCCTGTTTGATGCATACCTATTATATGGGGGAGAGCTTTAGCTAATCTTAGCGCAAGTATTTTTGCTAATAATTTTCCATCTACATTTATTAAAGATATTGGTCTATAGTTTGATACCAAAGTGGGATCTTTATTGGACTTTGGCAAAACAATAGTCAAAGATTCTGCTATAGTGCCTTTAATACAACCTTTATTGAGTTGATATTGATAAAGATTTAATAAATAGGGTAATAAAAAGTTTTGAAATGTTTTATAAAATTCCACTGTATATCCATCACCACCTGGAGCGGATCCAACTCTAAGGGACTTCAAAGCTGTTCCTAATTCTTTTAGTGATATTGGTTCTTCCAAACTTCGTTTTATATGTTCAGGAATTTTTGGACCCTCTAACATTTTTAAAAATTCAAAACCATCTTTTTCTTTATTTAGATAATTTTCGGAAGAATAAAGAGATTTATAGAATTTTAAGAATTGTTTTAAAATAGGTTCAATTTGTGTATATATATTTCCATTTTCATCTTTTATTGCTATTAATTTTGTTTTTCTTTTTTTCGCTTTAAGATAGTTTGCCAATATTCTTCCTGATTTGTTTGAATTACCATAGTACAATGTTTGTTGAGAAAATAAATCTTTCCTAATCATCTTAGATGAGATCTCATTATATTTACCTTTTAATTTTAATAATTCTTGTTGAATAGAATATTCCCATTTTTCTATAAGTTTTGATTCTAAATTTTTAATCTCTTTTTCTAAGATCAAAAATTGTTTTTTAATTTGTTTTTTTAGAAAAGCCGAATAAGAAATTATTTGTCCTCTAATTGTTGCCTTAAAGGCATCCCATAAAGTTTCTTTGTTAATATCATCATTATCATTTATTTGAAAAAATTCTTTCATTTTTGTTAGAAGATTTTCACAAAAATTTTTGTCAACCAACATTGTATTATCTATTTTCCAAATTGGTCTGTTATTATTTTGATCTGTAGTTTTAATTTTGATCCACACTCCACCATGGTCAGATAGAATAATTGGATCAATGTCTGCTTGTGTCACTTGATGTGCAAGATGTTTTGAAGTAAAGATATAATCTATTCTTGAAAAAGAATTGTGAACGTGAGAACAGAAAGAAAATTCCCGACCATCAAAATGAAGTATTCTCCATATATCTATTAAATCACAAGATTGAATCAAATTATCTAGTCCCATAGATTTCATAACTCTACTTGGGTTTTTATCTAATAAAGGATCCATTACAGCATTGAAGTCCCCTGCTACTATAAGGTTTGAAGTAGCCAGTGGTATGATCAGTTGTTGAAGAGTTTTAAAGAATTCATTTTGGTTCGAATTAGGGGCGTATATATTGATTAACGTCATGGTAGTATTTCCCATATTCATTTCCACCATTATCCATCTTCCATGAATATCTGAAGCTTTTAGTTTAAATGAAGCAGAGCATTTTTTATTAATTAAAATAGCAACACCTGCCTTTTTCCCTATAGCTGGTGAGAAAAAACACTGTTTGACCCAGCCTCCTTCTAGCTTTTTAGATTCTATATGTGAGAGGTGGGTCTCTTGTATAAGACATATATCTGCATCTTGCCTTTTTAAAAATGATAGTGCTTTTTTCCTTTTTATCATATGATTAAGACCGTTAACATTTAAAGACATAATTTTAATATCCATTTATTTTTAAATTTTCAGGTATTAAATTATGTATATTTTCCCAATGTTTTAAGTATTTCATTTCTCTTTTTTCCTTTATTCCCATGATTTCCTTATATATTTCCCTTTTATTCCCTCCCATCCCTCTTATCCCTCCCTTCCCCCCCTTATTAATTACGAAAACTTGGATACGCAGGTTGAGGTTAGATTTAGATAACTCCCACAAGCTATTAATAATTATCTAAAGTACTACCATTTTTTTTTTTTCTATTTTTGTATATTTTCTTTTATTTTATTATTAATTATAAGAATAAGTAAAAAGTTTTTCATTCTTATGTATTGAAAGATTATTTTCTGTATTTGTATATCTTTAAATCCATAAGAATGATTATTTTAAATCAATTATATCTAAGAAAATTTCAATTACTATTCATTTCTTTTCAGGTGGTATATTATTTTTACTTTAAAAAGCTTTCCAATTTAGCCTCTTTCCTCAGAACTGTAACAAGAGTCTACAGCACAGGAATCCTCTCATCTCTTATATTCATTATTTTCTTATGATTCACGAGAGAGTTGTCAATTAAGAGGAGCTAACATTCCCATCAGTGTTCTTATAAGTTCTATCTCAATAGCATACTCTATAGACATCTATAATTTTGAAGTATCTGAGGCCTGTGCAGACAAGAGTGAAGTCCTGTGCCAAAAACTCTTCTTTTATCTCCCATAGAGGATTCCCAGGTTGAACTATTGTGGATACTAAATTAAACTTAATAAATAAAAGAACATAAAATTTGCGTTTCAGATTTATTTTTTTCATACATTTCTTATTTGAAATGTATTTTAATGTATCTGAAACGCAAAATTAAACCTGAAGTACCACCTTCAACCGGACATACAACAAACCAATCACTTAATTTTTTTTTTTTTTTTTTTTTTTTTTTTTTTATAATCTTCTTTGTGATTGTAGGATGATTTTCTTTCTCACTATTACTCCGCTTTCAAAATTTCGGATTCAATCAATACATTTTTAAGTTTGTTGAAGAAACTTTCTTCGTCATCATTTGAGTTCGGAGATGTGTTTCAAATCATTTATGTTCCTGCCTTTAAGTTTATTCTATGTATTCTGAATAGAATTCTAGAATTTTTTGTATTTTTCAGTTTTCTTGTTTTCCATGGAGAATGTTGCAAGTTGTTTAAGTCTTTAATTCGATCCTTGTGTGTTCTTTTTCCATTGCTTTCCGTTTTGATCTATCTTTAACCGTCAATAGTCTTTAGTATGAACCCATTAATTGTTCTTTAGATTGTCATAGGTTGCTCCAGTTGATTTATAAATTCCTGTAGTTTTTTTGGATCTGTAAAGTTTTGCGTTTTGTTAGCAACGGTAACCTTCATAATTGACGGGTACAGGAGCCCAAATCTAGCTCCTAGAGATCTTAGTTGTGGTCTCATGTCTAAGAATTGTTTTCTTCTTGTTGCTGTTTCTTTTGCAAAGTCCGGGACAATGTATATTTTTGAATCTTGGCATTTAAGATTTTTGATTTCCTTGGCTAATTGGCATATTTCAATTGCTTGTTGGTGTCTTAAAAGTTTGAAAATTAAGGTTCTTGGACCTGTTTGAGTGTTATTTCTTTGTGTTGGAATCCTATGAGCTCTTTCAATTTCCAGTTCCGTTTTAAATTTCAATGGTAGTATTTTAGGTAGAAATTTTTCAAGAAATGCAATCGGATCATTCTTTTCCACTCCTTCAGGTAATCCGATTATTCTTAAATTATTCCGTCTTTCACGATTCCGGCTGTCTTCAAGATTTTTTTTTATCTCTGTTATTTCTTTCCATATGATTTTGCTGTGATTCATGTCTGTATTTAATTGTTCTGTAATATCTTCTAATGTTGAAATTCTATTTTCTGTAATGTCCACTCTTTTAGTTAAGATTGCAGCATCTTCCATTGCTTTTTGTAGTTTTTTGTTACTATCTAAGACAATTTCTTTTATTTGTCTTAGTTCTTCCATAACATCCAGATTTTTTTCTGTTGGTAATGGGATTTTAGAGGGTGTACCTGGCTCAGGTTTCGACCTCTTATTGCTTCCTGATGTTCCAGCTCCTAAGTCAGCTTTATTTTGTTTAGTTGAAGTCATATTTCAATATATATTTTAGTTTCTTTAAAATATTTGGTAGTAAGACTTTTTAATATATTTGCATATAAGGAGCTATTCGTTTATCCAACCATTCGTCCAAGCCAAGGCTTTTTTTTTTTTTTTTTTTTCAGTATTCTTAAAGCAACTGTCAGTTATTTGTCTTAGGCTCTATTGCAGACTCGTTGTTGGCATCTAGCCTGAAAAAATTTGCAGCCTTCTTTTCTAGCTCTCTTCTTACAAGCCCAATCGCAGCTTTCACCGAGGAGAGCAATATTCCATCCAATATATTTACTTTAATCTTTCAATGTGCATATATATGTATTTCAGTGACTCTCAACTGCCTCAATGTCACTTTTTTTTTTTTTCTTCAGGTCAAAGAAATTACCAATCCTTTTATTTGTCCTTCCTCAGAGCCCAAAAACCTACAGTCTCTTATATCTGAATCTCTTGAATTACAGCAGCAGAGATTAATATTTATACTGATCCTTCACAGTTTATTTTTGAAGTTAGCAGCAAGGAAATAGTTAAAAAAAAAAAACCGTTGCCAAGTAGCTTTCACTGCAGACTTCTCCTCATTTCCAGCAGAGGACAGCTATTTCAAAGCAGCCCATTTCCCTAGTTTAAACAGGCATCAGGCATTTCAGAAAAAAAACTTATCTTTGTCACTAGGCAGCTCACCGGCAGACCCAGACTTTGTAAAATTTTCTTTTTTTTTTCCCGATCTAAGATGGCCGCGGTCTTGGTGCACCGAGCAACCGTCTGCAAACCCCCACCTTCGGGAAATCTTTCCTCTTGCTATACGCCAGAGAGCTTTGATCTTGCTAAAGAGGAGGGGAAGGAAAACCTCCCTGGCCACACGGCGTCCCGGACCAGCCCTCCCTGGCAACGCTTAAAGGTCAATCTTGCTGCCTCTGCCTGAGGGACCCGATCTTACCGCCTCTGCCAGCGGGGACCCGATCTTGCCGGCTCTGTCAGCGGGACCCGATCTTGCCGCCTCTGCCAGCGGGGACCCGATCTTGCCGGCTCTGTCAGTGGGGATCTGATATTGCCGCCTCTGCCTGGGGGACCCGATTTTGCTGTTTATGCCGTTGAGACGGATTCAGCCCTCCACACCTCACTTCCCAGAAAACAAATGAAAACGGCACTTCTTTCTCCCGATTTTCCCCTTCAAATGTCTCTCCCACCTAATCAAAAAGGTAAACTCCAATTTATTATACCATTAAGAACGTTTTTTTTTGTAGTTTTTCTGAAATTAAGCTTGTTTATACAGGAGCTCTTTCTTCATCCAACCGTCATCGTTCGCGTCCAAGCCACGCCCCCAACACTGGATATTCTAATGATGTGGGTCAGAGCCTGAAATGGTCCGATTACATCGAGACCATTTCTTAAAGCCATTTGGTACCCTCTTTGATATGGAGGGGAAAACGGTTGACGCAAAATCAAAGATGGGTAAAATACTGAAACACAATAAAAACAACAAACCATGAGGAAAATAATTAAAAATAAGCACAAGAAGGCACAAAATAAGGGTAAAAGTTCAATGTGATGAAGAGAGAATTGAAGTCAGCTTCTCAGCTCTGCAGAAAACGAAGAACTGATTGTGAGCTGATGTCGAGAGGGACAGCACTGGCATGTGCAAGGTTAGGGCACTGCCAAAAAATTTAAAGAAACAGTGCATTTGGTAGCATCCATATCAGGTTCTGTGGATGATGTCACCCCATGTTAGAATATTATGCCTGCTTGTCCTCATAAGATGCTATTGCACATTTTTTTATTTACTGGCATATTAACATGAAATCATATTGCATCTAATCTTAATGTCGTTTATAATACAGTTATAGATTAAGCAAATGGGCTTTTTTTCTCAATGAAGTATTTTTGTAAGTGCTACTGAAACCCTTGAATACTCACCATTCCATTGGACGATTTGGTCTTCAGCTCAAGTTTAATCAATCCAAACCCTAAAACAAACAAAAAAAAATAACAAAACTTTAGTGAACTGCATATAAGTACTCTTCTCCAGAAGAAACCTTCTCTAAACAATACATAGCTGCAGAGGATTATTGCCATAGTGCTGGAAAGCCACAACCAGCTCTGGGTTTCAGACTATTTACCTATAACGGGAGGGGCTTTTGGCGCCTGGACCAATCAGGTCCTAGGATCCTGTGGGTTGGGCAGGGGAGGGGTGGGCCCGTCTCATTTGGACGGAAGCAGGCCTGCTGGCTGGACGTACGAGGAGCCGTCTGGTCCAACTTGCAGGTAAGCCCAAGGGGGGTTCCGGGGTGGGGGGGTCATTGGGGGGAGTCCGGCAGGAGGGGTTGGGCACCCTTCTGCCGGAGACTTAGGGGGGGACATTGGGGGGGCTGGCAGGAGGGGTTGGGTACCCTCCTGCCGTGATCATCGGGAGGGAGGGTGGGTTCTGTTGGCAGGAAGGGTTGTGCACCTTCCTGCCAGCGATCGTCAGTGGAGGGGGAGGGGGCGGGTTCTGTCAGCAGGAGGGGTTGGGCACTCTCCTGCCGTGATCGCTGGGGGGGAGGGGAGGGGAGGGGAGACTTGTGGTCGTGGCCGCTATACTAATCATGGCAGAGAGATCCTTGCCACAATTAGGTACGGCGGCCGCATCTACTTACCTTGTAGGCCAGCATTTTGCTAGCCTACATTGTAAGCATCTCCTGTTCTGCTAGGGAAACGCGTAGGGCCGCCTAGGTTCACTTAAGGTTACCGCCTAGCCTTAGGTGAGCTTAGGCGGGCTTGCAGGTCTCTCTAGGCTCCCTGGAGGCGTCTTCAATATAGGCGGCCTGCCTGGGGAGCATTTTTTTTTTTTTTAAAGTGCCTCCCGATTGGCTGATTAGACAGCTGTAGGACGCCTAGAGCTGCCTACAATCGGGGGCACTTTGCAGAATCAGGGCCTTTATGTCCTCAGATAGACTCCTAAAAGTAGGCATGCAAAAATACTAAGTTACTTTTTACACAACATATATGTACGCATTTCCAGGGGCAGAGACTAGGCAGAGGAAGGCAGGATTGGCATTTATTTACATATTTTATCAAATGTGCTCATATGCATGGATTCTTGCACCACCCTTGGAGCGGTAGTAAATGTGTATGTATACATCACTTGGTGGGCTAATTTTATAAGGCCATATAAGCACCTAGATTGCCTCTATAAAATAGACGCAACATATGCTTCTATGTACCTTCACAGCTAAGACACCCTGCTATAAAATTATTTTCATCAAGTGCAAGTACCGCAAGCTAAACATTTATTTACTGGTAAAACGTCACATCTTGTTTCGTAACTCAATGTCTGTCATTTCTTCTAGACTCACCAAATCCCTTGTTGAACACATCCCTAGCAGATTTTCCCAAGTCACAGTAACATGGCGGAATAAGTTCTCCGTCTGAAAAGGAAAGAATAAAAAGATTTATCATGATTAAAAGTCATTTCCCAATTCATTTCCCTAATATTTGCCAGATCCTAAATCACATCTTTTGTTCAGAATGCAATATTAGTTGGGTTATTGACTCTTTACTGTAGAAAGGAAAATCAACCAATCAGAAAGATGGGGTCAAAACAAAATAAAATTAGAATATTTATTTCATGCTTATCAGAGTACATAAATACAACAGAAAATACAAAACTCACATACATCTCTGTTCTGAAGTGCTCCCTAATGAGACTCGCATGCAAATACAGCTCTACCAATGCACCTCATTTCTGTTCTCCAACATCTCCTGCTATACCAGCACTTAGAACCCCAAAACAGTTCTCCCAAAGCACTTTAGTACCATTCTTTCTAATACCAATTCCCCTTTTCTCCAAAATCTTACTATATTCAAAACAATTACATGTGAAAAGCTAACAGACAGAATATAGGATCTCAGTCCAAGGGCATCATGGCCTGTAATTTATTATTGAAGTCATATATATATATAAATAAAAAAAGAAGTCATATATCCTGCTTAAAATCGAAGCAAGTTACAATAAAACATACATAAAATCAAATAAAAACAAATCCTTAACATGATATTTAATTAACATCTTTCATCTGCTATTTCTTAGTAAACAATACCACAGGTCTATTTAAAAAAGGCTTTCACAAATAGGCATAAGAACATAAGAACATAAGAAGTTGCCTCCACTGGGTCAGACCGAGGTCCATCTCGCCCAGCGGTCCGCTCCCGCGGCGGCCCATCAGGTCTGCGACCTGTGAAGTGGTTTCTGACCACTTCTATAACCTACCTCAAGTTCTATCTGTACCCCTCTATCCCTTTATCCTCCAGGAACCTATCCAAACCCTTCTTGAATCCCTGTACAGAGTTCTGGCCTATCACTTCCTCCGGAAGCGCGTTCCATGTGTCCACCACCCTCTGTGTAAAAAAGAATTTTCTAGCATTTGTTCTAAACCTATCCCCTTTCAATTTCTCCGAGTGACCCCTAGTGCTTGTGGCTCCTCTCAGTTTGAAGAATCTGTCCTTATTTACTCTCTCTATGCCCTTAAGGATTTTGAAGGTTTCTATCATGTCCCCTCTAAGTCTCCTCTTCTCCAGGGAGAACATCCCCAGCATTTTTAACCTGTCAGCGTATGGAAAATTTTCCATACCTTTTATCAGCTTTGTCGCCCTCCTCTGCACTCCCTCGAGTACCGCCATGTCCTTCTTGAGGTACGGCGACCAGTATTGAACACAGTACTCCAGGTGCGGGCGCACCATTGCGCGATACAGCGGCATGATGACTTCCTTCGTCCGGGTCGTGATACCCTTTTTGATGATGCCCAGCATTCTGTTTGCTTTCTTTGAGGCTGTCGCACATTGCACCGATGGTTTCAGTGATGAGTCGACCATCACCCCCAGGTCCCTTTCCAGGTTACTCACCCCTAGCAGTGTTCCCCCCATTTTGTAGTTGAACATCGGGTTCTTTTTTCCTACATGCATGACCTTGCATTTCTCTACGTTAAAACTCATTTGCCACTTTTTTGCCCAGTCTTCCAGTCTCGTTAGGTCCCTTTGTAGGTCTTCGCAGTCTTCCGTGTTTCTAACCCTGCTGCAGAGTTTGGTGTCATCAGCAAATTTGATAACCTCACATTTTGTCCCCGTCTCCAGATCGTTAATAAATATATTGAATAGTAGAGGTCCCAGCACCGACCCCTGCGGAACTCCGCTCGTGACCCATTGCCAATCTGAGTATTGGCCCTTGACTCCAACCCTCTGTTTCCTGCCCGCTAGCCAGTGTTTGATCCATCGGTAGATATCCCCTTGCACCCCGTGGTTCCACAGTTTTTTAAGTAGCCGTTCGTGAGGTACCTTGTCGAAGGCTTTTTGGAAGTCAAGGTAAATGATGTCTATGGATTCACCCTTATCCATCTGACTGTTTATTCCCTCAAAGAAGTACAGCAAGTTCGTGAGGCACGACCTTCCCTTGCAGAAGCCATGCTGGCTCGCCTTCAGTTGTCCATTGTTTTCTATGTGTTCGCAGATTGTGTCCTTTACCATTGCTTCCATCATCTTTCCAGGAACCGAGGTCAAGCTCACAGGCCTGTAGTTTCCCGGGTCACCCCTTGATCCCTTCTTAAAGATGGGCGTGACATTTGCTATTTTCCAGTCCTCTGGGATCTCCCCAGTTTTTAGGGAGAGGTTACATATTTGGCGAAGTGTCTCTGCTATTTCGTTTCTCAGTTCTTTTAGTACCCTTGGGTGGATGCCGTCCGGGCCTGGTGATTTATCGCTCTTTAGTCTGTCTATCTGTCTGTGGACATCCTCTATGCTTACCTCTAGTTGTACCAGCCTTTCGTTGTGTTCTCCGTTTATAATCACCTCGGGTTCTGGGATATTGGATGTGTCCTCTCTGGTGAAGACTGACGAGAAGAATTTGTTTAACCTTTCAGCTATCTCTTTTTCCTCCTTTATCGCTCCTTTCCTGTCTCCGTCGTCCAGTGGTCCCACTTCCTCTCTGGCTGGTTGTTTCCCTTAAAATGCTGAATGTTATTCACTAACCTCAATTGCCCAATCAGATTGTTTCACAAAGTCACCCCAGCTACTGAAATTGCTTTTTTTCTGGTGTTAGCATATTTTACCCGTTGTAATCCATCTGTTGATAACCGCGTTGTTTTTTTCAGATCTCAAAGAGCGCTGTGGGTGATGTCATGTCATAGACTGTGATAAGTACCGCAAAAACCCCCTCCATCCCTCCCTCCCTTTCCTGAAGCAACAGTGGCAGCCAGTCAGTGCTGAAAACAGGCTGCTCGTTGCCATCCCCAGCAGGGTCTTTCCTCTGACATGTCACTTCTGACGTGGCAGAGGAAAGGCCCTGCTGGGGCTGGCCACAAGCAGCCTGTTTTCAGTGCTTCCTCTGCTGCTTCTGCTTCAGTAAGTGTGTAGGGGGGGGGAGGACAGATGGGGGCGGTGAACCAGAAGTGTGTGTGTGTATGGGGGGGGGGGCAGCAAGTCCATCAGAGTGAACGGTAGGGGAGATGGATGGATGCTGGACTCATAAGTGGGGGGGAGAGAAGGGGGAAAGAGAAAGTGACCTAGAAAAAAGGGAAGGACAAATGTTGGACCTACAATGGGGGTGGGAGGGATGACAGAGTGAGGTGGGAAAGGAGACAAAACTATTTTTACAGTAACTCTCAAGCAACCAGAAGCTACAGTTATCTGGCATCCACCAATCCCTATGGGAACCGGATAACTGAGAGTTTACTGTTTTATCCTACTCTTAATGGGCAACCAGTGCAGGTGTTTCCAAGGGCTGATCCTACTAGCAGTAGATTTCCGCCGTGCAAATCTGCGCCTTCTCCAAGGCAGAGATCCTAACGAGGGAAAACCTCTGGGCTCCAAGCCTCCAACTTAAAACGACAGGAAAACCCGCAGAAATAATAAAACTACAGAGCAGATCAGAAACACATCTGAGCATCTTGCTTTCAGTAGAAAAACTGAGGGGGCAGGAGCAAGCCTACTGGGAAGAAGGCGGAGTTGAAAGACGAGAAAGCATTCTGCAAGCAACTTGCAGGGTCAGATGCATAACCCTAGCGTTCAGGACTACTAGACACATCGCACTAGAATGTGTCCTCTCCATGTTAGCCTCAATGAGGGAGAGCACCAACGAACTGCCTCCTCCTTGTCCCCCTTCCTTAGCACTCCTTCTCTCCTCCCCCTTTCCCCGCTCCACATTACTTCCCTCCTCCCATCCCTCTCCCCCTCCCCTTCTGTCTCGTCTTCTTCCCCTCTCTGTTCTACGAATGCCTTTGTCCTGTAATTTTATTGTGAATGTCAATTGTAACCTGTTCTGAGCTCCCGGGAGAATGGGATAGAAACCTAAATAAAATTAATAAATAAAATTAGACCACCACTTTACACACACAAGTGACTTTAAAAATGGCCTTTCCAAAGTCTCCTAAACCAGAAATAATTCCAGAAATTACACAAATGATAAAAAAAAAATACTTAGGAAAGCAGCTTCCAATGTATTTCTTGACAAGTTCCAAGTTCAATGCAGCATAATTGATGCAAGAACTAAATACCTTATGACAGCAGAGTCTATAAAACAAAAAAATGCCATCAAATTCTTAGTGTAAAAACCAAACAGCGAAGGAACAAGAAGGAAAACCCTCTCAGACAGGTATACTGGTTCTAGTAACAAATCATGACCTGGAGAAACTTGAAAGCTCAAGGTGGGGATCCAGGAAAATATGGGCTCCTTTTACTAAGCCGCGTTAGGGCTTTAACGCGCGGAATAGCCCGCGCTAGACCTTAACGCCAGCATTGAGCTGGTGCTAGTTCTAGAAGCGTAGCACGTGGTAATTTCCTGCGTGCGCTAAAAACATTAGCACACCTTAGTAAAAGGAGCCCTATGTATTTCAAAAGCATCAAATCTGGATTTTCTTCATTTACGAGTATATCTACAATTCTCTATGACAGAATGACCAAAGAAACAAAACCCAAAAATAACCCGGAGGTTCCTCCCCATGAGATTCCTTCCAGCTCTCTAGAAATATAAATAGAAAGGTATGGTGTTAAAAGTGACCTTGTAATGCCTTCAGTCAGCACACATCTATCAAAAACTGACAACCACAGATCAATTCAAACCCAACACTGACATTACAGATTCACTTCCAGAAGAAGTAAATGTCTCAACATAAAAGCCTTCATTCTACCATCCTCATCATTTGATAGCAACAGGAGTTTAATCTTGCAAAAATACAAAAACTTCAATAAAGCATTCAAGCTCACCCATTAAATTCACAACCAGTTAAGGAGGGCTTTTTCTCACTTACCGCTGCAATTGACGCACTCTGAAACATCGTTCTTGTTGTTCTGTTTCTCTTCTGCCATTGTTGTTGGGCAAGAAATCTATTTCTGCAGAGAGTTTTTTTCTGACCTCAAAATCAAGAGGCAGAGTTAATGAAATCCAAAGCAGTTTTTCCAGAGTTCTATCATATGAGCCATGAAGTTAATGCAGAACCAATGAAATAAGTGTTTCTGAGCAAGATCTCACTGTCTCCTAGTACTACAGCAGCTTACACTTCAACTCGTAAATCTCAATATCTGGCTTTCAGCTATACATTAAAGAGCTAGTCAAAATCTGTTCACCCCTCTATATTTACTTTTTTGGCCTAACAGTTTTCCTAATGCTTTTTTTGGGCTGCTAGATCAATTAGAATCAACTTTTATTGAGCTATGGCACCATATTTCTTTTGGGAAAGACAGCAATATACGACTCCTGTCTTTCCCAAAAGAGAACACAGAGTACATGTTAGACCACAGCTATAGAATTTAAAAATTTTGGCCAAAGGATTCTACAACCTTGCCACATGCTCTTTACACAATAAGTGACTACAAGGAGTCTGAATCAGCTCCAACGGATTAAAAATGTTGCAGCATGATTGATAGAAGGTAGAGAATGACACGGTGACAAAATTCATCACCGTTCCCGTCCCCGCGGATAACCCCATGTCATTTTCTAATGTCTATTTCAACCTCAGTCCTTCTACCCCAGCATTCTTCAAAGCAAAGCTTGCGGGTCAGTGGTTGTGGCCATTCATACTCTGATTCTTCCCTCTCTCCTTAAAGAATGACATGAAGATGGTTTCCCATGGTTATCCGCGGGGACGGGAACGGTGATGAATTTTGTCACCGTGTCATTCTCTAATAGAAAGTTATAAATGACATGATCACATTACACCATTCCTGCCAAACCTCACTGGCTACCAGTACAATATAGGTCAAAATTTCTAACTCTTCAAGGCCCTTAAAGGAACCAGACCAGAGTACATGAAGAACCAGCTGTACCTCTACATGCCTCGAAGTCGCTAAGGTTCTCCCAAACAGCATCCCCAATCACACCCTCATCAAAGGAAGTCACATGATACGCCAGTGAGCCTTCTCTGGAGTAGTTCCCACACTCGAACACAGTGACTTTTAACCTAACACAACACTAGCTATACTTCAGGAAGCAGGTGAAAGCCTTTAATGAAAGCTCTGCAACTAGCGAGCTAATCATGCACCTAACATCAGCTGCACTTACTGGAACAAGACTTGCTTATGACTCCGTGTGCAATTTGTCCTTATATATCACCTTTATCTTCTGTTACTCTATCTTCTGTTTCTGTGTTCACTTCCACTTACCCTCTATGCTTTCTATTAAGATGTTTTAATGTGTGTTATGTTAACATTGTAAGTAGCATAGTATTCCATAATTTGTATCGTTCCTTGAAAATTTTTTTTACCACTTCAATCACTTAAGCCCAGATTCTATAAATGTTATCATCGGCAGCTGTCTTAAAAACTGCCGCCGATCACCTGTCAACCACACAGCAGCACCGTTTATAGAATTGTGCCTTCTGGAAAGAGAAAGGCACCGGAAATGTAGGCTAGGGATTTCAAGGCCTACATTTCTGGTGTCCATCTTTTGCGTGAATCACGCCTACGGCGGTGCTTTACGATGCCTAACACCACTTCCGGCATTAGCCTTGCCTACAGTGGGGTTAGGTGTCGCAAAGCGCCTCCATAGGTGTGATTCCAGCCCCGTTTTTAGGCGCCAGTAGGCACCTAGATTTTTCTTTTAAATACACTTTTTCTTATTTTTAAACAGCGTTTTCAACTTAAGTCAGGCGTTGGTACCAACACCTAACTTAAGACACCATTTATAGAATCCGGGCCTTATTGCTTATGTCCAGGTTATTCTTGCTGTACATCACCTTGGGTGAATGTCTTCAAAATGGCAGTAAATAAATCCTGATAACTAAATAAACCACTTTGGTTGTACCGCAGAGAGGCAGTATATCAAGAATATAATAATAAATTCTAACTGCATTCTGCTGCAAAGACATAGGATCTTGTGTACAGGCATCCTGTATACACGTATCTTGTAATTCTTCATGATACATACCAGCTGGTGAACTCCACCCTCTAGTGTTACACTACTTTATGTTTGTGTATTATGTCTCAACTAATCAGACTATTTGATTTATACTAAACCATAATGAAATACAGTAGAAATCCAGACCACCCAAGAATCCGGGCCCTTTCAAATTGCGAAATCTGACCGCCCAAGAATCCAAATTCTATCAAGCTGCACACCTTCTCCCTTCCTCCTGCCTCCCCATGCACGGTCCGGCGTCTCTCCTTCCCCTCCTAGCCCTGCCCGGGGCTCTGTCTCCCTTCCAATGTACTTTTTTAATATGGCAAGTCATTGGGCCTGCAACACCAGCCTGAGCTCAAGGGAGGGGGCCCAGATACCCAAGGCCCTCCCTTGGGCTCAGGCTGGCACTGCAGGTACGACAACTGACTCTGCATAGTCCTTTGACGTTCCTCTATCTCTCCCTCCCAAGTACCTTTTCATAAGTGAGCAAGTCTTCAGCCTGCATTGGGCCTTTCCCTTTGACCTGTCCTGCCTCTTCTTACACAATTTCCTCTTTTCAAAAAGGGCAGGATGGGTCAGAGGGAAAGGCACAGTGAGCTAAGGGAGGGACAGATGCAGGACTGTGCAGGGCATAGCCATGGGGTAGCCTTGGGGACCGAGGCTGCCTCCCTTGGGCTCAGGCTGGCAATACAGGCCCGACTTGCTGCTTTATTAAAAAGGTGCACTGGGAGCGAGGGAGAGACGCGGGGAGGGAGGGGAAAGAGAGACGCTGGATCAAGCACAGGGAGGCAGGAGAAAGGGAGAAGGTATGCAATGTTATAGCATCCAGATTCTTGGGCAGTCCTGATTTTTGGAAGAGAAAAAGAGACACCAGACATTAAAATCCAGAAAATCAAAAAATCCAGACTGACCCAATCCCTGCACAGTCTGGATTTTTGGACTTGTACTGTAAAAGGCTCTAAGGTCTAAAGTTGCTAGCGTTAATAGTGCCAGTTATGCTCATAACTTAATAATTAGCTGCTAATTGGTCTTAACAACCAATTATTGGTTATAATTGCTGTTAACTAGCCCTAATTAGCAGTTACACACATAACTGCATAAAACCCATAGGGCTAGATTCACGAACCTGCCCAATCGGGCCCGATCCGGGCAGGTCTGATGAATTCCCTAAACTCAAATATGCAGATGGGGGTGATCTGTGCATGCGTCTAGACCAGGGATAGGGAACTCCAGTCCTCGAGAACCGTATTCCAGTCGGGTTTTCAGGATTTCCCCAATGAATATGCATGAGATCTATTTGCATGCACTGCTTTCAATGCATATTCATTGGGGAAATCCTGATAACCCGACTGGAATACGGCTCTCGAGGACCGGAGTTCCCTACCCCTGGTCTAGACCCAACTTTTTTTTTTTTTAACTTTCATGCGCACCGACTCTCCTGCTCTCCCCTTCCAAGCCCTGCTCTTGCCGCCTTCCCTGCAGTGCAAGCCCGCGGGTTTAAAGCGGGGCTGCACTGCGGCGTGCAGCCCTGCTTTAAACCCACGGGCTCGCACTGCAGGGAAGGCGGCAGAGCCAGGGGGAGCAGAGAGAACATGTCAGGCACGCGTTCGGGGCAGGCAGGTCAGGGCAGACAGATCAGGGCAGCGGGAGATCGGGGCTGACAGGGCAGAGAGCAGGGCTTCAATAGAGCAGGAGAGTCGGAAAGATGTTTTTGACTGCTCCCCAGCAATCGCTGCTTCAGTCGATCTGCCAGCCCAGTCGGATGTGAAATTTTGTGTTGTGAATCGTGTCCCTGTCTACTTTGCGTGCGCTTCCCCTCATTTGTATACCTGGATTGGAAGCAGATCGCAGGAGAGGAAAGTGAATCAGGCTGGAGGGAAATTTGGTCATATAGGGGTCGCAAACCGATCGGTACACGATTGGCTTGCTTTGTGAATCTAGGCCTAAGTGGGCAACTTGAAGGAGGGCATGAGTGGGTCAGGGGCATGCCCAGCACTTCTACACACAAGTTATAAAACACTAGCAGTTATGCACCTAACTGTCAGCATTTAGGTGTGAGCATTTAAACCAGTAATTGAGCTAGTGTCCTAGATCTGCAGATTTAGACTAGTGTTCTATAATGGCACATGCACAGTGCAGAGGTGGGGGAATTACAGAGGGAATGATAAGAGAGATATTGGTGCTTAGCAGCTGGGTTGGAGTTTGGAATTGAAAGCAGCTTCAAAGAAGGGGACTTTGAGTCTGAATTTGAATACTGCCAAAGACAAAGCTTGACGTATCAAGTCAGGCAGTTTGTTCTAGGCATACGGTGCAGCAAAGTAGAAGCTTGCCAAAGGCTGATATAAATGCTGATGACAGTTAGACACATAAATGCAGATATTCTATAATATCACACCTAATTTCTGGGAACACCTCTTATGTGTCCATGCCCCCTTTTAAGTTATATGCTATGAAATTTAGACATGTATGTTATAGACTAGCGAGCAGGGCAGTATTATTTTTATCAGGTTAACAGGATACTTCCTTTTTACTTTGTTTTTAACTGAACATACTGTATATGCATTTATGTATTTTTTAGCCAAGGTGATAAACAGCAAGAATAAGTTAAATGTAGATAATATAAGAGGCTGCTGAAAAGTTCTCAGCCCAACCAACAAAATTGGGGCAGTCTCCATTGAGGGCCATACACTTAGGGCCTCTTCTATCAAACTGCGCTAGCAGTTTTTAGCGCAGAGCCGCGCTGAATGGCCCGTGCTGCTCCCGACACTCATAGGAACTCTATGAGCGTCGGGAGCAGCGCAGGCCATTCAGTGTGGCTCACCGTGCTACAAACTGCTAGCATAGTTTGATAGAAGAGGTCCTTAGTCCAGCGATTTTCCACTTTTTTTGTTCCATATTTTTCCTCAATGGAGACTGCCACAACTTTGTTGGTTGGGCTGAGAACTTTTCAGCTGCCCCTTGTAGACAATTACAGCAGTAAACATTCAAGTAATACACATTAAGATATACAGCTCATCTCCCGATTCGCGGTTTCCCCAATTGCGAATTTGGTTATTCACAATTTTTTTGCCCCTTGAATTTTTAATTCAGAAACGCTGCCCCGGACATCCCCCAGATGTTACCTGGTGGTTTAGCGGTGATGGGGAGCAGAAGAGATCTTCCTATGCTCCTGCCCCATGCAGAGCTGTCATCAAAATGGCTGCCGTGAGTTCCCGTTGTAGTCTTGAGACTACAACGGGAACTTACGGCAGCCATTTTGATGATGGCTCTTCACGGGGCAGGAGCATAGAAAGATCGCTCCTGCCCCGCGTCACCGCTAAACCACCAGATAAGGTCAGGGACGTAGGAGGGAGGCAGGCAAGGGTGGGTCAGAGCCAGCCCAAAAAATTATTCGCGATTTTTCCCTATTCGCATGCCGGCTCTGCCTCTAACCCCCGCAAATATTGAGGGACTGCCGTATTGTGTTACTTACAATTTTAACACAATGCATATTAAAACATCTAAATGGATAGCATAGGGCATTAGCTGAAGTGGAACATATTAGAGAATGACAAGGAGACAAATTTCTCCCGTACCTGCAGGAACTCAATTTTCCCGTCCCCATGAGTTTTGTCGCTGTCCATGTTCCATTCCTGTAAGCTCTGCCTTAACAACACAAGCCTCGAACACTTATGATTTTAAAGTGTTTGAGGCTTGTGCTGATGAGGATGGATAAGGGTGCAGGAATATGATTTCAGCTAGAGTACAGTGGATAAGCAATCCTGCTACAATATGTTCTGCTGGTGTTAATCTTTGATTTGAGACTTGGGAGAAAAGCTAAAGCTTTTGCCTGCTTCTTGATGTAGAGATGGTCTTGCATTAAGCCAAGCCTTTCTAGGAGTGTGTTCCAAAGTAAAAAATGACATGGGGACAAATTTGTCTCCATCCCCACAGGAACTCAATTTCCCTGTCCCTTCCTGTGAGTTTTGTCACTGTCCCTGTCCCATTCCTGTAAGCTCAGCCTTAACCACACAAGCCTCAAACACTCATGATTTTAAAATGTTTGAGGCTTGTGCAGATGAGGACAGAGCTTGCAGGAATGGGGCAGGGACAGGAAAAGAACTCACCGGGATAGGACGGGAAAATGAGTTCCCGTGCCATTTTGTATTCCAGAGTATGGTTAAAGATACTCCTTGGAAGGATCTTAGCAACCTTACAGATTTGTAGAAGTAGATCCTGTTCTTAAAGTACTGTGGCCCATTTCCTTAAGGGTCTTGAAGATCAGACAGAAGAGTTTTAGATTTAGCTCTGTATTGTACTGGTAGTCAATTTTTGCAGGAATGGTGTGACATGATCAGAATGTCTAATGCTATAGAAATTATAACGGTGTAAGTAACCTACTACTGCTACTTATCAGTCATGCTGCAGCAATCTGAATCAAATGGAACTACTATATTATACAGAATAACACGGGGACAAATTTTTCCCCATCCCAGTGGGAACTCATTTTCCTGTCCTGTCCCCGCGAGTTCTTTTCCTGTGTCCCTGCCCCATTCCTGCAAGCTCTGTCCTCATCAGCAAAAGCTTCAAACACGTTAAAATCATGTGTTCAAGGCTTGTGCAGTTAAGGCAGAGCTTATGGAAGTGGGGTTGGGACAGTGACAAAACTCATGAGGAAATTGAGTTCCTGTGGGGACCGGGACAAATTTGTCCCCATGTCATTCTCTACTATATTACTAATTATACAGAGGACACAGTTATAAAACTATTTATGATGCTGGCTAAATCCATAGTCACCAAAAATTTTTTTGTTGTTGTTTACAAGCAATCATTTGAGCTAAGGAATACAGTCCCTGATAACACTATGCCTATAACTGCAATGTACATAATATGAATGTTTCAAATTTTTCCAATTCTACTGCTAGGGCACAGGTTAGGAGACAAGAGCACTGAAAGAGAAAAAAAATGTTTAGAAAGCGATGCATGGGAAACGCTGTCATTTCTTGTGCTATTCATCTTAAAATACAGCAAATTGTCAGAAAACCGTTACTTTAAAAATTCCGAAGAATAGCCCATAGCTTTCTTTTCTTTACCCTCCCTCTTCTCCTCGAGCTCATCCCCTCCGGACAGTCGATGCAGTACGAGTAAACCAGGCACAGCATCACCTGGGGATGATTCTTCTGCAGGGTACCGAGGAGCAACACTTCATCACCCCCATTACCTTTAGATTGTTTCTAGGTGGGGGCAGAGGGCGGAGGATCTTCTAGACACGGAGGGGAAGACCCCCGACTCCAAGCCGCAGCCCCTTCGCTCCCTTCCCACCACCGGCCCCACTGACCTGTCTACCAGCCCCTGAGCGCAGCCACACGGCCTCCGTTGTAACGAAATCCCACTGAGCGTGCGCAGTAGACCCCCCCCAACCCAAGCGCAGGAGCTTGCGCAGATAAGATTCACGCGACCATCTCTTTAACCAGCGCCCCCGGCTCACAGAGCGCGACCCCGTGGGTCCTGCGCCCGTGGAATGTGCCACCGTGCTGCCCAGAGTGGGGGTGGGAGGCCTTCTGCAGCTCCCCGGCATGGGCGCGACCACCGTGCAAGGTCAGACTGCGGTGCCAAATAGCAGCAGATGGTGAGTTTGTGTGACTGCGAGGAGGGGGGGGGGGCGGCTTCGTCGCCTCTCCTGCCCCGCCCCATGAAGTGAAAAGAATAAATAATAATGATTTTTTTTTTTTTTTAGATAATACAAATGGTAGAACAGAGCAAAATCTTATACTTCTCGTGTGCTAGCACAAAACACACGCAGCTGCTACAAGTGTCCTGAAATAAACACACAAAAATAGATGATTTTTAGTCTGAATATTATTCTCATTGATGATTATTAAAAATAAAGTACATAAAACAAATAGCAAACTTAGGGCATCTTATCGCATTCTTAAAGCACGTTTTAGTATTTTTCGTTTACGATCAGCGAAGCCCTTAGAGATCTGAATATTGCGCAAAAAGGATCTTCAGCAAGCTGAGTGGGTCAGTCGCTCATCACACGGCTACAATCGTCATCGTCCCATATGTTTAATATTTCTGTGGCATTCAAAATATTTTATATGTTATAACAGCTTATCTGCAGCGAGAGGAGAGGTGTCGCTGCAGATAAGCTAAGTTATAACATAGTTATAAAATATTTTGAATGCACTGAAATATTAAACATATGGGATGATGACGATTGTAGCCGTGTGATGAGCGATTGACCCACTCAGCTTGCTGAAGATCCCTTTTACACAAAATTCAGGTCTCTTAAGGGCTTCGCTGATTGTGAATATTTGACTCGATTTGCCTTATCATTTTCAGTACTGTTCATGCCAATGCGACAGAAATGAAGGTGATACTACCGCAGAAGGGTAAATGATAATTAATCCGAAGGAGGTGACCGATTGGTGGAGGCGGGTTGTGCTGCTATGGCAGGTTTGTATGGAAGCTTAACGAGTAGCAGGCGGGACTGACTGGGATATACAATACCCGTTTTCTGCAATTCTCTGGTAAGTTCATGATTGTGTGGTCCTTTTGGTAAAAATGCAATTGCTGACAACAGGATAATTTACATGGTTAGAACTGTAAATACTGACAAAGGGCTCTTGGCCTGTCAAGTCTTATATAAAGATGCATTCAATGATTAAATTAATTGCTTATGCCTTTAACTTATCCACAATTTTTTAATGATTTGTCTCTTCCCTTTCCCAATGTTTTTTTTTTTTTTACCCTAATTGTTTCTTTTACAACCTAATTGTATTTCTTCTTTAATTCTCCTTATGTTTGACTTTGTATGCATATGCAGAATTTTAATATGTTTAGTAAAATTAGTTTTTGTTAGTTATGTCTGTTTCCCCCAACTCTGTAATTTTTTATTAATTGTACATCGCTTAGAATTTTGAATAGGCATAAATCAAATTTCATAATAAACTTGGAAATTTGGATTGAAGCAGCTTTTCTCCTGTGGTACATTCATTTATAAGGTGTATTCAAATGAGTGTTTGGTAAAGCAACTATTTTCTTGCATACATATTTTACATCATGCTTATATACATACCAAATTCTGCAATTTTTGTGCAAACGTGAAAATTGTGAGTAAAGCAAGCCAAAACAATTGCATCAGCCATATAAGTCAATATATCTTCCACTCTCATTCAAACAAAATAGCCACTGACTGATAGTGTACAGCTGAAAAAGGTTTTAAACTTTGGTGACTTCTTCCAGGAGTTGTCATCCTGCCAAGATCAACCCAAGAACAAACCAGAAAATCAGCCACTGCGTCACAACCCCATGCTGCAACTAATGTGAAGAATCGTGCATCAACTATTAGGGAAACAAAAAACTAATGGCATTAGTGTTCCTAGGAAGGCAGCTACAAATAAATTGTTGCTTTCACTGCTGCTTGCCTCAGGTTCTGTAGCAAGAGACTGGATGACCCACAAGACTTCTGGAATAATATTCTCTGGCCAGATGCACCAAAAATTGAACTTTCAGTATTGTCCCTCCAAACCAGCACAGATGGATGGGTTTGTGCTTCTCTGCCAGCAGGTGGCAGAGAATACACAGAATTCTAACACTAGAAATGGGCTTTGCAGTCCCTCATAGAATCAGTCTGTTTTTAGTCTCCAGCAGGTGGTAAGGTCTGTTGAACAGATTAGGCAGTGGCCTTTTTATCTATCCCTATTTTCTTGTCAGACTGAGTTGGGGTCCTAAGGGTGTGTCATACTCAGACAGACGGGTCCCTCTCCCCATGTTCCCCATAATGGGTATAACTTATGGGGAGACTGGATGGACCGTTCAGGTCTTTATCTGTCATCATTTACTATGTTATCACCCCAATTTTTTCTCTAGGGGAGCAACTGTATGCCTTGCCAAGGGGCAAAAACTACAGTTTTGAGTGCATGTGGGGTCTGCTCCTGTTACTTTAAAGTCCTATTTAAAATAAAAAGACCAAAGGCAGTGCTTTTTCTTATGTGCTGGGACTCTTTTCATTCATAATTTTTCCCTCATTCAGTTTCCGATTTCATGCAGCCTGCCTTGCAGTTTATAATGAACACTTCTTGCAAACCGAAGAAGTGCTCAGTGTTTTCCCGCTGAGAGCTTAAGGTGTTTGTTGTTTTTGTTCACGGCCAGAAAGGGAACCTGGCATGAATTAGGGTCAAAAGAGCCTGAGGACTCCAGCCCTGCCTGTTGTGAGGCAAAACAAGGTGATTTGAAGCTTCTGGAGAACTTTGGAAAAATAAAAATAAACATCAGGAAATCCAAGTTGGCCCAGGCACCTAAGGGCTCTTCCATAGGAAAGGCCTTGGCGCCTGTCCTATGAGACCCTTAGGCCTCTCCCTGGTGGCATCCCAGGATATACTGGGAAGGCCCACTATTTTGAAGAGGTGAGCCGGCTAGCTGGAGAGAGTAGGCATCCCTCCGGCCGGCCTTCATCATAGAGGTATTGGGGGGGGGGGGGAGAGAGGAGAGGAACCCTGGCGGTGGAGGGAGTAGAAATCCCTTCTGCCAGGAGTGTCAGAGGAGGAGTTGTGGGGATGCATGGACACCCCTCCTGTCAGGAGTGACAAGGTGTTGTCATGGAGGTGGGGACCCCAGCAGCAGGAGGGAGGTGGCAGGGGACTCTGCCAGAGGGAGGGAGTGGATATCCCTCCTGCCGGGACTGTTGGATCAGGGAACTCTGGCAGCAGGAGGGAGTAGGCATCCTTCCTGCCATCGTATGATTCAGAGGGGTTTAAAAAAAAAAAAATTTGCCCGGGGGGGGGGCTGAGCTGTCAAGCCTTACTTTCTTGTCAGTGCCTGAGCCAATCAGCGCTCAGGCACTGATCGGAAAGGCTATGACAGCTTAGACACTGTTGGAAAATTTTGCCCACAAATGTGGCGCAGAATCACCCAGCAATGATAGAGAGTTGCCCGTAGTGCTCCTTTAAATATTAATGAGCCCGTTTTACTACCATTTTAATATTAATGACCTCATTGTACTACATTTGCATGGCAAAGTCAGAGACTGCTAGGAAGCTTGGAAAAGACCACCATGAGCCGTTCTGATAATTGGCCAGTAAAATACTGGGATGTTAATCTGTCTGGAACCATCATTTAGGGCAGTTTCTCAACACACTGTACTGCGCAGATCTCCCCCTTCCTCCTTAATGGCCACTGCCAAGGATCCCATGCCCTCTTTCCTACCCGCCAGCTTCCGTCGAAGGCGGGGATCCCATGTCCTCCCTTCCCGTCCCCTTCTGCCAAAGCCTACCCAGAAGGGTTGCCTCCGATGTCAGCTGACGTTGGAGGGAAATCTGGGTCAGCGGGGGATCCCAGTTACCTCCTTCCAGGTGGGCTGCGCCTTTCTGCCTTCAGCGACTCTTGCACACTGCATGTGGCTGAGCTGGAATCCTCTCCTGGGCCAGAGCTTGGGCAGGGGGTACTTGGTTGATATTTGTTAGACTTAGGGGGTAATGGCTTGAAGAAGTTGAGAAACTCTGGTTTAGGGCACAGTAAGTTTTGAGAATCTGGCCCTAACATTTTGGTTCTTATTATAGAAGCATCCATATGTGTAAATGACAGCCTTTAAACATCTAGAGACCCAAATGTTTAAATGTCATGTCAAAACCGAGGCCACTCAGATGATGTGGAAGCTCACTATGTTCAAATGGCGACGGGGGTAGGAGAGGTCTGGGCAGAAGGCCAATACAGATATGCATTCCCTATTTTATATAAGGAATCCATGTCTACAGTGGGAAACTTGGATGTTGAGATTTAGTTGTGCCTTGGAAGCAAATCTGCTGTTGGGTTAGTGCTAAATGCAATCACCAGTCCTACGAAAACAGGCCAGCTTCTCTCCCATCACAGCTCACCTTGATGTCAGCTTCCCTCCCATCACTTGACCCACAACTGCATCCAACAAAGATACCCCCTCCTTCCAGGAGGCACAAACCCAACATATGGCAGTCTCCTCCCCTCTCCCCCTTTTCCATATATAAGGAAGTCTGACCCCTGCCGGTAATATTGCATTATAGCTAGAGGCCTTGTGGCTGTCATTTTGGAACTGGTGGATACATGGCAGGAGACCACCAGTATGCCTGGGGACTAGGCAAAGGGGTGGGTAATGTCAGGGAGGGAGCTATGTTGAATCAAGGAGCAACAATTTTGGAAAGCTTTCATGTCTGTGTGGGGAGAGGAAGTATGACTAGCCTTCTAAAATCCTGCTGGAGATGCAGGGGCTTCGACATGCAGCCCCACTATTAATACAAGAGGTTTTTGTAAGATATTAAGTGAAAGGTTGTGGTAGCCACAACTTAGTCCACTCTTCGAGGTAATATGTAGAAATAAAAACATAAAAGAAAAAATTATAACTTTTTTTATTGGACTAACAATGTAGTTTAAGATTAGCTTTTGAATGTAACCCCTTCTTCTTTCTGATCTGAGGAAGAAGGGGTTATCTTAGAAAGCTAATCATAAACTCCGTACTCATCTGCACAAGCCTGAAGATCTGATATCACCAGATCTACTCGAAAATCTAAATTGTCCTTTCCAACGTCGAAAGGCATTATCTACACTGACAAATTACATTACATTAGAGATTTCTATTCCACCATTACTTTGCGGTTCAAGGCAGATTACAAAAGAAATTAAAAACTGAGGATTACAATGGAAGAACATTTGTCCTTTCTGGAGAAATTAGGGAAATCTCAATTTTTCAAAATTACTGAGTTGTGGAATAATTTTTCTGTTCAACTGCGCGATCTGAACTTTTTCCAACTATTTCAAAAACATCTGAAAACTTGGCTCCTCTCCATACTATTCCAAATTCATACTGTACTTGTTCTCTTTTCTAATCTTTGTAAACTGTGCCGAGCTCTATTGTTATAGAGGAGATGCGGTATAAAAGCCTAAGGTTTAGTTTCAGTTTAGTTTGGTTTAGTTTTAGTTTAGGCCAATTTAAAAAAAATATTATATATTTTATTCCTTTATGTTTTTGTTTTATTTCTACATATAACCTATAAAATATTAGTATGAGACAAGCTTTTGTTGTTCCTGCTGTTGTCACTGTTTAATAAAAAGATTTAAATTAAAATATTAGTATGAAAATTCCACATGTTCTGACTTGGATGTTGCAATTCCCTCTGCACATCCTTTCTAAAATGTTGCTCCATGGCTCATTATTCCTAAATTTAATCTCTTAACCCCCCCCCCCCCCTTTTACGAAGCCACATTAGGCTTTTTTTTTTATCGCTGGCCACATTTTGAAAACTAATCCTCTTGTATGTTAGTTTATCTTTTAACTTATTGTTAACCATGTCGAGCTTCCTCTGGTTGAAGACCCAGTATATAAAGTTAAGTTTTAGGGCTCCTTTTACAAAGGTGTGCTAGCGTTTTTAGCACACACACTGGATTAGTGCGCGCTAGCTGAAAAACTACCGCCTGCTCAAGAGGCGGTAGCAGCTAGCGCACGCTATTCCGCACATTAAGGCCCTAACGTAAAAGAAGCCCTTAGTCTATACAGGGGTGTCCAACCTTTTGGCTTCCCTGGGCCGCATTGGCCGAAAAAAAATTTTCTAGGGCCGCACAAACGCTGCAGCAAGACAGAGGAGGGAGCCGGCAAGACGGTAAACACCCGGGAGCAGCAGAGGAAAATACTGCCTTGCCCTCGACCGGGGCCACACAAAATACTTCACGGGGCCGCAGGCTGGACACCCCTGGTCTATGAGCTTCGTAGCTAATAGCGCCACGGCTGGCGATAAAAACACCTAACACTGTTTTGTAAAAGGGGATAAATTTGACTGAAAATAGGTTACAAATTAAAAGCCTAACTTAGAGGCCTTAGTTTTCAGTTTAATATTCAGTATTTATTTAATAATTTCTATTCCGCCTGTCAACTAGGTGGATTACAGATTCACAAACATAAAATAAATGAGATACAAATACTTTAAAATTACTTTTACTTATTGAATTTGTAATGTCAGAACTTCATTTTAAATTAGTCTTTATGAGAGAACTACCAACATCGCCTTACTTATAGATAGCTTTAACAAATAGGTGAGTCTTCCACAGTTTTTAAATGATCCGAAATCAGAACATAATCTCAATGACCAATGGATTGCATTCCATAATTTTGGGCCGACTGCCAAGATTGCTGACTTACAGGTCTTTTTATAATGCACATCACGGCCACATTTGTGAATGCAATTCATGATTTGGCATATATTTTCTCAAGGCCTGAATCAGATACCGTGGTGCCTCCCCGTAAAAAACATGATGTATTACAGTCAAGATTTTATATTCAATACGGTATTCAATGATCAAACCAATGTAATTGTTTCAGTACTGGAGATATGTGTTCATAACAGGATACCCGTGATCATCCTTGCTGCTGTATTTTGTACAACTTGTAAAGCACGTATCCTTGATTTTGTTACACCCAGAAATAAAGTACTGCAAAAGTCCAGTTTGATAATAACGAGACTTTGGATTACCACTTAGAAGTTGTGTTTATAAATGTAGAAATGACATTCATTTGCCTAGGTTGAGCCTAGTGCTGAAAAATCAGTGCAGCCAGTGTACAGCTACGTTGCTACTGCTGTACAGAAAAGATTTGAAGTAGAAAATGACACAGGGACAAATTTATTCCTGTCGGAACTCAAGTTTCTCATCCCCATGAGTTTTGTCCCTGTCCCATTGCTGTAAGCTCTGCCTTAACCGCACAAGCCTCGAAAATTTATGATTTTAAAGTGTTGAGGCTTGTGCAGATGAGGATGGAGCTTGCAGGAATGAGGCAGGGGCAGGAACGGGACGGGAAAATGAGTTCCTGCGGGGACGAAGAAAAAATCTGTCCCCCATGTCATTCTCTAATTTGAAGGTATGTGGTGAGGGGTGGAGAGTAGTGTTCTTTTGGAAACTTGAATAGACCTTTTCAAACATATAGGAGGAGGATTGTATGAAGTTCTGAGCTGAGCTGAGGATCTTGTGAGCTGCGCACATATGCCCGACACTGCAAGGCATACAAGCCATGCTTCAGGACAGACAGCACATCAGAAATACCAACTTCATAACCACACCTGGACTTTTGAGCCTCCAAATTTAGAGTGCAAAGTGTCATGGATTTGATGTACCACCTTTTTGTGGTACAATCAAAATGGTTTACAGATAAGAAAAGCAAGATGAATTGCACATTCTTGATGGCTTAAGTTCATTTCTAGCTCTGAAGAGAAGCACAAGGGAGGGGCACAGTGACGGCTTTGGCAGGGCTTGAGTTAACAGGAAGTGAAGTCTCAGGTAGAGAATGACACGGTGACAAAATTCATCACCGTTCCCATCTCGGAAACCATCTTCATGTCATTCTTTAAGGAGAGAGGGAAGAATCAGGGAATGAATGGCCACAACCACTGACCCTCAAGCTTGGCGTTGAAGAATGTTGGGGTTGAAATAGACACTACAAAATTACATGGGATTATTTCCCGCGGTTATCCACGGGGACAGGAACGGTGATGAATTTTGTCACCATGTCATTCTCTAGTCTCAGGATGTTGCTCTGCAAGAGGGTAATACAGACTAATGTGGCAGGTGTCAGCTGTGACCATGGTGCAAGCCAGGAATAAGGTATTATTAAAAGAATAAGAGCATCTCAGCTAGTGTTCTATACCATAGTGCAGACCAATGAAAAAAAAAAAAAAAAAAAGCAGAGAGAAATGCTATGAGAGAAACCTGGAAGAAGGCACAGGATCACAGCTCTGTCATACTGCTCAGAAAGCAGGTCTTAGAAATTTTATCCAGTCCTACTTCAGTGCATGCTGGGTTCGGGGGAGGGGGGGGAATAGAAGAGAGGTCATGCTAGATCTGTGTGGTAGGATGTGAGTGAGGCAGGGGGAAGGACATGCTGGCTGGGGTGGGGTGTGTATGAGGCGGGGAGAAGTGTATGTGGCTTGACTCGTATATGGGTCATAGCAATTTTGGCCATTTTTAGTCCCAAAACTGCCCTCAACTTAATCATGGGACCAACCTATAGTTGAGTATACGATATTCTGACTGGTTATTGTACTTATTAGATAGCTGGGCTTTAGGGAATTTGCTACTTCTAGAAGAGAAAGGAATATTTTTATTTTATTTAAAATATTTATAATCCACTTTAAAAAACTATGCGTCTTACAAACTTACATTCACAGTATCTTTCAATACTACCACATTCATTTACAAAACAATACTTTTAAAATTCCAACTTCCCACCCAGAAAACATATTGCACTGATCCCATATCTTCCATTCCCAAGTCCAACATTACACTTTGATCATTTTAAATCTTAATTAAAAGTCTGAACAAAGAAGCATTTTTTGAGCATTTTCCTAAACAGAAGTATATTTTCACAAAATCGTATGGCCCCTGGTATCCCATTCCATAGAACGGGACCCGCAATTGAAAAGCAAGATTTTCTAGTATATGCATATTTCACTACATCCAGCAGCATTTCGATAAAAGTTTTAGTAGCTTGATTTTAAATTCTACTTCTTATCAAGGTTTTAAAAGATTATTAAAAACTTAATTTGACAAATTCTTGTAATCTATACTGTAATTCGCTGTGTTGTACAGTATTTTATATTTTAGCAAACCACATTGAACTGAGAGGTATTGTGGTATATAAATACATTTTTATGTTATGTTGCTATGTTTGTGAGGAAATTTGGAATTTTTGGTTTGGGTAACTGGATGGGCAGATTTGGGTCAGATTTGTTCTGTCCTTAAATTGTACTGCATATAATTGGATGAATTGTTTCCATTGTATTCCTCGATTGACTCTATAGAGCAGAGGTGTCAAAGTCCCTCCTCGAGGGCCGCAATCCACTGATTTCATGGTATGCTAATAGATCTCATGCATATTCATTGGGGAAATCCTGAAAACCCGACTGGATTGCGGCCCTCGAGGATGGACTGACATCCCTGCTCTAGAGTTTGGAAGGGTGGTCTGTGCATCAAAAAATTACTGTAATATTGCAGTATAACACCTCACTATCATGACATTTGATAAAGTAAATAATAGGTGGACTTTCTCATTTTTTCTTGTATGGTAACTTTAGTGCAAATTGCTACAAATTCTAATTTATACAAAATGGACTCTCTGGAGATTCAGCAGCCCTGATGTGGAGTAAAATGCTGACAATATGTTCAGATTTTTATGTGGAAAATAAAACTGGTCCTTGAGGTCTAGTCTATACTTAACTGTGCCAAATAAATCTTTGGAAAAAAAATTTGCTTACCTCCTGACTAGACTCCTCTTTGATGTTTCTTGTTTGTCAAATCCTGAATTTCAAAGACACGTGTTATCATGAGCCCCAAAAGGTTCCAGGGCAATTGACCTACAGGATCGTATATGGCCAATATGTGCAGCTATACAGGCACAAATCAGATGCTTTTATTACATCAAATAAAATATCATGAACCAAGAAAATCCCAAAAATATACAAAATATATCTCATTGATATTAATACATTCATAGAACTGTACTGAATACCAAATTTTACTATTCAGCCAAATACGAATAATGAAAAATATTATTCAGCTGAATATGAATAATGGGCATTGAGCTTTAACATAACAAACATGACATCAGAGATCAAGTGTTTATATCAGTAGGATTTAGTGCAGTAGAGCCCCGGATTATTCATATTCAAATTTGAATTCAAATTCATATTCGAATTTAAATGATTGAAAATGTAACTGTTTGTTTCAGCACTTTTGGTTTTCAGTAGCACAGTAGGTTAAGAGTAATTGGTTTTAAGATTTTGCTTTGTGATGTTTATTCCTAAGTTTTTATGTTCATACTCTGTAAACTGTCTAGTTATAGACGGTATATACATTTTTAAAATAAAATAATATTTGAGGCCAAATCAAACTGAATATTTGGTACAGCTCTATGTATATTATACAATGTGTTTGGGTTAAACTGTCAACTCTACCGTTAGTGACATTCATTGGATGCTATGAATTTGGAAAATGTAGAAGTTATTGTAAGCGTCATCAGCTCTAAGGCCAGCACTAGGGGGTGCAAGCAGGGTAATTTCCCTGGACCTCCTCACCATAGGAATCTCCTAGCCTGCCCGAAGCTGAAGTATACTAGCAGACTTTGGGGCTTCTCAAATTTCTGCCTTGGACCCCAGCACGATTAGCACTGGTCATAAGCTGAGAACAACCAGGGACTCATGGCGAGCAGAGAGCATGGTGAATCTCGAAAGCCCGGAGACCATGGGACTCATGACGAGCAGAGCACGCTGTGAACCTTGTTAGTCTGGAGTGCCATAAGACTTGCAACAACCGAAGATCATGGTGAATCTTGAAAATCCAGGACACCAGCAGCAGACAGCATTGTGAATCTTAATAATCCAGTATACCTTGGGACCAGCAGCAAGCAGAGAACTAGGGGACTAGGGGACACGATGAAATTACAGGGAAATACTTTTAAGACCAATAGGAGGAAATTTTTTTCACTCAGAGAATAGTTAAGCTCTAGAACGCATTGCCAGAGGATGTGATAAGAGCGGATAGCGTAGCTGGTTTTAAGAAAGGTTTGGACAAGTTCCTGGAGGAAAAGTCCATATGCTGTTATTGAGAAAGACACAGGGGAAGCCACTGCTTGCCCTGTATCGGTAGCATGGAATATTGCTACACCTTGGGTTTTGGCCAGGCACTAGTGACCTGGATTGGCCACCATGTGAACAGGCTTTTGGCTTGTTTGGACCATTGGTCTGACCTAGTAAGGCTATTCTTATGTTCTTAACACCATGGGACCAGCAGCAAGCAGAGAACACTGTGAATCTTACGAATCCAGAACACCATGGGACCAGCAGCAAGCAGAAACACTGTGAATCTTACGAATCCAGAACACCATGGGACCAGCAGCAAGCTGGAACATTGTGAACCTCATCAGCCTGGAGCACTATGGGACTTGCAACCAGCAGAGAGCATGGTGAATCTCAAAAACCCAGAGCACCATCGGACTCGCAGCAAGGAGAGGGCACCGTGAACTTCATCAGCCTAGAGCACCAAGGGACTCTTAAGCCCCACAGATATAGTGATCAACCAAAAGTCAGTTGGCTCCATTTCTTCATTCTCTGGCAAACAGATATTTCTGCCTTTTCTCATGCATGAATCTGCTCGGAGCTAGTCCTCTCTTTCTCCGGACACATCAGCCAGCTCCAATCAAGGCTCTATAAAAAAAGTTTTATAAAAGAAGCAGAAAGAAAGAGGAGACGGTAAAAGAAGGGCAGAAAAAATGAGACATCTTTCAGGTTATCTATGCCATTTTAAGACCACAGACCTCCCAACACCAAACAAGATGGGTGCTTCTCGAAGCCATTACTCAAGAGAGTGGGTTTTTTCAATTAAACTATGAATAATTGTGGAAAATTCTGGATAGAGTAAAAGAGTGTGTGAAGGCTGCTTTAATAGGATGTGATCAGAGAGAACCCCTCTAAAAAACAGTCTCTGAAGTCAAAGACTGCTTTTCTTTACTGCCTAAATCAATACTGCAGCTCAGAAATGGGATCTTGATAGTGTCATCCTGTACTATAAACCTTTTCACTCTATGGTGTGACTGCACCTTGAGTACAGTGTTCTCCCGTGAATTCGCGGTTCACAGATTCATTTGCGGTCTGCTCCGACTGCCTCTTTCTGTAGTAAAGTCGGGCTACATCAATCAGGAGCTGCGTGTCAAAGCAGCTCCTGATTGGTGTAGCCCGACTTTACTACAGGAAGAAGCGGTCGGAGCAGACTGCGAGTGATTTTCTTCACCCGCCAGCGCTCCAGCTGCCTTTTCCTGCTTCCCCTGCCTTTTGACAGGCAAAAAACTGCATTTGCAGTTTTTTGAAATTTGTGGGGGTTCCTGGAACCCAACCCCTGCAAATTTCGGGGGAGTACTGTACTGCAGTGCTGGTCACCCTATCTCAAAAAATTCATAGTAGAACTAGAAAAAAGTTATAAAGAAGGGTGACCACGCTGATAAAAGGGATGGAACAGTTTCCTTATGAGACAAAGAGGTTAGGGCTCTAGCTTGGAAAGGAGATGGCTGAGGGAAGATAGGCAAATATCTGTAAAATGATGAGTGCATGGAAAGGATAAATATGAATTGGTTGTTTACATATTCAAAAAGGACAAAGATGAGTTCTTGGAGGAGTTCATAAACCGTTGATGACTTGGGGAATGTCCACTGCTTGGTGTCAGTGGCATGAAATCTTGCTAGTTCTTGGGTTCTGGATTGGCCACTGTCTATAAATGTCAAAATGTACAGCGCTGCATACGTCTTTCAGCGCTATATAAGTGATAAGTAGTAGTAGTAACTAGATTTGATTTCTACTGCAGCTCCTTGACTCTGGGCAAGTCACTTAGAACTATTACCTCGGCCTGCTGCAATAATCACCTTTGTAAAAGGGGACCTGACGCCCATAGGGATTCAATGGGCGGAGTGGGACGCATGGCAGCCACTACTGCGCTTTTGTAAAATGGGGGGTTTGCCTTCCATTGCCCCAGGTATAAAATAAGTACCTGTATATAATATGTAAACTGCTTTGATTGTAACCACAGAAAGGTGGTATATCAAGTCCTGTCCCTATGATCTATATCAGTTTTCATTTTAATCAACTTACCATAAAACTCTGATCCTGATCCTTCACGGTGTCCAGAATTGCACTTTCCAGTTGGCTACAGAGACTCTGAGATTCTATCAATAAATCCTCACTAGGAAAAAAAAAGACAAAATTATCCCTAAATTCATGGCACCAGCTTGTGGTCTCCACCTAACTTCAAAGAAGTATTACGGAATACTCAGATCATGTTGTAAGTGGGGTGTATGTCTGTCAGTGGCGTAGCCATGGGTGGGCCTGTGCTTCCCAATTTGGGCTCACGGCCATCCAAAATTCTGGCACCTTTGTTAGGGCTGGTAGAGATCCCCAAGCCCCGATACCTGGAAGAGGTCCTCTGGTGACCAGGACAGCTCATTCTCCTACTTGCTGCAGCCGGTGGCACTGTCCACACATTGCTGTCATGCCAACCCCTCCCCTGTGCAAAAACTGAGGAAGGAAGAGGTCGACGTAGCAGCAGCATGTGGACCATGCTGCTGGCTGTAGCAAGTAAGAGAATGAGCTGTTCTGGCTGCTGGAGGACCTCTTCTAGCTTGTGGAGCTTGGTGATCCCTGCTACCTCAAGAATTTATGGAAAAATAGATGCTGGCACTGTCATCTCGAAGCTGGGACATTAGATCATTTACTATTCTACTATCCACTGATATTTAGTTTTTGGAAATCCATTTGGAGCCAAGTGACTAATCTACTGGAAAATCCAGTGGCATTATCATAAGACACTGTGTTATTTGGTATTTCCATGAGAGCCAAGAGTCAAATCTCTTCTAATAATAATAAACCTTTTGCTCATCATGACAGGGGTTGCCATACAGCAAATTATGAAAAATTGTATCAGCTGAATTATAATTTTTGGTGGAATTCATTAAGCCAAATTTTAAAAATGGAACCACAGCCATACAGCAGGGGCATTTTAAGAAATTTAGGGATGTTTGGGAGCCATTAACAAAATATTGTACAGAATGAATATTATTGTTCATACGCATCCAGGGTGGGGAGGGGGGAGGGAATATTTTATGATTTATTATGCTTAAGTACAATTGTTGGATATAAGGGGGGAGGGATATTTGATGCGAGTTAATCTTTGATGGTATATTAAGTGATGTTAAAGTATAAAATTATTGTATCTTATGTTACACTTGTTGAAAGTTTTAAAAATGAATAAAGATTAAAAAAAATAAAAGAATTTATGAAACCCCCTCCCCCCCGTTTTTATTGACGATGCAACAATATAACATGAAGAAAGTACAATGAGCCAACTGCTGACATCAGGTTTAAAAGTAAACCACCCACCCCAACAGTTGATATTCACAGCTGGACAGATGACAGCCCAAATAACAAGGAAAACAAAACAGGTAATAACCACGTCATCAGTAATTAAGACTGCTACAGTGAACAACCCTCCCCCATCCCCTATCCCCCCCCCCATTTACTCATCCTTCAACCCTACCCCAACTTGGACATTCCTATAGCGAAACATGACGTGAAATAGAAGGCTGCTGGGCAAATAAAAACATCTGAAGAGATCAAAACTAAATTATAAATCTAGTTTGTTAAGTATCGAGCTGTGAGATCTAGGGGGAAGAGCATTTATATAATATTCCCAAATAAACCAGAATTGCCTCTTCCTGTTAATAGTTAAGCAGACATCTTTGGCCTCCCACGTCATTAGGTGATGCAGCAAATTTCTCCATTGACAGAATATTGGCAATGTAGTCTGCACCCACATTTGTAGAATGCTTTTTTTCTACCCACAATACAAGCTTATTGGAGACATGCTGACCTGTGGTTCCGATTGCCACTTAAATGAAACTTCCCAAATAAATCCCCCAGTGATGTTGGCAGTAGAATAAGTCCTCTAAGTAAGCAAATATCTTTGACCAAAAACAATGGATGAGTGGACAGGACCAGAAAGCATGGGATAACATGTTAGCTTGATTATGACATTTAATACATAAAAGCAAGTCAATACCTCTCATTTGATGCAATTGCACCTGAGATAGATATGCTCTCAGGATTTTATGAAACTGACATTCTCTATAGTATGCATTGTGGTATTGTGTATTACCATGGGAATGTGTTTTATGCTAGAGGTCAGATCCTGGTCCAATAGGACCATATTTAGTTATATGGCCCAGGCGGTCAAAATGTTGCTATAATGCCGTGGGGGAAGCAGCTAAAGGAATGCTTTAAATAAAATAGAAACGGATACCCATGCATAATTAGGAGGAAGAAAGAACTCTTGTAGTACTTTATACATGCCAAGTGAATGATGCAAACTCAATGAGGGCTTAATATTGGAGTGAAAGCTGCATATAGTCTTGTTCTCAAACTCCTGGGGGTTGTAACAAAGATTCAAAGGGCTGCAAGTTACCATCCGATGTTAAAAAATCAGCTACATGAATGGAACCATGACTTGTCCATCTAGAGAATATAGCTTGGTGCATACCTGGAATAAAATCTAAATGACCTGTAATGGGCAACATGTCTGAATTTGTGGCTGACTTCTTCAACAACCCCCCTCTCTCCTGCCTGCCCTGCTCTCTGGTAGGCAATGTGCGGCGGTGGCAGCAAAAAGGACAAACAGAATGTTAGGAATGATTAAGAAGGGGATCACAAACAGATCTGTTGTAACTTCACTGGAAATGTCCAGTTAGCTCTTTTGTAATCCGCCTTGAACTGCAAGGCATAGGCGGAATTGAAGTCCCTAATGTAATGTAATCTGAGAAGGTTATGCCACTGTACCGAGTCATAGTATGCCCCCACTTGGAATACTGCATCCAACACTGGTCGCCTAAATGAAAAAGGACATAGTACTACTTGAAAGGATCCAGAGAAGAGCGACAAAAATGGTTAACGGACTGGAGGAGGCTAGAGAAACTGGGCCTCTTCTCCCTTGAAAAGAGGAGACTGAGAGAAGATATGATCGAAACATTCAAGATATTGAAGGGAATTGACTTGGAAGAGAAAGAGAGATTGTTCACCCTCTCCAAGGTGAAGAGAATAAGAAGGCACTCGCTAAAGTTAAAAGGGAATAGATTCTGTACAAACGTAAGGAAGTTCTTCTTCACCCAAAGAGTGATAGAAATATGGAACGCTCTTCAAGAGGCTGCTATAGGGGAAAGCACCCTTTAGGGATTCAAGAAAAGGCTGGATAAGTTCCTGCTGGAACAGAACATACACAGGTAAGGCTAGACTCAAATAGGGCACTGGTCTTTGACCTAAGGGCCGCCGAGTGAGCTGAGCACAATGGACCACTGGTCTGACCCAGCAGTGGCAAATCTTATGTTCTGTTTTTTCTGTACATTTATGCATGTAAGAGACACAACTGTGGTTTCCTAGTTATAGAATTGCCTTTTATATGTGTGTGCAAGACCAGAGTAAAGATTTTGAAGGTAGGGGGAGTGGAGGGTGGGTGATTATTGGGGGAATTTTGATTTGGTTTTAAAACCTAATTTTATGATGCTTTTGGGTCCTGAAGCAGGATTGAGCAATTGTTAGAGAGAATACAGTATTTGGTTTTATGTATTTGAAGGGTTAGGCTTTACTACAAGGGCCGATTCATAAATCATGGCAACTATTTTTTTTCTCTCTCAAAAATGCGTCAACACTGGAAATCTAATATACAGTATACATTTGAAAGTGTGTGACCTGTACTTCTTAATGTTGCTACCAGATGTCTTTTTTTTTTTTTTTTGCTTCTCCCCTACCAGAGATTCTTGCACTCATCTCTCATCTGGTGGCAACATTAAGAAGTACAGGTCACACACTTTCAAATGTATATATTAGATTTCCAGTATTGGTGCATTTTTGAGAAAAATAAATAGTTGCCATGACTTATGAATCAACCCTCGTATTTGTCATAGCTATCCATTTTGAACACAATGGTTAAAGGCAGGCTGTAAATCCACATCATATTACATTATCTAATTTTTGGGTGGCTACATCCCTGTGAAATCAATCCCTAAGCCACCAGCCTATCCCCATTTATATTAACACCTATAATAGAAAAACAATGCCTATACATTCTTTTTTTTTATCCAAAAGAAGTTCCTAATTTCAAGTTTTGCTTTGTTGGATGAGGAGAGCTAACTACTGATGCTCAGGTCCTGCCTATTTTCCACATCCCCATTTGTACCTCTTCCTGGCAGAATCTTGCAATTCAGCGCACAAGGGCGAGCCAACAACGGAAAAGGGTCCTTGAGGGGCGCTGATCCGAGCTGCACCCATGCTGTCTGGGCTGCCACTGACTGGCCCTCGTACTTTACTCTGTTGGAACAACAAAAACCAAGTTAGAAGACAAAGGCAGGAAACAGTTCCTAGATTTAGACCCAGATCTACAGTTCACATCATCTTGGGAAATATTTCTTAAAACAAACATCTAAGAATAATAAAACCACAAACAGCACTGAATTTTGCAGTGTATGACAAACGAAGACAGTTTATACCAGTGGCTGGCAAGGTGTTCCTATTCCTGGGAGACAAGAAACAAAGAACTGGAAGCTGAATCTCTTGAATCTCAATAGGTTCCACTGAACATATAGTAAAACCTTAACTGCAAGGTGCTCGATACCCAGTCAACAGTAGCTAAATAAAATTAACCAAACAACTGTATCCAGTTAATTTTATCCAGATATTCTAATCTAATCTTCCATTTGTGAGTCACACAAACCTTTACAAGCTCAAGGCGACAGATCAAAGAGGGAAAAGGAGTAGGGATGGGGGGCTCGGAGAAGCAAGGGGAGGGGCCTAGAAGGAGGGGGTGCTATACAGAAGCTGAAACAGTTAATTGTCAAACAGGTGAGTCTTCAGGTTTTTCCTGAATGTGGTGTAGTTTGTCTCCTTCTTGATTGCTTCTGGGAGGTCATTCCAGGTTTTTACACCCAGATAAGTTAGCATAGAGTGGAAAATTCGCTTGTAATGGCGGTATTTTGTGGATGGCAGGTTTAGTTGAATTCTGTTAAAGATTCTTCTTGATGTCGACCAAGCAGTAAAGAATAGTTGGATGAGGGGAGCAGCTGAGCTTCCGTACGAAATCAGGTGCAGGATACATGAAGTTTTGAAGATTATTCGGGATGATATTAGGAGCCAGTGTAGTTGTCCGATGAAGGTTGTGATTGAATCATATTTCTTTAATTTGTAGATTAGTCTAATGGCTGTGTTCTGGATGAGCTGCAGTTTGTGGATAAGAGTGGTATTGATGTCTAGGTAGACGGAGTTGCAACAGTCTAGTTGAGGTAAGACCATCACCTGAACGATCAGAACAAAGTGATGTGGGTGGAAGTATGGTCTCATGAGTCGCAGAAGTCAAAGAAGTTCAGTCTGACTATCCAGTCTACTAGCTAAGGTATAACCCTAGCCCAAGAGCTGCCTCTTTTTGCCTGGATAAATTTTTGAGCAATTTGAACAAATGTAGTTGGATCAGTTGCTAAGAAGCAATAAGCAGTTACCACATGAGGTAGCACATGGTAATTCTTAGTGCATGGCCACAGTATTATTTACCATGGTGACAAACAGCACACACTAATTCCCCAAATTCTGTATATGGTGCCTTATGCTGTGTACACAAATCAGTACGCACAGCCAATTTGCGCACACAACTTTTAACAAGCCTAATTGGTGCCGATAACTGGCAAGTAACACCTCATAATTGACACTAATTGATACTAATTAGAAGTTATGTGCACAAGTTGGTAGGCATATTCTATAAAGTGCTGCAAGTCAGTTTTAGTGCACAATCTTAGCATGGCCGGATTGTGGGCATTCCTATGAATACGCTCAATACACATACAAGTTAGGTGCAGATTTTTAGGCCTGGTTTTCCTCGACTTAAATGGGTGTGCCTAAAGTTATGACATGCACTGGCACTTAGTGAGATTTTTATAAAGTGTCCATACCTTTTATAGAATCATACTAAGAACTGTTCTAGTAGGTGCCATGTATAGAATATGGCCCTAATTGCATGTTCTCAAAATCCCAGTCCATAGAGGAAAAAGAAAAGTTACATTCCAATCCAGGTTCAGTTGAATCCACTAGACTAGAGCATTGGCTTTCACAAATTTTTAAGCTGGGGCCACTTTGTATTCTAATGAGCTGAAGGAGAGCCACTTATGCCCTCCCCCCATGGGAAAATAATGACACTACTGACATCCATCCCTACAGTCCACCTTCAGACTTCATTGGGGAGTATGCTCAAGATTGTGACCATTTCCAAATTCTCTTGTAAACTGAGAAATGCCTTGTCCTTCAAGCATGCGCTCTTGCCCCCATCTACTTTCCCTTTTAAAGGCAATGAGAGGTCTTCCAGGGACCGCCATTGGCCCCCTAGGCCTTGCATTGAAGAACACTGCACTAGAACGTCAGAAAACAGCATGTAGTACATGTCATCCCATTCCCTTGCATTCCAGAGTCTTTTCCTTCTCAGTGTCCACAATATTTCTGTCTCATCCCTGAACAGGCGATTTCCACTTGCATAATTAAAGTCCTGTCAGATGTGAGGCACTCCCACTCCCTCTCCTCCTATCTAGGGTGTCTTTTCCCCCAAGCACTTCTTCTTGCTTCCATGCCGGGAACACGCCCACTGCTGTGTGGCAGGTGCTTCAGACATCATACACACAGTTTCAAGTTCAAGTTTATTTTGATATACCGCCTATCTACCAGTCTAGGCGGTGTACGTACAAAATTAAAAGCAAAACATAGTTTTCAAAGGGCATCGATAATACAGACATTGGACAGAGACTTGGTACAAGAGGTAAGGAGAAGATACTAGTTACATTGGTTTCCTACTAGTGAAAAATAAAAAAAAAAAGGGGTGAGACAAAAGGATGGAAGACTGTGCTGAAGGGAGAAAAGTGCGATAGGAGGAATTATGTAGTGAAAGCATCTTTATATAGAAAACCTTAAGGTTGGATTTAAAGTTATTCAAGCTGATCTCCAGTCCTCCTAATCCTGCTCTACTTGGTCACACAGGCTGGAAGCCAGTCTCCTGCATGGCGGAGAGACCTTCTGAATAGGCATCTCTCCCCAGTCCGATATTGGCACAGTGCATCCCGGGCCTGTCAAATAAGCTTTCCATAGAAGATTCACAAGTTCTGGTGTAAATCCTTGAACAGGAGGCCCCAAGACCCCTGCAGGACCTCAGACTAGTTTCTCTTGGGCTTCATAGTGTCCGTGCACTTACGTTTTGCATCTTCGCTACTTGAGGATTCCAGGAAGGATTTTCTCTCTTCCACTCGGCCCCCTGTGGTTCCCCAGCCCTAGAGGACTCAGAAGAGGCTAAGCCCAAAGCTCCCACCTTTCCCTTGCATGCGCTGCGGCACATGGATGCTCCTCGGACAACCATCCAGTGCAAAACTGGCATGATTATAGGTGTAAAACAGCCTGAGGAGTACATCCCAGTCGATTCTGAACCAAATCGAGGGCTTTTGAGGCAGAAGGAGGCTTTAGAAAAAAAACATCATTTAAAATCCAAGATGGCCACTGCCAGAAAAATCACGCCAAAAACGGCATGTGGAGGCTCCCCTGAAAGTTTAAAAAAATTCAGAGAAAGGGGATTGGGAGATTGGGACCCTATCTGGCCCCATTTTTTTTCAAACCCCTGATTTTCGCCATGGGGAATAATGGGCTGTATTCACAGTGCTGCTGCTGGTGCCTGCCTGTGTCAGCTTTGCTTCAGCCTGACTGGAGAGAACTTTCTACCTCAAATTCTTGTATAACAGTTCAGATCTGGAAATCTTCAGGCTTCCAGTTGGACTGGAACTGACTGAAGGCTCAACTACCACAAATCCTCACAGCGGGACTGGAAGAGGGTAGGGAGAATAAAATGCAGTCAGCTCCCTGAAACCTAAAGGAATTCACACAGGGGCTCCACAGCCTACGCTCCAGCCTCTAATAAATCAGAAGGTAAGCAGGCTCCCAGGGGAACAGACCCCCAAGCCTCAAAGTAACACAAAGCAAACTAGCTCATCAGGTACACCTGGGGGTTGCCCTGCGAGCTGCAGTCTGCCCTTGCGAAGTCTGCGTTCTCTCCCAGGCAGAGTAGTCCCAAATATGGGGTCCTCTGACACCAAAGCCTCCCCAAAACAAAGTAAAAAGCCCCAAAATAATAAAAATTGAACAGAGCAGATTGGAACACCTTTTCTTGGTTAGCTTGCAGAAGGAAAAACTGAAGAGGGAGCTATACTGCACTGGTGAAGGAGGAGGAGCTGAAAGATATGGATTGACACCCTTCTGAAAGGGATTCATGAGCATGGATCGATCACCTAATGTATGGACTCCTGTGTATATATAACAGAAACGCCCATTGTAAAACTAAACTAGCCAAATCAGTACAGTTTAATCTTGCACAGTCAGTGCTAAACAGAAAAATTCTTTCAAACACAGAATACACCCTCGCCCTGTATGGAATAAATAATCACAAACTAAAAATAAAAATATGTAGACAAAAGTTAAACTGAACCACCAAGAAGCCAGACTGCATACAATGCAACACCACAGAAACAGTGATGCATGTCCCCTAATACTGGTCCTCTTTTATTAAACTGTGGTAGAGGTTTCTGCTGCAGTCCAGGATGCTAAATACTCAGACATAGAAAATGACATGGGGAAAAATTTTTCCCTATCTCTGCGGGAACTCATTTTCCTGTCCCTCCCCATTCTTGCAAGCCCTGTCCCTCATCTGCACAAGCCTCAAACACTTTAAAATCATAAGTGTTCGAGGCTTGTGTGGTTATGGCAGAGCTTTCAGGAATGGGGCAGAGACTGGGACAGCAACTTGTGGGGACAGGATGGGGAAATTTGTCCCCGTGTCATTCTCTACTTCAAATCGCTTTAATATACCAGCACCGCTGCTGTACACTGGCTGCACTGATTTTCAGCACTAGGCTCAACCTAGGCAAATGAATGGCATTCCTACATTTATAAACACAACTTTTAAGCTCTTAAATGATGTTATCAATTTAAGTGTTCGAGGCTTGTGTAGTTAAGGCAGAGCTTACAGGAATGGGGCAGGGACAGCAACAAAACTCAAGGGGACGGGGAAAATTTTGTCCCCATGTCATTCTCTACTCCGATGCTCATAGGAATTGTATGGTGGAAACCTCTACTATGGCTTAGTAAAAGGGAGGGATTGTGCAAAATATAAAAACAGCAGATGTAAATTTGAAAAAACCCTGAGAAATAACAATTATCACTTTACAAATTATCAAATAAAAATAAAATGAAAAATAAGATAATACCATTTTATTGGACTAATATATTTTTAAAATTAGCTTTCAGAGGCCAAAACCTCCTTCCTCAGGTCAGTATACTGCTGTTCCGGTATCCTGTCCTGACCTGAGGAAGGGGGTTTCTGAAAGTTAATCAAAAATATATTAAAATTAGTCAATAAAAGGATCACCTTATTTCCATTGTAACGTTTATCAACAGTTACAATACTACTTTATCCTAAAGCAAAATAAATAAATGAAACAGAAAAGTTTTTTTCTACCTTTGTCTTCTGGTTTCTGCTTTCTTCTCGTCACTATCTTCCTTCCTTCCATCCACTCTCTGCCCCATCCACATGGCATCTGTCTTCTTTCTATGCTCCTTCTAGAAATTGTCTCCCCCTTCCATCTCTCTCTTACCCCCATTGGGCTGGCATCAATCTTCTTCCCTTTCCCATGGTCTGCAACTTCTGTCTCCTTCCCTCTCTCTCTCTCTCTCCCCCCTCCCCCCAAGGTTTTTAGCATCTCTCTCTTCTCCTTTCCTCCCCTCAGTTCTGGTATCTCTGTTTCCTTCCCTCTCCCCCATGCTTTGTCATCTCTCTCCTCTCTTTCCTTTCCCTCCTTCCCCCCAGTGATTTGGCATATCTCTCTCCTCTCCTCTCCCTTCCCTTTCCAAGTGTTTCTTCTCAATTTATTGTCTGTCTATGTCTAGATTAAATCCTTACTATCCATTCCTCAATTTCCTTCTTTTCACTGTGTCTACCTACAGCTTGCTATCTCTTTCCCTCACCCTTCCAGTTTCTATTCTTTTCCCCCATCCATCATGTGTCCTTTTTCTTTATCCCCTCCTTCCATCCAGTATGTGCCCTCTTTCTCTACCTCCTTGCATCCCGCATCTTCCCCTCTCTCCTCTCCCATCCAGTTTCTGCTCCCTCTGTCTTTACACTTCCATTCAGCGTCTGCTCCCCCTCTCTTCTTCCCATTTGTCCAGCGTCTGCTTCCCCCTCTCTCTGCCCTATTTCTATCCAGCGTCTGCTCCCCTTCTCTCTTAAATGAAGCCATCATGGGGACCTTCGAGCATCTCCCCATGGCTGTTGGCTCTGTGGAAATGACATTAGTGGTGGAGGATGGCAGCAGTAGCAGGGAGGTGCCCGAAGGTCCCGTGATGGTTGTATTTAAGTGTATTGCTGCTGGTTTGGAAAAGCAGCAGTGGAGCGAAGTGGGAAGGTCCTGGTGTGCACCCCCTTAATGCCTGCAGACTGCCCCTACCCCACCCATTGGTACACCACTAGATTAACCCCCCCCCAATTGTCTAGACTGGTTAAATCCACACATTACTCACACAGGCAATCTTCAACAGATTCCAAAGCTCTTTCTGTCGTTTCTCCTGAAGACGCACCACAGTTTTCTCATCTTCATTCATCAAACTCATCACTTCCTCTACACGAGGGAATAATTCAAGTGCCTTCTTTTTGCACACTACTGTCTTGCTGTAAAGAGAGCGTAATAATAGAAAAGGGCTTGCAACTTGTGGGCTGCAAAAGTCAAAAACAAAAGACTATTTGCTGAGCCCCATGCATCTCTTCTGGGCTAGATTCTCCGATATTCATAGGGTGCATCTTATAGGCATTCCATCCTATTTACACAGACTGCTAACTCCTTACACTCCTACACAATCGCTTCGATCAATCTCACAAAATCAAGTGGATGTCCCACCTTTTTGGGGCTATTAGTCTTGAAACAGCACGTTAAAGGATGCTTAGTGTGGCCAGATCGCTCCTCCGGAACGCAGTACCTTTGTACTTGCACCTGGAGAAGTCGTTGCATACATTTAAACAGCTTAAATCCTTTTTATTTCAGGATGCTTTTGGAAGTTGTCCCCCAAATGTTTGTAGGTCTGTAGTTAGTACCAGATGGATTAGCACCAGCTATATTTATATACTTAAATTTATATATATGCGTATGTATGTATGCGTGTATTTTTACATACTCATAGGTTTTGTCTATGTTTTTGTCCTCTGTTGTCTTACTTTTGAACTGCTTTATCTGTTCCTTTTTCTATCCTATTATAGAGTTCTTTTCATTTTCTCATTTTTAATTGAACTGAAAACCACCTAGAGGGTCTCCTATATGGGCAGTGTGTCAAACTGTAAATAAATTTGAAACTTAATACAGTATTAGTAATCTGATCACTATATGTGTCTCTCTAACCCATCTACCAAGTACCTTAGTGCCCTGGCTAGGAATCCCTGACTTTACCAGCTCCTCCAGCACTGTGACCAGGCACCTCACAGCATAAAGATTCCATTTTCTCCTGAATGTAAATAGCATGGGGTGGAGGGGGGCCCCTCTGCTATAGAAATGTTATGCCTTCCCTCTGGCTCCTCCCATGCAACAACTGCATTCCTGGTTGTGCCCGAGGCTGTGGATATGAATCCCTCTGCTAAAGAAATTTCATGCAAGACTGGAAGGTGGGGGTTGGGGGGTCTATCTTGTTCAGACATTTTATTCCTGACTGCCTCATGCCTGTAGGTGGGGAACCCTCCCATGTTAAATTTTCATGCTGTCTCTGCAAGATGCCATGAGTTGGTGTCAATCCAGTGCAGAGGTTTCATTCCTGGCTCCGACACTTTTCTGGGCACAAGCTCCTCTGCTACAAAAGTTTCCTTTGTAGCTGTATCTGATATAGGGGGCACCCTTAGCAGAAATGATTTTATTCCAAGCTTGTTTTTACCTTAGCTGAACATAAATAAGTCGCACTTTCTTCTCATAGCCGAGTATGGCCTGAAGAAGCAGACGCACCATCTCCTGACTATCGCCAGAAGTCCGCTGTTCTGTAGGAAGGAGATGAAAAAAATCTATTGCAAGGGATATAAAGAACTTGTGGCCAGATTCCATAAAAAACATTAGAGCTGCCATATTTGGACAAACTGCAGGGTCAACAAGTCCAGTATCCTGTTTCCAACAGTGGCCAACCCAGGTCCCAAGTACCTGGCAAGATCCCAAAGAGTAAAACATATTTTATACTGCTTATCCTAGGAATCAGCAATGGATTTCTCCACATCCATCTTTAATAATGGCTTATGTTATTAAACTTCAAAAACCTACCTCCCTCCCTCCAACAATATATATAATATAACAAATTATAGCACAAATGGTATATGTTATTACATTATGTAGTATGTATTTGCTTGAATACAATTTTGGGGGGTGGGTTGGGGTTAAATCTTCTTTTTGAGAAATGGCAGAGTTTCAAGTGATGTTGTATATTGATTGTTGATTTTTCTGTACACTTGTTGTAAAATCTAAAATGAATAAAGACTAAAAAAAAATTAAAAAAAATAAAAAAAATAATGGCTTATGGTCTTCTCTTTTAGAAAATTATCCAAAGACAAAAAGCTATTTTGTTAACGTTGAGAAACAGGCAATAAAAGGAAAAATTATCTGGATAAGCAAAGAGTCCATAGTCCAAGTGAAACATTGAAATACTGAACATTATGTAGAAGTGCAAAAGTTTCTTACCTCTGGGCTTTTCTCGTAATTTGCGGTAAAGGTCTCTTGCTTGCTCTTCTCTAGAAAATAAAGTTCTTTGGGTCAAACTACTAAACAATTCCTTCAGAAATTAATGGAAAGTTCTAAATGTTCTGTTTCTTTGCCCCCACCAATAAAGCAATATTTCTTTTGGCCTGGTTTTGGCATGTTTGTAAGCACTGCCTTTGCATATACAAGGCTCTAAGGTCCATTCTCGCTTGTAGGATGTTACTTTTCCTCAAAATCAGTCCTGGTGAAAGAGTCCAAGGAATGAGTTTGAGAAACCCTTCTGCAAAGTGTACAGCATCAGCCTCAGGCTGATCTGTTTCCACAGTACAGTGTCTTCCCCATGCATCCAGAAGCTTTGCTTTGATCTATAGCAGTGGTTCTCAACCAGTGCGTCATCCAAAAATTTAACAGAAAACATGTTTTTCCTTTTCTTAACAACTATGTAGGCTGGAGGTTGAGAGCTGAGAACCAGAAAAATCAAGTACTTGAAATCTCCATAATGGTCCCTACTTCTGACATCAGCCCCTGATGAAAATGTTGCAGCCCACCTCTCTCTACCACCCTGACACCCTTGTGTCTATACTTCCCATCATTGATGCCAACAATTAAATTATATATAGGGTTTTTACCTTTGTTCAGTTATAAATTGTAGTGTTTAGTGCGTCACAAGTACAAATATTATCTATCAGGAAGAAAGGTTGAGAACCACTGATCTATAGGAAACAGATAGGACAACAGAGCCAGCCAAATAAACCTCTCTCAATCTCAACAAATATAGCTCTTTCACTAGCAAGAATGGTTTTGAAAACTGTCTTTATAAACCAATTGTTTCTTTTCTAGGTTTTGTTTTATTTCATTTAGTTTCACCACCACCCTGTCAGTTTGCTAATTTGTTTGCTTTGGGGGATTTGGGTCTACTTGCTGGCTAAGAGTTGAACAGGAGGCCTGTTATGTTATAATGGACTTAAAACCCAACTCCCTTATATTTGCTTTTGTAAAATGTTGAAAGTGTATTTGTTTTCCTAAGTTTTTTAAATTATTTTTTATATATATATAGGATTTTGTTATTCCTGATGTCATCCACCAGTCTGATCTTTTTGTATCTCGCTTTGAACCTAATTAAGGGAATTGGCAGGTAACAAGTTCATTATAACATAAATAACTATTAGAACAGCATATTTCAAGAGGAAAGCCTTTCCATAACTGCACAGCAAGGTATATCAGTGCAGCTAAGGGGCCAGTAGGAGGTGCTCTTTTAAAAGCACCTATCCTCTCTTCTCCTCATGGTCTTCAGTGTAATCTAATCTAGTGCAAATGAAGCTTTGCTTTGGTCTATAGCAGGAGTAGGCAATTCCGGTCCTCGAGAGCAGGAGCCAGGTCAGGTTTTCAGGATATCCATAATAAATATGCATGAGATAGATTTGCATCTCAAAGAGGCAGTGCATGCAAATCCATCTCATACATATTCATTGTGGATATCCTGAAAACCTGACCTGGCTCCAGCTCTTGAGGACCGGAATTGCCTACCCCTGGTCTATAGGACACAGACTGATAACTCCAAAACCTGACAGCAGTATGCTGTTCTGATTGTTATGATTACCACATAAACTATTCAGTTTTAGTCTCAGAAATAGACCATTTGAAGATTTTTCCATTCGACCATTCTTTTACCAGCAAAGAAACACCTGTGGGTGGAACTAGGTTATGGATTGAAATAAAGTGTATACCAGGCTTGTTCAACCTTTTTCTATCAGGGGCCACATTTGATATTTTACACGCATGTGCACATGTACTCACACTCATTTAGGAGATTACACACTCACGTAATCTCCGAGAACACAAAGAAATAAGGTGATACCTTTTTACTGGATTAACATTACATTTTTAACTAGATTTTGGGATGCCAAAATCTCCTTCCTTAAATCAGGACAAGCATACTATAACACTATACTGGCCAGACCTAAAGGAGGAGGTTTTGGCCTCTGAAAGCTAGTCAGAAAAATTAATTTGGTGCAATAAAAAAGGTGTCACTTTATTTTCCATTTTTTCTTTTATTTACTGTATTTTTCGCTTCATAAGACGCACCCTAGATTTAGAGGAGGAAAACAAGAAAAAAAAACATTCTGAACTAAATTCTCCCTACCAGGCTCTGCACCCAACCCCACACTCCTTGCCAAGTTCTGCACCCTGCCCCCCCCTAATCTGGTGGTCTAGTGTTAGGCCAGGACAGGGGACAGGGAACAGGACAGGTAGGGACAGGGCAGGCAGGCCTCCCCCTCCCAGGCAGACCCCCCAGGCAGGAAGACACACCTCCCCCCTTCCCAGGCCTACTCCCCAGGCAGGCCTGACCTCACCCTCCTTATTTTTCATTTGGCAGGCAGGCCCCCCTGTACCTATTTTTAATTAGGCAGAGCAACTCCCAGCCTCCCTCCCCTCCACCGTTACCTTTTTTAAATTCCGAGGTCCTCCCTGGCTGGACACGGCTGCCTGGAGCACTGACAGCTGACACAGCTCCCTTGGAGTCTTCTTCCCTTGAGGCAGAATGGCACACAAGGCTGCCAGCCTGGTCCCGCGCCGCTTCCCGCGAGAACTCTCCTATTAAGAACTCTCGCGGGAAGCAGCACGGGACCAGGCCGGCAGCCTTGTGCGCCGCTCTGCCGCAAGGGAAGATGACTCGGAGGCAGCCGCATCAGCTGTCAGTGCTCCAGGTAGCTGCGTCCAGCGAGGGAGGGCCTCAGAATTTACAAAAAGGTAACGGGAGGGGTCTGGGTATTCGCTCCATAAAACGCACCCTTATTTCCACCCACTTTTGGGGGGTGGAAATAGTGCATCTTATGGAGCGAAAAATAAGGTATGTTTAACTTTTAAACAAGATTAACAGAGCTACTACATTACCATATTTTTCGCTCCATAAGACGCACCTTAGATTTAGAGGAAGAAAACAAGAAAAAGTATTTTGAACCAAATTGTGCACCCAGCCTGTCTCACTCCCTGCCAGGCTCTGCACCCTGTCCCCCTTCCCTGCCAGGTTCTGTACCCTGTCCCACTGTCCTGACCTGTAACCTTCCACCCCCCCTCACCTCTGGTGGTCCAGCGGTATATGGGCCGGCAGGAGTGTGCTTTCTGTGCTGCTGCCTGGGCCCTTGATGCTTTCTGAATGACTGCAGTGTCCCTTATCTCTATGTTAACTTTGGGGGACCTTTGGCAAAACAAAAAAAGTATATGGGAAGGACAACATAAGAGATATTCTGATCTCTTGCACCCCGCCTAAGAAACCACAGAGCGACCAGCACCATATAAATTAAGGAAGCTACAAAATTAGCTACAAAAACAAGACTCTTTCGGCGTTGTTTCAGTGATCAGTTTCCTTCCAGGCTTGCACTCCCGGGTGATCGATCTTGAAATTTACAGGGGAAGAGAGAAAAAAGCTCGCGACAGACAGGGAAAGAGCAGCTGGTTACACATAATGACTGCACTAGGCGGGAAGTGCACGGTACATTATACATGGAGAAATGCAGTTTGACGCCTTTTCTCTCTCTCCCTGGGGAGCCCCGCACTACGAGCTGGTTTGCACCATTTGGAATTTAGATCATGCGAGGAGCTTTGGGTGCCATGACCCGACGCCATCGAGGGCATTGATTGATCCGGAGTGAGCCCTGGGAACAGCAGACAGGCACCCAAGGTATCGGGGATTTGGGCTTGTTAATCGCTGCTGTTCCCCTTCTGCTATGAGCAGGGAGACCGACGCGCTACCGCTGGGGGGCTTCAGGGACACGATTCCTTCCACCGCAGCTGTAAGTCTGGGGGCAAGGTGCCCTCCAACACACCATGGTGCTCGGCGGGCTCTGGGTTTGGCTGGGATGGGGAGCGGACAATGATTGATGGCAGTGTTGCACCACCAGACTTAAGGGGCATTTAAAAAGGTACTACAGGGTGGGCGGTGTTTTAAAAAGGTACGTAGGGGGGTCGTCTTCACTTCATAAGACACACTCACTTTATAATACGGTACTTCATCCTAAATTAAAAATAAAATTATTTTTTCTACCATTGCTATCTGGCCATTTAATTTTTTTCTAAATTGTGTTGGCTCTGTCCGTCTCTCTCTGCCCCTGGTATGTAGCATTGCTCCTGTCTTTCCCTCCTCTCCCCTGCATCATTCACCATTACCCCATCTTTCTTTCTCCCACCACATCCAGCATTGCCCTGTCTCGTTTTCTCCCCCCATGCAGTACGTACTGCCTGTCTCTCTTCCCGTCATCCAGTATTTCCTATCTCTCTCCATCTATCATCTCCTCTGTCCCCATCACCCAGCATTACCTTTCTTTATCTATCCCACTGCTCCTCTTTCCCCTTCCCCACTGCAATCATTCAGCATTCTCCCTGCCCATCTCTCCCTCCTCCTTCCCTTCTCTTCTGTCTCTCCAACCCAGTAGTGTAGTCAGACCTCAATTTTTGGGTGGGCCTGGGAGTGGTCTGGGTGAGCAAGATCCACTCATTTCTTCACTGCCTGCTATCCCCCCCTCCAAAAACAGCAGTAAAAATGAATACCTTGATTGGTAGGGATCCCTGGGCTCCTTCAGCTGAGGAGCTCTCTGGAGTCCCCCTTACGAGCAGTCTTATTCCCACAGTCAACAGTGCATTTCCAGCCGCCAATATCGGCAATGCACTCTCCCCCACCACACATATGCTCTTGTTCAATCCTTTGGCACACATGCGCGGGGGTTCTAATTGGACTAAGCATGCATGGGGGGATGCCAGCATCAACAACTGGAATCCCTCTGCTGACTGCTGCAGGGATTAGACTACTTGGGTGACTCCAAAGAGGACTCTTCAGGTGGCAGGCCCTGGGGATCTCTGCCAGCTACACTAATGATGTGCGTCACCACTTGCCCACCCATGGATATGCCCATTCAGTATTGCCTGTCTATCTCCACTTCTCTCTTTCTTTAGCATGTGGGCAGATGGAACAAATATAACTTCTGTACCCTATTTTCATCAAAACCAGCCCTAAGCGAAAAGAAGAAAATCTCACATAAGTGCCCCCCTGCGCCCTTCCTTCACTATGTATCCTGACCCTCACCTGGCTTCAGCTGCTTTGATGAGATCCCTGCTTCCCTGCTGCAAATAATCTTCTTTTCTGTTGCAAAACGGCCTCTATTGGGATTTCTGTTTTCCTGCTGCAAAAGCTCCACAGTGCAAAAGTAGTCTGAAAAAGCTCTGTGAAGTGCAACACTTTCTGCTGCAAAATGTCTGTTAGGGTGGGTGGTAGGGGGGGGGTTATAGATTTTTATATGGTAGATATCAAAGTGCTATTGTGGAATAATTTGTTGTAATATATTATTTTGTGCACTTTTGTTGTTTAATTTGCAAACGAATAAAGAGTTATTAAAAAAAAAAAAAAGGATGCTTTCCTGCTGCAAAAAGCTCCTTGAGGTACAACAAGATCCCTGCTTTGAGCCGCGACTGGTCTTAACCACAGGGTTGAGCCCTGCTGTGCCAGAGGTTGAGGCCCCTCTCGCAGTATTGAGTCTCATGAGACTTGAAACCACAGGAACAGCTTCAGAAACCGCAGGAACAGCCTCAACTAGCAGCACAGCTCAAGCACACAGGCTAGTTGTGGCAGGAAAGTAGAGGTGCAGTCAGAGGACTTCATGGAGCTTCTGCTTGCCAAAAAAGATTAAGTTAGTGGTCCAGGTTGTGGTCCATGGGCCACAAGTTAGATAAGCCTGGTATATACTTTCCCTTTAAAACCTGGTGGGAAATCCATGAGTAAAAAGTTCCTGCAAACTTTGTAGTTATGCGTACAGAATGAAAAGTGCCTCTATGGTGGCAAATTTTAAGTAGCCCACAGATTTTGCAGGCCCGTAGGCACAATGCACCCACATTCTCAGAGGCAAAGCCCACACCGGAATCAGTCAGACATGGGAAGGGGTGCCAGTCTCACCATATACATTTGCAGCTTCTATTCCATAGGAGCAAATTAATATATTTACTTCCCTTCCTCTGAACTATCCAGCATTTCACCTCAAATCTTTCACAATGAATATATTTTTCCCTGTGGGAGAAGGGACCAATTTTCAGCATAACTTTTCCCACAAGTAAAGTGCTGTTTACCCAAGAGAAGACTTGAAAATTTCCCTTCCTACTCCTACTTACAAATCATCCAGTGTGCCACCCTGTCTTCGACCCAAAGGATTTCTCTGCAAATCCACAGTGTCTGTTTGCAGTGCCATCATTTTCCCAACCAACTGCTCCACCTCTTCCTCCTGAGAGGAAGAACATTAGTTATTAGGAGGTTATTTTAGAAGCCCTTTTTATGTGTAAATACAAATGGTCAATACTTTAAAGCATTTCTGCAAGAAAAAGTGTTTTACTTGCAGAAATATCCTGATATGCAGAAAGGTTCACATATAGAGCTGGATTCACACTAAGCACCAAATCTATAAAAGTTTCTTAATGCAATGCAAAAATGTCTTTTAGGAGGAAACAACTTTTATTGAAGGTTTGGGATGGGTATATTCAATCATTATCTCAAAGCCAGGAGTCTTGTCCTTAATTCATTTTGATTGAATCTCTCTTTTGAGGGGAGAGAGGGGACAGTTTAGGTATTTGATCACTAAGAAAAGATTAGGTTCTTACCTCGGTAATCTTCTCTCTAGTAGTCAACCTCTCCTCGTGAGAATTCTTGTAGAAAGCTTCATTAGCATTCTTTTGCTCTACCTCCCATCCTTCTAGGCTGTTCCCTTGGGCCTAACTGAAGGGATGTCCTGGTTAGTCTAGGGCAGTGGTCTCAAACTTGCGGCACGGGGATCGCATGCAGCCTGCCAGGTACTATTTTGAGGCCCTCGGTATGTTTTAGACAATGACACGGTGGCTGTTACCCGCGGCTAGCTGTGAGTAGCCGTGGGTTACCCGCCGAAGTGGGGGAGAGAAAAGAAGTCGCCGCGGGTACAGGGAGAAGGCCATTCACTGCCCTGTGGAGCAGTGAATGGCCTTGTCTCCGCAGTGAAGGGAGAGAACGTGTGCGGTCACCGATCACGCTCCCTTCCTCCATACTGATCGCTGCCGCCACCCAAACATCTCCCTCCATCCCTTCTGATCGCTGCTGCCCGATCGCCACCGCCATCTGAGCATCTCCCTCCCTGCTCCTTACCTTCACGACAGGCAATTTCTCTAAAAATGTTTCCTACCAGCAGCCGGAGCATTGAAATTGCATGTGGCTGCCATAAAGGTCATCTCTGACACAACCAGAAGTTGCATCAGAGACGACCTTTCCTGCAGCCACATGCGATTTCAACACTCCGGCTGCTGGTAGGAAGCACTTTTAGAGAAATTGCCTGCCGCGAAGTTAAGGAGCAGGGAGGGAGAAAGGGAGGAAAGGTGGGGTGGAGAAAAACAGACGTTGAATAGAAGTGGGGAAGGTGGGCTAGAGAGGAACAGATGCTGAAAGGAACTGGGGAAGGTGGGATGGGGAGGAACAAACGCTGAAAGGAACTGGGGAAGGTGGGATGGGGAGGAACAGACGCTGAAGGGAAATGGGGAAGGTGGGCTAGAGTGGAACAGATGCTAAAGGGAAATGGGGAAGAGAGAGATTCCAGACTATGGGGGGAGCAGAGGGAAGAAGAAGGATGGCAGACCAATTGGGGTGGGGGGGGGAGGGAGAGATGGAAGGGAGAGGCACAGCAACAGAGCATTTGGAAGAGATAGAGAAGGCAGACAGTGGATGGAAGGAAATGAATTAGGAGAAGATGAGGAAAGCAGAAACCAAACAACAAAGGTAGAAAAAAAAATTATATTTATTTTATTTTTAAGCTTTAGGATAAAGTAGTATATTAGTTGAGTTGATAAAAATTTATAAACAAAGCCCTGCCAGCTGAACATCTCTTTCTCTAGTTCAGCAGCCAGAACTTTGATTTTAAGGAAGGAATAAGCTAAATATTGCAGTACTGAGGCTTGTATGGATGCTACGAGGACAGTAGTCATGGGGATGGGGCGGGGACAGGGACAAATTTTTTCCCTGTGTCATTCTCTAGTATGTTTATCATAATCATAAAAGTAAAATAAAACAGTTTCTTTAGCTATAAATTACAATATTATTATTAAGACTTAGCCAAAAGGAAAGATTTATAAACTATAATGAGTTTTGCATGAGGTAGAATAGTCATTTCTTTTTTTTTTCCATTTTATAGTTTTGATATAATTATTAGTCAAGACAAAGAAATAATACAATACCAGTTCAAACTTTTGAGATAACACAATAGTCAATAATAAAAGTTTACATTAGAAAAACAAGAGTTTCTTTTCTCATCATAAGGCAAAGCATTTAACCAAAATATAAAATTTACTAGATTGTTACATTAGACCTCAATTAAAGGGGGAGAAAGCAATACAATAGCTGAATCCTCTATCACACAATACAAAGAAAATAAAAGATTGTGGCTAAGAGAGAACAAGAACCTTATTGATGAGCTGACTTGAAACAGAAGTTCTCTCAAGTATTCTAAGTTTGCTCTTTAGCAGCAATAAATTTTGTCAACTGCTGAGGTTCAAAGAAATATAAATCTATTCCTTGATAGGTCATTACACATTTACAGGGGAATCTGAGTACAAACGTCGCACCTACCTGCAGAACCCTTGGTCTCAAAATGAGAAATTGTTTTCTTCTCTTTTGGGTCATTCGTGACACGTCTGGATACATTCTCACTATTTTAGTCATGAATGGTATGTCTTTAAACTTAAAGAACAATTTAAGCATCCATTCCCTGTCAGAGTTGATGGCAAATTGTACAAGCAGCGTAGCAGTTGCCGGTATCTCTTCACCAGACCTCTCAAGGAAATTTGTCAAATCCAAACTATCAGCAGATAAATTCAGCTGGTTTGGTTTTTGAACAGATGATCTAGTTGGTAAGTAATATATTTTAGTGAGAGGCGGATAAGAAGTTTCGGGAACTTTCAAGACTTCTTTCAAATACTTTTTAAAAGTATCCCTCGCTGAAATAAGTGGTAATTTTGGAAAATTGGTAATCCGAAGATTACTTCTTCTAATCATGTTTTCCAACATTTCCACCTTAAAATTAAGGTTTCCACTGTCTCTTACCCAGGCCGAAGCCTGGGACTCCACTGTTTTTATTCTAATTTCATGTCCATCCACTTTAGTTTCGACGCTGGATAACCTATTTTTCAATTCCAAATTTTCAGACACAACAGAAGTATAACGTGTAGTAAGTTGCTGCATTTGAGTCCCCAAGGAGATTTGCAGACTAGGTATTGCTTCCCAAATTGCCTCCATATTGAAAACCTTGGGCCTCCGCATAGGTATCAGTTCAGAACCCAGACCGTCTGATGAAATTAGAGTACCTGGAACTTCAGCTGGAGATGAATTCAATGTAAGGAAATCCTGAGGCAGTTTCTGTTTCAACTCCTCCGAGTGCTCTGGTAGTTGGATTGGCTTCACAACTCCTTCTTCTGAGTCGACTCCCGAGCTCAGCTGGTCAGGAAAGAGAACACCCCGGGACGTTCTCTCCTCCATTGACTGCTCAAACGCCCCAGGACGACTCGGAGGACTCCGCTCTTCCGGAGATATCGATGTTGCCTCTAGGGAGAGCTGTAACGCTTCAGCAGGCGTGTCTCTCCTAGCCAAGGAAGCCTCCGGCTGAGTTGTTTGCGTCCCACGCTGGAGGAAGACGTCCATCGGGCCCGCTGCTGCTACCAAAGGTTCGTTGGGAAAAACCCGAAGTTTAGATTTACGTTTCACCATCCCAAAGGTAAAGGCAGCCCGCGAGCTGCCGTGGCATCTTAATTCCAGCTACCCGCAGCCATCTTCCTTAAGCCTCTCCTCCCCCCAACTCTTGTCATTTCTTTAATAAGACATTAACAATTTTTTCTGAGGCCCTTCAAGTACCTACATATCCAAAATGTGGCCCTGCAAAGGGTTTGAGTTTGAGACCACTGGTCTAGGATAAGGCAGGCAAGCAGCACTCCCTAGTCATTGCTGTCTGTGCCGGCTCAAGGCTTAAAATGGAATACCCCTATGTTATTAAGCTCTTGAGGAAAGGGGGCTTAGGATCACACAATTATAATGCAATTAATTTCAATTAAAATGCTTAATAACCGATCACAATTAAAATGTTTGACCAAACAGCTATACTAATTATAGTACAGTATGAATACCTGCCCACACTGCTCGACTGCTTGCTCCATCTCCCTCCATGCTGACAGAAGTTTTTCAGAGGCTGAAACAGGAATTTGGAAAAACAATTCAGTAAGTTAAGTATTAGGCATCCAAAGTGAATCTTCGACTTCGTGCCTCTTTCACTTAAGTTCAAGGTCCCTCGGCATCCCCTCCTCCCCACTTCGAGGATGTTGTATTCCTAATAAGGGTCATTTTTTAAAACCATTTCCCTGAGTAAATGCCTACATAGAAAGCCCCACTTTACCTGTGTATGAAAAGTACAAGCTGATGAATCTTTTGAGTTTTTGGTCTGTCAGAACTATTGGCTTGCTTTGACTACAGCTGTTCTTTGCTGCACCCCCCCCCCCCCCCAACACACACACCACCACCACCACAAAAAAAGCTGCTACTGTCTGGTCTTGCCTAATAGTTGAACCAGTCTTGCTTCCAGCTCCTGTCCAGAGTGATAAAAGGCTTTTGAACACAATGGAGGCAACATACTTAATCCAAGAAGGGAAAGTCCAACTATCATTACATTGGCAAACACTGCTGGTTACAGAGCAGGCTTGCACATGTGACCTGGCGGAAACCATTTAAAATCGAGAAAAATATAGGCAACAGTGATGGAAGCCTTGAAAAGTACTGCATTCAAATGTTAGGTTTGGGCAATTGAAGCTGATAAAGAAAAAGATATAATAGACTGTTAAGATCTTTCAATCCCTGACAAAGCAAACAATAGCGAAACGGCTGGGATCCCTTGGGGTGAAAGCGCTAAGTATTGTTATTAAATTACGGTCTAAGCAGAATCTAATCAGCATTACTCTAAAATAGCCTGTGTTGGGTTTGAAGTGAACTAGTGATGTTATTCATACCCCAGTAAAAGCACCAGAAGGTGGAGGGTGCTTGAAGTTCACTATCGGACTCTAAAAGTGATATCTGTCAAACTAGTTACAGTACACTTATCTCAGTGTGTTACAAGAATGATATGCTGCACCATTACAACTGTGCTCTTTAAAAAAAAAGTATGAGAGACCCACTTAATGAATAATCTCAAAATATGGTAAAGCCTGTGAATAGAAACAACAAAAGTGAATTAAGAGAAACAGAACAGAAACAAAAGAAAGGGTACAGAGAGATGCAAATCAGAAATACCCTCAATACACTGTGGACCTGATTCGGTCCAGTGCAGCCAAAATTGTGTGCACTGCCGATTTGCGTGCAACTTAATTAACAAGCCAATCAATGTCAATAATTGGCAGTTAACAAGTAATAATTGATACTAATCCAAATTTATATGCATAATTTTCTAAGCATCCTCTATAATAAAACCCTAAGCGCGCAGGCACACTTAGGACACCGTTTTCCCTGCGACCGTGGTCTCTGGGTCTGTGCCGAATTCCATTTTCAAACACGGAGGCAGGGAACACGCTGGTGACCCCCCCCTCCCGCCCTCACTCACCGCCAGAGAAACCGCTGCCGCCGCTGATTCGGAACAGGAGGGGCACAGGCGCCTCCTGCCGGCATCTTCTTCTCCCCCTCCTCCCTCTTGTCCCCGTGTCATTCTCTAGTATACAGGAAAGGTTTCTAGAAGCTAACTGGAGAATTCTACAAATGGCGTCTAGAGTTAGGAGCTAATTCTGTACCCAAATTTTGGCACGGAAATGCATTCTAATAGATGCAAGGTGCTGAAATGGCAGACTGGCTTAGAAATACATGTATGCGCCCAGTTAGAGGATAGTGCCTAAGTGTATCTGTGCAAAACTGTAAAATGGGGCATTCCAGAAAACTGCCGATGATCCCCAACTTGCACGCCAGGATTTATGCCTGTTTTCAGTTGATATAACTCCTCCTGAAACACCCTTCAAAGAATAGGTGCTGATTATTTTTTGGCGTGCCTATTTGGGCCTAGCTCTTTATAAATCTTAGCCCGACTTCAGATTTAGCTGGTATTTCAGGGTTTTTAATTCTGTGCCATTAGAAAACACAGTTCCAGAAACTTTGCTGAATGCTTTAATTTGGGGGAAGGTGGGGGAAAAGTCCTTTTAAAGGCAATACCTATGGACCAGTTCCCTCTTGAACCATGACTGTAAAATTCTAGCCATGGGATTAGCTATAGTTCTTTTATCCATAGCGCATAGGAATCAAATGGATTTAATCAAAGATACATAGGGAGCTGATTAATATTAAAAGTGCCGGATCCATTCGGCACTGGGTCAGCTGACTCCTGCTGAACCAGAGACTTGGGCTCCCTACAGAACTTGCATCGTGCTCCTGGAGTCTCCAGCCCTCAGAAACCACATTCTTGACACAGGTGTAAATGGGATCCCAAGCCTCCACATCAATGCAACAAACTCTGACGCTCCTCACACACCTGCCAGAGGATACAGAAGACCTACCACACAGCTGTGGAGCCGCAGCCTCGTGAACACCAGCTCTGGCTCTCTTTTCTTTTTGTTAAGCATTTGCTGTGCAGGAAGTGCAGGAAGGCTCTCAAGGATCCCAGATAAAAGAAGAGCTGAAACACCAAAGTTCTCCTAGTAGTCGGGGGTACAGAGGGAGGGACCAGCCATCCAGATGTGCACCTTGGGGGAAAAAGTAGTCCCCATGGACCAGGCACAACAGAAAAGCCCCAAAGGAAAGGGGAATAGCCAGAAACTAGACACTTTTTTTTTTTCTTGAGTAAGATCTCTCACTCACCACACCACAGACTGAGGATCTGTCCCTCAGGAAAACACTGTTCCATCCTGCCAGACCAGCTTCAGTCTGCACAGGTTGCTCACCTATGATCTGATGAGACTGAGAACCTACTGGCTGGCTGAGGGTTGGCACACTGCTTATGAGGAGGTTTCACAAATTTAGCATTCTGTTGGAAGGTGAGCATAACCGAAGCATAAGGTTTTGTGTTCACTATGGATTATGATTGACTTATTAGTTTGGGGTTGTAACCAATAAATCCTTAATAATAAAGAACACCTTAGTTGTTTTGGAAAAAGCTCATCTCCTTGTGTTATCAGAGGGAAGGAGCCTCACCAACAGAACTCCAGATTTAGAGATTTACAGAGGGGAATTGGCTGGTTCGTAAAATTAAAAGCATAGGGTGTGGTATTCCAATACACAGAATTACACTTACTGATTCCAAACTCAATCTGCTCACTGTATTTCTCCAGGTCGATCTGAATGCTGCTCCGGAAGAAATCCAGTTTGGCTTTCAGCTGCTGGGACTTGGAAGCCATAGAATTCTTCAGTTTGGAGAGGGTGCTGTTATAACGCAGCAGATTCATCCTGCAAGGACAACCGGGTGTGACAGGGGTAATTTCAACAAGGACCTTCAATACAGAAAAGGCCTACTATAATACAGTGTGGCCATATAAGTGCCCCAAATTACGCATGTTTATGTTTATGGAGAACATGGAAAGGCATTCTGGTTCATAGACAACCCCGCGAAATACAAAGGTGCGCGCCGACAACTGAGCGCAAGACGGAGGCGCGCGCCGAAGAAAATTACAGTTTTTAGGGGATCCGACGGGGGGTTTTGTTGGGGAGCCCCCCAGTTTACTTAATAGAGATCGCGCCGGCGTTATGGGGGTTTGGGGGGTTGTAACCCCCCACATTTTACTGTAAACTTAACTTTTTCCCTAAAAACAGGGAAAAAGTGAAGTTTTCAGTAAAATGTGGGGGGTTACAACCCCCCAAACCCCCCACAACACGGTGCGATCTCTATTAAGTAAAGGGGGGGTTTCCCCCCCATGGCCCCCCCCGTCGGAGCCCTAAAAACAGTAATTTTGTGCGGCGCACACCCCCGCACTGCGCTCAATTGTCTGGGCGCGCCTTTGTCCCGGCGTGCTTTTGACCTGACACCAGGCATTCCAGGGTACAAGAGAAATGCAGATCAATATAAGCTGTGAGCTCAGCTGCTGGTTGTTAGGAATACCAGTGACCAACCTTTTTCTCCCTCTACTGTATTAATCCCCGACTCGGCCCCAAGCGAGGCGTTACGTGGCCCATGTCAGGCTTTTTAATAAAACCTTTTGATAAAAGAAAGACAACTTGGTCTTCATGCTCTGAATTTCTCATGCACCTTGCTGCTTATGGGTCTATCAAGCCTCTCCTGTACGGACTCCTGGGCATTCCAGGGGACATAATTTAGGTGGAACGGAGACAACACTACAATGTACGTACACATTTTATGAAATATGTATGTACATGAATACATTTTATAACAGCTTTCTATGGAACAACTTAATATACTAGGGCACTCTAATTTCAATAGTTCTGCTAACACGAATGCCACTATAATTCAAAATTCAATTTTCTTATATTGAAATCATGACCAAATAACTACTTTGCCCAGGTGATTTTTAAGTTGGGATGCTTATATTTTAAAGTCGCCTTTGGTGTTGCCCTATTCTATCTTGTTGATAGATTTGTTATCATGACACATGAGAACAGTAGAAAATCCTATCCGCAGAGGTTTCATCAGCAGGAGACCTGAAGTTATGATGCCGTTGTACAGAGCCATGGTGAGGCCTCACTTGGAGTACTGTGTTCAGTTTTGGAGACCACACTACCGAAAGGATGTGCTGAGGATCGAGTCGGTTCAGCGAAAGGCCACCAGGATGGTCTTGGGGCTCAAGGATCTCACATATGAAGAAAGATTTAAAAAATTGCGGCTGTACTCACTTGAGGAAAGAAGAGAACGGGGAGATATGATTGAAACATATAAGTACATCACGGGACGCATCGAGTCAGAAAATGATATCTTCTGGCTCATGGGACCCTCGACCACCAGAGGGCATCCGCTGAAGATCAGGGGAGGGAAGTTTCATGGCGACTCCAGGAAGTACTTCTTCACCGAAAGAGTAGTGGATCATTGGAACAGACTCCCACCCCAGGTGATAAAGGCCAGCAGCGTGACGGATTTTAAGAGAAAATGGGATACTCGCGTGGGATCTTTAAGGGAGTAAATTCAGGGGAGGGGATACTTGAAATGGGCAGACTTGGTGGGCTATAGCCCTTTTCTGCTGCTTTTTTCTATGTTTCTATGTTTCTATTTACGTTCCCTTCAGCTAAGGGCGGTAAAAGTAAGAAACATCACGGGCACTGTCTTTCTTATCAAGCAGCTTATTTCGACAAAGATTTTCGCCCATTATTGACCAGATCAACATCTTATAAACATTACAGAAAACTATTGAAGACTTTCCTTTTCTCCAAATTTTTGGCGAGTTAAATCTTTGTGTATAACATTATCTCTGTATATTCTCACAGCATACTCTTTTGATAACCGCATTGAATTAAGGGTTATGCAGTCTAGAAATTCATTATTATTATTATAAATATGGATAAATAATCATAAAAGAAAATAAATAATCTGACATTAAAGTATTCCGTAAAGAAATCAAAACTTTTCTATTCTTAAAGTATATTCAACCTACTTAAATTCCCCTTCGCCTACTCTCTTTATAATATTCCCATGTATAGTCTACTCCCTGGTATCATCCTCTCAATATCCTAAAAATCAACTTATTCCATATAATCTTCCACTATAACCTTCTACTTAACATTTTATGAAAATTAGATAATCTTTTATAAAGTGTATCCAGAATTAATTTTCCCATGAAATGTAATTTATTATGTTATATAATTCCTATGTTACGTTATTTATTATGAATTGTAATCAGAAATGATTTCCTATATAACATATCCAGAAATAATCTCTGATATATTGTATCCATGTCTTTATCTATTCTATCTGCTTTTTCTAATAATTATCTTTCTTGGGTACTTTAGTTAGATTGTGAGCCTTCGGGACAGTCAGGGAACTTATAAGTACCTTTTTTTTTTCCATTTATTTTAATTTTTTATGGCATATTTAAGGTATCTATACTGTAAACCGCTTTGAACCTCACGGTATAGCGGTATACAAGAAATAAAATTATTATTATAAAGTGCTCAGTGCCACCATCAGGTTCAGTGGACAGCACTTTATCACACAAGCACTTTACATGGATTAATACAATACGGCTCATGAAACAGGATAGTTAAATGCTGAATAATGATGGCAACAAGAACAACAAGATAAGTACAGTTTCTAACATAGGGCTCCTTTTACTAAGGTGCGCTGGTGTTTTTAGCGCATGCAGGATATTACCGTGCGCTACGCAGCTAGAACTAACGCCAGCTCAATGCTGGCGTTAACGTCTAGCGCGTCTATTCCGCGCGTTAAAGCCCTAACGCAGCTTAGTAAAAGGAGCCCATAGTTTTGATAGGAAGTTTAAAAACAACTCTATAGGTAATCGGAATAACAGCAATTTTTTGAGTAAAATTTAAGACATCGCACTTTATGGAAGGAAGGGAACAATAAAGTGCAATGATGGTTCCATGACTATCGTGGTCTGAACTGCTTTAGCAATGGCCTGGTGGTGGCACTGAGCATTTTATGATTATTTATTTATACAGTGATACCTTGGTTTATGAGCATAATATGTTCCAGAAGCATGCTCGTAAACCAAAATACTCGTATATCAAAATGAGTTTCCCCATAGGAACTAAGGGAAACTCACTTGATATGTTCCCACCCACCCCCAGCGGTGCTGCTCAACCCCCCCCCCCCCCGAGAACCAGCATTGCTCCCCCCCCCGCGTGATCCGCCGCACTCCCCCCCCCCCGTGATTCGGTATCCTTCCCGTGATCTGCCATCCCCCAGCACCCACCCGAACACACTGCTTACCCCCATCTGGCACCAGCACCAACGCACATGCTGGTACCCGAAGATCTGCGTCTTCTTGTTTGTTCACGCTCTCTCTGAGAATCTCAGTGGGTGCTGGGGGATGCCAGATCGCGGCGGGGGGGGTGCGACACGAGTGGGGGGATGCCGGATCGCAGGGGGAGGGTGCCGGATCGCGGGGGGCGCCACTCGCAAATCGAGGCAAGCTCGGTTTCCGAGGCACCGATTTTGCGAATGTTTTGCTCGTCTTGCAAAACACTCGCAAACCGGTGCACTCGTAAACCGAGGTACCACTGTATTTATATTAGCAAAGTGGTTATTTGGTCATGATTTCAATATTTAAATATAAGAAAATTGAATTTTGAATTATAGTGGCATTAGTGTTAGCAGAACTACATGAATAAATTTACAATTTTTTTAGAAGCAGGTATAAATTTTGGGCATGAATGTTTGTGTACAGCTGGGGCTGTTCTGGGCACCTTTCTTTATAACATGTCTAGGTGCCCTGTGTTGGCTTTAAAAAATATAGGAAATCCAAACTGACCCAAACAAGTATTAACTTCAACCATATCATTTTAGTGGACCATTATACATGAAGCTATTACAAGAAAATTTGTTTCATGTACGATGGTCCATTAAAATTTTTATTGTTGAAATTAATACTTGTTCAGGTCAGTTTAGATTTCCTGTGGATTATATACCTGAACTTTATCTAAGAACGTTATTCTGGATGACTTTTATAAAACAGGCATCTTTTTGGACAATCCACATAGGCATCCTGTTATAAATTTGCATGTCCATCCACCCTTCCACCAATCAACCCCCAACGGAGAAACATCTTACATTGCAGCTCGTTGTCCTTGCTGGAGTCGGCTACAGTCCTCCTTCATCTTCCGAATAGTGTGCCAGACCTGACCCCACACCCTTCGCAGTTGAAAATAAGTCAAAATTTTCTTTGGCTCTTGAACTGGAAACGTGACAGGAGAAAATGATCAAAAACTATGAATGTATGTGACTAAGCTAACAGAATTCATGGTTTGTACTTACGGATGCAGCTAACACTTTCTGGGTGAGGTCGCAGTAACATTTGTGTTTCATAGGTAGTCTTGCTATTATCAAACAGAAAAGCCAGGTCTGGTTCCAGCTTCCTACCATCATTCTGTACAGAAAAAAAAATTAGACTTCATATATATATATCTTCCAGTTCACCATACTGCAATGCACTTTGCTAACATCGAAACTTACTTCATAGAAACAAAGAAAAATGGTGGCAGATAAAGGCAGCCTTGGACTCTTACCTGAAAGGGTTGTATGGCCTCAACAACTCCCTGGTGCTAAGTGAGTACAAAGCATGACTTTCCTTGTTTTAAAGAATTTGAGTTTTAAATTTTAATATCTTGGGGGGCGTGGCTTAACGCGAACACAAGATGGAAGTGTGATCGTAACGCTCCTCTTCAAATAGGCAACGATTTAAAAATAATTTTATCCTCTTACTGCTGAATTCGGGGAAAAACAATTCTAATTGAAACTTGAAATTGTGACAACTGATATTGACCTCCTCCGCCGAAATCGAGACAGATCCTGAGAGAAGAGAGCCGAAAATAAGATTGCCGGTTTTTTTTCTCTCAGTACTGGATCGGCGCGACATCGGGGCAGATAACTGACAGAAAGAAAAAAAATCTATCAACGGAGAAAATCTGATAATACAGCTGGTATTGAGGGAAGACCTGAAAGGAAGGAGACAGTGAGGTTGTTTTTTGCCGGCTTTTCTCTGTGTTGATGAGGCACGGAGGTGAGGAAAGGCTGTTGAAAATTTGAACTGACAGAAGTTTACAGATTTCTCAGTGCTGGAGCGACGAGATATTGAAACTTATAAACATATCAGAATAAATAATTTGAAAACCGCCGACACTGAAGAAAGGCTGAGGAGAAGGTAATTGGTTTTTTTTACCGGCTTTTTACTGTGTTGATACGGCGTGGCAGTGAAGGTAGGCTAATAAAAATTGAATTGGCCAACGGAGGAAAAAGGAAAGTTTCAATGCCGTTTTAAAAACTAGTGCTGTCAATGCTGTAACTGTATAAGAAACTGAAACAGGAAGAAAATAAAAAGAAAATCTGTTTCTCAGTTACCGGTTTTTTTAAACTGGAGTGACATAGCACAGAAGGCAAGTTACTGACAGTTCCACAATACTGAGGAGGAAACGGTTACAGTTTGAAACTACCTTCCTTCACAAAAACTGAAATAAAGTCCTGAGAGAAAGGAACCTAAAAAGATTTATTACTTCCTCAACGGATTTATATCTGTGCTGAAGACAAGCTCTTTCACTGGACAAAGTGGTTGAAAAAAAAAAAATTGCTGTGGAAAAGTAAAATCGGAAAAAAGGAAAAAAAGAGAATCAAAAAAGGTGCAGGAGAATGGCAAGCCCCGACAAGGAAAAAATGAAACCGGTATGTCTGCAAAAAGACAGAAACAAGATCAAATAACACCAAGCAAGATCCCACTTCCTGCTGAAGAACCTGACATTTTGAGTAAAGCAGAAGTTATGGAAGAATTAAGACAAATTAAACAAATGCTTAAGGAAACTGTAACCAATATGTCTGAAATGAAGGAAGAAATATTGAACATCCACAGACAAATGGAAGTTAATAATAAAAGAACAACTGTATTAGAATCTAAAATGGAGGTCATAGAAGGTGAAGCAAACAGATGCAAAAATGACAGTCTGGAATTGAATAAATTGAAAGATCAACTGGAAGACTATGAGAATCGAGGAAGAAGGAAAAATATTAAACTTTTTGGAATACAAGAAAATTTAGAAGGGAAAAATGCTATACATTTTCTAGAAAACTTAATTCCAAAAATACTACAACTGGATTTAAAACAACCACTGGAAATAGAAAGGGCTCATAGGATTCCAGTAAAAAATGTAGAAAATCAAGGCAGGCCAAGACCACTAATATTCAAAATGCTTAGGTACCAACAAGCATTAGAAATATTAAATGCTGCCAAGAAAGACAAAAATCTTAATTATAAAGGATCCAGAATTTGGTTTTTGCCGGACTTTGCTAAAAATACAGCAAATAAAAGAAAGAGACTATTAGACATGAGACCACTACTAAAAGAAAAAGGTTTTAAATATGGATTATATTATCCGGCAAAGATGAGAGTATCATCTGGAGATAAATCCTTGTATTTCGAAGATCCAGAAAAACTAAAAGCCTTTCTTTCTAAATCAGAACCTATGATATTTTAAAATAAAATATCAAGATTGATTTTGATGATATTATGAAAAACTATAAAAATTTGAGATATTGAAATACTGAAGAAAGAAAAATATGATCTAAAGAAAAGACAATAAAAATATAAAGAGAGAAAGAATAAGATATAGAAAAAATATTAATACCATATTAAATATATGTTTAAGATAAAATTTTATGATGTAATTTATAATACTAGGGAAATATAAATTAAAAATTGATAAATGGATAAAGATACATTAATGAAATGTTAGAAGTAAAAAATGACTAAAGATATTAAAGGTTAATATAGATAGATAGAAGAGGATGTTGATTGAATATTGGTTGCCTAGAGGGGAGGAGAATGTTCGGGTTGCAGTTCCAATGTGTATCCTTAAGCAGTCATTATATTGGGTGGGAAAGGGAGGGAAAAAGAAGGTATTTACTAGAATGATTAAGGAGAAAGTAAATAAGGGATTGGATACTTCAAGGGTAAATATGTGTGTCATAGAAAATATTTTTTGGATTTTAAATATAAAAGAAGAAGGGAAAAAGATTATACTGATAAGTTTTAAAATATATAATGTCTTTTAAGATATATTCTATTAATGTCAATGGCCTGAATCATGTAATTAAAAGAAAAAAGGTATTAGCATTTTTAAAAAAGCAAAATGCGGATATTTACTGTCTGCAGGAGACCCATCTTAATACAAAAGAATCACAGAAACTAATGGGTGGGTGGGTAAAAGAATGTTTTTTTGCTCCAGCAGAGGGTAAAAAAGCAGGGGTAGCAATTCTTATTAATAAAAAATGTATGGCCAAGATTAAGGTAATAAATTCAGACCCACATGGAAGATGGATACATGTTGATATAGGTATGGGAAATAATGCCCTGACGTTGTTTAATATATATGCCCCTAATTCGAATCAATCAGAATTTTTTAAAAAATTACAGAATATGTTATTACCACTGGCTGCTTCTAATTTAGTGGTGGCTGGAGATTTTAATGCTGTAATGGATCCATTATTGGATAAAAAACCAAGTAAAAGTATAAAATCTTTAGGTTTAGATAATTTGGCTCAATCATGCGATTTAAAGGATATATGGCGTATTCTTCATTTTAATGATCAGGAATTTTCATTTTGCTCACAGGTTCATAAATCATTTTCAAGAATAGATTATATTTTTGTTTCAACAAATAAAGTGCAACAGGTGATTAAAGCTTCCATAGATCCTATTATTATTTCGGACCATGCGGGAATATGGATAGAATTACAATTGGATAAATTGGAAAAGGATAGACCTCTTTGGAGATTTGATAATACACTGCTTGTGGATGATAAGTTTTTGGAAAATTTTAAAACACAAATTAATGATTTCTTTCAAATGAATTTAGTAGAGAATACATCTATTGAGAATGTATGGGATGCATTTAAAGCAACTATGAGGGGTAATATTATATCATATTCAGCTTTTATTAGGAAACAGAATAAAATTCAATATATAGAGTTAGAGAAAGAAATCAAAATATTAGAAGCTAAATTGATAAATAAATGGGAAAATGAGATATTGCAAGCTCTTTTGAAAGCAAAAGGTAAATATAATGAATTATCTTCAAAAATGATAAGAAGAGATTTGTTTTCCAAACAAGCAGTGTATTATGGAAATTCTAATAAGGCGGGGAGATTATTGGCAAATTATCTTAAAGCAAAAAAAAGGAAAACTAATGTTAATGGGATAAAAGATGATAATGGTACAATAACAAATCAAACAGATAAAATTTTAAAACAATTTCTAAAATTTTATAAAGATCTATATTCTTCCGAGCCTTATTTGGAGAGACAAAAAGATGGTAAAAATTTTTTAGATTTAATTAATGGACCTAAGGTTCCTGATCATATAAAACGGAGTTTAGATGAACCTATATCATTAAAAGAATTAGAAACAGCATTGAGATCTCTTAGAGTTGGATCCGCTCCAGGTGGTGATGGTTATACAGTAGAATTTTATAAAACATTTCAAAATATTCTTTCCCCATATTTACTAAATTTATATCAAACACAACTTATAAAAGGTGATATTAAAGGTACTATGGCTGAATCAATAATAATTGTTCTACCTAAGCCAAATAAAGATCCTACTTTGGTTTCGAACTACAGGCCTATATCTTTAATAAATGTGGATAATAAACTTTTGGCGAAAATTTTGGCGTTAAGATTAGCCAAAGCTCTCCCACATATTATAGATATGCATCAGACGGGTTTCGTTGCTAAAAGACATTCCTCTAATAACTCTAGATTATTGTTTCATATGTTAAATTTATCAAAAAAAATAGATGAACCGACTTTTACAGTTTCCTTGGATGCAGAAAAAGTGTTTGATAGGGTAGAATGGAATTTTATGTATCAAGCTTTAGAATGGTTTGGTATAGGTTCTGGATTTATACAAATGGTAAAAACTTTGTATAGCTTCCCGATTGCAAGATTAAATATTAATAATATGATATCTGATGGATTTCAATTGCGGAGGGGAGTTAGACAGGGTTGTCCTTTATCTCCTTTGTTATTTGATGTTATATTAGAACCCTTATTGTTAGCAATACAACAAACGAGGGAGATACAGGGTATTCCATATTCAGATATGGAATATAAAATTTCGGCTTATGCTGATGATATTTTGCTTTATTTGAAAAATCCAGAATCTACCTTATCTTCTTTATTGGAATTAATTGATAAGTTTGGTAAATTTTCAGGTTATAAAATTAATTGGAATAAATCTGAAATTATACCCTTAAATGTTCATTGTGTAAAAGGACTATTTAAAGATTTTCCATTTATATGGAAGGAAGAAGGATTTAAATATCTTGGCATTCAAGTTAAAAATACAATTGAAGATACTGTAAAAGAAAATGAAAAATTTGTATTAAAAAAAGTTACGGAGTTGTGTGAGCAATGGAACCCTTTACATATTTCTTGGTGGGGGAGAGTTCAAACTATTAAAATGATGATGTTGCCTGTAGTTTGCTACCAAATGAGTATGATACCTATTTATTTTCAGGGGTCCTTTTATAAAAAGCTTAATAGCATTTTAACGAAATTTCTTTGGCTTGGTAGAACACCTAGAATAGCTTTAGTAACTTTGCAAAAATCAATCAAGGAGGGAGGGGTAAATTTTCCAAATTTTTATAGGTACCATCAAGCCTATATTCTACGTCAGGGTATGTATTGGATCCTCCCAGAACTTATAGATAATGCACCTGATTGGTTATATTTGGAATGGCGCCTTATGTTTCCCCTAAATTTAGTTCACCTTCCAAGTATTAACATGCCTAGAAGATACAGAGAAAATAAAATTTTAATGGATACTTGGAAAACGTTGAGATTTATAAATAAATTAACACCTATCCCAATAAATAAATCAACTAATCAATCTTTATGGATAAACTCCAAGATCAAAATTGGCGGAGCTCAAATCCTTTGGAAGAACTGGATTATTGCAGGCATTAGATCTTTAGATGACGTTATTTCAGAAGGTAAACTGCTGGATTTTTCACAATTGCAACATAGATTTGGTCTTAATAAAACACAATGTAATGTTTTTGTTTTCATATGTGTATATTTTATTGTAAATCGCTTAGAAATTTGATTAAGCGATTCAACAAACAACCTAATAAACTTGAAACTTGAAAACTTGAAATGGTTGTAATTGAAGCAGGCCATTCAGGTTGGGTTCCCTGAATGGAAAACATTGAATAATCAATATAGTTTAAAGTTCTTATGTTTTCAAGCAGACTTCCTAGGACATCAAGCCGCATTGTGGTATAAATTAATATCTGGATATTTGAATAAAAAACCAAAAAATGGTCTAAGAGATATTTGGAGCATTGAGATTAAGCATCAAATTAATGCATCTCAATGGCCACTAATTTGGTCTTGGAGAATGAGATGTACAGTGTCAGCATCTATGAGACAAACTTGGTTCTTTTTATTACATAGAGCTTTTTGGACCCCTACACGTTTGCAAAAATTAGACAGTTCTAAGTCCAATAAATGCTGGCACTGTAATCTGGAACCAGGGACATTAGATCACTTACTGTATCATTGTCCCTACATTAAAAGTTTTTGGAATTCAATTTGGCCACAAATTAATAAATTGATGGAAAATCATATAGCAATATCATACGATACAATATTATTTGGAATGATAATGAGAAAAAAAAGTCAAATTTCACCAGAAAATAACAAGCTTTTATTGATTATGACAGGGGTGGCCATTCAGCATATAACCAATAACTGGAAGAATTATAATAACCTAAATTATACATTTTGGTGGAATACAATATGTCATGTATTTAAAATGGAAAGAACAATAGCAATACAAAGAGGGACATATACTAAATTTATAAAAATATGGGGGCCATTGACAAAATACTGCAATGAATAAATAGCAGGATTTTTCTTCTTCTTTTCTTCTTTTAAATATCTTTTTTGTGACACACATAGAGGGGGGGTAATGAAAATAATTTCTACATAATATGTTATAATATGTTATACAATATGTAATGTATGAATGAAAAATAATAGAAGGGTGGGGGGAGGGAGAGGGGGAAAAACATAGTTAGAATATGATGTATTAGATATAAAAGTGATATTTTGTATTTATCAATTATATTTTAATATTTTGTACACTTTATGTAAAACTTGAAAATAAAAAATAATAAGGAAAAAAAAATAAATAAATAAATTTTAATATCTTTCCAGATATGACATCAAGATAAGTTACGTTCAGGTACATGAGGAGATAGATTTATACCCAAGGCAGTGGAGAGTGAAATGGCTTGTCCAAGGTCAAAAGGGGTGTTTATTGGAAGATGCAGGATTTGAACCCTAGTTTCATAGGTTCAAAGCCCACTGCTGTAACCATTAGACTTCTTCACACCCCATTTTTCATCCACAGAGAGGAGATAATGTGACTTCTATTAATCCAAACAGTGATAAGTGTGTCAACACATTTGTACAGACTGGACTAGTTAATTTTGATTATTGGAAAAGAGAGGTCAGAGACATAAAATCAGTACTTTAGTTATAAACAGTTGCCTCACCTTGCTGTCCATCATGCACTGCATGGCAGGTTCCTGGAGGTGCAAAGCCAGTCCAGCCTCTTGAAGCAGCTCTTGGTTTTGTTCCAGAATGCCAGTGTCTGACTGAATCCGAGCTTTTAAACTCTGCAAGCTCTCATCCTCTGTTACTGGGTACATGTGGACACTCCCTGTCACCATGTTCACCACTCGAACCAGCTAAAACAAAGCAACCAGATATCCCACAGGAAATAAGAGGAGAAGCAGAAAGCCATGGAGAAAGAAGATGGAGGGAGACACAAATATGATAGTGAACAGGACCAGCCCTTCGACTGGTCAGGAAGATTTTGCACACAGTTCTGCTCTGACCAGGAGTTCCACCACCAGGGAAGATGTTAAGTTATATGCATACAGAGCTAATGCCCCAAACCTTGAACCCAGTGTCATCACAACCTCTTGTCCCCAGCCTATCATGTCCTTTGCTCCCTATCACAGAACCACCTGTAGAGAACAGATAGAGGTGGACTACTGCCACCATCACCACCCACCAAGTGTAGTCTTGCTTTCTTCTCCCTTCCCAGTCCCCTACAGTAAAGCTTCACTACTGCCACCTCCTCCTTTGCCAGGTTCCTTCTTTTTTTCAAATTTATGATTTTATATATTCCCTCATCGCTCTCCTTAATGTCTGAAAATGAAATTAATCTGGAACGCTCATCAATGAAAGGCAGTTACTAAAGCACCTACATATAAATGTGTATAGCGCTGCATACGTCTAGCAGCACTATAGAAATGATTAGTTATTTAATAAACAATTTATATACCACATACAACTATGCGGTTTCCATATGACATACATAGAATCTTGTTTCCCTCCGATTATCACGTATAACATAGACATATCAAGACATCGTTAATCATCCCTGTTACGATAGGGATAGAGCACAAATTTGGTCAATTCAAAGTACAAACAAGCTTTAAATCATACTTCGATGTCCGAAAAAAAAAAATTCTAGAAAAATACATCTTAGCATAAGAAGGCATTAGCAAACAATTGAGTTTTCAGCATTTTCTTAAAATTCAACCCTGTAAGCATACATATCTAGGCCTGCATGTACCATATTTGTGCATACTACCAGGCAAATTCTACATAAGGCGTCCAAAGTTAGGCACCAAAACTGTGTGAGCCAAACACCAATTCTATATTGGCAGCTCCACGCAGGAGTGTGTGGCGCAGTGGTTGAAGCTACAGCCTCAGCACCCTGGGATTATGGGTTCAAACCCTGCACTGCTCCTTATGACCCTGGGCAAGTCTCTTAATCCTTCATAGCCCCAGGTACGTTAGATAGATTGTGAACCCATCAGGACAGATATGGAAAATGCTTGAGTACCTGATTGTAAAACCGCTTAGATAACCTCGATAGGCGGTATATACAATCCTAATAATAATAATTATAAAATACTAGTTCAACTTTATGCACAAGCATTTATACCAGACAAGGACATTAGCAGTGCCTCTGCTGAGTGAGACCAGAGGTCCATCCCGCCCAGCAGCCCACTCGCGCGGCGGCTCCCATCAGGTCAAGGACCTGAATAATAATTCTCTTATCAGTACCCCTCAATCCCCTTTTCCTTCAGGAAATCATCCAATCCTCTATCTATACCCTTCAATCCTCAAGTTCGCCTGTTTTTGTTTCAAATCCATCCTTGGGTTAGCCCCTCTTTACTTGGTACCCCATTTTATTCTAGATCGTCCATCCAAACTCACACGCAGAGCCCATCTGTTTAGCCATCCAACCCTAAAGACCTGCCGGTACAAAAGATATATGAATAGAACTCTCGCCTTCCAAGCAGGTCTGCTTAACAATTGGTTAGCCAACATTATCCTTCGCGCTTCATCCTACCTAAACTTCAGGAAACTACTAAAAACTAACCTATTCACCTGATTTACACCTTAAGACTTTTATGCCCTTCCTTCGCCCCCTTTTATCTCACCTTGTCCTGCTTACTCATTTAAATTGTTTCTCCTTCTGCCGATCGTACCCCCCGTTATTCCCCTCTACCCTTTATTCTCGAACTGTACCCTTCACATTACTTTCTTCTTGGTTCTAACTGTACACAGACTGACTAGCCCCTCTTTGTTGTACCTAATCTTTTGCTCTGATTGTACCATACCCTCTGATTGTACCATTCGCTCATTGTCCAGCCTTTCTTTGTTGTAAACCGCCTCGAACTACTATTGGCTTTGCCGGTATATAAGAAATTAATTATTATTATTATTATTATCCTTCAGGAATTCATCCAATCCTCTATCTAAACCCTTCAATCCCCTTATCCTTCAGGAATTCATCCAATCCTCTATCTAAACCCTTCAATCCCCTTATCCTTCAGGAATTCATCCAATCCTCTATCTATACCCTTCAATCCCCTTATCCTTCAGGACTTCATCCAAACCCTTCTTGAAACCCTGTAGCATACTCTGTTGTATCACACCCTCTGGAAGCGCATTCCAGGTGTCCACCACCCTCTGGGTGAAGAAGAACTTCCTAGTATTGGTTCTGAATCTGTCTCCTCGTTCCTGTATTTTTCAAAATTTTGAAGAATCTGTCCCTATCCACTTTCTCCATGCCCTTCATGATCTTGTAAGTCTCTATCATGTCCCCTCTAAGCCTCCGCCTTTCCAAGGAAAAGAGGCCCAGTTTCTCCAATCTTTCAGCATATGTTAGGTTTTCCATACCGTTTATCAGTCGCGTCGCTCTCCTCTGAACCTCTCGAGTATCGCCATATCCTTCTTAAGGTACGGCGACAAAAGCCGGTACAAATGCTTGCATCTACATATAGGCAGTTGGGTGTGCAATTTATAGTATTCTCTATAACATGTGTGCTTAATGCCTTGCCACACCCCTTTCGCAGTTACTTGCATGAACACTTAGGCACATTTAGAGAACAGAGCTTAAGTGCTTTTCCTCAAGGAACTGCCATTTTGCCCTTGTTTTGGCACTTGACTGCTGCTTTTCCCCTGTTGCTGCACCTATCTTTGGAAGTCCTATGTAAAATTCCCACCATGTACTTACCAGTATAAAAAGACATAAGATTTCTCAAGTTCAGGGTCCATTTATTTGATTATACCATATATACTCAAATATAAATTGATCCGAATATAAGTCGAGACCCCCATTTCCCCCCCCAAAAGGAGGAAAAATGGTTGACTCAAATATAAGACGGGCGGCTTAATATTCAAGTGCCCTGCCCTGTCAGGGTCTGCACCCAGTCCCCTTCTCTCCCTCCCCTGTCAGGAACTCCATCTAGCCCCCTTCCTGCCAGGCACTGCACCTAGCCTCCTTCCCTCCCTCCCTGACAGGCTCTGTACCCAGCCCCCTTCACTCCCTCTCTTGTCAGGCACTGCACCTAGCCCTCTTCCCTCCCAACCCATGTCAGGCTCTTCACCCGGCCCCCTTCCTTCCCTCCCTCCCCTGTCAGACTCTGCACCCAGTCCCCCTCCCTTCCAGGCTTTGCACCCTGTTTCCCCTTCCTCCTTGCCCTGTCCTCCTACCTCCTCTGCAGATCTCTGGTGGTCCAGAGGTGCAGCAGGCAGGAGCTAGCTTTCCATGCTCCTGGCCTGCTAACCCGGTTGGTGGTGGCTGCCATGAGATCTGGTTTCTTCTGCTGCTGAGCAGCAATGAGCAGGAGCGCGCTTTGGCACTCCTGCTCGGCACTGAGCAGCTTCTTGACTGGCTCCCATGAATTCTCAGACATATTTATTCCAAACTAATGTGCCACTTCTGTTGAACTCTCGTTTCCCTGTGGTCTGTTGCTAAGTGGGGGTTAATGTGTTCCTTTCCCCTGACATTCCACTTTGCCCTCGTCAAGGGCTTCCTTGTTCCACATTCAGCTTCCTGTTAGCTACTCACAATTACAATCCCAACTGTAAATTTCTGTCATAATTGTCCTTTACAGAGGAATTGTCCTAGACTCACATTCAGACTGAGGATGTCGTCCAAGGCCTTAAAGCAACTATTGGGTCCATACTGAGGATCTGTCCCCCTCTGCCGTGGCTGCCACAAAAGCATTTTCTTCAGCCATTTCTCCAGCCGCTCCACCAGGATGCTGGAGAAGAAAAGGTAGGAAATATTACTATAAACAGGATATATGCAGCCTCAAAATAATGACTAAGGTAAGGAAGTGCAAAACAATTAATACAGGATGACTGTGCCCAAAACACATATTTAGATCGGTTTCAGTATCATGCCAAATAATAAAAGTGTGCATGTACTTTTCAGCCTGCATGAAACAAGCCAGGTTTCAATTGTATATTTGAACATCTCAGGGAAAAGGTGACATTTATTTATTCATTCAATTTTCTATATTATTCTCCCAGGGGAGCTCAGAATGGTTTACATGAATTTATTCAGGTTCTCAAGCATTTTTCCCAGTCTGTCCTGGCAGGCTCACAATCTGTCTAATGTACCTGGGGCAATAGTGGAGGGGGGGAGGGATTAAGTGATTTGCCCAGGGTCACAAGGAGGGTGATGAGGCTGAAAATTTTTGAAATACAACAAGCACTGCCACATAATATTGTAACATAACTCATTGAAACAAGGCACATCAAATATCTTCAGACAAGCCAAGAAAACCCTTCCTCCTCCCCCCCTCCCCAGAAGTTCCATGCAAGAGTTCATGGGTTGCCCTCTCCGTTCGCAACAGGCAATGTAGGGCTTCCAATCCTGCAACAGCTGCAGCAGTCGGTGATGTTTCATAGCTGTGAGCTTGGACATAGTAAAGACGTAGGCTATTTTTTGTAACACCTGATTCAGGATGGTGTTGAAACCTTGACACCAGGCTGCTGCCAACACCAAGCGTACAGCAGTCACAATCGTTGCTATCAATTTGGCAAGTTTAAGAGGCACGCCCACAAGCTTCATATTTAACAAGGCACAGCCCATATGTTTTACCAGTATCACCCCACAGGTATCAGACATCAAGGCAAACACAATATCCCAATAGTTACTGGCCTTGGGGCAGGTCCACCAGATATGCTCAAAGAAGCCCTGGGCACCACAAAAGCGCCAACATCTATCTGATATGCTAGGCTTAAATTTATGTAAGCGTAATGGTGTAGAATACCACTGGTACAGTAATTTGTAGCCATTCTCCACCATATTACTGGCAATCGAGACCTTAGGAAGGGTGCACACAGTAGACTTCCACTGCATCGGGGTTATATTCTGCTGCAGCATAGTCTCCCAGTGAGCAAAATACTGTACTGGTGGGATATCCGGATGTATCAGTAAGCTATACAGTCTAGAAATACAACCCCGTCCACTAGATTCCATCCACATCTTATCCCAGGCTACAGAGTCCTTCTGAAGGTCAGGCAGGGCCCTCCGGTTAATAAAAGAAATGACTTGATTATATTGGAGGAGTTCAGAGGCGGTAAGGCCATATGCCTCCTTCATGTGATCAGCGAGGCTTTTTCATGTTATGAGCCTATAGGCAGCTTGAAAAAGTTATTTTTGAACTTATGTAACTTTATTATTTTTTCACATGAAAGGATGGGGTTTGCATTGTTGTATTGCAAATTGTTTGCTCTAACAGGCTTCATTAAAATGTCATTTTTTGTTTCTGATGACTTTAGACAGAGTGTGGCACAGTGGTTGCGTGGATGGCTTCATCGACTTGTCGATTATAACTCCAAGTACCGCCCCGGACATCCTGTATTTGTGCATGAAGTTTTTGTTACCTACATGCATCACTTTACACTTATCACTTTACACTTATCCACGTTGAACCTCATCTGCCATGTTGATACCCATTCCTTGAGCATGATTATGTCACGTTGCAGATCTTCACAATCCCCCTGTGTCTTTACTACTCTAAATAACTTTGTATCTTCCGCAAATTTAATCACCTCACTCATCGTACCAATGTCTAGATCATTTATAAAGATGTTGAAGAGCAGGGATCCAAGCACCGAGCCCTGCGGCACCCCACTGGTGGTGCTCTTCCAGTCCGAGTATTATCCATTTACCTCCACTCTCTGTTTCCTGCGCATAGTATGAAAATGTCATCCGCATAGGAGAAAATGTATGTCCAAGGGAAGGGGAGACAGTTGCCCACTGCTGTTAGGTAGATATTGAATAGGGAGGGTGAGAGCGGGGAGCCTTGTGGGATCCCACAGGAGAACACCAACTTTGGGATCTTTGGCTGCCCTTCCAAACCCCATAGGACCCATTTTTAAAGAACTGTGAGAATCAGCTGAGGACTATTCCTTGCATACCCAGTTCGTTTAATCTCAGGCGGCTCAGATGTCGAACTGCATCAAGACTGACTGTTTACCCTTGCTCAGATAGTATTTGGCTGTCAAGGTTAGTTCCAGTAGAAGTGTTTCAGTGCTGTGTATGGCTGTGAAGTTCTTGCGTGCTGTGGAATCCATTCCATTGGTTAATGAGGTCAGATAATTGTGTATCGACACAGAATTCTAACAGTTTTGCCGGCCAGGGTATTCCCGCTATGGGTCTGAAGCTATTGACTTCTGAGGTTCTCATAGTATGCCCTTTTGGCCTCTGACGTGACCTGTTGGGTATTGTTTTATTTTTCATCTCCAATGGATGTGACGGTCTTGCATCTGGTTCTTCTTCCAGGTTTTTCCAGTCGCCTGGCTTCTGTTCTTTAGGTAAGGTCTGAGAACCATGGTCTGATTTTTTTGCTTAGGGACTATGGTGCTATCTTGGCTAAGGTTGCCTTGACTGTGCGGTGCCAGGAGTCAAGGGCATCATCCACGCTATTATTCACAGGGGCAAAATGGGTTTCCTCCCAAAAAGCCTCTGCTAGGATCTTGCCTCGCTTTATCATCCGTGTTGTCTCATTGGCTTTGTGCACAGATGTTTTAGGAAGTTTCAGATAGTAATTTGAGAGGTGATGGTCTGACCATATTAACGATTCCCATATGATATGGTCTACTAGTGGGAAGTTTAATCCTTTGGATGAGTAGGAGATAAAATCAAGGCTGTGGCCATCCCTGTGCTTTGGGACTGGAGGTGGACTGTGGATATCTAGTTGTTCAAGTAGTTCTTTGAAGGTGTGGACTTTGGGGTCGTTGAATATTTCTAGGTGGAGGTTGAGGTCTCCCAGCATCACCAAGTTCAAGAAGAGTGTGGTGCAGTGAGAGATCAGTTTGTCCTTCATTGTGCTCCAGCTGCCAGGCCTACATTGTGCTCCTTTATAATGTCACTGGGGTACTAATAGTTAAATATTAGTGGAAGTCAGAAAAATATTAGAGTTCAAATAAAAGAACTGTCTTCTCATTCAAATTGGTAACCAAACTTCAGGATTGCAACCGTCACGTTTGAAAGTCACTCAGAGGTATAGAGTTCTTCAAGAAGAGAGTTGCGCCCTCTAGTGATGAACCAAAGTATATTTTTCTGTCGTTGCAACTTTATTAGTTCTGGTTACGCTCCAAGTTTGATTACAAAAGTAAATAAATAAATAAATGTCTTTACAGTCTTTCAAACACTTGTATGAAAATACTTTGTTTTTTCTTATCTTTACAAATCTTTTCAAATGAACATCGCTCTGTGAGAAAATTGTAAAGACATTTATTTATTTATTTACTTTTGTAATCAAACTTGGAGCGTAACCAGAACTAATAAAGTTGCAAGGGCTACATTGTGCTCCAGCAGGCCTACATCTTTATCTTCCTCATTATTCTTCAGGGTGCAGATCATATGTATTCTAGGTCTGAGTCTGCCTGTTTGTCAAGGATGTTTATGGTGAGGAATGATTTGTATATTAGTAGGAGGCCTCAACCTCTTTTGTGTGTCCTTGGTGAGTGTATTAGCTTGAATCCTGGAGGGCATAGATCTATCAAGGTTGGTGAGTTTCCATCCGAAATCCACGTTTCTGTGATGCAAATTATGCCAGCTTGGCTGTCGGCTATAAGATCATTTATGATTAGGGTTTTGTTGCATATAGAACGTGCATTGAGGTATTGGCATTCTATTAGTACCTAGGCAAGTCAGGCAGGTGCTTTTTAAAAAACAAAAAAAGTATGGCTCTCCTGGCTACAGACCCCATCATCTGGCCCTTCTCCCTGGCAGAGCTATCCCAGGACTACTGGGAACCTGTTAACACAGGGAAGCCTTAAAAAAATATTGGATTAAATCCTGAAAATAAAAACTCTAGAGCAGAGCAGATAAAAAGACATCTTCACAACTTGCTTGCAAAAGTTAAGACTGAGAAGAGGGGGGAGGGGGCGCTGCCCAGAAAGACAAGGGAATGGAGAGAAGAAAATGATTGATGTCTTCTGCAAGCAACTCATGAGTTGAGGTGCTTAACCCATCTGTAAGGAATCGTATGCTGTTTGCACAGGAAAAGTGGGTTTTATCCAGTGTTTATCCAATAAAATACCTATTCTGAAAAAATTTCAGATTTTGGAACTTTTCAGATTTTGGAACGGTAGACAGGAAGATTAGGGATTAGGAGCTTAATAAAAGAAAGTATTGTAGAATTTATCAGTACTAATTGGTATATATTGTTCATTTTCTGCTTCTCATTGTTACTCAAAGGGGAATCTGTTGCTCTTTTGGGCTGAGCATCTGTCACACTGGGGCATGTTTGTTACCAAATGTGAGCTCTGGTACACAAACCACCTCCTTGAAAAAAATATTGGTTTTCTGAGCTTTTTGGTTTTCAGAATTTCTAATAAGAGATTGTGTACCTGTATTTCAAAGATTTTATTAAAATCCAGGTTGGCCACATCCATGGCATCCTTCTGATGTGCTCCTCTGGCAACTTCATCAAAAAAGAATCAACTTTGTTTAGTACCCAAAGCAATAGACATATCAACTTCCTAGTGTACCAGAGAAATCTCCCCGTAGTAACCTTCTTACCTGTTTAAATTATTAGGATATGGTAAAGAATTACAAAACTTCACTTCCCCTGCCAGATCTTCATAAACAACAAGATCATCCTCACTTTTCTGTTTCACTTTTGAATGCCTAAAAGTTCAAGAAAGAAGGAAAAAGAATAACGATAAGGTCTAACCAATACCTTTGCCCATTGCCCTACTCCCCCAACTTCTCATTCACACACACACACACTAATATTTTTGCATGGTTTCTGTCAGCCAGTTCTCTTTTTCTTCTTAGACTACTCACCACTGTACAGGCTGCCAGTTTGGAAGAAAAGGTCTAAAACCAGTAATGCATTCAAAAGCCAGTGTGCCAAAGCTCCAATAATCTACTGTTACTGTGTATTTCTGCTGTTCTAAGAGCTCAGGAGCCTGAAACATGAAAAAAAAATGAAGAATTATTTTCTTTCTAGTAATTTAACTACGATGGAAGGATTTTTCAACTAACAGCTTTTGAAAGTGCTGAAGCAGTCCAAGCAAAGCTTAGTACAAAATATACTATGGGCTTTTACCCTTAATGGGGCTTAACTATTAGACTCTGTGCTAGTTTGCAGGCCCAAGGGTAACTTGAATAAGAACAATGTCCAACAACGTCCATCAACCAATGGTCCATCTACCTCAGTATCATGTTTCCACTCACGGCAGCCAATTAGCTAGCAGATCTGCACGGGCAGGAGCGAAGAAAGGTCACTCCTGCTGCGATTCACCGCTGGACCAACAGGGACACTAAAAGGTACACGGATGAGGCAGGAGGGAGATAAAAATTGCCTGCCCCGGAAGCTTTCGCTCTGCAGCATCCTGCTTACATAGAAACAGGAAGTGCTGCAGAGTGTAGGCTTCCAGGACAGGTTGACGGCAGTAGGATCATGTGGCTAACGCTGCTGGCTGGCTGCCTGAAGTTTTGAAATTCCAGCACCGGAACAGGTACTGGGGACAGAGGAGTCTCAGATAGCCATACCCGACTCCATGATGGTCCAAGTGGGGGGGGGGGGGCAGGAGAGAAAAAGAGGCTGCACTGGGGGTGGTTTAGGAGCGAGACTAGCAGGATGCAGAGGCGGGACAGGGTACCCATCACCTCTACAAATCATCCCCACAGGTCCTCAAATTGTTGTCTGTGCCTCGTCACGAATGCCAAAAGCCTATACTTCTCAGCTGTCTCTTGGGGGGGGGGGTCCGGGAGGAGTTGGAGGGGAGTTGGGGGGTGTTGGAGTTCTGGGAAGAGGTGGTGAGGGGAGTTACTGGGGGGATTTTTGTAGTCACTGTTTAACGGGTTTGAGCGTGTCTGCAGTGAGGTGCTCCTGTGTGTGCACCATTGTGCTGTTTTTTTCTATTTGTTTCTGCGCAGTGTTCTAAATAAAGAATTATTTAAAAAAAAAAAACCCCAATTATGGTAACCCTACCTTTATCATCTTGTTCATTCCCTGAGCCAAGGAAACATTCACTGATATTTCGCTCCTCAGAAAGTCCTCCCCCTTCTTCATAGCCTTAGTTGCCATGCAGAAGAGAGGTCTGGGTTAATAAACCTCAATAAATAAATATCTTTGAAGTGGGAGCTATGTTGGCAACCCCTCCCACCATTATGCATAGTAACATAGTAGATGACGGCAGATAAAGACCTGAATAATCCATTCAGTCTGCCCAACCTGCTTCAATTTAAATTTTTTTTTATTTTTTTCTTCTTAGCTATTTCTGGGCAAGAATCCAAAGCTCTACCCGGTACTGTGCTTGGGCTCCAACTGCTGAAGTCTCTGTCAAAGCTCACTCCAGCCCATCCACACCCATACTATGTATGTGAGAGCCTCTGTATAGAGCCTAAGCCCTAGGCAATGGCTGCCATGAGTTCCCGTCATAGTCTCTCGAGAGACTACGGGAACTCACGGCAGCCATTTTGGATTAGTGATCTGCATGGGGCAAGAGCATAGGAAAATCGCTCCTGCCCCAAAAGACCGCTAGACTACCAGGTAAGGTCCGGGATGCCGGGGGAAAAGGCGGGAGGGAGGCGGGGGTAGGTCAGAGTCAGCCCAAAAGTTATTCATGAATTTTCAATATTCGTGGGCCGGCTCTGCCCCTAACCCCCGCGAATATTGAGGGAGGAGTGTACCTGTTTCGACTGGACCCTTGAAAAAGGCTTGCTGGCCGAAACATGGCCCGTGTCAGGTTATGGTAGTCTTTTAGATGTTTGATGTGGTCTAATTTTACCATTGTCCGAAGATTTCTATAGTTAATTTTTGTATTCAATCTGTTTAATAAATACTTTAAGAGTACCTTACAAATTCATATTACTTCATATCCAATATTCTTCAAGGGTTTTCATACTGGATATGAAGTAATATGAATTTGTAAGGTACTCTTAAAGTATTTATTAAACAGATTGAATACAAAAATTAACTATAGAAATAGGAAAGCATTAAAAATATTTATAAAAGAAAAAATTTTATTCAAAAAGAGTATAGATTAAGTTAGATTCACACGATTGGGTGAGCCAGTGACGAGTGCTGCCACGCTGTATTGTATCGCATTTTATTATACAGGTGGCGTACTGAGATTCCCCACATGTGCTAAGATAAATCACAAAGAAGCATGATATAGTGGAACATTGCTATTAAAATACACGTTTTTGCATAACTTATAAAGAAGAAGGTGCAGTGAGAAAGACACTTATCAGCTTTATAAAGAGACATAAAATGTGAAAAATGAAAATCGATAGAGTATCTTACCAGGTACTGCAAAGTCCCAACAAATGAGGTACAGAGACTCCCCTGGTCAAGCTCTTTTGCATATCCCAGATCAATGATTTTGTGGATTAACTGATGGAAAGAGAAAGCAAGAAAGAAAGAAGGAGTCTGCATTTAGCTCAAGCCTTTTTTCAGTATTTCAAGGCAAACTGCATTCAGTTCCAGCATGTATTTTCCTGTCCCGGTTGGGCTTACAGAGGCAAGGGCGGTTAAGTGACCTGCCCAGCGACAGTGGCATCTGAAGCTTAGCCTGAGGCTCTAACCATGAGGCTACTCCCCCTCCCCCTTTTCAGGTAGTAATATTTGTGTGGCATTACCAGGGTAGACATATGGAAATTAAGAGAGGGGGCAATGAAAAATAGCGAGAGGGTAACAATTCTTCTGAACTACAGTAATCAGAGTAAAAATACAGTAATTAGAGTAAAAATACACATCACAGACACAAGATGGGCAAAGGAAACTCAATCCAACAGAAACTGTATGGCGTTAGGAGCATATGAAACATCAACAAGAAAAGGGTTTAGCTGAGGAATGCAGTCTTCAGAGAAAGAAGGTAGGGCACAGGGATGGCCCAACCATTCGACAAAACTAGACGGTCAACTAGAGCAGTAGATCCTGGGAGACAGCAAAGAGTATTTTCACACAAACCAAATCAATACATCCGGACAATCACACAAACTGAAAGAACCATCAGCAATGCAGTGTGTGTGTATTTTAGAAAGGATGTTCAGTTCAGAATATGTAAATCCAAGTTAGTACGTCATAAACGGGCACTATCTCTCTTGTATTTTAGAACAAGATACAGACTGTTCTAAAATATACGTAAGATGGGTGTCCATGTGCTGGAACATTCAAATTACGAACAGAGGAAAATGAGAGGCATGAGACATCTATGAGGCAGCACAGAAACATCCATCTTATAAAATGGTCACATGGAACAATTTCTTTATAGATCTGCAATTCATCCAAGTCGCTAGGATTCGAACACGAGTCAATGACACATAACAACAACAAGACCTCCATGCAGAGCAGATGGGAAGCCTAACAGTTACAACAGTAGATCCAAAGTAGAGAATGACACGGGGACAAATTTTTCCCCGTCCCCGCAGGAACTCATTTTCCCGTCAAGTTCTTTTCCTGCCCCTGCCCCATTCTTGTAAGCTCTGTCCTCATCTGCATAAGCCTCAAACACTGTAAAATCATAAGTGTCTGAGGCTTGTGCAGTTAAAGCAGAGCTTACAGGAATGGGGCAGGGCCAGGGACGATGACAAAACTCGCGGGGTTATTTGAGGTCCGAGTTGAGAAACTTTAAAGGATAGTTAGGAGAGGATTTAGAATTCAGGGAAAAGGTGGTAATGGTCAAATACATGCTGAACTCAGAGGAAGTAGTTGAAGAGAGTCTATAGAAGAAGGAGAAGAGAAACCAGAGGAAGGCAAGTAGCAGAGTTACAGAATTTGAATAGCAATCAGGAAAGTGGCGAAATTAAGTGAAAAGAAGCACAAGAGGATCAATAGACTGCAGAGGAATTAATTAGGAAAGTGTAATAACTGACTAGATTCAGTGCTACCAGATTGGATTATTTTGTTTATTCTGTGTCTGGATTGGACTAACTTTGGGCTACATCTGATGTCCTCATCCTGTGCATACTAATATCCTCTAGGTCAGTGTTCTTCAATGGCTCCCAGTGGCCCCTGGAGACCTCTGGGATGGACCTCATCATCATTTTGGCTTTTTTTCTGCTATGTTCTGCCTCTATCTAAGCTCACAACAGAAAAGGGAAAGCAGATGGGAAAAGAACCACATGCTTGAAGGAAAGGCATTTCTCAATAGACAAAGAATGTTTTTGCACATGCCCACTCTTTGAGGATACACCCAGATAGCACAGTTACTTACCGTAACAGGTGTTATCCAGGGACAGCAGGCATATATTCTCACATGTGGGTGACGTCGTCTACGGAGCCCCAGCGCGGACAGCTTTTCAAGCAAACTTGATTGAAGTTTCAAGTTTGCTACACTGCACCACGCATGTGCATGCCTTCTTGCCCACTAGAGGGCGCATCCCCACCTCGTGGTCCTCAGTTCCATAACCAGCAAAGAAGCCATCCCCGGGGAGGAGGGCGGGTTGTGAGAATATATGCCTGCTGTCCCTGGATAACACCTGTTACGGTAAGTAACTGTGCTTTATCCCAGGACAAGCAGGCATGATATTCTCACATGTGGGTGACCTCCAAGCCAACCAAAAAAGGGCAGGTGGGAGGTTGGCAATTTAGGAGAACAGGTTACGTAACACCGACTGGCCAAACCGGCCGTCGCTTCTGGACAAAGTGTCCAGACAGTAGTGGGAGGTGAACATATGAACCGAAGACCAAGTGGCAGCTTTACATATGTCCTCCACAGGAGTAGACCGGAGGAAAGCAACAGAAGCTGCCATAGCCCGGACCTTATGCCCCGTGACTCGACCATGGAGCGTGAGACCAGCCTGAGCGTAGCAAAAAGAAATACAAGCAGCCAACCAGTTGGACAAGGTGCGCTTGGAAACAGGACGTCCCAACCGATTAGGATCAAAGGACAAAAACAATTGAGGAACCTTCCGATGAGACTTGGTACGTTGGAGATAAAAGGCCAACGCCCTCTTACAGTCAAGCGTGTGAAGCGCCGCCTCACCAGGATGAGAGTGGGGCTTCGGAAAGAACACCGGAAGAACAATGGACTGATTGAGGTGGAAATCAGACACAACCTTAGGCAAAAATTTAGGATGGGTGCGAAGAACCACCTTGTCATGATGAAACACAGTAAAAGGTGGATCCTCAACCAAAGCCTGCAGTTCACTAATCCGACGAGCGTACGTGAGCGCAAGCAAAAAGACCACCTTCCAAGTGAGAAACTTAAGATGAGATTTATCGATGGGCTCAAAAGGAGGCTTCATCAGTTGAGCTAAGACTACATTAAGATCCCAAACTACAGGAGGAGGTTTCAGAGGAGGATGAACATTCACGAGACCCCTCATGAAACGAGTTACCAGAGGATGAAGAGAAAGAGATCGACCCTCAAGATGACGATGGAACGCCGCAATGGCACTGAGGTGCACCCGAATGGAAGTTGTCTTCAGCCCAGACTTAGACAGATGCAACAAATATTCCAGTACCGAAGACACTGGAACCGAACACGGGTCCAGATGGTTCGAGGAACACCAGGAAGAAAATCTGATCCACTTCTGGGAGTAACAAAGCCTAGTCGAGACCTTGCGCGAGGCTTCCAAAACCTCCCTCACAGCCTGAGAAACAGGAACCGAAGTCAAGGGGAAAGGAACCAAGCGGTCAGATGTAAAGACTGAAGATTGGGATGTAACAGCGAACCCCGACTCTGAGACAGCAGAGAGGGAAAAAGAGGCAGAAGCAGAGGCTCCCTGACACTGAGTTGAAGGAGCAGGGAGAACCAGTGCTGCCGCGGCCAACGAGGCGCAATGAGAATCATAGTGGCTCTGGTCGATTTGAGATGCACCAACGTCCTCAAGATCAGAGGAAAAGGAGGGAATGCATAAAGGAACCTCCCCCCCCCCCAGTCGAGAAGGAAGGCATCGGTCTCGAGACGGTCCCGGGAGTACATCCGAGAACAATAGAGGGGCAGTTTGCGAGTCTCCGGGGAGGCAAACAGATCCACCTGAGGAGTTCCCCAGCAGTCGAAGACCTCGTGCAGAACCCGGGAGTTCAGCGACCACTCGTGCGGCTGGAGAAGACGACTGAGTTTGTCTGCCAGGCAGTTCCTCTCTCCCTGAATGTAAACCGCACGCAGGAAGATGTTCTGGGAGACCGCCCATTCCCAAAGGCGCAGGGCTTCCCGGCACAGGGACCAAAAGCCCATTCCCCCCTGCTTGTTCACATAATACATTGCCACATTGCCACCTGGTTGTCCATCCGCACGAGGACTACCTGATCGTGTAGCAGGTGGCAGAACGCTCGAGCCGCCAGAAAAATGGCACGAAGCTCCAACACATTGATGTGACAAAGACGGTCCTCTGCCGACCATAGACCCTGAGTCCGCAGACCGTCGAGATGAGCCCCCCACGCATACTCCGAGGAGTCCGTGGTCAGGACCTTGCGATGCGGAGGAACGAGAAAGAGCAAACCCCCTGAAAGATTGGAAGAGTTGGTCCACCAACGGAGTGAGCGTCTCAAAGAAGGAGTCACCGTTATCGGACAAGAGACTGGGTCGCAATCCTGACGCCATTGAGAGGCCAAGGTCCACTGAGGAAGCCTCAGATGCAAACGGGCGAACGGAGTAACGTGGACCATCGATGCCATGTGGCCCAGAAGCATCATCATGCACTGAGCCGATACTACGGGCATCAGCGAAACCTGGCGACTTAATCGAAGCAGGGCCTCCAACCGAGGAGGGGGGGAGGAATGAACGGAGGCGAACCGTGTCCAGCACGGCTCCGATGAACTGAAGGGATTGAGCCAGGCACAACTGAGACTTGGGAAAATTCACTTCGAACCCCAGACGTTGAAGGAAGATGATAGTCTGTTGGGTCGCTGAGATAACCCCCTCCCTGGTCGATGCCTTGATCAGCCAATCATCCAGGTAGGGAAAGACCTGTAGCCCCCGAGATCTCAGGGCTGCAGCGACCACCACCATACACTTCGTGAAGACTCGAGGGGACGACGCCAGTCCGAAGGGGAGGACCCGATATTGAAGGTGCAACTCCCCCACCTGAAACCGTAAGAACTTGCGGAAGGCGGGATGCACCGGAACATGAGTATATGCTTTCTTCAAGTCCAGGGAGCACATCCAGTCCCCTTCCTCCAAAAGAGGGTATAAAACCGGAAGCGACAACATACGGAACTTCTCCCGGACCAGGAACTTGTTGAGCTTCCGGAGGTCCAAAATGGGGCGTAAGTCCCCGGTCTTCTTTGGGACCAAAAAGTAACGGCAGTAAAACCCCCGCCCCCGCTGGTCGGGGGGTACAGGCTCCACCGCCCGAAGGCGCAACAAGGCCCTGGCTTCCGCGAGGAGAAGAGGAAGCTGGGCTCGATTGTACGGAGAAGCCCCCGGCGGATGTTCCGGCGGCGTGGCTTAAAAAATTTAGCGAGTAGCCCTCGGAGATGATCCGGAGCACCCAAGCATCTGAGGTGATCCTGGTCCAGGCCGCATGAAAGGCCCGCAGCCGACCCCCGATGGGAAGGGGGTCCGGCGAGAGTGCGGAGGGGGCCCGCCCCCATCCGCACATCATGTCAAAAAGACGGCGCCGGCTTGGACGCCCCCTGCGCCTGAGGTTTTGGTTGGCCCCCTCTACCCTGTTGTGGGGGGCGCCGGGGCGGAGGCCTAGAGAAGGCCGGCGTAGACTTTTGGGGGTATCGCCGCGGGGGAGGTCTGAACGGTTTCTGCGGCGGGGCCCGAGGTTTAGGACGGACCAAGGAGGCGATGGAGCGCTCATGTTCCGACAGTCGTTTGGTCGCCGCCTCCAGGGACTCGTCAAACAATTCCGATCCCACACACGGTAGATTGGCCAGACGCTCCTGCAAGTTCGGGTCCATATCAAACCGTACGGAGCCATGCCAGCCTGCGCATCGCTACTGCAAAGGCAGAGACCCTCGAGGCCAACTCAAATGCGTCGTAAACTGCATGAAACAGGTACAGACGCAATTGGGACAAGTTGGCCACAAAAGTACCAAAACCTTCCTTATGGGAATCTGGCATGACCCCATGATAACGGGGCAAGTCTTTCACCATGTGTCGCAGATAGGACGAAAACGTGAAAGCATAATTGAGGACCCTGGTAGCCATCAAAGAATTGGAATAGAGGTGGCGACCAAACTTGTCCAGGGTCCGCCCTTCCCGTCCGGGGGGAACCGCCGCCGAGACCCTCGATGGCTGTGATTTTTTTAGCGCCGACTCGACGAGCAACGACTGGTGAGACAGTTGTGCTTTATCGAAGCCCTTACATGGGATGGTCCGGTACTTGGATTCCATCTTAGACGGCACCGCTGTGACTGTAAGAGGGGAGTCCAAATTTCTCAGGAAGGTCTGATGGAGGACCTTATTGAGAGGCAAACGAGGAGTTACTCTCGGGGGAGAGGGCAAGTCTTGCTCCTCCAAAAACTCCTTCGTATACTGAGAACCGGAGACTAAGTCTAGGTCCAAAGCACGTCCCATATCCAGCACGAATTTTGAAAAGGATGAGGGCTTGGAAGGCGGGGAAGGAGTACGAGAAGCCCGAGTCGCCAAAAAGGAAGGGGAAGCCTCGCGGGAATATCGAGGCTCCCTACCCGTACCAGACCCCGATCCCCACGAGGCCACACCCAGTGACTTCGAGGTGGTCGGGGACCGCCGGTGCCCCGAGGAGCCCCTACGGGAAGTCCCCGGGGTACGAGGCACCGAGGCATGCCCCCTCCGTCTCGGCGAGGAGTCTCTCGAACCCCCTCCCTCGGCGGAACGGAAAAGCCTCGGATTGTCGAGGCGGAGCTCTGAGACACGTAACTTCTCACCCCCGGTCGGCGAGGAGCGACCGCGTCTCCGAGGAGAACCCCGAGAACACTTGGGCTTCCTCGGCCGACGCCTCGCTCGAGGCCGGCCCGAGGGCGAGGAGCCCCGGGAGGACCTCGACGAAGAGGAAGTGGAAGAGATCCTCCTAACCCGACGCACCTTGTCCCTAGGCCGCACGCTCCGCTCAGGCTGGTCAACCGAGACCGAGGTCGAGGGCAAGGTTGGGGTCAAGGCCGGGAGAGCCCCGGGGGCCGAAGCCGAGGGCACCGAGACCGAAGCCGCCGACGCCGTGGCAGTCGAGGTCGACACCGGGGCAGACGAGGCCGAAGCCGGCTGCAGGTGCGCGAGGGCCCTGGTCAGCTCCAAGGCAATAAGCGCTCGGAGCAAGTCCTGGAAGGCCAGAACCGTCATCATGGCCGGTAGGTCCGGGGCCGGCGGGTGCTCCCTGGAGAGCGACCTCGGTCTCGAGTATTCCCTCGGGGCACCCGACTTTGACGCTCGGGGCGGGGCTGAGGACGACCCACCCGCCGCCGAGGAGCCCGAGGATGGCTTCGTCGCAGACCCTGGAGTCGAGGAAGGAAGCGAGGACTTACCCTGGGCAGGCTTCGAGGAAGTAGGTTTGGATGAAGCCAGTGTCCGCGGCGAGGTCGAGGGACCCGAGGCCGAGGTCAAGGCCGGGGCCGAAGCCGAGGCCGACGTCGAGGCCTTCCCCGCCGCGGGGTCCACAGCGAAGAGCTCCGCCATTCGGGCACGGCGTCGGCGGAGAGCTCTAGACTGAAAAGTAGAGCACCTATCACAGGAATCCGTAGGGTGCTCAGGACCAAGACAGATCAAGCACCACCGGTGTGGATCGGTAATAGAGAGCAACCGATCACACCGGGAGCACTTTTTAAAGCCCGTCAAGGGACGGGACATGAAAACCGAAAGGGCCGGGAACGAACGAGGTCCCACGGCCGCGGCTACCGGGAGCCCCCGGAGCCGAACGGAACAAATTTTTTTTTTTTTTTTTTCGACGAAATTTAACAGACGAACTAACAAAAATAACAAAGCAAGCACAGCGACCGAGCGAATACATTCAGCCGCGGTGTCAGAAGGCAAAAGCTATAGAGCACAATTTCCACAGGGCTTCTGGCTCCGCGGAAAAAACTGAACTGAGGACCACGAGGTGGGGATGTGCCCTCTAGTGGGCAAGAAGGCATGCACATGCGTGGTGCAGTGTAGCAAACTTGAAACTTCAATCAAGTTTGCTTGAAAAGCTGTCCGCGCTGGGGCTCCGTAGACGACGTCACCCACATGTGAGAATATCATGCCTGCTTGTCCTGGGATAAAAAAAAGTATGAAAGCAGGCTGGTGGGGTGGGTGTCATTGACACACACTGATCAGCAGTGTCAAGGCCTCGCATGGGAAGATATGTGGCGACACTCCATCAGCTCATTTGGATACAAAATGGCCCCAGCTTAAACATGAGTGAAGACTGTTGCTGTAGGTAGAGCATTTTTTTTCCCGTCAGGAAAGGAAATACTAATCACTCACTCACTAACAGCTAATTAGGTAGGAAGCAGCAGACAATTTGAGACTGGTTGAGTAAAATGATAGACTCTAGTCCAGGGATGTCAAAGTCCCTCCTCGAGGGCCGCAATCCAGTTGGGTTTTCAGGATTTCCCCAATGAATATGCATGAGATCTACTAGCATACAATGAAAGCTGTGCATGCAAATAGATCTCATGCATATTCATTGGGGAAATCCTGAAAACCCAAAAGCCCTGAAACCCGAAATCCTGAAAGCCCTTGAGGAGGGACTTTGACACCCCTGCTCTAGATTGTGTGGCGCAGTGGTTGAAGCTACAGCCTCAGCACCCTGGGGTTGTGGGTTCAAACCCCGCGCTGCTCCTTGTGACCCTGGGCAAGTCACTTAATCCTCCAGAGCCCCAGGTACATTAGATAGATTGTGAGCCTGCCGGGACAGATAGGGAAAATGCTTGAGTACCTGATTGTAAAACCGCTTAGATAACCTTGATAGGCGGTATATAAAATCCTAATAAAACTTGAAACTTGAAAACTTGATTAAGAGGAGCGTGGTAGCTTGTCCTTCTAAGTGCAAAAAGTGAAAGGAACAACTAAAAAAGCAACAAAATTCCAGGGTGGCAATGTGAAAAGTTGGAGAGTGGTGGTGTCCTCCAGTGGAAAGGAGGATTGGGGGAGTGGCAGAATTTGGAAGGGGGGTAGGAGTTCTCAACCCAATCCTTGGCACACCAAGACAGTCCAGTTTTCAAGATATCCACAATGAATATGCAAGAGATAAATTTGCATACAATGGAGACAGTGCATGAAAATATATTTCATGCATATTCATGACAGGCCAAACCAAAGAGAACTGACTCCAAGGAATCCATTAAAAGTCCAAGAGAAACCAAAAAAACACTGTGGAGAGACGATGATCCTGAGATGGACTTTAATGAAAGTTCCAAATATACATAAAAATCCAAGTTCCAAATAAACAATCCACATAAAGAATACAAATCCACATACAAATCAAAAGGACCTAATTGGCTAGTGGTGCAGGACCCAAAATGGTCCGCATTTCGACAAGATGTCTTCTTCAGGGGTCCTTAAGAGTCCTATGATGATGAATACGTGGAAAAACTGGTGTGTGGGACGCTGCTGGAACTTGGATTTTTATGTATATTTGGAACTTTCATTAAAGTCCATCTCAGGATCATCGTCTCTCCACTGTGTTTTTTTGGTTATTCACGACAGGCATCATGAAAACCTCATTGGCTTTGTGTGTCCCAAGGAATGGGTTGCAAATTTCTAATTTACAGCAAGATTGGAAGAGCAGTCTTAGAACTGCACTGAACCAGTATAGCAGGGTGCTATATGATTAAAATTGAAAACTTTGACACCCCCCCCCCCTTGCCCTGGGCTGCTGGTTTATAACCTATCTGAAATCACACACTTTAGAAACTTTTTTTCTCAAACAGGAAGGCAAACAATTTTATGACCTGCATTGTTTGACTCCAGTGCCTGTGACTGGCTCTGCTGGAAAAGGGACCAAAAGGCTCCATAGTGGGTTTGTTATCAGATTTCAAAACACTACAAAACATTTGCTACTGAAATGAAAAAGTAGAACTTTTCTTTTTCTGCTGTCTCAAAGTTACATAAAAAAACAGAAGCAAAAAGGTCCAGACGCACATTTGTACTAAGCTGAGAGAAGTCACATTCAGCCAGTCACTTTATTTATCGATGTGATGAATGCTCACTATCAAATCAATACAAAGCCTATATAGTAAAGGTTTGATCCTAAGTAGAGAATGACACAGGGACAAATTTTTCCTCATCCCTGCGGGAACTCATTTTCCTATCCCAGCCCCATTTCTGCAAGCTCTGTCCTCATCTGCACAAGTCTCAAACATTTTAAAATCATAAATGTTCGAGGCTTGTGCAGTTAAGGCAGAGCTTACAGGAATGGGGCAGGGACAGCCACAAAACTCACGGGGACGGGATGGGAAATTGAGTTCCTGCGGGAACAGGGACAAATCTTTCTCCGTGTCAGTCTCTAATCCTAAAAATCTTGGACTTCTTGGCTGGAATCCAAGTATAGAATCTGAGCTGTGACGTGTAAACAGGCCCTTCTTGAGTGTTTGGTTGAGCCCAAGAGAATTGGGGAAGTAGGTGGAATAATGACTATTTGAGACGATTGCTAGAACAGGAGGCTTAAACCTCAAGCAAAATGAAATAAGTGACCCTTCAGAGGTTGGACCAGTGATTCAGCAGCAGGGCTGTGCATTCTCATACATAACATTCAGCTCTTCTGCTCCTCATAAGAACATAAGAATAGCCATACTGGGTCAGACCAATGGTCCATCTTGCCCCATATCCTGTTTCCAACAGTGGCCAATCAAGGTCACAAGTACCTGGCAGAAACCCAAATAGTAGCAACAAAACTCAGATAGTAGCAATAGGTCCTTCAGATCTGCTAGGGATGCTGCAGAGGGAATAATGGTCATTGCTCAAGAGCAACACCTAGTGGCTGGATTTCAAATGCATGATTGTGGATTGTTGGAGGGGACGAAATGGAAAATACAGAGGAGAAAAATCCCAGATACTTGTGAATGAAGGGAACACCATCCCAGGCATGCTTACAAATGAGCTGGAGGCCCTAAGGAGGAGGACGAAACCGCCGAGTCAAACAAACAAAACCAAAATAAAACCAAACAGTCTTCCTCTTCGGTGCTTTCAAGGTAGATTTTAGAAAGAACATACAAATCAGAACTGAGACATGCAAGCTGAGGCATGTGAATTTCCACTGGCGTTTTAAAAAGGAATTGGCCAATACAGTTTTCAAAAATACATGCAGAAACAGTCGTACGCTATATGTGCCAGCTACAACAGTACCTGTTTTGTATCCGTTATTATCTAAAAACAACAACTCAATGAGGTCAACATGGCAATATTCTTATGTATGTTCACATTTCAAAACATACAAGTGTATGTTTGTTATTTTAGAAACATACATATCTATACTTCCTCTGATACAGAGCTTGATATATCATTGCCAGTATTGCTTTTGGGGGACAAAAAAAAGCATTGCAGGATTAAGGTGGCAAACTTCTCTAATCTCTGCAGTAGAGTGCAGCATAAAACACACCCTCAAAGCAGGTGTAGATCCTGAAGTTGATCTCAGGAGGCATAAATGTGCTTCCCTTTCTGAAATAGGGCCTGCACATGTATATTTTAGGCCTACCCTAAACCAAGGTGGATAATTAAATTTTTTTTAATAGACATGTATGCAGTATACATGTCTACATGGATATTAGATGCATGGAGGAGTGGAGAAATGGCCTAATGGTTAGTGCCATAGCCTGCAGCTCCTTCTGGCTCTGGGCAAGTCAATTCACCCTCCATTGCCCAAGTACAAAATAAGTACTGTATAAACTCAAATATAAACCATGATTTTTGGGCCAAACAAATGGCCCAAAAATGGAGTATCAGTTTATATTTGAGCCTCCAACGGCTTGGACTCTGCAACTTTCAGACGTTGGAAGTCTTTGGGATTACATTACGTATCCCAGGTGGTGCAGGATACGGGTATGCCGACATCATTTGCTGAACTCCAAACACAGTTCCACGTGCCACCTGGGGACTGGTTTGCTTTTCGACAACTTTGTCACTACGTACATACTTTGACCCCGGTGTCCTTGAAAGAGGAAGTACATTCTGGCTTACGGGAAGCGCTCGATCTTACTGCTCAAGACCATGTCCCGTTGAAATTTTTTCATAGGTGCTTACGGGACCTATCCGGAGAACTGGACTTGCTTGCTCTTGCTCAAAAATGGTCGGCTGATCTTCAAGTGCCTATCTCTGATGATGTCCTCCGTAGGGGCCTTCGGGTGGGGAACGACCCTACGCTATCCGCAATTGAGAAGGAGCGAAATTACAAATTTCTATTGAGAGCGTTTTATCCCCCCAAGAGAGCTATGACTATGGGGATTAGCGCGACTTCTGGCTGTGGAAAGTGTGCACACCCTATGGCTTCTTTCGGACATATGTTCTGGACATGCCCCTTGGTGTCTACTTTCTGGATAACCGTGGTGTCTGCAGTGGCGGAGCTTTGGGGATGCTCCTGGAGAATGCACCCCACCTTTCTCTTTACTTTACAAATTCGTTTTCATCCCCCTAAACAGGGGTGTGCGCTTTTCCTCAGAAAGACAATCCTCATGGGCAGGAAATGTATACTGATGCAATGGCTTTCGCCTCAATCTCCTTCTCTGCAACAGTGGAGGTCCTTAATGTTGCAGCAAATGTTGTTGGAACGCAGGGATATTGTGGACTTGACATCAAAAAAGGGTAGGCTGTTCCGCCAATGCTGGTACCCCTTTAGTTTAACATTTGTCTCGCCTATTCAACATCAACTTTGGGATGTATGCCCTGTATAACATTACTCTACTTTGGTATTTTTTTACTGTTTTGTTTTTACTGCTGCTGCTGCCCGGGTGGGGGGGGGTTGGGAGGGGTTAGGGAGGCTGGGAGGGTTGGGATTTGGGAATGTTTTGAGAATCATCAAAATGTGCTTGTCTTTTCTCTGTTGGATTTGACTTACTGTTTCAATAAAAACACCTTATACATATTTGAGCCTCCATTGGATGATGGTGCTTTTTTCCTCTCCTCCCAACCCGATGACCAACAATGTTATTTTCAACTCCTCCAGATGCCCGACACTGCTATCCTCCACCGCTATCTCTCCACTCTCCCGATGACCAGCACTGCTATCTCCACTGATGACCATTTCTATGTCCTTCCCTTCCCCCCAATGACCGGCACGCCTACCCTTCACTTCCTGCTCCCCCCTGCCCCAGACCGTCATCTCACTTACAGTACCGATGCTCCGGAAGCCGACGCTCTGTGTTGAGCTAAAGGGCCTTGAGTGTCTGCGCATGCTCAAAGCCTGCTGGCTCCCGCCCTCTCCAGGATCCTCGAAGGGAATCCAGCAAGCCGTGAGTATTTGCAGACGCTCAAGGCCCTTCAGCCCAGCACAGAGCATCTGTGTCAGCTTCTGGAGCATCAGGACTGTAAGTGTGATGTCAGTTGGGGCAGAGAGGAGCGGGTAGTGGAGGGTAGGAGTACCTAAGATGGTGACCTCCTCTACACTTTTCTTTTGTCGTGGTTCACCCCCCCCCCCCTCTGAAGCAACTTCCTGTTTCCGCTTGGGTGGACCGCAGCAAAGTAACGGTGCAGGGGAGGCCGCGGGCAGCATGAAGGAGATGGTGGCACATGGACGGCGGGAAGGGGAAGAGATGGTGCACATGGACTGTGGGAAGGGGAAGAGTTGGAAAGATAGATTTGAGATAGATGCAGAAAATTGGAAGAAAGAAGGATGTAGTGCAAAAAGTGAAGGAGAAAAAAGAAACAGCAAATGCATAAGGAGGCCTTAACTCTAAGAGCACAGATGGAACAAGAAGACCAGAAAAATAAAATTTCCATATAACAAAAGGCAAGAAAATGGCAGGAAAATGCTTTTTCAATCTTCACATGTTAAGGAAAGCAAGATCCTGCTTCCACCAACAACACTTCGCTGTCCTCGTTCAATCCATTATTCTATCCAGACTGGATTACTGCAACTCCATCTACTTAAGCCTAACAAAGAAAAGGCTTCTCAGACTACAGCGGATTCAGAACACCGCGGCTAAACTAATCTTCACAAAAAGCAAATTCGACCGCGTCTCCCCGCTTCTGTCTAAGCTTCACTGGCTCCCAGTTATCCTCAGGGTTCACTACAAATGCGCCTGTCTAGCCTTCAAGTCTCTACATGGCATCCTTCCTCCCCTTTTTCCACTATCTTGGCTCTCCCCGAATCCTAACTCCACCAGATCCACTCAAAAATTCAAACTATCCTTCCCCTCTTTAAAAGGCATATCCCATACAGGAAAACTTGGGACATCCCTCCTCTTCAGGATCACCGAGCTGTGGAACAGCTTTACTGCCCCTCTTCGGAGTTCGACCTCCCTCCAATGCTTCCGAAAACATTTGAAAACTTGGCTTTTCTCTAAAATGTAACTACTCCCTTCCTCTCCATTATACTAAGTCCCCTCTTTCTTTCTTTTTTTACTAAGCCCTTCTTCTTTCCATTGGAGTTCCTTTCTATATTAATTCCTATAAACCGTGTCGAGCTCCACTTCTGTGGAGATGATGCGGTATACAAACTTAAGGTTTAGTTTAGTTTATTTTCGTTAGTGATTAAAATATGTCAATTTTGAAAATTTACATCTGTTCTTTTTATATTTTGGACTGTTCAGGAAGAAATGCATTTCTTTCTAATTCTCTTGTGGTATACTGTGTGCAGAGTCTGTACAATAGTACTTTTAGTCTGAGGGTTTGTATTTTTTAAAGTTTTTATTTTTCTGTTTTCTGCATATGTGACTGAGGCCAGGTGTTCTGGTAGGGATGACAAATGATACTCACATACTCAAACTTCTAACCTCGGTTTATATTCAAGTATATATGATACACGTATATAAAATATGCAAACCGCTTTGACTGAAACCACAGAAAGGTGGTATATCACCTTCCTCTCCCCCTCTTTTTTTTTCTAAAGTGCTGGTTTATGCTTATCCAAATCGCCAATAGGGTTTCTAAAATAACCACCTTTGGATATCAACCTGCAATTCCTGACAACATAGCAGGGACTCTAGTCCTGAACCTAAAAAAAGATGCAGTGCCCTTAGCAGAGCGAGCAGGAAAACCTGTTAAATATTAGTCTGATCTCTACCATGTCAACCAGCAGCAATTTATTCACTTACCCTTTGTTCTCCTTGCTGCAAAACTATATTCTCTGGTTTCAAATCCCGGTGAATGATTCGATTTTCATGAAGGTACCTGAGAGCTGATGCTGAAACACAGAAAACCAAAATATCACCTAAGGGGCAAAGGCCACCCTAAGCCACCAAAAAGGACTCAATTCTGATGCCTCACTTACCAATATCAGACAGCAGGGTGAGAATTGCACTTTCCCGCAAGCCACAGCAGTTTTCAAACTGATTAAGATACTGGAATAATCCAAGGCACAAAAAGTCAAATTTTCCATTTCTCACCACGTAAGAACATAAAAGGTCAAGCTGCATGCCTGCTCTAGTATTTCAGAGATCAAATATTTTGGAATGCACTTTAAAGTGATCTACGGAAGAGGTTTTATCTGTTTATGCTACAAGACAGGTCTGCCTTCTCACTGATTATTTTATCATATCTTTTGGAGTACAGAACTTCAAATCCTCAGCAACTCGTATCTAGTTTTGCAAATGGTTACAAAAATTAGCTAATTATCAAAACATAGATGTTGTGGTTTCCTGCTGATAAATATACAAGCGGTCCAGAGGAGGGCGACGAAAATGATAGGAGGCTTGCGCCAGAAGACGTATGAGGAGAGACTGGAAGCCCTGAATATGTATACCCTAGAGGAAAGGAGGGACAGGGGAGATATGATTCAGACATTCAAATACTTGAAGGGTATTAACGTAGAACAAAATCTATTCCAGAGAAAGAAAAAATGGTAAAACCAGAGGACATAATTTGAGGTTGAGGGGTGGTAGATTCAAGAGCAATGTTAGGACGTTCTACTTTACGAAGAGGGTGGTGTATGCCTGGAATGTGCTCCCGAGAGAGGTGGTGGAGAGTAAAACTGTGACTGAGTTCAAAGAAGCGTGGGATGAACACAAAGGATCGAGAATCAGAAAATAATATTAAAAATTGAACTAAGGCCAGTACTGGGCGGACTTGCACGGTTTATGTCTGTATATGGCCGTTTGGTGGAGGATGGGCTGGGGAGGGCTTCAGTGTCGGGGAGGGTGTAGATGGGCTGGAGTAGGTTTTAACAGATTTCGGCAGTTGGAACCCAAGCACAGTACCGGGTAGAGCTTTGGATTTTTGCCCAGAAATAGCTAAGAAAAAAATTTAAAAATTTAAATTGAATCAGGTTGGGCAGACTGGATGGACCATTTGGGTCTTTATCTGCTGTCATCTACTATGTTATCATTCTCCTGTCCTGTCACATGAATATGTGATGAAATACTAGTAATAAATGTGCCCGAATCCTGGCATAAAAGACTCACACAACCTTCTCCTATGAATATAGGGAGCAATTTTATAACCTGGGTAAACAGCATTAGTAAATGACACCACCCCCCAAGTACTGAGCACTATTCTATAAACGGCACTCCCAGTTGGGCAAAAGTCTGGAATCCACCCTCAACTTTTTGACGTGAGGATTTACGCCAAATGAAACCTGGTATAAATCTTAGTGTGAAAATTAGGCACAGATCCCCCGAATTCTATAATAAAACACGCAGCTATTTGCTACTATTTGGGTTTTTGCCAGGTACTAGTGACCTAGATTGGCCACCGTGAACACGGGCTAAATGGACCATTGGTCTGACCCAATAAGGCTATTCTTATCTTCAGTGAACACTCCGACCCGCCCCTGCCCCTCCCATGAACCCTTTTTAGTTGCACACTTAAAAGATTTGTACGCGCATCTTTATAGGTTAGCGTTTAGGTAGATGTGTGCGCAAATCCTAATTGGAGCCAATTAACTGCAATAATTAGTTAGCACCCAATTATTGCTAGCCACTCAAATAGTCACTATTATCTGGTGCCCAAAATTGTGGGTGCAAATTTGGGCATGCACTACCTCTGAAAACCGCCATTGCTCAATTTGGCTGAAATATGCACAAGATTCTACCCAAGTTAAAAAGAGACACATACCAGACAGCATATATTTACATTGGTTAGTTTTCAATTTGATCCCTAGTCACATAGTACGTGTATTAAAAGTGCCCACATACTTGAGTTGATTCTCACCTTGCGAAGGTCTCCCCCTTCACAATATTCCATGGCCAGGAGCGGTAGATCATTGGGGGCAAGCTTCTGCATCCCACTGGGAACGTCCCTGGCAGCCACTACATTAGGATGATTCAGTCTGAGAACAGAAGACAAGATACACTGAACGGTGGCATAGTGAGGGCGAGAGGTGCCCCTCCCCTGCCCACCCACCTCCACACACTCCTTCCCACCCCCTCCTGCCATGCGCTCTGCTTCCCTTCCCTCGTGCCTCCATAACGTTCCTGGTGCGAGCAAAAAACCCCAAGCTGCTGTCGTGCCAGCGTCGGCTCTTCCTCTGATGTCGGTTCCTAGATGCGGGTCCAGGAAGTGACATCAGAGGAAGAGCCAATGCTGGCGTGACAGCAGCTTGGGGATTGTTGCTCGCGCCAGGAACGTTACAGAGGTACGGGGGAAGGGAAGCGGTGTGCATGCATGGCAGTGAAGGTGGGGGGCGAGGAAGGAGTGGGAGGACGGAAAGGAGGACGGGTGCCTGCGCCCTCACCAAGACGGCGCCCGGGGTGAAACGCCCCCCCCCAATGCAATAGTCATTCATGCAATTGTCGCTGCGCTCAAATGTCTGTGCACATTTGACTGCGTGCATTTGTCTTGCACAAGAGGGTATTACTGGACAGCAGTGAGACAAACAGCACTTTCAGAGCTCAGAATAATCTGAGAGGAATTTTCTGGGCATATGTTGCACAGTCATGTCTCCATCTCACGAGTTCCTTCACGCTTTACAATAACTTTAGACGTCAGCGTCCCGGGATTGATCATTAATAGTAAAGAACTTTCTCCATGGTCAAGCAAGATGAATCATACACAAAAGCGAGAAATTAATAGCTAAGGGTTGCTAGATAGAAATTAGACCTTGGTTCTTTAAGGCAACCCAGAACAAATGCTGATAGAGGGTGCTGATTATTAATTCAAAAGGCTTTGTAGAACGGCTTGTCCAAGACTAATCTCTTCCGGCCATATTGTTTATGTTTATTTACAATATTTGATAAATCGCCAAATTTGGACAAGCCAAGATTAAGTGATATACACAATAAAACCATATCAGCATAAGAAAAGAACTCCAGTTGGAAAAAGGAAAGACACTCATACATTCAAACAAAGGAAAGAAAACAGCATCCGTCTCCCCTACATCCTTAAGGAGGATTAAATGCCACAGAGAAAAGGTGAGTTTTAAGATCAGCTTCAATATAGGACATTTCAGAGAAGCCCTAGAAAAAAAGAAAGGGGCCAGGATAAACAAGGCTCTGGAAAACTCCCAATGTGTTTGTGAAGGAAGGACTAATTGATGGTCATTTAAGGACTGTAATTTCCATGAAGAGACATAAGATATAGCGACATTAGACAAATATTCTGGGGGCACCAGTCCGGAGCACTCTGGGGGTATCAGTCCACAGCACTCTGAAGGCTAGGTGTAGAATTTTGACCTGTATTAACAGGACAGGCAGAGATAAGTGATCTCTGCCAAGTTCATTAGGGACCTACCAAGTTCATTAGGAAGCAGAGAAAGGTGAGGAACAAATTGGAGTAATGAGAGAAGGAGAAATAAGACTGAGCATTAAAAAAAAAAAAAATTCTTGGACTGATTTAATAAGGTTGGAATAGGTCAACATCATAGTCTCTACAGCAATGCAGTAAAGGGCGTGTGATATTTACACCACCATTGCCTTTCAGATCACATAACCTAGCACTTCAGAAGCATTATAGGGCACATCCCTGAAATCTCACCTTTTACCCTGAAATTTATCTGTTTGTAGATCTACCTACTACATTTATTAAATCTCATTATCAGCTTACACTGCCCTTAGCAATGTACATCATCATAAAACGAAAATAACACTAGCCCCAGAGCATTTCACCGCCTCCCCCACTTGATATCAATACAGAGTTTTATCCAATACTGTAGGCTGAGGATGACAAAGTAGCTACAGAAAGTTCCAGGAAATCAGGATTTACATGAAATATACTTAATAATAATAATGGTACTATTACTGCAGTAACAAACAAAAAGAAACGCCCAAGGTTTCCACAGAAATAGAGGTACTGTACGTCCAAACAAAAGGCAAAAACTGTGTAATACAATATTCTTGAGAGGATCTTGCTTAAAAGCAAGTGATCTTTATTCAAATCAAATACAGTAAAACCTTGGATTGCAAGTAACTTGGTTTGCCAGTGTTTTGCAAGACAAGCCAAACATTTTATTAAATTTTTACTTGATATACAAGCAAAGTCTTGCAATACAAGTACATACAGTATACACACATCACAACTGAGCCGATGGTTCTTCTCTCTCTGACGCTGCAGGAGTGTAGTGACTCTTCTACATGAGCGAGGTCTTGCAATACAAGTACATATAGTATTTTGTATTAAAGTTTTGAGGTTGTGGAATGAATCGTCTGAGTTTCCATTATTTCCTATGAGGAAAATTGCTTTGATATACGAGTGCTTTGGATTACAAGCATGCTTCTAGAACAAATTATGCTCGCAAACCAAGGTTTTACTGTACATCCACATATCCACTTGCAACAAGCAGCTGACCCAATGGTCCATGTTTTGGCTCACTCAAGCTTTTCTCAGGGGTCCAGGTCAGAACTAGCTCAACCCAAATGTGGATGCTTATTCAAAGCAAACTTGAGATACCTTGCTCGCGATGAGTGGGGGTGAGAAGGAGCAAGGAAACTATTTTGGGACCAAATCAAATACAAATATTCAGTACAGCCTTAGTCTGGTTAGGCCACTTAAGCAGTTATGTGGTTAAGCACGGACTAGCTCCAAACTGCCCCCAAAATAGCTAGCTTTCAGTTTAGCAGCTTGTGGTGATTCAGTGGTGCTTCCTAGTTAACTACCCCTAAATATTAGCAGATAGCCCCATACAAGCAAGTTAAGCGGCCAGGATCCTCTCCTGACTGCTTAAACTGCTTCAAAAATTGACTCCTTTATTAATAAAACTAGGCCCCACATAGCAAGATGTGCAAGGATGGCTTTGATAACTTTTCAAGAATGCCGCCTCACCTCTTCATAATCTGAATCTCTAAACACCATCTTTCACGATTTCGAGGGCTCAACTCCTGACGACACTGTTTAATAGCAATTTGCTCTCCAGTTTCCTGAAAATAGAATGAAAACTAGATATTATGACCAGATGTGAGGCTGGTAAATCTAACCCATACTTAAACAGTGCAAAATTTAAGATAATTTTCAGAACCATAGCACTGGTTGCCGTTGGAGGCAAGAGTTCTGTTTAAGTTTTCCTGTATCTGCTTTAAACTGATATCAGGATTGTCTCCAACTTACCTTTTACCTCATTTTGAACTTTATAACCCGTTAAGAAAAATTAGAAGATCTTATCCATTCACCTATCCCAAGATAAATGGTTGCAGATAAAACTTTAGCATTTCAAGCAGGTAAACTGCAATCTTGGTTGGGTAAATATATTTACCAGGCCACGTCTTATTGTTCTTTTCGGAAACTAGTTAAAACTGCCCTTTTAGGTAAATTCATTACTTAACTGATGTAGTTAAGATAATTCTTGTTTAGAACCAACTGATTGGATTGATTGACTGTATATATTCTGCTGATTGTCCAGCGGCTTCTTAATGTGAACCGCCTAGAACTTTTGGTAATGGAGGAATAAAAGAATAAAGTGAAGTAAAGTTAAAACCTCATCAAAGTTACACAACAGCAGCAGGATTTCTGTTTACTATCTTTATGTAACAAGAAGATGTACAGTACTCCCCCGATATTTGCGGCCCCACGAATCTCGAAAAACCGCAATACGGTTTTTCATGGGGGGGCCTCAAGAGGGCAGCAGGAGAGGGCAGCAAGAGAGCAGCCGGAGCGCCGCGAGTGCAGGAAACCACTCATGGTATGCTCAAACCGCCTCTTCCTGCACTAAGTCAGGCCTTATCCAATCAGGAGCTGCGTGTCAAAGCAGCTCCTGATTGGATAAGGCTCGACTTAGTGCAGGAAGAGGCGGTCGGAGCGTACCACGAGTGATTTCCTGCACTCGCGGCGCTCCAGATGCTCTCTCCTTCCTCTCCCGCTGCCCTCTCCTTGTCAGCGGTTTGCGGTCGGAAAATACCGCGAATGATCGGGACTGCGAACAACCAGGGGGAACACTGTACTGGTAACTCTCCCCAAAAGAATCTGAAGTGTCCATAGCCATTAAGCAAGACTGTCTGCTGAAGACTTGCAGTGTCCACGGTCACAAACCATACACTGTACTTACCTGCAGGAGATTCATAATATAGTAGATGATTGCAAATAAAGACTTGTCCTCCCTTTCACATCTCGAAACCCTCTGCATTCAATCCACAGTGAAGCGTGATCAGAGATCATCTCTATCTCAGCCTAGTGGATACAACCTCACAAATTTCTATAAGCCCAAACCCCATCTATTCCAGTATATGTTTGCATGGCATGGGAAAAATGAAAATAATTTCTCTGGGTACCATGAAGCAACCCCAACAGTCTACAAGCCTCCAAAATCTGCATCAGCTTCAACAGGGCTTTACTAAGGAGTTCTGCCCCCTCTGGAATGATCTAATACCGGATCAGGACATACATTAAAATCCCCTCCCCAAAAAACAGCTCCCTTAGTGAATTGCACAAACTCTTCTTGTAACTGAGAATAAAAAGCCGTTTGGGCAGAATTAGGACCATAGATATTGACAACAGTGAGATCTTTTCCCTGAATATGTCCTTGAAGAGCTAAACAGTGACCCTCAGCATCTTTATATACTTGGTCAACTATAAATCCCACCCCTTTACGCACCAGAATAAAACTACCCCTCCCGCCTTCTGAGGGCGTGCTGCCTGGTGTACCCAAACCTGCTCAAACAGAAGAGAGCATATTAACCTCTCATCCCGTGGTCTTAAGTGCATTTCCTGGAGGAGACAAATATGCCATCACAATCTATGGAGTTCCCAGAAGACAATACTCCTTTTCCCCAGATTATTTAAGCCATTAACATTCCATGATCCAATTAGCAGAGAGCAATCCACCCCTCCCCCAACCCCTCCATCCAACACATTCCCCACAGCCCCTCCATCACCCAAGCCCCTCCCAACCCTCCCTTAACAGAAATTGACGACTGGCCGACCACCCGGTCAGAGTGAAGAAGTTAGGTCCCCCCCTAGAAGGCAGCTGGAATCCCTATAATACTCAGCCTTCCATCTCACCCCCATGCACCCCACTCAAGCACACATTCTCCCTATAAACAAAACATCAACCAATCAGTTCACATATATAAATACATTCACACAACTACAGGAGGGAAATCCCTCCGATCATAGATGTCGCAATCAAAATTCTGTGTTTAGATTAAGCAAAACCACAGTCCCTACAAACAGACCATAGACTACCCATGTCCATAGAATACCATAGTCATGTACAAACACAATCAATCAGGATCTTTCCGCTGGTTTTTGCCGGAACAGGCCTCCATTTTCCAAAGACCAGATGCGCTCTTCACCACAGGTCGAGGCTCAGTGCCAGTGAGATCAGGAACATTTTTGTAATCCATGCCTTGCATAGCCGCCCACACATCTGCGACTTCATGGACTTTTTTAGATTTTCCATTAACCGTAATCCAGACCCCAAAAGGGAAAAGCCATCTGTACCGATGTCCTTCGGAACGCAACACTTAGGTAACCTCCTTAAAGCCGCGTCTTTTCTATAATGTCGCCCATGCCAAGTCCTGATAGATCCCCACTGCTACATTCTTCCAGCGAAATTCCTGCTTATGGCACGCCAGCTGAAGCACTTTTTCTTTAAGAATAAAAGTTCACAAAACAAACTATGATATCTTTAGGGCCTGAGCTTCTCGGAGGACCCAGGCTTCAGTGTGCCCTTACGATATCAATTTGGCTAGGTGCAGACCATCGGCCTCCTTAAGAAGATCCAAGCAAATATTGCGCACTACCACTATGAATCCTAACGAAGTTTAGCGGTATATAAGAAATAAATTACATTACATTGCATTACTATACAATCTGCCGATGGAGGTGCGTGTGAAATTTAAGTTTGGCTCTTTCTGTTTTAAGGTTTTATTTGGGTTAGCTCCTAAACATATAACTGACCTTTTTTCCTTTTCAACCAATAGACATAAGAGAAGCTCACATTTGAACTTTGTCTCCCCACTGGTTAGAGGATGCAAACTACAAAAATATCATCAACATCTTTTTTCGTATCAAGCAGCATTATGGGGTAAAGATTTGGAAAAACTGCTTTTGCTTACTAATACTTATGAGGAATTTAGGAGACACCTAAAAACATTCGTTCCTGAAGCACTTAGGTAGCTGATTTCAAAATTTTATACGATTGATCTTTAAGGTTTTACTTATGAACTTTTAGCTTTGTAAGTTTTATTCAATCTGTAGCATTTTTAATTATTGTAAACATAGAACTTTACAGTCCTGTGGTATATAAACTTTTTGGGATTCCCTTAAAACGCAGATTATAACAGCGAAATCTATTTTCTAGATCTTCCACTTGATTCCACTGATCAGACTCAAAGCGCACATCTGCCAGTTCCTGAGTTAGCTCGGATACGTGCTCCTCTGTGGCTGCCACACGTCCTCCAATATCCGCCAGCTTTCACTTCTTTGCGGACTCCCACCATCTCCGCCTTTAAATCATGAAACCACGATTTCAAAGTTTTCGATGTAATCTCCATATCATCTACAGATTCAAAGGTGGGGTCATCATCCTCCGACTCGGAGTGCGCCGATGCCATCTGCTTTTTCTTGGACAATTGCCTGCTGCTGTCACATCTCGATTTTTCTCCGTTCAAGGCAGAGAATCAAAATTTTTCCAATCTCTTTCGAATCTCCATTATTAACAGATGTCAGAACTTGGTTTTCCCAAGAAATCGTGGTTTAGGAATGCTGTTACTCTCGAGGAACAACACAGCCCCTACCGAGCTCTCCACTCAAGCAGCCATTCCGTGGCATGGTCTTGCATGTAAAATTTTTAGTGCATCAATAGCTCTTTTAGAATCGGATCAGAGCAGACCCTTGCGGTCTTACCAATTCTGTTTAATGTATCTAGCTCCCAGTTTCTAAATAGTTTAAAATGAATATGGTCTGTTTTAGTCTTATTGTTAATTATGTGATCCAGCACTAAAAAATTACACCTGCTGGAATTTCAGTATTAAACCTGGGAGTAAACAAGATTATAATACTGAGTAAACTAGAGCAGGAACAATGCTCAGAGCCAGGCTTATCTCCTGCATGCAAATACAGTCGCCAGAAAATAATGATAAATAACATAAATACAATCACCTGATCCTCCCATTACTCCAGTAAACAACTCGGAACAAGGTTTTATAGAAAAGCTGTGTACCATGACCATGCCATATAAATTTGCTGAAATAAAATATGTATTTTACTACGGATAAGTAAAGAATCCATTATTAAATAAAGGAAGATTTGAGCGATTACCGGGTCCTACTTTAAACAGTTTTTGGGTGAGACGGGATTAATTTTGTTCTCTCACAGTACACTGGAGGATGGTAAATCAATTCCTCTGTAACCTGGCAGTTTACTCAGTGGGGGTGAGAATAAAAGTCATATTCTTGATTACCCTAGAGCGGTACGACACTTATCTATTATCTATTATATATATTGTCGCCAGGCCTGGCTGCACCCCAATCACCCCAAGGACCCTCTGTCCGTCAGTGTTTATCAGTCTCTCACCTCCCAGCACATACGGTTCCCTCTGATTCCTACCCTCCAAAACACATCGAACTCTGTCAAATCCCTCAAAGCAATAAAAACCTACTTCTTTTCCCGATTCCTTTAGCCAAGTGTCAGTACAGTATAGCACCTAGACTCCACCATCCTCCACTCATCAGCACTGTTAAACTGTCTACCAGAGCATTCATAAGAACATAAGAATCGCCGCTGCTGGGTCAGACCAATGGTCCATCCTGCCCAGCAGTCCGCTCACGCGGTGGCCCCAAGGTCAAGACCAGTGCTCCAAATGAGTCCAGTCTCGCCAGTTTAGTATGAACTTGTCCAACTTTGACTTGAAACCCTGGAGGGTGTTTTCCCCTATAACAGACTCCGGAAGAGCGTTCCAGTTTTCTACCACTCTCTGGGTGAAGAAGAATTTCATCCCCTTTCGTCCCCTATATCCCGTCTTCATAATTCCTATGTATTGTACACTAATTGTCTATATTTCATTAGTTTTAATTATTATGTGTGTTATATTGTAACCCATTCTAAGCTCTCTGGGGAGAGCTCCATGAAAAGACCAAGCCTAACTGAGCTCAGATAAACTCATCAATTAGACCATAGCGCTACGTTCCTCACCACAGCATGTATAGTAAATTAGATTATCTCGATTGTTTATGTCTACTATGGCTGATTAGTGTAGCTCGGATATTTCTCTCTCACATAGCATAAATAGTTAATTAACATACCTCAGCTGTTCATATGTTTTCTATCTACTATATCTCGGTCATTGTACTACTAGCTTTCCAAATACGTCTTGTCCATATGTGTCATGACCATACTGTGTATGTACTACTGTAACCCGTTCTGGGCTCTTTTCGAAGGACAGACTAAATAAAACAAATTAAATAAATAAATAATAACATAAAATCGCTGTTCCAGAATCGGCCAACCAGTGACTCACACGGTCAGCATCTAGCCATCGGTGCTGGGTTCCTGAAGCCATTAGAACCAAGCTGGCAAAAATCTTTCTCCAACTTTAGAAAAAGACAGAAATCTCCTATAGCAGACGATGTATTCCTTAGCATATGCTCACGATGTAAAATCCCCCATCTCTGGAACCAACTCCCCCAACAAATCAGACTACAGAACTCTCTGATGACCTTCCGGAAAGCAGTAAAGACCCTCCTCTTCAACTGAAATTCTAACTGCAAACCACCCCTTGACCCCCTTATATTCCCCCTTCTTTCTGCACTCTCCTGTACTTAAGTTGCTGTATAGTCTTTGAACTGTCCAAAATGTACTTAAGTTGCTGTATAGTCTTGTACTGTCCAACATGTTTTCCATTGTAAATGTTAGCTTGTAACCCGTTCTGAGCTACTGTGAGGACGGGATAGAAATCGAAATAAATAAATAATATTATAAGCCATTTCTTATCTTTATCCTTTATCTTCCCCAAGTTTGCAATAGCCATACCAGCACTCTCATGGAAAACTACTAGCTATATCAGACAACAGTGCCTCAAGTTGACACGAGGGGGTGGGGGCTGGGCCTAATCCACTAAGTTCTCAGTTATGGTATATATGTTTTATCTAAGACTTCTTACTAACCAGTAATTTAACGTGTTTCAACTGTCTTCCATGTAAATGTAATGCTAGAGAGGTGTTTTTCTGAGCCTGAAGGTCAGAAACAAACAAAAAATGAATTTTACTTATGCTTGGGCCAATTACATTTTGTTTCAATAACTGGAATTTTCTATTGTTTGGGCAAAGCACATCAGGCTTACATGAATTTAATTTTAAATTTCCTATTGTCAAGGACTCTGAGCCATATCTTGATTCTTTATTTTGTTTTCCAAAACTTTCTCTCCACTATGTGGAACAAAATCAACCGGTTAACCATGTTTGCTATATCAAATCTGCATTTAAGTTTTAAAGTCTGTACATGCATTCCAGATCTGAATTCAGTTCAGTTGCGATTTTTCAAAGTCCACTATTATTTTTAGAAAACTTGAAATGCACATGCAAAGCCCTGCGTACTGAAGTGAATGTAACCTACGTGTGCTTTCATGCCCCTTTCTCTTATGGATAGTCTTCACCAGCACAGGGTTGGCTCAATTATACTACTACTACTACTAATAATAATAATAACTTTATTTTTTCTATACCGCCATAATTTGCGACTTCTAGGCGGTTTACAGCGAATTACAAGATGAGAACAGGTAGGAAGTCACTGAGTAGTCAGTGATTACAGGTTACAAATAGGTTACAGTATAATCTTAAACATGTTACATCAAAGGGGCTGGATGGTCAGCGAATTACAGAATACAGATGGTGAGGGAGACACTGAATAGTCAAGTGAAGAACAGAATACTATTAGAGAAAAAGCGTAGTATCAGCATGAAGAGAGAAGCTTTAGGATGGGGAGTGTTGTCTGGCTAGCCCAAATATTGCTCAGGGATTTAATAATAATAATAATTTTATTCTTATATACCGCCATACTGAAAAAGTTCTAGGCGGTCCACAACAAGGCGAGCTAATACATGGGATACAGATAAAATACAAATTAGAATAATGGACTTAAACAGATAAAGACAGAAAGCATTTGCAATATAATGCAGAAAATACCGGCATGGAAAGGAAAGAAGTAATACATAGAACAGATAAAATACATCAAGTTGAATATAGACAGGGTTACTCCAGTTGTACATACTGTATATGTTTTAAACTAAACTAAACCTTAGATTTTTAGACCGGGTCATCCCCAATTGGAGCTCAACTTGGTTAACAATAAGAGAAAGAATACAAAAGAATAAATAAGCTAAATGGAAGAAAAGATTGAAGACTAGTTTCCAAAATGTTTGGCAAACAAGATTGTCTTTAAAGTTTTCCCGAATGATAAAAAGGAACTTAAGCTTCTTAGTGAGAGCAGCAGGTTATTCCAAAGCTCCGTCAAATTTGAAAGAGCGACTACATTTTCTGAAAGATTTAAATCTACCCTCAAGGGAAAGAAAAGAAAGTTTCCATTTTTGAGAGATTCTTGCAAGATGAGATCTGTATACATGCCACTCTAAGGCAGGGGTAGGCAATTCCAGTCGAGAGCTGGAGCCAGGTCAGGTTTTCAGGATTTCCATAAAAAATGTGCATGCAAATCCATCTCATACATATTCATGGTGGATATCCTGAAAACCTGATCTGGCTCTGGCTCTCGAGGACTAGAATTGCTTACCCCTGCTCTAAGGGAACAAGAGTAATGTTTTAAGTTTTTCCCTTGATGTTTTTTGCTACCTTGTTAAGATTACATATATGTTTGCTGTACACATGAATGGTGCATTCCTTTCATATTGTTTTGTATGTGCACACTTGTCATGTGGCACTAATTTATACCAACTAATTAACCTTAATTTTAATTTTTGGTGGGCAAATTTATGTTTAATTTATAGATTTGAAAAAATGAATGTGGATATGCCGAGACATACTAACATAACATAAGAATTGCCACTGCAGAGTCAGACCAGTGGTCCATCATGCTCAGCAGTCCGCTCACGCGGCAGCCCTCTGGTCTAAGACCAGCACCCTAACTGAGACTAGCCCTACCAGCTTTCTACCACTCTGTGGGTGAAGAAGAACTTCTTTACGTTTGTACGGAATCTATCCCCTTTCAACTTTAGAGAGTGCCCTCTCGTTCTCCCTACCTTGGAGAGGGTGAACAACCTGTCCTTATCTACTAAGTCTATCCCCTTCAGTACCTTGAATGTTTCGATCATGTCCCCTCTCAATCTCCTCTGTTCGAGAGAGAAGAGGCCCAGTTTCTCTAATCTTTCGCTGTACGGCAGCTCCTCCAGCCCCTTAACCATCTTAGTCGCTCTTCTCTGGACCCTTTTGAGTAGTACCATTTCCTTCTTCATGTACAGCGACCAGTGCTGGATGCAGTACTTCAGGTGAGGGCGTACCATGGCCCGGTACAGCGGCATGATAATCTTCTCTGATCTGTTCATGATCCCCTTCTTTATCATTCCTAGCATTCTGTTTGCCCTTTTTGCTGCCACCGCACATTGTGTGGACGGCTTCATCGACTTGTCAATTAGAACTCCCAGTATTCGTGCATGAGATTTTTGTTACCGACATGCATCACTTTACACTTATCCACGTTGAACCTCATCTGCCATGTCGATGCCCATTCCTCGAGCTTGATTATGTCACGTTGCAGATCTTCGCAATCCCCTTGCGTCTTTACTACTCTGAATAACTTCGTATCATCCGCAAATTTAATCACCTCGCTCATCGTACCTATGTCCAGATCATTTATAAAGATGTTAAAGATTTACGTTAATCTGGGGCCCTTTGACTTCTTTTATGGATTCATTGTAGTTGTCTTTTCCTTTGTTCCTGTTGATATATTGCACACACACAGGGGGAGGGAGCGCAGAAAGGGGGGTATTTCATTGTATGATTCTATTCCCTTATGAAATGTTGGTTGGGTGGGGTTTTTTTTATTGTTGTATGGATTTTGATTGATTATAAATGCATATATGATTAATATTATTTGTATAGATACTGTATTGCATTTTTGTTAGCTTTAGAAACTCAATAAAGATTTATAAAAACAAAAAACAACCAACCCCAATAATAAAGTTGTAGGGTTTTTCCACAATAATCACAGTAATGATCTGTTACTATTTAATGCTTTATTGAAATGTGTATATCATAGTGTCAGTGAAGTTTTGCCTACATCATCATGATACTGTTACAATACAGTTCCTACGCATTGGTATCTTATTTGACATTTATTATCTATGACATTGAAGTTGCCTTATACAAACAATGAAATGTAATAAATGAACATTGGCAATACATTTCAGTATTGTCAATGTTCATTCATTACATTTCATAGTTTGTAAATTTCATGTAATACATTTTTCCTGACAACTGCCATGCTTTTCATATGTGGCCTGCTCATGAACTGGAGTATTGCGTTCAATTCTGGTCTCCTTATCTCAAGAAAGATATAGTGGCACTAGAAAAGGTTCAAAGAAGACGACTAAAATGATAAAGGGGATGGAACTCATCTCGTATGAAGAAAGACTAAAAAGGTTAAGAGCTGAAGAGCTTGGAAAAAAGACGGCTGAGGGGAGATATAACTGAAGTCTACAAAAACCTGAGTGGAGTAGAACAGGTACTAGTGGATCGATTTTTCACTCTGTCAAAAATTACAAATACTAGGGGACACTCGATGAAGTTACAAGGAAATACTCTTAAAACCAATAGGACAGCTTTGCTGGCTCCATTCCATGTGAGCTATTTTCTACATGTGGCGGATCCGAGGATGCGTCCTTTGGTGTCTCACTACCCCATTTTTACGCCGGCCAGAAGGACATGGAGATGGGTCTGTAAAACAGCCAAATTGTCTTCTAGGGTGTCTTTATATTTGCCTATACAGGGCAATGGAGCTTTCCAGCCGGGCATGCAAAATGCCACCTTTCTTAGGTGGCAAGCACAAGGTCTACAATATCTTTTTCACCTGTTTTCGGAGGGGAGCCTGGTCACATTTTCCGAGCTGCAACGAACTTTTGACCTACTACCAGATCCGTCACTATGTTCAGTCCCTCCCAGTGGCTGCCCTTACTGAGGTCTGCAGGGAGGCGCTTTCGGAACTCTTCAGCCTTTCAGCCCAACAGAGGATTCCTCTACGATTTCATATTGTGGGGATCCAGGATTGCCAACCAAGTACGAATCTGGATATATTAGCGACAGCGTGGGCTGAGGACTTGCATTGTCAGTTGACTGCTCAACAGTTACAACGGGTCCTGAAGAACATTCAGAAGGTGTCACCCAATATTACTCACTGGGAAATGCAATTGAAAATTGTTCTTAGACTTTACATTCCACCGGAACGAGCAGCCCGGATGGGGATTACTGCGTCGCATTCTTGCCCGAAATGCAATCAGGCTCACGCATCTTTGAGTCACATGTTTTGGGCCTGCCCCGCAATCCAACAGTTTTGGAGACATCTCGGCCTTTATACCACATCGCTTTGGGGAAGGCGATGGCTTCCGCAACCGAGGGCGTTATTTGGATTTTATAATATAGCCTCGCCCAAACCCAGGGGAATGTCAGCATTTATCTCCAGAGCCCTTTTGATGGGGAAAAAAGCCATCCTCACCAACTGGCTCTCCCGTGATCCCCCGTCATATGCACAATGGAGATCCCTAATGATAGTGCACACAACACTGGAGAGACGCATGGTGGGAGACTTGACTCTTGGCCCGGGTCGCAAATTTTGTCAGGTGTGGGAGCACTTCTGGCAGGACCTCACACCGCGTGCTCGCAGTAGACTTTTGAATCTTTAAGATTTTATTCTCACTCTCATCTGTTGGACTGGCCATTGATTCTTGGGGAGGGGGGGATGGGAGGGGAACCGATTATATTGTTGAAAATGTTATTTCCTGAATGGTACTACTGTTTGTATTTGCTTCTTACTGCTGGACTAATAAAAATCATTTAAAACATAAAACCAATAGGACAGTGTCTCTCAAACTGTGTGCCAAGGCACAGTGGTATGCCCCGAAGAGAGTCCAGGTGTGCCATGAGAGATTCCAGAATTCTTACTTTATTTTAAAAAATTCCCTTCATAAGTATACACTAGAATAGATGACATGTACGTCACATACACAAGAATCTGTTAATGTTATGAGCGTCTGCGTGCTCAGACAAGAATCATTCTTTGACATGATTGGTCCTTGAAAAACTAATCTAATCTAATCTAATCTAAATCTTGGGTTTATATACCGCATCATCTCCGCAGATGGAGCTCGACACGGTTTACATGGTTAGGGAAGGAACGGAGCTCCAGTGGAATTATATAAGTATGAGAGAAGAGAGGTTGGTGTGAGAGTGCCAGGAGCGGGACGGGGTTATGTTCTGGAGAAGAGCCAGGTCTTCAGATGCTTACGGAATGGTAGAAGGGGGCTCAAATTGCGGAGAGGGGAAGGGAGACTGTTCCAGAGCTGAGTGATTCTGAAAGGGAGGGAAGAGCCAAGTTTACCAACAAGGGAGATGCCTTTTAAGGAGGGGTAGGATAGTTTTAATTTTTGAGTGGATCTAGTGGAGGTTGGATTTGAGGAATTCCAGGATAGAGGGATAAAAAACTAATGGCAAGTAATTTTTTTTTATTTTTTTTTACATAGTAGTTTCCTAACTTGAGCAACAAAGCAATAAAGGATTTGTTACTGTTTGGATTTTCTTGCCTTTGCAAACTTGGGGCTCCTTTTACTAAGCAACGCTAGCAGTTTTAGCGCACACGCTAGACACTAACACCAGCATTGAGCTGGCGTTAGTTCTTGGCACATAGTGTGGGGTCAGCATGCGCTAAAAACACTAGCGCACCTTAGTAAAAGGAGCGCTTGGATTTTCAGCTATGATAGAACTTAAATTTTAAAAAAATAGAGAACAATTGCAGATGGTGGATGATGAAACTCGCGTTTGCTTGTCAACCATTGAGCCACATTTTGAGTTAATTTGCACTCAAAAACAAGCACATCCATTGCATTGATTAGCAATTCTGGTCTATATCTACTTTAATTTCACTGTTGTTACAATTACCCATACATAGCTTAAAGAATTTTAAATAAATAACTCTCAAATTTAATTTTTTGTTGGTTTTGCAATTTTATAATTTCAGTTATAATGTGCCGCGAAAAACATTTGCTCCATTTAGTATGACAGACCTAAAAAAGTTTGAGAGACATTGCAATAGGAGGAAATATTTTTTTCACTCAGAGAATAGTTAAGCTCTGGAACACATTACCAGAGGTTGTGGTAAAAGAGGATAGCGTAGCTGATTTTAAGAAGGGTTTGGACAATTTCCTGGAGGAAAAGTCCATAGGCTGTTATTGAGAAAGACATAGGGGAAGCCACTGATTGCCCTAGATTGGTAGCATGGAATGTTGCTACTCCTTGGGTTTTGGCCAAGTACTAGGGACCTGGATTGGCCACTGTGAGAACGGGCTACTGGGCTTGGACCGTTGGTCTGACCCAGTAAGGCAATTCTTATGTTCTTATTTGCCACCATCATACCATGGGCATTAAGTTGTTTCATCACTCATTTGTTACAATCCTCATTGCTTATTGCAAGTGGTCATGTGAATTGTGCTAAAGTGACTTTGCCTTCATAAACCTTCTAGTCATTGGACATTTGGCTTTTATGGACATTCACAATGGGCCAAATTCTCCAAATGGCATCCTGAAGTTAGACAGGGGAAAGCATCCTACTATCATCTAATAAACCAATCAGGACCCACTTTTATTTTTAATGCAAGCATCGTTCTTAGGCAACCGTCTCACGCCTATGGAGGCACACATGGACACCTATGGACGTCTAAGGATAGCGTGGATGTGGTTTGTGCCTGAATTGGCTTAAAGCGCCCCATGCGCGAGACTGGCGCCTTAAATGTAGGCCTATGTTTTTTAAAAAATATGCAATTCTAGAAGCAGTGCCTGCCAGTGACTGACACACAGCAGGCACCGCTTCCAGAATCAGGCCCAATGCACCTTCTGTGTTGCTTAGCCGCACCAGTGGACATTATTAAATTCAGTCCATTTGCCAACCACATCACTTAATCATATGTTTATTCATTTACTGTTGTTTCAAGTACATCTATCTTACTGTTAATCACATTGCTTGACATGTTTGCAGTATTAGCATATGTTAGTTCTAGGAGATTTGCTTTCATGCTCAGCTAGGCTACTTTTGCTATTGCATTGCACTCTATTATCTCTAGTTAGTATTTTAAGTGTGATAGGCAGAAAAATTCCTATCAGCTTAAAAGAAGGGGGGAATGTAAGGGTTAAATATCTGAATACATCATGTGCATAATTCAAGAGACTATGCCTGAAGCAGGGAGGACCTTTGGCCTACATCTGCTCCTCAGCAGGCCTTATCTGTGGCTCCCTTAACTGATGCAACTTAACTTGAAATTGCATCATAACCCTCTTGCCCAGAGTCTGTATTGAGGGGGAAAGAAGACCCCAGCCACAGTGGAGTCTAAACTTTCTGGATGCTACCGGCAAAGAACCAAGGTTCCTGGAATTCCCTCAGAGGTGACGTCAAGATATTTCTGGAAATACTCAGGTCAAGAAGTCAGAACAGGAGGCGGGGAGAACATCTCATCTTCTAAGATAAGCATGTGACCAGAGGGTATAAGGGAAGAATCCCAGGAGAGCCAAAGTATTTAACAGGTCAGAATCTCTACATTCCGCAGATAACCAAAGGAAGGAATAATAAGAACAAAGGAGAACCAGCTTGGCTAACTAAAGGGGTGAAGGATGCAGTAAGGGAAAAGAGGAACTCTTTTAAAAAATGGAAACGCGAACGAACGGAGGCCTGGAACAGTCACAAGGTTGACCAGAAGAAGTGTCACAAGGCGGTAAGAGACACCAAAAAGGTCTATGAGGAAAAGATACCGCAAGAAGCCAAAAACTTCAAGCCCTTTTTTAGATACATAAAAGGGAAAAAACCAGCAAAGGAGGCAGTGGGCCCTCTCAACGACCAAGGAAGAAAAGGGTGCATCAAGGAAGACAAACAGATTGCAGATAGGCTAAACTCATTCTTTGCGTCTGTCTTTACCAAGGAGGATACTGCATCAATGCCCGAAACAGGGAAAGTATTCAAGGGAGGAATTGAGAAAAGCCTCACCACAGTGAATGTGGACTTGGACATGATATGCTATCAGATCGACAAACTAAGAAGTGACAAATCACCTGGACCAGATGGAATTCACCCGAGAGTGCTAAAGGAACTTAAGGTAGAAATCGGAGAGCTATTACAAACCCTAGCTAATTTGTCAATTAGAACTAGGCAAATACCAGATGACTGGAAAATAGCAAATGTAATCCCAATCTTCAAAAAAGGATCGAGAGGAGAACCAGGCAACTATAGACCTGTGAGTCTTACGTCGGTGCCTGGGAAGATGGTTGAAGCACTAATCAAGGATAGCATAGTACAACACCTGGAAAATCACGACCTGAAGAGAGCCAGTCAACACGGCTTCAGGAAGGGGAAGTCATGTTTGACGAATTTATTTAAATTTTTTGAGAAGGTGAACAAACAAATCGATAGCGGAGACCCAGTGGATATAATATACTTGGACTTCCAGAAAGCATTCGACAAGGTTCCACACGCTAGGCTTCTGAGGAAACTACAAAACCATGGAATAGAAGGGGATATACTAAAATGGATAGGCAAATGGCTGGAGAACAGATTGCAGAGGGTAAGCATAAATGGGAAGTTCTCGGACTGGGAAAAGGTGACAAGCGGTGTGCCCCAGGGCTCGGTTCTTGGGCCCATCTTATTCAATATCTTCATAAATGACCTGGAAGAGGAAACAACAAGTAATATAATCAAGTTTGGAGATGACACTAAACTATGTCGGACAGTTGGGTCACACATGGACAGCGAAGAACTCCAGAGAGATTTGAACCAGCTAGAGAAGTGAGCGGAAAAGTGGCAGATGAAGTTTAATATAGAAAAATGCAGTGATGCACCTGGGCAGGAAAAATAAGGAACATGAATATAAAATGTTAGGTGTGACACTGGGCAAGAGCGAACAAGAAAGGGACCTGGGAGTACTGATAGACAGGACCCTGAAGCCATCGGCTCAATGCGCAGCGGCGGCAAAGAAAGCAAACAGGATGTTGGGCATGATAAAGAAGGGAATCACAAGTGGATCAGCGGACGTCATAATGCCGCTTTACAGAGCAATGGTCAGACCACACTTGGAGTACTTTATCCAACACTGGTCTCCCTACCTAAAGAAGGATATAACCTTGCTGGAGAGGATGCAGAGGCGAGACATGAAGCTAGTAAAGGGTATGGAGAATTAGAGCTACAAAGAATGCCTCGGAAAACTGGGCTTGTTCACCCTGGGGAAGAGAAGACTGCGAAGGGATACGATAGAGACTTTTAAAATAATAAAAGGATTCAATAAAATAGAGCAAGAAACACCATTATTCACGTTGTCAAATGTGACTCGGACAAGAGGTCATGGACTGAAATTGAGGGTCAACAGGCCCAGGACAAATGTCAGGAAGTTCTGTTTCACACAATGAGTGGTGGACGTTTGGAATGCTCTCCCGGAGGAGGTTATGACGAAGACCACCATTCTGGGATTCAAGGGCAAGTTGGATGCACACCTTCTTGCAAATCACATTGAGGGATACGGGTAAACAGGGTCTTCATCAGTGAACACCTAGCTTAGCCTCCACATGTGCGGGTCGCTGGACTAGATGGACCTAAGGTCTAATTCGGTGAAGACATTTCTTATGTTCTTATGTATGTTCCATGTTCGGTGCCAGGATCGGCTTATGAAAAATGTCTGTTCCTGAGGCCTGCTTTTTCAGTAGGAGCCCCTGCCTCCTCCTCAGGTCTGATGCCAGAGGCCTGAAGCCATAGAATGACCCAGGCTGCACCTGTTCCAGTTTTCCTGCCTTGTTATCTTCCCCTGCTAAGCTCCTGCCACCCGAGAGAAACCTCTCCTACACAAATTATGCTGGGCTTTGCCTGAGAAACTTCTCCTACACTGATTGTGCTGGGCATCATTCCAGAAGCCAAGCATTGCCTGAGAGAAACCTCTTCTGCACTAACAGGTCATGTCAGCTCTTGTGTACCTTGGGATGAAAGGACACGAGACAGGATTTAACAGCCTATAGGAAACTATGAGTTTACTCCCATGATTTATGCAGTAGTGGGTTATTGTGTATTCTCTAAGCATCCCTAGCTTGTCTAATGCCTAAGTCTCTACATTGTACTATCCAGCCACTGCAGCTGCCACTTGTTATAGGAATAAAATATCTTATTTGTCTAATACATAGCCTGGTTCATTGCTTGTCAAGTATTGTATTGCCCAGGGGTCAGAATTTAGGTTCCTTATGCATGTGAGCACCCCCTGAGGCTGGTAATCTGCTTAAAGTCACACATCAGGGACTGCAGCTGTCTGCAGGCGATTGTCTTTGGCTGTAAACCAGACAGACACTGCTAGAGACCAACAGTAACCTTAGCCTTAAACTAAATGCCACTGCTATTCAATAGAAATTTACAGGTTTTATGAGCACAGATATGATTTTAGGGTTGGTTACAAGTCCCTATGGCTACGTCTCACTCTGTAGTTGTCTGCAGCTTACCTGGCTTGACATGCAACGTTGTATTATTAACTCAAAAGTTACGTCTACATCAGTTTACAGGACAGAAAAAATCTGTCACTCCAAGAACTGTGGCAGCCAGTCTGGTGCTGCTCTGCCTGAAAAATCTGCTTATAGATGAAGATGGAAGCAAACGCCCAAATTCGGTATAGGTCTCCCGAAGTCGGGCTCGCAATTTTGGTTGCAGATCGCAGGTGCGTGCGTAAAGAAATGGGTAAATCGGTGATGGCAATCAACAGTTGGCTTTAACAAGCACTAATTGGCGCTAATTTACTAGATATGCATGTATCTGCTCTGCACCCCTAATTCATCTCGCGCGCAACTCCAGTGGAGGTGTGGCGAAGGGAGGGGCATGGGCAGGTCATGGGTGTTCCTGGATTTTGGTGCAGAATTATAGAATACTTCCATTTTTGTGCTGAGCTAACAGTTGTTAGGCCTTCGGCTGGCATAAACAATCGCGCCTAAAGTCAGGCCTAAAAATTACTTAAGCTAGTATTCTATAAAGACAGCTTTGTGTGGAACTGCCTTTATAGAATTAGTACTTAGCACGGGTCAATCGGCGCCTATTGACCCATGCTAAGTACAAATTCTATATAGGTACTCTATACAGAATCTACCCCAAAATATGAATCCCTCCCATTGAAAAGGAAACTCACATCCCTGCATCATCTGCTCTCTCTCTCTGTAATGGCTTCTTTCTTTTTGTATTTCCCTCATCCCAATACATTCACCATCACCCTTAAAGGACTCCTCAACTTTAGAAAAGCAATAAAAAAAAACACACCTCTTCACCGAACTCCTCTGCCTAAGGCCGATAAATTACAAAGAAATATTAATGTATATTGATTATGGATAAACTTTGCACTGTAACTATGTCAAACTTATCCTGTAAATTGCAAATTATGTATATTGGTATTAGATCCCTAGTATGTGTCAAGTAGGAAAAACCTTGCATGACATCTATGGCAAATTGTAACCTGTAAATTGTATGCTAACTTAATTGGTATTAGATCCGTAGTACATGTCAAATTAAGATAAATTCAGTGCAAATCATAACCTATTAACTGTATATTATGTATGTTTAACCTGTAACCCGTTCTGAGCTCTTTGGGGAAATGGGATAGAAACCAAATTAGATAAATAAATTTATCATTCTTCTATTTAGGTTTGATAGCAATGGAAGAAGAGTGCAAGAAGAAATTGTACCTTGTTCTGCCATCGTATTACATTTCCAAAACCTCCTGTCCCCAATCGCTCCTTCATTTCCCAGGGGCCACAGGTTTGAGTCTGCAGGGGTGGTGGCCAGCTCATCCTTCCCGAGGTCTCCTGCTACAAGAGGAACATAAGAAAAAGGTAGGGAAAAAAAAACCCCAAAACAACTTACAATAAAGATGAAACGCTGGAAACAAGAAAACACAGCAACCTCAGATCTTCTGCCTTTCTATCCTTGTATTTATTTAGATAGAAACAGAGAAAAATGAAGGCACATCAAAACTATATGGCCTATCCAGTGTGCCCATCCATGCAATCTACACTTTTCACTCCAAGAGCCTATTTACTTGTCCCAAGCTTTCTTAACATCCGTGCTTGTCTTCATTAGACAATGGCAAAGGATGGGTATCCCTGGGACAGGGGCAGTGACTGTGTCAGGGATAGAGCTCACAGGGACAGGGACAAACTTTGTCTCCGTATCACTCCAAAAACTTGAGACTAGTTTCAATATGTAAAAACAACACATCTTTAAAAGAAAAAAAAAAAAACCGCAGAAGATGCTTTTGGATTTAGATGAACTACTGTTAAATAACATCATTTGTGTCTTGTCTGCTGATCAGACTCCTACCATCTGCAATGTCCTTCTATCATGTGCCCAGCAGCTCAAGTATTTTACTGTTACTGCAATAGATTCATCCATCGTTGCTGGCATAAAGGAACATTTCTAGCATTTACCATACCATATAGTTTTTATATCCAGCAATTTTCAACTAGAATTTATTGCGGGTTACAAAGGCAATCAGTTGAGGCTACAGTAAGGTTGCTTGGATCCTAGATAGGCATGACACAAGTGAGATTACAAAGAGAAGAGAGATGTCTAACATTTTCCTGAAACTGTAGTAGGTGGGGAGTTGTTGCAAACTTAGCGATAGATTATTCAAAACTTTGGGTCCCTAAAATGCAATGGTAGATTTGAATAGTTTTTTCCATTGAACTTTTTTTGGGGGGAAAGGAAGGCCAGTTTGAGGTGCTGCATTCTTCAGTTATGACAAGAGTGTGTGATCTTGATATCTGATATTAGTCCGAGAGTTCTCTCCATATACTGCCTTGTAGACCATGAAAGCGATCTTATATTGGACTTCATTTTTGAAAAGACACTTATTTTCCTGTTCATCCACTACCCGGTTTAGGCTTTCTTCTACACCCAGGACTGAAAGACAATCCAGTTACCTTCCCAGGTGATGTAAAAACATAGGCAACAGAATCTTTGGGAAGGATCAAAATGGAAGGGTCTATTTGTGATTTGTAGATAGTTGTACAGAATATTGTCTGTTTTTATACTTTCATAAAAAGATTTAAATATAAAATCATAAGTGTTTGAGGCTTGTGCAAATGAGGACAGAGTCTGTGGGGACGGGGCTAATGCCTGCGGGGATGGGGCGGGGACAGAGACAGAGCCTGTAGGGATTTTGTCCCCATGTCATTCTCTAGTTTCCATCATCTTCACTGGGAGGCCGTTCCACGAATTCACCATCCTTTTCGTAAAGAAGTATTTCTTCAGGTTACTTCTGAATCTATCCCCTTTCATTTTCATATTATGCCCCCTCTTTCTAAAGCAGGGGTGTCCAACCTTTTGGCTTCCCTGGGCCGCATTGGCCAAAAAAAATGTTTCTGGGGCCGCACAAATGCGCAAACGCTGCAGCAAGACAGAGGAGGGAGCCGGCAAGACGGTAAACACCTAGGGACAGCAGAGGAAAACACAGCATCGCCTTCGACCGGGGCCACACAAAATCCTTCACGGGGCCGCAGGTTGGACACCCCTGTTCTAAAGCTTCCTTCCAAATGAAAGAGACTCACCTCTCTGCATTTATGCCACCGAGGTATTTAAATGTCTCTATCGTATTTCCCCTCTCTCCTGCCTTTCTTTCAAAAGTACATATAGAGACTGTCTGGTTCCATATGCTTTATGATGAAGATCACTGGCCATTTTAGTAGCCACCCCCTGGACCAGCTCCATCCTGTTTATATATTTTTTGAGGGTGCAGTTTCCAGAATTTAATGCATACTGGATGTGTGTTACTTTTACCCCTTAAAAATGAAGTCAAGTCTTTAAATGTAAGTAAAAAGAAAGAGACTGGATTTATGTGGTTGCAGCAACCCTAATAATTTAAAAACCAGCACCAGTATTTAAATAGTTTCATATATTCAGCAGTACTGACTATGGGGCTCAAAACAAAAAAAGACCTAAAGGATCCAAAGGTTCCATGCAGGCAGAGGAACCTCCCACCAACACAACCTATCTCCTTCTCTCTTGGTAATGGGGCACCATCAACAACTATCAGGGTCCCGCAAACTTTCTCGAGCTGCGGCACACTAAAGGTAGTGGCTGTGGCTCAAGGCACCTGGAAGTGCGGGCATGCTTCAATGCTAAGAAATGTAAGGTCATGCACCTCGGAAGCGGAAATCCATGCAGGACGTACTTCTTGAATGGAGAAACTTTAACTAGGACTTCAGCAGAACGAGATTTAGGAGTAATCATCAGTGCAGACATGAAAACTGCCAATCAAGTGGAGAAGGCTTCATCTAAGGCAAGGCAGATATTGGGTTGTATCAATAGAAGTTTCGTCAGCCGAAAGCCTGAAGTCATAATGCCGTTGTACAGGGCCATGGTGAGACCTCATCTGGAGTACTGTGTGCAATTCTGGAGGCCACATTACAGTAAAGATGTGCGCAGAATTGAATCGGTTCAGCGGACGGCCACCAGGATGATCTCAGGGCTCAAGGGTCTCTCGTACAAAGAGAGACTGAACAAATTGCAGCTCTACACTCTCGAGGAACGTAGGGAGAGGGGAAACATGATCGAAACATTTAAGTACCTCACAGGACGTGTCGAAGTGGAAGATGATATTTTTTTTCTCAAGGGACCCTCGGCCACAAGAGGGCACCCGCTCAAACTCAGGGGCGGAAAATTTCATGGCGACACCAGAAAGTATTTCTTCACAGAGAGAGTGGTTGATCATTGGAACAAGCTTCCAGTGCAGGTGATCGAGACAGACAGCGTGCCAGACTTTAAGAATAAATGGGATACCCATGTGGGATCCCTACGAGGGTCAAGATAAGAAAATTGGGTCATTAGGGCATAGACAGGGGGTGGGTAAGCAGAGTGGGCAGACTTGATGGGCTGTAGCCCTTTTCTGCCATCATCTTCTATGTTTCTATGATGTCCGCATGCGTGCGAAGGCTCTCCAGGTGGACCATGAGATGCCAGTGGGGGTGTGCCAGAAGGGAAGAGGGCCAGAGAGGATAGGTGCTGGCGTCCACTGACTGCCTACAGGACGTGCCTCTCACCACGAAAGGCACGTCCTGTAGGCAGTCAGCTGGCGCCGGCCGCGGCACACCTAAAATCTCAGGAGGCACACAGTTTGTGAGATACACTGCTTTAGACAAATGCCATTGGCATTATTATGCAGAGCACCACTCACCCTAGAGCCAGGCCTGATTGGCAACTAATTACTAAAGGGAAAGAGAAACTGTAGCAAACCCTTAAATTGAATATACTGATATTCTCCACTGTATCCTGTTATCACTTGATTCTTTGCTATGTAATTCTTTCGGAAAAATCCAGATATCTTGTAATTTGTAATCCTCTGCCATACCATGTAAAGTACATGAATCACTGTTATGTAATTCTCTCGGTAATCATTGTTACGTAATTCTCTCGGTAATGTCCTAGAAGTCGCAAGATTGTTGGCGGTATATAAGAATAAAGTTATTATTATTAAAGTTATTATCTCTTCTAATTTGTAATCCGCTTAGAACCGCAAGGCACAGGCGGAATATAAATCATTAATGTAATGTAATGTAATGAACATATGGTATGTCCCCTTTATAAAAAAAAAAAAAATTTAAAAGCATAAAATAGATTTTTTTTATTTTAAAAATTTCTGTTCCGCTTAAGACCTAAGCAGATTACAATTTACATACTTAAGGAAATTGACAATACACAAACTCATTTACAAATGAATCATCCATACAGTTTCAGCAGAATCAAAGGGTTACCAGTCTAAAAAAAGCCTTAACAAATGAGTTTTCAGAGATTTTTTTTTTTTTTTTAACTCTTCAGATCTTGGCATTGCCTTAATGAACCATTTAAATCATTCCATAATCAAGGACCTGCTACTGAAATTGCCGTCATCCATGTTTTTTTAGTAATGCACCTCACGTATATGCCCCAGGGTCAACCTCATAGCAGATTCTGTTTCTTTTCACTTTCCCTATGTGCTTTATTAAAAAATTACTACCCACAGTGCACTCAGTCTTACATACCATATACATGAATCACAGATAACTACCTGTGATTATATACTCAAAGTATTATAGGTAGGGCTTCAGTTTTGAGGCATTTATAAACTGTAATGAAGGGGTTTATTTTCCAGCTATTTAAAAAGATGTGCTGCCAAGTCACCCATTCTATTCCTATGGTCTGCTTGGCAGCGAACCTATGTAAAAGCTGTCATAGGTTTTCTTTGAGGAAAAATAAAATCAGCTTTTATTGGGGTTTTCACACCACCACTACAGTTGCTAGGTACCTTCTCAAGTGGCACCAAATATGTATGTACGTTTGCATCACCTATGAGTCATCAGCGCAGAAAAAGGTTATAAGATAGGCCAGAAAGGGGTAAGGGGTTCATAATCGAAACTTAAGCACGTCTAAAAACTCACCCAAGTTGGCACTTGGATGACCTAAAAGACAGGTCGTCCAAGTGACGATAATCAAACTGACTTTCTGGCCATATCCAGGGACTTTTTAGGCCTCTAAATGCCACTGTGCACCAGAGCTGAAAAGTGTATATCTGGAAGAGTGGTTAGGGCGGTATTTGGTCAGGATGTGGGCCGACTTAGACTTAGTCGTCTTGCAGGGATAATCGAATGTTTCACGAGACTTCCTGGACAAAACTTATATGTTGTGAGTTAGACATTGTAAAAGCAGATATAAGTGCCAAAAAGGTATCCAAATGACCAGATAATCACTGCAGAGACCAGGTAAAGAACCCACACACACTCTCCCTCACACTCACAAATTTCAGAATAAAAATGTACATACCTGTCTCTAGAACATCAGCACCTGCTATAGGAAAGCCTAGTAGAGCTGCATACAGGTGTCTTAAGTAGCCTGGGGGGTGAGCTAGTGAGCCATAGAGAGGAGGACCCAGGCCCGAAAGCCACTCTAACCACTAAATTCATGATGGAAAATGTGAGCCCACCAATAAACCCCCAAACCTTACTATACTGCCATATAGGTAGTACCTGCAGCCATATGGGATTGTAGACAGGTGGGTATAGTATGTTTTGGGGGAGGGGTTTGGGGGGGATTCACCATATCCTAAAAGGGAGTTCTGGTGAGATGTTTTTGTTGCACCCTTTTTGTGAAGTTCACAGCAGTGCCCTGTAAGGTGCCCCACTGCTCTGTTGCCATGTTTGGGTTGCCAGTCCATCACAATGTTGGCCCCTTCCACATCCAAAAGGTCTTGTTCTGGGTGTTTGGAACTTAGATGAATTTTTGGTCGAAATTGATAAATAAATAAAGGAAAAAAAAAAAAAGAAAATGTGCTATAGACATAGTGGCAGTCTGGACAATCAATGACCTGGATGTCCAGATAGATGATTTTCAATAAATATATATATTCTAGATGTATTTTTCAAGAATGGACATTTTTCCGCTACCGACTTTGGGCATCTAGCACCATACATCCGAATCGGACTTGGCCATTTCTTTTGATTATGCCCCTCCACGTGTACTAGGGAAAGTGAGTTTCTCCAATGTTTACCTAATAAAACACACATTTTCTTTTCTTGATTGTTTTGCATTGGGGGTACTTTAATCAGTGTTTTGTCACGTAAAATCTAAAATCAGAAGCCCAAATTATAGATTTACTGGAATCTATACACATTAAGCATTCTGCCTAACTCCAGTGTGTTACACTCTGTTAGTCAGACTATAGATTATACACTGACTGCACTGTGTTTCCATGGCCCCAGATATAAAAACTTTGGGCTCCTTTTACAAAGGTGCGCTTGCGTTTTTAGCGCACGCACTGGATTAGGGCAAAAACTACCACCTACGTGGTGTCACCTCGATTTTGTGAGATTCTTAAGCTTCTTTTGCTTAAATGTAACCCTAGCTATGGCTTCTAAGAGAGCTTGCAAGTGTCAGTAAACAGGAAGTGTCTAATTAGTGGGTTAGAGTATGTTATAAAGGTGACCACAAAACGGTTATTCCAGCAAGGTTTGGGAACCAAGGGTGCTGGAAAAATGGTGGTGTACCCGTATATCAAATCCATGACCCTTTACATACTTACAAAAATATATGAAAATCCACTTGACCACAACCATGCTCACAAAACACCTAAAAACTGATGTGACTGGAAAAAAAAAATAATGAAAAAAATCTCATAAGCTTAGAAACACTCAAGTAAACTGTTAAAAACTCTACTTTTTTTCATTACAGTTCTGAGTTGGGATTATAAATTTCCTTTCTTCAGAAGGCTGTTATGCCTACGATTGATTATAAGTGAGCTATTGATAGCACTGAAAGTGAAGTGCAGGTTCCTTGAGATCATGAGGCCTTTCCTCCTGAAAAGTATAAAAGTCCAGAGCCATTAATAAAGTCAATATGGGCTTTAGAGAATTTTTCTTAAACCTTAATTAAACAAAAAGGAACAAGCCTCAGATTATGGAGTAATTTTTCCCATTCTGGGATTTCTTCCAAGAGAAAGAAAACTTATTTTCTCTTGCTCCTGATAACATCACCGGCTTGAACCCATCCTCCCTACTATAACTAAAAGCATTAATTGAATACTTATTTTTAATTAATTGATTATTATTTTATTAAATTTATACCTCAAGTTGATGAATCTCACCGCCTAATCTTAATCAATTCATACTCCAGTTCAATTAAATCTAATATAAAAATCTAAAATTCTTATAACTCAATAATTTCTCATAACTGGTTGGGGATTTTTTCATAAGAAAACTACAGTTCATTTCAACACTCAAAACCGACAGAAAGACTGTGCTGCAGCTTTCCTCCTGAAAACCATAACACTTTTCAGGTGTTTTGCGAGCACGGTTTTGGTGAAGTGGATTTTCTTTCTTTTATTTATTATTTTTTTGCACTGTTAAACTTCACTCCTCTATTGTTGCATATCTATCCATATTGTAAACAGATTCTTCTCAGACGCTGTCTCACACCGTTGCTCCCCAGTGCTTCCTTCTCGTTTCCTACCTGATGAGCCATATGAAGACAGGCACGAGGGGGGACCAGGTCTCTACTTCCACAAGCCCAAATTCAGTTAACAGGACAGGAAGTGCCTGGACACACGAACCAAGACTCTGCTCGGCGCTTCCTGCTTCTGCTACTTCCTCATATGACGTCACGGATGCGAGGAGGAGCGCCCGCCCTTTAAAGGGATACACACACACACACGCTCAACCTGTCTGGGACAAAGACGGCTGATAAACTCCTAGATCCCTGCCATACTAAAACAGCACCGACTTTCCTAGGAAAGGCCAGGGCTGCAAATAATATTACACCAGCTTCATACACTCCGGGGGGGGGGGGGAAAGAAGCAGAACTTGCCAGACTCCTACACCTAGCGAAATGCCTCATCTGAGAGTCCTTCAGGCAATTTCGACTGATCTCCAGCAAAATGAACAAAAAGACTTTTTGTCTGAAACTGAGAATTATCAGTGATATGTAGCAACATTCATCTGCCCACAACTGTCTCAGGGATATCAGGTTGGCCAAGCTGCTGCTGTTTTTCTGTTGAGAGAGGGAGTGGGGAAACATTGACTAACTCATAGTGTTTAGTTGACAGGGGCACTAGGGTTACCAATACATATGGGTCTAGATAAAGAAGGATGGACTGAGACATCTGGATTTTACTAACTTCCATTACTTTCAATGGAAGCAAAACCCAGATGTCTCAATCTGTCCTCCTTTTTCTGGAGTTATATGGCAACCCTTGAATAGCCAGCAGCCTATTGTTGGGGGGAACCCTGAAGTGGACTGAGAAGGTCATTCAGTGGCATAGTGAGGGCTGGAGCAGTGGTGCCTAGGGTGGAGATGCTCAGCAACACCTCCCCCCCCCCCAATAGTGGAGGGTCTCTTAAATGTATTATCTTTCCCAGTTCTTCTGGTTCTTACTGGCAGCCATATTTCTACAGCCCATGCCAGCTAAGCCTGCCTCTGCATCACTTCCTGTGTACAGGAAGTGACATCAGAGGGAGGGCTGATGAGCAGCAGGGGGAGACCGTGCTCATTGTTGGTGATAATTAGAAGAGGTATGGAGGAGAATGCATTTAAGAGATCCTCCCCATGTCAAGGGGGAGAGATGCTAATGACTGGGGTGCTCTGCCTCCCCAGCCCCCCCCCTTACTATGCTACTGGGGCCACTCATTTTACTCTGCTCTCTCCCCCCCCCAACTTGCCTCATTAAAAATTTTACCTTGGCTAGTAAGGATGTCCAAGCTCCAACAGCTGAAGAGTTCTCCTACCCGAACATCTCCCAGTGCTAACTTTCTCTCACCAGGGGAAGATTCAACCACTCAGGATACTGCAGTTTGGGGGGGATTCAAGCATAAAGTAGGGAGCCCCAGATCCCCCAGCCACCCCTTACTCCCCCTCTCCATAATTATGTCACTGGCAAAGCAGAACACCACAATGTGCCTCTATAGCTAGACAGAGAGACACATTCTACAATCCCTGCTCATGACCCTAGAGGTGATGAAGTAATGAAGGATGGACCTGCCTGCCATCAAGGAGTCAGGGCAGCAGACTAGGCATCCACCTAGAGCAGCAGAACATCAAGAATACATAACATGACCATTTATTTTTTTCTTCAAAACGGGACATCTACTAATTTTAGGTAATAACATTGTAGATATCTTTCTTTCTTTCTCTCTCCCTGCCCCCCTCCCCTTCCCTTTCTTTCTTTCTCTCTCTCTCTCCCTGCCCCAGCCCCCACTGCCACCGATTTCTCCAAGCCACCGCCACCAATTTCTTCCTGCTTCCTCGATGCCGACACAGCAAAAGGCCAGGTGCGTGCAGCGACTTTACAAGCGGTGGGCATACAAGCCTTCCCCCCCTCCCCAGACATCAATTATGATGTCGGAGAGGAAGTTCCAGGCCTGGCAGGCAGAAATTGGCTGGCCCAGAACTTCCTCTCTGTTGTCAGAATTGACGTCGACGGGGGGAAGGCTTGTGGGCCACCGCATGTAAAGTCGCATCCCATTGTCCCCAAGTAAGGGGAAAGTTCCCCTGGACTGGAAATTAGCTAATGTCGTTCCTCTGCATAAAAAGGGTTGCAGGGCAGAGGCTGCGAATTATAGACCGGTGAGTCTCACATCAATAGTGTGCAAACTCATGGAAACACTAATTAAAAGCAAATTGGACACTATCTTGAATGAAGGGAATCTTCGGGATCCCAGTCAGCATGGATTCACCAAGGGTAGGTCCTGCCAATCCAATCTCATCAGCTTCTTTGACTGGGTAACAAGAAAGTTGGACTTGGGAGAGTCTTTGGACATCGTGTACCTGGACTTCAGTAAAGCTTTTGACAGTGTCCCACACCGCAGGCTGCTAAGCAAGATGGAATCGATGGGGTTAGGAGAGACACTAACTGCATGGGTTAATGATTGGCTGAGTGGCAGACTTCAGAGGGTGGTGGTTAATGGTACCCTTTCTAAAACATCGGAGGTGATCAGTGGAGTGCCGCAGGGCTCGGTCCTGGGTCCACTCCTTTTCAACATATTCATAGGGGATCTGACTCAAGGGCTTCAAGGTAAAATAACACTATTCGCCGATGACGCCAAACTATGTAATATAGTAAGTGAATGCAGTTTACAAAATTATATGGCGCAGGACCTGCTTACATTGGAAAGTTGGTCCTCAACCTGGCAGCTAGGCTTCAATGCTAAGAAATGTAAGGTCATGCACCTCGGAAGCGGAAATCCATGCAGGACGTACTTCTTGAACGGAGAAACTTTAACTAGGACTTCAGCAGAACGAGATTTAGGAGTAATCATCAGTGCAGACATGAAAACTGCCAATCAAGTGGAGAAGGCTTCATCTAAGGCAAGGCAGATATTGGGTTGTTCCGCCACTAATTTCTGTCAAGTGGGATGATCAGAGATACTCAGAAAAACACACAGACAATATAAAGCATAAACAATAACACTTTAATATATATATAAGAATAAATTATCATCACCGTATCTCACGTAAACCCTCCCTTCACCATTCGGAATCCCTCAATGGATAGGCGAGTAGGACACAGGAGTCTGCCCCGTTAGACCTGACGTCTTGGATAGCCGGCTAGGATTCTAGATTCTAGGAGCAGAATTCCGTCCTTATAAGCTGCTGAGTTAAACAGCTGGTCCTGCAGTAACAGCGTCCTTTGATTCAGGCACACCCCAGGTCGGTCCCTTTGAAGCTGTTTTGACAACACCCAGGTCAAAAGAGGTCAAGATAGTAGATACTTGTCACTGTCTTTTTCTTTTTGACGTAGTTTCCCATCTGTCTTTACTGATGATCATCTGGTTTTACAGTCCTTTGAAGATCAATGAGGTCAGGATGTTAGCTCCTGTGGAGATCAGGATCTCAAATAAGCAAGGTTATTGCAGAGACCATCTGGTCTTACTGTCCTGTGGAGATCAAAGAGGTCAGGATAGTCTCTTTGATGCTATCCAGTTGACACTTAGACAAAGGAAGTCAGGATCTCAAATAAGCAAGTTTATTGCAGAGACCATTTGGTCTTACTGTTCTTTGGAGGTCAGGAGTTCAGGTAAGCAGATTTGAGAATACATATTAGTAAACAAAATTATCAGTAATATGCTGGGTCAGCAGACTTGAGAATACATAAACAAAATTATCAATAATATGCTAGGGTATAACTAGCATAACATTCCACCCTTGGATTCTTAAGTCTGTTCCGTGCCATATCACAGCCTCTAGTAATAGCATCCCACACTGCAACATACTAACATTCTGTAAACATACTGAAAAGGGAGCTTGATTAGCAGGAATCACAAGTTCAACAGTACTAAGGACACATTGTTTCATTTTAAAATTTACACCATTTTCTATCTAAGGATACAGAATGTGATGTGGTTTTTAAATAAAGGTAATTCTTTGTGATATCATTAACGACATGTAACATTAACTGATCATATCGTAGCGTTAGTTCATAATTATGTACAGTATGTGGCACCCATTCACCTTCCCTTCTAAATACAACTGCTACTCTGGAGCCAAAATATGCTTCTTTGCCAGCCAGTATTTCAGAAACAATAGTATCTATTCTACTTTTAAGCAAAGGTAAAATGGGAAAATTAATTTTCCCTTCATAATTTATTTCCTTATGGTCTAAACCTGGTATCCTTGCATTCCCTAATATTTCAAGCTAATTAGGCATTTTACTTGAAAGTATCACGTATAGGGAATCATGGAAATTAATAATCTTATTAATATTATATTTGTGCTCTTACTCATGGCTTACATACAGTTAGGGTAGCTTCATATTCACCATCGATCACCGCAGTTATCTGGTATCCCGTTTTTCTTAGCATCTTTGGTTAGGGTCTGGCTATGCTCCGGTTTCAATAGGCTTGCTATGCCACTCACATGCCTTCACTCATGTAAGTTTCAGGCACCACCTCCACAGACCAGCTCTAATGTGAAGTGGCAGGATATAGGCTCACTTCTATTCCCAAGTCGGTGCCACATAACAGCCTCATGGCACGGCACTGTATGTCTGGTTGCGTCTTCATCTTCTCGGTCTGGTGAAATTTTCTCTTAACCCAGCATGTTAGCCAAATCATCAGAATGAGAGAGCAGAGCTGACCAATTTTATCACAAAAGGATGAAAGTCTATATGTAATAACATTTCCCAGTACGTGATTTTTCAAGGAAAATATTTCCTCATGATTGTTTATCTTCAATGCTTTAATTACATTAAACCCCCCTAGTGGTAAAAGAGAGTATAAGAGAAAAAGGAGAAAAACCACTTTATGTACAGAAGGTGATAACATGTGACACAATACTTGTGTGTAAGGTAGTATTTGTGTGAGATAAGAGAAACAACACTAATGCACTTAAAGGTATTCTGTAGGACATTCAGAAAATACACCTTTTTATGTTCTGGACATAATTATGATGTCATTTAAGAGAGACCATACACACGTACAGAATGTGATAACATTTGACACAATACTTGTGTGTAAGATAGTCTTTGTGTGAGATAAGAGAAACAACACTAATGTACTTAAAGGTATTCTGTAGGACATTCAGAAAATATACCTTTTTATATTCTGGACATAATTATTATGTCATTTAAAAGAGACCATACACACGTACAGAATGTGATAACATTTGACACAATACTTGTGTGTAAGGTAGTCTTTGTGTGAGATAAGAGAAACAACACTAATGTACTTAAAGGTATTCTGTAGGACATTCAGAAAATATACCTTTTTATATTCTGGACATAATTATTATGTCATTTAAAAGAGACCATACACACGTACAGAATGTGATAACAAAATAACTTATGTCAGAGATGTGCACTGCACTGTTTATACCTGGTAAGTTAAATAAAGAGAGACTATTTTTTTTTTTTTTTTTTTATTTAGCAAATATCAAATACCAATGAACACCATTTTACCAGGTATAAAGCTTTCTAATTATTTCTCTTCAGATATCCTTTTATAATATAACCCCTAACTAAATTATCATTGGGCTGTATAAAAACATAGAAACATAGTAAGATGACGGCAGAAAAGGGCCAAGGCCCATCAAGTCTGCCCACTCTATAGACCCTTTGCCCTGACCCATGTAGGGATCCCACATGGGCGTCCCCTTTATTCCTAAAATCTGGCATGCTGCTGGCCTCTATTACCTGTGAGCCATAGCATAATATCATTGTGAGCATGGTTTTCATAAGATACTTTCTGGTATGTGGGGGAATCTTTTTTGGAAAGGGATATGGTACCATTTGGACTAATAGAAGGGGTGGAATAAACTCTGGAAATGGCCAATGTGCAATGTTGGGGTACCCCATAAGCTAAAACAGACAACACATAACAGAAACAGACAAACACAGAGCTCCGGCATGCTTTCTTCCAGCGGTAATGATTCAGGGTTGATTTTAATCTGTAAATAAGCACACTATTAATCAAAAGAGTCACCAACAAATGTGGTATCCATTGGATTCCCACTATCAGGTCACATTGCTGGAAGTAGTTTAAATGTGGCACAGTGAAATTGGTTCTCCGGACCATGTCTTAGATAATAAGCTTCTAAAAGAAAGAGAGAGATAGAAACTTAAGTTAATTGCTCTATATAGTTTTACTGGTCTTCTTTTCTATTTTCTTCCATTTCAAAGCTCTGTCACACAATCGTAAGAGAATGCACGCAGGGAATTTTTAATCTATAAAATATACAAGAGAGGTTTACGTGCATGTACAGTGGTTCACAATATTAGTGTTTTAGGTAAAAGACACATTTGCAAAATTACTTGGAGTGCAACTTCCTTATACTATCTAACAAAACTTTATACATTATAAAGGTCACTTAGCAATATTTCTACAGTTTAGCTTTCTCTATCACCTCTAGGCATCTGTAAGTATTTTTTGTGGTAGTCTGGTATATGTATATTGCCTCCCTTGCCAAGTGAATGCATGGACATTGCTCCACTATAGGGATAGTAAAAAAATGCAAGCTGTCATGTTAACCCTTTTTGGATATCTGGCAAGGAATCCCATAGATTAATCCCAAATTGGTAATTGTCCAATTTTAAAATTTGTAAAATTTTTTCTTCCTGCTTGTATAATTTTCCCCCCAATCCTGATATTTATATTCCTACATCCCAGCGTCCACTACGGCCAGGTTTCTACTAAATATTTATCTCTACCTGCAGACACTGTTCTAATTTGGTCCAAGCTAACACTGAGGCTTGGTATTCACATCATTGATCCTCCCACCACTTCCACCCTTTTAAATCAGGATAAAGAGTGGAAGCAGTTTCCTCAGGAGGAGCAGTTGGCACTGGCACATCCTCACTCTTGCTTACTTGGGCTTGAGACATAGATTTCTTTCCTAATCCTCTACTTTTGTACATTTTCCATAAAGTCCCGGTATCTTTCCCATCTATTTCTTCCCTCTTTACCCCATCTTTTATTAATGCCAAAAACATATCCCTTCGGGATACTCGATTAGCCCTGTTTGAATTGGATTGTCCTTCCCTCTTTTTATCAAAAGTAGTTTGAGGTCCCCAGTCTCCCAGATCTCTTAACTGTCGGACCGCTTCCAAGACTTCCAAAATAGACCTGTCTGTTTGATTGATCAACAGAGTCATAATTACCTTTTTGTATGCCGGTGCAGCATACCTGATAATTTTATTTCTCATGGATACAGTAAAAGGTAATGACATATATGTGTCAGCGTGACCTATTACTAAAGCTACCTTCATAGCCTCTTCCTTAATTCTCATTTGTGCATCTTTCAATGTATACCAAACTTTATCATTGGAAGGCCAATCAGATTCAAGTGGATATCGCCTCGTGACACCCCTACTAATTATCTCTAATAAAGACCATTGGGCATTTTTTGCAGGATAAGGATCCTTCCGCAACGCATGTTGCACTGCTATTTCTTGACAAATTTGAACAAATTTAGGGGCATCTGTGGCATCTAACATAATCCCTGCTGCACCCAGCTCCTGCACCCGAACTACCCACTGTATTAGTGGTTCCCCAGGCTGCTGTGTAAAGCGTGCCATCATATCCATGATTTCATTTGGAGTAACATCCTCCCTAACATTATCTCTAGTTAGATGTTCTCCTGTTTGCAGATTTCCCTGTAATCTTTTTCTCCTCACAGGCTCTGCTTCTAAACTTTCTGCCTGTTCTCCTTTAACACATATATCCTCCTCACTGTTATTATTATTTGAATCCCAAATATTCCCATCCCATTTGTTTGGATTCCAATCATTCGGCAGATGATAAATTAAGATTTTAACTTTTCTGTAACTCACTTTCCACCTGCGTTTCTTGTATTTATATCGTGCATATCGCATAGCTGACTGTTCTATTACATTTTGATAGGTTTCTACCTTATCCATTAACAACTCATTCTGACATTGTAGCATTGTAATGGCATGCTGTTGTTTATTCCTTTTCTTTTCCAGCTCTTCTAATTTCAATTGTAATTCCTGTTTAGCTTCATGCAAATTCCTCCAGTCTGACAAAATCATCCTTCCTTGTCTAGGAATTACTTCTTGCTCTTCTCCTTTTGAGATTTTCACCTTTTGTAAGGAGGCACATAATTCATGTGGATCCCCACTTCCAAAAGTACAGGATTCACACAATCCTGCTTCTACAGACCACTCAGTGGCCATTAATGTTTCCATAATTTCATTCCCATTTGGAATGGAGGGATTGGGAGCCTGCTCCTCAACCCCTTGTTGCCTAGTTAGTTTTTCTGACATCATTAGATCAACCCCACTTCTGGTACCAATTTGTTCCGCCACTAATTTCTGTCAAGTGGGATGATCAGAGATACTCAGAAAAACACACAGACAATATAAAGCATAAACAATAACACTTTAATATATATATAAGAATAAATTATCATCACCGTATCTCACGTAAACCCTCCCTTCACCATTCGGAATCCCTCAATGGATAGGCGAGTAGGACACAGGAGTCTGCCCCGTTAGACCTGACGTCTTGGATAGCCGGCTAGGATTCTAGATTCTAGGAGCAGAATTCCGTCCTTATAAGCTGCTGAGTTAAACAGCTGGTCCTGCAGTAACAGCGTCCTTTGATTCAGGCACACCCCAGGTCGGTCCCTTTGAAGCTGTTTTGACAACACCCAGGTCAAAAGAGGTCAAGATAGTAGATACTTGTCACTGTCTTTTTCTTTTTGACGTAGTTTCCCATCTGTCTTTACTGATGATCATCTGGTTTTACAGTCCTTTGAAGATCAATGAGGTCAGGATGTTAGCTCCTGTGGAGATCAGGATCTCAAATAAGCAAGGTTATTGCAGAGACCATCTGGTCTTACTGTCCTGTGGAGATCAAAGAGGTCAGGATAGTCTCTTTGATGCTATCCAGTTGACACTTAGACAAAGGAAGTCAGGATCTCAAATAAGCAAGTTTATTGCAGAGACCATTTGGTCTTACTGTTCTTTGGAGGTCAGGAGTTCAGGTAAGCAGATTTGAGAATACATATTAGTAAACAAAATTATCAGTAATATGCTGGGTCAGCAGACTTGAGAATACATAAACAAAATTATCAATAATATGCTAGGGTATAACTGGCATAACATGGGTTGTATCAATAGAAGTTTCGTCAGCCGAAAGCCTGAAGTCATAATGCCGTTGTACAGGGCCATGGTGAGACCTCAACTGGAGTACTGTGTGCAATTCTGGAGGCCACATTACAGTAAAGATGTGCGCAGAATTGAATCGGTTCAACGGATGGCCACCAGGATGATCTCGGGGCTCAAGGGTCTCTCGTACGAAGAGAGACTGAACAAATTGCAGCTCTACACTCTTGAGGAACGTAGGGAGAGGGGAGACATGATCGAAACATTTAAGTACCTCACGGGACGTGTCGAAGTGGAAGATGATATTTTCTTTCTCAAGGGACCCTCAGCCACAAGAGGGCACCCGCTCAAACTCAGGGGCGGAAAATTTCATGGCGACACCAGAAAGTATTTCTTCACAGAGAGAGTGGTTGATCATTGGAACAAGCTTCCAGTGCAGGTGATCGAGGCAGACAGCGTGCCAGACTTTAAGAATAAATGGGATACCCATGTGGGATCCCTACGAGGATCAAGATAAGGAAATTGGGTCATTAGGGCATAGACAGGGGGTGGGTAAGCAGAGTGGGCAGACTTGATGGGCTGTAGCCCTTTTCTGCCGTCATCTTCTATGTTTCTATGTTTCTTTTAAAAAAATTATTACTGTGGGTTGCTCTCTTTCTGAAAACAGGACATTTCGGCATCCTGAAGCTGTGCTTGGGGACATAGGGATAGTCCTGTTTAAAACGGGATAGTCCCATTCAAAATGTAACGTATGGTCACATTAAGAATACAGCATGATAGATAGAAGGGAGGATAAGCTGAAGATTTGATGGGAATGAAAAGAAGGAAGTTAGGAGGGAGGGAGAAAGGGGTAAACATTCAACTGGAAACGGTCAGTGTTTTTTGAGCCACCAGTGGTGTTATGCCCAGATATTCAATGCTGGGCTATGTCCAGACACTGGCATTGAACATTCAGGTTTGTACAGCCTTATCCAGTTAAGTGCAATATTCATCACTTAACCACTTAATTTAAAACTAAGATAGGGCTGTGTTTTATGCAGTTCTACTGTATTTGTCCAGTCAATGTAGGCAGTTAACTGCGTAGGTGCCAACTGCCTTGAGACCACTCACAGAGTCGCCAGCTTTATGTTTGGTGATCAGTACAGTAGTGATATTCAGTAGCACTGTCCAGTTAAGTGATTCTGAATATCGGTGAATTGCCCCAAATGAGCAATAACCGAGCAGAATCCTCTTACACACTGTTAAATCACTTTGAATATTGATCCTTTAGAGCAGTGATTCCCAACCCTGTCCTGGAGGAACACCAGGCCAATCGGGTTTTCAGGCTAGCCCTAATGAATATGCATGAGAGAGATTTGCATATGATGGAAGTGATAGGCATGCAAATTTGCTTCATGCATATTCATTAGGGCTAGCCTGAAAACCCAATTGGCCTGGTGTTCCTCCAGGACAGGGTTGGGAACCACTGCTTTAGAGGATGGGGAGAGAGGAAAGGAAAGGAAGTATGGTGGATTCGGTACAGGAAGGTGTTATGTCAGGGTCCAAAACATCGATTGAAGCCCAAAAGAGCATGTGGCATCGTAGGGCCATCAGCACATGAATGAGTTGCTGCTACAGGACGATTGTATTATTTATTAGTATAACTGCAAGATAGTTGGAGGGAGGGGAGATCTGGACAGGGGTAAAAGGAGTGAGAAGAGCATATCCTCTCCCTGCTCCCTCTCCTCAGTGCCTAAGGGCATCCATTACTGCAATCCAGCTCTGCTGCTCCCTCAGGGCCACCTGCAGGGAATGGATGAACTGTTTTTTGGGGAAGTCAGGTTTGATTCAAGTGTTCATCAGTGCTATAACTCATTGTTTATTGTGAGCTTCATTACCGCTACTGGGGAATCAATTCAGAGTGGTTTGCATGAGCTTATGTAAAGGTGTTACAATACAGAGTTACAGGGGCTTCTGTAGCGGTGTTACAATACAGGGTTACACTTCTCCCTCCGTATTCGCAGTTTCAGCATTCGCAATTTCGATTATTCACGGTTTTTAGCTTGCTGGCTCCTCCCCCAAAATTACATCAGCTTACATAGAGAAATTGCTAATTCCAAGCGTTTACAGAGAAAATCGCTGATTCCTAGCACTTTGTTCACCGTGTTTTGCCTCTCCTTCAGAAACAGGCCAGGTCTCCCACCGCGGTTTCACCATATTCACGATGGTTTTTAATAGAAAATAGCAAATAACATATAAAAAAAGTTATTTGTGGTTTTTCAGTATTTGCGGTTCTATTAATCCCCTATCACAGTGAATACGGAGGGAGAAGTGTATTAATACCGGGATAATTATGCCATAATCATCCTACTTATAATACTGGCACATCAATCATCCTACTTATCCTACTTATAGTACATTTGGACACCTTCATTAAAAGGAAGAATTGAAGAGAGAGGAAGTGTGGTGGACCATGTCCTCGAAAAAAAGGAACTCAGCTTTGTTCCACATGGCCTCTTTAGTAGTTGCTGGTTAAATTCTTTTCTGCTGGCGTCTTACCATCTTTTGCAAGTGATGTCATGTTTTTTTCCACTGGTACATCTACAAGGTGTCCTGGACTTCATAGACTTTGCATCTGGATCCTGCTCAAGGTCTTCTGTGTCTTGCTGCTGTTGGAAGTCTGTCTATATCTTACTGGTAAATCTTTACTTTTTTACTGCTGTTGTATTTTTTTTTTTTTTTAATATCCCGGTCTTGCTTTTTTGGGGCACTATTTCCCTCCTTCATTGCTGGTCTGGGGTTTTTCCCCCCCGCCATCCTTGTTCTAAAATTTGGATTAGATTGCTATGCTGTCAGAACTGCCAAGTTACCCTCTTCTAGGACAGAAATGTTAGACCAGTCCTAGATTTCTGACAATCACATCATGGTGCATTACTTCAGTAGGTAAAACCAGAGTTCACAAACACCACACTGCTTTAGGATGCAAGTTTAAAACCAGGCCTGGTTGAGAGGAGTTAAGGTGAGGGAGAGACACGGTGAATTAGGGCGGTCATCTGTTGTTACAAATTAAATGATGAAAATATATGTTGTTGATTACTTATGGGATGCTATTCCTGTTCAATAAAAATTGTTTCACTCTAAAACCAGGCCTGGCTGAAATGTCTCCCTTCTGGAAGTGAATAACTTGGCAGCTCTGTGGTGTTCTTTCTGTTTCACAGTGATTTGCTGTGACCGGGCCATTTCTCCGCATTGATAGTCTCTCTACTCTTAAGAATAGTACTGGAAAGACTCTCTTATAGATTCTGCCAACATAGTTATTTATTTATCTATTCATTCATTCATTTTTCTATACCGTTCTCCCAGGGGAGCTCAGAACGGTTTCCATGGATTTAATTAAGGTAGTCAAGCATTTGTCCCTGTCTGTCCTGGCAGGCTCACAATCTATCTAATATGCCCGGGGCAATGGAGGATCAACTGACTTGTCCAGGGCCTTAAGGAACAGTGTGAGTTTGAACCCTCAACCTCAGGGTGCTGAGGCTGTAGCTAGGGTTACCAGATTGTCCCGAAAGAAAATCCGGACCCGTGGCCATGCCCCGAGGCCCGCCCAGTTCTGCCCCGTTCCACTTATGTCACCTCCCATTCCGCCCCCAGCCTTGCCCCCAGATGCCATTTGGCCTTTATCTGCCATCTGCTAAGTTTCTCCATTTTCGAGTCGGAAAGATTTCCACTACCAGCATTTTACAGAAAGGAGCGACATTCGTTAAATCCCCTGAGGAAGCCGATGGGTGAAACGGTTTGGGCCACCATTGGGATTTGAGATAAGAGCCTTTATATTTACTTACATTGGTTTGAATACTACAACTTGGATGTTTGCTGGTTTGAACATTACAGCTTCGAACTTGAACAGCTATCTGGCGATTAGCCATTTTTGTATGATCTATTGTTGTTCTTTGGATGACTGTAAAGAACAGTCTAAGAGTTTTTGAGACTGTTTAGGAAATGTTTTAATGAACCAGCTAAATATTATAAAATATGAGAGGTGGGGTTTTTTTTTTGCTTTTTGCACTATTTTCACTCTGCAAAGGGTTTTTTTTTACCGGTGATAATACTCTTGCCCCCATTGTGTCCTTTGAACCAAGCCTTTGAGCTTAGGGCAGGGGGACATTTGAGGTCTTTTCCCCTCTGCAGTTGTTATCAAATATATTCCTGTGTTCTGTGTTCACTTCGTTATACGAGTGTGCTGATAATGGTCAGTGTTTTATTTTTGTACATCACTTTGAAATGAAAGGTACTACAATTCATAAATACATTTTTATGTACAGGGGAAGTTAATGTCAGCTCTTTCTACATACAATGGAAATTAACTTCTTATTAACCATGCACTGTAGCTAAGACCAGCTCTACCTATGGACCAGGTGAGGCCCTGGTTCAGGGTACTGATAATAAAGGGCGTCAAAATCCCAGTCCGTTCTACTTTCATACTTTTAGAGGGATAGATACCAGACTGGAATTTTGATACCCTTTATGCCAATGCCTCACTTTTGTCCAGCAGGTGGGGGAGACATGAGAGAGAGGGGGAGATTCCGTATCACGGTGTCAGGAGGAAAGGAGAGAGATGCCCCCTCCCGACACAGAGGAGCCAACTTTAAACGGACTTTTGCCACCGGAGAGCCTGCCTTCTTCTCTGGTCCTCCCTGCATCGAGAGAGGAGCGTGGGAGCCCTGCTCCGCCCCCCTCCCGACACAGAGGAGCCAACTTTAAACGGACTTTTGCCACCGGAGAGCCTGCTTTCTTCTCTGGTCCTCCCTGCATCGAGAGAGGAGCGTGGGAGCCCTGCTCCGCCCCCCTCCCGACACAGAGGAGCCAACTTTAAACGGACTTTTGCCACCGGAGAGCCTGCCTTCTTCTCTGGTCCTCCCTGCATTGAGAGAGGAGCGTGGGAGCCCTGCTCCGCCCCCCTCCCGACACAGAGGAGCCAACTTTAAACGGACTTTTGCCACCGGAGAGCCTGCTTTCTTCTCTGGTCCTCCCTGCATCGAGAGAGGAGCGTGGGAGCCCTGCTCCGCCCCCCTCCCGACACAGAGGAGCCAACTTTAAACGGACTTTTGCCACCGGAGAGCCTGCCTTCTTCTCTGGTCCTCCCTGCATCGAGAGAGGAGCGTGGGAGCCCTGCTCCGCCCCCCTCCCGACACAGAGGAGCCAACTTTAAACGGACTTTTGCCACCGGAGAGCCTGCCTTCTTCTCTGGTCCTCCCTGCATCGAGAGAGGAGCGTGGGAGCCCTGCTCCGCCCCCCTCCCGACACAGAGGAGCCAACTTTAAACGGACTTTTGCCACCGGAGAGCCTGCTTTCTTCTCTGGTCCTCCCTGCATCGAGAGAGGAGCGTGGGAGCCCTGCTCCGCCCCCCTCCCGACACAGAGGAGCCAACTTTAAACGGACTTTTGCCACCGGAGAGCCTGCTTTCTTCTCTGGTCCTCCCTGCATCGAGAGAGGAGCGTGGGAGCCCTGCTCCGCCCCCCTCCCGACACAGAGGAGCCAACTTTAAACGGACTTTTGCCACCGGAGAGCCTGCTTTCTTCTCTGGTCCTCCCTGCATCGAGAGAGGAGCGTGGGAGCCCTGCTCCGCCCCCCTCCCGACACAGAGGAGCCAACTTTAAACGGACTTTTGCCACCGGAGAGCCTGCCTTCTTCTCTGGGCCTCCCTGCATCGAGAGAGGAGCGTGGGAGCCCTGCTCCGCCCCCCTCCCGACACAGAGGAGCCAACTTTAAACGGACTTTTGCCACCGGAGAGCCTGCCTTCTTCTCTGGTCCTCCCTGCATCGAGAGAGGAGCGTGGGAGCCCTGCTCCGCCCCCCTCCCGACACAGAGGAGCCGACTTTGAACAAACTTTTACCACCGGAGAGCCGCCTTCTTTTGCCCGTGCTCAAGGCCGTCAGACCACCGTTCCTGCTCTCACAGCTCTCCCCTGTTTAACCCTCCCAACCCGAATTCCACCCGATTCCAATTCTATTCCTGACTAGATTGTAGTTTAGTGCCAAATTTCATTACTATCTATGCTCTTTTTTCTATGCTCTCGTTTAGATGCCAAATTCTATTACTGTTTATGCTTTTGCTTAGTGCCAAACTGTATTATTGCCAAAGGTTTACCAGCAATCACTTCTGTTGCCCCACTTCCCCCCCAGCACATCCTTGGACTACATAAAAACCTTGGCTGCGCAATCTTTCCTGTTAGTCATCTATTGCCCAAGCCTCTCCTGACTTAGCTACAACAGCAGGACTTAGCCAGCACTTGATAGGGAGACTCTCCTGAATTCCATCCGACCCAACACCCATTCCCCCTTCCTGTCATGCCCCCAACTCTTCAAGCTACCACCTTCCCCGCCCCCCCTCCCACCACTTTTCAAACCACCCTCCCAGCCACCCCCACTTCCACCACTTCCCCTACACTCCTGACAACACTATACTTCACCATTCCCATAATTACAGGCCAAGGCAGATACGGTGATCTCTCTTCACGACCTAAAAAATGCCGTACCAGAAACCCTACCAACCTCATCCCCATTCTTCCCTCTCAACAAGCCCCCTCCAGCAATACACTCAAAATGGCACTCATCAATGCAAGATCAGTTAGCAACAAATCCTTCCTCCTACACGACCTCATCTGTGACAAGACTTGGGACGCCCTCATGATCACTGAAACCTGGCTCCAAGACAATGATGGGATAACACTAGGCGAACTATGTCCTCCAGGCTACCAGGCCCTAGCCTGTTCACGTACCTCTGGGAAAGGAGGTGGAGTGACTACCATTGTCAAGACCTCCGCCACACCTAAACTGATAAACTCCATCAATATTCCCTCCCTAGAAGCACTTGCGTTCACCATAGGCCACAAACACAAAATTGCCCTCATACTCCTCTACAGAACCCCTAGCTCCCCAGCAGATACCCTAGAGACCCTCCTCGAATTCATCACTGAACTATCCATCTCACACAAACACGTGACCATCCTGGGAGATTTCAATTTCCCAGACTACCCCAACACCTCAGGACAAATTGACAACTTCCTCTCCTCCCTCACCGACCTGGGATTTCATCAGGCTATAACCACCCCCACGCACTCAGCAGGCAACATCCTAGACCTGCTCTTCACCCTTAGTGACCCAACTACAGAACCCCAACAAACAACTTATACCACCACACCAGTCCCATGGTCAGACCACCACCTCATTGAATTCGAACTCCCACTCGAAACTACCCTTGCCCCGCGTAAAGACCCTACCCCTCCCACCCTACGTCAACTCCCTAACTCAGTCAGCCCTCCAGCCATGGCCGCGGGCATTCGCACCCTAAATGATACCTGCACCCAACATCCCCAATCCATTGACCAGGCAGCCTCCGCATGGCACTCCAACATCCAATCCCTCTATAATAGCCTCGCCCAGACAAAAACAACCCAAATAATCACCAACAAAGCACCTGCTCCCTGGTACACCAGTGACCTCCGATCCATAAAACGATCACTGAGGAAAACAGAAAGGATCTGGGTCAAACACCCGAACTCGGAAACCAAAGCCCACTGGAATAACATATCCATCACCTACAAAGCTGCCATCCTAGAAGCAAAAAAGACCTACTACTCTCGCCTCCTGCAACTAGCCCCTTCTAGATCCAAACAATTGTTCACCCTCACAAACCAACTCTTCACCAGCGCCCAAAGAAAAAGTCACAACAACCAAACAGAACTTGATAGCGAGACTCTCTCGGACTTCTTCCAGTCCAAAGTACAAACCATCCGAGATAATCTTGACACCAACACCAAACCCACTCCTATTCAACCCCAACCGATTCCAAATACCCCACCCTCCGCCGCTCTCTCCCAATTTCATATGGCCACTCATGCCGAGGTTCTCGAAACCCTGAGAGAACTCAAACCCTCCAACACCATCCTCGATCCCTGCCCATCCAGCCTCCTGCTGTCCACAGAAGACGCCATGGCAGAATCCATCCTCCCCATCATTAACACCTCTCTAACCACTGGGACTGTGCCCCTCAGCTGGAAGTCAGCTATTATCAAGCCCACTCTCAAAAAACCCACTCTTGATCCTAACGAACCCGGCAACTATCGCCCAGTCTCCAACCTCCCATTTGTCTCCAAACTCCTTGAGCGAATTGTGCTCCACCGACTTCACCCCTTCATTGAAGAACAAGCTGCTCTATCCCCTGCCCAGTCCGGCTTCCGAAAAGGCCACAGCACAGAGTCAGTACTCCTTGACATCATTGATGACAGCTGGGCAATACTCGACAAAGGCAGTGATGCCCTACTAGTCCTACTTGACCTCAGCGCGGCCTTTGACACAGTCGACCACCACCTCCTCACATCCAGACTCTATGACCTCGGAATCAAGGACACAGCCCTCCAATGGATCACCTCCTTCCTCCATCAAAGGACCCAGACCGTCCTACTAGGAACTCACAAATCTCGCCCCAAGCCTATAAAATATGGTGTTCCTCAAGGCGCCCTTCTATCCCCCCTCCTATTCAACCTCTACATCAGGCCTGTCATTGATATAGCGCAGAAATATAGCATTAAAATCCACTCTTATGCAGATGACATCCAGCTGCTCCTCCCACTAGGTGAGAACCGATCGTCCCAAATTACTAACCTCCAACATTGCCTCTCCGATATGAAAACTTGGATGTCAAACAACAAATTTCAACTAAACGCCACTAAAACAGAACTCTTATGGATCAGGAAAAAAAGCACCAAATTCACACGTCCTACCCTAGCATGGGACTCCACTCTACTAACAGCAACAGATCAGGTACGCAGCCTAGGAGTAACCTTAGATGGACACCTATCCCTATCCGCCCACATATCCCAAGTAATCTCCACCTCCTTCTACTACCTCCGCCAACTGAAAAAGATCAAACCCTACATCTCCACACCTGACCTCGCCCAACTCCTCTACGCATATGTTCTCTCCAGAATGGATTACTGTAACTCCCTATTTAATGGACTAACCAAAAATAATCTCAAACGCCTCCAACGTGTCCAAAATGCAGCTATCCGCCTCCTACACAACCTCAACTACCATGATCCCGTCTCCCCTGCACTCTGCGCTGAACACTGGCTCCCAATTAGCCAGCGCTGTGCTTTCAAGGCCCTAGCAGTAGCCCACAAGAGAATTTATGCCACCACCCCCTCCTACATAAAATCTAAGCTTCCCATCTACACCCCCACTCGCACCCTCCGCTCAAAATCGGAAATACGCCTATGCATTCCCCCTGGAAGGTCCCTCCTCTCAGAAACTGCCCGCAAACGATCCTACAGCCACTTCATCCCACATCTTTGGAATAAACTCCCCCCCCAACTCAGGCAACAGAACTCTTTATTGACATTCCGTAAAATGGTAAAGACCCTCCTCTTCAACAAAAGATCTCCCTCAGTCTACACCCCCCCTTAAACCCCACCTCTCTCTTCTCTCCTCTATTTAACTTCTCCTAAATTTCAGTATAGACCTCTCTTAGTCTGTACTCTGATAAATTGTCTGTACTCTGAAAAATTGTCTGTAACCTGATAAATACTGCACAATCTTGTATGTCCAAACATCTAAACCTATTGCACATTTATTTGCCTAACTACTTCTACTATGTATGTTTACTTGTAGACCGTTCTGAGCTACTGGGAGAACGGGATATAAATCTAAATAAATAAAAAAAATAAATAAATAAATAAATAAATAAATAAAAATGCCAGATTGCAGTGTGTGTGGGGAGGGGGAGGTTGCCAATGCAAAGATTGGCTCAGGACGTCACAGTCTCTTGAGCCTAGGGTTACCATGTGGTGTAGTCTGGTGGGCTTCTTCCCCCTGTTCTGTAATCCAGTATACAGTGGTACCTTGGATTACGAGCATAATCCGTTCCAGGAGCATGCTCGTAATCTAAAATGCTCGTTTATCAAAGCAAGTTTCCCCATAGGAAATAATGGAAACTGGCTTTGATGCGTTCCCCCCCCCCCCCACGAGAACCGGCATTGCTCACCCCGAAGGCCCCCCCCTGCGATCCGGAACCCCCCCCCTACGATTCGGCACCCCCCACGCGATTGGGCACCCCTCTGCCACGATCCGGCAACCCCCCCCCCCCCCGATGCTTCTTACCCTCATCTGGGGAACGGCACCGGCATGTCCTGTGCTTGGTGCCGGTGCCCGAAGATCGGCCTCCTCTTCTGCTAGGCCTTGAGCATCTGAGCATGCTCAAGGCCTGCAAGTTCATGTTCTGAACGTATTTGATTTACCCCATGTGATAGTGTGAGTTAGGGTTACCAGATGTCCAAGAAAACCATGACACGTCCCGGCAGTTTGTCCAAGAATTGGAAGTCTCCGAGCTTGGAGCCGCGTCTTGATGGCCTCTGCGCTTGCGCAGAAGTCAATGTGATGACATCACATGCACATGACGTTATTGCGTTGATGGCCGCGCATGCCCAGAGGCCCTCCAGATGCGACTCCGAGCTCGTGGAGATATGTGTGGGGACGGGACTGGGGCAGAACAGGGCGTAGCCAGGTGTCCACTTTTTTTTAAAGAGGAAATCTGGCAACCCCAGTGTGAGTGAGCATTTGAGCACTGGCCTTCTGGGACATTAACGAAAACAGGGAACTTGTCCTGCCTTGGGAAGCCACAGATGTGTAAGAGGTTGTGGTAAGAGTGATTAAAGTAGCTAGTTTTAAAAAAGATTTGGACAAGTTCCTGGAGGAAAAGTCCATAGCCTGCTATTGAGACAGACATGGGGGAAGCCACTGCTTGCCCTGGATCAGTATCATGGAATGCTGATAATATTTGGGTTTTTGCCAGGTATTTGTGTCTTGGATTGGCCTCCTTGAAGATGGGATACTGGGCTAGATAGACTATTGGTCTGACCCAGTAAGGCTATAGTAACATTTACATAGTAGATGACGGCAGATAAAGACCCGAATGGTCCATCCAGTCTGCCCAACCTGATTCAATTTAAATTTTTTATTTTTTTTTTCCTTCTTAGCTATTTCTGGGCAAGAATCCAAAGCTCTACCTGGTACTGTGCTTGGGTTCTAACTGCTGAAGTCTCTGTCAAAGCTCACTCCAGCCCTTCTACACTCTCCTAGCCATTGAAGCCCTCCCCAGCCTATCCTCAACCAAAGGCCATATACAGACACATACCATGCAAGTCTGCCCAGTACTGGCCTTAGTTCTTCAATATTTACTATTATTTTCTGATTCTAGATCCTCTGTATTTTTCCCACGCTTCTTTGAATTCTGTAACTATTTTCCTCTCCACCACCTATTCTTATGTTCTTAAGAGAGGGGTTACTCATAGTGGATATAGTAGTTGGGAGGACTTCTCCCTGTTCAGGGTCTCTCTGGCTTTCCCATCTCTGTGTTTTTATCTTCCATACCATCCTGCCTGAGTTCCTGAGTTTCCCATCCCTAGCTCTGTTAAGGTTGTTAAGTGGGAAAATATGTTTAAGGAGGACTAGGGTTCTCTTATACACGTCCTCACACCCCTTGATTGCTCATACACACTACTGAATATCTTTGTGGAAGTGAACCTCCCTCCACTTCAAAATCACTGAGCTCTGGAACAACCTTACTTCCCCTCTTCGGAACTTGAGCTCTCTCCAAGTTTTCCGCAAACATCTGAAAACCTGGCTTTTCTCAAAAAATGTAAGTTTCCCTCCAATTTAGGAATCAAGGAAACTCTTATATCTTGGCATCCCAAGTCCTCTAAATTTTCTTCACACTTCTACCTCTAACCCTCTGTTGTAGTTCCTTCCTATTTCTCCTACTGTAAACCGCGTCGAGCTCTATGAACGTGGAGATGATGCGGTATACAAACCTAAGGATTAGATTAGATTAGATTTTTAAGTATTTTGATACAGTATTCAGAGCTTAGTTTCTTAGGGCAGAGTATTTCTGAAACTGATTCACACTGTATATGTATGGGAATACTAGTATGTGTTTGACCTTTCATGTGCAGCTTTCCTACTAAAAATCTGATTCTTGACATAATAAAGATCCAGTTATTTGTTTGGGTGTGCTCATCATACATACAAACAAAGAAAAGGAGCTGTGCTTAATGTTAAAATCCTCACTTCAGAGACAGTTCCCCTTACCAAGAGGGAACCCATCAGTATACAGGCCATGCCCCTGGATGGGGTTATAGTGACCATTAAGCTCAACAATGACCAATAGAGATTGGAAGTTGAGACTTGGGGGTTCTAGAACCACTTGGTAAATCATAGGAAGAAGGACTTGAATCCAGGATCAGGATCATGAAGGTAGAGATGAGAAGGGAGGGGAGAGGGATAAGGCCCCATGCTCTCCTCCTCTTTACTCCATTTCCAGTCCGCACTATTGCTCTACTCCCACAAGTGCTCCATAAGGAGGAGGCAGTGTGTTTGTGGCTCTGTTGCAGCGCAACCATTCACACTTGACCCTGATCTCTTCCCTTTCCTTCCAAAGCTCCATAGTTTCACTCTCTTTTAGGCCATAAATTTAGCCCTGAAACATAAACAGCTGTTTAACGTTTATAGTCCAGAAACTAGTTGCAAGAATCTGATTAAATCCTAGATTAGGACATCCTCCTTCTTCCCCTAAATTAGGAAATCTTCCCAAATACCCTTGTACTTCTCCTCAAATGACAACTGACAGAGAGGGCAGGGATTGGATAGCATCAGAAAGCTGTGAGAAAAGAATAGTCACCCAACCAACGTAAACCTTGGGAAATATAAATAAATATTACACCAAAAGAAAACAGCTATGTCGTCAAGGATCGCACAAGGCCCTGCATGGGGCCATGTGGGAGACTTACTGAAAATATTACCCTTCTCAAACAGGACAGAGGGCAACACAAAGGGTTAAATTCTTGTGGCTTTTGAACCGTTAGCCTTTGATAGCTACAGTAATTCCCTGCGACTTTGTTTCCTGGTGACATGTTGGAACCTGCATCCTCTTCAGCAAAACTATTTTGAACGTCATCCTAGTCTAGAAGCGATTAAGCATTAAACCTCATTCGGGGAATGAAAACATGTTTCGTAATGATGAGGAGAGAGACAGCAGGACAGAAGTCCATAGCAACATCTCTTGCACATTTCTGGAGGAGGAATAATTGGCAATGGGAAAGATGAAGAGCCAGAGGAATCTCTATGGCCACAGAATGCAAATCTTCATTCTCACACGCTCATTTCTGGGAATCAGCCTGCTTTTCAATAGTTCCTAAAAGGGTACTTAGGAGGCAATGATATCTTTTATTGAACTGAAAAATCTTACTCTAATGAATGACTAAGAGTTTTCTTGGTCCCTCAAAAGGATCTTGGGAAAGCTGACAGTCAGCCCAGAGAATATTTGGCTGTCAGTCAGTTCTCTCCAGGCCAACCAATGGGTCTATAAGGGGTCAGTTTTCATGGAGCCCAAATAACTGCAAACCGTATGGGCACATCTAATGTGCTTATCTAAGAGACCTTACCTGCATTATTGTTTTGAATAAGTAAGGGCAAAGTATGAGCTTTAAATGTGTCCTTGTACTTTCTGCTAACTCACTGTGAGCAGCAGAAGGCACTATTGCATGTGTCCCAGGGGCTGAAGGTATGATATTCCCAGTGGTGTAGCAAGAGGGGGGATCGACCGCCCTAGTCGCCACCTTGGTAGGGGCACTGGCATCTCTCCCCCATACCTCTTTAAATCTTCACCAGTGCGAGCAACTACTCTGGCCTGCTGCTCGTGCCGGTCTGACTCCCTCTGACATCACTTCTGGGTCGCGGGACCAGAAAGTGACGCCAGAGAGAAAGCCAAACTGGAGAATCTGCTTGCGCTGACAAAGATTTACAGAGGTATGAGGGTGGGAAGGGAAGGCGCGAGTGTGGCGTGGGGAGTGTGGAAGGAGCGGGGGGAGGGCAAAGAGGAGAGCACGGGGGGGGGGATTGCCGGTGCCACCTCCCTGAGCACCTCTTGCCCTCACAACACCACTGGATAGTCCCACTGGATAGTGGTGGGCAGACCCCTGATGAAACTCTTGTGAAACATGTCGGGTCTCACCTCTAGCCTATATAGAGAACTGAAAGTTCACCATTACTGAGATAAGTGAATACTAAAAAAAATAATAAGAATTGCACATTATTTAAATTGAACAGACCGGTGAGGAGTTCACCACTTGAATCTCCCCGTTGGGACACTTTTGTGAGACGGAGGAGTGGTGGTTCTGAGATTTATTGAATCTGGCCATTATTGCATAGATCTCATTATAGTGAGGTAGTGTGAAGACTAAAGCACATGTGTATTTCCAGTATCACCACTCCCCTACGGTATATATGTCGTCTTCTATGGTCTGCATCAAAGGTTTTATGAAGTGAAAATTAGGGATAAGTATGCACTAGGGGAAAAATGAGATGGAGGGGGGGGCGTTATGACTGAGACATTGAAATCAAAAACAAAAACTGTGGATACAGATGTTCTGGAGATAATTTATTAAACACTGACACATAAAACCATGAAAATTCAATTAAAAAAGTACAATGATAAAAAGCACTGTGATAAAAATCCAACCGGACCCTACACAGTCCGTGTTTCGGTGAACATGCCTTCCTCAGGGGTCCAATGGTTTGCAAACTCACATATAAAGAATTGGACTGAAAACAGTCTATTGTCTTTAAACATGTGAGAAAAGAACACCGCAGACAAGCTGAAGTAGCAAAAAAATGCTAAGGAAATACCTGAAAGGTTCTAATAAAACATAAGAAGCATGGAAGGACATTTTCGATATGATGTCTAAGACTGAGTATATTGAAACATATACTATACCATAAAGTATATTAGAGGTTCTGAGTAAGTGTATAGAATTTATTGAAATTTGACTCCTATTGTTTGGACGAGTTGAATAAGACTGAGTTTGGGCTTGCACAGAACTTTTATGCACTGGCTCCCTTTAAGATGTCCTGGGAGCATTGCATGTTAATGGCCTGATGATCCCAGAAGGAAAAAATAATGCAGCTTATAAGGTTGATCACAGGCTGTGTTGTTCACTGGTTTACCTGAGTATACGATATCTGATGGACAGTGCATTTCCTTACATTGGGTTGCAAAAGCTGCGCTCGGCCACACAACATAACCTGCCGATTGCATCCAAAAAAGAGCTGAGTCTGCAGGCTGTGAGGGGGTGGGGGTAGGCATTTTCATGTTGTGGTCCAGAAGAATGGAATAGGCTCCCGTCTTACATTAAACATCAATAAAATGCGGATGCCTTTAAGAAATTGTTGAAAAGACATCTGTTTTGTTGTATGAAATACACCAGTGTTCTTCAACCACCGGTCCATGAACCAGTGCCGGTCCACAGAAATTTCCTGCCTGTCCACAGGACAAGCACGTGCATCAGGCCCAAAACAGTGTTCTTCAACCGCTGGTCCACTGTGCGATCAATGAGGTGTTATCTTTGAGCCAGCTCCCTCTTCCTAACTGATTCAGTGCACAAAGCCACGGGCAGTGGCTCCTACGGGCATCCTGCGCCTGAACCGGAAGCCTTCTCTCTGATGTTGCAACATCAGAGGGAAGGCTTCCAGATGAGGCACGGGACGTGCAAGGTGCAATTAGTACTATTATGGGGGCGGGGGTCTAGGGTGGAGATTGGGTAGAGATGGGCGGGGTCTGGCCCACGTCTTAGCCCAGTCTTCTTCAACCGCCAGTCCATGGACCGATGCCGGTCCACAGAATAATTATTTTATTTCTGCTGGTCCATAGGTGTAAAAAGGTTGAAAAACACTGAAATACACAGTATGAGATGTTAGTCGTTGAAAACCTGAGTTGTATTAGGTTGCTCGAGATTGATTTTTGGTATAGGAGAAGCGATTGGTGCTGTTATTTTTGTCAGGCTGGTATTTTATTTTGATTTTATTATGCTGAATATGATGTACATTTCTATTTTTTTGCAAGATGTCTGAACTGTTTGTGAAGAACTGTTATGTGGGTGTTGTACTTCACCTTGTAAAAGACGGATTATAAACAAACAAACTATAAACCAAATACCGCAGGAGGTACTGACCTGTGGTACTGAGTTAACTTCTGCATTTTACATTAAGCTGAAGTACAATGCAACGTTTTCTCGCCACTTAGTAATTACCCCCTAAGTCGTACACACAGTGGTTTCCGATTATCGCTCCTAATATGTGGCTTTAACCCAGGGGTGTCAAACTCAATCACATTAAGGGGCCGAAATCCAAAACACAGGCTAAGTCGTGGGCCAGACCCCGCCCCCATAATAATACTAATTATAACACCATTTTTTCCATTCATTTTTCATATTTACACACACAATATGATCTTATTAACACATAATCGTTAACCACTAAATTAAACTACACAAAACACATCATATGCTTCCCAACATTCATTCCTACCAGAACACAGATAACCCCTATGGAAATACGGGACCAAAAACTAAAAGTACTAATATATAAAACAGAAACCCTAAGATTCAAGACTCTGCATGCAGTACAACCCCCAGAGAAAAAGAAACAAATGTATTTCTTCCTGAGCAGTGCAAAAGATAGACAGCAGATTAAAATTCTCAAAATTGACACAATTCAAACACTAAATTGAAAATAAAATCATTCCCCCTACCTTTATTGTCTCCCTCCCTCCATGCTGTGCCTCCCTCCAGCGGATGTCTAACCTTCTGGCCGGCTCCAACCTGGCCGTTTTATGCGGGACCCGGTCTGATGCCCCCGGTGTTATCTTGTGGCCGGCTCCCTCCTCCTCACAGCCACAGTGTACACGAAGCCGCGTGCAGCGACTCCTCGTGCATCCTGCGCCTGAACTGGAAGCCTTCTCACTGACATCGCAACGTCAGAGGGAATGCTTCTGGATGAGGCGCAGGACGCACGAGGAGCCGCTGGATGCGGCTTCATGCACACTGCGACTGTGAGGAGGAGGGAGCCGGCCACAAGATAACACTGGGAGCATTGGACCACGGGCCACATAAAACAACCAGGCAGGCCTTGAGTTTACACCTGTGCTTTAACCTGTAAATATGCTTTTTTTTTTTTTTAATGTATTTGTCTATAAATGTGAACTTTGCTATCAAGGGCTGCTGTTAGAGAAAAATCATAATTGCCCACCTGCATCCCACCCCCAGAGTTGAACTCAACATCTCTGCAAAGTGTCTGAATCCCACCAGTGGAAAATAAACATTACTCACCTGTTCAAAAGTCTGGTTGCTTTCTGACCATTTCTACACAACAAATGAATAATTCTGTTTTTAGAGTAAGACCATTTCATTTCATTTTCAATGGTTTCAACACAGCGTTTTGGATTACATCTCTGAGGATCATTTTCCTAGATTTCACAGAGTAAGTCATACTCAAGGGTGGAGTGGGAAAAGATTAGACAATTGTAATCTTAACATCACAATTTAAGTATAGAAATCAATTAACATCCTTTTATTATCTTCTTCCTTTTAATTTTCTTATATGTGGGGATATTAATGCTCTTTTTTTAATGAATCTTCTATTAAACAACATTTACTGGGCACTGTTATGATGATCATTATCTGAGCTGAGTCCTATAAATTACTTCAGACAAACCCATCTGAAGTATGGGAAGAATGTGGAAAATTGAAATAAGCTGAATCCAGGAACAGGAGGGGTGTGTGGTTATTAGGAAGGTGACAATACTGCCACTTCTGTCCATGGATGCTGGCCAGACCTTGTTCTCTGATGTGACTTCCTGTACGTCAGGGCAGTGTGTCAGTGTGGTAAGTTTCTCTTCATCACCAGGTTGAGGTCAGGAATCATATTTCCTCCTTTTGTGTCATCCTTAAAAGGAACTTCAGAAAATGCCTTTTCACTGGACCTCACCTGGAGTATTGCATTCAATTCTGGTCTCCTTATCTCAAGAAAGATATAGCGGCACTAGAAAAGGTTCAAAGAAGAGCGACCGAGATGATAAAGGGGATGGAACTCCTCTCGTATGAGGAAAGACTAAAAAGGTTAGGGCTCTTCAGCTTGGACAAGAGACAGCTGAGGGGAGATACGATCGAAGTCTACAAAATCCTGAGTGGATTGATTTTTCATGACTTCAAAAATTACGAAGACTAGGGGACACTCGATGAAGTTACAAAGTAATGCTTTTAAAACCAATAGGAGGAAATATTTTTTCATTCAGGGAATAGTTAAGATCTGGAACGCGTTGCCAGAGGTAAGAGCAGATAGCATAGCTGGTTTTAAGAAAGGTTTGGACAAATTCCTGGAATAAAAGTCCATAGTCTGTTATTAAGACATGGGGGAAGCCTCTGCTTGCCCTGGATCGGTAGCATGGAATGTTGCTACTCTATGGGGTTCCGGAACCTTGCTATTCTTTAGGATTCTGTATGGAATGTTGCTACTCTATGGGGTTCCGGAACCTTGCTATTCTTTAGGATTCTGTATGGAATGTTGCTACTCCTTGGGTTTTGGCCAGGTACTAGTGACCTGGATTGGCCACTGTGAGAACAGGCTACTTGGCTTGATGGACCATTGGTCTGACCCAGTAAGGCTATTCTTATGTTCTTATGTACCTGAAACACTTTTCCAGTGAAGGGCGTTGGGTCAAAAACAGTGACAGAATTCAAAAAGGCATGGAATAAATAGAGAGAATCCCTGACTAGCAAGGGGATGGGATCAAAGCAGAACAATTGACTTAGCAGGGTATAACCTGCATGGAGCCACAGGTAGGGTTACCAGATTTTACTATAGTAAAATCTCGACCCCCTAGACCCACCCCCCAGGCCCACCCAGTTCCACCCATCCCTACCCCGTTACGCCCCAATCCTGCTCCCCCGCCCCAGCCCCACGCCCCACAATTTTGAGGAAGCTTTTCAAAACCTGGACAAAGTGCCGGGTTTTGAAAAGCCATCCGGACCCCTGGACATGTCCTCAAAAAGAAGGATATGTCTGGGAAAATCCAGACATCTTGTAACCCTAGCAACAGATATAATCTAATATAATAAAAGCCTAAGCCGCGCATATGCGTGCTCCCGTTTTCCGTGCGCTGTAGGTCCCTGCAGGTAGGAGTGCGCATGCGCGCTTCCACACATCTCTCCCAAGGCGGATGTCGGCTTCGGGCAGTGCGGAGGCTGTCTGCCGCCGCGGCTGTCGGTGGCTGCAGGCCGTGGCAGCTATCGGCGTCTGCAGACCGCAGTGGCTGTCGGTGCCTGCAGGCCGCGGCAGCTGTCGGCGGCTGCAGAACGCGGCGGCTTGAGGCGGCTGTCGGTGGAGGGCAGATGCGAGGTAAGGGGTGCTGTTGGGCAGGGGAAGAGAAGGGGGGTAGAAAAAGGAAGGGAGGTCTACTGCTGGATGGGGGAGCAGGAAAGAGATGCTAGGGGGGGAAGAAAAAGGAAGGGAGAATGGGTGGACAGCCGAGGAAAAAGAAAGACATAAATACAAAAGGAGAGAGAGAGAAAGAAATAAAGACAGACACACACACATATATTCTAGCACCCGTTAATGTAACGGGCTATAAGACTAGTTCTAGATAAAGACATAAAGGAGATAACCTGTATGTTCTCCAAGAGCAACAGATATTATAGCTACCTCAGGTCTTGGCTGGGCCTCAGCGCATAGTGGAGGGGCACAAAAGTTTGCCCTGCCCCCACCACTCTTGCTCTCCCTCCCCCCCCCCAACCCTGCTCTTTGTTCCTGCGTCCCTTGCATACCTTAGCTGTTGGGGGGTCCTCAAGTCCTACCAGTTGAAGCACTTTTCCACCTATGGCCTGTCCTTTCTCTCACGTTGACAACCACTGCACTGGGCCTTCCCCCTCTTGTGCATCCTCAGTTTTCTGAAAACCAAACGTGTATTGGGGGGGGGGGAGCAGTGCAATGGCAGCAGCCCAGGGAAAGTACAGGTTGAAGGTAGAGGATTACCTCTACAGAAGGCAAAGCAGCAGATAGTGCTGAAAATTTGAGGGGCTCAGGCCCCCAAGGCTTCCCCATGGCTATGCCACAGGATCTTCCTGTAACTAAGCTACCATTTCACTAGGCTATCTCACCACTTACCTTTTAAAACAAAGTGTGTCATGGCCAGAAGGGAAAAGGGGATAATTACAATACTTGATTCCAATATGTAAGAGATTTTGCATGCATTAATTCAGATGTTCTACTTAAGGGATTTATACCCTTCAACAATTGCATTCTGGGAAGTATAGGACAGCTTTGGTCTGCTTCTCTTAGCAGTCATGGTAATGAAGGAACAGTTTTGTGTGCAGTTCTTTGGGTGATTCAAGAGAGGAGGTGCAGAGTGACACTTTTCAGTTTTGCATTTTTTATTTTATTTTTTTTAATTATCATTGACAGAACCAAACAACCCAGAGGTAAAAAATACAGAGGCTGGATATAAATAGTAAGGACATAAAATAGCACCATCTACATACAGTAAGAGATGTGTGCCATATACCAATCTATGCGATACAGTTTACAGACAGTGCACCCCAAAATATCAAGCCAAAGTAAAAACTAACATCCCATATCATTTGGGTCTTCCTTTTTCTGTTGGTTTCATCTCCTTGCCCTCTTCCCACAGCAACCATTAACCATTCAATTATATTCCTTCCCCTCCAACCCTCTGGTCCTTCCCCTTCAAATTAAGACAGGGTATCGCTGCCACACAGTTTAATAAGCTGCCTTTTTGCCCCCTTTGGACTGATTCTCCCCTCCTAATTCCTACTGAGCCATTTTCTGCATCGATGCTTTCCCTATATAAATGGGTGGGGGTCTCTTCCTCTACCCAATATTGTAATATCTGGCTAATAGGAATGCTTGACAGAGTGATTTGCATTCTGCTTCTGCCAATCATCTCTCTCTCTCTCTCTCTCTCAAAGGCTCATCTTCCAGCATGGTTGGTTGGAGCTTTCTCTTTTGGACGTAGACTTAGGATGGGGGTTGAGTGGGGTGGTAGGGGTTTATTGGTCAGAATTTTTGTTTGTTCTTCACGAATTGGAATTATGGGGGAGGGGAAGGGGAAAAGTTTAAGCTGTGAATATTGTTGGGGGCGATAATAGCTAACCAATGTGTTTTTTGATTCTGTGATTGCTAGCTGCCTTATAGGCAGGTTTGTTCTTGTGTTGATGTTCATTTTGTATTGGTTGTGCATTTCTATATAAAAAGCTTTTCAATTAAAAAAATAAAAACCCCACATGAATTCCAATACATAAATAAATTATTGTCATTGTACTACCCTTTGAACCACCGTGTGCATCCGCCCTTATGTGCAGTGTTGTTTAAAATACCGAGGCCAGGATTTTCAAAAACCCGCGTTAAAAAGCAACGGTCTGCTACCGCAGCCATTTTGATACTGAATCTAAAAATCCAAGACATTCTTTAAAAATCGCGCATGCAAATAAGGTCAGTGGACAGCAGCAAAGATTTCTTACATTTGCATGTGCCCATGGTGCCCATCGTGTCAGCAGCAACTGAAAACTGCTGACACGATATAGTTGCGAAAAGCCTGTTATGCCTAATTTATGGCCCTGACGCAGCAGATAAGAATATAACTCTGCGAAACGCTGGTCACGTCGACATTTTTCCAGGCTAGAACTGCCCACAGATAAGTGGCATTTTTCCAGGCTACAACCGCCCACAGATATGTGTGGTGTTTTCTTAAGATTTTACATTGCTCTGTTGAGAATGACTCTGAAGTCACTTTTTTCAGTTGAATGGATTAGTGTATATAGAGCAAAAAGCATGGAAATATAGTATTTAAAAATAGTTTACATAGTAACATAGTAGATGACGGCAGATAAAGACCCGAATGGTCCATCCAGTCTGCCCAACCTGATTCAATTTAAATTTTTTTTTTTATTTTTTTCTTCTTAGCTATTTCTGGGCAAGAATCCAAAGCTTTACCCGGTACTATGCTTGGGTTCCAACTGCCGAAATCTCTGTTAAGACTTACTCCAGCCCATCTACACCCTCCCAGCCATTGAAGCCCTCCCCTGCCCATCCTCCACCAAACGGCCATACACAGACACAGACCGTACAAGTCTGCCCAGTAACTGGCCTAGTTCAATATTTAATATTATTTTCTGATTCTAAATCTTCTGTGTTCATCCCACGCTTCTTTGAACTCAGTCACAGTTTTACTCTCCACCACCTCTCTCGGGAGCGCATTCCAGGCATCCACTACCCTCTCCGTAAAGTAGAATTTCCTAACATTGCCCCTGAATCTACCACCCCTCAACCTCAAATTATGTCCTCTGGTTTTACCATTTTCCTTTCTCTGGAAAAGATTTTGTTCTACGTTAATACCCTTTAAGTATTTGAACATCTGAATCATATCTCCCCTGTCTCTCCTTTCCTCTAGGGTATACATATTCAGGGCTTCCAGTCTCTCCTCATACGTCTTCTGGCGCAAGCCTCCTATCATTTTTGTCGCCCTCCTCTGGACCGCCTCAAGTCTTCTTACGTCTTTCGCCAGATACGGTCTCCAAAACTGAACACAATACTCCAAGTGGGGCCTCACCAATGACCTGTACAGGGGCATCAACACCTTCTTCCTTCTACTGACTATGCCTCTCTTTATACAGCCCAGAATCCTTCTGGCAGCAGCCACTGCCTTGTCACACTGTTTTTTCGCCTTTAGATCTTCGGACACTATCACCCCAAGGTCCCTCTCCCCGTCCGTGCATCTCAGCTTCTCTCCTCCCAGCATATACGGTTCCTTCCTATTATTAATCCCCAAATGCATTACTCTGCATTTCTTTGCATTGAATTTTAGTTGCCAGGCATTAGACCATTCCTCTAACTTTTGCAGATCCTTTTTCATATTTTCCACTCCCTCTTCAGTGTCTACTCTGTTACAAATCTTGGTATCATCTGCAAAACGGCACACTTTTCCTTCTAACCCTTCAGCAATGTCACTTACATACATATTGAACAGGATTGGCCCCAGCACCGAACCCTGAGGGACTCCACTAGTCACCTTTCCTTCCTTCGAGCGACTTCCATTAACCACCACCCTCTGGCGTCTGTCCGATAGCCAGTTTCTGACCCAGTTCACCACTTTGGGTCCTAACTTCAGCCCTTCAAGTTTGTTCAACAGCCTCCTATGAGGAACTGTATCAAAGGCTTTGCTGAAATCCAAGTAAATTACATCTAGCATATGTCCTTGATCCAGCTCTCTGGTCACCCAATCAAAAAATTCAATCAGGTTCGTTTGGCACGATTTACCTTTTGTAAAGCCATGTTGCCTCGGATCCTGTAACCCATTAGATTCAAGGAAATACACTATCCTTTCTTTCAGCAACACTTCCATTATTTTTCCAACAACTGAAGTGAGGCTCACCGGCCTGTAGTTTCCTGCTTCATCCCTGTGACCACTTTTATGAATAGGGACCACATCCGCTCTCCTCCAATCCCCAGGAATCACTCCCGTCTCCAGAGATTTGTTGAACAAGTCTTTAATAGGACTCGCCAGAACCTCTCTGAGCTCCCTTAATATCCTGGGATGGATCCCGTCTGGTCCCATCGCTTTGTCCACCTTCAGTTTTTCAAGTTGCTCATAAACACCCTCCTCCGTGAACGGCGCAGAATCTACTCCATTTTCTCGTGTAACTTTGCCAGACAATCTCGGTCCTTCTCCAGGATTTTCTTCTGTGAACACAGAACAGAAGTATTTGTTTAGCACATTTGCTTTCTCCTCATCACTCTCCACATATTTGTTCCCAGCATCTTTTAGCCTAGCAATTCCATTTTTTATCTTCCTCCTTTCACTAATATATCTGAAAAAAATTTTATCTCCCTTTTTTACATTTTTAGCCATTTGTACTTCCGCCTGTGCCTTCGCCAAACGTATCTCTCTCTTGGCTTCTTTCAGTTTTACCCTGTAGTCCTTTCTGCTCTCCTCTTCTTGGGTTTTTTAATATTTCATGAACGCCAACTCTTTATTTTCTCAGCCACTAGGTTAGAGAACCATATCGGCTTCCTTTTTCTCTTGTTTTTATTGATTTTCTTCACATAAAGGTCCGTAGCCATTTTTATCGCTCCTTTCAGCTTAGACCACTGTCTTTTCACTTCTCTTATGTCCTCCCATCCTAACAGCTCTTTCTTCAGGTACTTTCCCATTGCATTAAAGTCCGTACGTTTGAAATCTAGGACTTTAAGTATTGTGCGGCCGCTCTCCACTTTAGCCGTTATATCAAACCAAACCGTTTGATGATCGCTACTACCCAGGTGAGCACCCACTCGAACATTAGAGATACTCTCTCCATTTGTGAGGACCAGATCCAATATCGCTTTTTCCCTTGTGGGTTCCGTCACCATTTGTCTGAGCAGAGCCTCTTGAAAGGCATCCACAATCTCCCTACTTCTTTCCGATTCCGCAGACGGAACATTCCAGTCCGCATCCGGCAGGTTGAAATCTCCCAACAGCAGAACCTCCTCTTTCCTTCCAAACTTTTGGATATCCACAATCAGATCCTTATCAATTTGCTGCGATTGAGTCGGAGGTCTGTAGACTACACCCACGTAGATAGAAGTTCCATCTTCTCTTTTCAGAGCAATCCATATCGCTTCTTCCTCTCCCCAGGTCCCTTGCATTTCGGTCGCTTGGATATTGATCTTTACATAGAGAGCTACTCCTCCACCTTTATGACCATCTCTGTCCTTCCTAAAAAGATTATATCCCGGTATGTTTGCATCCCATCCATGTGATTCACTGAACCATGTCTCTGTGATAGCAACAATATCTAGATCTGCCTCTAATATCAGGGCTTGCAGATCATGAACTTTGTTGCTTAGACTGCGAGCATTTGTGGTCATCGCTTTCCAGCTATTTTTCAGCGATAATCTCCTTTTTCGTATGGATTTTTGTGTCGTTTCACTTTCCGTTGCAATACTAAGAAATGAGTTGCTGATATTGCTTATGTTGCAGCCTTTACTACTATCACATCTTTTCTTTTGCCGGGGGTGGTCTCTATAATTGTCCTTCGTACATACATCACCCCCACCTTCTAGTTTAAATGTCTAGAAAAATATTGTCTAAATTTCTCTGCAAGGTTTCTTTTTCCTGCTGTTGTAATATGTAGCCCATCAGTGCAATATAGCTTCTTGTCCTTCCATGTATTTCCCCATCCTCCTATGTACCTGAAGCCTTCTTGATGACACCAGGCTCTGAGCCATCTATTAAAGTCCTCTGTGTTTTTCACTCTGTATTTATAACAAAAAAGTTTGAGAAACAGTTGAAAAAAAGTTTGACACGCACCTCCTGATTGGTAAGGCCCGACTTTAGTGCAGGAAGAGGCGGTCAGCGCATACAGTGAGTGATTTCCTTCACTCGCCGGCTGCCCTCTCCTGCCTCTCCAGCTGCCCTCTCCTGCCTCCCCTGCCCTGTCATTCGTGGTCGGAAAATACCGCGAATGACCGGGTCTGCGAACCGCTGACCGCGAATGACCAGGGGAGCACTGTAATAGCGAAACATGGTGCTACATCAGGCTGGCTGGACAGTCTGAATTGGAGTGAGAAGGCATTATAACAGCTTGTTGGAACATTGGAGAATACTGGAGAAATGAAATAATACAGACAGACTATGATGTGCAACAGCTTTATTTTCATCAGAAAAGGCTTGGGAATGGACTGAGTACAAGCTCCAGGTTTTCTTCCACTGTATTGTGGGATAATGCGGATCTTAGTAACTGGAAGTGCTATATGGATTCATTTATGTTTAATGTATAATATAGTGTTAAGATTTGTGCTATTTAATAAAAATACAGTATATGTAAATAAAAAAACCTGTCTAGTTATATTATATGCATTAAATACTTTTTGAGATAGGTAATTTGGTAATCGTACTCTGCTCTGTAGTGTTGTCATTATATTCTGTGGACGCGTTAGCATGTAACACGCGCTAAATTGGCAAGCGCACCTTAGTAAAAGACCCCCTTACTTAAGTAAAAGTAAAAAAGTAAGATTCAGATTCTCTAACTGGCTCTGATTTTTAAGACACTCAAGCTCACCAAAAAAAGCGTCATTTAAATGATGTTTTTAACTGACTTTCAAGGCGCCTACTGGTGCAAAAAAAAAAAAAAAAAAAATCAGTGCCAGAATCATGTCTCCGTGAGCTATTTAGGCCGCCTAACACCACTCTGGGTGTGGCTAATACTGGACGTGGCGTTAGGTGGCCTAAATCGCCTAGGAGGCGCAATTCACCTCAAAAGTAGGCGCCAGACCCTGGCCTACATTTCCAGTGCTTACCTTTGCTGGAGGCATGATTCTGTACCCGGCATGTGATTTATTTAAAAGATTTCTTAACCGCCTCTAACTAGACGGTTTTACAAAAGATATATTATACAAATAATAACACCCCCCCCACACACACACACTACACTAAAAACTCCCGAACAGCGAAAACGGAAAAGAGAACAGGAGTTTTCAGTGTACTGGGGGGGGGGGTTACCCCCAAACGGGAGTGCAAAAACTATACAGCACTCGACAGCAAATCAATACAGAAACATTCATAATCCTGGAAAAAAACATTTATTGAAATGCTTCTACAAATAATGTCGTTTTCAGAAGTTTCTTAAACTTTTGAAAATCTACAAGAGCTCTTAATGGTCCAGTAAACTTATTCCACAGTGTTACTCCTATGAAAGAGATAGCGGAGGACCTAGTACTCTCATAATACGCTGCTGAGAAACCTGTAAGCGATGATCGTACCGCCCCCCCCCCCCCTTAGATCACAATGCTCTGAGTGGCCTATAAAGTGCCATAGCCTGTGACAAATAATATGGGATAAGGAGAATGGAATTGTCCAAAAAGAATGACGTGCACTAAAATAGTGTCCTCAAACTTATCTGTAGATGTACAAATCGTTTATTCTTCTAAAATCATCATGGTACAATCAATTATTCAATGACTCGACACGTACATGTTTCGGCCAACAGGCCTGCCTCAGGAGTCTTTGGAATCATAAAACAAATAAGTAATTGCATGAATGTGGACGCCACAACTTGTTCTTGATCTCAGACGGTGCCACACGCGCGTGACTTTTCCAGATCTTATTTGAAAATCGGTCGCGTCCACGTTCATGCAATTACTTATTTGTTTTATGATTTCAAAGACTCCTGAAGCAGGCCTGTTGGCCGAAACATGTACGTGTCGAGTCATTGAATCATTGATTGTACCATGATGATTTTGGAAGAATAAACGATTTGTACATCTACAGATAAGTTTGGGGACACTATTTTAGTGCACGTCACTCTTTTGACAATTCCATTCTCCTTATCTTTGGTATTTTTGTCTGTGGTTTTGTTGGTCCCCTGTTTTTGTGCGGAAATAATATGGGATACCTTGGTGGATGACCTTAAATGTAATGTAATTTATTTCTTATATACCGCTACATCCGTTAGGTTCTAAGCGGTTTACAGAAAATATACATTAAGATTAGAAATAAGAAAGGTACTTGAAAAATTCCCTTACTGTCCCGAAGGCTCACAATCTAACTAAAGTACCTGGAGGGTAATAGAGAAGTGAAAAGTAGAGTTAGAGGAAAAATAAAATAAACATTTTAACAAGACAGCATTGATCTAAATACTTTGGAAGGTAGAAGAGAGGAGAGAAAGGAATAGAAGCAGAAGGGGGAGCCGTTGAACAGTAGAATTCTGGAGAAATTTAAATGATAGAAATAGAACAAAACAAAGACAAAAGGCAAAACAATAGATAAGATTAAAGATAAATCATAAGCTGGAAAGAAAAATAAAATAAAACTTTTAAATGCCAACTCTATTGCCTTCTAAACAATACGTGATCATAAAGGCAGCCAATGAAGTTTTTTCAACCACGGGGTTATATGGTCGAACTTTGTCAGACAACAAATCACCCGTGCAGCAGTGTTTTGAATCATCTGCAGAGCTTTGCTTGACAAACGATCGGCGGCCACTTTTAAGGCAGCCACCAACAATGGTGCTAGTTATAGAATCCGGCCCTAAATGCCTAAAATAATACTTTTTTTGAGTAAAAAGTAAAAGTACCGCACCTACAGTATCTTGTTCATCAAGAATCGTTACCTGCTTCAGCTTCATCTCTGCTTTAAGATGACCCAACTCATCGAACTAGTTCAAACACAGGCAGCGCCACTGTTCTTGTAGGCTATACGAGGATTCACTGAACGACAGAATGTAAGATGAAACGATCCACTGTTTGTATGACGAGGTTTGCAATAGCAAAATCCCGTTCCCAGTTTTGCCGTTTCATTTGGTTTACTGAGGAACTTTCTTAGCTCCCTTCCATTTTTACTTTTAATGTAATGTAATGTAATTTATTTCTTATATACCGCTATATCCGTTAAGTTCTAAGCGGTTTACAGAAAATATACATTAAAATTATAAGTAAGAAAGGTACTTAGAAATTCCCTTACTGTCCCGAAGGCTCACAATCTAACTAAAGTACCTAGAGAGTAATAAAGAAGTGAAAAGTAGAGATAGAGGGAAAATAAAAATAAACATTCTAACAAGGCTGTATTGAACTAAGTACTTTGGAAGGTAGAAGAGAGGAGAGAAAGGAATAGATGCAGAAGGAGGAACAGTTGAACAAAAGAATTCTGGAGAAATTTAAATGATAGAAATAGAACAAAACAAAAACAATTGGCAAAACAATGAATAAGGTTAAAAATAATTCATAAACTGGAAAAAAAGAAAAATAAAATATTGTCTTCAATCCATGGTTTCAGCTTCGGTGATGAAGTGGGGCAAGTAAGTTTTGGAGGAATGATGATGTTTAACTGCAAGCATCAAATGTAACTAGGTAAAAGTAGTAAAAATTGGCAAAATTATTGGTGACCCGTCAAAAGGGCGCCAGACTATGGCGCGGCGACAATCCCACAGCAACATTTGCGTGCAGGACATATGCGCGCCACCACTTCTGCCGCATTCAGGCCTTTCAGTTAGTGCTCTGAGGAGGGGTGTGGGGGGACCCTCCCACACTACATTTACAAGTCCTTGCGCTTCCGTTGATGGGGGAACCCCCAATCCCCCCCCCACCCCCACTACACTGAAAACTCTAGAGTGGCGAAAATAGAAAGGAGAACGGGAGTATTCAATGTACTTGGGGGGGTTCCCCCCAACCCCCTAAATGGGAGTGCGAAGACTTGTAAATGTACTGGCAGGGTTTCCCCCACACCCCCACTCACAGCGCTAATGGGAAGACGCGGAAGCAGCGGCACGCATATGTTCTGCTCGCAAATGTCGCCACAGGATTGTCGGTGCGCCAAAGTCCAGCGCGCTTTTGACGGTGTACCAAATCATTACTTCAGTAAAAGTAAAAATAGGAAATGTTATCCTGTACTTCTTTACAAGTAAAAGTATCACAATTTTTACTTAAGTACAGTAATTAGTTACATTTACTTACATTAATTACTATACAATCCTGCTTATGGGTTAGTGTTAATTCATGTTGCTAGAAACGTGTCCCTGTGCCGTCATCTGGTGCTGAGAGTGACAATTAATGCCCTTTTGGTCACTTAGCAATGGCAGTCCCTCACCTGGAACATGGGGCACAGGATATGTCTCTCACTGTTCCTGAGACATAGGATTTCCGTGCACATTCCACAGAGATGCTCTCACAGAGGTTCAGAACCCAGCCCTGGAGATGCTGTGGGAGTTCACTGAGGCTCGTGGGATATTGCTAAAGACAGAGGGTGTGCGCATTAATACAAGCTACACATCTGCTTTCAAATAAGTCATCCTCTCCTGACCTATCATGTCTGGAGGAGGGGAGGGGGATTTCTGGCATTCTCTATCAAGATGTACTCAGTGCTGCTGAAGGAGGACTGCAAACAGGACATTTTCAACTTGATTCTGGAACCACTGGTCTGTACATTCCATATTATGCAGTTTCACTACTACTCTCTTTCTCTCTGTTTATCTTTTCTATACCACTTATAATGACTATATAGTCAATTCAAAGCAGTTTACAAAATACGTATATAATTCCAAATAGCTTCACATACACATAATTAGACACACACACACACACACACACACACACTAATAAAAATACCACAGTATTTCTACTACTAACCATTTCTATAGTGCTACTAGACATACCCAGCTCTATACATCAAAGCACAGAAGAAACAGTCCCTGATCAAAAGAGCTTACAATCTCGTCAAGACAGACAGACAAACTGGACAAGAAGGTGCATCAATACGCTGTGCTCAGATGGGGGAATTGCAGAGGGAATGATAAGACAGATATTGGTGTTTAGAAGGAGGTTTGGAGTTAGGAACTGAAAGCATCGTCAAAGAAGTGAGCTTTAAGTCTGCATTTGAACGCTGGCCAGAGACGGAGCCTGACGTTTCGAGTCAGGCAGTTTGTTTCAATCAAGTTTATTAGGTTTTTTTTATATACCGCCTATCAAGGTTATCTAAGCAGTTTTACAATCAGGTACTCAGGCATTTTTTCCTATCTATCCCAGTGGGCTCATAATCTATCTAATGTACCTGGGGCTACAGAGGACTGAGTAACTTGCCCAGGGCCACAAGGAGCAGCGCGGGGTTTGAACCCACAGCCCCAGGGTGCTGAGGCTGTAGATCCAACCACTGCACCACACACTCCTCAGGCATATGGTGCAGCAAGTTAGAAGGGATAAAGTCTGGAGTTAACTGTAGAGGAGAAGGGTCCTGATAAGACAGACCTATCCGATGAGTGGAATGCCGGGGAGGGGAGGGAGAGAGGAGAGATATTCCTTTGCCATAAAATACCAAATTATTCCTCTATTAAGTATCCCTTTCTTAAAACCAGACTCTCCTGTCTCTTCAGAGTTCAGAGAGGCTCTGTGAAGTAATCTGTGGGCCCTTTCTGGCTAATTGTTTTTGACATTTTAGTCTGTGCCTGAAATTCCCTTTTCCCTTCCAGACACTGATATCACATTCTCTGGAAAATGCCTGTCAGCCAATCACTGATTCTCTTTTAAGAATTACAGTTTAATTTGATTTAATATTGGCATATGTAATTCGCCCAAACAAAATAGTTCATGATTCGTAACACAATGACCCCCAAATTCTGTATATGGCGGTTTTAAGTTGTGCGTGCACATGAATGCGCACAGTTGATATGCATATACAACTTAATTGATTAATTGTCCTAATTGGCATTGTGCAGCTGCGGAAACCCTGAAAGAACATTTAACCCAGCTCCATGGGGAGAACACCTTTAAACCTACCAGAGACTTTTTCCAGTCTATGGACTTTCACAACAAAACTCAAATTTCTGACCAACTGACTTTCCCGCCAAAATTCAAATTGGTGGACTGCCCTGTTCCCAATCAGGTCAGTGAACCCACTATTTCCAAAGTCACACTGCAGACCTCAGAGCATACCCTGAAGAAAGCTACAGCATGGTGGCTGAAATGTCGGTTTCTACCAGACAAAGACGCAGCGAGACTCGGAAACCTGCAACAAGCATAATGCCAGCTGCGGAAACCTTGAGAGAACATCTAACCCAGAGACTTTTCCATTCTATGGACTTTCACAACAAAATTCAAATTGGTGGAATGCCCTAGGCAAAACTGAAAAGAGCAATTGTAAGGGCGACAGATCGTTTTGTGAGGCAAGTAAGTAAAAGTAAGAGGTAAAGGAGGCTGCTTTGGTTCTCAAAAGTAGTAGCTGAGAAGGTAAGGAATAAGAGGTTAGCTTTCATAAACTACAAAAGATCGCAGAAAGAGAAAGACAGGCAAAAATATCTGGAAAAGTTAAGAGAGACTGGTCTTGTAGTCAGGAAAGCAAAGATGCACATGGAAGAAAAAATAGCTGACATGGTAAAACTGGGAAACAAGACATTTTTTAGATATATTAGTGATAGGAAGAAGTGCAAAATTGGCATTGTGAGATTCAAAGGTGAAGGGGAGAAATATGTAGAAGCTGATC